>NC_089256.1:86341182-88741182 GCF_963930625.1 Muntiacus reevesi | reverse complement strand
AAGTGAAGCCATTCCCTTATTCCAGGGGATTGTCCCGAGCCGGGGATTGATTTTCTAGACCCAGGGATGGAGCCCGTCTCCTGCGCTGCGCTTCACTGTCTTGAGTCACCAAGGGAGCCCTCTGAGCTGTGTGAGCTGTTTGTATGTTTTGGAGATTGAGCCCTTGTTGGTCACAGCATTTCCAAGTATTTTCTCCCAGTCCACAGGTTATCTTTTCATTCTGTTTATGGTTTTCTTTTCTGTACAAACCTTGTTAAGTTTGATTAGGTCCCATTTGGTTATTTTTTTATTGTTACAAGGCATCCCTTTCTTAAGAGGTAGAGTGTAGTAGTAGAAACTGACCTTGGTTTGGGTCATTTACCTTTGAACAGGCTTTTGGGAAACTTAAATAATGGCTCTCAAGTGGTATGTCTAACAAATGCTTCCTAAAAGATTTTGAAGTGTGTATGTTTGTGTGGTTTATTTAATCACAGTCCTAATATTTGACTGTCCAAATCAGAAACTTGGGGTTACTGTTTTACAGAGTAATGTTTGCTCATCCTAAACTTTTGATCTTTTAGTTAAATAATTATTGTTTCATGTAATTATAGCTTAATATAAAAAAACTTTTTAAACCTTAAAAAATTTCTTTTGTCTGTAATCACAAAACCACTTTAAGCGTCTGAGAACAGAGAATTTCTAGTTGGCTAAGGCTCACATTTGGTAATGTTTGTTGTAGGAGGACAGAACGACTTTAAATCTGTCAGTTTTTCAGTTTTCTCATTATCTGGAAATGGGTGGAGTGTGCAGGGAGGAGAGAGGAGGGAGTGGCAAGAGATAGATACTAAGTATCTTTTTGTGATTATATTAGTGTAATCAGCTATTTGTTAACAGGATGATCCCCTGGTGAAGGAAATGGCAACCCACTCCAGTATTTTTGACTGGAAAATCCCATGGACAGGCAAGCCTGGCAGGCTCCAGTTTGTGGGGTCACAAAAGATTCAGACACAACTTAGCGACTCAACAACAACAACAAACTGTCATATGAGAAATTCCACTTAATAACCAGACAGATCCATTCAGAATCTCTTGACAATGACTTCTTTGGGGCTTATTTACATTTTCCAGATTATCATTTTAAAATAACTCTTACCTGAGTTTTGAAGACCAGCCGCTTACCTTTATAGAGAATGTCTGCCCTGTTTTGGGGGAAAAGAAGCTTTTGCATTCTAGAACATACTTCATTCTGTGTCTAAGCACTGTTGAATCTCTCAACTGGATGTTCTCTGCGTTTAGGAGTGAGCGAGCCCGTTGGATAACTGCGCTGGGACACAGCAGTGGGAAGCAGCCTCCAGATCGGACCTGTAAGTAGCCGGAGGGCCGACAATCTGAAAAATGGAGAGCTCTGCCCCCTGCTGGCTGCTGGGCTGTCAGTGGTTAAATGCCACACTGCCCGCTTTGTGAGTTCCCAAGGTTTCCCCCTTGCTGCCCCACATCAGCTCTGGGTGCACCCCGCTTTGGAAGACCAGGGGACAGATTCCAACCTGAAGTGCAGTTCTTTGCTCTGTAAACATGGCAGATCATTGCATAGCCTCCCGAGTCTCTTAAATCGCCTGCAGGTTAGGTGCATCATTACATACGATAGTGAGAATAAAGTTAAACTTACAGTGACCGCCTTGCTTGTACTGTCAAGCTCCTACATTTCTAGTTTGTCAATGGGCAGTAATAGCATGTTTAAACCTTCTCCATACTAAAGTGTATTTTTAACCTTAAGGTAAATCACTGTACCCTTCCTTTTGACTTTTTGTTATTAAATAATATTAAAAATATTTTTTCTAGGGAGCCCTAGCTGACACAGTGAAGGGTAGTGCCATGTGCTAAGCATGTTGCTTTGATGTCATTGCTGCTCTGGGTGATTCTAGCTGGAAGTGCAAATTCAAAGAACTAGGGCAACAAAACCGGATCTCCTGGAGCACTCACAAATCACAGCTTAAAGTCAAAGCTAAAGTGACTGGCTTGAAATTTCTCTGGAATCAAGTTTCATATTAAAAACCAAAGTAAGAACTCAGGTCAGCCAGGAGCAAGTCATTGAAGTAAAAGATTGTTAGGATCTAACCTTTGGCTGGAACTTCTTTTATTTCTACCCTTCTCTGGCAGCTCTCAGGTGCTGCTAGGTGGGCTGGGGCGGCACCCTGGGTGAGAGCCAGGAGAACTGCACAGATTCTGGATTTTATCCTCAGCTGCATGGCCTTGGCACATACCCAGTCTGTCTTGCCTCAGTTTCCCCAGTGGCTGTTTCCGGTTGTATTGTGTGATGTATCTAATGACTTATCAAAGCTAATTTTGAGGGGATTCATGTATCATAAAAGGCCTCTCTTGATTCTGAGCTTCTAACTTGGAAGCTCGTGGCCAAGTAAGGGAGTTCCTAGAAACTAATTTCTGCTTCTTTTTGGAAGCCTGCCTTTTTTCTATCCATGCTGGCTGAATGAATGCAGATTATTGATTTGCCCCTGTTTCGTTTCTCATTATGTCCTCTTTCCCCCTCAGCACTGACCCAAGTGGAAATCACTCGGTCATTTACTGCCAAGCAGCCAGATGAACTCTCTCTGCAGGTGGCAGATGTGGTCCTCATTTATCAGCGTGTTAGCGATGGTGAGTGTTTCAGTGGGGTGGTGGTGGTCCAGCACTCAGGGTCTCACTTTATTGTCAGTGCTTATGTTCCCTGACCTTTAGTTTTCTCCTATGCACCTCTCTCTCCTGTACCTACACATTACTGTTTCTAAATGTTTTTAATAGGCTGCAGTAATGGCTGTTAGTCAAAACGAACCATGAAATGCTTCCTTCCTTCCTGGTCCCCCAGTGACCTAGTTCTCCGCTCCAGAGGTTCCTCCTTCCTCATTCAAGTCAGATGGGGGACAAGATGGTAGAGTAGAAGGACCCTTAATCTCACCTCCTCTCACGAGCACACAAAAATCACAACTGGTAAACAGCCATCAATAAAAAGACTGGAACCTACCAAAAAAGGGTACTATATATCCAAAGACAAAGAAGAAACCCAACAAGATCAAGGGGTGCACTTATGATACAAGCAGATCTCCCATTCCCTCCGCCCAGGTGGGTGACCCACAAACTGGAGAACAATTATATTACAAGAGTTCTCCCCACAGGAGTGAGTTCTGAGCCTCACTTCAGGCTCCCCGCCTGGGGGTCTGACATCAGGAGTAGCCCCCAGAGATTTGGCTTCAAAAGCCAGCGGGAGTGTAGGCTCTCCACAGGTCGGGGGGAGTAAGACTTCACTCTTGGAGGACATACACAGGTCATGTGTAAGCAGAACCCAGGGTAAAAGCAGTGACTTCACAGGAACCTACATCAGACCTACCTGCGGGTCTTGGAGGTTCTCCTGAGGAAACAGGAGTCAGCTGTGGCTCACTGTCTGGACAGACACTGGTGGCAGGCATACTGGGTTATGGTCAACCACATGACAACCCTGGTGCCTGACAGATTGGCTTATTCGTACCAAGACCTGGTCCTACCCAACATCCCATAGGCTCCAGGAACGGGAAGCCTCAGGCCAACCAACCAACAGAGCAGGAACACGGCCACAGACGTAAGCAGACAGGCTCTCTGAAGAGTTCCTGAACCCACAGCCACCTGTAGACACAGCCCATCACATGGCCCTGCCCACCAGAGAGCCAAGACCCGGGCCCACCTCCCAGTGGGAAGGCGCCAGCTAGCCTCTGGCCCTGGGTGATGCGAGCGGAGTGTACTGCTGAGACATAGAGGACGGCCCCCGTAGAGCGCCACTTCTCCAAGTTTGAGAAACACAACTAAGCTTCCAAATACACAGAAAAACACGCAGAAGTTTAGACAAAATGAGATGGCACAGGAATATGTTTCAGACAAGGGAACAAGATAAAACCTCAGAAATGCAACTTAACTGATGTGGAGATCAGCAATCTACCCAAGAATGAATTCTGAGTAATGATCATAAAGATGACCCAAGAATATAGGAAAGAACAGATGCACAGAGAAGTTACAAAGAGTTTTAAAGAGTTATAAAAGATAACAACCAGACAGAGTAGAAGGATACAATAACTGAAGTGAAAAACATACCTAGAAGGAATCAACAGGAGAATAAATGAGGCAGAAGAATGGATAAGTGAGTTGGAATACACAGTGGTGGAAATCACTGCCATGGAACAGAATAAAGGAATGAAAACAAATGAGGACAGTTCGAGACTACCAAGGTAACCTTTAAGGGAAAAAAAAAGAATCTGGGGGGAAAAAATATATATATATATGTATAACTGAATCATTTTGCTGTACACCTAAAACTAACAAAACACTGTAAATCAACTATACTTCAATAAAAAAATAAAGTAAAAAAAATTACTTTCTCAGTACCCAAAGCATCATCATTCCTTTCTTTCAGTCAGCCCAAGCTCCTAAACTCTCCCAACCAGTTCACTTCAGGGCCTCTGATCATGTCCTGCATTTCATCATGATATGCCACTGATTCCCTCTTGAAAGGTTTCCCTCTGTTCCACCTCTCTCCTCACCTTGCATCATCTTTGACACCCAACCTGGGGCAGAATGCTGGCTCTGAAATTTGCCCCTACGCTCCTCCCTTGGAGCCAAACACAATCAAGATTCCTCCAAATACTTAAGTGTCCCCTGAGACCTCTGCTCTTTTTTGCAGGCTGGTTTGAAGGGGAAAGACTTCGAGATGGAGAACGGGGCTGGTTTCCCATGGAATGTGCTAAGGAGATAACGTGTCAAGCTACGATTGACAAGAATGTGGAGAGAATGGGACGTTTGCTGGGACTGGAAACCAACGTGTAGCCTCTCCGAGGGTATTCTGCCACTGCGAGATTTGCACTACATCATGGTGGGCTGGTGGGTTCAGATCTGGTTTTGATGTTAATTTTAACACAGCCTAGTTAATGAAAAGAATGGAAACACTTGCCTTTAAGTTTGCCAGGTGGTTCTGTTCTCTCAGGAGAACAGTTACCAGATACGGTAGCTCAGTCTGTGCACAGCAATCCTTTTGCAAACCTCTTTAGGTAAACAGAATAGCCGAGCAGTTCACTTCAGGGATCAGGCTGCCTCAGCTACTCCTCATTGCGTCATGTCCTGGCATAAAAAGAAAATCTATGTAAGATGTTGCATCCTCATTTTCTCTATCTTCACTTAACCAAGAATGTATATTAGCTGTCTTTAAACATCTCCTTCACATGGTTCTTCCAGTATTACCAAGGTCTTACGTCTTTAAGAAATGCCCAGTTTTGTAACTATTTTTCCTGACTTTTATATTTTAGATCTGATAGATTTCAAAAGGAACTGCTAGAGTTCTGAAGGTGAGCCCAGCCTTTCTAAACCTCTTCCCAGAAAAGGGAAATTGACACTTGAATTTTTGTCACCCCTTCCCTCATTGGAAGGGAAGGAGCCTTAGAAGTTTTTTTCTTTTTTTAAAATCTTTCTCACCTAACTTTGGTCTTAGGTAAATATATTCTAATAAAACATAGGCTATTTTAACAACATAGAATTTAGATGCCTCACATATGTGAGAAAATCTTGAATATAGGACAATGGTCCTGCTTTTTAAAAATAGATTCAACTGAGCTGATTAGATGACGTGAGGCTGCTTTGCCTTCAATAACATGAAGTTTTAGACAGTTCCTACTCCTATTTGCAGAAGGAAATTGGCTGAAACATACTTTAACCATTTTAAGGAAGGTAAAATTGGACCTTCAAAGGTATCAAGCCAGCTTGGTACCTAATTACAACATAACATTTTGACCTTAATGGGAACTCATTTTATTTGCACTAAAGGCCTTGCTTGCTGGATTTGAAGTCTCTTAACTGTGGGTATCTGCAGAACTTTGTTTCTTTCACTAGTACAAGGAGAGAGAAGAGTCATTATGATTGAATGTTCTCATAAAGAGGGAATGGAGGGTTTGGAAGAGTGAGGGGGAGGAATGATTTTTTTTTACTGGCAGCTACTTTCCACCTCTACTCCATTCATTTCCACAAAGGGCCTGGCAACACCATCAAGGACTCAGGTTCCTGTCTGCCATGTCCCCAGCTACTGTCTGCCCACAGTTTACCTGCTGTGAGTAACCGCAGGAGCCCAGCGCAGGAGGCGAGTGAGCTTGGCTCACCTTTGTGTCCCGTCACTGCAGCAGCTGAGCCCATGGTGGGGGGCCCCCTGTGGCTGTGTTGCCCCTGAGCACTCTCCCTTATCAGTGGAACATTTCTGGGTATAAAGATATTCCAGGTCCTGAACAACTTGAGGTCTGGGCCAGTCTGTCAGTGGAGAATAGCAGTGGGCTCAGCTAGTGAGGTCCCAGGGTTGGTAAAGCAAACCAGACTTTTTGGAGGAGAGGCTGACAAAATTTAACTAATGGGTTATTTTCACGGAAGGAAAGTAAATGTGTGGCTTTGCAAAGAGACCATTTCATATTATTTTTTGCTAATACCCTGTTAAAGGATTCATACAGTTGCTAATTTTTAGTTTTATCAGTATGAGATGTTGAACAGTTCTGGAAACACGTGCCTCTTATAAGTCAAAGCCTATTTAGCAAGTGGGTTAATACTGTTATTAGATAAAACAGTGTGAGTGACACTATTGTTTTTCACACCCAGTTCACTTTCTATGTATAGCTTCTCTGAATTGTACAATGACTTCCTTCAGTGACCTGTGGAGAACAAAAATATTCCTTTTTGTCCCAGTGAAATGAGACTGCTTGTACACTTTTGGCAAAAATATGTGAGTTTATAAAGATTTTGTATACTTGTTCTTTCGTGCTGATGTGATTTCATTTACTGTAGGGCGTGTTCATTTTAGTACATTTAAGTTTCCTGCATTTTGAGTCAAATCAGAGTTCTACTCAAAAGGTATCTGTAGCTAATATGAAAGCTGTCTGTCCGATCTTTTTTGGGTACATGTGGGCCTCAGCTGCTCTAAAACACGGGCATTTTTAAGAACTGGGCCATCCTATTTCTTTCTTAAGAGTTGCCATAAAACCTCATGACTGAATAGCTTATCTCAAATAATTCAGTTATTAACCCTTGGAGTAAACACCTTATTGGAAGTTCACTTTGGCCACTCAGTATCTGAACCTTTGTACATTTTACCCCTTTGTGAATCTTGGTGAAAGCCAAAGAATGACGGGATTATTTCCACAAATTCAGTGGCTTAAAATAACATTCCTTTATGGTCTCGCAGTTCTAAAGTCAGAAGTTTAGGATGGCCTGGCTGAGATCTCTGCAATTTAGTATCGTAAGACAGGAATCAAGCATTGGCTTGACTGCTTTCCAGCTCATACCTGTTGCTTGCCGAGTTCCACTCCTGGTGACTGCTGTATGGAGCCCGTTTCATGGCTGGCTGCTGGAGGGAGGGCGGGCGGGGCGGTGCTCACTGCTCCCAGAGACTAGAACGCCTCGCCGTGTGGCTCCTTCCACCTTCAGGGCAGTCGTGGCCTGTTCAGTCCTTCTCACACGTGGAATCTCTCTCATCTTATGCTGCCAGCTGGAGAAAACTTTAAAACTCATGTAATTATATGAGACCCACAGAATCATCTCCCTTATGAGCTCAAATTCAGCTGATTTACGACCTTAATTAGATCTGAGTAATTCCTTGGCCATGCAGTATAACCTAATTGGAGATGCCAACACCTAGGAAGCAGAGATCATGGGGCTTGTCTTAGGATTCTGTCTGCAACACTCTTTACAACACCTTAAAATGCTAGTTTTCCAGCATTCTTTGCAGCTGAGAGCTGTGTGGCAGGATACATAAAGGCATCTCTGCTGCATTCTCACTCAGGGAGTGATGGGCGAGGGGAGCAGGGCGATAGGGAGTATCTTCTCTGGAGCAGCAGGAGGCACCTTCCTCTTCAGCCCATCCTCTGTGCACTAAGAACAGGCCACGGTACCTACCACCGCCTCCTTTTTGTGGGTGCAGTCCCCAAAGGGCTTACTCTGCAGAGAGGATACTCAAGAATCTCAAGCTTCATTTTTTGGGACTGCGGCATACCAAGGTCCTTCAGAGCAAACAAAACCTCATTCTGAAGAAAGCTACCATCATCTTAGTTCTCAATTATTTCCAAAAAACAAATTCTCAAATGAAAGTTTAAGCAAAGAAAAAAAAAACAAAACAAACCTCAGACACAGCATCTGGATACAGAAAAAAACTGATACACTCATGAGAGAATTCTTAATAGTAAAATCATTAAGTCATTAAATTGCTACATTTATGGTAAAAAAAAAATCCACCTGCCAATCCAAGAATTGGGAAGACCCCCTGAAGGAGGAAATGGCAACCCACGCCAGTATTCTTGCCTGAAAGATGCTATGGTCAGAGGAGCCTGGCAGGCTACAACATAGGGTCACAAAATGTTGGACATGATTGAGCATGCTTAATAATCATGGAGATAAAGCCAAACTTCAAAAAGCAGTAGTTAACAACCACAAGAAGTGACAGAAAAAAGAAAAAAACCAGAAATTATGGAAGTAGGTTTAACGTCAGATTTGACAGTTAAAAGCTACTGGAGAACTGAGAGGGAGGCTAGAAGAAACCCGCAGAGAACAGGTGGCGAGTGCGAAGATGTACCTGGAGTCTCAGAGCAGAGGGGAAAGAGCGGCTTTGGCAAGGGCGTGGGTCTTGGCAACCCCGCTCTCACCAAAGGATGCTGTGTCCAGAAAGGGGACGTGCCCTTGGCCGCGGTGACACCCTGCAGCCGAGGACAATTCCTGTTACATGGCTGATGAGCGAGAGCTGTTGGTTGCTGGCAGTTCCTGACGGAGGTTTGGGCACAACATTCACTACCTGTGGCTATGTCAGATAAAACCATCTGTAAAATAAAAGGCATGACTAGGGATACAGCCTACATAAGGTTTCATTTAGCCAGGAAGATATTATGTAACAATTTTAAATATATATTCTTCCAATGATGTGTTGGGAGAAGGAAATGGCAACCCACTCCGGTATTCTTGCCTGGAGAAACCCACAGACAGAGGAGCCTGGCAGGCTGCAGTCCATGGGGTCGCAGAGTTGGACATGACTGAAGCGACTTAGTACTCAATTATATGTTCTCAATATAAGTAAAAGCAAGAACATGTAACTCCATGGCTGATTTATGTCAATGTATGACAAAACCCACTACAATATTGTAAAGTAATTAGCCTCCAACTAATAAAAATAAATGAAAAAAAAAGAAAAAGAAAAAGCCAAAAAAAAAAAAAGAATATAACTAATATAACTTATTAAGTCCAAAGTCACAGCTTGAGACTTTAACATAGCTGTCTCATTTGATGTGAAAAAAAGTGTAAAAAATAGATAAAAATCAATGGAAGTGTAGAAGATGGAAATAATATAATAGGCTTCTCTAGGACATGCTGCAACAATTTTAGCACATACATTAATATGCAATTAATTTCAGCACAGGTAGAATATTTAAATTTGACTATTTCCTGAAGTGTAAGACAAGTTTCAACACATTTTAAAGGACTGAAGTTATACAGAGTGAGGTTTCTGGTTATAACATAGTTAAATTGGAAATCAGTAACAAAAATTAAGAACTATCCATTTATTTGGAAACTTTTGTAAGATGCAAAACTGTAAAACTCCTTAAAGATAATACAGGGAAAGTCAAGGTGATCCTGGGTTTGGAGATGACTTCTTAAACATCAAAGACATGATCAGTGAAAGAAAAAACTGGTAAGCTGAATTTCATTAAGCAGAGAATGAAGAAACAATCCATAGAAAAAGAGAAAATCTTGAAAAAAAATCTGGGTAAAGGATTAGCACCTGAAATATACAAAGGACTCTTAAAACTAAATAATTAGAAAACCCAATTAAAAATGGACAAAAATATGGAAAACTCAAAAGATATATAGATAGAAAATAAGCATATGAAAAAGATGTTCAAGATCATACATTATTATGCAACTACAATATTAAGAAGAGAGAATGACTAAAATTATGACAACAGCAAACACTGGTGAGGACATGGGGCATTCACTGCTGCTGGGAATGCAAAAGTCACTGGGAAGACAGTTTGGCAGTTTCTTAGAGAACTAAACACTTACCATATGATGCAGCAATCACATTCCTTGATACTTAACCAAATGAGTTGAAAACTATGTCTGCAGAAATATCTACACAAAAATGATCTTAGCATTATTTATAATGGCCAAAGTTGGAAGCAACCAAGATAATCTTCAATAGATGAACAGATAAACTGTGGTACATCCAGACAATGGGATATTAACAAGCAATAAATGTGCTAGCAAGCCATAAAAAGATATGAAAGGGCCTTGAATGCTTATTACTAAGTAAGAGTTGCCAGTGTGAAAAAGCTATACATTAAATGACTCCAAGTATATAACATTCTCGAAAAGGCGAAACCATGGAGACAATAAAAGGATCCATGAGGGCGAGGGTTTCAGGGAGAAGAAAGGAGGATTAGGTGGAGCACAGAGGACTTTTTTCAGGGTAAAGTATTCTGCATGGTTAAGTCATGGTGAATATATGTTGTCATACATTTGTTCAAATATACAATACCGAGAATGAGCCCTAATGGAAACTGTGCATTTTAGTTAATAATGTTGGCTCATCCATTGTAACAAATGTACCAAGATGCTAATAATAGGGGAAGTTAAGAGGCGGTAAAAGTACACAGGAATTCTATATACAGATCGATCAGTTTTCCTATAAACCTTAAATTGCTCTAAAAAACATAGTCTTTATTAAACAGGTCCTCCTGCAATGCAGGAGACCTGGGTTTGATCCCTGGGTTGGGAAGAGCCCCCTGAAGGGAAAGGCTACCCACTTCACTATTCTAGCCTGGAGAATTTCATGGACAGTATAGTCCATGGGGTCACAAAGAGTTGGACACGACTGAGCGACCTTCACTAACAGTTCTTCAAAGGAAGTGGGACAAGGAAACTTGAAATGTCTGGAGTGAAGAGGGAACAATAGAATGGGTAAAACAGTTTAGGTAAATTATTATATAATAGACTATTCTTTAGTTTTTAAAACATTGGTTGGCTGAAGCAAAATTATATTGCCTGATATAATGGATTGTAGCCTGCCAGGCTCCAGGCCATGGAGTTCTCCAGGTAAGAATACTGGAGTGAGTTGCCATTTCCTTCTCCAGTTTATAAAGGAAATATTTGGGAAAACTAAATATTTAGGAAAAACTAAAGCAATACATGTATACTGTAATCCATGTGCTCAGTTGTGTGCAACTCTTTGCGACCCTACGGACTGTAGCCCACCAGGCTCCTCTGCCCATGCAATTTTCCTCGCAAGAACACTGGAGTGGGTTGCCATTTCCTCCTCCAGGGGATCTTCCTGACCCCTGGAGATCGAACCCGCATATCACCTGCATTGCAGAGGGGTTTTTTTTTAACTGCTGAGCCATTTGGAAGTCCACTGTAATCCTCAGAGCAAGCAAACTTTACAAAGGGATATGCTGATAAACAACAGACAAGGTAAAGTGGAATACTAAATAAACTGTCAAGTAACTAACCATAGGAAGGGAGGAAAAGGGAAAGAGAGGAACGAAAAGAGAACCAAAAAACAAAATGGCACACATAAAATGTAACTGATGTAAATATATTAATTAAAAGCCAGACATAGACAGATTTAAAAAGTGACCTAGCTATAAGCTGTCAACTTCTGGAAACAGTTCAAATGCAATTATAACGGTAAGTATAGAGTAAATGAATGGGAAAAAGATAGTATCAAGCAAATGCCAATCAAAAGGAAGCTGGAGGGGCTACACTAGAACAGATAAAGCAGAGCAAATTACCAGGAACAAAGACCGCTACCTAACAATAAAAAGGGCATTCTGTGAAGAAGACGTAACAACCCTAAGTGTGTAAGTACCAAACACTGGAGCGTCAAAACACATGATGCAAAAACTCACAGAACTGAAGGGAGAAAAGACAAATCCACAACACAGTGGGTAAGGGTATAGAACTGAACGACATCAAGGAGTGAGACCTAACTGATATCAACTTAGAGAACACTCCACCCAGAAACAGCAGGTTATACTTTCTTTTCATGCAGATATATAACATTCACCAAGATAGATCACACTCTGGGTAATAAACTGACAAATTTAAAAGAAATCAGGGTTTCCCTGGTGGCTCAGAGGTAAAGAATCCATCTGCCAATGCAGCAGAATTCAATCCCACATGCCACAGGGCAACTAAGCCTGGCAGTTGCAACTACGGAGCCCACGTGCTGGAACTACTGAAGCCCGCTCACCCTAGAGCCCGAATTCCACGAGAGAAGCCCCTGCAATGAGAAGGCTGTGCACCGCCGTCAGAGAGCAGCCCCGCTTCTGCAGCTCGAGGAAAGCTGCAAGACCCAGCACAGTCAAAAATAAAATTATTTTTAAAAAATAAGTCAAAGAACTGTTTTCCAACTACCATAAAAGAACCAAACTAGAAATTACAGAAACACCACAGAGAAATCTTTAATCACTTGAAAATTAAACAGCACACTCAATCTGATTAGAGGCACACATACTGAGGACATAAAAAACATACTGACCGAGTGGCATGAGACATTAAAACATGTAGGCTGGGGCTAAAGCAGTGTTTTAGAAAGGGATTTATGGCACTAAACACTTAAATCTAAGCTGCCACCTCAAGAAATTAGAAATAAAAAAATGTAAACACAAAGCAGCAGAAGGAAGAAAAAAAGATAAATACATAAATCTATGAAACTGAAAATAGAAAATTAGTGAAATAGCTAGTTCTTTGAAAAGATGAATACAATCGATACACCTTTTAGCAAGCTGACCAAAAAAGAAACTGTCAATGTCAGGAATGGAAGACTACATATTGTTATAGATTTGACAGATATTGGTAAGAAGATACTCAAACAACTTCACATATATTCAACAACATTGATAAAATGGGCCAGTTCATTGAAAACCACAAACTACCAAAACTCTAAGCAGTCTTAAAGGCTGGTTCTGCAGCGCTTCTACATCAGCTGTCTTCGCTCACTCCCATGCCCTCACCCAAACAAGAAAAGTTTTGTCTTATGCCCTGCTCTTTTCCTCACAGGGGATGTGCAACCTCTTGACATCATGGCCTCTACACCTGGTGTTTCTCTCCCACAGAATCTGCTCTAGTCCTCAATTTAATCGCTACGGTACTATGACTACAGATTCAGGGACCCTGCATGGATAGCCCGGTTCCCAGGAATCAGAGAAATCCCGCTTTTGAGCCCTGTAGTTTCCAGGGCTATTTTGTTCTTCTGCACCAGTGTTTACACAGGACTATTTATTTGCGATTCCGTCAGCTGTAAAAATGCCTACATTTGCTGATGCTTAGAAGAGAAACCCCTCTCTACAGTTGTCGCTGATTGCTCTGCGGTGTTTTTTTGCCACATCTTTGAAAAAGACAGCTCCTTCTGAATTCTCTTCTGGCACCTGATAACGATGGCTTAACTCTTTCCACTGTACTAGTGAATGAAGAGTGGCACATTTTGCCATATTCAGGTCAATGGCTTTACATTTTCTGCACTTCTAAAATGCATAGAGAATAAGCCTTCCTCTCTAATATCCCTAAAGCCCCAATTACTTAACAACATGAGGTGGAAAATCAGATCAGAACACACATATGAGACAACCAAGGAAAACAGCAAGTAAGTACATGAAATACGTCCATCACTGATCATTATTAAAAATACAAAACAAAATCACAATGAGCTATGAGACTCCACATCCACTCAAGGCTAAAAATAACAAACAACTAAAAATACCAAAGTACTGGTGAGGATTTGAAACACAAGGAATCGTAACATATGGAGAGTAGGTGTGTAAAATGGAACACCCACTTTGGAAGTCAGTTTGGCAATTTCTTATAAACTTAAATACAGTAAAACACAGCAATCCTAACCATAGGTACTTATCCAAGAGACACATGAAAGTACCTATCTACACACAGACCTGTATACATATAAAAATAATAACTTTACTTATAACAGCAAAAAAAATTTAAAGATAACTCACAAAGATCCATCAACTGGTGAATCAATAAACAAGCTGTGATGGGCTTCCCTGGTGGCTCTGTGGTAAAGAAACGCCTGCCAATGCAGGTTCAGTCCCTGGTCCGGAAAGAAAACACATGCCGTGGAGCCACAGGGCCCGTGAGCTGCGGCTACTTAAGCCTGCGTGCCTCGCGCCTGTGCTCCGCTACAAGAAACCACTGCGATGAGGAGCCTGTGCTCCGCAACCAGCGCAGGCCCTGCTCAAGGCAGCTGCAGAAGAGCCCATGAACAGCAACCAAGACCCAGTGCAGCCACAGATACAAACAAAGGTAAATCCTCAACAAAGTAAAACCAGCTGTGGTGTAAGAAACACGACTACTAAACACTGCTAACAATAAAAAGGATCTAACTTCTGATACATAGAGCAACATAAATATCTCAAAAGCATTCTTTGTTAACTGAAAGAAGCCAGACACAGAAGACTATATTGTTCCATTTATTTGAAATTCTAGAAAAGGCAAAACTTGAATTTTCTAGTGACCAAAGCAGATCAATGGTTGCCAGTGCGTGAAAGTGGGAGCAGGGGACTGACTGCAAGGGAAAAAAAGGACATTTTTAGGTGACAGGAATATTCTACATCAGGGTAACAATTACGAATGAAAACATTTGACAAAATTAACAGAATTATACTTGGGTAACTTTATTATACATAAAATAATATCTTCAAACTTATTAAAAAAGTATGTAACAGTAGTAACATATTTTATATGTTGAATTTTCAAATATTCTACAATGAATATTTATTTTTAAAATCGGAATAAAAACGCCATGTAAAAACAATTAGTATATTATAAATATGATTATACTATATGATCACAATTACTTAAATATATATAAACTCAGAGCTCAAGAGCAGAAGAAGGATTACCATTTACTTTGAGCAATAGAGTACATAAAATAAATTCCTCCTACAACTTTCTTATTATTCAAACTTGTAGGGTGGACTTTGTTTTAAAAATGAATAACAGAAAATCACTTGCAATAATTGGTATAAATGCGTCTAGAGCTTTTGTCCAAGTTAATGATTAAGAAGGTGTTATATGGATTCACTTTTCAAAGACTTTTTTCTTTTTTAAAGGTTATTCAGTGCCTTTTTTTCCCCCTCATAAGTTTCTGCTTCAGAGTTATTTTTTCCAAGAGTTATCCTTGGTATCAGAATGGAAACCAAATAGATTTTTCTTCTTAATGTCTTATTCTTTAAAACTACCAAATAACAGATAGTGCTAAGACCTGGAATACATTTGTCACTAAGTAACATCCCATTCTGTAAACAAAAAAAATAAATAGCACCGTCAGTTAAAATTTCCATCTTGATTAGTTGTAGAGAAGACATATAATTAAGTCCTTTGACCTCTCTAAATAGCTCATCTGTTAAACAATCCTTCAGGAACATCTTTCCCATTTGTGGAGAGTAAATATTGGTCTGTGAACAGAGAACTAATTAACAAGTAATTATTTTAACTGCTTTCTGCAAAGACAATTTTGGTCAAATAACTGAATTTAAACTGTATAGTAAAAGCAAGCAAGCCAAAAAAAAAAAAAAAAAGCACAAACATGAAAACAACATTCTTTTAGAACATATAGTACCTAATTATCACCTTGAGTTTAGGGCCAAAACTAACATGCCACAATATGACGCAGAATAAGAATTCAGTGACAGACAAATCACTTTTGGGAGACTAGCCAAGAGAATGGACTTAGAACGCACAAAAAAAATATTCAGGACCCTAGGAGGAAATGATAGGTTGACGTACATTCCCAGAGATGGGGGCACTATCTGAAGCAGTGCGGTTAAGATCATCACAGTCATCATATGATACTCCTTTTCCCCTGGCTTCTTTCAAAGACACAAGAAAATTTGTAGTTTTTATGGTATACCAAGGGTGTTCTTCCAAGGTTTGTCTTTTTACAGTATTTCCAATACTACAACTTTTACATCTTTTCTCAGATATAAAGGTCAACCTGTTAGATCACAAAATGAATGACAGAGATAGAAGCCTCAGCAAACAACACACAATGATGGATAGTTAGGTGTTGCAGTTAACACGCGTTCTGCCAAGTTATGCAAAAGACTTCTAAAAGAGGCTAACTAAAACAATAAAGCCTTATTGTTATCAGAGTAAGTCCATGTGCAGGGCAGTTGCAGAGCTGGATAATTCAACAGCTCACTAGTGTTATCAAGGACTCGGCTGATTTACACCTGCCTGCTGAGCCAACCTAGTGATTCTGAGATGGCTACAGAGCAACCATTTGTATTTGTCTGTATTTGGTTCTAAGTGCCAAATACAGACAAGACAGTGTCCAGAGGAGGAGCGTAGAATTCCCTCCTCGAAGTAGTGAGGAAGATCTTTCTCAGATGCCCCCGGTGCAGACCTCTTCTCAGCTGACATCAGACACGACAGGTCCACATATTCATGCCTGAACAGTTACTTATAAGAAGAGTAAGACCACGCATGATCGGCTTAGACCAAGCATGATTCACCCTTGGGCAAGACAGTCCAACTTCCCTGGGAACAAGGCCGCACAGAGGAGGGGACACATGACAAGCAAACAGGAAGCGAAGGACAAAAAGGCTGTTTGACAAATAACATATTTGTCTAAATCCGACAGGGCTGCCCAGTACAGGTCAGACTAGCCACCGCTGGCTCAGAGTATAAAATAGCACTCAGAGCATGAGGAGAAAAAGTGTAACCTAATGGATCATTATTAACAAACAATATTTCATGGACAAGTAACTACTACCATCTGCTGATTACCCAACACATACGACACTAGGCTATGCACTTTACATATAACAAGTTATGTAATTCTCACAGCTGTTACCTGTATTCTACAGAGAAAGAAAATGGGAACAGAGAGATGCAAAGTAATCTGCCTAAGATCTTGGGTAAGTGACAGTGCTAAAATCTGAACTTAGGTGGTCAGGCTCTAGACCCATGCTCTCTACTGCTACATTAAGATGCACAGGGTGATATACAAAGGATACAAATATACTCTGAAAAGATTAAAAAAAAAAAAAAAAAAAAACCCAAGGGACAGGTGGAGATGCAGAAACCAAGCCAAAAAGCTAGCTGAGATTTACACACTATACATTTTATTAAATACTGGACTTTATTACAACAAATTAATTTACTTCTGACAGAAGTTTCATTAGAAAAAATGTGGTTGTGCCAAAATTCTTATTTGACACTGCTTTTTAGCTAATCATTCTAGTTTTACTGATTCTATACTTGGCCTTTATGGGCAGAAAGATTAGTATTTCATAACAAAAGACTTTCTCAAGTGGCACAACATTCAAAGTATGTAAGAGGAATATTCTCAAAATGTGGGCATGACCACAGTAAGAGTGTATGATCAGAGAACTTCCTGCTTTTTATGGTGTATTTATAGTAGCTACAGACAACTGTTAATTCATGCACATTAAGTCTTTACTACCTACTGAAGGTTTCTACCTTACACATTAAAATTATTCATATCCTGGGGTTTGGCATCTGGCCCAGAGTTAAACCGTGATGGAAGACGGGTGTGAAGCAGCCTTCCCGGGCAGAGAGCGCCTGTCAGCTGTGGTACCCGTCCTGGAGGCGTGGCGGCAGGCTCCTGGGAGTTGCTCGCTCCTGTGTTTTGATCAAGTCTATAATGGCCGAGAGCACAGCACAGTCTCGCGATGTAGTGTCCTTCCAGTCTACGGGATGGGGACTTTCAATCTTCTCTTGCAGAAGGATATCTAGTTCCTTTCTTAATTCCTGAAGTTGGAAAAAGGATACATGTTCAACAAAGGCAGGTGTACTATCAGTGTATTAAATAAAAGTGACTTGATCTGGTACAAGAAATTTCATAAGCTATTAGCCATTCAGAATGGTTGCTCTGTAACTATCTCAAAAACCAATTCAGAAAAACTATAAATTGCATTCTCAACACAATTTCGTCTGTTGAAATAAAGCAAGAAATATTTAATGTAACATGTACAACACTTAGATAAAAACACAACACTATATACAAACTTGCATGCAGAATCAAAGACAATCATGTCAAATCAGTCACCTTAACAAGATGGGCAATTCTTGCTGGAGACTGAAAGATTATCCACTCATCTACAGCAATGGTTTCCTGATCATTATCTTTCTGGATGGATATATCACCTCCAAAGAACAAGAGACAGTATGGGGAAACTTCTGTGCAGTCATACAAGTATATCTATAAAGAAAATTAAGGCAAGTTAATATAGTTAAGTAGTTGGAAAGGATTATTGTCACATTAATGCAGTAAAATCACTAGTATCAATTAGTGTTTTTCTTCTAAAACAGGTATTATTATTATCCTGTCAGTGTAATTACAGACTAATTAAAAAAAATATAATTTTAAACAAGTCATTTTTCATTACTTCAGACTACAAAGGAGTTTTATATTTTTGTTTCGATTCAACCAATAAAACTATTCTGGAAACAAAGTATTTTTCTAAGTGATAAAACCAAAACAATAATGTAGCTGAAGCTCTTTTTATTTATATATTAACAAAATTCCCACTTAATATTCTGACCAGTATTTATAAGTTATATTGACAAGGCAATAAAATTCTTCATACACTGTGAACTCCTATATACCATAAAATGTCAGTATTTCTTGAAAAATAGGCTCTGAAAGAAAATTATGAAAATCAAATAACCTATTAATTAAAATAGAAAGATCGATCAAAACAGATCTGCAGACATTAAAACTACAGGTTATTTGCTTGAGGACATTGTAAGTCTTATTGGAAAAAAAATTTCTTTTAGGCAATTCCTTAACAAACTTAGGAATAAAACTACCAGATCACCCAGCAATCCCACTACTGGGCATATAACCTGAGAAAACTACAATTCAAAAAGACACATCCACCCCAATGTTCATTGCAGCACTGTTCACAACAGCTAGGACAAAGCAACTCAGATGTCCATCCACAGATAAGTGGATAAAGAAGTTGTGGTACATACATACAATGGGATAAGACTCAGTCATGATGCTAAACATCACTCATTATCAGAGAAATGCAAATCAAAACCACAATGAGGTACCATTACACGCCAGTCAGGATGGCTGCTATCCAAAAGTCTACAAGCAATAAATGCTGGAGAGGGTGTGGAGAAAAGGGAACCCTCTTACACTGTTGGTGGGAATGCAAACTAGTACAGCCACTATGGAAAACAGTGTGGAGATTTCTTAAAAAACTGGAAATAGAACTGCCATATGACCCAGCAATCCCACTGCTGGGCATACACACTGAGGAAACCAGATCTGAAAGAGACACGTGCACCCCAATGTTCATCGCAGCACTGTTTATAATAGCCAGGACATGGAAGCAACCTAGATGCCTATCAGCAGATGAATGGATAAGAAAGCTGTGGTACATATACACCATTGAATATTACTCAGCCATTAAAAAGAATACATTTGAATCAGTTCTAATGTGATGGATGAAACTGGAGCCCATTATACAGAGTGAAGTAAGCCAGAAAGATAAAGACCAATACAGTATACTAACACATATATACGGAATTTAGAAAGACAGTAACGATAACCCTATATGCAAAACAGAAGAGACACAGATATACAGAACAGACTTTTGGACTCTGTGGGAGAAGGCGAGGGTGGGATGTTTTGAGAGAACAGCATTGAAACATGTATATTATCAAGGGTGAAAGAGATCACCAGCTCAGGTTGGCTACATGAGACAAGTGCTCGGGGCTGGTGAATTGGGAAGACCCAGAGGGATGGGGTGGGGAGGGAGGCGGGAGGGGGATCGGGATGGGGAATACATGTAAATCCATGGCTGATTCATGTCAATGTACGGAAAAACCACTACAATACTGTAAAGTAATTAGCCTCCAACTAATAAAAATAAATGGGAAAAAAAAAAAAGACTTAGTCATAATAAGGAATGAATTTGAGTCAACTGTGGTAAGGTGGATGAACTGAGAGCCTGTTACACAGAATGAAGGAAGTCAAAAAGAGAAAAACAAACATCATATATTAATGCATATATACGGAATCTAAAAAAAAAGCACTGATGCACCTATTTACGGAGAAGAAATGGAGATGCAGATGTAGAGAACAGACTTGTGGACACAGTGGGGGAAAGAGCGACCAGGACAAACTGAGAAAGTAGCACTGACATATACACCCTGCCAAGGATAAAACAGCTAACTGGTGGGGAGCTGCTTGCTACAGAAAACAGCGAGCCCAGCCCGGTGCACTGTGATGCCCTAGAGGGATGGAACGGGGAGAGGGGGTATATATGCATAATTACAGGTGATTTACGCTGATGTACGGCAGAGACCACCAAACACTGTAAAGCAATTATCCTCCAATTAAAAGAAAGTATTTTAAAGAAAACAAGTTTTGTTTGTAATTATGAAAACTAAACAATTTTAAAAACACATGGATCTGTTATTCAGATCCATGGCTATTTTATACATTCACTTACACTACTTGTCCTCATCTTCAGGTGATAGATAAGCCAGTTGTAGTGAAACTCTGTTTGCTCCACATTAACAGATTTAGGATGAATAGCAACTACTCCATCAGTTTTTGTGTAAACTTTCACCCTTTAAAAAAAGTTAAAATGTAGTTTAAAAAAAAAAAACACAACACTCTGGAGACTTCAAACCATCCCAGATTCAAAAGAAACTCCACAGATGAGTTTAGCTTATTTCTGCATTATATATTTCCAAACTTATATTTAAGGAAAGAGAATTTTTATTTTAATAAGACATGGAAAAGTATCAGATAAATATGAACACTCTAAATCATAAAACAAATCCTCTTATAGGTATAATTACTCAACATATTAGAAAAGTGACAAAATATTCCCTAATTATGTTAATATATACACCATTAAAAGACAAAGAATGAAATAAATACCTGAGAGAATTCTAAGTGAATCAGACCAACAGAATAGTCTGTACATTTTACTGTAAATCATGATACTGAGAAACCATGATACTGTTAAACCGCCCTCCATTTACAGAATAAATGAAATGATCAATTAAAAAAAAAATCCACAGGTTACATACCCAGACAAGTAAAATTAAAAACCGGAGAATTCTGTTTAAAACATAGTTCTGATTTTTAAAAACCTATTTTAAAATATGTTTTAAATGGCCTCACATTCACTGAACCCTCCAGCCCCATTTCAAAACAGGAATATTTGGAATAAACATACACAGCTCCAGTACAGTCTCTCCATTCTTAGGGGGTCTTTCCTTTGACAGTTAAGGATTTCACCTCAATTTGTAGGAGTCTTTAGTTAATATTATTCAACAGGGAGATATGAGATAGTATTTTTATATAGCCATTGGTAATTATATTATAAAGGGATAATCCATTAATCTTTCCTCTGTTTTTGAGGGTATCTTTTTAATGGTTTTAGGGATCCATAAAATCATCAATCATAGTCATGAACCATTATTTAGAATAAAATCGATTTCCTCACCACACAGTCAATTTAGCCAATGTCATCCTGTAACCCTACATCACTAGAGCAGCAGGATTTGGCAAACTTTTTCTATATGGGACCAGTGACAAAGTATTTTAGGCTTTGGGAGCATTCTGTCACAACTACTCAACTCTGCTAATGTAGCTAGTAAGCAGGCGGAGAATAGGCGTGGCTGTGTTTCAACAAAAATTTACAAAGATGTTTTTCAGCCAGTATGCCAAGATATGCTGACCCCTGCACGTTTTATAAAACAAAGCATCAATCCAAAGAGAGCTATTGATACATTTTCTTCATAAAGTCTTCCCAGGATGGCAGAGGGATATACAAAATGTATTTCAAATATTTAAGCTACCTGTAACATGTTAAGCTACCTGTACATTTTAGGGATATATATGAAGAAGAATTTGAAAAAGTACTGAAGTCAAAAAATACTCAGATCACTTAAAATGTAAATAATCCAATCACAAAGATCAACATTCATGTTACCCTATTCTCAGGTACAACATTATAGATTTCTCAACATCTGCATTCTTGACTACTGAATTCCTTGTTATGGGGGACTTGTGCATTGTGGAACGCTTAACAGCACCCCTGGCCTCCATGCACTAGATGCCAGTAACACATACGTCTCCAGTTACAAAACCACAACGTCTGCAGAAACTGTCAAATATCCCTGGGAAGGGAAGATTACCCATGCTGAGAACCACTGCACTAGAACAACGACTGCACTTGAGGCTATCTTTGAGGTCTATATTTTTTCATGTGTATAGAACAACCAACTCTTTCACCTAACATTAGTTCAAATATTTTATGCCAATATACAATGATTTTTTTTACACCTAACAGAAATGCCATACAATATGGTCTTATAAAACCATAATTTTCCCACTGCTACTAGACATCTATATTGCTTACAATATACTTTGCAAAAAACATTTGGAATGACTTTCTTAGAACATATTAAACCACTGGGCCAGTGACTATTTTAATGACTGCTGATACCTAATATTCAAGTGTCTTCCAAAAGTCTGACATCAACTCACATACTGCAAGCCATAGGTGACTTTCAGTTTCTCTTTTTTCTTCACCAGAATGAGTGAGCTTACTGGGCAAAAATATGCCTTATTGTTGTCTCCAATTACTACTGAGGCTGACTCTCTTTGGACCTATATTTAAAGCTATACTTTATTTCTCAAAATAGGTAAAACCCTCACAATTTCATCCGAAGAGCTAAAGTACAAGATTATCTGTTTCATGAGAGAGGAAAAAAAAAAAAATCCTGAAACACAATCTACTCCAAACCAAGTTCCACCGAGACACTGCTTTTTAACATCTGGCTTACTATCCTCATGTTTATGCGCTTAGTAGTTCAGTTGTGCCTGACTCTGTGACCCCATGGACTGTACCCACCAGGCTCCTCTGTCCATGGGATTCTCCAGGCAAGAACACTGGAGTGGGCTGCCATGCCCTCTTCAGGGATCTTCCCAACCCAGGGATCAAACCCAGGTCTCCCCACATTGCAGGAGGATTCTTGACCATCTGAGCCACCAGTGAAACACATGTACACTGGCATTACTAATATTCTTTGTGAATACTGGGTGACAAAGGAAAAGACTCCGGGATGTGCAGTGAGGAACAGTGGTATCTACCGAAAACAGTTTTCCTTCCCTTAAATAGCCAAAGTAAAGAACAGGGTCCTATTACAAGTAAGAACAAATGCACAAGACAAGCCGTGTTGTGGTAGATGGTTTCAAAAGTTTGAGAGAACTGTAAGTAATTATAATGATCTTCAATGCTTACATTTTTCTTTTTTTACCCAAATTTAGTCGGATTTTAGCAACTTTGGGATATAAACCAGCACAGATGACAGCTTTAATTATCTTCTCATTATCTATTCGGGGTGAGAAGGTAGAGAAAAAAAAAAGTAAACTACTGATACAACTGACAACAGCAGCAAGTTATTTACACTGTATTTCCTGCTGTACCTGAATTTATATTAGACTCTGGATCTTGAGGATTTCTACTGCTTACAAATCCAGCTCCAAGAAGATGCTCAGCAAACTGCCCTTTCATGCTATGCAGCATCTAGGGAGCAATAGTAACAAACAGAACTAGAATACCTTTCACACAGATCTACAGGGGTTATAAAGTGTGCACTCATAAACAAATTTCATGGTGCGCTTTGCCTGCTTTACAAAATACTCTTGCAAAAATGTGATGTTTTGCAGCAGGGGATAGTTAACTACAAATTTATAAAAATCTGTTTATGTCAACAAGGTTTTATTGAAACGAAACCACACCCATTTGTCTACGTATTATCTTTGGCTGCTTTTGCATTACAATGGCAAAGATGAGCAGCTGCCACGGAAATCATGTGTATATTAAGTTGAAAATATTTATTGTCCGATCTTCTATACATGCCTGCTATAGGGAGTAACAACTGATGTTTAAGAATTCTTTTATTCAGCAAAAAGACTAATTTCCAAAATGGCTCTCCATCCCATATTGGGGGGGGGGGGGGGGAATACAGAAAAGCATACAGTAAAATAACATTCACATATGTATTACTGAGAACTACCATTACATCCTGGTTCAAAAGTTTAAGGCCTGTTTCCTGTTTTTAAGAAAATGACCATGAGTAAAATAACATATGATTTGTTATAAAAAGCATTCAAATAATATAGCAAAGTACAAAAGACTTCCCTAATCTCAATACCATCAGAAATATCATTAAGTCAACAATATTGCAGATACTCATCAGAATTGGACAAAAATGCCATCTTAACTGCGATAACAGTACAGAAGCTGTTTTAATAAAAGCATTTACCCTTAGTTCAATTTAAGGCAATTAAACAGAAATAAAACTGAATTAGATGAATGTAACATTTTTATAATCATAAGAGATATTTAATAAAGAAGTCTGTGAGCTTAAAATAGATTATGAAATACAGTTATTAAAAAAAAAATCACTTATTTATTTGGCTGCGCCAGGTCTTAGTCATGGTATGCAGGATCTTGCTGTTGTGGTATGTGGGGTCTAGTTCCCTGACCAAGGATTGAACCTGGATCCCCTGCATTGGGAGCTCAGAGTCTTAACCAATGGACTGCCAGGGAAGTCCCAAGTCATTTTTAAATGTATATCCTTTCTACGAATTGTGTGACTTTAGTTTTCCTACCTAATTTCTCTTACAAGTGAATCTCCAGGCCACCTCCTGATTTCTCTCACCATTATTTTATACTGTTCAGGACAATACTGTTTTTTATTTTTCTATATCCATAATTCTCAATACCATTTTGCATTTTCCCATTTTTAAATAATTTCAATGTATACTCAGCATGTATTCTCCATTCCTAAATTCTTTTTGATTCACCTCTTAATACGCAGCATTTTACTCTCAGTAAGTTTTTCAAGGTCAGCTCATGAGTGTCTATTTCAAGTGCTTTCTTGAATGCCTGTCATTTTTCTTTATATTTGAATTAACATCTTGACAGGATATAGTATTCTCAAATAACACTGGATTTAGCTATCTTTTCATACTCTAGTTCACTTCATTGTTTTTCTACTCAAGGGACATGTTCTTACCTATATCTCTGAATACATATTCAATCACTCCTGGATTTTCTATGAAGAGACACCTGTTACCTTCATGATAGATCAATGCTGTCCTCCTGTCTGAGTTTTTTACTTGTTGCTTTATTTTTTTCTTTCATGGCTGCATCTACAGGCTGTGGTTATCTCAAGCCTTCCTTTTAGATAATATTTTGTTTTAAAAGGTTGCCCATTTTGTTCCTTATGATACTATGGCCTTCAATTTGTCTTCTTGGCTCAGCAATCTTTTCATTCCTTTTACTGGTTTATCTTCTTTTCTTTTATTGAAACTGCATTCTTCAACTGTTTCTAACTATGAAACAATTGTATTTTCTGCTGAGATATGCCAGGTTCCCTTCTTTTATCCATTGGCTATAGAATCTTTCACAATTTGTCATTACCCTTCTTTTAATTCTGTTAATGTTTGGGCACATTTAATTAAATATGCTGGGTTCTGGATTCTTTACCCCCTTGTAGATCTGCTAATTGTCCATTACCAGAGTTCATGCCACACAGCCTAAAAGGTGTGGATATTCCTACGCCTGCTGGCTTGAGATCACTTCTCTGGTTCAGTGCAGTGCCTGATGTTGCAGTTGCCTTACCTGTTTACTTTCTTCTGCTTCACAAATGTCTCCAATAGTGTTTTCTCACTATACTAAGTCAGTTCAGGATAAAAATACCTGTCTAAAGTTTAAAAAGAGATACTTGCCCTATTTGAGTTTAAAACAGATTTTAGGAGTATCAGTGAAAATTTTAGAACAAATCCTCAAAATGGCAACTAAAGGATGGGTGCAGAAAGAGTAAACGAGCTTCTGAGTTTTCCTGCCAAACTCTGGGCTTGTTTCTTCTCTTAGCCATTATTTTATTATGTTGTACATCTTTTTCTTGTGCTACTGCAGTTGATTTAATAAAGTCTTTTCTATGATTCTGTATGATTCAACTTCACAAGACAAACTCACAATTAACTTTTTGGTATAGATCTGACCATACAGAATGGATACATATATCCCCTAATCTAACATATATGAGAATTACTTCAAAACACTCATCATTACCTGCAATGTGTTTGAAGATAGAAAATATTCCCAGCAATAGTCTTTTTCGTATCTGAAACCACGTTGTTTAGCTTTTTCCCATCCCTAGGGGGCAAAGAAATAAAGTATTAATTTTATTCCCCAAAGCAAAGATTACTTACTAGTTTGTCTTTATTTTAGTAACAATGCTTACCTTCTGATTTTTAATTTTCTCTGTAAAAAAACCCAAATAATTTAAAAAATAACAAACTACAAAAACATGAACTCCCCATGATCCTAGTCATTAATAGGTAACCAAAACTGAATTTACAGACCTTTCTTTACACAAATAAGAGCAAGTTATAAAGTAATGTACTGTTCATTTTACATAAAACAGCACCATTCTGCACATGATGTACTAATCAAAAAGAACAACCTGTTAGACAAATTTCAATGCTATTATATATTTTCACCTTCACAAATATGTTTTGCTTTAAGTTAGAAAAGCAAGGAAGAGGGGGGAAAAATACTGAATTAGCTCAAAGGAACAACAAAAAAAATATATCAACAATCCCATAACAGGAAACTGAGTCTAGAACTACAATAAAAAGATGTTGTCTCCATACCCCAAATTACACTTAAATGTCGCAAAGATGGATGAGGCATGTTTATTCTCAGATAAGCCTGGCTGTAAGAGAAAATGTCTCTCTTTCTTGAAGAGTACACATGATTATGATCCTCTATCAAAATGTTAAATCTGAATACAGGTATAGTTTATTAATGAACAGGAAAGAACCTCCTATCATAAACGTGAATAAGACAAATATGGTAATGAGTAATAGCAAATAATGCTTTAAAATAAGTTGTTCACTTGTTCTGTTATCAAAACACAAAGAACAGACTTTCTTCCAAAAGGGTAAATGTAATAATGCGCTATCACAAAATTGGAAAGTGTATAATTTTTTTTCAAATATTCACCTAATTTTAAACATTTTCACTCACTAATTTAACTTATTCCTGTTAACTATAACACATATTTAAAAATTTAAATTTAAAACATGTCCATTTTACCTTAAATGCATTCACGACAGTCAGGTGGTCACTTTTAGTATCCTTTGCCAATTCCTTTCTTCTTGCATCTGCGACTTTTTCTTTTCCCTTAAAACAGATGAAGGCAGCTTAAATTTCTCTGAAGGTATACAAAGGAGAATGACATTCTAATAAAAAGTGTATCTAAGCAAATAACTACCCTGTGTTAAAAAAAAGAAAAACCTAGCTTTTTATTTGTATACTTCTTACCAGTGGAATCACAAAGGGATCTTTGAAGCTGAGACTAGCAGCAATGGTGAGTACTGGGTCTAAGCAACAGAACAGAGCTCCAAAAAGAATCATTTTCCCAATGTGTGGCTCAACTGGTAATCGTGCCAAGTGAACTCCAAGAGGTGTCAATTCTTCTTGTTTATCCAAAGCATTCTGTGAAGTAAGAGTTTATGTTTAAAACAGACATTGTAAAGCATCATATTTTAGTTTGCTTAAAAAAAAAAGTAACAGTCCACTCATGTCCAAATGCCCTTATACTGTTCAGCTTTAGTTCTCATCATTAAAATATTAGTTTTGAGGTCAGCAAAGGTTAGAAACTGATTTAAACAAAAATAAAATTAACTCACAATTCAGCTTTACTATAAATGTTAGAAGAAAAATGAGAAATAACGTATTAGCCAGGATTCAATAAGATAAAGAAAAGCTGCCTAAAGACACTGACAAAAGAATTACAAAATTCTTTTACAAAAGAGTCACAAAAATTACAAGTCCAGTAATTGGGGACAGAAAGAAGTCTAGAGAGGTGAACAACACTGGAGCATCTTTTCCCAGAGGAGGCAACATAAATCCTCTCTGCAGGAAATTATCACCCCAAGTTCCAAGTTTTCATCCACAAAGATCTCTGTAAACACAATGTCCAGTACACATTCAAAATGACAAAATCTGAACAACAACAAAAATAGCAAAAGATAAAACTCATATTGCTCCTCCAACCCACTGGTAGTCTGTTACAGGGGCAGGGGAACTAGAGGCACAAACTAATGGACTGTGTACCGTACAACACAGGGAACATAGCCAATATTGAGATCTACTAAAAGTTATGAGAGAAATTGCCTTCATCTTACAAAAACTCTTTCAGAGAGTAGGAAAAACAACTTTTAAGCCTGTTCTCTGAGTTTAGCATAATCTTGGTACCTGCTTGACAGGGACGTCTGGAGGAAGGGAAACTAAATTACCTTATACATGAGAAACTTAAAACAATGGCAAACTGAATCACAGCAAGTTAGGTTTCTTTCAGGAATGAGAGTTGGTTTAATATTTGAAAAACTGATGTAATTCAATACATTACAAATTAAACATAAAAAGCAGCATAACTGGATAATCTCATTAGAGGAAATAAAGCTTTTTGATAAAAACATACATAATAAAATTATCCATGCATAATAAAAATCGAATAAACTAAGAATAGAAACTTCCTTGAGTTTCTACAAAAAAATCTTCAAAGAACATGATCAATGAAATTATTGATAGCTTTTCCTTTGAGAATAAGAACATAAGAATGCATACTATCATATCACTTCTGCACAATATTGTACCAAGGATCCTGGATGACAGCTGGAAATAAAATTTTAATTATTTACAGATGTGATTGTATGCAAAAAAAATCTAGATACAGTTATCAGAATAAGTGGGTTTCACAGCATTAATGAAAACAAGGTCAACACTCAAAACCAACTTGATTTCTGTATAGCAGACACACAAGAAAATGCAAAATTTTTGAAGTTCGAATAGAATCCAAAAATACCACTAGTCAAGACATCAATCTGTATGATACACAGAAAATGCTGAAATACCAAGAGATTAAATAACTAAATCAATGGGAAAGAGCATGTTCTTGCTTGGTTAAGACTCAATATTGTAATTAAGACAGTGTGATACCAGCTCAAGAAAAATACATATCAACAGAATAAAGCAGAGCCTACAAATAGACAAACCCATAGACATTTGATTGATGACAACAGTGCAGAACAAAGAGAAGAAAAAGGATAAACTTTTTTCTAACAGTTTCAGTCAACTGTTCCACATATCTAAAAACTGATTCTTATCTCACCTACACACACACACACATCAATTGCACATGGATTCTATTTCTAAGTCTGAAGAAGAAAAACTGAAAACAGTATTATCACCATGACTCCAAGGTAGATAAAGACTCATAAAGCGGTAACAATAAAGAAAAAACTGATATATATTTCACATTAAAATTAGGAATTTATTCATCAAAACACTAGTAAAAAGTGATAAGGTAAAAATACAGACATATGCAATACACAACTGACAAAAGGCTCAGATCAACAGAACACAAAAAGTATATATAATGACCTCCTATGACATAACAGAAAAACTGGCACCAAAAATTTACAAATGAGACTACACAATTTCATTACCAGCGTATGTAATTGCTTCAAGTTGGAAATAAGCAAAATGCCTTTCGGGCTTCCCAGGTAAAGTGTGAGTGTTAGTCGCACAGTTGTGCTGGACACAATCCCATGGGCCCCGTCAGGCTCCTCTATGGAATTCTCCAGTAAGGAACACTGGAGTGGGTAGCCATTCCCTTCTCTAAGAGATCTTCCTGATCCAGGGATCAGACCTGGGTCTCCTGCACGGAAGGCAGATTCTTTACCATATGAGCCACCGGAAGCCCCAGGTGGCTAAGTGGTGAAGAATTCACCTGCCAATGCAGGAGATGCAGGTTCAGTCCCCTGGAGAAGGGAAATGGCAAGCCACTCCAGTATTCCTTCCTGGGAAAACCCAGGGACAGAGGAGCCTGGTGGTCTACACTCCATGGGGTCACAAAAGTGGCGGACACAACTTAGCGATTAAACAACAACCAAAAATACCTTTCAGTAGCCATACAAAGAAATGAAAATGAATGAACTATTTACAGCTAAAAGCAGTAATGCACATGAATTTCACAGTGTTCACTGCAAGAATTCAGAACCCCATTCTTCCAAAAGTGCCAACATCCTATGTGGATTTCTGTAAAGTTTATAAAGGATCAAATTAAATCGAGCTCTTTATAGAGATGTATTGTGGTTGGTAAAATCATCAAGAAAAGCAAGAGACTACCATTAAAGAGTTATGATAGATGTTATTTATGAGACTCAGGGAGTGATGGGAGAGGGTAGGCAGTGGCCTTTTAGTATCCCAGAGATGTTCTTAACTTCTTGACATGAATAAAAATAACAGTGGTCACTTTGTGTAATAAATCATTAAGCTGGATGGTTTTTGTTTTGCTCTTTTATCCTGGATAGGCCTTCTGCATTGCACAATAAAAGATTTTTCAAAATGCAGGCTTCAGACCCTACTGTTGGAAAGGGTGTCCCAGGCCTTTTCACAATTTTGTTGCCTGCAATGGCTCAGTAAAGACTGGTGCTTAAATTCAGTCAGGAGAAAGGAAGTCACCCCACTCTGGCTTCAGACTCCAGCTGTCCTCTGGTCATTTGTCTCTACCACAATTAAGTTGATTCTCTGATCACCACCTAGCTCTCTATTGCTATGTTCTATTAGAGAAAAATCTGGAGGGGAAGACTTTAATTTTAAAGTCAGTAAAACCACACTGTTCCCTAAAATATCAGCAATCTCACTAATCCCAAATTCAAACAAAAGTGGTCAGATCAGTTACAATACTTTTCATTTAAACGACTTATTACTCACAAGTTTATTTCAATGTTTTCATATGGACCAAATTCTCAAAACTATCTACACGGATGGCTCAAAAAAAAAAAATTAAATATGTAAAATACACCCAGCAGCATCCTCTAACCCACCACTAATCAACAGAACTTGCAGCACTGACGGAACGTCATTTCTGCACTGTTCATGCAGTAACTACTGGCCCCATGTGACTATTCAACTTCTAAAATGTGTGAGTATGACCAAGATACTGAATTTGTAATTTAATTCAAAACTTCAATAGTCACCTGTGGCTAGTGGACACTGAGCTGGACGGCACAGCTCTGTTCTGTCTCTACTCTGGGCACTCACTCACAGCCAGTCGTGGGCGGCTTCTCAACGTGGCCTTGTGTAGGGACGGCTACCAACTAAGTGGGCACCCGAGACAAGGAAGCCTGTTCCTCAAGACACTGCCGTCATAAAATAAACTAAGGCAAAAGCTGTTAAGGAAAACAATGATAGGTAGCGGGATCTATTCTGGGAGTCACCTGCTAGCGTTCCTTCAAAAACAGAAGAGCTGCCTTTATAAGATGTCCATACTGTCATTGAGTTGCTTAGATCTGACAAAGCTATAAAAAACTATGAAAATCAGAAAGAACAGGATACAGCGACCAAATTCCTTTCAAGAATACAAGTGAAGAGGATCAAAACAGGAAACTGAAAGATTCGAAAGTTTTAAAAGATTGAAATGGAAAGATATCAAAATTTTTATGTAATTTTAAGTCATTCCTACAATGAAAAAACTTGTGTGGAAAGAGCCCAGTATGATAAGAAAATCACAACAGTATCATTTTATAACTTATTTCATACTTAAAGCTGAACAGTCAAATAGTGAATCAATTAGGTCCTGCACACTCATTGGCCTACTTTGCAGTAATCAAGGGTAAATTTTGTAATTAGCTTGCTTTACTTAAACACTCTAAGTTAGAATTTATTGAAAAACAAAACAAATTTACCAGTTCCATCAGGTGTTTTATGGAGAGTAACACTGCTTCATTCGATGGCGGATCCATTAGCCTACTAAGAAAGTAAGCAATTCCACCTAGTCTTAAAATCTGAGGGGAGACAAATATGTAAGTAAACATGTCATATATGGACACAGTTTATTCTTCCCCGTGTCACTAAAGCATCAAACCTATACACAATTTCCCAGTTAGTTATTTTACCAGAATAAGTTACAATTATGTTTGTGATTCTAAATGTTTAAAGGCCAACATACTACTTTCAACACCCAGTAACTCTATTAATGAGAAAAGTAACTGGTTAAAATCTCAACAAGTTGATTACTGATTATCATCGAAATGAGGTGGCTAATTTTATCAAATATATGATGCTAAAAAAAAAGGGTAAGTAGTTTATAATGAGGGAATCTTAAGATGTAGTGACAGTACCTAAGATTTACTGAACAATTCCCATGTGCCAGGCACTGTTCTAAGAGTTTCACGAAGTTAATTTAAATAACTTGCCTAATATAAAAGAACTAGCTTGCCACAGGACTTGGGATTCAATCCCAGATAGTCTGGCTCTAGAGCAGTATGTAATTAAAAACTGTTTAATATACACATGACAGAAACTTAAAAACAGTTTACAGTTTATCAATTTTGAACTGCATGGGTTCATGTCTATGCAGATTTTTTTTTTCAATAAATATAGTACTTGCATTTTCATTTTACAGACCTTTAAATTAACTAAGTGCAGGGAAAGTCTGTGTTCAATCAGCAAGCATAACATGTAGAATGAACAGAACTAGGGTCTGAGTCCCGATTCTAACCAAGCTGTTTCAGTGGCCCACCTTGGGTGAGTCCTTTTCTGAGGCAGAGAAGGGATAACTGGCAAGCCAACCCTCAGGCTGCTCAGGGGTTAAACTGTACTAACACAAAAACAAATGGTGGTCTAAATTCTTTCTGGCAGATTAATATATTACTTTCCTCTATAAAACATATGGAAAACTAGAACCTTATTTAATTTAATTCTCCCACTTAATTTACCTTTATCTGTAAACAAAGTTCTTCCAAAGGCGTTCTTAAAATTTCTGGCAGTTGATAGTCATCTAGAAGGCTTGCTCTAAGACCGTTATATAGATGATAGCAATGACCAGGTTGAACTCTTTAAAAAGAAAAAAAAAAAACCAACAACAAGGTGGGGGGGGGGGGTGGGGGTAAGTATTATCAGTGACTTTTTCGAATTCCAGAGAAAAGAAAAGGCAGGGAGAGCAGTCAATATTTATTTCTTACAAGCCACATCATAACTAATTTACTTGTTACTTCATTGTTATTCATATATTCCTTTTCCTCATCTGTTCTGAATAAGCTTAAATCCACTAATCCTAAATCCTAGTTCTAAAAAAGACAAGCTTCCCTCCTACCAATAATTTGGTTACCTATTTCTTACAGATTCCAGACTGGGAGACACACAATCAATATACACAGGTTAATCTCTTGGGCCTTGTGAGCGTCTTCTGTAACAAACCCTGTATTACGCCAGCCCGTCTGTATTATTTTAAAAGCTCTTAGGTATGTGCTATCTAGTGAGCTCTCAGAGAGATGTTGGCTTATCTGGTGGCTCAGAGGACCCATTATCTACAGGATCTCCACCAAGGACCACATAATAAATACAGTTTGCACTGGCCTTCAAAATAATTATCAATCTTAATTAGCTTTGCTAAAGGAAATTTTATGACAGAGTCCGCAAAGGACTATTTTCCATTTGAATTAAAATACTATATATATATATAGAAAAGCTGAATCATTGTGCAGTACACCAGAAACTAAAGCAACATTGTAAAGCAGCTATATTTCAATTAAAGACAAAGCATCAACAAAAACACTGCAGTTCCAAATTAACTTTCAGCAGGTTAGTGGGGATGAAGAATTCTATAAAATGCAATACTTTACGTTTACTGACTGGTCTGCATGGGGAAACCCTAATCTTGCTAGGCTCCCAATCAAATTATCCCCTCTTAATAGAGTAGAAGGTACACTTCTTGGACTAAGTCAGGAGTATGACTCAAGAGCACCAACTGCACAACCCAATAAACTACCTGATGTAAATTATACTGGAATAATCTGCAAACATTATAACAAGTGAGTCACAGCTTTAAATATATAGTATAAACTTATTAAAATGCTGATAAATGGTCTGTCAAATTTTTTTTCAACTCTTCTTTCCTTACTTAAGCCACAATCTAAAAATTAAGGGAAATCTTTTTATTCTACATGTAAGAGGTAAAATAAAAACTCTTCAAACTCCAGACATGATTCTATCACTCATGAGTTATGGTGTAAAATACTCTGAAGTATGCATTAAAACAAGTAATAAGCGCAATTATTTGTGTTACAGGCAAATCTTTTCTCCGATCATTAAAACAGAGGTTTTGGACTCTGTTTTAATGAATAATGATCTGCCTACTAATGCAGAGGATAGAGGTTCAATCCCTGGATCGAAGAAGATCCCACAAGCTGCAGAAGAACTAAGCCCGAGCACAACTACTGAGACTGCACTCTAGAGCCGACATGCCACAGTTCCTGAACCCCGTGAGCCTAGAGCTTGTGCTCCCCAACAAGAGAAACCATCGCAATGAGAAGCGCATGCACTTCAGCGAAGAGCAGCTCTTGCTCACCACAAAAAAGACCATGGGCAACCAAAAAAAAAAGGTATTCCTATTTCTTATGCTATCACATAAGTGGGAAAAAGTACTTTCCTTGGTTAACTCATAGTGAAAAGCCAGTACAGCTGTGAAGTATAGTGATTAGGAGCCCAGGCTGTGGAACCAAACTATTTAAATTCAAATTCCTGGATCTGCTACTTCTAACACTGTGCGACTTTCGAGAGATGACTTAATTTCTCCATACCTTAGTTTCTTTACCCTCAAAATAGAGATAATAACCTACTTCATAGCATTGTGGGAAGGATTAAGCAAGTTAATGTGTATAGTGTCTAGAGGATGATCTGACACTCAAGTATTGTTAACAGCAATCATTATTAGTAATATGTTTTTTAAAAAAAGAAAAACACAATCACAGATAATATAGTTAATAAGATAAAGAATATTAACTTTAATTAACCAGACTGAGGAATTAGAGGTAGAAAAATCATAAAACAAAAAACCTGACATACTTTTTCCAAAACAACTATGATTAAAATGACTCCCCCATCTACAAACATGCTGCAGTAAGTTTTTAAAAAGATGAAAGGGAACTTCCTTAAATAAACTTGGCACACAACATTTTTGGCGTTGTTGTAAAGGCTTCGCAGGCGTGTGCTCACCTTCCAGCCCGGCCTTTCCTCTGCTTGGCGTTAGCTTTGCTAACCCACTCAGCAGACATCGTGCTTATGTTGTTCTGTGTGTCAAAGTGCGTCTCCTTTATTTTCCCTCCATCTATTACATACACTACATCATCAATGGTGATGCTGTTTGGAAACAAATACACAAAAATTGTTAAAAACACATCTAAAGCACATTAGCCTATACCAGATCTACGGATAGGGATCTTAAAACACTTTTTATTGAATCAACTAGATTTCAGTAGTTCAGGATTTTCACCACTCTTCCACATTGACAAATGGGGATCAGACACCACATCACAGGCGGTATCAGCGGCTTCAGCAGCAGCACACAGGGCCCTTTTTACAGGTCATGTGCACAATTCCTATCTGCCCTCAGTCCAACTTCACAGCTTGCCTGAGGACTTCTGTAACTAGCTCTGTGAGCCCTCCAGTGCCATGATTTAACACCAGCTTCTGCAGAACCATCTGCTGCAATGACTGTACTGGTATATTAGTACCTCCAATGGAATAATTTTAAAGAGCATATATAGATAGATAGATAGATAGATATAAAACTGATTACCAATCAATCAATCAATTCTATCAATTCTACTCCCAACCAGAAGTACTGACCTCAGTCCCCACGCTTCTTTAGGGAAGCTTTAAAACAATCACTTAAAAGCCTATTTCTGAGGAGGCTAAAACATTAGTATAGGTTTAAAAAAACAAAAACAAAAACCCATGTTCACTGCAACTAAATTAAAATAGGTTTAAAGAAATCACAAAGTATTTTGTAGAAAAAAAGACTAAGATATGTTAACTATTATGGTGCTCAAAACAAATGTAATCACTAGTAGTTCGTAATTAAAAAACAATTTTTACCTAGTCTCTGCAATGTTGGTAGCAATAACTATTTTCCGAACACCAGGAGGAGTTCTCTTAAACACCTGCAAGAATACATACATCAAAATCCCAAGAGTGAATTTCTGATACATCCATTCTTGCAATTAAAGTAATTACTTCAAGTACTGTTCACTTTTAGCAATTTTGTTCATTCACTGACATATGCATCTAATTATTTATAGATATAGTTATATCTTATGCATCATCTTCATTATCACAAAATTCCCTTTTGGTAAACCAAATCTCCCATAGATATCAAAACCCTATCACAAACAAGATTTCAAATCAAAGGTTATAATTTAAAGACTATTTTAATGTACAGATATTTACGTGGTATACAAAATTATTAATTTGATATTTAAATATGGTAACTTAAAGAAATTTTTAACAAATGCTGCAGAATGCAAACATTTTACTGTGCTGTCAAACTTTTTAAGGGAGAGGGACAGAAGTGTAAAGAATTATGAATTACTTAAAAACTATACAGATAAAAACAGGGCTTCCCAGGTGGCTCAGCGGTAAAGAATCTACCTGCTGATGGGGGATACACAAGAGATACAGGGTTTGATCCCTGGGAGGGGAGGATTCCCCTGGAGTAGAAAATGACAACCCACTCCAGTGTTCTTGTCTGGAAAATCCCATGGACAGAGGAACCTGGCGGACTACAGTCCACGGGGTGGCAAAGAGTCGGTCAGGACTGATTAACTGAGCACGACAGACACACAGCTGACAGCAACCAGCAAGGCACATGCCCGGTCACCAGAATGGACGCCAGCCAGCTACACCACGGTACACCAGCTGCTGCTGCTGCTAAGTCGCTTCAGTCGTGTCCGGCTCTGTGCGACCCCACAGACAGCAGCCCACCAGGCTCCCCCGTCCCTGGGATTCTCCAGGCAAGAACACTGGAGGGGGTTGCCATTTCCTTCTCCAGTGCATAAAGTGAAAAGAGAAAGTGAAGTCGCTCAGTCATGTCCGACTTTTAGCGACCCCATGGACTGTGGCCCACCAGGCTCCTCCGTCCCTGGGATTTTCCAGGCAGGAGCACTGGAGTGGGGTGCCACTGCCTTCTCCGTATACCAGCTACTGAGACTGAAACGGACTTTAAAAAAATCCCCTTCACATAATAAACCCTACGCCATGATGGTAAACACCACTTGGTTGAAAAGCAAAAAAAAAAGAAACCAGCATAAACTTGTCTCATTTATAAAAATGGCAATAAGAGAAAATGATGTTTGCCAGTCTAGTCACATATTCTCTAGTAAATTTTAACCTCAATATTTTACAGTTCGGGCATGAGCAATGGAAGTACTTCCACACCAGATACTTTTCTGTTCAGTCTGTGGGATCAAGAGCTCTGTCTTTCCTCTTCTCTTCCCTCAGACATGCACACTGTACCTACTCCAGCAAGCTGAGCCTTACTCAGAACTATCATACCAGCAGAGATAGTAAAAAGCTCTCAATTAAAAATATCTATATTATTTCTTACAAAGAGTGGAAAAATGGATCCATCTCATTCTACCAGGGCCTGTAAACACAGTAGAAAATGACCTTTCCTTTGGGAATGCACTGTTCATTCTAACTAGAGAGATCCCTCAATCTGACAAAGTCAAAACATCCAAAACCATAATTAATAATACATCACTGAAATCTCATGCCTACAAATGTACTAATTCTATTAAATAAAAATCTCAGTATCAAACTGTGTATGTCATAGATTATTCACTCCTAGGTTGAATTATTTTTATTGGTTTTCACATATCTTTTTATTTTATTCAGGAAACCCAAACAAGCTATTGATAAAAGCAACCTTTAAATGTTCCCCTAATGCTGATGCAACTAATGTGATTCGTAGATTACCCTCTTTTATGCAAATTTTTGTAGAGTCATTTCCTGAAGACTCATTTGCAAAGGTTCTCAAAGAAGTATTTTTTGTATGGATTACTATTTTAAAATGTGCCTTCAAAAATAAAAGAAAACAAAACATACAATAAGCAGTCCTTAAAGCTTGTCTCAGTTTGAGAGATAAATTTAACAACATACCTGTGTCTGGTTAACTGTAGGCATCAGAGAATGTAAAGGTATAATAATAAACTTGTCTGAAAATTAAGAAGAAAATTAAACTTTAAGATAAAAAGCTGCAGAAAATTCCATAAAAATTACATGGAACAATAAGTTCAGATGCTGAGTCACATTAGTTCTTAATTTATATTCCTATGTACAGTCAGACCAAGTATATACATTTTTATATTCTTAATATTTTTTCTGCAAATTCTAAATTCTTATATAATGCTGAAAAGTGGGTAGCAACCTTTTCAAATTATATAAAAAAAATACAAAACAAAACATTAACTCCATTCCCACCACTAACTAAAGATCAAAGGATTTTATTTAATATGGGTGAATACGTTTGTAGACTTTGGGTAATCCTACTTTAATCAAAGAAAATTTTAAAGCAAATTACTTATTAAATTCCCACATCCACTTAAAAATAATGAAATAGCACTGGTAAAATGTAGTATATTCCAAAAGTCACCCAAATTAAAAAATAATAATTTTTTAGGAATATAGGAAATTAAGTTTCAAAATGAAGTTGCTCAAGCCCATTCATGATTATCAGTCAGTTTGATATAGTACTGTAAAGGGAAGGAGAGAGTGTTACAGAAGCAAGGGTAAATTTCAGCCAGATACAGCTACCAAAGTGCAACCTAACTTAAATCTCTAACAAGAATGCCCAGAAGACCCTAGGTAGTTGTATTTTCCAAAAAAAAAAGAACTGCTGTTATTCAGGAGATACAGTGTTTCCCACAGCCTCTATGACCCTTCTAAACTGTAAAAAGCTGTTAAATAGTGCTTAACAAAGAATGCCTTCGACTACTTATCTCTGTGACACAGTATGAAATACATCCACTCTGACTTAATCAAGTTAATTAAACTGAATCAACCCTTCAGATATAACTTCCAGTTGGCAGGAAAACAGGATTAAAAGATGATCAAATGAAATGATACTATAAAGATTTTGACATCTCCAGAAAATAGAACCTAGTCTTTCCACCATGGGGAAAGAAGGGAAGATGGGAGTGATGTTCTAAAACTAAACGATTTATCAGTCTGACTTTTTCTACAGTCTGAGCAAGCTAGTTGTGAAAGATACTTTGGGGGGAAAAAATGGGAAAATCTGATTATGGACTGGGTTATCAGATGATGATAAAGATTAAGGATGTTTAATTTTTGAAAGATTTTCTTTAAAAGAAATTAAGCTGGTGGTTATACTTTGGCCACCTGATGCAAAGAACTGACTCACTAGAAAAGACCCTGATGTTGAGAAAGATTGAAGGCAGGAGGAGAAGGGGATGACAGAGGATGATATGGTTGGATGGCATCACCTACTCGATGGACTTGAGTTTGAGCAAGCTCCAGGTGTTTAGACAGGGAAGCTGGCATGCTGCAGTCCATGGGGTTGCAAAGAGTCAGACATGACTCAGACATGACTGAACTGAACTGAAGCTGGTGGTGGAATTATAATACTTCCATCCCCGACTATAATTAAATCAGGAAGCTAATGAAGTCAATTATAATAATCTTTAATATCACACCCTTTCCCTACTTCCTCCAAAATGATCTCTACATTTTCTTGGAAAATACATACACACTCACATTTTTAAAACTAAAAGTAGATCATATAATAGAGTTTATGATGGGGGAAGGAAAGGCCAAAGCTGGAAGGTTCAGCCAGAGAAGTATTTCTGTTTTAAAAAAATATATATGGTTGTATAGTTTAATCACAACCTATACTTTTTCTATACAGAAGTTACCAATGATGAGGAAAACATAAAGTAGTATTTCATTATAGAGAAGTCATGGTAATCAGACAAAAATATTTTTGCAGTGAGAGAACAGAAAATAATTTTAATTATAGTGAATGATTTGAGGGCATTACCATGATGGGATTTTAAAAGTATTTTAGCCAATAAAATTAGATCAAAATATTTTTCAGTGTTTTAAAAAAATAAAATGTATCAAAGCACGTCAACAGAGTAAGGCTAGGAAGCATATTCACAACTATTTAAAATACATTTAAATGGAATTTGCTTTGATTTTTACTAAAGTTAACAGTGACTCCAGAAAAAGCTATAACTTAATCTCACAGGAGAAAAATGTTTCAATGCATTTCTCTAATAAAACATAAGAGGTTGCATGTTTCAAAACATCCTATTAAACAATCAGATCATCTGAAAATTTTTTTTTTAAACTTCAGATATTCAAGTCACATTCTAACATCTGGCAGATCACATTCTATTTGGTGTGAGGATGCGATCTGGGTCTGCATTTTAAAAGAAGTGCCATGAGTGACTCTGTTGTACAGTTAGAGCTGAGAAATACTGGCTTAAGTGGAAAATTCAAACTTCTTTTCTGTCCAACTAAATGCAGAAGTGAGTGAAGAAACAAAAACCTCAGGTACCAAAGACTCAATTTTATTGGGCAAATTTAGGCAGAGAGGAGAACAGTCTCACCATAAAACTAAATAAGGAACTTCACTAGTATCTACCATCTTTATCTCTGACCCAGAACTTTGGGGGGGAGGGGAATCCAACTTTTGAAAAAACTCAACTTGGACTAATAAGCTCAAATGAAAGAAAATAACCAGGTTACACATAACTCAAGTACCATTCTTAGAATGGCAATAAAATACATTTCTAAAATACCTGATTTAAACATCACTTGTGACATCAAGAGATCATGTAACGTGCTGATGTTGTCCCAGCCTGGTAGAAAGACCAATATTGCACCATCCTATGCAGAGGGGAAATAACTGTCACAAAGGATCACACAATAAAATACAATAAGAGTATAATTCTGTGCACAATTAAGTCTTCATTAAAATTATATTAGCTCAGGATGACTTTTAGCTACTAACTATAACTAAAGAAAAAGTGAACTAAAGTTCCCTTTTTAAAAATAGGATTTATAATCCAGACATTTCATTTGTTGAGTCTTTTCTTCAAACAGGTCAAACTGCTAAATCATTTGGTATTTTGAAATTCTTGCTCCTGGTATCAAAGGCATTTCTTCCAAAGATTATTTTTTTAAAAGCATTTAAGAAAAAATATTTTTTCAAGTCCTTGACATGAAATTGAAATGTTTCACTTTTGAAAATTAAAGAAAAACAAAACTAACCTCTTCTTCCAAGACAATGTATCGAATAAGGGCAGCAACCAAATTCAGATCAACTTTTTCATCATCCATCATTTCTACAACATCTACAGTGCTTGCAGAATACCTATCAAGTCAAATATGAAGTCATGAAATACTTGACAGTTTCCTGACGTTTAACTTACCATAAAATTTTAAAAGTAACTCAATCTGCAAATGGGAAAACATAATAAAAAGAAATATTAAAAAAAAAGAAATATTGAGATTATGACAGTGTTTACAAGTCAAATCAGTAAAGTATCCAGCTAGAATATGAGACTCAAAATGTTATCCTCAGGGCTTCTCTGGTGGCTCAGCAGTAAAGAACCCGCCTGCCAATGTAGATGACACTCCAGTATTCTTGCCTGGGAAACCCCATGGACAGAGAGGCCTAGCAGGCTACATTTAGTGACTAAATAACAAGAGCTGGACTCCACTGCGGTGACTAAACAACAATGCTACCCTTAAATACATACAAAGTCAGGACAAACCTGCATCTTGTTTTAGTCATTCAGCTACTATGTTCTCACTTTCAAACAAAAACAGACTTACCTTTGTCTCAATTCCCTTAGATAACCTGGCCAGCGTTCTTTATAGATCGCTTCTTTTTCTTCTTTTTCTTGTCTATTCACATGCCCTTGCATGAAACCTTTCTTAAACTGGGATCTGTGTTCTTTTTGTTCTGGAACATATCTAAAATAAAAATACTCTTAAATAGCTTTACTTTATTTAAAATTGGTTTTCACTAGTATTTCTGACTTTTTAGGATTCTAAAAAGAAATTTTAAAGAACATCTTCACGATACTTTCTAGTAAATGCTAGTTAATTTACAAATATGAACACATAACATTTTAGATTAAAATCATTATCAAAATATGTAAAAGCTCTAGATAATCTTCAGCAATAAAAATTTAAGTGGTAGAGTAACTACCATCTGTAAGTTTGAATTTACTTTTATTTCAAAAGTCAACATTAATATAGGTTCAAAATAATAGTTAACAATTGCCTAGAAGACTCAGATTTTGAATATAGGAAGTTTCTAAACGTGGGCACAAATAATTTCCTGGGGAGTTTATAAAACAGATTCCTCAATCCTATATCTTGTGATGTGAATACAGTAGGTCTGGCTGGGGTCTGCTCATCCAGCAATTTTATTCAGTGCCCCAGGAGATTCACACAGTGTAGTTATAACATAGTCTGTAGATCCGTAGACTCATGCTTGAGAACTACTTCGTTCTGCTCGGTCTCAGACACAGACAATGGCAGAGCCAGAATCAGCATTCAGGGGGCTTACAAGTCAGTCCAGGGCTACGCTTTGACTTCACCATGCTGCACTGCATGTCATCTACCATAAGTGAGGTGTGAGAGGCATGGGAGTGGAGAGAGACAAAGAAAGATAAACCTATTCTTTAACCGCAAAGCCCCTCGGAGCTCACCTAGATGAGAGCATCTAGACAGAATGGGGGGTGTGAAGCATGGGCTTTGTCAGTCAGACAGATGGAACTGACATCCGTGCTCTGCCACTGACTAGCTATGTGACCTTGGACAAGGTTATAAGCCTCTGGCTTTGAGTTTTCTTATTTGAGAGATTAATACTCTTTTAAGTACTGACATGAGAATGAAAAAGAAGGGATAAAGGGATAAAGCACAGTGCCTGACACATAGCAGACATCCCAAAGAGTTCATCAATCCCCTTCCCTATTCAGTACCTGTGACCCAGGACTCCCCTAAGTCTTCGATACATATAGAGGCGCCAGCATGAGGTAGGGCAACCTGAGACAGAGATTAATCTAGTCAGCAGGATGGACCCACAGCTGGCTCCCTTCCCGGCAATTACAGGACCAGAGGTAACCTTCAGCCCCCTCCCCAAAGACCCAATCACAACCGAGCATAATATCTCACCTATTTTCTTTCCTACTTCTCTGCAGAGCAGCTCTTCCTCTGGAAAAGGAATAGCTGGGGTCTCTGCTGAAAACTTCTATCCAATGATCACCCTACTTCACCTCCCCTCTTTCGCTGGCTACAGAACAAGTGCACAGATACCATCTGTTGCTTCAAGAGACACCCCTTAACTACAATTCCGTGTACATTCACTGCCTTCTGGAGACCTTAAGAAAGCAATTCATCTTTATGTCATGTTAGATTACTGATCCCTGAATCTTTGTTTCTACTGTCAGGCTGTTGCCTGTTATTACCTTAGAAAACAACTGGTGAATGTGCTATGGTTAAGAAACGGGGACACACGGTTAAGTGGAACTGAGGAGGGAGAGCATAAAAACTTATGAGCACTGATGACAGAACCAGAGCACAGAAGACCAACATACCCTCTTTCCCTATAACGCGTTCCTCCCTGACACACGTCCCTCCTTGCCCTGCCGACCTCGCTGCTTTCCTGAGCTGTCCAGGCTACCCCTGCCCTACACGCTCTTCACTCACCCAGAACAGTAGCCGAAGTACTGTAAGCCATTCTCTGTCCCGTCCCACTTTCCCCCATGGAAACCCTGACAGCTTTCTCCTTGAACATACCATCCGCTTTTATTTCTTCTACTTAAGGTCCTTCTTATCTCTCCCATGTTAGTGTAAGAGTTTCTCTGTGGGCACTGTGGTCTTCACTCCCACAAACACTGCCATCTACTTTCCCCAACACTCTGGTCAGTGAGTATGACCAGAGTATACTCCTTGAGAGTAACAGCCTGTACATGCCCCTGTCTAGACACAAGCTCCGGAGCTGTATAATGAGTCATTCCCTTGTTTTCTCTCAGATCTCAGTGCAAGTCATAAAGTTTCAAAAATATGTCATATAAATGTCCATTCAAAATTCAGCTGACTTTTCTCCATGTAAAGTATGCAGTAGGATCTTTGTTCTCACCTTCCCGCTATCACTTTCTGGTTTTCTCCTTTAACAAGTAAGCTGTGGAGTCTTGAAAAATCTCAGCATAAATGTTTCTACATCTGTCCATTTAGTTTTCAGATGTTTACTATAGGCCAGGTACTGTGCTATGTACTAGTTACAAAGATGCATAGGACAAAATCTTCAACTTTGAAAATTTAAAATCTAGTGCAAGAGACATATATAAAAAGATACATCACATGGCAATAAGGTAAGTGGTACAAGAGATATGATAAAAGTGCTCTGGCAGTCTTGCTGAGAAGGTAACACACTGTGAGAGGTATCAGAGAAGGCTGAATGGGCAGGGATTTGTTCTTACCTAATAGTTTACAGATGAAAAGGGGAGAAGGTGGCAAATGTAACTGAAAGGAGGAAACAGCATGTTAACAAAGCATAAAGTCATGAAAGAAAGGGCACAAGCTGGCATAGAAGAGACAGTGCCTAAGAGAAGCAGCATGAGGAATGTACGCCACTGGACAGACAGGGCCAGACTGTAAAGAGCCTTGGGGTGACAGGCTAAGAAGCTGGACCCTGATTCTGTGGGTCTGTGCCTTCAGCCCTCTCTCACAAAGCGATACTAAGGTAATTCTGATGGCTCCTCGAGAAACCTGCTAGCAGCTAAAGGCCAGCGTGAACGGGACTGTAACTTGGGCATACCAGCTGAGGTGCTCCACTCTAGGCCAAGACAAACCAACAAAAAGTCTTCAACTAGTTTTCAAAGAGAAATCTCGAGGGGTATACTCTAGGGAAGAAAGCTCACATGAGCAGAGTTTTGGGGAAAACAGATGGCTAGCATCTGTGAAAGTGAAGACCACAGTGCCCACAGAGAAACTCTTACACTAACATAGGAGAGATAATAAGGACCTTAAGTAGAAGAAACAGAAACGAGAAGATATGTTCAAGGAGAAAGCTCTCAGGGTTTTCATGGGGGAAGGTAGGACGGGATACAGAATGATTTACAATACTTTGGTTACTAAGCATGTAAAGCAGTTAATGTATCCTAGAACGTAACTGCTTGAAACACCAGCTACTTTGATTTAGAGTTTAAACAACCGGGTGGAGGACAACAGGAACAACCATTATAAAGCATACTAAGCAACACAGATTATTTTTTTTGTTGGAAGCATAGTGGGAATCAAATGTAAGATGACGATTTTTGTTTGAAAAATGTAAGGTTCAAGAAATCTGTGATACTGGAATGCTGCTGAGTATAGATTTAGATAAGTTTAGAATTCAGGAAGAATTCAGTCTTGAAACCATAGTTCTGAAAGCTATAGGAAAATAGTTCTGAAAATTAGGAACTATGGTCGTGGAAATAGGATTGCACAGTGAAATCATAAAAGGCTGAGAAACATCTAAGGTGAGAACTCTAGGGGAATATCGTATTTAAAGGGTAGGAAATGGAGACCAGCAAAGGAGAATGAATACCAGGCAGGAGAATCAGAAGAGAAGTTCAACACTAAAGACAGAGATTCCCAAACTTTTCTGCACAGGGGTCTTTAGACAATACTGATATGTGGCTCCAGCCCAGGCTCTGCAATATAATATGGTATGAGTGTCAATGTGGATTTTCAAAGACTCCAGGTGATTTCAATGTGCAACCAAGTTTGGGAATCCCTGATTTAAAGAAAAACAATGTTTTAGAAAGAAATAGTTAAGGATGAGCTTCTTAGACTAAAGTTTGACAAAATGGTGATACTAATATACTAAAGTATATTAGTACTTTTAATCTTTTACTATCTAATATTTACTTACCTTATTTTTTCAATTATATCTTCCAAAAGATACTCCACAACCGGAAAAGTAAAGCCAGGTATATGTATCATTGGACAGTTACCTATTATGGTAGATAAAACATAAATCTGTATTCAAATGTTAAAAAAAAAAAATCAACTGTAAATAGGACAATGACTACATTAGTGTTAACTTCAGAAAAGGGTCCTGAAACTTTTACAGCATACCTTATTTTTCCATATCTCACTTAATAAAAACAACAGTTTAGTCTTCATTCAATAGCAATTTACTATTACCAAACTGTATAAACACCTCACAGTTCTACAAAGTAACCCAGAATACAAAAAAAAAAAAGTATATTGTAAGTTGGATTCAGGACCTATTAAGTCTATTTCTCTTCATCATTAGCCAAGATGGTGCCATGAGAACCTAAGTTTTAGTGAAATCTACATAAGGAACATGACCTCTGTGGCATCCAGAATTAGGGAAAGAAAGGAATAGTTACAGCAAGAACTAACGAACTATTAAACTACTGCTTACTCTTTTAGAATCACTAGTTAAAAAAGAAGTCTCTCAGTACTGTTACTTAATTGTTATTTAGGTTCTGTACCAAACAAAATAAACCATGTTGCCCATAAACAAAGGCCAAAGCTCCAGCACAGAGGGAGGTAACTGAAGCGGCACCACAGCTCTGAGGACACTTATGCCTCTGACCTGCGTACGTTTACGCAGTGCTAGCTCTGGATTTCTCATCAAAAGGACTGAGACAGACAAAAAGGAAGGCTCTGAGGGTCAACTGGGCTGATTACACACACATTAAATACAGTGCTATTCCATTTGAACATCCTCCCATTTCTCCTCCTTCCCCAAACAATTTAAGCAGTAGAGACAGTGAGGCATAATTGTAAAAGAATATACTCTGCAGCTACCCAAATTTAGGTTCTCTTTTATTTCTTGGTTACTCTGTGCAGTCTGTGGGATCTTAGTTCCCTGACCAGGGATCGAACCCAGGCCCCAGCAGTGAGAGCACTAAGTCCTAACCACTGGACTCCCAGGGAATTCCCTCAAACTTAGTTTCAAATCATCCTGACCCTCTGTTAATTATGCAACCTTGGGTAAGCTACTTAACTATTCTGAGGTTGTTTTCCATCTGTAACAATGAGAATAATAGCACCTACTTCACAAGGTATCAATGAGCATTAATGAAGATAGGCCAAATACACCACCCAGCAAGTTGAAGGTATTCCACAGTTATCACTGGTATCAGTTATCGCTAGTTACCACTGTTATTGGCAAACTGCCACTTTAGCCTGAAATACTACATAAAAACTACAGAAGACTATCAAAAAAAGTAAATAAAATTTTCAAATCTGTGGTTTGACTTCATTAATGTCACCTTAATTATCTGGTGGTAGCACCAAAATGCTACGTCTCTTCACTACAAGACCAGAGATGACGCCACCATTTAAACAACTGCTAGAGAGGGCTTCCCTGGGAGCTCAGAGGTAAAGAATCTGCCTGCCAGTGCAGGAGACATGGGTTCAATCCTGGCATGGGAGGATCCCACATGCTTCTGGTGGAGAAGGCAACGGCAACCCACTCCAGCGGGTTTGCCTGGAAAACCCCATGGACGGAGGAGCCTGGTGGGCTGCCGTCTACGAGGGTGCACAGAGTCGGACACGACTAAAGCGATTTAGCAGCAGCAGCACATGCTTCTGGAGCAGTTCATGTGCCACAACTACTAAGCTTATATACTCTTAACTATTTAAGCCTGAGGACCTAGAGCCTGTGTTCTGCAACGTGAAGCTACTGCAATGAGAGGCCTGTGCACCGCAACTAGAGAGTAGCCCCCGCTCCCCCAACTACAGAAAAGCCCGTGCAGCGACCGACACAACACAGTCAAAAACAAAAGTATTTTAAAAACTACTAGAGGGTAGATTGGAGAAGGGAATGGCAGCCCACTCCAGTACTCTTGCCTGGAGAATCCCGGGGACGGAGGAGCCTGGTGGGCTGCCATCTATGGGGTTGCACAGGGTCGGACACGACTGAAGTGACTTAGCAGCAAAGGGTAGATGAATATTCAAATATAACGCATCGCTAAACATTGACTACTTGCATCACTAAACATCTGAATACATTTTAAAAAAAACTGCTTCTAAATTCAGTGGCTTTGTGATAACTCTATAAAGTAACAGTCATAAACTCTACTCACCAAAATACTCAGAAAACTTCTCAGCATTCAGTGTTGCACTCATCAACACTACTTTCAGGTCAGACCGACAGCTGAGCAGATCTTTAACAACAGTCATTAAAACATCTGACTGTAGATTTCTCTCATGGATTTCATCAAGCACAATATGGCTAACACTGGACAGATGGCTACAACAGAAGCATAAAGTTTGCTACTCAGCACAAAATGAGAAACAGAACCATTTTACTTTTACATAACAATAAAATCCAGTGCAATAATGACATCTTTTGATGATGTTTAACTAGATGTCCTGCGTTGAAACATACTCACGGGTCTGACTGAAGCCACTGAAGGATGATTCCTGTTGTACAATATAAGATAGAACCTTGTTTCCTTGGCAACCGACTGTGAATAAAAGACATGAATTAATTCTTGGTTTTCTTTACTAATGAACTATTAAATACCACAAACGTTTAAGAGAATATCTTCAATTTAAAAAATGCTTTTGGCTTTAATGAAAAACTTCATCCTTAATTTTTTAGCTACCAGAACTCCTACAGCACAGTAATGAGAAATACTAGCTTCAAGTTCATTATACATTATTTTTGTTATAAATACAATGTTGGTGATTTCTCTACAAGACCTACCATTCAGAAAAAGACCAAATATTTAGGAAAATCAACTTCAGCTTAGTGACTGGAAAATCAGTTCATTTAAAAAGATAGACAGTATCTTGAGCTGCAGAGGACTACAAAAAGAGAGTGGAGGGGGATGGGGGTTAAGATACAAACTAAACTAAGGTAGTCATAGGCTGTGTGGGGGCACCAAAACGCACAGGAGGCCACTCCTTTAGGCGAGTGATGGTCCACTAACATAGCCAGGAAAAATGTTATCCTTCTGAACATTTCCTGGTGTAAAAGACATCTTAAAGCGAAAAAAAAGTGAAGTGAAAGTGGTAGTTGGTCACTCGTGTCCGGCTCCTTGAGACCCCCATGCACTGTAGCCTGCCAGGTTCCTCTGTCCATGGAGTTTTCCAGGCAAGGACACTGAGTGGGTAGCCATTCCCTTTTCTAGGAGATCTTCCCAACCCAGGGATCAAAAGACATCTTAAAATGTTAATTCAAATCTGAATTTAGATTAAAAAAAAAAAAAAGATTTTGTGGGTTGCAAGCCTATGTTGCAGTTACTACAAATGTTAATTCTAAAAACAATAACCAACATAAAAATTTGGGGGGAAATCTCTTTTTTTTAAATCTCTGATAACTTTGAAGTTTCACTAAAATCTACCTGTAAACAAGAAGTGAATATTCTTGCAAATTTTCTGGCGGTCCACTGATTAGGACTCAGCCCTTTCACTGCTGAGGGCCTGGGTTCAATCCCTGGTCAGTGAACTAAAATCTCACAAGCTGCCTGACACGGCCAAAAACAAAAGAAATGAACACTCTTTACCTCTGGAGCCGAATTTGGTATCCAGTACTATTACCATTGCCACAAGATTCCGCCCTTTCTGCAGCCACTCTCTCTGCAACCTTTAATTAAAATAAAATACAGTTACAAAGAAAACATTTCCTTTAGAGTAAATATCCTAAATGTCTGAAAATCTGGAGTTGTTGAAACACTACTCATTAGATTTTCAAGAGTTAAAATAAGAGAAACATATTAAAATCTGAGGTATCTAAGACTGTGTCTTTTAAGAGCTTAAGACTACCTGCTTATGCTTACTTTTCATTTCCTCTGAAATTCTCCCTCCTATTTCCAAAGCAACTTTCTATAAGTCCTCTCTTTGTCTTAAAAACAGTTGGAAATTTTAATCTAAACTCATAAAGGTTGAATATAACTTGAGAGTAACTATATACTTGATACTTTTTCTTATCTGATTCTTTTTTGTAGATTGGCAGGCTTAATTCTTAACTCTTAGTTAAGTTCTTAGAGTTATGACTGATAAAGATAAGCTCTGGACAGATGAAATCCTATAAACTAATACTGCTTTGTGCAACTGAAAGTAACCAACAGTCATTTAGTGACAGAGCAGTGATTTATGCGGTTAGAAATAGAAAATGACAATTAGCTTTTAAGCAATACTTCAGAAGTAAAATTTCCCAATCATCATATCCTGTATACATTAACTTAGACCATTACTTCACTTATACTGTTGATTAAACTGCCCATTTAAATACCAACAGATCTTGGGGGGGAAAAAGCAACGAAATAACCTAACTGACATTTCTCCTTACTGTCAATTTACAGTGGCATGCTGCAGTCCATGTGGTTGCAGTGTCAGACACGACTGAGCAAAGGAACTGACAGTCATGTTTTACTGAAAATGGTAAAATTAGACTTCTAACCAAAATCTAGCTATGTAATAGTGTCACAATAAAAGTGGCTTATTTTTCATCACTCTGTGAACTTATGCCACTTCTAGGAATATTATCCTCCTGCAGACACAGCAGGTTTACTTTTTTAAGACAGTTATCTCTTAGGAACTGTAACTTAACCGTATACTGTAATTTCTACAAAACGTTGTTGTAATTGGTAATGCAGTTCCTGACCACAGACTCTGTATAAAATGACTTAGAGATGTAATAAATAACACTATCACAAAATCAAATACAACTGGAAAGCTTCATAATCTAAATTTACACAGTTACCTAACACTGAAGTAAACGTACTGTACACCTGACGTTGAAAGACCCCAAACATCTCTTCAGAACATACAACTCATATTTAACTAGGTCATCTGACTAAACACAAACAAAAAATGTTATCTATAACAAACATGCAGTTAATACCTGTTTCAAAATAAACTCCAAACACCTTATTTTTCTATGACTAATTCCCCAATACTGAATTGCACTAAAAAATCAGAAATATTGTTGTCATTCAGTACCTATACACTGAAAAAAAGAGCTGAAAACAGTATTGAATGAATCAAGGAGTAAAATGTGAAGTATCTAATGATGGAGATTATTTGAAGCTCATGATCAATTCTATAAACATTATCAGCTTTTCATTTAGTTTTAGAGAAAATTGCCTGGATTTGCAATTTATCTTGAACTCCTAAACATCTTATCAATAAGAGAGAGGTCATTCAATTTCTTGGTGTTTACTACCAAATACTTGCTTTCATAACAACATATCCTAAACCTAAGTAAGAATCACCCCAACACTCAAAATCAGTAATTTCTAGCAAGACTACATAGAAGAATGAAGAAAAAAAAAGTTGGGAATTTTAACAAGTGAGAGATTACTTACTGAAATGGCACTAATTCTTCTTGGCTGAGTACAGACTATCCTACAAGCAGATCCTTTTCCTCTTTCAATGTAGTTATCCAAAATGAACTGAGTAACTTGAGTGGTTTTTCCACAACCGGTTTCACCACTTATCACTGTTACCTGATGATTATCAATCATATTTACCAATTCCTATTTCAAAAGGAGAAAAAAGTGAAAGACATCACATGTTAACCATGTCTGAAAAGTTACCCGAATCTTACCGAACCAAAGGTTAATTGTTTTTAATAAGCATATTAATACTTGAAAATTCTGTTATATGCAATGCTGGCAGTTTGGGTATCTGGATCTACCAGTTTTCAAGAGATGAGGCACCAAATTTTAAGAAGAGCAGAGCCATGGCTGTCAGAGAAAAGCACACAAGCAAAAGGAGACAGCTTATAAATTCATGTAAGAATTAACACTGATTAATGTTGACATGTGGGTCTATTGAATATAAGGCAAATCCCCTTAAAAAACTACTCAGAACATCAAGGATTTATGTTATAAATCAAAAATATGGCTTCGTTTGCAGGACAAGTTTTGTACACTGTTTTGAGAACAAAGAAGAGTATAATTTAAGACTATTCCCTTTTAAATAATTAAAACAGAGCCAAGTTTTAAATAACTACATCAAATGGCTAAAATTCAGGTACTATCTGTAAAACTGCCTACTCAGGAAAGATCTTATAAACATGAATATTTTCAAATTAGTAGTACTGACAAAACCATCCCACCACTACTTCAAAAGGTTACTAGGAGTTATTTTTAATCTATGAAACAGTCTAACTTGAAAACTCGACCATTTAAAAATTTATCAATACCTCATATATATCAGAACAAATTCCAACAAAGTAATAGCTAGAAGTACTTAGAAGCAGACCATGATTCATTCATTCAAAAGGTATTTACTAGGGGTCTATAGAACGTAAAGCACTGTTCTGAGAAAGAGGTACACAGTGACCAAAACAGACTGTCCTTAAAAAAGTAAAGTCAAAACAAAGGAAGGCTGAGAGGTCAGGGAAGGATGGGAGACTATATTATTCTATATAGGGTGATTATATGAGGAAACATAACCTAACAAGTGAAAATTCTATTTTTAAACTCTACCATGGACATAAAAATATTTTCAGTAAAACTGCTTCAAAAAATTTTTTTTTTGGTCTTTCAACAATTCAAAAGAATAAAATGAACTTCGAAGACTATCCTTTAGGGAAAATTTCATTAATTTATATTTCTTCTTGATTAGTAGCTTAAAAGAAATGTATTTAAGCATTTTGCAGATCATATTAAATAGTGTATATAAATTTTACCTTTTGCATTCCATACGACGGCAGCTTTTCCCTGAAATGCTGAAATTATAAAAAAATTTTAATTTTTTACAAGAGAAATGTAATCAAATTATAATCCTGGTAAATAGAATATATCATAGATAAACATATTAAGAGTCCAAAAGTATTTTTTATTACCACATACCTTATGTGAGGTGTCAAGACTTACCTTGAAAAATAGCACAATGATAGGCATCAAGCAAGTGGAAAAATGTTTATCAAAAAAATTATAACTTAAAGGAAAAAATATATTGCATATTACCAAGATTGAAAAAAGCTGAGCTCCTGCAAACATTTAAATTTTAAACCTGGTTCTGGTAATTACCTGGGCAAGCACAGGTGGGTCACTGACCTGAGATTCTTTTTCCTCCCGTGAAACAGCCAACGTAACCTCCTGCAGAGGGCTGCCGAGAGGTTTAAATGACGTGGTACACAGGAAGCATTTACAACATGCCTGACTGAAAGGAAGACCAACCGTTTCTTCTCCTGACTTTCCCTGCACTAGATCAATTGCTCATCTTCAATAATATCTGAGTTCTGTCCTCCATACAAAGCAGAGATGGCAGCTAACTGTATTCCTAAGGTTATACAAGCAGTTCAGCTCTCAGGTAAAATATTCTCAATAACTTCATCTTGAAATCTTCTCTGTCCCTAATACATATTTTAACTCAAAAGGCATCAAAGAGCTACAGAATTTGGTCCCTAGACAACCTCAGCTGATCTGTTCAAAGAAGGATAGTCAACCCTCACTGAGCCAAAAGATCCTTTCTTTCCTACAGGAGATACAATGATCTGCCCTTCTCAAAAATGGCAGTACATATCTGCACATTGAAGACATGGCTCCCAGAATTCCCTATTTTCTCTTAAAAAACAAAAAGTGAACATTTTATTACATCTATCTCTAGAACATCCACAAATCATTCAATTTTATGTTTTAGCAGGAGGGACCTTGCCCAGGAAAAGAAAATACTGAAAAAACTTCAAAAGAGAACTCAGCTGCCACAGTTCTGTCTTTAAGGTGTCAGTGGCGTAAGCACATCATATGACTTTTGAGGGATTTAATTTTAACATCTGTAAAAGGAAAGAGTGGATTAGATTTTCCAGAAGAAAACAACTTTACAATTCTAACCACCCTGTCTCTTATGACATCTCACTAAAATAGTCTAGAAATATTAAAGAGTGAATTTTTTTTTTTTTTCATTTGCACTACCCATTTCTTAAATATTTCTTCTCTTTCATCATATAAACTGTGAGACAGGCTCCTTATGTGTATGTAATTCCATTCTCACTACTTTTCTATACTATGAACCAGGCCGGAGTCGGAGGGAGGAAAAAGGTGGGGGTGGGGAGACTTTCAGAGGATGGCTTGTTGAGAAATCTCACTCATCTAGATATCAGGCAGCTACCTCTAACCATAAATATATATATATATTTTTTTCATAAATATATTTTTATCAAGTGTCAGAAGAGATGACAAGTAAAAATCTTTTCTTTCCATTACCTGCATTTCAATATACCGAAGGTCAGTTTTTTTCTTTTGTAAATCTTCCAATAATTGTTGGTCTAGAATTGCATCTGGTTCATTTTCTTGAAAGAGATATTCAGAATCATGGTCAATGTATTTGTCCCTGATTCTAAATGGCCTCTTTTCTTGATTTATCATTTTTTTTTCCTGATGCTCAACTTTCTTTACTGATTTTGGTTTGTTTTCAGCAGGAGCTTCAGTACCGTATCTATTTTGAAAAAATAAAAAAATGATAAAGGTTAAATAAAGATCCACTCAAGCCCTGAAACAAAACAAAACAAAATATGCTGTTTAAATGATTTCAAAATCACCAAAACCAAGTCCTTATTCTTTAATCTTAGTAGAACAATATGAAATACTTAGATTTCTTGTAATAAATTCAATGAAAATACTTAGATTCTTATAATAAATTCATTTTTTTCCACCCTACAAATAGATACTGACAGATAGGTTACTCCTTGTGGTAGTTAAAACAATAAAAATCCACCCAATAGCCATTCCTTCATTGCAATGACTTAACTGTTTTTCTTTACCTAATTTTCTGAGCCTTGTTTTATTTCACAACTTCATTTTCTTCCTGCTACCCTTTTTGAGCTACAAATGGGATGCTATACTATGCAGTCCCAGAAAAACTACTTCTAATTTGCCCTGATGATGATAGTTTCTATGAATTTCCTAAAACAGCAATTTAACTTCTTACAGATCTCCTCCACAAGAGAATTTTGGAAATACAATGGTGGGTAGCTAGAAAAATAAATAATAACTTCATCAGCCTTCTATGTAAGTAGATTATTCCTACCATTAAACTCTTCTGTGGGAATAAGGATACCACCTAGATTTTTAAATCTTTCACTAACCCTGCTCAATCTACGTAAGAAGAAAAAATATTTTGAGGCTAAATTTCACTTATAGAAGAGTCTGACAAAATTTATTGTCATTTTTTGCAAGCAAATGCTCTAAAACAAGTGTCACTCTGTTCAGTTTTTTTAAAAGAATACTTTTTGTTTTACCCATGATCTTCGGGAGCAAACCAGGATATCTGTGCTTCTTCGTCTTTATCATTCTTAGTTTGCACAGAATGTAGCAGCTGCACAATTTGTTCTTCTCGTCGTTCGTCCATGTGTACTACAGCTCTCTATTTTGTGCAAAGGAAAAAGCACCCTTATCAACATGAGAAAACGTGCAAAATCATCTGACAACTAAAAAAATAAAAGCAACACAACATATGTTCAGCAAACATATAAGAGAAAGTTAAACTCACCACCCACTTGCCTTCCAAACACTTTTCTACTATGTATCCATAAAATCAGCTCTAAGATAACTGTTGAAGAAAGCATTATTTATGTCCTTTACTAAAACTTTGGTGCTCTTTCTACCCTTGCATAATACTATTATTTCTTTTTTCCTATCTTAAAATTTAAAAGATACAATTTAATAAACACAAATGTTCTGATAAAAACAAAAGTTAAAAAATGCAAGAAGTATTTTGGTGGCAATGAGCATTTAAATCTCTTACATTATAAATATTCTTACTTAAAAAGTTCTCAACTTGTAATATTAATTTTATATTCACAAAAAGGTGAGATGATTGAAAAATGAAATAGGCCCTGAAAAATATAGAAAAGTTTTTTGGCAAATTATTTTTAATGAGGTTTTCTGCACAATGAGGCCCCAAAGGCTGTGGTAGTGAATTCAGGAATGCTGAAATTCCAAACCTGAATCTAGCCTTTTTCTGTAGGTTGTCTCCTTCCTAACCTTCTTCCAGTTATATCACTTTTCACTTTACCTCACCTTCTGCCTGAAGAATCTCTGACACATATTTTAGGTTTCATGACTTATCAAGGTATTTGATTTTTTGATTATTCCCCTCCTGCTCTGGACATTCTCCAATATTCTTTCAGCTTATAACTGTAAACTCCTGGCAAAGGAGACTCACAATGTTGTCCAAATTACTGAGCAGAGGCTCTGTGGACTTCATTCTCATGAGAACTCTTCGGTGAACTCCAATGGTCAAGTAATGTGAGGAGAAAACCTTCACTGTGATAATGCATTAAGATCTACGGGCCATTTACTACTACTGGACAAGATCAGTCTTCTCTGGTACACCTTTCCTCCCCACTGGCTCCTTACTTCAATCAGTTCATGACGGTAGGACTTGAACACCGTCAAACCTCTTCACTTTTAAAACAAAAACAAATATCCTCCCGTGAATTCTCCCACCCCTAACTTCTCTTCTTCCTTTCCACTGTAGAACTGCCTGGAAGTGCCCCCATTTCTTCCTTTCCTTCTCCAGACACTCCACTGTGATCTAGTTTTTAATTCTACCACTCCATGAAAAGTGATCTCATCAAGGTTACCAATTACAAGTTGGTTAATCCAAGACACTCTGAACTCTTATATAACTTGATCAGTGCAGCATCTGCCACTACTGATTACTTTCACTTTTTTATATACTCTTTTTCTCCCTAAAGGATTCTCCTGGATTCCAAAACAACATCCACATCCTTATTTTTCTCTTCTCTGGAGGCTCCTTCCTAGATCTTTCAAGCTTCTCTTTCTCAGCCCATACCTTAAGTTTTTCTTGTTCTTCATTATACACCCTGAGTGCTCAGCAGGCCAGCAGTATTGACGTCATCTGGGAGCCTGTGAGAAAAGCTGTATCTGAGCCCACCCGAGTTCTACATTTTTACAAGATGCCAGGTGATTCAGGTTTGAGAAGCAATGGTCTACAGATTTCAGGCCTGTCCCCAGCACTATTCCCATTCACTTCTATATCCCAACTACTAGGCGTAGCCCCACGAGCTTGTCAAGAGTTCACCTGCAGCCTAGATTTCTCTAGGCGTCAGACCCACAGCCTTCTACTTCCCCGAAACCACCACTTATACGCCCTGTAATACCGCACTTGGTGGGCTTAAGCTGATCCCATCGTTCTCCTCCGATGAGTGTGCTCTTTGTAGTCATTAGTGTCATTCATTCACACCTGCCTTCCCCTTCCTCCAGATAAAATCATCTTGAGTCTATCTCCTGAAATGCTTGAAGCTGCCTACTTCCTGCCATCTCTGCTGCCAAGGTCCTAATCCAAGGCGTCATTCCTCACCTGAGTTACTTCAGGGGCTACTTAACGGGCCTCCCCGCCCCAGGGTCGTCTCTTCTCCAATTCATTCTCTATACTGCTACCCAGAGTGAATTTAAACACAAAGCTAACACTTCATTTTCGCTTAAAATGCTTTAATAACTTGCTTGAGTTTTTAGGGGAAAGAACGTCAGAGCCCTGCTTATCTTCTAGTCCAGGACCTTTCATACTCCTATATCTGTACAATGAAAGTATCATGACCAGCATTAAAGGGGGGCAGGCGGAGAGGGCAGAAAGGAAGAAACAAAAGCCCCAGGCAATGTACAGGTAATTATTATTTTATGAAACGTCTTGTTCAGTTATACATGAGTACTGGGTTGCAAATTAAAACATAGTCCGTTTTGTGCCCTCCTCAGCCACGCCCTTACTTGTTCAGTTCTTTGAACACATTCCTCCTGACCTCTACTAGGCTGTGGTGCATGCTGCAGCTTCTGCCTAAAAATCCCATTCCAAGATCCCAAGTCACAAACACAAATATACTTTCTCAAGTTTCAGCTCAAGGGTTTCTTTTCCTAGGGAACCTACTAGGCTCTTCCTAATTTGGATTAGGCGATAAGGCCATAGCTTCCTTATTGAAAGTGATCAAAAAAAGAGATAAGTTGAGCCAAATTATTGAAATATTTCAAAAAATTCAAAAAAATTGAAATATTTAGTAGAGAAAATGGAGAGATAATTTTAGAGAATGGTATGAGAACTATAATATAAAAGCAAAAATAAAAGTATGTTTACGAAAGCTTTAATTACATCAGGTTGGGAAACGAGCTCAGAAAAGTATGGTACGTAGAAGGAAACCTGATATGTAGAAGAATCTAAATTGCCAAGATTCCTGGAAAACACATTAGGATGCGACTGAAATTTATGAGACTGAGACAAGTGACCTGGTTTTCAAACTGTCAGCTAGAGAATGAGATGATCTAAGGCTCTATAAGAGTCAGATTTTATGGGAAGGAGTAGAAGACCAGATAGTTAAGATTCAGGGACAAACAAAATAGTGGCTTGACCTATGGTAACTATTGTGGAGATAGGTGGTTAGATTTGAGATATATTAAGAAGGAAAACAGATTTACTGAAATCAAAGAAGAATCAAAACAAAACTCATTTTGGCCTTGACAAATGAAAAGATGCCAGTGACCTGTACTAAAATGGAGGTTTTGGGAGGTGGTGGAAGTCAAGAGTTTAGTTCATAATCATGCAACGTACAACTGGCTTCAGGTGGAAATAACAGATTTTCCAGATTTGCTTAACGTTTCATCTGTTTAGTTCTTATTTTTCCAACTAGACTGTAAGCTCCTTGAATACTGTTCAGATCTCCATAGCATCATCCATAAAACCTTGTCTGAAAAAGGGGGTAAAAAAAAATTTGATAAAGAGTTCTTGGGAAGTTACTATGTATATTCTCTAATACTAATCATTGAATCATTGTCCCAATTTCAAGACAACTTAAATGTGCTTCCCTTAAATTAAAAAAAAGTTTGCTCAATGAATACGCTAATTTTTGCATGTCAAATAAATATGTTGTTTGAAGAATAACAGTAAGTTGTTAGGATAAATGGATAATGCTCCCCCCCCCCAATTCAATAAAAATGACATGGATAAATGGAAAACAGAAATGAGATGACTGAAACACAGACGCCTAAATGGTGATTCAATCACACTCCGCATCTAATATGAAAGGTGCTTTTTAAGTCAGTAGAAAGCTACTGTAAAGCTCATATTAAGAACACTTCAGTTTAATCATATATACATAATTATTAAAATAGGCCATTCGGGGAACTTTAATGGTTCCTTTACTACAGATAGGTGTTTAGTATACAAACCAAAGAACAACTGCCAGCTGAGACAAAAGACTAAACCAAATCAACTCTCGAAACTTCTTCCACTTCTAGGATCCTAGGTTTCCTTCTCAAAGAGCTGCTAATCAGCAGAAATTTCCGCAGCCCACCGTAAAAGTAAAAAACCTGAGTTTGTGCCTATTTTAATACTAAAATGAAAGCTGGAAGGATCCACATTCAAAATAGTGCTTGATAGTTTTGTTCCACGCAAACCTGTATTAATCTATAAAACCGCTATTTTAGAGTTCATCAGGCAAAGAACTTAAATGAAACTAACATTATCATAACGGAAAGGATAGCCAGAGATACTACGCGATATCCAATAAAGTTAATTCCGGACGACCTTAAATTTAGTATTTGGTTCCCAGTTCCCTGTCTCTCAAGCAAAGTATACTCTTGGCCCACTAAACCTCAACAGCTCCAGGTAAGATGCCCACGGCCAACGTTACCGCTGTAGTATCCTCCACAGGAAGCTTTAGTACTTGCACTTCACAAAGCACATACCCCAGTTAAAGAAAAACAAAAAAAGTTTAAAAAGGGAGGGGGGGCGGAAAGCTGGAAAAGAAACCTCTTCAGCTCCATCCTCCCTCCACTACCGAGTCATAGTTTACCTCCTGCCTCTCTGCTTCCTTGTTCTTCTGGCCTTGTTTCTTCGCGTACCATAAACCGATTTCGCGGCCTTTCAGGTGCCCGGGATGTCGGCCTCGGCCGCCTCGACCACCCCCTCCGCCGCCGCCGCCACCACCTCCAGAGCCTCGGCTCCCCCCATGGCCTCCTCCATGGTTGCCTCCATAGCTTCCTCCGTAACCCCCGCCGGAGCTGCGGGGGCCACCATCGCGGCCCCAGTTCTGATGGTAGTCATAGCTCATTGTCCCAGCAGACCTCAACGCGTGAGTACCTGCAACCGCTAGAAATGGCGACCGGGGCCGGAAACCGGTACGCGTCCACTTCCGCTTTGCTTCCGGCGCCCAGCGCAAGAGGGAGGGACATTGAACGTCACAAGCAGACGTTTCCGGTGACGTCAGAGGACGTCGGCCCGGGACGTCCCCGGGTTGGCTCAGGTGCAATGTGTGTTGTGCTCAGAGAAGTTTACCTTTGTACCTTTGGAGGGGAAGCCGGCAGGAGGCTCAGGCTTTCTTTACCGAAGTCCAGCTTGTGAGGAAACGGGTTTTGGGTTTTAGTTTATTCTCTTGGGAGTTTGCTTCCCAGTAGGCCCTGTGAACGTCGGTTGGCACAGTAAAAGAACCTGTGAGTCGAATGTTTTTCCCCCTAAAGTCTTTAAGAAATTAATTCCTTTTTTAATTTTTGAACTAGTGCCTATGGTATGAAAACAGCCTCGCACCTGTTTCAAATCTATGATTAAGTATAAGAACGTTCCTGCCTCTCTTAAAGGATTGTCGTTATTTATTACATTTATCTAAAGGCATAAGATGAGCCTGCTTACCCAAATTCAGTGCAGAGAACTTAAGCAATTTAAATAAAACAGCAGTTGAAGATTCCCATGTTCAGGTGAAGCTGTCTATTGCTAATTGAGCAGGCCCTTGAGTATCTTCCACAAGCTATTCTTGAATAATCAAGTGGCTTGGTCACACAGGTTTGCAAATTTCCCTGGGAATTCCCGTTAATTTGTACATATACTGATTTAAAGTTGCTGGATATATTCACTGAACAAGACAAGTCTGGCATCAACTTTCATTTGCTTACAGTCTTTAAGAGAAGATAAAGACAAAAGAAATGTATGTTTTGAGTTAAAGGAAAATGCCATATGAAGGGTTCAGAATACTTCTCTGTGGCAGAAAACATTATTTTGAACTGTAGCATTTGAATTCCTGAAATCTTTTAAATGCCTGAAAACACCGCCTCTCAGAAGAACTCAGAAGATCTTTATTGTCATAAATCCCTTCCTCGGGAATGTAATCGGAGAAGATGGACTAGATGGACTTTTGTCACTGGAGACTGCAAATCAGCATCATATCTAAAAAGACTTGGTAACAAAAATATCATATCTTCCATCTATTCTCATAAAAGCACATTTATCTTTTGTAAAAAACATTTGTTTTCCCATAAATAGATTTCTCCTCCTTCCCGTCCCTAAAAGATGGTCCATAAGTGCCAAGTTCTAACCACTGCCTTGAGGCACAATTCTGTGAACTCCTGTAGATATGTGATAAAATCTGTTTTGTGTGCGTGTGGGTGTGCTCACCTGTGTCTGACTCTTTGTGACCCCATGGACTGTAGCCATGGGTCAGGCTCCTATGTCCATGGGATTTTCCAGACAAGAAAAGTGGAGTGGATTTCATTTCCTTCACTTGCTAATCCATCTTTTATCAATTTAGTAGGCCAAGTCCCAGAGAACTAAACAAAGGAGGGTAAAGGGAAAAGTTTTCCCCCCACCCACCAATAGCCATGAGATGTTATAGCAAAAGAATATAATTTTGGAATCAAGTTAGTTCTTTCTAAAGAATGAGAGGGTAAGCAGTAAATTATTACAGGGGGATGGAATGTTGTACATGAAGAAAGATGATGAAAATGTTGGAGAGTGAGAAAATTCCACACTGAAACTTAAGAAATTGATGGTTAAGGCCAAAGTGATGGAAAAGAGCCTGGCCATAAAAGACCTTACATGTCACAGAAAGAATAATACATTTTAAGTCAGCAAAATATTATTTTGACTGCTTTGAGTAGAAAGGAATGGAGAAGGCAAGAATGGATGTAAAGAGACTTAGGCTGTGATTTTGGTGAGACAGAATGGGATGACAGAGCAAGATGGAATATGGGAAGGACTGGATTAAGAAATACTAATGGGAAAAAGATGGTCAAGATTTGGTAATTCACTGGATGTGGAGAATTAGAGGAAAGGGTCAGGTGACTCCCAAGTTGAAGATTTGAAAGATGATCCAATGGGGAGGTACTGTATTCTAAAATATAAAGAACATAGGATGAGGAAGATCTTGGTGGGGGGAAGTTAGAGGGGGAGACTTGAGTTAATATATATAAGTAATAATAGAGTGTGAGGCACCTATGAAACATATAAATTGATGTCTAGAAAGCAGTTGGTTATATGAGTTAAAAGTGTAGAGAGAGAAGACTAAGAGTATGTTTTGGGAGTTCTTAGCTAATATTAAAATTATAGGAATGAACAGTTCAAATAAATGTACCCATTGGGCACACTTGATGCACAAGTATGGGAATTTTTCAGTATAGGGCTAGATAGTCATTGGAGATGATAGGAACAAAAGAAGAAGGAAATAGTGTGGATTGTTTGAGATAGTGTTTCAAATGACACCTGAGAGCTTGCTCTCTCTTTCCTCAGAAGGAAGGCCATGTGAGGACAGACACTGTCTACAATCCAAGAAGAGAGCTCTTACCAAGAACCAAATCAGTTAACACCTTGATCTTTGACTTGCATCTCTGATGAAATGTTAATCAGTGAATGCTTTCCTCACTAAAATATTTGAAAACAACACTTCTTCTGTCATTATTCCTTTACTCTAATTTTTAAAATTACATCTGGGGCCTATTTTATGTCAAAATACTTAGCATTACCTGAGATATATCATATACATATATACATATATATGTGAAGCGCTATATATGACCTGTATAAGAGCTGTATATGACCAATGTACATATGTGTAGTGAAGAGCTTAATCCTATCCAAAGAGAGCCCTGACCTTTGCTCTTTTGGGGAGGTAACTAAACACTTGGAATGTTATACGTGATAGAAGTGACTTTGTTTGAGTTCCTTAGATCAGCCAGGTAGTAAAAATGTGATTTAGTGTAGTAACTTTGAGTTATTCATTCCATATAAGCTTGACCTCCTGAGGAGCTGGAAGCTGAGATCAGTCTTGTGAGCAGTCACCCATATCTGCCCTACTCCTACCATGACGAAGCCCCATGAGAGGCTGCACAGCAAGATTCATTCCTTCTTGGCAATATTCCAGTGTGTGGTCACACATCGATGCTAGGGAAGTAATGCTGTTTGTGACTCCTCAGGGAAAGGAAAGCAGAGGCTCCACACTTAGGCCTTTTTTCTGGATTCTGCTGTAGGTGCTTCTTCTCTTGGCTGGTTGTGACCTGTACCCTTTCCCTGTAACATACCGTACCTGTGACTAACCACTTTCAAGGAGGTCTGTGAGTTCTTTTAGTGAATTATTAAAATTGATAGTGGTTTGGGGAACACCAGAACTCACACATGGTGTCAGATGTGAGGAAAGTCTTTACAGCCGAAACTAACACAGCATTGTAAAGCAACTGTGCTCCCCAAGAAAAAAAGAAGTCAGAGAAGTCTGCGTACTCACAGTCTAGTCACAGTATACATGTGTATACACACACACACATATTTCTTTTGGTTTTGTTTGCAGTTATAATCCTATGTACCTAGAATAATTTTTAGCATGAAATAGGCATTCACTAAATATTATGATGAATACATGAATGAAAGTGGCTGAATAGTGTAAGAAATTAAGAGAAAATCTATTTATCTATTCAGTACTACAGAACTACCTTGAGAAAAAACTTCCAAATAAGGCATTACCAAGCCTTTTAAAAATTATGTTCTAATTAATACTGTGAAATTTGCTGTCTTCAAAATGGTTGCCTCTGTCAGTCGTAACTCTTGGAAGTCTTTGGGATTATGTAATAGGCTTTTATATTATTGGGAAATCTTAGGGATAATGTCTTCTCAGTTTATAGGCGTCACCACCAGGTGGTGATATTTTTATTAAGTAAACAGTTTTTGTCTTCAGCTATATCAATCTGTGGAGAAAAGAGATAAACTATATGAAATAGAGCATTTATTAATAATAAGAACAATATAACAATGCAAAGGTAAGATATTTAAACATGGCACAAAATATCTGTAAGGATATGTCCTATACCAGAACACATTTTTACAATCACAATCACGTTAAAGAGAAAGCAGATTTTATACTGGTGTAGTCGAACTTTCCCCTCTCTTAACAGGGATTGATAGGAGCTGTTCATGCTTTGGCATAGGCACCTGTAGACTTCTCTTGAGATCCACTCCTGTTGCCTTGGAGTTTGAAGTGTTACAGGTTACCAACGTGATGCTGATTACTCTATGGCTTGAGGGTAAATAATCCTATTGTATCAATACAACAGAGCTTTTAAGTGTATCCATCATATTGTTAATTCAACAACCAAAGACAATTAAATGGGAATATCCTACTGTTTTTTTTTGTTTTGTTTTCAGTTCCCCCAGCATAGGCCCAAGTCCAGTGAAAAGAAAATGCACACAGGAGAGAAAAGGGCTGTTACTGTCTTATAGCCAAGTCCTTATGTTCTTTAAACCTTGATTTTCATCATCTCCTTTCCACTCAAAGTGCTGCAGTTATAAAGGAGCTGCCTTTACTATTTTCTTCATTTTTATTATGATTCTGTTTGTAATTTCCTTGCTGGTAGAAATTATACTGTAAGCAGCAAAATCACTTTTCTGTTTTATAAAGTTATACATTTAAATTTAATATATCAAAACCCATCTTTTACAAAGCATTATTAGGTTATTAAACTTCTGCTTTTAAAACAGGCATTTAACTCTGTTGATTTATACTGTCAGATTAATCTGGCCATTTGTCATATATTAAATTAACCCTCAAGTTTGATCTTAAAAAATACTATCTTAAATTAACTATATTTGTAATGAGAATATATCTGAATTTGAATTTATATGATATGTATTATTTTAAGCTTTGTTTACAGACATTACTAGTGGCATTACATTTGCTTCCCAAGTTTAAATAAGAATATATTGAGAAGTTAATGAAAGATAGGGAAAATCCATTGAGATAATTATTTTGAAAATGATTTCTTGGTAGCAAAAAAAATAATCTAAAGATAAAACAATCTGAAGGATTATGTCAAGTAATTTAGAATTCTGATTCAACATAATGAAATGAAAGCCAAAATAAATCATTTAAAAAAATAATTCTGTAAGTAATAACAAAGATATATGAGTAAAGTGAGAGTGTACAAAGTTTAAAACTATAGAATGTCAATCTTAATAACTTTGAAAAATAAACATTTAAGTAATACATTTAACGTGTTTACACAAAGATCAGAATAAAGCAATTTAAAAAAATCACTTCTTAATTTTTGATATGTACATTACTATTATTCTAACAAGGTGATATCTGCGTTTTTGCAATGTAACACACTTAAAAATTAATCTTGAAATATATACCTCACAATCAATAAATTATATTGAATTGTTTCTTTGCTTGAGGCACACACATCTTTGGGAAGGAAATGAAAAAGCACCTAAACTTGGAATATAGGTGAACTAAAATTTTCTATGCTTCAAGAATGGCTAAGGAGGTTTGTCAAATCTTCAGCTTTAGAAACAGACCCTTTAATTTGGACTTAGAGGATTTTTTCCTCTGCTGTACCCAGAATTTTGTTACTCTGCTTGGGTGTACCTCACAGAACTTAATCTTGGAGTGTTTTTTTCCTAGTTTCTGTTCAAATAAACAAAACACTTCTAGAAATGATAAGTATATATTTACAACCTTTTCCAATATGTTTAAGAGTTACTTCCAATTCTACTTCTAACATACAATATATTTATATTAAGAGCAGTCAACATACTGAAAAGATGAAAGGAGAACACTCATATTTAAGAGAGAGATTAAAAAATCAGTAAACAAATTGTACTTTATAGAAATGAAGGGAACAGCTAGGTACAGACGAGGGACATGCATGTTTCAGAGTTGGAAGCTTACTTGCTATTTTATGCAGGAATGTAGTTCCTAGAAATCAGTATAAAGCTAAAGCAGTAACTGTAATAAGCTTGCTTTGCTAGCCACATTTAGGCAAGCCTCTTCACATACAACCCACTCCAGTACTCTTGCCTGGAAAATCCCATGGATGGAGGAGCCTGGTAGGCTACAGTCTATGGGGTCACAAAGAGTCGGATACGATGGAGCAACTTCTTTTTCTTTCTTTCTTCACATACAACTCAGAGTTTTGCTACATTCCTTCAATTCCCAAAATGTCATTTTCCCCTTGCAGTAAGGGCCAACATTATGTGTCAAAACACGCGCATGAGAACAATATTTTCAATGACTTTATACAATTTTCTGTTTACTCTGAGGTTGACAGATATAGGTGAAAACATTAGTAAACTAGACCAGGGTTTTGATTTAGAAAGGATTTTTAGAAATCGGATAAGAAACAGAACCTTTTAATTGCCACAGTGAGTGATCTATAAGTAACACATCAAAAGCACTTAAGTGTTTGCACTAGTTTCAGCTGTTTGTGCTAAAAATAATTAACTATTAAGTCTGTTAAGCTTATGTAAACCAATGAATAAAAAAGAAAATCAATAAGCCTCAGAACAAAGGTGTTAGTTTAGTCCCTCGAAGCTGCAGAGCCATTCTTGCCTTTGTCAGACGAAATGATCACTAGTCACCCTTGCTTTCTTCTTCTCTTTTCCGGTAAGCTTTATTTAACAGCTGGATTTCCTCCTGGTAGCCAACAGTCTCGTGGCTCTGCCTTTTACTGTTCTGCCTATGTGCCTCCACAGTGTCTGGAATGGAGATGTTGATATCACCATCGGGGTTGGTGGTGGGTAGAAAGAGGGAATAGGAGGCTGTTTCCCCCAGCTCGCAGGAAACGAACCTGTTCTCCTTTCGCGAGTAGCGCAGGGAAGGCGATCTGACCTGCGTGGAGGACTGACTGATGTTGCTGACGATTGACACCGTGTCCAGGGCCTCTTCGTTATCACAGATCTCAAGAACCTCCAAGTGTATTTTCACGCTGGTGTCCGCAAATGTGGAGGCAGAATCCTCTGAGTTTGGTTCATGGCCAACACTTTTGGATCGGTAGACTTCTATTTTCTTGGAGGCCGGGGTGATTTTTTGCCCTTCTGTGCTCACCTCATAGGTAGACAGAGAGAGGGTTTTCCCGGTCGGGGCCTGGAGGGACACGGTCCCCTGGAATGCGCACAGGGGGATGGCCAGAGCGCCTCCGGAACGCTGGGGACACAGACAAAAATGGTCATTAGTGCAAACTCGTGTCTGAGAGCGGGCCTTTGCATTTTCCCATCATTTTTTTTTTTCATGATAATGGTAACGTTTTTTCTGTTTCAGACTCATTTCCATAGAAACCTTTTACAGATATGGATTGAAATTCTGTCCTCAAAGCTCTGCAGTTTACTTTCTTCTAGGTCAAATACATCTAAATGAGGGCAGTCAGAAACCTGTCTTTGAGGATAAGGGATCTATTTCTACAGTTGAAAGCAAAGTGTGTGTACTGTGGCCAGCAGGAGTTGGGCAGAATAGAAGGATAAAGTCAAATGTGTGTATACTCTTCGGAATTGCTTGTATATTTTTGTTACGTGTTCAGTTACATTAAAAACTTTTCATAGGTTGAGAAAAGTGCAGACTGTTATCTGAATGCACTTTCCCCCACTTTGTACGCCAGAGACAGTGACAATTGTGAAACTGTGGTTCAGATTAAATAGAAAGAGTATTTCAACTGCAGATCTGAGCACACGGTCGAGGAACCAAATGTCACCAGAACTGTGTGGTACAGTGAGCTTACTTTTCCACAGAAAAATCACAGTTGTTAAAGTAAACCCAGTAACAGAGAAACTGCCCCACACCCCTACAAAACTTTACATTACATTTTAAAGTATTAAAATTTTGGTTTTAAACTGTACTCACCACTGAGAACTGCATAAGAAATAAAGATTAATCCTTCCAATAGTGTGTACTTTATACTGTTGATTCATACCTTCATACTTTCAGTTGCCTTTTTTGATTACGTGTTCATTTCAGACAGTGACAGTGTTAATCACTCAGTCGTGTCCAGCTCTTTGCAACCCTAAAGACTGTAGCCCACCAGGCTCTTCTGTCCATGGAATTCTCCTGGCAAGAATACTGAACTGGGTTGTCATTCCCTTCTCCAGGGATCTTCCCAACCCAGACTTGGTCTCCTGCAGATTCTTGACCATCTGAGCCACCAGGGAAGCCCAGTGAGTTTCAGAAGAACAGTAATCTGCAAACCTCTAGAGCACTGGTTATACAAGCTAGCTCTCCAGACCAGCATGGTCAGCATCAGCTCATCACTTACAAGAAATGCTATTTCTGAGTCCGACTCCAGGCCTACTGAAATAAAAACACTATAGAGGTGAGTTTCAGTAATCTCTATTTAGCAAGCCCTCCAGCGATTCTGTCACATGGGTAAGAGTGACAGCCCATTGCTGTAACTAAAAAGATGTTGTTAGTCCAGAAGAAGGTGGGGTAAGGGGATGGTTAGCAGACACTTTATATATATATGTCTCCACCTATTGAGACTGGAATTACTCACTGGACTGGCTTAAATGTTTCTTTCACCAGGGGAATGGGCAAGAGGGCTCATAGCATTTTGTCAACTTAGGATGATTGCCCTTCCCAGTTTGTCTGTGGCTGTCTCAGTTCCAGCACTGAAATTCCTGCATCTAGGAAGCCTCTCAGTCCCAGGGAAACCAGGACAGTTGGTCACCCTATTTGCCATGGACCTACGAGTGGCTAGGCGAAGCCTAGGACCAGGGTCCTCTATTAAGACACTGTGTGGATTCTTATCTACTTAGGTAAGCTTTTTAAGGGAGGATGCATCATGAGCCTCATTCAGGGTGCCTTCACGTCACACCCGTTGAATTTAGGGACCAAGAAAAATACAGTCTAGGACACGTGAGACACATCACTAGTCTTTCCCAGTTAAATACTAAGGCTTCGATTCTGTTTATCCATAAGGGAACCTGGGGACCTAAATTTAAGGCTTCACCCTAAAGAGTCATAACCTTTGAAAATTTACACCATAAAGTTAAGTTTGCCCTTCTACTGAGGCAAAGAAACAACTTTACCAACTTAACTTGTATAACTGAAACAGGAGAGACACAGAGACGATACCTAAGTTCGGTAGTGCAGCAGAGCATTGTTAGAGTGGTGGCAACTTTGGGTAAACTTTACTTATTAACATTTGTTAAACATTTCTGAATACTGTCTGTAAGATTCTGGATTTTCACTACATGCATCCAAAGACCTCACATATGACTGAGTGGGAAAGATGTGTAAAAAATAAAATTTCAGCTCTATCTATCCTAATAGAGCAAGGAGGTGGTGATCAAGACCATCCCCAAGAAAAAGAAATGCAAAAAGGCAAAATGGTTGTCTCAGGAGGCATTACAAATAGCTGAGAAAAGAGAAGAAGCTAAAGGCAAAGGAGAAAAGCAAAGATATACCCATCTGATTGCAGAGTTTCAGTGAATAGCAAGGAGAGAAAAGAAAGCCTTCCTCAGTGATCAATACAAAGAAATAGAGGAAAACAATAGAATGGGAAAGACTCGAGATCTCTTCAGGAAAATTAGAGATACTAAGGGAACATTTCTTGCAAAGATGGGCACAATAATGGACAGGAACAGTATCAACCTAACAGAAGCAGAAGATATTAAGAAAAGGTGGCAACAATACACAGAAGAACTATACAAAAAAGATCCTAATGACCCAGATAACCACGATGGTGTGATCATGATCACTCACCTAGTGCCAGAGATCTTGGAGTGTGAAGTCAAATGGACCTTAGGAAGTATCACTGTGAACAAAACTCCTGGAGGTAATGGAATTCCAGCTGAGCTATTTAAAAATCCCAAAAGATGATGCTGTTAAAGTGCTGCACTCTATATGCCAGCAAATTTGGAACACTCAGCAGTGACCACAGGACTGGAAATGGTCAGTTTTCATTCCAATCCCAAAGAAAGGCAATGCCAAAGAATATTCAAACTACCACACAATTGCACTCACCTCATAGGCTAGAAAAGTAATGCTGAAAATGCTCCAAGCCAGGCCTCAACAGTACATGAACCGTGAACTTCCAGATGTTTAAACTGGACTTAGAAAAGGTAAAGGAGGCAGAGATCAAGTTGCCAACATCTGTTAGATCATCGGAAAAGAAAAAGAATTCCAGATAAACATCTACTTCTGCTTCATTGATTACGCTAAAGCTTTTGACTGTGTGGATCACAACAAATGAGAAAATTCTGAAAAAGATGGGAATACCAAACCATCTTATTTGCCTCCTAAGAAATCTGCATGCACGTCAAGAAACAACAGTTAGAACTGGACATGGAACAATGGACTGATTCAAAATTGGGAAAGGAATACATCAAGGCTGTATATTGTCACCCTGCTTATTTAACTTGTATGCAGAGTACATCATGTGAAATGCTGGGCTGGATGAAGCACAAGCTGGAATCAAGATTTCCAGGAGAAATATCAATAACCTCAGATAAGCAGGTGACACCACTCTAATGGCAGAAAGCAAAGAAGAACTAAAGAGCCTCTTGATGAAAGTGAAAGAAGAGAATGAAAAAGCTGGCTTAAAACTCAACATTCAAAAAACAAAGATTGTGGACCATGGGATCACTGGTCCCATCACTTCATAGCAAATAGATGCAGAAACAATGGAAACAATGACAGACTCTTTTCTTGGGCTCCAAGATCACTGCAGATGGTGACTGCAGCAATGAAATTCAATAACAATTGCTTCTTGGAAGGAAAGTTACGACAAACCTAGACAGCATAATAAAAAGCAGAGACATTACCTTGCCAACAAAGGTCTGTCTAGTCAAAGCTATGGTTTTTCCAGTAGTCGTGTATGGATGTGAGAGTTGGATCATAAAGAAGGCTGAAGGCTGAAAAATTGATGCTTCCAAACTGTGGTGTTGAAGAAGACTCTTGAGAGTCCTTTGGACTGAAAGGAGATAAAACCAGTCAATTCTGAAGGAAATCAATCCTGAATACTCATTGGAAGAACTGATGCTGAAGCTGAAGCTCCAATACTTTGGCCACCTGATGCAAAGAGCTGACTCATTAGAAAAAGACCGTGATGCTGGGAAAGATTGAAGGCAGGAGAAGGGGATCACAAAGGATGAGATGGTTGGATAGCATCACTGACTCGATGGACATGAGTTTGAGCAAACCCCAGGAGATGGTGAAGGACAGGGAGGTCTGGCGTGCCTCATTCCATGGGGTTGCAAAGAGTCAGACACGACTGAGCGACTGAACAACAATAGAGCTAGGACCTCTGATACATTTTATGTAGGGGTGTCATTTGAAATTGATCTTAAGAACCAGGAAAAGATTGGCAGTTTTTAAAGCCTTGCTTTCTGAGTAGTAAGTTGTGAGTTTAAGGGCCAACCTAAAAACTTTCCATCCTGAGAAAAATCCAGAAACTTCTGTTTCTTTTCTAAATCAAAATTGACCAACACATTATTTAATCAGAAAATTTGGCTGTCATTTAATAATGTGAATTATATGTACAACCTTCTTTCTTCTGAGAGCTAGTTAACGTGACAGCAGCCCTTCTTACATTATACTTTATCTCAAGGAAAAAAATCCCTACATCAGTACTCTAAAAATTGTTCCTAAGTTTTCTCATTAGCATGGTGCATTCTATAAACAAACTCCTATGGAGTATGCTAGTTTAAAAAAGATGAGATGGGAAAGCTAAGTTGTCAGTGCCCAGAAGTATTGGCATGTCTCTTAAAAAGAATTTTCACTGTGGAATCAACAGTGTAACTGTATTTTTATATGTACCGACTTGCATCACTGATGAGCAGTTAATATCACAGCAAAAACAAATATGGTATTTTTTTTGCATCTGATTTCATACATCTAAATACTGCAGATTTCAATAGCTCCTCCATGCTAACCTTATTTTCAAATGAGAAAACAAGCTTTACTGAGTTATCAAATGACAGCTCATTATCACTGGCATTTGAGAGCTGCATAGTGCCAGAGTTTAGCTAAGTATGAGGACTGGTTATTCTGAAATAGTACAGAGTCCCCAGTTAACAAAATTATTTTGTGAAATATCCCAAAGACTATGATTGAGAGTCACAGAAGTAAAAACACAGAGACAGATTATAAAGTAATATATCTGAGCATACCTTATACTCATAATTCAAAATTGGAAGGTTAGTTTCAGGAAAATCATACTGTTACTTTAAGCTAATTCAGTAATTTAAATTTTACTGGTTATGAAAGTAATGTATAAGTTGTTTAGAGTTGTACATGAAGTACAAGGGTAAGGAGTTTACACTAAATTTTGTTTGCATGTCTTTAAGCAAAATCATAATTTGATTTGATAATGAGGTTTATATAATTTTTTTTGTCTCTTATTTAAGTTAGAGAAACATTGCTCTAAGTGAGGGAAAATGGAACTTGAACTAATGGAGCAATAATAGAGATTCAAGGAGGGAGCTGAAATAATTTGAATAGAGCAGCAGGATTTTCCACCTTTTTTAGGATATGGAAAGTGAAAAGTGAAAGTTGCTCGGTCGTGTGGACTCTTTGCAACCCCATGAACTATACAGTCCATGGAATTCTCCAGGCCAGAATACTGGAGTGGGTAGCCTTTCCCTTCTCCAGGGGATCTCCGCAACTCAGGGATTGGACCCAGGTCTCCTGCATTGCAGGCAGATTCTTTACCAGCTGAGCCACAAGGGAAGCCCAAGGAAGGCTATGGAAGAAGGACTCAAATGGAGAGAGATTAGAAGTAGGAGAACAGACTGGTTTGCATACTAGGACTGGACTAACTGGCAGGTCTATAGCAATGCAATGAAGAGACTATCTTAAGAGCCCATAGAATGCAGAGTACTGAAGCTTATAAACAATTGCATTTCCCTGTGATTAGCTCACAATAGACCCAGGCTGGAGTATTATGAAAATATGGGAAAAAAAGCACCTAACCAGGTGAAGTGAGGGAAAAGGAGGCCTGAAAAAAAAGTTCAAAATAAATAGGAGACAAAAGAAACAATGTTTCCATATGGGAAAACACTATGTTTAAATATGACAATTTTCTTTTACTTTATTGATTTAATACAATTTAATAAAAATTCCAGTGGAATACCAATGGACTTTTATTTTAGAGCATGAACAATTTCTTCTAAGATTTATTTCAAAGAGTAAATGCTTATGGATAACCAAGAAATTTGAAAGCAGACTAATGAGGGGACTTTGCAAACATAGTATGAAGCTATGTAATTAACATAAGGTGTTAATGGCAAGATTTGATCAAGCAAGTCTGAGTCAAGAAACCAGGCATAGTATGTCAAGAAGATGGCATTTCAAAATAGGGATTCAAGTGGGCCTTTACATATTATTGGCTATTCACTACAAAATGAAATCAGACTCCCTTTTCAATATGCAAAAATTATTTCTTGAATCTTAGTAATTCTTTAAAAATCTGAGTGAAGAAGAGCTTTCCAAATCTGGAATGAAAATTAGAAATTACAAAGTCCAAGATGGACAGATTTGATTGCAGAATAATTAAAAATGTGTAGGGGGCCTCCCTGGTGGTCCAAGTCACTAAGACTCCAGACTCACAATGCAGGGAGCTGAGGTTTGATCCCTGGTCAGAGAACTAGATCCCACATGCTGCAACTAGAACCCAGTGCAGCCAAATAAATAGTAAATATATATATATTTCAAAATGTCTGTGTAGAAGTATATGCTGAAAGCAATGGTAAAGACAATTGGTAGTCTTGGAGATATTTTTGTAGCACCCGTAAGATAAAATTTGATAGTCATAAATATGGCCTTATTTGGAAATAGAATCTTTGTTGTTGTTGTTTAGTTGCGAAGTCCTGTCTGACTCTTTTGTGACCCAGCAGTGGCACCCCACTCCTGTACTCTTGCCTGGAAAATCCCAGGGATGGAGGAGCCTGGTAGGCTGCAGTCCATTGGGTCGCTACAAGAGTCAGACCCGACTGAGCGACTTCACTTTCACTTTTCCTTGGAGAAGGAAATGGCAACCCACTCCAGGGTTCTTGCCTGGAGAATCCCAGGGACGGGGGAGCCTGGTGGGCTGCCGTCTATGGGGTCGCACAGGGTCCGACACGACTGAAGTGACTTAGCAGCAGCAGCAGCAGCAGGCTGTAGCCAGCCAAGCTCCTCTGTCTGGATTCCCCAGGCAAGGATACTGGGGTGGGTGGCCATTTCCTTCTCCAGGGCATCTTCCCCACCCAGCGATTGAACCTATGTCTGCCGCGTCGCAGGCGGATCCTTTACCACTGAGCCACTAGGGAAGCCTAGCATCATTGTAGATGTTCTCAAATTAGGATGAAGTCATACTGGATTAGAGTAAGCCTCAATCCCAAGATTTTGGATATAGACTCACATAGAGAAGGTGAACATGTAAAGGATACAGCATTTGGAGTTATGCTGTCATAAACCAAGACAGAATCCTCTTCTAGAGCCTCAGAGGAGCATAGAAATCTGAGTCAATAGATTTCTGTTGTTTTAAGCTGTCTAAGTTTGTGATAACTTATTACAGCTGCCCTAGAAAACTAATACAATATTTTATGCAAAGAAGCACAAAAATGAATATGCGTATAAACATTTTGCAAAGTTGTACAACGGCCTATTTTCCGGTGGAGACTGGAACTGTGACATGTCTGTCAAATCCACATAGAATGTAATCTCCTCAAGGGAAAGGAACATTTCCTTGTTGATCTTGATTTTCTCTGCTATATCTAACAGTGGCTAGCACATGACAACCCCTCAAAAAATATTTGTTGAGTGAATAAATGTTTCCATGAATGAATGAATCTGCAGCATTGACTTTGTAGGGTTTTTAGATTCCATATCTTTTCTTTCTATTAAACGGAAGTATAGTTGATTTATAATGTTGTGTTAATTTTGCTATACAGTAAAGTGGTTCAGATATATATACACACATTCTTTTGAAAATTCTGTCCTACTATGGCTTATCACAGCATATTGAATATAGTTCCCTGTCCTATACAGTACTGCATTGTTTATCTTGACTTTCTAAAGCACAAAACACAAGATCAACTTCTAAAAATTCAGGTTTCCTTTGCTATCTGAAAGTAGAGCATTCCTATGAACCCTTTCATAAGCTCAAGTGGTGTAAAGTGAAGAAGCAATTCCTCTAGGACACGTCTTCCCAATAGATACACAAAATAAACTGAGATAAAGCACAGATGCTCACAGACACGGTTCAAAGCTATGGCAGCTGGATGCTGAGATGCTGAGTACGTTTTCCAGAGAAGGAGCTGAGTGGTGCCATTCTCACAGCTCTGGGTGTGTGCTGCTCCCATAAAGGCTTGTTGCAAACAAACACTGAATGTTATTTTCATGTTTTGCCTCTCTTATTAAAATAAAAAATCCTCTTCGGATTTCTTTCAGTTAGTCAAAAAAGGTCCTAGTGTAGGTCTCTCATAAAAGTGAAGTGGGATACAGTGAATTTTCGAAAAGCAGGGAATACCTGCATTACCATTTAAAATGTATCTATTTTTATTTTAACAGTCTTTATACAATAAATAATGATAGTTACAAGTGCATCAGAAGGTCGTGTTAGAACATACTCTTTTTAAAAATCAACGAGAATATTGAGGGACTGAATTGTATGTGAAAGTTTATTGCATGATAAAAAATGATAGATTCAGAGAACATAAACCTACTCATTTCGTAGTCTCTGCTTTCTTTTCATTTAAAAGTCTATGAATTAGCATATGCTGTCAGGATTAATGATAATCCATTATTTCTGTATTCCTGAGCGTAGGTGGCTGGGAGCTCTTTTATCTGAAAATGAAAAGCAGCCTCCTCAGAAATGCTTCAGGAGGAGTCATCATGTCATGTAAACACATTGGCACAAATAATCTGCTGTGATAATTGATTCAGACTAACTGACCTTGAGCACAATGAACTTTTTATTTCTTCACTGTAAGCCTCTAGGTGAATCCAGGGTGAAATTATAATATAAAAGAGTTGCTCTAAAACACCTCTCCTAACAGGTGAGGTTTCTGTTGATTATCTGAGTCGTTCAATTTGTGAAAGCTGTATCACAACGCATAGGATCACAGGGCTCATAGAGACCGTTTTGTAAAAGGAGAGCTGCCAGCCGGAGCGGTGAGCTATCTGCCCAGGGCCACGCAGGTAATGGCAGCAGGGCCGGCAGCAGGACTCGGGTGGCTTGGCTTTGGGTTTAATGCTCTTCCCACTGCACCATCTTGCCACTTTAAAGAAACCTGCTTTAGCCGGAAGTGGCGATCATGGATTTTCTGCCCTAGAAGCTAGAATTCTATCACGAACTCACACACAATCCAAGTGACTGACAATTTTAATCCAAATTAAAAGTATATAGATGATCTAGAGGTGATTTAGGTGAATTTTAGGCATTTCAAAGTACAGACACTGAGGAATTAAGCAGTGTATCAAAGAGAGCTTGGAGGAGAAGATACAGGGACACTTAAGTAAATAGCAGGGAGAGTGAAAACTTTGTAAGAAAAATAACGAACTATACTTTTAATAATTTACATTTGGAAATTTATTTAAAAGTATGTGATTGATATATTTTCATATATTCAAGTTCCCAAATATTCCTTGTGTCATCCCGTCACCTTCAGTTAAATCTTCAATAAACTGAAATGAAGAAGACACGTGAATTGCTCAAAGGAAAGAGTAAGAGTGAGGAAACAGGGCCTCTATTCTCCTACGATGTGGCACGGAAAGTGTTAGGTATCTTAGCATATTCCACCTTCAATTCTCACAGACCTTTGAGCTATAAATTAAGATTTGTCTTTATAGTGATGAAGAGTCTTACAACTGAGTAACAGATTTGGCATTGATAATCACCATAACAAATATTTACTGATCTGCCGAGCACAGCCCATATACTAAAGCATTTTATATATATTTTCTTATTTAATTTTCACATCAACCTTTTAATATAGAGACACTCATCATCCTAATTTTATAGATGACATAACTGAATCATGGGGCAATAACTCCAGTTAGGAAATGTGTGTGTGCGTGAATCAGTCGTGTCTGACTCTTTGTGACCCCATAGACTGCAGCCCGCCAGGCTCCTCTGTCCTGGGATTCTCCAGGCAAGAACACTGGAGCAGTTTGCCCTGTCCTTCTCCAGTGGGTCTTCTCTGACCCAGGGATCGAACCTGGGTCTCCTGCACTGCAGGCAGACTCTTTATTGTCTAAACCAGCAGAGAAGCGCCTGTTAGGAAATGGCACAGTCAAATCCAGACCCAGGACTGTCTGTCTCAAACACTCTGTCTTTAGCCCTTTTGCCACTTCGAGGTGTAGAGTTAGGGAATAAAATATGAGTAACACCTTACTCTCCTATCCAGCTGGAACCTGCGATGTCTTGTGGGAACAAGGGAGAGAGAGGGATTTACGCAGTCTAGGAAGTGAAGGGAGTATTTAGAGATCTTTCAGAAAATCGTTCCTACACTTGACTGTAAAAGTCCACAAAACTTTATAAACATTTTCTAACTAGAAGCTCTGCTACAGTAAAAGAATTAACATTTTTTAAAATGGAAATTCCCTGGTGGTCCAGTGGTAGGACTTGGTGCATTCACTACCATGGGTCTAGGTTCAATCTCTGGTCAGGGAACTAAGATCCTGCAAGCCACACGGTGTGACAAATAAATAAATAAAACCCCACAATTATCTACATGCAATACTGAAAAATTTTGGCACTTATTGAAAAGAAACATACAAAACACTTGATTTAAAAAGAAATTTAAAGTTAGAAAACTCAGACCATCACTATCATGCACTTTGTACATACCTCACAAGCATTTATGGCATAGCTAGTGAAGAGCACCAGGTTCCCTGGTAATCCTTATGTAATTTTTAATGTGATTCCATACGTTTATTGTAAACCCACCCAAACATTGTCAAGTATAAAGTCAAATGCCATTTTCCAAACTGGGGAAGAAAAAAAAAGAGAGAGAGAGAATGATTTCTAAGTAGGACAAGTTGGCAGGAAAGTAGGAAAAATGTACTCCAGGATGAGGGAAGGCAAATTGGAAATTGGAGGAAAAGACACAGCAGAGGGAAGTAAGACTGAAAACAGAGGCTGGGCTTAGGGTCCAGAGCCCTTGTCCACCAGGATGACAAGTACTGACTGCATCCCATAACCAAGAGGGGACCACTCATTTCTGTTTACAAAAAGGAAGGAAATTAGGATGTATGAAGGGCCTACCATGTAGAGGCCCTGCATTTGATACAGGCATTTTACATGGGAAACGTAATTTAATATAATAATCCATAAGGAAGGTAAAATTATTTTCATTTTATAGATAAATGAAGTGAGAAGGAGTTAACTGACTTAGGTTAGATAGAAGGTTAAGTTTTGAGTTGTGATTTAAACTCAGAGTGCATATGCTTTCTGCCAAGCTTCTTCTGGTCTAATATGATAACTGGGTAGCCTGTGAAAGGCAGATTGGAGGAAGAAAAGTGTGGTTTTAGGGAAACCAATTAGGAAGTTTTTTAACTCATTGTGATTGAGCATGCAGACATACGAAAGAAAAGGAGATCTGAACTTCAGTACAGGTAGTAGAAGATGCATATGTGGGATGGACTATAGGGGAATTGCAGAGGCAAAACTCTTGTGACTGTGGACGGTCCTGGGAAAATACAGCTGTGGAGTCATGTACACCTGTCTTTGAAATCAGCTGTCTCATTTGCCAAGTATGAAGAATAAATGAGTTAATGAATGTAAAATGATTAGCTGAGTGCCTCACATAAACTACGTGCTCCATAACTATTAGCTGTTTTGGGAGGCAAGGGAAAGAGAGGAAACCATGATGTTTTTGAGTGCTAGTGTCGAGTACTAGTAGTTGAGATAAGGGGCTTAGGAGGATGTTGATAATTTAATGCTACTGTAACAATCTTTAGTTCCTAATCATTTTATAAAGGCTAGTTTTGCCCTGAAACTAAAACTAAACAGAGACAATCCAAAAAAAGAAAACTCCAGAAGATATAACATTAATATAAATGCAAACATTCTTAACAAATATTAGTAAATGGAATTAAGCAATCAATAAAAAGAATTAAACTTCATGACTAAATGAGGTTTATTCCAAATGCAAAGCTAGTTTCACTACTCAGGAATAGGTTAATGTGACCCACCATATTAATAGGTTAAAGAAGAAAAGTCATATAATTATATGAGTTGATGCAGAAAAATTGTTTTGTTTAGGCAGAAAATCCCAAGGAATGTACAAAAACTCCTAGAACTAATATATGAGCTAATCAAAGTTGCCTGCAAGCTAAACATGCAAAATCATTTTATTTCTATATACAGGCAAATGATTGTATGCACATCAAAATTGGAAATTACGATTGCTCAAAAAATGAAATACTTAATTGTTAGTCTAACAAAGCCTGTATAGAATTTATATGCTGGGAAACTATATGATGCATAAAAGAAAATCAAAGAAGCTCCAAAATAAATGGAGAGACATATCATGTACATGGGCTGAAAGACTCATTACATTAAAAATTTCAGTTTTCCACAAATAGATATATAGATTTAATGTAATTCCTAATAAAATATCAAGCTTTTTGCAGATACAGACATGTTTATTCTAAAATCAATATTAAAAGACAAATGAACAGAATCATTAACTTATTTTGAAAAAAAGTTAATATAGTGAGAGCAGTCAGTCTACCTAATTTCAATATAGCTGCAAAAATCAAGACTGTGTTATTGGTGCAGGGATAAACATGCAAATCAATGGAACCGAATAGAGAACCCAGAAATGGGACCCACACAAAGATGCCCAACTGCTTTTTGACAAAGGTACAAAACCAATTCCATAGCTTTTTAAGCAAGTGATGCAGAAACAACTGACACTCATAGGTAAAAAAATTAACCTAGAACCAAGTTTCATATTTTACTCAAAAATTGAATCAAAATGGATCACAGACTTAAATGTAAAATGTAAAACTATAAACATTTGAATACAAACATAGGTGAAAATCTTTGAGACCTAAGGCTGGGCAAGGAGATCTTAGATGTGGTACCAAAAGCACAATTAATAATAGGAAAATTAAAAAAATTAGACTTCATCAAAATTAAAAACTTTTGTTCTGTGCAAATGCAGATTCTGATTCAGTAGGTCTGTGGAGGTCTGAGATTCTGTACTTAAAAAGATTTCTCAGATGATACTGAGGCTGCTGGTCCACGGGCCACACTTTAAGTAGCAAAGGACATATACCTGTAAGCCTTATGGTTCTAAAATTATATGATTTCACAAGTGAACAGATTTCGTTATTTTCTAGTATTAGCAGTTAAGAGAAGTAGAGGAGAGAATTCAGTTTCAGTTGATAGGATAATAGAAAGGCCCCAAGAGCCAATTTATAGCTGAATGGGATGAGAAACAAACTCTTATCTTTTCACATGCCTTTCATCTATTCTAATATTTTATTCAGATGGCATCTATTATAAGTGAGTAACCATCTGATGAAAAATGATCATGTTTTGGCATGAATCTTAATTTTACATTGATCTTATGACCAAAACATAAGCTTCTGAAATGAATCTATCTTTGCATCTAACTTCTTTATTTTTTATTTATGGTAATTGTTATTCTAATATTTTCAGTTCATACTTTGGAACTTTATCTGAACCCATGAGCACAATTATCACAGGCTATAAGAAATTCTGTGGGTATTCTGAGTTTAACTGTGTTGTAGCTCTTGGGATTGTTGGATAGGTTTTCCATTCTCTGGTCTAATAGAAACTGAATCTCTTGTTGTATCTCTAATAATGACATTTCAGTTTAGACATGGTATGTATCCAAATTTATTCCCATGTGCTACCAACTCTTTCTGTTCTTCTAACAAACAGAGAATAGATTGTAATTTGAAAGAAAACATCATGATTCTAAAAGAATCAACATGCATTGATTCTATTTAGAATATACAATTTTATCAGGAATAATGAATTATAAGAAATGAAATGGTTTTTCTCATCTAAATGATAAACACCATTCAATTGGGTATTGTATCACTTAGGAATATCCTACTAAAAACTGTTGTACAAATTTTTTTTCTCATACTTCATGAACCTGAATTAGGTCAAGAATGAATGTATATTTTCATTCATAGGACAGTTTCAAAGGATAAATACAATTTTTTTAGTAAGACTACTATACTTCAGAAAATGTGTTAAAATTCATGTTGATGGTATTCATAAAAATATAGTAGACAAAATATTTTTTTCAGACTGCATAATATAGGAAAAAGAACCAAGAAACACATGGTTTTCTTGATAGCAAATTAGGGGTATCCTGGGACAGGGATGGTGATAGGTTAAGCATAAATGGACACAGGGGATCTAACCAGTGCGATGAAAATGTTCTAAAACAGATGTGCTAGAAATCATTGAATTGTACACTTGAGAGAATTATATATTATATAAAATGTTCCTCAATACAAGTTATTTAATTAAACTATTTTCATTGGAGTATAATTGCTTTACAAAGTTGAGCTAGTTTCTCCTACACAACAAAGTTGATCAGCTGCATGTGTACATATATCCCCTCCCTCGAAAGCCTTCCTCTTACCACCTCCCCATCCCACCCCTCAAGGTTATCACAGAGCACCAAGCGGAGTCCCCTGAGCTATGTAGCAGGTTCCCTGCATCTATTTTACTCATAAATGTCAATGCTATTCTCTCAATTCGTCCCACCCTCACGTTCCTCCCCCACTCAAGACACAGAGATGGCCAACAAACACTTGAAAAATTGGTCAACATCAATCATCATCAAAGAAATGCAAATCAGCCCTACAACGAGGTACCATTTCACACGGTCAGAATGGCCATCAACAAAAAAAATCTATGAACAGTAAATGCTGGAGAGGGTGTGGAGAAAAGGGAACCCTCCTGCATTGTTGGTGGGAATGTAAATTGATACAGCCAGTATGGAGAACAGTTCCTTAAAAAACCAAAGTATTTTTAAAAGAGCATTTTCAGGAGACCCTGAAATAAACCACTGTTTCCCACTAAATAATAACTATGTGACTCTAGACAAGTAGCATATTCACTCTAGGCCTTTATTTCATTATCCATATAAAGAGGGGGTCAAGCATATGACCCCCAAAGTATCTCTTGGTTCTTGCATTTCAATATTCTTTGACTCTGGCAAAGCTAGCCTCACAGAAAGCATTTTGTTCCTTGAAAAATATCTAAGCAGGGATGTTCTTCTGAAAGGAATTGAAACATAAAAATTTCCTTTAAAAATGTGCTCCCCAAATTATGGATCCAAGACCCTTCAAAAACACACCCCCCCTCCTTTATCAATAGGACATTGTTGTTGATGGAACACTTTTTAGTTTTCAAAGTATATTAAACCTAGGCTGCCATGCTTTCTCTTCAGTGAAAATGCCTGTGGTGGGAAAATAAATCAGCAAGGAAGAAAATGAAGCAGATTATAAGCCATTGTTTAGAAATAAACCTGTAAGGAGAGTTACATGATGCTTATATAGTTCTAATTTAACTCTTCAATCATAGGAAATATCTATTGAACACTAGATATAGTTAAAAGACCATGTAGAATCCTACATATATGAGTATATATGTGTTTGTGTATGTGTGTATTATATATGTATGTATAATAATTTATAGTTAACTTTTTTCTAATGATAAAAATAATACACTACTGTAAATTTTTACAATTACAAAACTATCTTAAGAATATGCACCAAATAGCCCTCAGGTCATAGAAACTACAGATGACTTCCATGTGACTATAATTTTAAGAATTTTAATTCTTTTGAATAAAAGAATCATTCAACTCTACAGCCTATGTAGATACTATGAGTTACCTAAATTAATGGGAATTTCTCCTAATTTTTTGCAAAATTATTTTTTTGTGAAACAGTGGCAAAATTCTCTGGAAAGTTTTCTATACATTTTTATCTAGATAATCATTTGATAAATCTAATATTTATACCTTCAAAAAAGACAGCGTATGTCATCAGACGCTGCTCTATCTGTGTAGCTGACTTGAAAATTACCTTTTCTATGTCTTCCTTGTATGTTTCCAGGTTAGAACTGGCCAAGACAGGGCTTGCTCAATATTTGGAAGGTAGAGAAAGGGTAGCGGCCACAACCGTCTGGAACTCCTTTCACAAGGAGGCACAGAGACGGACAGAAACAGAGATACATAGCGTGGGCCACCATGTCCTCTGACTCCCTTGCTCCACATCTAACTTTGCTTCCTGACTCCTGGCAGTGGCTTCTGACGCCAACAGTGACTCAGACCCACCCTTGGGTACTTGGCTGAGGGCCTGCAGAGGCTGCGACGTATTCATAGGAACAGGTTTCCCTCGTGAAAAGCGAAAAAGTTTAGTTGCTCAGTCGTGTCTCACTCTCTGGGGCCCCATGGACTCCTGGCCCTGTCAGGCTCCTCTGTCCATGGGATTCTCCAGGCAAGAATACTGGAGTGGGCTGCCATTTCCTCCTTCAAGGAGTCTTCCTGAGACAGGGATTGAACCTGCTTCTCCTGCATTGCAGGCAAATTCTTTACAGTCTGACCCAGATCTTTCACAGGCAACAGTTTTTCATAGAACTCTACACAAATTCCCCCTTCCTGTTCCCCCTTGGGGACAAGACATACGTGGCTTGTTAAACTGACTGATTGTTAACTCCAGATCTGAGCCTCCAACTTCTCTTCTAAACGCTTCTCTTCCCCAGATTTCCCACAATTCTAAATAAGCCTTTTATCCCATAACTGTTGTGCTTCTGCTCCCCTGACTAAACCTTATCTAATCAAAATCCCATTCAATGGAAGAGAAACCCCAACCTTAATAGTTTTTTAAAAAATGCAATTATTTGTAACTAACTCAAAAAACAAAATGTATTTATGGATGAAGGTGGTGGAATGCAGTCCAATCACAGAATCTCTCTCATCCAGTAATAAAACGAGGGGAAAAAATAACAGCCATGAGTTCAAGCAACAACCAAATAAAAGGCTTGGCCTCATGCAGAGTAGTGACCCCCAAAAAGAAACAAAGGAGATACCCACTTCCAAAAGCAGTTGTACAGAAAGAAGATGACTTGAAAATATCTGAGAATTCTGGCTGTAAATTTTATTTTGGCAAGAAGTATTTCTCAAAATGAGGGAGGTCTGTATAGTCAAAACGAATTTTTATAATAATATGAAAGCTTTGTTTGCTATTTTCATTGTGCTGACATGTTCATTCCTGGTACAAAAACAATGATTGGTAAAACTGCTTGCACTTTAACAAGTTTCATGGCAGTTGGCCCCAAATCTACTAGTAGGCATTGTGACTTCCACCACCATACATGTATGTACATGCACACACACACACACACACAATCCAGTATCACTTAAGAATGTCATTGATTAAGGTGAGTAGTATTATTAGCCCCACTTTACAGATGAATTAACTGAGTCACAGAGATATTAAGTGTCCTTTTCAAGGCCAAACTATAAGTGATAGAAGTGAGATTCTAATTTGGGCTAATTCTAATCAGATTCTAACTCTAATATGGTTCCAGAAAAAAGCTAATTTATTTTATTCCATTATTCGATTCATTCATTTACTGTGTTTTTACTGAGTATCTACTATAAGCCAGACAGTATTCCATGGAGGGTATAAAATGATTTTCCGCCTACCCATCTATCCATCCATCCATCCATCCATCTTTCTCTCTGTATGTGTGCATAGAAAACTATGGTTCTTCCTTGGTTTTATAATTTAAGGTTAGTTGTCTTTCACTTTTTGGTACTTTTCTGTATTGTTTGAATTTCTAAAATAGAATCATATGTTATTTTTATTGAAACAATAAGGTCATTATTCTTAAGAGAAAACCTAATGTGACTCATTTCTCTTTTGAAGAAAACACAAAGAAAATTTTCAAATCTTAAACTCCAAGGAGTATGAAAAGACTGCTTCATTCTTTCTTTTCACTACATGCAAAGCAATAGAATATGACATGTGGAAATTGTTTTCTCAGACTGATTTAGAAGTCAAGGTCTCCAAAACCTTTCCATTCCACACAGAAAATGCTAAAGCAATTCTTTTTAGAAACATTATTACAAAGGATCTTTAGAAAATATTAACTAAAAAGTCTTAGTGATATTATTAGATCTCAAAGAGGAGAATGCTAATGATGCAGTTATACATCACCCATTTGAACACTTATCAGAAATTAACCACTTGCTTTCAGAGGAAATGAGTCTTGTGAACGTGGAAAGGGCATATCTGACATAGTGTTTTTATTTCTGGCAGAGAATAACATACACATATGTAACAACATCAGGAATTGATTAAAGTCTTTGTGCTAATAAAATCTACATGTTTTAGCCAGACACTATTCCAGGGTGGGTTTATAAAATGATGGAATTACTCAGATACTTAAGTTTAAACTTTTTTGTTTTATGTAAGTTATTTGTGTAGTGGGTGATAGGACAACCATATGCATTAATGCATGCTTTTGACTTCACAGGGTGAAAATTGGTGATGCTCCAAAGTCTTTAAAAAAAATTTTAGGCCAATTCGTAGTGTTTTTTCTCTCTTCCCAATCAATTAAGGTTTCAGAATAAGTTGGCTATCCTAATGTGGCAGTCCCAGAAATTTGCATTGGAGCATCTAGGTTCTGAGAACGGATGATTCTCTGTTATTATGAAAGTGTTTGAAGAAAATTTAATTTACTGATTGGCACTATTTGTTCTTCAATGAGTCAGGCCTTCCACCTACCTTCTTCAGTTCTTTAGACCAGTTGTTTTCAACTGCCAATCTTAGATTGGTGCTGAACTGACTCCACAAGAATTGCCAGCATATTTTGTTAAAAATAGAGACTTTTGGTCTCACTGTGGGAAAATCTAACTTAGTAGGTTTACAATTGGAACCAAGAATTTAATTCATAAAGAGCTCTCCCAATGATTCCTATATAGAGCCTGATTTGGGAACCACTGACTTAGAAGATATAAGAAAATGAAGATAGAGCTGTGATCTCACACAAAGTAAATAATTCCTGGTTAAGTTACTGAACACTTCAGAAAAGGACATTAAGAAATATCTTGCTACAAGCCCCTAGCCTCTGATTTCAAAGCTTTAGTCAGAATTACAAATTACAAAAAAAAAAAAAAAAAAAAAAAAGAAAGAAAGAAACAAGCATGTGTATTGGTTAGGACGTGTAAAAATCTATTAAAAATATCAAAACTTCAAGGAGGAGACAAATCTATTATAAACTTAATGTTCCAGAGCCATTCACAAGAAATAGGCTACTCTGAGAACTGATTATTGTTGGAAGCACCCTGAGTGGGGATGAGAAATGTCACAATTAGAAAGCATTTCTAGGTAAGTGTGCCTGGGAAATGGCCTAAAGAGATCTCAGGAAAAAAGATGCCTGAATCTCCAGGGTACTGAAACATTTGTTGTGATTTCTTCTCTTACTCTAAATAAATGTTAATTTTCATACCTTATTTGTATTCATGATTTGTATACCTAAAAAAGGTATCTCCACCAAATATGTAATATTCAAGTCCCACATAACCTGTATACATGTCTTAAGTGACAGTAGTAAGAAATCATAGCATGAATATCAGGCTTATCTAGAGACACACTATTGGTGGGCTTCCCTGCTGGCTCAGCGGTAAAGAATTTGCCTGCAGTGCAGGAGATGCATGTTAGATCTCTGGGTCGGGAAGATTCCTGGGGAAGGAAATGGCATCCCACTCAAGTATTCTTGCCTGGGGAAGTCCCATGGACAAAGAAGTCTGGCAGGCTAGAGTTCATGGGGTGGCAAGAGTTGCACATGACTCAGTGACTAAACCACCACCACTGGTGAAGTATTAGACATGAGATCACATAATAGCACGCAGTACTAGATCAGCTTTGAAGGATCCTCTAAAAATGCTTCTTAGAGGGAACACTTGACTAGAGGGTTCAACGGTCTGGTGGAAAGAGAAAGCACGGACACGTTCAAGAAGTAAAATTATTAATAGTCAGAAAAAATGGAGCAAGTGGTTTAAGAGAGGATTGAGGAGAGATGAAAACATAGGAACCAATCACTTGAGCCACATTAAGGACTTTCAACCCTGTCCTGAATGATAAAGGAACCACAAAGTGTTCTAAACAAAGGGTTGATACAAAGAAAATTGCATTTTCATGAATTTATTCTGGACCGTGGTCAGTAAAATATCTTGGAAGGGTTCAGACTTTGTAGGAGAACCAGCAAAGAGGCCATCGAAGGAGAGAGAATAGTGATTTAAATCAGGGGAGAAACAATGGCTACGGTAAGACATGGGAATAGCAAGATATATTTATGATGAAGGACTTAGAGACTGCTTTCATCGGAGCTGTGACAGAGAAATAGGAATCAAGAAGGTTGACCAGGTATCTGGCTTAGTCAACTAGATGGATGGTGGTTTTATTTCCAGAGAAGGAACACAGAGGAGAAGCAAGTTTGGATGGATGGGATGGAGGGGTCAGGAGAAAATTAAGAATTCAGCATTGGAAAGCTGGAATTGAAGTGCTTGATGAGTGTCCAACTGGGGAAATTCAGCAGGAAGTTGGATATTGGGGCTTGGGGTTCAGAAGAGATTTGACCTGAAATATACATTTGTTTGGGCTTCCCTTGTGGCTCAGCTGGTAAAGAATCTGCCTGTTCATATATTTCAGGTGAGACTGAATCAGGAAAGTATGTGAAATGAGAAGAGGAACCCGAAGAACACAAACATTTAAGGAATGGGCAGAGATAAGAGAGATCATAAAGGACTCCATGAAGGAGAAAGCAAAAGAGCAAGGAGAATAATCGGAAATGTAGAAAGTAATGGGAACCAAGGAAAGAGTTCAGTTCAGTTCGGTTGATCAGTCGTGTCCAACTCTTTGTGACCCCATGGACTGCAGCACACCAGGAATCCCCGTCCATCACCAACTCCCGGAGTCTACCCAAACTCGTGTCCATTGAGTTGGTGATGCCATCCAACCATCTCATTCTCTGTCATCCCCTTCTCCTCCTGCCTTCAAACTTTCCCAGCATCAGGGTCTTTTCCAAAGGGTCAGATTTTCACATCAGGTGGCCAAAATATTGGAGTTTCAGCTTCAGCATCAGCCTTTCCAATGAATACTCAGAACTGCTATTCTTTAGGATGGACTGGTTGAATATCCTTGCAGTCCAAGAGACTCTCAAAAGTCTTCTCCAACACCACAGTTCAAAAGCATCAATTCTTCAATGCTTAGCTTTCTATATAGTCCAACTCTCACATCCATACATGACTACTGGAAAAACCATAGCCTTGACTGAATGGACCTTTGTTGGCAAAGTAATGTCTCTGCTTTTTAATATGCTATCGTGGTTGATCATAACTTTTCTTCCAAGGAGCAAGCATCTCAATTTCATGGCTCCAGTCACCATCTACGGTGGTTTTGGAGGCCCCAAAAATAAAGTCTGCCACTGTTTCCCCATCTATTTGCCATGAAGTGATGGGACCAGATGCTATGATCTTAGTTTTCTGAATGTTGAGCCTCTTGATGAAAGTGAAAGAGGAGAGTGAAAAAGTTGACTTAAAGTTCAACATTCAGAAAACAAAGATAATGGCATCTGGTTCCATCACTTCATGGCAAATAGATGGAGAAATAGTGGAAACAGTGGCAGACTTTATTTTTTGGGCTCCAAAATCACTGTAGATGATGACTGCAGCCATGAAATTAAAAGATGCTTGCTCCTTGGAAGAAAAGTTATGACCAACCTAGGCAGCATAATAAAAAGCAGAGACATTACTTTGCCAAAGTTCTGTCTAGTCAAGGCTATGGTTTTTCCAGTAGTCATGTATGGATGTGAGAGTTGGACTGTATAGAAAGCTGAGCATCAAAGAACTGATGCTTTTGAACTGTGGTGTTGGAGAAGACTCCTGAGAGTCCCTTGGACTGCAAGGAGATCCAACCAGTCAATTCTAAAGGGAATCAGTCCTGAATATTCATTGGAAGGGCTGATGCTGAAGCTGAAACTCCAATACTTTGGCCACCTGATGTGAAGAACTGACTCTTTGGAAAAGACCCTGATGCTGGAAAAGATTGAAGGCGAGAGGAGAAGGGGACGTCAGAGGATGAGATGGTTAGATGGCATCACTGACTTGATGGACATAAGTTTGAACAAGCTCTGGGAGTTGGTGATGGACAGGGAGTCCTGGCATGCTGCAGTCCATGGGGTTGCAAAGAGTCAGACACAACTAAGAGAGTGAACTGAACTGAAGTAGGAAACGTTCCCTTAAAAATTTTTAAGTGGTTTGAGAACACTTTGTCCTCAATAGTTGCGTGCCAAAATATTACATCTGTAAATATTTTATTTTTTCAAGTAACTTTCATCTCTTTTAAAAGTTTTTTTCTCCCCAGTGAAGTCTCTTCAATACTATCATCAAAGCTTACCACAGGGCATCTTTGTCGGTATTAAACATGTATAAATTTCTGTCCAAAACACCTTTAGGCTATTTTGTCAACTTGAAACTAGGACATTATTTTCACCAGAGGACAAGATGTGCCAGAATGTTAATTTTTTTAACAAGCTGAACAGATCCTAGTAGTAAAAATTATCATGAACCAAATTATATTTTGTCATATCTCATAACCCATAGTGGCAGTCAATCTTAAAAAAGTTGTAAAAGATGAAGTATGCTGGAACTGGGTGTATGTACATATCTCTGATTAACAGTATAAAACAATTCCCTTGTTTTCATCACTATCTTGTTAATTATTCAAACTTTAGGTGCTCGAAGAGGCTTTTTTTTTTTTTTTTTTTTTTTTACAATACCCATCTCATTGTGTAAAAAGACATAGAGTCAGGGCTTTGATTTTCTTAAAGATACTCATTTCTTCTGCTACAACTAAAGTTTCTAAAACTGCATCTATAGTAGCCTTGCTCTTTCATAAGCCAATTCTCTCTGTTCAAGTTATTCCTTGTTATATACATTATACATGTCAGAATGAAGCAATGTGTATAAAGAGATTAGAACTGGGATTAAATTCAAAGTTCTACCAAAGAGTCAAATAACATGTGTATATTCATAACATACATATGCATATGTATACTTTTTCCCAGTTACTAACACCAGACAAATGCTATTTCGATGGTATGTGTGCATGCTACCTGCTCAGTCGTGTCCAACTTTTTGCAACCCCATGGACTGTAGCCTTTGCAACTCCTCTGTCCATGGAATTCTCCAGGCAAGAACACTGGAGTGGGTTGCCATTTCCTTCTCCAGTGCATGAAAGCGAAAACTGAAAGTGAAGTCGCTCAGTCGTGTCTGACTCGTAGCGACCCCAAGGACTGCAGCCTGCCAGGCTCCTCTGTCCATGGGATTTTCCAGGCAAGAGAACTGGAGTGGGGTGCCATTGCCTTCTCCACATTTTGGAGGAGTGGATAACAAATTCATATAATATACTCACACACTGTTTGTCTTAGGGAAATAGGAAGAAAGAAGCAGTATACACTTAGGGCATTCCTGTCTTAGAGAGTTTTATATAAAAATATTCAAGTCAACAAGGTCATTATAACAGAGATGCATGCGTGGGCAGCTGCTCAGTCAAGGCCCACTCTTTGTGATCCCATGAACTATATGGTCTGCCAGGCTCCTCCATCCATGAAGTCTTTCAGATAAGAACACTGAGTAGGCTGCCATTTCCTGCTCCAGGGTATCTTCCTGACCCAGGGATCAAACTTGTGCCTCTTGTGTCTCCTGCCTTGGTAGGAGGACTCTTTACCACTGTGCTATCTGGGAAGTCCATTGCAACAGAAATGGAGATAACTGTAAAACACTCCCTACCTGGCAATGCTCTTGAGAGACATTCAGCTCAGTAGTTAACAGGCTGGACTCTGGAGTCATAGCTGGCTCTATCACTTTAGACAGGGGTGACACTGGGTGATTTCCCTGCACTTCCCTCTCTTTTAACATATTATAAAGGGATTACAATAATGCTTGTTTCATAGGAATATTTTGAGAATTAAATGAAGTAAGGTGAAACATCTGACTCTTTGTGACCCCATGGACTATTCAGTCCATGGAATTCTCCAGGCCAGAATACTGGAGTGGGTAGTGGAATACTGGATAGTGGGTAGTGGGTAGGCCAGAATACTGGAGTGGATCCCTTCTCCAGGGGATCTTCCCAACCCAGGAATCGAACCAGGGTCTCCTGCATTGCAGGTGGATTCTTTACCAACTGAGCTATCAGGGAAGCCATAAAGTATGTAGAAGAGGCTATGTTTCTAAAAACGTTAACTATTATTGTAAGCACCAGATGTACAAGCTAGATTTAGAAAAGGCAGAGGAACCCAAATATCAAATTGCCAACATCTGTTGGATCATGAAAAAGTGACACAATTCCAGAAAAACATTTACTTCTGCTTCATTGACTACACTAAAGTCTTTGACAGTGTGGATCACAACAAACTGTTGAAAATTCTTAAAAAGGGATGGGAATAGCAGACTCCTTTTACCTGCCTCCTGTGAAACCTATATGCAGTTGGAACTGGACATGGAACAACAGACTGGTTCAAAATCAGGAAAGGAGTATGTCAAGGCTGTATATTGTCACCCTGTTTATTTAACTTATATGCAGAGTACATCATGCAAAATGCCAGGATGGATGAATCCTAAGCTGGAATCAAGATTGCTGGGAGAAATATCAACAACCTCAGATATGCAGATGACACCACTCTAATGGCAGAAAGTGAAGAGGAACTAAAGAGCCTCTTAATGAAGATGAAAGAGGAGAGTGAAAACACTGACTTAAAACTCAACATTCAAAAAACAAAGATCATGGCATCCGGTCCCATCACTTTATGGCAAATAGATGGGGAAACAGTGGAAACAGTGACAAACTTTCTTTTCTTTGGTTCCAAAATCACTGTGGACAGTGACTGCAGCCGTGAAATTAAAAGATGCTTGCTCCTTGGAAGAAAAGCTGACAAAACTAGACACTAAATTAAAAAGCAGAGACATCACTTTGCTGACAAAGGTCCATATAGTCAAAGCTATGGTTTTTCCAGTAGTCATGTATGAATGTGAGAGTTGGACCATAAAGAAGGCTGAGCAGCAAAGAATTGATGCTTTTGAACTGTGGGTGGAGAAGACTCTTGAGAGTCCCTTGGACTGCAAGGAGATCAAACCAGTCCATCCTAAAGGAAATCAACCCTGAATATTCATTGGAAGGACTGATGCTGAAGCTGAAGCTCCAATACTTTGACCACCTGATATGAGGAGCCAAATCATTGGAAAAGACCTTGATGCTGGGAAGGACTGAAGGCAGGAGGATAAGGGGATGACTCAATGGACATGAGCTTGAGCAAACTCCAGGAGATGGTGAAGGACAGGGAGGCCTGCTACAGTCCATGGGGGTACAAAGAGTCAGACACGACTTCGTGACTGAACAACAGGAAGAAGAAAGCAGCACTCGTCCTGAATTTTCAAACAGAAGATAATAATAAAACGCAGAGGGTAAATGGGGGTGGTAGATCATGGCTGGTATTTAGAAAGTAAAAAGATATGGAATGGCAGTGGAACAGAATAATTTTAAAGTGTGTGGGAAGAAAACATGTTGTATTGTTGCTGTTTAGTCGCTAAGTCACGTCCGACTCTTTGTGAGCCTTTGGACTGTAGCCGGCCAGGTTCCTCTGTCCATGGGACTTCCTAGGCAAGAATACTGGAATAGGCTGCTACATGTTTCTCCAATGTTGTATCATTACTTAACGAATATTTGATAGTATGGTCCTTAAGTGATAATAAAGTATTAAAAGAAAAGAAAGGTTTTAGGTAAAGGGTGTTTTGGTTTTAAATCTATAAAACATATTTGTGTAAGCCAGTATGAGCAGTGTGCTCTGGGCTAGAATATCTTGCTCTGCAATTATTTTTTTGCTTTTACAAACAGCTTTGCTGCTGCTGCTGCTGCTGCTAAGTCGCTCCAGTCGTGTCCAACTCTGTGCGACCCCATAGATGGCAGCCCACCAGGCTCCCCCGTCCCTGGGATTCTCCAGGCAAGAACACTGGAGTGGGTTGCCATTTCCTTCTCCAATGCATGAAAGTGAAAAGTGAAAGCGAAGTTGCTCAGTTGTGTCCAACTCTTTGTGACCCCATGGACTGCAGCCCACCAGGCCTCTCTGTCCATGGGATTTTCCAGGCAAAAGCACTGGAGTGGGGTGCCATTGCCTTCTCCGTACAAACAACTTTAGTAAGGTATAATTTACATACTGCTAAAGTCACCCATTGTGACTTGTGTTCTAAAAGTCTACTTTTAGAACATTTCCATCACTCCTCCCACCCCAAGATGTTTCCTCATGACCATTTGTAGATAATCCCTATTCTGGCTTTCAGCCCCTGGCAATCACTAATTTGCTATTTACATAGATTTAAATCTTATGGACATTCCATATAAATGGAACTATACAATATATAGTCTTTTGGGTCTGGCTTCTCTCACTTTGCATATTTTTTTGAATCGGTTTCATGTGGTAGTATCTATTGGTAGTTCATTCCTTTTCATTGCTGAATAGAATCTTGTTTTGCTTGAGTATATCACAACTTTTATTCATTTTCTACTTGATGGATATTTGGATTGCAGTTTGGGGCTCTCATAAATAGTGCAGCTATAAACATTCATGTACATGTCTTTGGATATATGTTTTCATTTTTCTTGTGCTATAATCCTAGGATTGCTGGATTGTATAAACTTATGTTTACCTTTCTTGGAAACCATTGAACTTTTTTCCAAAGTGGGAATACTATTTTACATTCCTACCAGCAATGTGGAATGTTCCATTTTCTTTATATCCTCGCCAACTTTTATTACTATTTTGTTTAAATTGCAGCCATTTTAGTGAGTGTGTAGTGGTATCTGATTGTGGCTTTAATTTGCATTTCTCTATAATGTTAAGGATCATTGCTTATTAATTATTCTGTATCTTATTTAGTTAAGTATCTTTTCAAATATTATGCTCATTTAAAAAATTTAGTTGTTTTTATCTTCATAATGGTTTGAGAGAGTTCTTTGTATATCATGGATGCAAATTTCTTAATCAGAAGAATAATTTGCAAATATTTTCTCCCAGTCTGTGGCTGTTTTATTAATTTTCTTAGTCTTGCCTTTTGGAGCACATGGTTGTCTATTTACTTTCTTTTATAAATTTCAGTTCAGTTCAGTCATTTAGTCATGTCTAAGTCTTTGCAACCCCACAGACTGCAGCACGCCAGGCTTCCCTGTCTATCACCAATTCCTGGGCTGATTCAAACTCATGTCCATTGAGTCGGTGATGCCATCCAACCATCTCATCCTTTGTCATCCCCTTCTCCTCCTGCCTTCAATCTTTCCCAGCATCAGGGTCTTTTCAGATGTGTCTGTTCTTCACATCAGGTGGCCAAAGTATTGGAGTTTCAGCTTCAGCATCAGTACTTCCGATGAATATTTAGGACTGATCTTCTTTAGGATGGACTGGTTGGATCTCCTTGCAGTCCAAGGGACTCTCAAGAGTCTTCTCCAACACCACAGTTCAAAAACATCAGTTCTTCAGTGCTCAGCTTTCTATATAGTCCAACTCTCACATCCATACATGACTACTGGAAAAACCATAGCTTTGACTAGACGGAAAAGTATTTTGTTGGCAAAGTAATGTCTCTGCTTTTTAATATGCTGCCTAGGTTGGTCATAGCTTTTCTTCCAAGGAGTAAGTGTATTTTAATTTCAAGCCTATTTAATTATTTTCATGTTCAACTTTATCAATTTTTTTCTTCTATGAATTATGCTTTTGATATCATATCTAAGAACTCTTCATCTAATCCAAGGTTATAAAGATTTTTTTCCCATGTTTTCTTTTACAAGTTTTGTAGTTTAAGTTCATTTATATCTTTGACCTGTTTTGAGTTAACTTGTGTATATGATTTAAGTAAGCGTCTAAGTTTTTTTTTTTTTTTTTTTAACATATTGATAGCCAACTCTCAGCACCATTTGGTGAAAAGTCTATCTTTTCCCTGTTGAATTGTTTGGTTTCTTTGTCAAGAATCAACTGTCCATTAATGTAAAGTTTTTTTTCCTGGACTCAACTCTGCTTCATTTATCTATATTTATATCCTTATCTAGCACCACACTGTATTGACTACTGTGCCTTTATAGTAAGTTTTGAAATCAGGGAGTGTATGACTTACGACTCTGTTGTTCATCGTTTCATACTATCATAGCATTCTTTACATTTAAAAACCCAAGATGTAAATGTTGGGGTGTGTGTTTTCTATTCATCTTTTTGGTTGAAACACTCAAACCAAAAAAACCCAACAAAATACTCTCAACCCTCACATATATTCTATAAAATCAAAGGTTTAGGATTTTATGGCAACTGGATACAAATATTTTTGTTGTGGCACACAGTTTTTACATTAGCTAGTCCTTGCTCATTAACTCCTCTGATAAAGTCAGAGTGTGTTTTGCTATTGGTTAAACTTGTAAGCATCAATGATACACCATTCCTTCTGGGGCTGAACTTTTATTCTGAAAGCCTACTGCCAGGGAGTTAATTGCATGCATTATTTTGTACCAGAAAAACCCAAATAATTATTACTTGGCGGAAAGATTTTTTTCCTACTATTTGAACTGATACTCATTTCCCAAACCCCCACTGTTGCCATTGAACACAAATATGGCACAGAACAAAATTAAGTAAGCTGGAAAACTGTCCTTCTGCAAGAGAATTGTTTCTACACTATTTATTCCTACATTTATATAACTACATTACATTATTATTCACATAATTTATAGAAATGAATCAGTATTATTCCATGTAATGTCCCGTTTAAATTTCCTTTTACATGAAGAATAATTGAGATTATCATGACACATTCCTTGACTTAGCTGTTGCCCTTTCCTCCACCCCTCACCCCAGAGCTCCATCTGCATACAAGATGCCAGGCTCAGTTTACAGTTACAGGATCACAGCAGCAAGGTGCTGACTGCTCTCACAGAATGGAAATATTAAAAAGATAACTCACAGAGGTAGTGATTTTTATTATCTAGATGTCTGATTTCATTAATATCAAGTGTGTTCAAGGAACCATGACAAATCCATTTGCTGAATCTTCTTAAAGCATTTCGTGATTCTCTTTGTACCTAAATTCACTAAATGTAGAGACAATTGCTCATTAATGATTAACCTTTATACCGATGAGAATCATGTGAGTCTTACTATGACTAAGAAAAATGGAGATCATTCCTTCATCAGGTGCTTCATCAAATAGGCTCTTTTGCTCTGCAAATAGCCCTTTAATACAGATTAATCTCTCTCTTTCCCATCTTTCTTTTAGAAATTACAATGCTTCAAATTTGATATTTAACTTAATAATTAACACTAAATTTTAACTATTTCAAGGTCAAAACTGTTGTACCTAAGTAAATTAAATCCAAACTGTCAATATCCAATTCTGTAAAAGCACTTAAGGCTAAGATTATTCATATAGAGTAAAAAAGAAAAAAACACTTGTTAGCTTAACTGCATGCTATTAGGTCATGTGTCCAAAGAAATTCTGAGCAAACCCAAGCACCCCACCTATTGAGCTACTCTAATGTCATATACAAGATTTTAAAAGTAGGACCTTGAAAGCTAACAACAAAGCCCAAGGGCTGAAAAAGCAGGTGGAAAAGTCATAACTATTTTACTTTTTGCATTTAGCAGATATTATACTCTAAATCAGTGGTTCCCAAATCTAGATAGGCACCAGCAGTTCTTCAGGAAAATTTTTAAAAATACAAATACCAGGATATCACACTCGGAAAATTTTCATTAATTAGTCTGGGTGGGGACTGAGCAGAATTATTAGGTAATTCTAATGGCCAGTCAGGCTTAAGAATCACTGTTATAGGCAAAACCTCAAAGAGGCAGTTAAGTGCAACAACATAATAGACGCAAGAGAGGTTTTTTCCTCCTGGTTAAAATATATTGAAAACAACATGGGTGCCCTTGGGTGAAGGTCACTGCAGACTATCAAGGTGCATTCGCTAGACCTCAAGGCCTGTTGCTATTCATGTGAGCTTGTCTCTTCCATTCATGTGGCCACAGTCTGACAGATAATACTATAAAGAACTGGTGCTCTTGTTGCTCAATGTATACTCGCTTTTCAGATAACTGTACATTATAAATGTTGCAGATCAAAATCACTACACAATTTTGATTTGAGAAATGAAGATTTTTCAAGTAACATTTTTCAAGAGTACCAACAAAATAAGGTTTTATTGTTTGAACTGCTGTATTTTTAAATTAATTCAGGTCTGTTGGTCTCCGAATATTTAGGATTTCATTTTTCCTATAACTAATGACTGTTTTGAAATGTTCACTACCATACCAGAAATACCTAGTTGCTTCAAGATGTTTAATATAAAGTCAATGTATTTGGTGTTAGTGGGAGTGAGAAGCTTCAAGATTAAAACAGACTCTTTTGTTTTAAGACTTTTGATGTGGGAGTTTCCTGGTGGTCCAGTGGCTAAGACTCTGTGTTTCCAATGTAAGAGGCCCGGGTTTGATCCCTGGTCAAGGAACTAGACCCCACATGCTGCAACTAAGAGTCTGCAAGGCACAACTCAGGCTCTGCACAGCTGGAAAAAAATAAAAAAAGATATCTGATGTGGAACTAACACCTTAACTAAGAGCTAATCAGAGAAATAAAGATAATGATTTGAAGTCCTTTTATGCAAGAACATGGAAATCACGTTATTGTGATAGTACTCAAAATTGAATGTCATGATATGCACTATGTTTTAAAAGATGTGATTACTTCCTAGTACAAGTTTCTTAGAAATACGCATTTGTCTTTAGAAGAGAGTAAGGAGTAATTCTCAACCTAAATGAGTCCATTTGATGTTACAATTACCTATTTTTTTTCCCAACTACTTTCATCATACTCCAAACAATAAGACATCTTCCAACGGAATTTATTCTGCTAAAAGCCAGAAAGTTTTTTCCAATGCAGGAAGCTGATATTTCCCTGTGGGTTTCAAGTTTTCTTAGAACTCTGGCATTACTATGAGAGACAAGGAAACATCTAAAAACTGCAAGCTTGAAAGAAAAAGAGGACAGGCCTTTGGCTCTGTTGTATCTTGAAATTTGCCAGTGAGGCTGAGCAGGAGGGAGTGAGGTGAGGGGGAGCTGAGTACATTGATGATATAAGATAACCAGCAAAGGTATTTCAGTTACATGAATAAATCTCAGCTATTCAGGAAGTGGCATCCATTCTCCCATCAACACCTGGGGCCAGATGTAGCTGAATTCAGCCACAGGTGGGTGGTGAAGGAAATAGAAATCCAGGAAGGTTAGCCATCAGTCTGTCCATGGAAACACAAACACAGCACCGTGGTGAATCTAGATTCTTTCACCAAAATTTATTTTGCAGAAAACAGGTTTACTAAAAGATCAATTTGTCAAATTTAACCGTTTAATCAAGCTACTGATTATCAAAAGCTCAGGCAGATCAACAGTTTTCTTGAATTTATTAATGTTTCACTCTAGCTTTATTCTAAATAATGCTCAATTTATTAAATGCTGGGGGTCATAAGGGTCACTCATTTTTCTTATGAATATTTTTATGAAGAATAAGTTTATAAGAAATATATTCCATGGGGGTCACAAAAAATGTCGAACATGACTTAGCAACTAAACAACAACATGTGCTTGATCATATTCAACTAAAATATGTTTTCAAATATATATTCAAAAAGAATATATCCAAATTCATTTAATATACTCAAAAAGAAATTTTTTCTAAAAAAAACTATTGGTATGTTGATAAATGTATTATATTCAGTGAATTAGTCATTCAGAAAATTGCTTCTTCAGAGAACTGATTTTTGATAAATTGCTGTTAGCTGGAATTGGGGGTAGGATTAAGGCTGAGATAAGGAAGTCAAGATCTGGAAAGAGTAGAAAATGGCTCTGGTTTAGACTATAGCAAGGGTAGCCCAGGACACACTGCCCATGCCCCATATCTGAAAAGGGCTGTTATGATAATCCTGGATGAATGGAGGCATTGGGCCAGAGGCCACTTATTTATAGCCTCTAAAACTCAAATTGCTCTGAAAATAAATAGACTGGATCTGCAGAAGATGAAATTAGTTGACCCAGCTGTGGGAGAACTGGGGAAAGAGGAAACTCAGAAAAGAGGCTTGGGGCTGAGAATCTTTACTGAGCAGGCCACAGTTAAACCATCTCAGAGCACACACTCATCTCTACTTCCTTTAAATCATGGGTGGTCCCAAGATAGGAGACAATTTAAATAGGGTTTGGCTGAGGCTGTAGGCACCTACTTCTATGTGGATTTCTCTCCTTAAAAAGAAGCAGTATTTGAAAAAAAATTTTTTTTGTTGTTGAATGATGATGTTGAGACTTCAAAAAAAAAATAATTTATTTATTTATTTTATTATTGGCTGTGCTGGGTCTTCTTTGTTATACGGGGGCTTTCTCTAGTTGTGGCGAGTGGGGGCTATTCTCTTTTGGAGCCTGGGCTCTAGAGTACAGGCTTCTGTAGTTATGGTGCATAGGCCAAGTTGTCCCACAGTGTGTGGACTCCTCCCCGACAAGGAACCAAACCTATGTCCCCTGCACTGGCAAGTGGATTCTCAATCACCGGGTCACCAGGGAAGTCCAAGAATCAGTATTTTCAGTTCTTATTTTGTTTCTGTCCCTAGCAGTGAACATGAAACACAGTACTGGGAGCACCGAAATGGGTTAAAAAAAAATGCTTGTTGACTTGATATAGTTATATGTAGACTCTCGAAAACTCGAGTCAAATCATTTATAGGTTTTCTCCTGACAAAGTTCTAATTTATGCTTTGTTTAGCAAATTTCCCAGTAGTAAGAGTCCCATATTTCACAGGCATATGCTTGAGACACAGAGATGCTACAGTTTTACCTTGACCTTTGAGGAAGAAAGTTACATTCAGATGCTGAATTGAAACCAAGCCCTCTGCACTTGAAAGTTCAGAGGAGATTTAGAAAACTGTGAAGATTTTAAAGCTCCAGGCGTTTTCCTGAAGCCTCAGGTGAGACTTTATTTCCAGTAAACTAAACTCAAAAGAATAAAAGTTATAAATAGCTATTCCTAGTAAAGCAAAGGTCTAGTCATTTTCTCATGTAGAAACATTTCCAGACTCTTCTATTACATAAAGTAATTAGGTGCCACTCAAACATGTAAAGATTTATTCAAAACGGAAGTCTGTGTGCTTCACCAATCACTGCCTCACGGTACACAGCTCAGTAGTATTAATAGATACAAACACCTTCAATAAGAAATATCAAGGCAATAATTCAGTTGCCATGTGCGTGTGTACCATGCTGTGTCCAACTCTTTGTGACCTCATGAACTTGTAGCCTGCCAGGATCCTTTGTCCACAGGATTCTCTAGGCAAGTATACTGGAGTGGGTTGCCATTTCCCTCTCCAGGGGATCTTCCCAACCCAGGGATTGAACCTGTGTCTCTTATGTCTCCGGCATTGGTAGGTGGGTTCTTTACCATTATTGCCACCTAGCCTAGTGGTACCTTCCATAGTAAGCTGAGACAGCCTAAAATTTGAGCTTAAATAGCTGGGATAGAGAAGCCCTACTACCTTGGGGAGAAGCTTTTTGAAGTGAAATCTGGGGACAGTGCAATGTGTGAAAGAATTATATACCATAGCATTCTAAGGCTGGGAGAGACCCGAGTTTACCTAGTTCCAGTCTTTTCATTTTCTCAAGCACCTCCTTTTTCAGGTGTGATTAAAAAGGCAAAGAGTCTGCCCCATGTCACACAGTCATCCCCAAGCCAGAGACAGAATCCAAATTCTGCCTAGCAACAAGAAAGCCAACCAAGATTCTGGAGCTTACGTGACTTTATGTGTAATTACTTGGTGTCAGGGTAGAGCATCACCGACTCAATGGACACGAGTTTAGTCAAATTCTGGGAGATAGGAGTGAAGGACAGGGAAGCCTGGAGTGCTGCAGTCCATGGGGTAGCAAAGAGTCAGACACGAGTTAGCGACCAAACAACAGCAACAGAGCTAACTTGGGGATCATGGTTGAAATTCCATCATCAGGGTGACTACTCCTTTTTAGTCATTGAATAACTATAGAATATCTATTAGTACTTCTCCTATGCAAAAGAGGATGATGTATGAGTCACTGCTGATTCTTCCTCACCTTCTCTTCTACCACTTATCTGATGCACTTCCCCCAAAGGGATATGTAAGTAAGCTACAGAGGTCAATGTGTATTATTTGCTTTGTGAGTATGGTTGCATGTATGCCTGTGTTTTGAGAAATACTATTTCTTTAATTATATGAGTTTATAGTGCATATCGGAGCTTATGGATTATATATGAATCAGTCTGTTTGAGGTCTTGATTTTTAGATGTTAGGCGAAAAAATTGTTCACTGCAAAGAAACTTGAAGTATGCCTGCTATAGGGCAGGCAAGGACAATGAGTTTGGAGGTTATTTGACCTGGTTATCATCCCCAAACCCTGTGTACCCTTTGGAGTTGGAAAATCCAGAGTAGACACTCAAGTATTTTTTTGGACTGGTGGTAAGTGCAATGTGTGAAAGAATTATATACCATAGCATTTTAGGGCTGGAAGACACCTGAGTTTACCTAGTTAAACTTAAGCTTAAACTTAGAAGAGGAACTCTTACCATAGGCATGACAGCACTGAGTACAAATTTCTTGTAAAATTCCAATAAACCAATCACTGTCCTCATTTTGAGCAACTGTCTAGTCTTCTCATAGCTACTTATGGAGCAGAGTAGGACAAGAAGAGAGGTAAAAGAGAACCCTGGAGTCTGACACTGTGATTACAATCTTGTCCAGGTACTTACCAGCTATGTGACTTTAGGGGACCTCCTTTTGGTCTGTTTACCATCAAGTCCACAGATGGACTATACACCCTTAAGAACGGGTTGAGAGACAGGTGTAAATCCAAAGATCTCCAATGTGATAATTTGCAAATTTCTGTAACCTTCTGAATCTTTTGTACAGATACGGGGAATGGCTAATGGCTCAAAACAAATACTAGTTAGGTAAATACATGAATAAATAGATATTTAATTAACAATAAACACCTAGTATTTGAAAGATGCATCACACCTTTAGCTTATGTCACATCAATACCCTGTGAGGTGAATGTCTTTATCTCCCTTCACAGTTAGAAGAACTGAGTGTCAAGTTAAGGTTGAAAAATGGTCATAAATCAGAACTAGAAAGTGTCAGCTTTTGTGTTTCTGAGACCACAATTACAACTTACACAACTGCAAAGAGGTAGACATTGTTCCTTAAGACTAAGAGTTCCTCTCTACCTTTGTCTGCACCAGTATAGAATCAGCCTGACAGGTGACTTTCCCACCCCCAAATTTAAGTGAGTGAAAGTTGCTCAGTCTTATCTGACTCTTTACGACCCCATGGACAATACAATCCATGCAGTTCTCTAGTCCAGAATACTGGAGTAGGTAGCCTTTCCGTTCTTCAGAGGATCTTCCCAACCCAGGGATCGAACCCAGGTCTCCGGCATTGCAGGCATATTCTTTATCAGCTGAGCCACAAGGGAAGCCCAAATTCAAACCTGACCTCAACAGAATAGTCTATTGAGGTAGAAGGGTGACGGTGTCTCATGATGTGACTCTGTGATCATAGGAAAGGGCTGTTTGTGCAGATGTTTTAAAAGAGATCATGTTTCCGCAGTGGAGCCTGTATCCATCTCCCTGACCGAATAGGAAGCCCTTTGTAGTATAAATCAGTTCCTTAAGGCCACATTCATCATATCTTCAGAAAAGACCACCTCTCACTGTTTGAGTCCGCCTGGGCATTTGCCGTAGAGAGACTGTCCATTCTCTACAGGCAAGATGCTCTTGTGAAAGATGCCGCTGAAAACAACACAGGACCGGGGACAGAAAGAATCACAGCCACTGCGGATTTAATGCTTGCAGAGCTGGCGCCAAGATTTGGTCATCTGAAAACATTATCTTCTTCTTGTAAAGACATATCTAATTAATAAAGTTCAGTCAGTTCAGTTCAGTCGCTCAGTCGTGTCTGACTCTTTGCGACCCCATGGACTGCAGCACGCCAGGCCTCCCTGTCCATCACCAACTCCCGGAGTTTACTCAAACTCATGCCCATCGAGTCAGTGATGCCATCCAGCCATCTCATCCTCTGTCGTCCCCTTCTCCTCCTGCCCCCAATTAGGAATGTCTAAATAGGAGAGTCAATATTTTTGAAATATTTAAATATTTTAAAATATTGCATTATTTAATATGTTAAATAATATATTAAACATGTATTTCCTTTTTATTCATCTATGGTAAATTTAACTTTTCTCTTCTGGAAGAAGGGTTGAAGTGTATTTTTCTTCTCTTTTCCGCTTTAAAAGAAATATCCAAGGAAATCTCAGAATTATGCTCACCACATGCTCAATTTTAAAATGCATAATTGAATATATATAAACAATACCTATCAGTGCAATTTTTTAATAGAAATTTTGTACTAAAACAAAAATGTGGAAAGTTCCTGGACTTTTCATGCCTCTATGTGCTCTCTTTCTCCCACTCTTTCTTAAGGATGAACTATTATTCCTTTCAAAGCTGACAGAGAAACACTGTGATTATTTTAGTTCTCTCTTCAGTAGAATTAAGTGTGCCTGTAGCATTTTTGCCCAAACCATAGTAATCAATTATCTTGAGATATTATCGTTATCTGTGCCCTCCTCCCTTCCTGATCCCTTTTGAGAGCAAGGGCTCTATTTTATTGCCTTTGAATAATAATACCTAAGTCCTAGACTCAATGAATTTTTTTGAGTGAATAATATAGTCCCATCAAATGTATCTTGACATTCTCCCCATAAGGTCAAGAAGCAGTGACCTGAGATAAACTCAAACCTGACTGGACCCAGGCACACATCAGGGTTCATTGTCTTCTTTAATTTTGGTATAGCAGCAGTCAGTGAGCCTAAACGATTTCCCTGGTTCAATTATATTCTATATCTGGATGTCTTATTAAACTTCAGAAAGCTGTACCTTCTCCTACCTCACAGGAATGGTGGGAAATGAATAAAACCACATTTAGAGAACCAGGATTTCTTATTATAGAGTCTATTATGTCACATCAAGCAAGCTCCTGGCACTCTCCAGAGTGCTGAAAAATTTACCCTGAGAAGAGAAAAGAACCTGGAAACATTTCCAGTATACTTGTGCTTTCTCTTATTAAACAGTACGCATCCTGTGAACCCCTATGGTCAGACCTAGAAATATGAAGCAAAAAATAAAACAGTGAGAAAAATAAGCCTGAGCATTATTTTCGTGCAGGACCAATGATTATTTATAATTTGCCTCAAGAGGTGGAGGCTTTTAAAAGAAAGAAATCATATTCTTTTGCCTACTTTGAGCTGGAGGAAAGCACACTGATGTGTGAACCATACCCAGTTTCTGATAACACGTGCTTTGAAAAAATACCACTGTTTTGGAAAATTTAATTAATAACTTATTTGGAACATCCCAATGATTCCATTACCGTACATTTTAAGTACATTTACATTTAGCTTTTCTCATCTATAAAGTGAACATGGAAAATAGCAGCATTTCAAAATCTATGGACTGTTATGAACTGTAATTTGTAGGAAAAGTACCAATTTGGAATTTAATTTTCCTTTTGTTTTTCCTGTGTGTATTAGGAGAATTTCAAACGTCTCTCTGTCTTTGTCCCTGTATCTCTTCCCTCCGCCTCCCCCATTATTCCATGCATCTAATCTTGAGAGTCCCTTGAACTGCAAGGAGATCCAACCAGTCCATCCTAAAGGAGATCAGTCCTGGGTGTTCACTGGAAGGACTGATGCTGAAGCTGAAACTCCAATACTTTGGCCACCTGATGCAAAGAGCTGACTCACTGGAAAAGACCCTGATGCTGGGAGGGATTGGGGGCAGGAGGAGAAGGGGACGACAGAGGATGAGGTGGCTGGATGGCATCACTGACTCAATGGGCATGGATTTGGGTAAACTCCAGGAGTTTGTGATGGACAGGGAGGCCTGGCGTGCTGCAATTCACGGGGTCACAGAGAGTCAGACACGACCGAGCAACTGAACTGAATCTCTTATTTCTGAGTCTATAAATACTTAAAAGTAAAAGTGAAAGTCGCTCATCATGTCCAACTTTTTGCGACCCCAAGAATTCTCCAGGCCAGAATACTGGAGTAGGTAGTCTTTCCCTTCTCCAGGGGATATTCCCAACCCAGGGTTCAAACCCAGGTCTCCTGCATTGCAGGTGGATTCTTTACCAGCTAAGGCACAAGGGAAACCCAATACTTCTGCTTTCAACTATATACTTTTGCCTGAGGACTGACTAAGCAATGACTTTTTCGTCCCTTGAAAGCAGTGCTCAGAAAATATATGGGACTTCCCTCATGGCCCAGTGGTTAGGACTCTGAGCTTCCAAAGAAAACACGACTATAGCAAGGTCTGTAGAGCTGAAAGGCAGGAACAGGGGCAGGCAGGCTATAATTACTTAACCATCCACTGACTCTATTCCATTCAACTCTATTGGTCTGAAGACTCCAGTCCACGAGACCTGCAGGTGGACCACAGGAGCACAGAATCATATCATTCATGGCACAGACAGAGGGACAGCAGAATATATATACATATTCAAAATCTGAATTTATATTCGTGAAGTGTTTAGCTGAACAGTGGGATCCTGGTTTTCCTGACAGTGGCCAATTTGTGAGTCAAAATTCTGCTCTCCCTCTGTCTGTGTCATGAACCTCAATGAGGTCCCATTACACGTCAGTCAGGATGGCTGCTATCCAAAAGTCTACAAGCAATAAATGCTGGAGAGGGTGTGGAGAAAAGGGAACCCTCTTACACTGTTGGTGGGAATGCAAACTAGTACAGCCGCTATGGAGAACAGTGTGGAGATTCCTTAAAAAGCTGGAAATAGAACTGCCATATGACCCAGCAATCCCACTTCTGGGCATACACACTGAGGAAACCAGATCTGAAAGAGACACGTGCACCCCAATGTTCATCGCAGCACTGTTTATAATAGCCAGGACATGGAAGCAACCTAGATGCCCATCAGCAGATGAATGGATAAGGAAGCTGTGGTATACATACACCATGGAATATTACTCAGCTGTTAAAAATAATTCATTTGAATCAGTTCTAATGAGATGGATGAAACTGGAGCCCATTATACAGAGTGAAGTAAGCCAGAAAGATAAAGACCAATACAGTATATTAACACATATATATGGAATTTAAAAAGATGGTAATGATAACCCTATATGCAAAACAGAAAGAGAGACACAGAAGTACAGAACAGACTTTTGGACTCTGTGGGAGAAGGCGAGGGTGGGATGTTCTGAGAGAATAGCATTGAAACAAGTATACTATCAAGGGTGAAACAGATCACCAGCCCAGGTTGGATGCATGAGACAAGTGCTCAGGGCTGGTGCACTGGGATGACCCAGAGGGATGGGATAGGGAGGGAGGTGGGAGAGGGGATCGGGATGGCGAACACATGTAAATCCATGGCTGATTCATGTCCATGTATGGCAAAAACCACTACAATATTGTAAAGCAATTAGCCTCCAACTAATAAAAATAAATGAAAAAAAAAGAACAGAAAAAAAAGCAAAGTAAAGAAACCACTTTGTGTGAGGACACTTCCTAGTGACTGTTAGTGGGAACTAACAAAGGAGAGGAGAAGGAATGAATGGATTACCTCAGGGTTTTGAGAAAAGGTAACCACTTGTAGAAAATCTGGGAGTGGTTGAGTCCCAGAAAATTTATTCTTCATATTTTTCATCATTATGGAATTCATGCCAGGCTTGTGCCAGGTACCATATAAAGACTCTAGGAGGCACAGATTCGATCACAATCTGGTGGAGGTGGCAGACACACAAATACATAATTACAAAAGCACATGTTTAAAGACAGGTTAGATGCACCTGGGCTTTATAATTGGCGCTAGCGGTAAAGAACATGCCTGCCAATGCAGGAGACAGAGATGCGGGTTTGATCCCTGGGTCAGGAATATCCCCTGGAGAAGGAAATGGCAACCCACTCCAGTATTCTTGCTTGGAGAATTTCATGGACAGAGGAACCTAGTGGGCTACAGTCATGTGATCGCGAAGAGTTGGACACGACTGAAGCGACTTGAGCACAGCTGCATTTAGGCTTCCTAGGTGGCTCAGTGGTAAAGAAGCCACCTGCCAGTGCAGGAGACACTGGTTCTGTCTCGGGTTGGGAAGATCCCCTGGAGGAGGGAATGGCAACCAGCTCCAGTATTCTTGCCTGGAAAATCCCATGGACAGAGGAGCCTGGTGGGCTGCAGGTCATGGGATCGCAAGAGAGTCGGACCCAACTTAGCCACTGAACACAAGCACAAGATGCATTTACAAAGCCACAGAGCCAAGAACCATCGCTTAGGCTGGGGCAGAGTCCATCCAAATTCCTGAGGTCACCAGAAGATAGGTCCAAATCATCGCTGGAAATGACCTTATCTCCTATACCTCCAGGCCAGAGATGAGCAATGGAAAGGTGGGTCTCCCGGGACTAGTATTGTTGTTGTTCAGTTGCTCAGTTGTGTCCGACTGTTTGCAATTAGTATACACAAGATCAAATGTTCTGTAGGTGTTTTAGCGCAGGCTGAAGTCTCCTGAGTTTGGGCTGGCACTACTGTTGGGTTGGGAATGGGTAGGATGAAATTTGAGTTCTGAGTCTCCCTGATTGCTTCCTTTTAATAACCTGATTTGGGCAGTAACAGATGAGGGAAAAAAATGCACTTCAGCTATTTAAATAAGCTTTAAAGCATGGAAGTTATAGAGGAGCTCCATCCAGTAGAACTTTCTGCAATAATAGAAATGTTCTGACTTCACTCTCCTCCAGTGAAGTAGCCATAGACACACGAAGTACTGAGCACTGGGAATGTGACTACTGATACTGAGAAAATGACTTTTAAAATTTTATCTAATTTTAATTAATGTAAGCTAAGCTACATTTGGTTAGTGGCTATATTATTAGACAGTGCATGTTTAGAGCATAGAAGATCTGGTCCCAGAAACCTGAGATGAAAACTTCAATTTAGGTTAACAACTATGTTAACAAGAATAGTTACACTAGAATACATCTGGAAGAAAGTTTTAGATACTATAGGCTTCTACCCATATCTAAATCTTTTAAGCATTCCAGTTATATAGATATGCAGATGTTCATTGATTAGCACTAACCAATCAGCTGCCAGAGGCCTTATTATAATTATCTTCTAAGGAGCTTGCATTCCAGCTCTCCAGTAAGTAGTTTCTGTCTCCTAGTATCATTCTGATACTAGGTATCAGTATCAAGCTGATCCTCCCTTTTGGCTTTGTAAAAAGAGTAAATACTTTCTTACATATTGCATGTCTGAATTATATTGTCTTAGATCAGCAAGGCTATAATTCATATATGTGAAAAGCTGTCATGGGGAAGAAATTTTAAAAGTTGGCATATTTTAGAGGAAATGTTAGTGTTGGGATACTAACCTTCTGGGAAGCAAAATCAGACTTGAAGATACTGCCCTAAAAAAGCAAATAAATAATACTCTTAAAGAACTTATTTATTCTTAGGATGTGAATAGAAAAGTCAGGAGGTAGATTTGGGGAAATCTACTATATTTAAAATCAGATTTCTGATTTAGAAATTTCTAGAGCAATTTTAGTAATTTCTAGAGAAAGACTAAAATCATGGATACCTAATAAGTCATACACTCTGTCAAGTAAAGATAATGTTTTCCAAACCTTGATGAATATAGCCAATAGCAACAACAAAACCAAACCATATGTGGGAAAGCAGGAAATCATGTAAAAGTAATTTAAATTTATTGATATGAAAACACAGTCAGGGCCTTCAAAATATTTTTGTAATATCTGAAAGTTGTGCATGTCTTGACTATTGACTATTAATAGTTTTTCTGATCCTTTAGACTCATATAGTTGTGCTCAGTTGCTAAGTCGCATACGACTCTTTTGCAACCCCATGGACTGTAGCCCACCAGGCTCTTCTGTCCATGGAATTTCCCAGGCAAGAATACTGGAGTGGGTAGCCATTTCCTTCTCCAGGGAGTCTTATATATAGGAACAATAGCAGCTATTAAGAATTATAAATGCACTAGTCCAGTTTCGAATCTAAATCTAGAGTACTGAAGTGGTTGGAGACATGTAAGATTCTCACTGGATCATTTAATTCCAAGCAGATAGATTTTTTAAAATGTTGCTTAGACAAGCTTGAACTTATAAATTATATTTAAATTGTTTATTCAGATCAACTTCCATTTGTTATTAAGGAAACTTTGTTTAGTGTGAGACCAATGTAGCTACTGCCATTTTTATGTCAGGTAAATTAAACACTAAGAAATAAGCCAAGCAGCTGATCAGTTGTCAAGACAGGGGAGGTCACAGGTTGAAAGTGTTAGTCACTCAGTTGTGTCTGACTCTTTGTGACCCCATGGACTGAGGCCTGCCAGGCTCCTCTATCCAAGGAATTCTCCAGGCAAGAATACTGGAGTGGGTTGCCATTCCCTTCTCCAAGGGATCTTTCTGACCAAGGATCGAACCTGGGTCTCCCGTATTGGCAGGCAAATTTTTTACAGTCTGAGCGACCGGGGAAGCCAACTTTAGGTAGGGTAGTAATGTGAAATCTTGTTTTAATCATCATAAAAGTCTGTTTTATTTATTCCACTTTAAATAACCATCCAAAGAAATTTTTAAAATTCCTTTGTGGTAACTTCTTTTTTTAAAAAGAAAAAATTTTTGACCTCATTGAAATTATGGCTAGATGTTTTTTTTTTCCCAAGTTTTTTTGCTGATAGTCTTAATTGCTCTTATTAGTATCTGTAACACCCACTGAGAAGACCTCAATGAAGCCTCCTAAACTTGTTTTTCTCATTCAGAAAAGTTCTTAAATTAATTTGACTTTTGTTTTACAGGTTACCAACAAAACAGCTGTTTACAATAAGAGCACTCTAGACTTAATAATTTGTTAGTTTCTCTAATTTTAAAAGGGTCATCGTTTGGCCACCAATTAAGAATGCAAAAAGACCTCTTATAGCCTAATATAAACAAAAAAACACACACAATAGAACAACCTAGGAAGATCAGATAGGATATTTACATCTCAAAGACACAGAAATCTGAGCTTCTCTCTATAAGGCCTTGCTTAAGATTTTACCAGGCCAGCTTTTAATTTTTAACTGCCCATGCATTAAAGAGTCCCCCCCTCAATATTTAAGGTGAGAATTAATTTCTCCAGTTAACTAGGTACTTTCAAGTATGAGCTCCATTTCTTACAATTTTCTTTCAACCAAGCCCCAGGTTTTTCTCAGTAAAAACCAAACCTGCCCCAACTCATGCCTTTCCACAGGTAGGCATTTTCTTGGTATGTTTCAACCAAGTCCTTAGCTGACTTCCTCCCACTTTCAGCATCTTACAACTGGGTGGGAATCCTCTTGGTATCTTCCAACCGGGCCTGGGTGGGTATTTCCCAGTGTCTTCCCACCGGCCACCCCCTAGTACCTCAATGAGAGGGGCCAGGTAGCTGCTACACCCCCACCAAATAAAAAATCAGGATCTCAACCAGAGATCTGAGGACCAGGAGAGACTTATTCAAACCCAACCCGAACTCCCCAGGAAGTGGATGAGCACCAGGGGCCTCTGTTGGTACCATGGCTCTGGTTTCTCATAGAGTTCACGTGCAGAAGAGAATTCTGCTCTGGGTCCCTTCGTGTTGGTCACCAAAACTGTCAACTGAAAAATATAATCAACCTGAAAGTTATTTTATTTGGTGGGAATGTTTAGGACTCTGAGCCTGGGAGACAGCATCTCAGTATCTCTTAGAAAACTCACAGGTCACAGGTTATTTCTATTAAGGAATTTATATTTTATGACATAACTAAAGAAACAGTATTCTTAACTATAAATATATATGCTCGAATATATATACATATTTCTTTTCTTTTGTGACTTTTAACTTACTATAATTATAGTCTTAAAAACTTTTTGCTTTGTTATGAGTTGATATTATTACTCTTCTTTTGCGTCCAAGTTTCCCTAAATCTAAAACTTCTTGCAATTGAATATAGGGGTTATCCATCTAAGTTAAATGTTACATAATTTGAAAGGGTGTCAACTCAGTTCAGTTCAGTCTCTCAGTCATGTGCGACTCTTTGTGACCCCATGGACTGCAGCTCCCGAAGCTTGCTCAAACTCATGTCCATCACATTGGTGATGCCATCCAACCATCTCATCCTCTGTCGTCCTTTTCTCCTCCTGCCTTCAATCTTTCCCAGCATCACGATATTTTCTAATGAGTCAGCTCTTTGCATCAGGTGGCCGATTGGAACTTCAGCTCAGCATCAGTCATTCCAATGAACATTCAGGACTGATTCCCTTTAGGATGGACTGGTTGGATCTCCTTGTAGTACAAGTGACTCTCAAGAGTCTTCTCCAACACCACAGTTCAAAAACATCAGTTTTTCGGCGCTCAGCTTTCTTTATGGTTCAACTCTCACATCCAGACATAACTACTGAGTCATACTCAAAGGGTTTAAAAATATAAATTATATCTCAAGGTGAACAAAATATCATGATTCTGAAACTAGAATTTCAAATAAAACTTAACATCAATGAAATATTTTTAGGAATATATGATAATACTATATATAAAATATATTACCAGATTTATATTGTGCATAACAGTGTATACTATGTATTTAAAGACTTAGTAGGAGACAGAGATCTTTTCTCTCTTCCTTATATCTTGTTAATCCTTTTACGATTATTTCCATTAGCCTGGGATAGGGAGAGAGACAGGTTAAAAAGTGAGAATTGTTTCTTCTGTCAATTAGTTTCTTCTTATTTTAAAAAATATATTTTTAAAAATGGTGCGTAAACACTGTACTAGGAGATATGGCCTTAACTTTAAAGTTTCTAATGTTAGCTACGTAAATTGGGTGCTTGAATCCTTCCCACTGTTCTGTATATCCACTGGGAGTGATGGGAGCAGGGAGAGAAGTAAGGGTTTATGAATTAGAGAGCACATTTGAAATGGAAGCAAATCCAATCCTTATTATTTAGGAAAAGTTGAGAGTCACACTAGGAAGACCAAATGCCTAAATCAGTTCTGGGTGAGGTGCCTGGTCAAGGACAGACTCATGGGAAAACGGAGAAAGAATCAGATTCTAAGAAGAGACAGAGTCAAATGTTCATGCCAAGAGAAGGCAGGCAGGGAAGACGGGGTTCGAGACAGTCAGCCTGGATGGACTATGACTCCTGTGATCAGACACTGGGTGTTATTAACGTGTTTTATGTTGAGTCTTAATGGAGTATGCCGACAGTGTGCTGCAGCTGGTTTCATACCAACACATGAAATTTTCAGCAATTCTGAATGCCAATTGTTAAAAATTAAATTACATAAATTATACATTATATATTAAATTATTGTATATTATATACTATATTATATAACAAATATTATTTATGTACTAAATGTAACAGTAAGCTAAAATTATGTTAAACACAAAGATAATGAATGCTCAAGATTTATCATTTCCTATTTATCTTATTACATTTTGTTATTTCATGTGCTCTTGATGTTATTTACATCTATTGTATCTGTACATTGGAAATACTATATAAATTGCTACTGCACATTTTTTCCTAACTCTTCATTCAGTGATCCTACTTTGATAACTTGAAATCAGTCAGGGAGGGAGTATTTGTACCATGGAACTTAGCAAATGCTATAAATTGGTGCTTGATTTTGATTTTTTTTTTGTTTTATTAATTGCCTAAACTTAAGAAAGTAATGGAGAAAATATTAATAATACTATTAGAATTAAAGTTCATCTTGTCTACAGCCAATTACATTATGAAAAGCACAGAAAACGAAAAAGTGTTATCTGATTCAATGAAGCTTTTCTTATATCATTGACAAAGGACAACACACCTTTGTTGTTTTACTTTAATCTTACTCATTAACATATGAGAATGCTAACCAACATTCCTATTAGAAATACATCAGTTTGACAATTGCGACTTAAGTATGAATTCAAAATTTTGGCAGAAATCAATGAAAGTATTCTGTGAGAATCAAGTGGCTATATGGAATTTACAATTAAGAGTAACATCTGTTTTATTTGTAAAAGAATTGCTTGCCATGTATCCTTTATATCAGCAAAATTTATAATCTCATGTACTTATAGCGGAATCTTTACCATCTGAGTCACAAGGGAAGCCCACTTATATTCCTAGGTATATATTTATACCACTGAAAAATTAATCTCACTTCAATTTATTTATCCATCAAACAGATGAAAACATCTTCTGTGACTGTCTAGGGGAAAGATAAAATTAGGCAACATGTGTGAAAGTTCTTTATACACTTGAAGTGCTATACAAATTCCCCTTAAGATTATGATTAAGGAAGTTAAAGCACCCTTTTTCCTTTTCATCCAGATTTTCTCAGCTTTAAAAGGAAAGAATCTTTATGAAATAAAGAGCCACTGAGGAAGAAAATTGCTTTATGGGATTAGGTAAAGTGTCAATTTCATCCATCTCTGATATTTTTCTTGCTTATTTTTATAGCCCTTTATCCTAAGTTAAAAATTAGACCATTTAGAATGATTATTTCTAGCTGAATTGAAACCATTATAAAATTTCAATATATACAACTGAAAACAGGAAGCTTTGGGTGTAATTTTAAAAAGAAAAGACTGGAAAAAAGAAGAAAGAAAGAAACAATAGCCTTGAAAAATCATGGGGAAATGAGGTAAGCAGAATATAGTTACTATAATTGAAATTTGGCTGAAATGACAAGTTCAAAGACCCAACTATTTCCATGTATGCTCTTGGATCTTAAAATAATTAAAAGTGGCCATGATTCACCTCATCAATGTAGGAACTGACTCAGAGGAAGCAATGTCATTTCTTCAGTGACATAGTTATTAACACCTGATTGACTTGGCCGACTGAAGAATGACTGGATCAAGTCAACTTGTTGGTCAGTTTTCACCACTGAAGTATGACGTCTCACCCTATTCATAGAACTGAACATGACTCCAGTAAGAATAAGAGGTAGAGGAAAGGATTAATTATAACTGGGGCAGTTTTTCTCATTACTTTGTAACTTTGGTTTATAAAGTACAGACTATTAGTACTAAATCTAAGCTGTTCATTGAAACCAACAGCCTAAAAACTATTGAATACTAGAGCTAACCAGTCGAGATCCTCACTTGGTTGGTTTGAAGTGGGGACTGAGTATTGGTATTTCTTGAAGACACCTCATATAATTTATCAGCTCAGACAGAGTTGAAAACCACTGGACGGATTTAGGGTGCTTTTCTTTATTAAGTATTTCTCCAGAGATTAGGCTCATTAAACATAAATCAAAGCTTGTATTCACAACATGAATATCTTGTCAAATATTCAGACTGCAATGATTTTTTCTAGCTTTGGTATAAAACTATAATTTTCATGTAAAAGTTGAGCTTAAACAACATTAAAAAGTGAATAAATGCTACTAAAAAGTTAATATTTTGAGAATAAGAAAAGCAAGTTGTAACCTGTATTTTTCCATAAATGTTTAAAAATTGTCAATTATTATTCTGTGTAATAAATATCACCTTTATCCTTTGACTGGTTTTGGACTCCTCCCTTCTATTCACTCCTATCTTTAAAACCCAAATCCATCTCAGAACTTGAAACAAAAATTCCCATAGAGTGTTTCCAGAGTTGTTTGCAGCTTTCCTCTGGCTCAAAGACAGATGGTCCGTTTACCTGGACAGGACTGTTAGAAGTATCTGAAGACATTACCTGAGGTATATTTGTGGTGCTATTATTAAAAAGTCTTTGTCATTTGACATCCTGAGTTCTCCTTACCAGAGAGCAGAAAAATAACTCTTTAACAAACACCTAAGTCATCTCCACCATCCAGCTTGAAATACATAATTACTTTCACTGACATTTATCCATTAATTCAATATCATAATATACTATTATCATATCTATATATCTTTGTAATTATAAATATAATTGTCTATATTATCATATAGAGTCCCTATATGACATACATATATATCCAAAAGTTTCTCTGATTGATACTTTTATGTTATCATAACCACTGTTGTTATTGTTCAGTCGTTAAATCCTGTTCATCTGTTTGTGATCCTATGGACTGCAGCATACCAGGCTTTCCTGTTTTTCACTATCTCTCAGAGTTTGCTCAAATTCACATCCACTGACTTGGTGATGCTATCTAATCATCTCATCCTCTGCTGCCTCCTTCTCATTTTACCTTTCATCTTTCCCAAAAGTAGGGTCAGGATGTCAAATGACAAAGACTTTTTAACAATAGCACCACAAATATACCTCAGGTAATGTCTTCAGATACTTCTAACAGTTCTGTCCAGGTAAACGGACCATCTGTCTTTCAGCTCTTTAGTTCCTCTTTGCTTTCTGCCATTTGAGTGGTATCATCTGCATATCTGAGGCTGTTGATATTTCTCCCAGAAATCTTGATTCCAGCTTGTGCTTCAAGCAGCCAGCATTTTACATGGCGTACGCTGCATAGAAGTTAAATACAATACACAGCCTTGTCACACTCCTTTCCCAGTTTTGAACCAGTCAGATGTTCCATGTCCAGTTCTAACTGTTCCTTGTTGCTGTGCATACAGGTTTCTCAGGAGACAAGTACGGTGGTCTGGTATTCCCATCCTTTTAAGAATTTTCCACAGCTTGCTGGGATCCACACAGTCAAAGACTCTAGTGTAGTCAAAGAACCAGAAGTAGATATTTTGCTGGAATTCCCTTGCTTTCTCCATGATCCAATGAATGTTGGCAATTTGATCTCTGATTACTCTGCCTCTTCAAAACCCAGCTTGTACATTTGGAAGTTCTCGGTTCACGTACTGCTGAAGCCTAGCTTGAAGGATTGGGCATAACTTTGCTAGCGTGTGAAATAAGCACAACTGTATGGTAGTTTGAACACTGTCTGGCATTGCCCTTCTTTGGGAAGGTGTATATATGTCATATCATAATCATATACATGTGTAAAACATTTCATGTATTTGAAATCATTTTATAATACAATAGTAAATCCTCGTAGCGGGAACTTCCTTGGTGGTCCAGTGGCTAAAACTCCATGCTCCCAATGCAGGGGGCGAGGGTTTGATCGCTGGTAGGAGAACTGAGATCCCACATGCTGTGGAGCAACTAAGACCACGTGTGCACACGCACACTGCTAGTAAAGCCTGCAGACCACAATTACCACAGTCCACGAGCTGCAACAACTAAGACCCAAGGCAACTAAATAACTAAATGTTTTTAAAAAATCCTTTTAGTAGTCCTATGAGCTTACTAATGGCCAGAGATTACATTACTTGTCTTATACAATACTTCTTATAGCATATAGTAGTTGTGCCAATGGACAATCTAGGGGAAGTTCTTCCTATCCTTCTCAATATTCTTCAGTGATGCTCCCAAAGTTACTTCAATATATTTGCTCTCCAATGGAAAACAGTAAGCTTACTACCACTTAACATAATCAGTGAGTTAAATACCACTTTAACATAAGCCCCTTCTACAAAGAGATTGTCATTTTGATGCTCTGCTTATATGAAAATCCCAAAGCCTCCCCTCGTGAAACAATACTATATTCTATTGAATTAGGTGACATCATTTCTGGAGTGATTCCTGCTTCATTTTTACTGCAATGAAACGGAAGTTATAAAACTACCTTCCTCAGTTCTTGGAATTAAGTTGATAAGCACTTTATAGGTAACCTTGAATATCTTCATAGGAAATTTAAAACTACTCAGTAGATCTGGGGAAATGGATCTAGAATGTATATCTTCCACTCCATTTGTTATGAAGAAGTTGCTTAGTCATGTCCAACTCTTTGTGACCCCATGGACTGTAGCCTACCAGACTTCTCTGTCCATGAGATTTTCCAGGCAAGAATACTGGAGTGGGTTGCCATTTCCTTCTCCAGGAGATCTTCCCATCCCAGGGATTGAACCCTGGTCTCCAGCATTGTAAGCAGATGCTTTACTATTTGAGCCACTAGGGAAGTCTTTCACTTGCTAGAGGATTGTAGAAATGAGGGAATTCTACAAAGAAGATAAGCTTTCAATTCTGACAGATCTTTTCCTGGATGTGTTCTTTCCCATTTTATATGGCTAAATCCTACCTGTCATTGGGTCCCTGTTTAAACAAGAGCCTTATATTTTGGCAAGTGTTTCCTAGGTTTTCAGTTAGACACTCTTATTATGCCCTCTACTTATTAAATACTCATTAATTTAATTTTTCTCTTGTATATTAAGAATTAAACCCACATTGAAAGAGAGGATGTCTGTTTTGTTAATTATTCTACCGTCAGCACCAAGCATAGTGCCTGGCACCTAGTCTGCATTCATTGACCAGCTGCTGAATGAATGAATAATATAATAGCATCAAAAATTCTTATTATATTATTATGCATTAAACACTGAAATAAATGTTTGCTATGATTATCTTATCTAACTTTTTCAACATCTGTTTTATTATTTGCCTGTATTAACTATGAAGATACAGGAGAACAGGGAGTTGGAGGAAAGACAACTCAGGCCGGCCTATTTTCAAAGCTCATGCTCTATCTGCAATATTCCATCAAAGACTAGTCACTACTAGAGTGAAAATAAATTACAATTCACGATTACAACCTAGTGTTAAAATTCATTTTGCTTAGAGTAATGTTTGCTCCAAAATGAATGGATGTTGATAAGACGCTTGCTGGATTTTTACACTAAAATATGATTGAATTGTTGTTTCACAGGATGAGCCATGTGTATGAGCCTTTGTTTTACCACTTCTTGCTATAGGATTCATGGGAGGAGGGGATTGGTTCAGCAGTTATCTTTCTTTGAAAGATAAAAGGCAAAACACAATTAGTTATTTTCTTAAATTCTTAAAAGTCGTTTCCCCCTTTTATTCCTGTAGCTGCTTAAAATCACTTACTATCATGAATTGGTCATAAGTGGAATTAGTTTAGTGGTTGTTTCAAAACTGTTCTGGCTTTGCAGATAGTGTCCGTGAACTGAATTTAGATTTCTAGATCATAGCTAAAGATACAGGAAAGATGGCTCTTGAACAGAGATATGTTCATGAAGGCAGAGTGTATATGTCTGCCAAGAGGCAAGGCAATGTTTTCCAAAGATTCAGCTTGAAGGTATTTTTAAACATAAAGCAGGTCATCTAGCTTGCTTTTGCCTTGATTTGCTCATAGTTTCACCTCAAAGAGAGTACAGGCAGTAATAGGGTACAGTATCTTTGACTCTAATTCTGACCAATAAGGGAAGTGATTGGCAAATTGGAGGAGTTGGACATATAAGGAGAAAAATGTTTATTTCTAGAATACATGATAACTGGGAGGGAAAGCTTGGATGTAGCTTGTACGTTGGATGTAGCTTTAAACTTTCATAAGCCAACTTTGCAAAAAAACTGAGACACAAACATAGATAAGAGCATCAAGATTACAATTCTGGCTATGTAGTCATAAGTGAGCCAGTTGAGGAAGAATAGAAGATTGTATATTAAAAATTCAGCACAGCTCAGGTCAGGCTTAAGGGGACCTCTAGAATAAATGACTCATCACCAAAGATGTGAAGATTTGTCTTTGGAAGGATAAATGAGGAAAATTATCTGTGGCTTGTGAAAATACTGAGGGCAACAAACTATGGAAATACAGTCAGATCAGAAGATCAAAGAAAGGGGTAGGCCACTGCTTGCAGTCAATGTCATCAAGTGAAGGATGATACAAGAAAAGCAGATATCCTCAGATCCTAATTTGCTTATGTGTCCTTTGAAAAGCAATTTGAAAATGTAAAGAAAACACCTGTGAGAATAAAGTAAGTACAACTTGAAACAAGAAATAATAGGGGAGAATCTTGCAACTGCAAGGGTGTAAGGTATATCCCTCAAAATAATCACATTCAAAGTTACCAGGAAAAGTTGCTATATAAACATGGCTGATGACTTTTAAGCAAATGGGAATTTGAACACTGGAAATGTGCAAATGTTTCTCCTTTGTTAAATGGAAAAAAGTGAAATTAACAAACTAGACCAGTGATATTTAATTAACTCCATGGAAATTTCAAAGATTTACTTGATGAAAAGGTGGAGTTTGAAAGTCAAGAAAAAAGATTTAAGATGACACAGTGTGAGTTTACCAACACTATGTCTTACTAGACCAATTCATTTCTTCTTCAGCATTACTGGACCTAATCATGTCATCCTCTATGGTCTAAGAATGCATTGTCTGTGTTCTGTCCATTCTTTTCTCACTGAGGTGCAGTTATTTGCTTGAAAGTCTATTTCTTAACTTGAAGGCAAGAAGTTTACATGTTTATATCCATGTGTGTGTGCGTTCTCAGTCGTTTCCAACTCTTTGTGACCCCTTGGACTGACTGTATGGACTGTAGCCAGGCGCCTCTGTCCATGGAATTTTCCAGGCAAGAATATTGGAGAGGGTTGCCATTTCCGACTCCAGGGGATCTTCCCAACCCAGGGATTGAACCCATGTCTCCTGACTCTCCTGCATTGGCAGGCAAATTCGTTATCACTGCACAACCTGGGAAGCTCTTTTATATCCATAGTGTTTCTATTAATAATATTTGTCAAATAAACAAACTAACTAATGGCAGATAAAAGAGATGCGATAGAAAATTTTATATTAGTATTTCATTAAAGCATCATACAATATCCTAATGACACTCATGTGAAAAAGAGGGAGTAAAAATATGTTGATTGCAAGGGTAACAAAGGAGATACATAATTATTAGAACCCCAGTGCCAAAGGTGTTTTTAAACAAACCAGACTAAAGGAGGGACTTGTTTCTGATAGTACACATTAGGTCTCTTTCTTTAGCCCTGCCTTGCTCCACATTTTTAATCAACAGTTTAATGAGAAATATGAAGGATGATTTATTAAATTCATGGGTGGTACAAATTTTGTAATTATAGTACAGAAGGAAGTTCCTAGAATCAGCATCTGAAAGCATTTTGATAGCATTAGAAAAGATTGCTGAAAAAATGGAAGAGTGAACTGGAACTAGATGAACTTGAACAGATAAGATATGAGTCTAAATAATAGACTACAAAGGTATAAGATGGCTAAGCAGCAGCACGGGGGCTTAACGGTGTCAGCTGACGTTAAACATACAAGCAGTGTGATGTGGCTGCCGAGTAACTGAATGCGACCTTAAGATGCATTAAGAGAGGTATAGCTCATGGAGTGAAGAAGACAGCCTGAACATTCTGTTTGATTCTATATGCTTAGTCACTTAGTTGGCTATGGGCTAATTTAAGTGAATTTGTCACCAAAAAAAGGTTGGGCAAAGTAATGATATTTAGATGAGAAAGGACAGCAATGTGAAGAATTAGGTAACCATATTTCATTAACATAACCGCAAGGCAGAGAGGTAGCAGAGTGGTTCTGGGTGGCCCAACCAGCAGAAGCAAAGGCCTAGGGCAATGGGTGCTCATCAGAATCATCTAGACAAACTGTATTTATTTTTAACTTTAAAATTGTGAAATGTAACACATGGTCTAGAGAGCATTAGAGGTAAATGCACAGAATAAAATAGCACAATCACTCTCCAAGATTAGAAATAGAGTCTTTTTAGCACCCATGGGGACCCCACATGTACTGTCCAGCTTATTTTCTTTCTCATGAAAAACACTGCTCAGATTTCTGTGATAACTGCTTCCAAACTCTTCTCTATGGTTTTACCATTATGTACATATTGCTAAATCACTTAATTTAGATGCGTCTGCTTTCAACATTATTAAATACAATCATAAATTACATGTTCCTGAAATTGAAACTGTGATCAAAAATCTCCCCCAACTCCTAAAAAAGCCCAGGGCCAGATGGATTCACAGGTGAATCCTATCAAACATTTAGAGACGAGCTAACGCCTATCCTTCTAAAACTCTTTCAAAAAATTGCAGAGAAAAGAACACTTCCAAACTCATTCTAGGAGGCCACCATCACCCTGATACAAAAACCAGACAAAGACAACAACAACAAAAAAGAAAATTACTGGCCAACATCACTAATAAACATAGATGCAAAAATCCTTAACAAAATTCTAGCAAACAGAATTCAACAACACATTAAAGAGATCATAAATCATGATCAAGTCAGGTTTACACCAGGGATGCAAAGATTCTTCAATATATGCAAATTAATTAATGTGATATACCATATTAACAGAGTGAAAGATAAAAACCATATGAAAATCTCAATAGATGCAGAAAAAGTCTTTGATAAAATTCAGCACCTATTTATGATAAAAATTCTTCAAAAAATGGGCATAGGAGGAATCTAACTCAACATGATAAAGGCCATATATGAAAAACCCACAGCAAACATTATTCTCAATGGTGTAAAACTGAAAGCATTTCCTCTAAGATCAGGAATAAGACAAGGGTGCCCACTCTCACCACTATTATTCAACATAGTTTTGGAAGTCCTAGCTATGGCAATCAGAGAAGAAAAAGAAATAAAAGGAATCTAGATCAGAAAAGAAGTAGTAAAACTCACTGTTCACAGATGACATGATATTATACATAGAAAACCTCAAAGATACTATCAGAAAACTAGTAGAGCTAATCAGTGAATTTAGCAAAGTCATAGGATACAAAATCAATACACAGAAATCACTTACATTCCTATATACTAACAATGAAAATTCAGAAAAAGAAATTAAGGAATCAACCCCATTCACCACTGCAACAAAAAGAATAAAATATCTAGGAATAAACCTACCTAAGGAGACAAAAGAGCTGTATACAGAAAACTATAAGACTTTGATGAAATAAATAAAAGACGGCATAATCAGATGGAGAGATATTCCATGTTCCTGTGTTGGAAGAATCAATATTGTGAAAATGACTAAACTACCAAATGCAATCTACAGATTCAATGCAATCTCTATCAAATTACCAATGGTATTTTTCACAGAACTAGAACAAAAAATTTCACAATTCAAATGGAAACACAAAAGACCCTGAATAGCCAAAGCAATCTTGAGAAAGAAGAAAGGAGCTGGAGGAATCAGCCTTCCTGACTTCAGATTGTAAAGCTACAGTCATGAAGACTGTGTGGTACTGGCACAAAAACAGAAATATAGACCAATGGAACAAGACAGAAAGCCCAGAAATAAACCCATACACCTATGGGTACCTTATCTTTGACAAAGGAGGCAAGAATACACAATGAGGCAAAGACAGCCTCTTCAATAAGTGGTGTGGCAAAACTGGACAGCTACATATAAAAGAACAAAATTAGAACACTTCATAACATCATACACAAAGATAAACTCAAAATGGATTGAAGACCTAAATGTAATACCAGAAACCATAAAACTCTTAGAGGAAAACACAGGCATACTACCCTTTGACATAAATCAAGTGAGATCCTCTACAACCCACCTCCTAGAGTAATGGCAATAAAAACAGAAATAAATAAGTGGTACCAAATTCAACTTAGAAGTTTTTGCACAGCAAAGGAAGCTGTAAAGAAGGTGAAAAGACAACTCTCAGAATGGGAGAAAATAATAGCAAGTGAAACAACTGACAAACGATTAATTTCCAAAACATACAAGCAACTCATATAAGTCAATATCAGAAAAACAAATAACCCAATCAGAAAGTGGGAGAGACCTAAATAGGCATTTTTCCAAAGAAGACATACAGATGGCTAACAAACACATGAAAAGATGCTCAACAACTCTCATTATTAGAGAAATGCAAATCAAAACTACAATGAGATATCACCTCACACCAGTCAGAAAGGCTATCATCAAAACATCTACAAACAATAAGTGCTGCAGAGGGTGTGGAGAAAAGGGAACCCTCTTCACTGTTGGTGGGAATGTAGATTGATACAGACACTATGGAAGACAGTATGGAGATTCCTTAAAAAACTAGGAATAAAACCACCGTATGACCCTACAATCCCACTCCTCAGCATATGCCTTGAGGAAACCAAAGCTGAAAAAGACACATGTGCCCCAATGTTCACTGCAGCACTATTTACCATAGCTAGAACATGGAAGCAACCTAGACATCCATTGGCAGATGAACGGATAAAGAAGCTGTGGTACACATATACAATGGAATATTACTCAGCCACAAGAAGGAATGCATTTGAGTCAGTTCTAATGAGGTGGATGAACCTACAGCTTATCATACAGGGTAAGTCAGAAACAGAAAAACCAATATTGTATACTAACACATATATATGGAATCTAGAAAGATGGTACTGATGAAACTATTTGCAGGGCAACCATGGAGACTCAGACGTAGAGAACAGACTTATGAAGATGGAGGAGGAGGAGAAGGAGAGGGTAGGATATACGGAGACAGTAACATGGAAACATTCATTATTACCATATGTAAAATAGATAGCCAATGGGAGTTTGTTGTATGACTCAGGGAACTCAAACCAGGGCTCTGAAACAACCTAGAGAGGTGGGATGTGAGGGAGGTGGGAGGGAGGTTCAACAGGGAAGGGACATATGTATAGCTATGGCTGATTCACAATGATGCTTTGAAGAAACCAACACAATACTGTAAAACAATTATCTTTCAATAAAAAATAAATAAATACAAATAAACTGCATGCTCCTTTTCTGTTATGTTTCTTTCATTATATCTGCAAAATTCATTCATATTATGTGTTAGTTCAGTTCAGTAGTCGCTCAGTTGTGTCTGACTCTTTGCGACCTCATGGACTGCAACATGTCAGGTTTCCCTGTCCATCACCAACTCCTGTAGCTGACTCAAATTCAAGTCCATTAGGTCGGTGATGCCATGCAACCATCTCATTCTCTCTCATCCCCTTCTCCTCCTACCTTCAATCATTCCCAGCATAAGGGTCTTTTCAAATGAGTTGGTCCTTCGCATCAGGTGGCCAAATTATTGGAGTTGCAGCTTCAGCATCAGTACTGCCAACGAATATTCAGGACTCATTTCCTTTAGGATGGACTGGTTGTATATCCTTGCAGTCCAAGGGATTCTCAACAGTCTTCTCAAATACCACAGTTCAAAAGTACCAATTCTTCGGGACTCAGCTTTCTTTATAGTCCAACTCTCACATCCATACAGGACGAAGGGAAAAACCATAGCTTTGATTAGATGGACCTTAGTTAGCAAAGTAATGTCTCTGCTTTTTAATATGCTATCTAGGTTGGTCATAACTTTTCTTCCAAGAAGTGTCTCTTAATTTCATGGCTGCAGTCACTATCTGTAGTGATTTTGGAGCCCCCCAAAATAAAGTCTCTCACTGTTTCCTTTGTTTCCCCATCTATTTTCCATGAAGTGATGTGACTGGATGCCATGATCTTAGTTTTCTGAATGTTGAGCTTTAAGTCAACTATTTCACTCTCCTCTTTCACTTTCATCAAGAGGCTCTCTAGTTCTTCTTCACTTTCTGCCATAAGGGTGGTGTCATCTGCATATCTGAGGTTATTGGTATTTCTCCCAGAAATCTTGAATCCAGCTTCTGCTTCATCCAGACCAGCATTTCTCATGATGTACTCTGCATGTAAGTTAAATAAGCAGGGTGACAATATACAGCCTTGACGTAATCCTTTCCCGATTTGGAACCAGTCCGTTGTTCCATGTCCAGTTCTAACTGTTGCTTCTTGACCTGCATACAGATTTCTCAGGAGCAGGTCAGGTGGTCTGGTATTCCCATCTCTTGAAGAATTCTCCACAGTTTATTGTGATCAAGACAGTCAAAGGCTTTGGCATAGTCAATAAAGCAGAAACAGATGTTTTTCTGGAACTTTCTTGCTTTTTTGATGATTCAACAGATGTTGGCAATTTGATCTCTTGTTCCTCTGCGTTTTCTAAACGCAGCTTGAACATCTGGAAGTTCATGGGTCACATACTGTTGAAGCCCGGCTTGGAGAATTTTGAGCATTACTTTGCCAGCATGTGACATGAGTGCAGTCGTGCGATAGTTTGAGCATTCTTTGGCATTGCCTTTCTTTGGGAGACATTATGTGGAACCCTAGTTTATTAATTGCATGCTTTTTTGGTTAGGGGTTGAAACAGATTTTGAGGGACTTGAAGCTAGTACTGGTGTTCATACAACAATATGGTGTTCATACTAAGAGAAAAGATAAGAAAAGTTCTTTTTCTTAATTTAATAAAAATGTATGTCCATATGAACACATTGCTATGCCTACTGCCAGCCTAGGAAGAGATCAGGGCAAGCCAAGGACTTCAAGTTTATCTACTTTGGCTTTATGAAAAATACACTCTGGTTGTGGTATTTTATTGTAAAGATATTCAAGAACTTATTTACCTATTCTGATGTTGATGGACTTTTGGTCTATCGCTAAATGCTGTGGTTATTATGAACTGATCTTCCAAAAACATAAATGTGTTCTAAGGTAGCATTTGAATGCAGAGTTCCAAAGAATAGCAAAGAGAGATAAGAAAGTCTTCCTCCATGATCAGTGCGAAGTAATAGAGGGAAACAATAGAATGGGAAAGGCTAGAGATCTCATCAAGAAAATTACAGATACCAAGGGAACATTTCATGCAAAGATGGGCTCAATAAAGGACAGAAATGGTATGGACCTAAAGGAAGCAGAATATATTAAAAGAGGTGGCAAAAATACACAGAAGAACTGTACAATCTTCATGACCCAGATAATCACGATGGTGTGATCACTCACCTACAGCCAGACATCCTGGAAGGTGAAGTCAAGTGGGCCTTAGGAAGCATCACTACGAACAAAGCTAGTGGAGGTGATGGAATTCCGTTGAGCTATTTCAAATCCTAAAAGATGATGCTGTGAAAGTGCTGCACTCAATATGCCAGCAAATTTGCAAAACTCAGCAGTGGCCACAGGACTAGAATAGATCAGTTTTCATTCCAATCCCAAAGAAAGGCAGTGCCAAAGAATGCTCAAACTACTGCACAACTGCACTCATCTCACACGGGAAAGGAAATGGCAACCCACTCCAGTATTCTTGTCAAGAGAATCCCGTGGACAGAGGAGCCTGGTTGGCTGCCATCTATGGAGTAGCACAGAGTTGGGCACCACTGAAGTGACTGAGCAGCAGCAGGAGCACATGCTACTAAAGTAATGCTGAAAATTCTCCAAGCCAGACTTCAGCAATACATGAACCGAGAACCTCCAAGTGTTCAAGCTGGATTCAGAAAAGGCAGAGGAACCAGAGATCAAATGCCAACATCCATTGGATCATTGAAAAAGTAAGAGAGTTCCAGAAACACATCTACTTCTGCTTTATTGACTATGCCAAAGCCTTTGACTGTGTGGGTCACCACAAACTGTGGAAGATTCTTCAAGAGATGGGAATACCAGACCACCTGACCTGCCTCCTGAGAAATCGGCATGCAGATCAGGAAGCAACAGTTAGAACTGGACATGGAACAACGGACTGGTTCCAAATCGGGAAAGGATTACGTCAAGGCTGTATATTGTCACCCTGCTTATTTAACTTACATGCAGTGTACATCATGAGAAATGATGGTCTGGATGAAGCAGAAGCTGGATTCAAGATTTCTGGGAGAAATACCAATAACCTCAGATATGCAGATGACACCACCCTTATGGCAGAAAGTGAAGAAGAACTAGAGAGCCTCTTGATGAAAGTGAAAGAGGAGAGTGAAATAGTTGACTTAAAGCTCAACATTCAGAAAACTAAGATCATAGTATCCAGTCACATCACTTCATGGCAAATAAATGGGGAAACAGTAGAAAAAGTGACAGATTTATTTTTTTGGTCTGCAAAATCACTTCAGTTGGTGACTACAGCCATGAAATTAAAAGACGCTTAATCCTTGAAAGAAAAGTTATGACCAACCTAGGCAACATATTAAAAAGCAGAGACATTACTTGGCCAAGAAAGGTCCATCTAGTTAAGGCTATGGTTTTTCCCTTAGTCATGTATGGATGTGAGAGTTGGACTATAAAAAAAGCTGAGTGCCGAAGAATTGATGCTTTTGAACTGTGGTGTTGGAGAAGACTCTTGAGAGTCCCTTGGACTGCAAGGAGATCCAACCAGTCCATTCTAAAGGAAATCAGTCCTAAATATTCATTGGAAGGACTGATGTTGAAGCTGAAGCTCCAATACTTTTGCCACCTGATGTGAAGAACTGACTCATTTGGAAAAGAGGAAAGACCCTGATGCTGGGATAGATTCAAGGCGGGAGGAGAAGGGGATGACAGAGAATGAGATGGTTGGATGGCATCAGTGACTCAGTGGACATGACTTTGAGTAAACTCCGGGAGTTGGTGATGGACATTGAAGCCTGGTGTGCTGCCATCCATGTGGTCTCAAAGAGTTGGACACAACTGATTGTATGAACTAAACTGAAGGTAGAATTGTCCAATATAACTGCAGTCAAGGAAATGCTTTATATTTGTGCTCTTCAATACAGTAGCCACTAGTCACGTTTAGACACTGAGCACTTTGAATGACGGTTAGTACAAATGGGCAACTGAATTTTAAATTAAAAAAACTATATCAATTTACATTTAAATGGTTACATGTGGCTAGTGTATGGGACAGTGCAATTCTAGAGTGTATATCCAAGAGTAGAATTGCTGAGGCATAAGGCCTGTACATATTTAACTTTTGTGGCTATTATCTGTTTTCTAAAGTGATTTTAACAATTTACTCTGCAGGCAGTTTATACGACTTGCTGTTTTTCTACATTCCCAAACTCTTGGCATTGTCAGAGTGTTTAATTTTAGCTATTCTTGTGGGTGTGCAGTGGTCTCTCATTGCTTTTCTAAGTGAGATTTCCATATTATTCATGATGTGGTATACCTTTGTATATGCATACGGCTATTTGAATTTCTTCTTATGAGAAGTAACAGTTTAAATCATTGGCTTATGTGCTACTGTGTTATCTATCATGTTCTTATTGATTTATTGGTGTTCTTTATGAATTATATAATCTAAATACATGTTCTTTGTTGATTATATATTTTTTAAATATCCAACCACAGAAAGGTTTACACAATGCTGATATCCAGATCTTATTCCAGGTCAGTTAAATCAAAATGTCTGTGGGTAGGGTCAAGACACTTTTAAAAGTGTCCCAGGTGATATTAATCTGCCTATGTGAGAGGAACAGGTTAGAATTTAGCGTAAGAAATGATGTGCTCACTATCGACTCGATCTCCCTGGAGCAGTTATGTTAGGGGATATGTGGCCCATCTCTGGAGTCACACGGCCTGAGTTTGCACCCAGGCCCCGATAGACTTTAGACTTAACTTACTTCAGTTTTTTTCATTTGGAAAATTGGGTAATGACATCTACCAGATACCACCCTTATGACACCACCCTTATGGCAGAAAGTGAAGAAGAACTAAAGAGCCTCTTGATGAAAGTGAAAGAGAAGAGTGAAAAAGTTGGCTTAAAGCTCAACATTCAGAAAACTAAGATCATGGCATCTGGTCCCATCACTTCATGGCAAATAGATGGGGAAACAGTAGAAACAGTGGCTGACTTTATTTTTGGGGGCTCCAAAATCACTGCAGATGGTGACTGCAGCCATGAAATTAAAAGATGCTTACTCCTTGGAAGGAAAGCTATTATCAACCTAGACAGCATATTAAAAAGTAGAGGCATTACTTTGCCAACAAAGTCTGTCTAGTAAAAGGCTATTGTTTTTCCAGTAGTCATCTATGGATATGAGAGTTGGACTATAAAGAAAGCTGAGTGGTGAAGAATTGATGCTTTTGAACTGTGGTGTTGGAGAAGACTCTTGAGAGTCGCTTGGATTGCAAGGAGATCCAACCAGTTCATCCTAAAGGAAATCAGTCCTAAAAATTCATTGGAAGGACTGATGGTGAAGCTGAAACTCCAATACTTTGGCCACCTCATGGGAAGAGTTGACTCATTTGAAAAGACCTTGATGCTGGGAAAGATTGAAGGCAGGAGAAGAAGGGGACAACAGAGGATGAGATGGTTGGATGGCATCACCAACTCAATGGACATGAGTTTGAGTAAACTCTAGGAGTTGGTGATGGACAGGGAGGTCTGGTGTGCTGCAGTCCATGCGGTCACAAAGAGTCAGACAAGACTGAGCGACTGAACTGAATTGAACTGATGTACCAGATAATTCTTATGAATTCTAAGTAATTACGTGTACTGTGTATGACACATAGCAAGTGCTCCATAAGTATTAATCATAGTCATCGTCATCATCACCACAGATTAAATTAACTGCCTTAGAAAGTAACAAGAGGCAGTATTTTCCTCAATGGGACAGCATCAGTAACCTTTCACTAAGATCAGGAACAAGGCAAGATTGATTTCTCTGTCTCTTTCCCTATTCTATATTATTCTAGAGGGATCAACGCATACAACTAGGGAGAAGAAATTAAACAGAAGCATAAGTATTGATAAAGAAGAGGTAAAACTACTCGATGGTATGATGATACACTGAGAAAATCCTAGGTAATTAATGATAACCAATGATTTTACTTAAACAGCAAAATAATATAGTAGTATAACAGATATATTACTCAGAGGCAGAAATCTATATCTTTAATACACACAAACAGTAACCATTTAGAGTACCTAACATTAGAGAAAAACCTCATTTACAATTTAAAAAAAGAAGATCAAATATTCAGCAATAAACCTAACTAAAATGTGTAAAGCTTATAAGAACATTTTTTAAATCTTTTATAAGAAAGATACAAGTGTGGACTAGAACAAATGAAAAGGATAGGACAACTTAACGTGATAACATTTTCTTTGGACTAACTTATAAACTTAACAATATCCTGATAAAGCTTTTTTAAAGGAAGTAAACAAGTTGAAATAAAAATTGTTATGGAAAAGCAAGCATATGAGAGTAGCAAGAAAAATATTGAGGAAGAAAAAAATAAGGGGGATGGGGAGGTCAGGACTACTAAACATTAAAATTTATTGTAATCTAAGAGTCTCTCTAATTGAAACAGTGAGATACCAGTGCATGAATAGACAAATAGTGGATTAGAATAGAAAGACCAGAGGTGGAGCCAACTAAATGTGGAAATTTAGTATAAGATAAAGATAATGTCTCAAAACACTGTGGATAATATTTAAGTTTTAAATAAATGACTTCTTTTAGTAACTAATGGGTAAACCTTTGGAAAAAAGATAAAATTATATTCATGTGTTATACCAAACACAAAAAGAAATTCCAAATGGATTGGAGATATAAATGTAAAAACTGAAACCATAAAAGTGAGAAAACTCGAGTGAACTCCATTTAAAATTGGCTTTCTACTCTGGTCATCATGGTCATCATCAAAAAGTCTACAAACAACAAACGCTGAAGAGGGTGTAGAGAAAAAGGAACCCTCCTACACTGTTGGTGGGAGGGTATATTGAAGCCACTGTGTACAGCCATTATGGAGGATAGTATGCAGATTGCCTAAAAACTAAGAATTTACCCCACAGTCCTGCAATCTCACTCCTAGGCATATGTCCAGAGATAACTAGTTTGAAAATACGCACCCCAATGTTCACTGCAGCACTATTCTCAATAGTCAAGATAAGGAAGCAGCTTAAATGTCCATTGACAGAAGAATGAATAAAGATGTGAGATATACATGTACACACAGACACACACATACACATACACACAATGGAACATTACTTAGCTATAAAAAGAATGAAATTGTGCTAAGTATAGCAACATGAATGGACCTGGAGACTATCATACTAAATGAAGTAAGGCAGACAGAGAAAGACAAATATCACATGACATTACCAATATGTGGAATCTAACAAAATGACACAAACCAACTTATTTATAAAACAGAAATAGACACACAGACATAGAAATCACATTTATGTTACCAAAGTGGAAAGTCAGGGAGAGATAAATTAGGATGTTGGGATTCACATATTTATATTATATAAAACAGGTAACCAACAAGCACCTGCTGTATAGCACAGGGAATTAAACTCAACATACTCTAATAACATAAAGAAAAGAATCTGAAAAAGAACGTATAACTGAACCATTGAGCTGTGCATCTGAAACTAATGCAACATTGTAAAATAACTGTACTTCAATAAATAAAATTAAATTAAAAAATCTGACTTTCTAAATCCAGAGACAAGTAAATATAAAATTGATATTTTTACTATAAAAATATTTAAAATTATACATACTAAAGACAGCATAAGTAAAGTTAAAAGACAAATGGCAAACTTGGGGAAATATTTACAATATATGTCACAAAGAACTAATATCCCCAATATGTAAGGAACTTTTAAAAATTAAAGGCTAAAGGGACAAAAATCCAATGGAAAAATGGGAAAAGATAAAAACAGACAATTTACAAAAAATAAAAAAGGTAAAAGGCTCTTAAATGAAAGCAATTTAAACTCATTTATATTTATGTAACTATAATTTGAAACAACCCTGAGATAGCATTTCTCTACTATCAAACTGGCAAGAACTAAAAAGCATGATAATACATTCTATTATTGAGGAGGTGGTGGAAAGGGTCTTCTGTTACAGACTGCTGGTGGCAGTGCAAACTTGTATGACCATTTCTAACAAAATTACACTTAATTTTTGATCTAGAAATTCTAATTCTAGGCATTTATCCTAAAGATACACTTCCAACAATATGAAAATGCATTTACATAAGGTTATTCACTGCAATATTATTTTTAATTGCAAAGTATCAGAAATAATCTAAGGCCCATATCAGAGAGTAGTGGAATTAACTATAGTGTATCTACACTATAGATTATTATGCAGCTATATAAAGAATGAGGAATATCTCTATGACTGATATACAGAAACTTCTAGGACATAATGAAAAAAGCAAAGTACAAAAGAATATATGTAAAGAAGAACAAGATATAAGAAGATATGCATGTATCTGCTCTTTGTGCAAAAAGAAATACAGGATGATTAAACTAGAAAGTATGATATTGATTATTTACGGGGGATAGGTGGGAACAGGTGGTAAGAATGGGAAAACAAGAATGGGAAAGAGGAGTGAGGGCGGATGGTCTCCCTTTTCAACAGTTCTGACTCTTGGAAACACAGTAATTATTTCACATGCTGCTGCTGTTTAGTTGCTGAGTCATATCGAACTCTTCCCGACCCCATGGACCATAGTCTGCCAGGCTCCTTTCTCTGTGGGATTTCCCAGGCAAGAAGACTGCAGTGGGTTGCCATTTCCTCTTTCATGGGATCATCCTGACCCAGGGACTGAACCTTCATCTCTTATGCCTCCTGCATCGGCAGGCAGGTTCTTTACTACTGAGCGACCTGGGAAACCCAGTAATTTCACATACTTAAGCATAAATAATCAAAATCAAAAAGAATGTGAGAGAAACTCGACATGTAATACAAAATGAAGGGAATGGGAATGAAAATAACCTAACTAAAAGTGGACAACTGTGTCAACTCTAAGGTTAAAAATAAAAAGAAATATACACAACTATTATATTCTAGTTAGTGTTTTTTCCCACACTAGTATGGGTTAGTAGTTCTTTCTTAAATATTTACTTATTTAGTTTGCTGTATTGATCTTAGTTGCAGCACATAGGATCTTCGGTCTTCACTGCAGCATGGGTTTTCTTTTAGTTGCAACGTGAGGGTTCTTTAGTTGAGGCATGTGAACTCTCAGTTGCAGCATGTGGGAGTCTAGTTCCCTGACCAGGGATCAAACATGGACCCCCTGCATTGGGAGCCCTGGATCTTAGTCACTGGGCCACTAGGGTTAGCATTTCTAAAACTACTTTATGTTTATATCAGGATTGAGAAGATAAGTAAATAAATTTGTGGAGAATGAGAACCAGTTTTTGACTATCAGAAAAAGAAAAAGGAATGGTTTGAATGAATGCTGTGATATTCGATTGGACTTGGAGCTATCAGTTTAAACTAGTGGTTTTAAATGATTTTTAAAGAGAAATTGATATGGAAATATATATATACGCACACACACACACATAAGCATACATGCATATATTCCTAGATCTGTACAATGATAGGGTCTAGAACCAAGACATCTCAGTAACAATAACTATAACAATAACAAGTAACAATAACTAGAACCCAGATGTTGGTTTCTAAATCCCATTCTTTAAAAAAGGAACTAGAACTCCTTAGGAAAATGATTGATTCTAGGGATGGGTCAGGAAAAATACAAGATGATAATGACTAATACCTTGTACTGCTAGAAAGTAAGGAAGTGCTAAAAAGACATGAGAATGGCATGTTGAATGGATAAAGGCATCAACCTGAATAAGTCAAAATAGCCCAATGGCCAAATGTAAGCTAACTGGAGTAATAAAATAAATAATAGTATTGCTAATAACACATAGATTAAAATAAGTATGTATGACCTCATACTAACACAAATAACAGAAGAAGAGGTCTTTTTTTTTTCTTGGAGGATAATTCCAATAATAAATATAGAAGAAATTATAGAAATAGAAAATCAGTTTCACATAATAATTGTTACAACATTCATGTTGCAACATTCATCAACCAATGTTAAAATTAGTGGGCAATAGTATGATAGGAAACAGAATATTTGCATAGCATGGCCTCAAAAATATCTCCCTACAAAATAGTTATAATTTACAAAGGGAAAAATAGTAACTTTACATAAAGAAATCTGGCAGGCACCACTAAGTGATCAAAGCTTATATCATTGTCATAAGACATATTAACATCATGAACCTCTTGATACGGTGTGCTGGGGAGGGAAAACATCACTTCTGTGCTATTCTTGTCAAAAATTTGTAACTTCAATTTGATTAATAGAAAACATGTGTTAATTACAAACTCAAGGATATCCTAGAAACAAAGCAAAGCGAAACAAACTGGCTGGTTGTCTTCGGAAGTGTCAAAGTCATCTCTAACAAGACACAGAAAGACTGGAATTGCTAGAGACCGAAGAATATGAGGAGGCATGACAGCAACTGCAGTAATGAATTGAAGAACAGGTTCTGGACTGGAAAAGAGGACATCAGCAGGATGCTAGTAAAACTGAAATAAGGTCTATAAATTAGTTATTAATTCCCTAATAATTACATTATCATCATGTAACATGTTAACATTAATAGAACTGGATGAAGGATATATTAGAACTCTCATACTATTTTTAAAACTGTTTTTTAACTCTAAAGTGAATTCATAATAAAAAAGGTTTAAAAATGTAGTGTTTCTAGCTACTTGAGTTCAAATAAGGGATAACAATTGGAGCTGTAGAAGAGATTTAAGCCATAACTGGGCGGTTCCAACACAAAGCCTTTAAGGTTTAAACCATGAGGATTTTTTGAGGATATTAACACAATCCTTAGCTTAAAAAGTGAATAAGACTCTACATAAGCTTTGACCCAATGCTAATCCTCTTGAATCCATAGAAATTGAACAGTTAGCTCAATTTTACTTCATTTCAGCAAATGGTACATGCTGTGAGGATCACACAATGTGTTATGAAATATTCAAATTAGTTTACAATGAAATTTCCTTAGTTTCAACTTTCAAGACTTTAAATACTTGAGAACAAATTTACATTCGTCAACAAATTTTAAACCACACTCTAAACAGCCATTCTAAACTATACCAGATAATCACACAACTAGCTCAAACAATTTAAATCAGGTGGAAATTATACTCTTAAGTAGAAAAAAGCAGATTTCAAAACAGTACACTACAATCCCATTTCTGTCAAAAGTGAAAATATATGCTTAGGAAAGAGCCTAAAGCTTTATATGATAAAATGTAAATAGTGATTAACTCTGGGTGGTTAAAAGTGGGTGTTTTTCTTCACTTAGCAGCAATCTCTAGACTTTTTCTACAATAATTATATTACCTTGTAATCATAAGACAAAAAAGATTATAAATATTTTGAAAAAAGAAAGCAGTGCAACAATTTTCAGATCTCTGACCAGTGAGTGGAATTAACTGCTCCAAACTAGCAGATGTAGCTAAATATAAAGAATCTATATTCCAAACACTCATTTTGTGTTAAGGCTACATCTTTGCCTTGAGGCAACAAACAGGAGGTGATATGTGAGTTTTCTCCTTATGTCACTTCAGTTTAAAATGTCAAAAATTACTCAGAGAACAAGTTTAAGCATTTGCAATTATCAAGGTGACAGTGTCAGAGGAAACACTAACATCTTATGCTTGATTTAAATTTTTAATAGTTTATTTTTTAAAATGAAAAGAGAAGATGCACTTTTTTAGGGAGAGGAAAGAGTTATGTATACTGGGGTATTCAAGTTTTATTTCACTTTGGGGCATATATCAAGTGAAAAGGATTGATTTTGGCCCTTTTTTTTTTTTTAGTGTATTTCTTTATTAGAGTTTTGATGTTACAGTCACTCAAATGTCTTATCCCCACATTCTTTTTTTACTTATAAAAAATTAATTTATTTATTTTAACTGGAGGCTAATTACTTTACAACATTGTGATAGCTCTTGCCATACACTGATATGAATGACTTTGCCCCATTCTTTAAACTAATATCCATCTCTTGGTGATTAGATGTTAGAGCTGTACTTAAATATTAGAAAGACGTACTTAACTTTGATTTGTAAAACTATTTTTAGATAGTTAAAACGTTTTCCTTAAAATTAAAATTTCTTTGATTTCCCCAGTGACTTTAAGTTAGTTCTTGCTGGTTTATTCTTCATTATTCCAAATGGTTTGTATGGCTAAATCAAAAAGCAGTCACTTCCAGTACTTGACTCTCATTTGAGAATTGTTTCAGAATCTATTTTTCTATAGTCTACTGGTGTAGTAGAGGACCTTTCATCTTTTAAATGCTATGATGATATAGAATTATAAGTGGGACTAAGTGCATGATAACAGCATATCTTTGTTGCTAATTCATAGTAATAAATGAATTTCTAGGGCTCTAAGACAACAAGTTAAAAGAAAAGAAAATGAAATTCACAGATGACCTGATGGGATTAATATTAAAAGAGAAAAAGTGGTCTCCAATAAGTTACCAAGTTATTTTATAAGTACAATTTTCTTTATTCAGAGATGACAAAACTTTGTGGTTCTAGAAAATCATTATTTCATTTGAGGGACAGTCATACCATGGCAACTGCATTAAAACTTTGTAACTGAAGACCTCTGACATTTCCATTTTTTTCCTGAGCTTTAAAACAATAAACTGCTTAGGATTCAACCTACTAGGGGTCCAAAAACAAGCAATTGTGTGGCTACGTATAACACTGAATTTTAGCCTTACAAACACTCTCACCTCTGATACATTTTATCAGACAGCATTTAAACCTACTCAAGTCATTCTACTACCATTTTCTTTATAACTTAACCTTGACCTGACACTCTCACGCCTACTAGAATTTCCAACACAATATACTGAGAATTTGTTTACTTGCATGAACACTAAAAAAAAAAAAATAAGCAACGTTTATTGTATTCTTAAAAAAAAAAAAAAAAGGGCTTCCCGGGTGGTGGAGTGGTAAAGAATCTGCCTGCCAATGCAGAGATGCAGGAGACCTGGGTTTGATCCCTGGGTCAGGAAGACCCCCTGGAGTAGGAAATGGCAACCCATTCCAGGATTCTTGCCTGGAGAAGCCCATGGACAGAGGAGACTTGTGGGCAACAGTTCATTGGATTGCAAAGAGTCAGCCACAACTGAATGACTGAGCACATTGTAAAAATATGGTGAAAGTGAACGTGAAGTCGCTCAGTCGTGTCCGACTCTTTGCGACCCGTGGACCCACCAGGCTCCTCCATCCATAGAATTCTCCAGGCAATAATACTGGAGTGGGTTGCCGTTTCCTTCTCCAGGGGATCTTCCCAACCCAGGGATCGAACCCAGGTCTCCCACATTGCAGGCAGATGCTTTAACCTCTGAGCCACCAGAGAATCCCAAAAATATGGTAGGGATAGTTAAATACATTTTAAATCAAACCTGTGTTTTTTATGGCCCCAAAACAAAGAACACGGATAATTCAATGAACTGATAAATTGAGCCTAAATATTTGTAAATACAACCATAGAAGATAAAAAGATAGTGTTTTCATAATTACTACAATATCTACCAAAGTTTAATGTATCTGTAAAATATATAAGTTAAGTTGATTTCAGAGCAAAGAAAGAACTTGGAAGGAGAGGAGGAAAGGAAAGTGCTTTCTAAGTCATCACCTTTTCCCATGAAGTATCTGCTGGTGAAGAACAGTTAAGAGTTAAAACCAATCTTTGGTCAGAGGAAAAGCTTTTCAACCCTAAAACACATTTTGGTTATAATGTTAACCTGAAAGTCCATAGGTGATTTGCTAAGGAAAAGTCATGCCAATAACATCAGCCTGTAACTTAAGGATTTCTTGCTGTTGTTTTTAAATTTATGATAGTATTTCATTTAATTTTAATTAGTCTATTAAAATATAAATTTAACTTTCATTGTATTATCTATTTTACCACAAAATATTTTTAAAGGATCACTAAAAATCAGCTTCCTGAACTATTTGCTCTTCACAAATGTTACAATATTAATACTTAATAAGCAATCTTTGTAGTCGAAAGATACCTGGATTGATTAGCATTTTGTGCTTTCCATGTATCATTTTGGTTTTTGATTTACAGAGGTTTGTAAGTTGTACTTCACTATTCTCATAAGACAATATGCTTAGATGTAAGCAGTGTCTGATCCTTTTACATATTCCCCCATTTCTAGGAGAATGGATTATATTCTCCAAAAATATAACTAAGGATTTTAAATAAGAGCTGTAAATTTTGATAGTTGAGGCAGCATTTCCCATTGTTTTGACAAAATAAATTAGAAAATGAAGTCATTTATAGGAAGGCAGTATGGAAAAAAACATAAGTCCCACCCAGAAATGATGCTATCTTTAGGAAACTCAAAACAAGCAAAACTAAGGGCTATATTATTCTATAAATACACTCATCTGTGATAAAATAGTAAAGCCAAAAAGCATGAGCAAGGGTCAAGACAGCTGTAACTGATAAGGGGTAAGCACGAGGGTGGAACAGGCGAGCGGCACAGGGCACTGTAGCCCCAAGTCACTGGGGCGAACGTGATGCACACTGGCGCATATGCACACTCACTTCATCATGAATGTTACTCAGTTTTTAAGTGCGAGAGAACCAGGAAGTTTAGATTATTTAGGAAAAAACTGAGGATGATATTGTAGGGAGTCCCCTTTTAGCTGGGATACCGCATTGTTTTAAAAATGTGTGTGTCCTGTTAGTAATATACTTTCTATGATATTTTTCAATTTACAGTAAATATTAGTGATTTTTTGGAGATATCCAATCATTGAAAACTATGTGTAATTACTTTTAATCATATGTTTTGTATGTTTTGTTTTATTATCCAACTTTTAAAACTGATGATATTAGTTTTAATTAATTAAGAAGAATAAAGGAAATCTCAGATTACTCTGTTCATATTCATAACTGCTGCTTTGTGGTCATATTTTTGATCAATGATTGCATTATTACTAGTGGATATTTGAAGAATTCAGAGACTATGGGCAAGTGGACTTTGATTTACACTGTCAGGCAGAAAAAGGTATCTTTTCCTAGTAAATCAATTGTGTGGAAAGCAAGGGCAACTTTAATTATCAGATATGAGCATTTAGAGGAAAGAATCTTATATCAATGTCACACTATGATTTTAATAAAATAACTACTCCTCACCATTCTAGGCAGGCTGAAATCTAGGAAAAAATGAGATGAGCTTAAGGTACAAATTATTTCATTAAAAAACATTATGTAAATATTCTTCAATCCTTAAAAAGATGGAACATTTAGCAGGGTTTTTGTAAAGGTTCACTTGGGTGTATTCTGAAACAGATCTTTTATTCCTTGCTGAGTATTAGAGGGACTAATTTCAGCAAGATTAATAGGTAAACTATCTAGTACAGTTGCAACAGGATTATTTCCTCATCACTAGTTGTATAAACATTTGCCCCCAAACCTCTTTCGGGGACTTGTGTAAAGTTTTCAGGTGAAGAAAAATAAAACCTGTAAGTTAATTAACTTGAGATAAGTTTCAAGGGTCTAGTCTGAATTTATACGGATTACATGATGTTAGAATAGAATGCTTTACCCTTCTCAAAAAGCATATTTAACTCTGCCACTCCCCAAATATATAGAACTTGAATGAAAATATAGAATTAATTAAGAACATTTAGAAGCCCTTCAAAAGACACATTGAAATAAATCTGATATTATGGAAATTAATTGAGGCAAGTGAATACAATCTTGAATGAAATAAACAACTGATAATTTTTTTGCATGCTGTCATTCTTGGTCTCATTTTTACATTCCAATAATAGCAATCTTTACTGTACCTGACGAGGGGTTCTTTCTGATTTACTCCTACACCATTCCCAGTCTGAAAGGTCTGGTTTCTGACTCTCTTCATGAGAAAGTCTTCTTTCTGGCCCTTCCAAAAAGGTGGTTTCACCATGTTTAATACCACCTTCTGCTTTTTCAGAGAGCAGTGGATCAGCACCTCTTTCCCCGTGGGACTCCTGTTCAGCTTCTACAATGTCAGTGTTTGTGCATTTGTTGACGCCTGTTAGTGTGGAGCTGTCCAGAGAGGGTGTGGTGCTGATTTCCACTTTGATGGCACTGAAGATACGCGTGTCTCTCTGAGAGTCTTTTGTAGCTGTGCACTCATAGTTCATGAGATTGTGACAGGCTGTAGAATTTTCATCATCATCATAGTAATCTTCATGTGCTATTTTATAAATTCCATAACTTTGCTGAAAGGATAGATTGAATTCAAAGCATCTCCTCTTGGCTATGTAAAAACAAAAACAAAATCCCATGATTAGGAAGGTAGATGTAAACAGCAGTTGCATATACAAAGGGAATAAAAATAATAAGGTGAGTTAAACCTGATTAGTATGAAATCTTAAAAGGATCTTGTCAATTATGCAGAGCAATAGTGCCTCACAAATTCAAGCCATCATATCATTCTGGGTCTAATTATTGTCACTTACATAATGAAAGGCTTGACATACATACAGCTCCAGAACCCTGCAGCCTTTAAACAAGTTTTATTTAAAATTTTAACTACAAATTTTAAAAGTCTCATATATTTTCAGTTTTAGGTTTAGCTATATCGGTCTACCAATTGTGCATTTCTTTACTTTAGGATAAAATACATAGTTTATAAATTTTATTTTACTAGGTATTAATTAAGAAGCTCTTAATAGAGACTTCTTGGTGGTCCAGTGGTTAAGAACCTGCCTTTCGGTGCAGGAAACGTGAGTTCTACCCCTGGTCTGGGAACTAAGACCCCATATGCATCAGGGTAACTAAACCTGCATGCCACAAGTAGATTGCCCACACTGCCACAACTAGAGAAAGTCTGAGTGTCCAGTGAAAGATCCGCATGATACAACGAGGTTCCCGCATGCCACAACTATAACCGATCACAGCCAAATAAATAAATAAACACAACAAAAGCAATTTATCCTTAAAAAAACTCAAAAGGGAAACTTTTAATATTTTTTGAGCTATTCAACTGGCAATACCAACAATAGATATAGCTGCTTTCAATATTTTGATGTACATCATTCCTGACATTTATGTTTATAAATGAATACATTAAAAATTAGATAATGCTGAAATAGTTTTTAAACATTGAAAAATAGCATGAATAATTTGAAATGAATTGTAAAAATGTGCATATATTTATATTTCTGTGAATGAAGCATTTTACATTATGTCTATATCTTATTAATTACAAGATGAGTTTAGCAGGAATGCATAAAGCTTTCTATGGTTTAAGTCAGATGAAATATGATGATATCCTATATACACTACTACTATTTGGTGAATACAGTATAAAGTTTTAGTAAAATAACAAGAGAGAATGTGACAGAAGTGATATAATTGTTTCATGTGAATGTCATTAAATACTAGATAATTTCTGAGTATTAAGAATGAAGCTATATCAAGATGGTAGACAAAATACAATGTAATATTTTGATTTTCATCTTCCAAACATGGCTCATTTCAAAACTTTTTTCTACTTGGATAGCTCTGTGTTTTATAGCACACACTTAGCACACATTGAGAGATCCTTTGGGGAAAAGTTTATTACAAACTATAAACTTTCTATGAAAACAACTGGAAAAGTTTGATTTATTTCATAGTACATCCTTGTGTCATTCATATGTTGATTCTATTACTGAAATTGTCTCAGAACTGAAGATTTACAAACCAATTTCACGGACTGAAAGAATTTATAGTTATCATTCATTATTTGAGCCAATAACACTCTTCATTTGAGCCAGGACACAAACAAAAATTTCTATTCAAAGAAAATGGAAAAGTAGAAACAGATGTTAACACTATCCACTGTCTCATTTATAGTGCTACTTAAGTTTTTCTAATAATACAGTTCAGTAAAATTAAATTAGAATTCTTAGTTTGTTTTAATAGTGTGAAAGCTGAATAAAGGGATGTTTCAATTATTGATAGGTTTTCTTTTGCTCTAAAATAAGATACAAAGTGACAAATGGTCAATTCAAGGATATTAAGCAAACAAAAACTGTCATAAAACCCCAATTTTATCATATAAATTGATATCTTATTAGCTACACATCACCACTATGAAGTATATAAAGCAAAAATGAGCAGGATTTTTAAAGAACGAGTTCAATGGACAATCCATCTCCATGTTATGAGGTGCAAGAGGCAGTCTGAGGTAGGCTTCAAGAAGGAAGTCCGATCGCGAAAGATGGGGAACTAGAGCATTCCAGGGTCACTTAGGCACAAGGGTCATGTCATTTAACAAAAAACCCTACATAATAATAGGCAAATGGGTTATATTTTGCGTTTGAGAAAACTGAGGCTGATAAAAGAAACCTAAGATTACTTACTTAAAGAGATTTGAATTTAAAGCTGACTCCAGAATTGGAGTTATTAGCCTCTATGGAAAATTGCTGTACTGCTAAACAGACCCTTGAGAGAAATATGTTAATAAAAGCAGAATGTCCCCAATATGCTATCTTTAAGTTAAGGGACTCGATGGATATGAGTTTGAGTCAGCTCCGGGAGTTGGTGATGGACAGGGAGGCCTGGCGTGCTGCGATTCATGGGGTCGCAGAGTCAGACACGACTGAGAGACTGAACAGAACTGAAGTTAAGGGAAGTATGTTAATTATAAGATGTAACCAATAGAAATATTTCTTGCTAGTTACTTTTCCTTAACACTAGAGGTAAATTCTGACTAACTAATGAAGGTAATAGGCTACAACAATATAACAGGGTAGACAATAACTGACTAGTAACTTACAAGAAGCTTAACGACCATCAGGATAGAGTCAGGATCTTTTGGAAATCAATACTACACTTATGAGAAATAAGTACACTGTTACATTTGTTCTGGGGCTTCCCAGGTGGCACAATGGTAAAGAATCCACCTGCCAATGCAGAGAATGAGCTCAATCCCTGGGTGGGGAAGATCCTCTGGGGGAGGAAATGGCAACCTACTCCTACTTCTTGCCTGGAAAATTCTACAGACAGAGGAGCCTGGTGGGCTTATAGTCCATGGGGTCACAAAGAACTGGACACAACTGAGCACATATGCTCATTTGTTCTGAAAAGCAAAACCTTATTTAGGACATGAAATAGCTCTAGTCTCCTGATTTTAATCACATCTTGCTAATGACAATTTTAGACATAATATGTCACCAGATACTTTGACTTCATAAAAAAAAGGAAGCTGAAAATCTGATTTTTATACTTCGAGAATATTTTACTTGAACTGTTTAATTTTAAAACAAAATGGGTGTGAAAGCCACATCCAATCCATATGTCTGCCACCTGAGATCTCTGTTTTAAAACCATCTAGCTTTAAAACCACTTTTGTCTTGAGACATTAGTAATACAACAATTAGATTATTGCTGAAAACAGGAGAGAACTATTATCCCTGGAAACTTCATTTTCTGGTTGCATGTCTCTCAGTTTCCATACAGTGAAGCTGAGATGTAGAATCATGTTTATATCATATTTATGGTAAATATGAGTTAGGAAAAAATATGTTCCTTTTCTTGTTCCTGGAGTTTTCAGCAAAAAAACAAAACAAAACAACAACAGTTAAAGGGGGGACATCAGTTTGTTAAGGAGAAAAAGCTTAAGTGTGAAACTGGAGCCATCAGAGCACTGTAACTATACAGAATCAAAGTACTATATCGGGTAACTCATCAAGCTCTTGCCTTCCTGAGGATGAGCCATCTTTAGAGTTTCAAAATCCTGTGTCATCCTAGCAATAGAAAAATTTACGGTGGGTCAGACGGTGAAAATATACCATCCTTATTCTTATAATTTCCCTGTGGCAGAGCCTGGGATCAAAAGAGAGTGAAGCCACTTTTAAATGAATGTTTCTCATGTTTTATTTTTGAAGCCATGGTTCTCTAGGCTTACATTTCAATGTCTTTCCTGAATTTTTACATCTTTCCCTGTATTGCCCCATACAAATAAAGGCAAAGGGAATTTTAGAGGAAAAATATTATTTTGGTCTTGAATGGTGTGGTTCTAATCTCAAACATGAGATACTAACTTGACAATTGATTCTACTGGTCTGCTGTCGGTTCTTCTTTCTTGTGCAGTACCAGAGAGACTGCTTCCCAGACATTTTATAGTGATAGATATGTTGTACTGCTTTGTTTTTGGCATTGACAGAGGTGTCCTTTAGTTCTTAAGAGAAAGTGAACGTGAAGTCACTCAGTCGTGTCCGACTCTTTGCGACCCCATGGACTGCAACCCACCAGGCTCCTCCATCCCTGGGATTCTCCAGGCAAGAATACTGGAGTGGGTTGCCATTCCCTTCTCCAGGGGATCTTCCCGACCCAGGGATCGAATCCAGGTCTCCCGCATTGCAGGCAGAGGCTTTTTAACCTCTGAGCCACCAGGGAATCCCCTTAGTTCTTAAAAAGACTGCACTAAATTCTTCTTGTCTCTCTCACAATTTTAAATATATAAGGTGGAATTGGTTCATTAATTTAGTGACAAAATATTAATGTTTGATAGAATGGTAGAACTTTCAGGTCTGTAAGTAATTTTTATATGTTCTGTGTTCTTCTGTGTTTTCTATCAACAAGATTTATTATTAATTTTCTGTGTGGATATTAATCTCCAGAAGCACATACTTATTACAAGTTCTGTGGTTATGGTATTTTAAGGGCACAGATGAATTTGGCATCTATTGACAATAAAACTTTACGGCATACTTAACACTAAAAATATCTTCAGGTCATTTGAAAATTATCTAGACATTAAATGTCATGAACACGTGGAAAATGAGCAGTTCATGACTATTGAATGTTATAAAATAACTGTTGAAGAATTGATTACAGAGTATTCTTTAATAGTCTCCAGTTTTTATAGCCCTAATATAGTCTGAGATGGACTGTTTTCATTCAATCTTTCTTCTCTGTTAAACAAAAATATACTTGCTTATTCTGAGCAAAGGACAATTAATGGAAGAGTTAATTCAGCATATACTAATGCATTTATTAGTGTACTAGATTTATTAAATGGTAGAACATCCTATCTTTTCCCTGGAATGACAGAAAAGATATCCTTTTCCTTCCTGACATAGTAAAAACATATAGGTCATTCCTCAACTTTTCCTGTCTTAGTATAGGAACAATTACACTCTAGTGAGCTTTACAATTGACTCCATTCCTGTTAGAGATGTAGTTTATAAAACAGATTTTTTAAAAAGCAACTAATGATGAGATTTATACATGAACGTATATTGACAACTCTGCCAACCTTTGTCCTTCCTTGAAATTATAGGTATCTGGCGGGGGTGGGGGGGTTGTCATTTGTGTATATATGTGTATGTTTTCTAAAAGCATACACTTAAAATTTGTTTTGGACATGTTTTTAGGTGCTCCCATTACTTACTCTGAAAACTTTTCAACACCCTGGAAGGATACAATCTGCAAAATAATGGAAATGCTTTTCTTTACTGTTCCACTCAATAATAATAAACTTTAATATAATGAATTATAACTTTTCAAAGATGCAGGCTTCTCTTACGTAGACTTGGGAGGGGGATTTATTTTCTACTCAGAGCTAAGTGTTGTTGTGGATATAACATCCCAAGTCCTTTGTTGATTTCATGATGGGTTGAGTGAATTCTCTGAGCCACCAGGGAAGCCCCCCTCTTTTTTTAAAAACACCTAAAATAATCATTCAATGTACATGTAGTTCACAGAGTTGTTTTAAACCTGCCTCATTTAACATTTACTCCAACACTGTGCCGATAATTGTTTAACACTTCTTCCTTTTGTGTACCATTTCACTTGTCCTTGGACTCTTCATCACCTACTAAGGCAACTTTCTCAATAGACCACCTTTCTGCTTTTGACCCTCTGCATATTGTTCTCAACCTCCACACCATCCAGGACTTACGTTTTTCCCCATCCGATGTCACTGCATATGTGTTCTGCTTGCAGTTGATGATGCAGCCACAGGGCAAGTGTGTCCAATGATTGGACAAAACAAACACTGGAGTTACAGTGGCGGCCAGGAGGGTTAGCATAAAGCTGAGCATCTCAAAGGGAAGGCTCTGAAACCCCAAGATGTGCTGGACCGCCATGTGGATCTGTAAAAGCAGAGAGCTTCAGACCTATCCCAGGAAAACGTTTTCCACTTTGCCAAGCCTTTTCCCCCAAGCATGCTGCCTCAGCTCCCTTCTCCAGGCCCCTTTGCTGTCTGAGAGCTAGAAGCTCTGCTCCTGAGCTGGCATCATTGGTTTTGGGCTACCAGGATCCTTTGGGAAGAGGCCAGCTGCTCCAGACTGCACAGGCTTTTGAGGGTTTCCACTCTTGAGCGCCTGGTCTGTGCTGGCTGCCAGCTCAAGTCTCCAGCAGGAAAGCACAGTTCACAACATGAAAAAACGCTATCCCAGAAAACAGGGAAGCATCTGCGAATCCTGGACCTGGTACTCCAGATGCCCTTTGTCATATCCCTAGCCCCTCACCCCTGCCAGGCCATGCCCGTCACAGCAGGGCACCACCCGCCACTTCTCTCCTCTGGCTGTCTCTTGGAGGCGTGAACAAAGCCTGTTTTGTCTGCTCTCTGCTCTCTCTACTAGGGGTTATGCCTCTCCTCTCTGCCTGATGGGGACTGGCTGCGACTTACCTAGGGAGGATGGGGCGAAGATAAGGGCAGGACAGAAGACTGGGGGGATAATGGAGGCATACACTGCTCTCCTTCACTGCCTCCTCCTCTTCTGAATCCTCCCAGACATCGCTCGGAATGAGAACACCCTTGACCAAGACAGACCTGGGAAAACTAAGTCTGCCGCGCCTGAGAGCGGTCCGGGCTCTCAGGGGGAGCCGAGAAGCACTTACAGAGGCTTCCGGCTGCTAGTCCTACCCGAGAGCTGCTTTCCTCCAAGTGCTTTCTTAAAACCAACCGAGAAACCTTTGTAAGCGGACTAAACTGCACATCTCTGCGTGACCCTCCAAACCAGGGGCGCTGGCCTCCACACGCACTCACACTGTCTGGCACACACATCCGCACCCCGTGAGCAACCGCGCTTTTACCATCATGGGCAGCCAAAGGGTGACCTTTGTCAGCGCTAAGATCAAAGAAAAGCGCTTCTGCGCTACGCTCACGGTGAAGCTCCTGGTGCCAACGAGAGTCCCCCGGTTCTCGCGCCTGCAGTCTCCAGCCACAGCGGCAGCACCGTGCCCCGGCTCCTGGCCTGGCCCTGCGCTCCCCGCGGGTGGACCCGGTCCAAACGCGGAGTCCGAGCTCGGGGAGCAGCCTCCAGAGCACCGCGGGGCCGGACCGGGAGCATCGTCCGGGGACAGGGAGAGCACCCTCCCTCCAGCTGCGGGGGTCCCGGGAGTGGAAGCGCCGCGGGAAATTTCCTGGTAGTTGGCGTGAAGTCTCGGCGGCTGCTCGGAACACAGCAACTGGTGAGTGAGCGGGACCGAGAGGCCGGCTAGCAGTCCGAAAGCCGAAGTGTACACGGCGAAGAGGAGCAGCACGTAGGAGCTGGAGCTGTCGGCCAGGCAGCCCCACGGCGTGCGCACGAAGGCGCCCCAGCCGCACAGGGGGAGCGCCGAGAGCAGCAGGCTGGCTGCCCACACGGTCAGCGCCGCGCCGAGCACCTGCCCGGATCTTCTGGAGGCTGCCTGGCTCCCCACAGCCCTGTGCATCGTGTAAAAGTTGTAGGAGACCAAGAGAGTCGCCTTCAAGTTGCTCGAGAGGCCCTGGCATAAATAAAGTAAGGCAGAGACGGTGCACAGAGACTGGACGTAGTCAGAGGTCCCATTTGGCCACTGCAAAAACATGAAGATGGTCACCGACAAGACGCTCATGAGATCATCCCCAGACCAGGAAGCCACAAGCATGGACACAACAGTTCTGTTCCGCATTTTCAGCAGAGAAACTAGTGAATAAATGCTGCCTGCCAGGGCTGCCAGAGTCATTAGGCATGTCAGGCAAAAAAGATAGATATTCACGGTTCCTGGCGGATTTAGAGGGTCTGTCGAATTACGGTTTCCTTTCCACAGGTTAGAGTCATTTGTTGATAAGTTACTGAGAAACACAGACATTATCCTTGGTCAATATTGAGTTTCTTTTTCAATAGGTCTGTAAATAGTCTCACGATTAGTGAGCATGGCTGTTGGTTGCAAATCAAATCTCATTTTCTCCTCCCAAGTTTCCCTCAAGGTGTTCCACGGTCATTGCTGCAGAAAACGGTCAGACAAGTCTCCGTTAGACCTGACTCAACTCACATTTGAAAAATGGGTTCCACTTAAAGCAGCAATAAGAAACTTTTCAACATTTCAGTTAAAAAAAAGCCAGAAACTCCCTCCTGAAACCAGCAAGTTTCAGGCATGAAAGCAAAAGCTCCTCAAGTAGACTGGAAAACAATGATGTCTGGGTCCTTTTGGGTCCTTCTTGTGGAGCAAAGCAGCTTTGGCTTGAGGTAATCAAACTCTGTTCACTTTTTAAGAGCAGTAAAATGATGCATTTGGTTCCAGAGCTGGATTCAAAGGCAGAGAGATTGTCGGGTAGTTTTCAGCTTGGCCGGTTCAGAGAGTGGGAGACAGAGAGAAAATGAGAGAGAGGGTCCCAGAGCAGAGCTCTCCATTGGAACCGCCCGCCGTGCTCTTCAATCAGCCTGCGATCCTCAGAGCTGCAGGAAGGAGGAGTCAGTCAGCTCGAAAGCAGGAGAGGAGCAGGAACAAAAGGGAGGGGAGTTCCGTGTGTGAGCGAAATGATGTACATCTCCTCAGCCTGCCTTATTTGAAGCAAGAGACAATGTCTTTGCTAAGTCTAGCCTTTTGGTTTTGACATATAAAACTAACCCAAATACTTGCTCAGGCTTGATGTGAATTGAAAACAGCATCTTGTTTTCATTTCAGAAGTCCAAGCTACTCTGCTAAGGGGCTGCTTTTATTCTTATCTAGACCTCTCTCTCATCTATAATCCACTGGAGGAGGAATATCATCAATGCTAAAGAAAGTAGGAGGTACCAGCTTTGTTTTTAAAATATCTATTGTACTTAATAATAAGAATGTCATTATGGTCCTCACTACACTAAACAAGATTTTGGAGACTATTCGGGTGGAGCCATTCTAACTTTAGGCATGCAACTATTTTATGCCAATGTCATAAAGTAAGCAAGCTGCTATTTGAATAAATAACAATTTCTAGTTGTTAAAGTTATATAACAGTATATAGGGCATAAAAGGGAGGTTGCCTCACAAAAACATTTTTAACCAGAGTATTTGGGGTGTTTTGTACAATAATTGAATTTCTGAACTCATTTTAAGAATCATCAGTTTTGAAAGATGTGGGGCTTAACAAAGAAGTAACAGCAATAGCTCTGGTCCAGTATTTTGCAGGATGCTCTAGGGTAGTATTCCTTCGCAGCTCAGCCAGTGACATGAAGGCTGCCTTTTCACACTCAGAGCTGGAGTCTGAAGCAAAGCAGGAAAAGGGAGAGGACGAGGTTCATATGGTAATGATCTAAGTACATGGATGTGGTAATAGAACTCTGATCATTCCTTTCATATTAAAGATAAGATAAGATAAAGATACATTTTGAACCTGACTTTGTGCAAGCGAAAAGTGACTGTATTAGTCATTGCCAGCCATACCCTTCAATAGACACAGTAGACCCTTCACTAATCTTGACATACTGTTCAATTTCTCTCTCACTCAGCAAATGGAAACAAAAGCCACCTCTGACAGCTAGCTCAGCACTCTGACTCTTCCTACTGATAGCAACGGACCTTGCAGAGTAGTGTGAGTAAGAAGGTTCTCGGTTAATTTTCAATATGGTGTCTAACCTTGGCTTTGTAGTTGGGCTGGATAATATGTATCACATTGGTAAAATGCTACGAGTAGGAATAAATAATAACTGTCACAATAACATTTGAGACCTGCAGTAATTCCCCCTATCATTACCATAATTTCCGGGTTTTCTATTCAACGTAATTTTGGAAAAGGGATAGGATACCCAAGCATCATGGTGCCCTGGTCACTACCATATAACAGAGGGGCAAGAGTGTTACTAGATTTCCAAAGATTAGTGGTGGAGTTTTCAGCCAGTAGGGAGCTAGGAGAGAAATCTGGATTTCATCCCAGACTGTGCTATTGCTGGTTGTATAACCTTGGGGAAACATTCTTACATTTTCTCTGGTGTCTGTTTCCATGTCTGTAAAATGTAAGGCCTGACTGGATCATTTTTAGGCCCTTTCAAGTTCTGAATTTCGATGATATGGCTTTTAAATAGCTCAGGTTAACTTTGTCTTCATTTTCTTTACCGCCTACTTCACAGTAATCAATACTGAACTGATGCTTGGGTTCTCGATACTTTCTTTCTCCCTGTTATGATGACATGGAGGCCCTTGCCAACATGAAGAATGTATCAGATTCAAGCAGTCTGGAATGTTAGGCCAACTGAAGGATCATAGCTGCCCTGGAGGGCTGTGAGAACCTACAGTAAGCTTTGTATGAGTAAGAAGTAAAATTTGCTGTGTAAGTCACTGTGTTTTAGGGGGGCTGTTATTGGACGGTAACCTAGCTCATCCTAATGCCATTAAATAGATGCTTGTTCCCCCCCCCCCCCCCCCCCACTTAGAAAGTGATGGAGTCAATTTTTAAAATTGTAGCCTGGCTTTGCATTCTTAATCACAACACATACAAACATTGTCTAATTGCCCACTTTTAGCACTGCATGATTGGGAACATTTCCAATGACTATTGACAATTATAAAGTTTTGTGTGTTTTTCTTTCTCAGAAAGGATGTTTGATATATTTCATTTTTCAAAGTTTTAATTTATAAACAACCATTGACCAAGATTTATGTTTTTTATGTATATATATACATATATATATATTTATTTATATGTATTTATATATATTTTTATATATATGTATAAATACACACACACACACATATTGCAAATGTGTTCAGTCGCTTAGTTGTGTCTGACTCTTTGTGACCCCATGGACTGTAGCCTGCCAGGCTCCTGTATTATATATGTGTATATATATATATATATATGTATATGTATATGTATATATATATATGTATATGTATATACAAACACACACATATATATAAAACATAAAGCTTGGGTTTGAAACCTGGGTTGGGAAGATCCCTTGGAGATCTATCTATCTATCTATCTATATATATATAATATGAGTTTCTTGAAAGTTGTAAGCCTTCCACTTACCATAATCTCCATCTCTCTGCAATATCCTCCTGTGCTTAAAAAAAAATCACTCTAAATGCTTTTCAGCTAATCAGGATAACATTTAGGAGGCTGAGGAGAAAGATTTCTCAGTTCTTGTGAGTGAGCCTTGTTCTTCTGTCTCACTTATAGTAAATCTTATATCTCAATTATTTAAAATCCTGTCTTCAAATTACTTAATAATGCAAATTTATATTGATTTAAATTAGAATTATGATTATGGCAGAATATCTTAGGTGAAGATGCATTTATTGCCCCAGTGCTGTTTTGGTTACTTTAAAAATGTAGCATTACAGACTATAAAACAGCCTAGAGAGAATTACATGGAAAACATTTCATTAGGCTTTTAGTTTATGAAGTCCTATATATGTTAATATAGAACATTTATAGAGAGAAATAGATTTATTGCTAACGCTTGCTCTTTTTTACTCAATCTGGGCAATGCTCTTGACCATGGTAGTTCTGAAGGTCCACTTTGCCATATAATAAAGATAATATCTGGAGGAGAATTTTAATATAGAGCTCCAAGAAGCACTGAGTGAATTGAGAATGACCGAATTTATCCAATAGAATAAAAACATAAATAATATATAGTTATTCTAAACATAATATATGGGCTTCCCAGGTGGCACAGTTGGTAAAGAACCTGCCTGCCAATGAAGGAGACACAAGAGAAGTGGCTTTGATCCTTGGATCGGGAAGATCCCCTGGAGGAGAAAATGGCAACTCACTCTAATATCCTTGCCTGGAAAATTCCATGGACAGAGAAGCCTGGTGGGCCACACAGTCCATAGTTTCACAAAGAGTAGGATACAAGTGAGTGCACACACAGACATTCCAAATATAACCATACAGTGTAAACTATCATTCATTCATTCATTCAACATCTGTTTGGGTGTCTAGAGTTCAGACAATGTACATTAATGGTAAACAGAACATTAGAGTTCCTGCCTTTAAGAAGATTATGGTCCAGTCATTTTTCAAATTATCTTCTTCCTTAAATTCCTCTCAAAAACCTCTCATCCCAAGGGATTCCATACAGTAAATATTTAATGCTTAGGGTGAGAATGTCCTCATGCACAACAAATTGACCAAGTCTTAAATTAGTAATGAGGTAATGCAGGAGGAGCCCTGTATCTTATTTTCCCTAGGTCCATTTGGGCTGTGCATGCCTGCTCAGTTGTGTCTGACTTTTTGTGACCCCATGGACTGTAGCCCGCCAGGCTCCCCTGTCCATGGGATTCTCCAGGCAGGAATACTGGAGCAAGTTGTCATTTCCTTCTCCGAGGGATCTTCCCAACCCAGGTTTCAAACCCACAACTCTTGCGTCTCCTGCACTGGCAGGCAGATTTTTTTACCAGCTGAGCCACCAGGTCGACAAGGTTTCAAATAAATTATTCCAATATCTCAGTATCTCAAGGATAGAATCCTTTACCATCTGAGCCAGTAAAGAATCTGACTGCAAAAAAAAAAAAAAAGAATCTGCCTACAATGCAGGAGACCGGGGTTTGATCCCTGGGTTGGGAAGATCCCCTGGAGTAAGAAATAGCAAACCACTCCACTATTCTTTACTGGAGAATTCCACGGACAGAGGAGCCTGGCAGACTACCATCCATGGGGTCACAAAGAGTCAGACACAACTCAGCGGGCATGGCTACTGTCCATGGGGTCTCAAAGAGGTGAATACAGCTGAGCAACTCATACCCTGGGGACAGAATCATATCCTCAGCTAAGTACTAAAGCTGTAAGTGACATATGAAGCATTTGCGATATTATTGTTTAGCTTCTTTTCACTACAGACCTGGTAAAAACTCTTAAGTAGTTGTGAGAATAGTTCTTGGTTCTGGTCTGGCCCCGATTTCTCTTCATCCTGCCTGGCTTGGGTTATGCTGGATCCTTAATTTTTCTGTGATGCCCCCTCACCCCTGCCACCTCCACATTGCTCCTGACCCACACCAATGTGTGCTGGGATCTGTCTGTTGTTTAGTTGCTCACTTGGGTCTGACTCTTTTGCTTCCCCATGGACTGTAGCCCACCAGGCTCCTCTGTCCATGGGATTTCCCAGGCAAGAATACTGGAGTGGGTTGCCATTTTCTTCTCCAGGGGATCTTCCCAACCCAGGGATCAAACCCATGTCTCGTGTCTCCTGCATCAGCAGGTATGTTCTTTACCACTGAGCCACAAGGGAAGCCTTTTCAATAAAGCCTTTCTTAGTATTTCAGAAACTTCTCAGTCTCTGCCTCTATTAAGGCTCAAGATTCAAGTTAAGCACCAACACTTCATCAGCCATGTTCTCAGAGATGACTGTCTTTTCTGATTCTTCACTAAACGAATTCTACTCCTTGCCCTAGGAGGAGCTTCTCTCTCAGTGCTGTGGTTTTGCTTTCTAATCTGAGCGCTCTGTCCTGCAGGAGTACCATTGTTTTGCCTCGAGGTGATATCTGGGGCATAACAATGGGAAATATGTTTTATCTCATGTCTTTTGGGAGGAAGAGTAATTTCCTTCTTGAGGTCCCAGTTTTCTTCACTAAGTAAAAACAATGACTATGAAAGTTCTCTCGGTTCATTTTAGGGGCTGGCAAGCCATGATTTGTTTTTATAAGTGAATTTTTACTGGAACGTAGCCACAGCCATTTATTTAAGTCTTTTTATGGTTGTTTTCAAGGTACAATAACAGTTGAACCCTAAGTACTTGTGACAGAGACTGTGCCAAAAATATTTACTACCTAGCACTTTGCAGGAAAAAATTTGTTGATCCTTAGCTTATCTAAAACAGGAAAATTTCAGTACAAAGTAATTCCAGTTAATAGAATGACTGGGTCATTTGTGAGATTTAGACAAATCCACATCTCATGTATTCTAACATATGTAACAATAGTATAATATATATACTATATTATATAATAAATTGTATATATGTACATAAATATATAATCAATATCAATAAGAACGATAGCAATGGCTAACACAGTTTCAGTTCATATAGTGTGCTGGACATTCTTCTAAGTTATCTATACATATTAACTAATTTAATTTCACAATACTAGGATGTTGATAACAGTTTTAGACCCCTTTCTCTAAACAAAGGAACTAAGGCACAGAGTAAATAACCCACCTAAAATTACACTGCCTGTAAATGGATTTGACCCGGGTTATTCAGAGACGTAATCCCGGCTTACAGAGGCAAAGTTGTATGTGGTTTGTTTTTCTGCCCTATTCTCTGGATTTCTTGCCATTGCAAGCACCCTGTGAGCTTTAATAAATCAGAGGGATTGCTGGGGAAGACAGCTTCCTGAGGCAATACAGATTTCTGAGGTCCTAACTCAGTAATAGAATGATACAGATGGCCTCCTGTTCTTCCTTTTCATTTAGTATCATTGAGCTCCAAGGGTTTTAAACAGATTATCTCAGTAGCTTTTAGTTAGGGAGAAGTAAAGTTTTATCCAAACTCTGTAGCTGAGGAATCAGAGCATACAGGCAAAATCACTTGTTGAAGATGCTGTAATTCACTGGCTGAGGTGGAAATTAAATGTACCTTCTTCCTTTTCTCATTTGTCTCTACACCCAGGGGCAGCAGTGTCTCTGGGCTGTGTAGTGAGAATTACCCCAGGGTTTGGGGCATTTTTGAAATGAAAAGGTTATGTGTTTATGAAGCGTTTTTAAAATTTTGCATGAAAGAGAGACACAGTAAAGGCCTAGAAATTGTAGTCCTGCAGAGGTGAAAAGTGATATTGATCCTCTGATCACTGTGGTGGAGAAGCTGGGCTCAACAACCAGAATGATTTCTAACTCTTATCAGGCTTGCTTTGAACTCTTACAACAAGCCACTTAATCTCACCTATGGCTCAGTTCCTCTATCTTCATAGACAGGAAAATGATACCTATCCAGCAGAATTTTAAAAGCTCAGAAGAAAAGCATCATAAAAGTTTAGAATATATAATGATGAGTTTCCGTGTACTTCTTTCTGTAACTGGCAGTTTTCGCGGTGAAACTCGACGCCAGCACCAGCTCTGGGTTCTCTAGTAGACGACAATAAAGGAGAAGCGGTTGTGATGGAGCATTTGTCCTTCCCATTCCATTCTACTTCCACATCTGGTGCATATCATAACCATAAAAGTCACTGAACACATCGTGTTATTTCTCCTTTGATGATCAAATTAATGAAATGTGCAATGGAGAGAAGATAGAGAAAAAGGAGAAATGATGGGGAGAGGAGGGCAGAGAGAGAGAGAATGAGGATAAATGAATGCCTAGTAGATTGAAAGTACCTGGACTAATACATTGGGGTCCTGCTGGTGACAGGCATTGGAGTTGGAAGGAATATGGCTGACCTAGCAAAGTCAGGATAGGAGATAAAGAGAAACTGACAGACACAGATTCTATATTCTAAAATTGACTTGTTCCAGAAAGGACTGGAGTTGAGAACCAGTAAGTCAGACATGAAAATGGGCTAAATGTAACTGTAAAGATATGTCAAAGGGAAAAAAGATGTACAAAACTACAAAAGAAAACCTTGCTCTCAATGTGCAGAAGTGATGACTATGAGCAGTTTCATGTGTACACACAATGGAATTGATACATAAAGGAATCACATCTTGTTTTTGTTGCTGTTGTTAAATGTATGAAATCGTCTTGTGAATCACTTCATGTAAGCACTTATTTCATATTATATGTCGTTGTTGCTGTTGTTTAGTTGCTCAGTTGTGTCCGACTCTATGCAACCCCATGGACTGTAGTCAGAGGCTCCTCTGTCCATGGAATTTCCCAGGCAAGAATACTGGAGTGGGTTGCCATTTCCTTCTCCAGAAAATCTTCCTGACCCAGGGATTGAACCCATGTCTCCTGCATCTTCACACTGGCAGGCAAATTCTTTACCACTGAGCCCTGGGGGTGGGGGAAGCTATTTTATGTTTGGCTACATTGGCTACACTGTTGTTGTTGTTGTTTAGTCAGTCAGTCCTGTCAGATTGCAAGGATACTGGAGAGGGTTGCCATTTCCTTCTCCAGGGGATCTTTCCAACCCAGGGATCAAACCCGAATCTCCTGCATTGGCAGGCAGATTTTTTACCGCTGAGCCACCAGGGAAGCCATTTGGCTGCATAGATGAACTAGAACTTATTTAGTTGATTCCTTATTGAAGAGCATGTAAGGATTTTTTCCCCTATTTTTTTGCTCTAAAACATTAATGTTTAGTGAACATGCTTGTACACATGTCAAGGCACCTTTTTGCAAGTACATATACAAGGTAGATTCCTAAAGTTGAAACTGCTGGGCCATTTTTTTTTGTTTGTTTTTTTAGTTTTGACATATTTAGCTATGTGCCTACCAAAAAATTGTACCAACAATTGTCGTATACACTCAGATATATTAAGACTGCTTGTTTCTCCCACATTCTCACCAATATTGAACATTATGAAAGTTTAAAAGTTTTTTTTTGGTCAATCTGCTAGGTTAAAAAATATTGATTTACAAAACTACAATGATATATTATTTCACACTGGTCAAAATGATCATCATGAAAAAGTCTACAAATGATAAATGCTGGAGAGGGTGTGGAGGAAAGGGAACCCTCTTGCACTGTTGGTAGGAATGTGAACTGATACAGCCATGATGAACGATGGTATGGACATTCCTTAAAAACTATGAATAAAACCACCATCGACCCAGCAATCTCACTCCTTGGCATATATCCTGAGGAAACCAAAATTGAAAAAGACACATGTATCCCATTGTTCATTGCAGCACTGTATACAATAGCTAGAACATGGAAGCAACCTAGATGTCCATTCACAGATCAACGGATAACGAAGTTGCAGTACATATACACAATATGAATATTACTAAACCATAAAAAGGAACACACTTGAGTCAGTTCTAACGAGGTGGATGAAACCTAGAGCCTATTATACAGAGTGAAGTAAGTCAGAAAGAGAAAGACAAATATTGTATATGAACACATATATACAGAATCTAGAAAAATGGTACTGAAGAATTTACTTACAGGGCAGCAGTGGAGAAACGGACATAGAGAATAGACTTATGGACATGGGGAGAGGGGAGGAGAGGGTGAGATGTATGGAAAGAATAACATGGAAACTACGCTCCCTTATGTAAAATAGATAGCCAACGGGAATTTGCTGTATGGCTCAGGAAACTCAAACAGGGGATCTGTACCAAGCTAGAGGGGTGGGATGGGGAGGGAAATGGGAGGGAGGTTCAAAAGGGAGGGGATATATGTATTCCTATGGCTGACTCATGTTGAGGATTGACAGAAAACAACAAAATTCTGTAAGGCAATTATCCTTCAATTAAAAAATAAATAAATGAAAGAATATTGATTTATAAGTGTCTGTTGGTATTAAGGAAATAAGAACATTATATGTTCAGATATTTGTTATGAATTTGTCGATTCTATTACAATTTTATTGATTAATATTTTAGGAAATTATTTTATTCAGACTATTGCAATTGGGAAAGCATTCATTAATGAGAAATTACACAAAGAAAGGCTTCCCTGGTGACTCTGATGGTAAAGAATCTGCTGTAATGCAGGAGGCCTGGGTTTGATCCCTGGGTTGGGAAGGTCCTCTGAAGGAGGTCATGTCAACCCAATTCAGTATTCTTGCCTGGAGACTCCTCATGGACAGGAGACTGGTGAGCTGCAGTCCACTGGGTTGCAAAGAGTTGGACATGACTGAGCGACCAAGCACACTCAAAGAAATGGAAGGGGCCTTGTTTGTACAGAGGGAAGTAAACAAAGGAATTACTGATAAGGATGGAGGTGGGTTTATCTTGGGAAATGCCAGAATATGGTGGGTCATTGGATTTAGCCATTTCCCAGAGAATAAAGAGTGGCAATCTCTCAACCATTACTGCTTTCTGGGAGCAAAAGGGTTCAGCTAAAGTTCAAAATTCTCCTTTTGTTCAAAATAAATTTTGTTGCTGAACAATTTAGAGGTAATCAAATACTTGGTGAGTTGGAAGAAGCAGGGTCTAAGAAATAAATATTCTCTCAAGGGTACTTGTTAATCTTATTATGTTTTATTTTAAAAGGAGTTTTTACTTTTTAGGCAAATTGATTGACATTTTCCTTTGTATCCCACAAAATAGTTCACATCCAAAGTGTAAAGTAAGTTATGTCATTTTTTATACTACTATGGAATCACGTATTGCATTTGAAATTTTTCTGCTAAATGTATTTTGGTACAAGGACTTAGAAAAGGATTTTGCTTGATTTTTATTTCCTAAGTCATTATCCAGTTGCTTCAACATAATTTTATATAGTCTGTCTTTTCTTAACTGATTTGATATGATACCTTTAAGGTATAATCATTTCCCCTATGGATTGTGTCTATTTTTGATACAAATTATTTTTTTGTTGATTCCTTTCTAATAAAATAATATATATAATTTTAAATTTTGTTAGAATATAACGTGCATCCAGAAAAGTGTGCAAGTGATAAATACATAAATTAAACTTTCACAAAGTGAGCTCTCCGTGTTATAGCACCTAAATGAAGAAACGCATGACCAGAATGTTAGAGGCCCCCGTGTGTCTCTTCTAGTTATCACTTACCACCTCTGCAACAGTGCATGCCAAGGATAACTAGTGTCCTGACTTCTAATCTGTAGTCAGATACTAGTTTTACTTGAAAAGAAAGTATGTTCTCCTTTGAGTGTAGCTTCCTTTGGTCAGCATCATATTTGCAAGATTCTTCCATGTTTTTTAATATAGTGGTTCTTTTTTTTTTTTTTTTTGATATGTCATACTCCAAATTTATGAACAGCCTACAATTTATGTATCAGTTCCATCATAGATGAACATTTGTGTCATCAATTTGGGGGTGATTACAAGCAAATACTTGTAGATTTTATCCTTGCAAGCTTATAAATTAATCTGCTGCAGTTTCATAGCAGAATACGGGGAATTGCCAGTTTAGAAACATAGGACTTTGTTATTTACAACAGCAGAAATCAGTATTTTCCTGTGCCAGATTCCCAGGCCCAAATTCCCACAGGGTTGCATGCAGAGGACTCAGTGACACCTGCATACACAATGAAGGCTGTGTTGCTGGAGAAAAACCCTGATCTAATTTAGGAACACAAATGGTGTGTCATGAGAAGTATGCCTGTCCTTCTCTCTGCAGAGACACTAGCCCTGACTCCCAAGGCTGTAGCCAAATCCGCCTTTTACTTTGGATACAAGCATCTCTAAAAAGAGAATATAGAAGCAGTCAGCATTTCTGCTTGTAAGACATGCAGAAATGCAAGATATGCATGGATAATTATCTCTCAGGAGAAACAGGACAGATAAGTCCACAACAACTGCTTATCATATTGCCAGGGGTCCTAGCCAATGCTATGAAGAGAAAAATAGAAAGAAGAGATTGAACAGGGTGGAAGTTCAAAAAGAAAATTATCATTATGTGCAGATGCTATAATCATATACCTGGGTAGCAAAAGAATTCACAGACAAATGATTACAACTAAAAAGAGGATTCAATTGCTGGACAAAGTATCAATTTTTAAAATCACCAGTAAAGACTAACTAGAAAGTGTAATAATATATACATTTTTTCATAATTTAAATCCTTGAAGTGATAAAAATCACGAAATATCTAAGGAACTATTTTAATTATAAACACTCAAACCCTATTTAGAGACAACTTGAAAAGATTATAAAAGATCATGGAAGATGATCTAAATAAATGGAGAGGTATTCCATGATTCCAGATAAAATATTTAGCATTAAAATGATGTAAATTTTAAAAATGTAAATTTTAGAAATGTAAATTTCTAAATTTATATATTCAATATTTTGTTGCTATTTAGTCACTAAGTGGTGTCCAGCTCTTTGCAACCCCATGGACTGTAGCCCATCAGGCTCCTCTGCCCATGACATTTCCCAGGCAAGAATACTGGAGTGAGTTGACATTTCCTTCTCCAGTATATTCAACATAATCCCAATTAAATTTCTAGCTGAATTTCTTGAAAAACTCAATAAACTTAAATTTATTTGGAAGGATAGAGGCCCATGAAGAGCTAAGTCAGTGCTATAAAAAGCAGTAATTCATGCAATGAAGCCATTGTTCTAAAAACAGTGTAATATTAGTACAAAAACATATAAACTACCCGTGCAACCGAACAGAATGTTTGAAGATAGGCCTATACATTTATATAACAACATATTACAAGCATTTCCCCATGAAACATTATCACCTAACTTTATGGATAAAAATGAAAATTGTTCTTGATCCTGTATATACAGATAATTGTAGGTGGATCAAACACTTCAATATAAAAGGCAAACTATTACGTTCTTTTTAAGCCAGGGTAGTGAAGGTCTTATTAATTAAAACTTACAAATCATAAGGAAAAAATATTGATGTAACTTTTTGTATGGGCTGTCTTCTTTTTTTTTTCTTTTCTTTTTTTTTATTTTTTTATTTTTCAGTGGGTTTTGTCATACATTGATGTGAATCAGCCATAGAGTTACACGAATTCCCCATCCCGGTCTCCCATCCCACCTCCCTCTCCACCCGATTCCTCTGGATCTTCCCAGCCCAACAGGCCCGAGCACTTGTCTCATGCATCCCACCTGGGCTGGTGGTCTGTTTCACCACAGATAATATACATGCTGTTCTTTCGAAACATCCCACCCTCCCCTTCTCCCACAGAGTTCAAAAGTCTGTTCTGTACTTCTGCCTCTCTTCTTCTGCCTTGCATATAGGGCCATCGTTACCATCTTTCTAAATTCCGTATATAACTTTTTACCTTAAAATTAAGAATGAAAAATTTCTGCTGAAAAAACAAATACCATGGACATTGTTTCTGGAGAGACAATGAAAGGAAATTTTTGCAATTGCTAAAACCTGAGAAAAACAAAAGATGATTAAAATCAACTAACGGGAAGAGCTCCATCTCTAACTGACTTATTTCATTTTACATAATATCCTTAAGGTTCATCCATATTGGCCCATACTACACAATTTCCTTCTTTTTAAATGCTGAACAATATTCCCAAGTGGCGCTAGTAGTAAAGAACTCACCTGCCAATGTGGGAGACATAAGAGATGTAGGTTCAATTCTTGGGAAGATCCGCTTGAGGAGGTACTGGCAACCCACTCTAGTATTCTTGCCTGGAGAATCCCAAAGACAGGAGCCTGGGAGGCTGCAGTCCATACGGTTGCAAAGAATGACTGAATCAACTTAGCATGCACGCATACACTGTATTTTCTTTTTCTATTCATCTATCAGCAGGCATTTGGTTGTTTCTACATCTTGGCTATTGTAAATAGTGTGTCAATGAGCATGAAAGTGCTAATATTTCTTTGAAATAGCTAACGATGCTGAATTGCACACTTGAAAAAATTTAAGAGGGTAGATAGACCTCATGATGTGTTCTTGCTACAATAATTTTAAGTCAACATTCAGAAGACAACCATCCCCAAAGAAAAATGGGCAAGGGGTATGAGCTGGCAATTTATCAAAGATGAAGAGATGCAAAAAATAGAGAAATTCAATTTTAAAACGTGATGAGATGCCATTTCACATGTTGTGAACTGACAAAAATAAGAAAGCCAGATGATGCCAAAGTTTAGCAGAGCTACGAAAACAGAGACACATTTCGTATTGCTGGTGGGAGTGTAGAGTGGTGCAACCACTCTACAGGGAGAAAGCACTCTTTCAGGGAGATTAAGGAAATGCATCCTATCATCTGGCATTTGCAAGAAGTGTTCATCCACACTCATGTGGACACGTCCAGTGTGTTCACTGTAGTCTTAGCGGTGTGGTGAGTTGGTGGTAACCTGGGTGCCCGTAGCTGGAAGAGAAGACAGGCAAAATGTGAGGGAGAAGTACTGGTGTTGCACACAGGGCAACATGGACGGATCCTAGAAACTTGGGTTTTTAAAACAGCACGAAGTAAAAGAAGGGAAATGTATGGTACAGTACTATTTACATGTGTTAGAAAGAAATGCACATAAAACATCAACTCACATCTTGTAAAGATATTTTACAAATAAAAGTGTCAATATTAAAGACAATAGATCCCTAAGGGGTAAGGGAAATGGGAATGGGGTATAAAAATAAAGAGAAAAAATTTAAAAAAATTAATAATCTATTTCATGGGAGTTTTCAAGTATATCTGCATAGAGTTGAGCAAATAATTCTTAAAATCTACCTGTGTCTTGGCTGCCTCCATCTAAGTTCTATTTGGACTATTTGTGTTTTGACATTTTTCTTCCTTGGTTTGATTATAGTTAGTAATATATTTTGTTGCTTTATTCAAAGTACCAGTTTCTAGGTATATTTACCAGCTCACTGTTTCTCTTCTTTTTAATTCATTGAATTTAAAAAATCAACTTATTTTTATTTTTTAACTTCTTAGATTGCATAAAAGTGTTAGTCGCTCAATCATGTCTGACTCTTTAGGACCACATGGACTGTAGCCTGCCAGGCTCCTCTTTCCATGGAATTCTCCAGGCAAGAACACTGGAGTGGGTTGCCATTCCTTTCTCCAAGGGATCTTACTGACCCAGGGATCGAACCCAGATCTCCCGCATTACAGACAGATTTTTTTACTATCTGAGCCACCAGGGAAGCCCCACTGTGTAATTATAGTTAATACTATTTGTTCTTATTTGGTAATAAGAATGCTTGAAGATATACATATAGGTAAACATATATATTATTTTTAAAAAATCTATTTTCTATTATAGCTAAACTCCATAAATCCTAATTTGGAATAAGAACCGAAGTATTTGTCTAGAACCAGAAAGTGTTTTCTAGTTTGACTATATTGTTGCCAATGGGAGAATAATTCAGGAGTAAAGTAGTGTTTTTCTTGAGCTCAGGAGAATCTTGTTTCTCCATTTCCAACTGTGACAATGTGTTTATTTCATTGAATGACTGACCATCAAATTAGAATCCTGCTCTAATCTCAATGGCAAATCCTGCCAATCACAATAGGATTTGCCTGCTGCTTGACATAATTTTCTGTTTGGGGTTTTGATTTTTCCCTTAGGCTTTTCTCTGGTATGGTGAACACTGAGATCTTCTTAGAGGCCTTATTACAAAACAGAAGATTTACATGGAATAGGCAACAGAGGAGAGGTAGATGAAGGAGAATACAGGGGTTCATATTACTTTAATTATCATTATTTTTTTTAAATCATATGTAATTTGGACTGTCTTTCATTTTGATCCAGAATTGTTTGAAAGAGTTTTCATTTTAATTTCCAGGTAGGTAAATTAAAATTATTTTTACATCTTTCTAGTTTTTATTATGTTGGATGTGAGAAAATGGCCAGTGTTATTTCTAAATTTTGGAATGTTTAGGTTTCCTTAGTGGTATAATGTTTGGTTCACTTCAATGAAAGATTTTGAATACATAAAGAGAAGACATATTCTGTTTAAAAATACAGAATTTAACAGATTTTTGTATAACTCCGTACTGGATTACAGTATTAAAAGATAAACTAAAATATATTAAAAATTTTTAAAGAATTCATTTGATTGGAATTTGGCAGCCTCAAACCAGAAGTGTCTAGGAGTGCTTCACTAACAGGAGCTGGGAGAATTACTAATATAGAAAAGGTGCAGAAGCAAAGAAAGAAAATTATTGGTTGTCTATAGCATAAAGCCTGGTTGGCTGTTTGTGACTGGTTGTCCTTAGGTTTCAATTTTGTAAGCTTGAGGCAATTACAGGCTTAATTTTGGTTTGCTTATGTATGCTCCTATAGCATGGAACCTCCTATATCTAATGGGCTCCTTGTTTGATTTAACAAGAGAGGCATGAAGAAACCAGGTATGGGAAGTCTGAGAAAGAAATATTTTTATGAATTTGAGGACAGAAATTATAATAGCTTGCATTTATTTGAATACAAGCTGCAGTGTCTTTCAGGTGCTTTACTTATGATAGTTACCTCTGAACCTTTGTGGAGTTTTCATATAGAAGTGAGATTATTCTTTGATTCTTATGGAGAACTGGAACTAAGCTGTGAAATTAGCTGTAGGAAGAGCAGATTTAAAGTATATATTAATTTTTAAAAGAATCTATGGGAACTCTTTGAAATTTAAGTGAAGATCTCCTGAAGTAGTGAGATTCCTCATTATGGGAGGTCTCCAAAGAGAATTTGGGTTTCCAGGGTTTTGAGATATTTTAGAGATAATTCAGAATTTAAGTTTCAAGTTACACAGGTGACATAGAAAGACTCTTCCAATTCTGAAAAATACTATTCTAGAATTTATTTCCTGGATCCCATTAAAGGCAGCAAGGCATTTTCAGCAAGCAAGTTCAGTTCAGTTGCTCAGTTGTGTCCAACGCTTTGTGACCCCATAGAATGCAGCATGCCAGGCTTCCAATCACCAACTCCCAGAGCTTACTCAAATTCATGTCCATCAAGTTGGTGATGCCATACAGCCATCTCATCCTCTGTTGTCCCCTTTTCCTCCCACCTTCAATTTTTCCCAGCATCGGGGTCTTTTCCAATGAGTCAGCTCTTCGCATCAGGTAGCCAAAGTACTGGAGTTTCACCTTCAGCATCAGTCCTTCCAACGGATATTCAGGACTGACATCCTTTAGGATGGGCTGGTTGGATCTCCTCATAGTCAAAGGAACTCAAGTCAAAGGAACTAACCCTAACCCTAACCCTAACCCTGTTGAACCACAGTTCAACAGCATCAATTATTAGGTGCTTAACTTTCTTTATGGTGCAACTCTCACATCCATACATGACTGCTGAAAAAACAACGACTAGACAGACCTTTGTTGGCAAAGTAATGTCTCTGCTTTTTAATATGCTGTCTAAGTTGGTCATAGTTTTTCTTGCAAGGAGCAAGCATCTTTTAATTTCACATCTGCAGTCACCATCTGCAATGATTTTGGAGACCAAAAAAATTTTGGAAAGCATCTTTCCATTGCTTCCCCATCTATTTGCCATGAAGTGATGGGACCAGATGCCATGATCTTAGTTTTCTGAATGTTGAGCTTTAAGCCAACTTCTTCACTCTCCTCTTTCACTCTCATCAAGAAGCTCTTTAGTTCTTCCTTGCTTTCTGCCATAAGGGTGGTGTCATCTGCATGTCTGAGGTGATTGATATTTCTCCCAGCAATCTTGATTCCAGCTTGTGCTTCCTCCAGCCCAGCGTTTCTCATGATGTACTCTGCATATAAGTTAAATAAGCGGGGTGACAATATACAGCCTTGACGTACTCCTTTCCAGATTTGGAATCAGTCTATTATTCCATGTCCAGCACTAACTGATGCTTCTTGACCTGCATACAGATTTCTCAGGAGGCAGGTCAGGTGGTCTAGTACTCCCATCTCTTTAAGAATTTTCCATTTTGTTGTGATCCACACAGTCAAAGGCTTTGGCATAGTCAGTAAAGCAGAAGTAGATGTTTTTCTGGCACTCTCTTGCTTTTCTGATGATCCAACAGATATTGGCAATTTGATCTCTTGTTCCTCTGTCTTTCCTAAATCCAGCTAGAACATCTGGAAGTTCATGGTTCATGTACTGTTGAAGTCTGGCTTGGAGGATTTTGAGCATTACTTTGCTAGCATGTGAGATGGATGCAATTGTGTGGTAGTTTGAACATTCTTGGGTATTGCCTTTCTTTGGGATTGGAATGAAAACTGACCTTTTCCAATCCTGTGACCACTGCTGAGTTTTCCAAATTTGCTGGCATACTGAATGCAGCACTCTCACAGCATCATCTTTTAGGATTTGAAATAGCCTAACTGTAATTCCATCTTTAGAAATAAAATATAGGCTTTTACCGTAAACAAAATGATAAGACAACCTATGGGCTAGGAGAAAATATTTGCAAGTGATGTGACACACAAGGGCTCTTGCCAAAATATATGAACTGTTCATACAGCTCAATAACAGAAAAACAATCTAATTGAAAAGTGGCCAGAAGACCTAAATAAGCGTTTCCCCAAAGAAGAAATACAGATGGTCAATAGACACATGATGCTCATCACTGCTAATTAATAGAATTCTCAATTTATCAAATAGACAAATCAAAACTACAATGAGCTATACCTACCTCACACCAGTTAGAATGGCCACCATTAAAATGTCTACAAATAACAAACGCTGGAGAGTATGTGGAGAAAAGGGGTCCCTTTTACACTGTTGGTGAGAGTGTAAATTGGTGCAGATACTATGAAGAACAGTATGGATGTTCCTCAGAAATTCTAACAGTAGAATTGTTATATGATCCAGCAATCCCATTCCTGGGCATATATCCAGACAAAACTATAATTCAAAATGATCCATGCTCCTCTATGTTCTTAGCAGCACTCTTTATTAATATAATCGCCAAGACATGGAAGCAAGCTAAATGTCCATTGACAGATGAATGGATAAAACAGATGTGGTGTATATATATATATAATCAAATATTACTCAGCCAGGAAAAAGAATGATGATATTTGCAGCAACAGAAATTATCATACAAAGTGAAGTAAGTCAGAAAGACGAAGACAAATACTATGTGATAGCATTTGTACAACACAGATGAACATATCTACAAAAACAGAAACAGACTCACAGATAAAGAGAACAAATTTGTGGTTGCCAAGGAGAGGTGGGGGGAGTTGGAGGGAGGGAAGACTGGGAATTTGGGATTAACAGATGTAAACTATTATATATAGGATGGATAAATAGCAAGGTCCTACTGAACAGCACAGGGAACTATATTCAATATCTTGTGATAAACCACAATGGAAAAGAATATGAAAAAGAATATATATGTATAAGTGAATCACTTTGTACAGCAGAAATTAACATAATACAGTATATCAACTATACTTACATAAAATTTAAATATATATATGGGCTCTCAATTGAAATGTTGTTGTTATCAGTAGATTTAAACTTATTTAAGATTTAGGGACACAAAGTAATACATTTTCAGGTTCGTTAATGTTTGACTAATATAAACCAATAAAACACATTTGTCTCTCTTAAATACGTTCTCAGAAGGGAGTTTTACCATACTGTTAACATAGCCAATAGCAAACATACAACTCGCGTTAGTTTAGTGAGAAGACAGCATACATTAAACTATAAGATGTTATTTTTATAGTTCTACTTGTCCATCATTAAATACACGCAATATATAAAACTTGTAACTCTAGATTCTCTCTCTCTCTGAAACTCTTTTCGTTTTTCATGTAGCTCTTCCAAACACAGGATTCCTTTTCAGGAACTTGTGGAAGTGTGAGAGATACAGAGGCAAAATACAACTAGGAGTTTTTGTTCTCTCAGAAAGATTACAGAAATGGTCTCATCTTTTATTACACTCCAGCACTTTACTTTTTTTTTTTTTTTTCATTTATTTTTATTAGTTGGAGGCTAATTACTTCACAACATTGCAGTGGGTTTTGTCATACATTGACATGAATCAGCGATGGAGTTACATGTATTCCCCATCCCGATCCCCCCTCCCACCTCCCTCTCCACCCGACTCCTCTGGGTCTTCCCGGTGCACCAGGCCCGAGCACTTGTCTCATTCATCCCACCTGGGCTGGTGATCTGTTTCACTATAGATAATATTCAACTCCAGCACTTTAAATGATCATGCATCTCAGTATTTTTCTCTGTGCAACTCTTACTTTTTTTCTCTTTCTAAAGTGATTTACAGGTTACTAAGCAATTTCACCTACATTGTGATCTTGTTTACTCTTAATACTGTATAGCTGATTTAACAGTTACCAGCGTTCACTATCATTTGCCTTTTGCATAGGAAAGCAGACATTTAACATGTGCAATTGCTGCATTTCAGAAATTTTAGCATGTACGTGACAATAATTTATCACAGCAAATAATTTCCTCCACAGAATTTCTTTCTGGTTAGGAACTATGGGGAGCTTTGGTTCTCTGCATTTTAATCACCATTATGAGCATTTGACTGTCCTTCACAGGAGATTTTTAATAAAGAACAATGTTTTTAAAATTGCAAGTAGATAGCAATAAAACTGTTGCAGAGTTTGAGGTGCTGTGTGCTCAGCTAGATTTACTCACTAGCTTAATGTCTCACGCTCATGTGAGAGACTTGTCATGTACAACTTGGCAAAAGTATTGATAAATTGATATGTGGCATGAGCCTTCTGGCTTGCTTAGACATACCCAGTGTGATAAATGTTGCATTGAGAATGATAAGCTCCACTTATATGTCAAAGCAAGAACTGAATTACAGTTGCTGGGAACTACTTTCATGTTTGGACTATTTATCTGAAGTTGGTGTTGATAAGAACATGGTATTTTGTGGGGCTTTAGAGATCCCAATAATAAAAAAGATTCCTTATAGAGTTAGCAGAGCAAAGACGTGGTTTCTACCTTAACTCTGTGGTTCTGAGGCTTTGCCTTTTATGGGCCGTGAGTAATTTTTGAAGGGGACTCTGGAGGTTTGCCTGTATTTTGGAGGTATTGCTTGAGTGCTTTAGAATTTAATAAAGTATTTCTCTGAAGCTATCAAGAGCCCTAGTATGGTGAACTCTTCTGCCAACTGAGACTTCATTTAACCATAATCAGAGATAGCACTTTGGGGGCATAATAGGTTTTGAGGTAGAAGTCTCAAATAACTTATGTCTTGCTGCAAAGAGTTAGATTGATTGCCTAGAGGCACTGAGCCTTTCTGAACCAAATAAATAGATAAAACGGTTTCCACTGTTTAAGCCTGGAGTTTGACATAAATCCTGAGGTATGTTACACACAACTTGCACTGAAACATAAAAATCATAGAATTTTGACTCATTCTTATCTACATGCTTCAGAGCTAGTGGTTCTCTTTTGTTTTATTTTTGTAAGCCTAAAAGAGCAACTGTAACTCAGATAAAGGGTACAGCCTTTTAAGTTTTATTAATACATTTTTCAAGAACTAAATAGATATTATAATATTTTCAAAGACTCTTTAGAGACTGTTATGAATTTCATAGCATATTGCTATTACAGACATGATGGGTGACTCAAAGTTAAAAATAAATTTGGTCTAGTATGTTAAGCTCTGTATTTTGGTAATTATTCTAAGCTGGGTGTCAGTCCATATCATTACAAATGGAAGTCTAAAACATGGAATGAATTTTAGGAGGAAATGGTATCATTACACATAGAAAAGAGATATAGAGTCTCCACAATAGCTCCATGAATTAAAAGAAAGCATTTTATTTTTCCTTGAAGAGCTTAAATTTTCAGTAAGCTGTTAGAATCAAAGAACTACAGAAGTATAAAGAACCTTTGAATCATTAATCAATGCCTTATTTTGGAGAGGAGGAAACTGAGGCTTAGAGAGGCTAGGTGACTCATCCAAGGTCAGGAGCTTGCTAATGGCAAAGCTGGCCCTGATTTCAAGTCCATCAAGTCTTAAATAATGCTTTAATTTCTTTGGCAGGATTTCTGAGTTCATAAAACTGTGCTATTCTTCTGCTATGCTAATGAAAACTGCTTCAAAATGATTTTCTGATTGTCTAATTCTTTTTTCCCCCATCTACTCCAAATGTTAGTCCTAGGCCCATTTCCCGGGTTCTGCCCCTCCCAGAATCTCTGACAGATTCTTCTGCAGGCCCAGACCCACCTGATTTTCTGGCTAAAGCTGAATGAAGTAAGGTATGTAGAGTGGTTCTCTTTATCTTCTACCTTCATCTTGGGACCCTTTGGCTTCAATCACCATCCCCAAATGGTTATATCCTCTTGGAAGATACCATATGAGATCTTATTTTCTACATAGAGTAAAAATTAACGACTGAAGTGAATAATCCATTTTTAGTTCCTTTACTTAATGAATATTTATTAATTACCATGGGTTAGGCTTTGTGATAGAAAGTGGGAACACAAGGTGAGTAAGCCATGACACTGCAAGGATTTGGCACTCTAGTTACAGGAGTTATAAAGTTGTATGTGTTTCCTGGAGACACAAGTGAAGCTCACTTGAAGCAAATCACCTCTTTTGTACTAGGAAGCCCTTGAATTGCCTGTTGGTTTATACACCAAATGTTCCAAGCTAATTTTTAAAAAATTATTTAATAGTATTTACGTGGCACTTACCATGTGCCAGGCACTGTTCCAAAAACTTTATGATTATTAATGCTTTATTTTTTAATTTAATTTTACTTTTAATTGGAGGATAATAACTTTATAATATTTTGTTGGTTTTTACCATATATCAACATGAAACAGCCATAGGTATATATATGCTCCTTTCCTCTTGAACTTCCCTCCCACCTCCCACTCCATCGCACCCCTCTAGGTTGTCATGGAGCACCCAGGTTTGAGCTCCCTGAGTCAAGCAGCAAATTTCCACCGGGCTATCTATTCTACATATGGTAATGTGTATATTTCAATGCTACTCTCTCAAATCGTTCCACCCTCTCCTCCCTTCACTATGTCCAAAAGACTGCTCTTTACGTTTGAGTCTCTTTTGCTGCCCTGCAAATAGGTTCATCCATACCATCTTTCTAGAGTCCATATATATGCACTAATATATGATATTGGTTTTTCTCTTTCTGACTTACTTCACTCTGTATAATAGGCTCCAGGTTCATCCCCCTCACTAGAACTGACTCAAGTGCATTCCTTGTTATGGCTGAGTAATATTCCATTGTATATATACACCACGTCTTCTTTATCCATTCATCTGTTGATGGACATCTAGGTTGTTTCACATCCGGGGTGTTGTAAATAGTGCTATGATGAACACGAGGTCCACAGGAAGCATGTGTACTTACCCACTACATTAAGGACCAAATGTTGACTAAATGAAGAGGGAGCACTGATGAGTTCCATATTTAGCAATAAAAGGAAGAGGAGAGGAGAAGGACATTAAGGCTTTTGGAGATTAGTTGGCAAAAGATTCAGAGAATGAAAAGGGTTTTATTGAGAACTTTTGAAGTTTTGATACCCTTGTAATGTGCCCATGTTTTGATACTGCTGTTTCTTTTTCATCTGTTGGCCTAGAGTAAGGGCTTCCCTCACAGCTCAGTTGGTAAAGAATCCACCTGCAATGCAGGAGACTCCCGTTTGATTCCTGGGTCGGGAAGATTCACTGGAGAAGGGATAGGCTACCCACTACAGTATTCTTGGGCTTCCCTTGTGGTTCAGCTGGTAAAGAATCTGCCTGTAATGTGGGAGACTTGGGTTTGATCCCTGGGTTGGGAAGATACCCTGGAGAAGGGAAAGGCTACCCACTCCATTATTCTGGCCTGGAGAATTCCATGGACTGTATAGTACATGCGGTCGCAAAGAATTGGTCATGACTAAAACTAAAGAAAGTCAGTTAAATAAGGTCTTATGTGCTTATTTCGAGAATCAATATCAGATTTTCTCTTAAACCTTCCCTCTTACCTTGGCATTAACACTATCTACCCAGCCTCCCAGCCAGAACCAGCAGTCTACCACAAGTGGACATATACTGAAATCACCTGGGAGAACTTTAAAAAATCCTGATGTCTAAGAAAAGAAAGATGCTCATCATTGCTAATTATTGTAAATCAAATGCAATGAAAATGCAAATCAAAACTACAATGAGGTACCACCTCACACCAGTCAGAATGGCCACTGTTAACAAGTCTACAAATAACAAATGCCAGAGAGACTGTGGAGAAAAGGCAACCCTCCCACACTGTTGGTAGGAATGCAAATTTGTGAAGCCACTATAGAAAACAGTATATAGGTTCCTCAAAAAACTAAAAATAGAATCATCATATGATCCAGCAACCAAATTAAAAAAGGTACATGCACCAGTATGTTCATAGCACCACTATTACAATAGCCAAGACATAGAAGCAACTGAAGTGTCCATTGACAGATGAATGGGTAAACAAGAATTCGTACATATATACAATGCAATACTACTCAGTTATAAAAAGAATGAAATAATACCATTTGCAGCAACAAGGATGCAACTAGAAATTATCATACTAAGTAAAGAAAGTCAGAAAGAGAAAGATAAATACAAGATCTCTTACATGTGGAATCTAAAATAGGTTCACAAATGAACCTATTGATAAAACAGAAACAGAATCATGGACATAGAGAACAGACTGTTTCCAAGAGGAGGGATGAGGAAGGGATGGGGTAGGATGTTGGGGTTAGCAGATGTAAATTTTTATATATATAGAATGGATAAACAAGAAGGTCCCACTGTACAGCACAGAGAACAATATTCAATATCCTATGATAAACCATAATAGAAGAGAATACAAAAACAATGTGTATATATACATATGTGTGTACATATATGTACATACATGTATGTATGTACATATATGTATATGTACACACATATATACATATATGTGTGTGTGTATATATATATGTATAACTGACAACTTCCTATTCCATTCCTCTCCTAGGTCTTATTGTTTAAGCTACCTTTACTCTTTAACTTTTTGTGCCCCAAAGGAAATAGCAGGAGGACAGCGAACAGCTCTCAGTGTCAATCTGGCCTACTCATATTGCTTCCTGAGGTTTCCTAGGAAAGTCTGAAGGGCCCCTGCACCAGGATCTCATGCCCTAGATGTGAAGATGATTTGTGGATCCATCCATAGTCATTTGGGGCAAATGGTTTGCAAACAGCAGTATTTGGTCATAGCCTGAGTTGGGGCCCTTGAATTTAGTGGATGTCCCATGGCAAAATTGAGAGATAACTATCTTCTGAGACCCACCATAGGAGCTGTGTGTCCTGAAGGAAAAAATCATGTAGGTGTATGTCCATGGACTTAAGATCTATGAAGGCCTAGGGTGGGAACCATATTGTGTACAGAAACAGTGACTGGGTTAATAGGGGCAGGGGGAGACCACAGCAATGTAGAATGGACAAGCCCCTTCCAAACAGGCATGTGTTCCAGTAACTGGCTAAGTGGGAAGAGAGTGTATGACATTAAGGACCTACAGTCCAGTCCATGAAAATCTGGGTGCATCCCCTTTAAGAAACCTAAAAGCCACAAGGCTTCTCTTGCAGCTCAGTTGGTAAAGAATCTGATATTTTCCATACGTGTAAACCCTCAACACTGTTCACACTCTAGCTTGAATCTACCTCACCCATGGAACCATTTGCCACCAACCTGAAGTGATCACTTCTTCTCTGATATCTTAGAGCACAAAACCATGTTTTATTATTAAATTTAATCGTTTCTGTGAATTTTCATGGGCTTCCTTCATGGCTCCGGTGGTAAAGAATCTGTCTGCAATACAGGAGACTCTGGTTTGATCCCTGGGTCAGGAAGATTCCCTGGAGTAGAATAGGAACTATCCATACATCTTTAGCATTTCCCACTTAACAAACCAACAAAGAAACATGTGAAGGAAGAACTGCATTCCAAAAGAATCTTCCAGTTTAGACATTGGCACTAGAAATTTAGACTGGGTCTACAGAGTTCCTAACTGTGACACTGGTGTTACCTTAGCCGGCTTAGTTTCATATCCCACAGAAGCTAGCTCCCATTGGACTGGAAAATTCTCTAAAGTGTACCTCGAAGCCATGAGTACCTTTGGATGCAAGAGGGCTGGGTCAGAGGAATTGCATGGATCAAAAAAAAAAAAAGTAAGTGTTCTAAAGTTTTGGGAGCAAAACAACTCTAGCCAAGGGCACTGTCTTTGGATAATTCCTCAGTTCTTGAAAGCCTGATCTTCAAAAGTATTTTCATCAATACTTTCTTTTACCAAATCAAGAGGCTTATGTAGTTCTAAACCAACTCTCAAAAAAGTATCTCTGGGTTAACTTGAGACATTTATGAATTTTGGTATAGCCTTGCTGCCATCAGTTGAAGGTATCTGGCATTCCAGGGTCACCTCATTTTCTCCTAGGGTGGGAGACTACATAAATCTTGAGGGCTCTGTTCACAGAACCTTGGGTCTCTCTGCATAGAAACAGACATGAGTTCCAAATTCTCCGGGAAAATCTAGACTGGAATGCGCAAGATTTGGGGCACTTATTGACTCCCTGTTTCTAGACAGGCAAGGGTCTGGTATAATTTAACAGAGCCAAGGTTCTCGGTGACAAGGCCTAGATGGAGTAGAACAGTGCTGGTCCACGGGCTGTAGAACATAGAACCAAGGAGGGAAAACTGGAAGAGAGGCTTTCTAAGGACAAAACCAGGATCAGAAAGACTGTCAAGTACAAATAATGGTGATAGTCAGAGGAGAAGCTGGAACCACAAAGCAGAGCAAGCATCCGACTAGTGGAAAGTGGGAGGCGGAGCCAGGCGTGATACCCTGGGATACGGGAGGTGACCACAGGACTTCATGGTGTGTCAGAGATCTTACCCATGGGAGAAGAAGTTGTTACAAACACTTCACATATTGGAACAATAAGATTTTGGTCTAAGTTGCCTATATGTCATCTGGTTTTATAGGGGAAAAGGTGGAAAGGATTACATCTGTCTATATGCCCTGTAGTTTCCTCAACATAATGGACATCATAATGGTTTTGAAAACTTTTTCATGAATGGTTTCAGGGAAATTTAGATTCATTAACTTTTAAAAGGAGACAATTAAGTTTCCTTCCCAGGCCAACTAAGCCCTTGCCCGTTCTCATCAAGAATGAGGACTGGCACTAAAACACAGAGAAATCCCATCAGAATTGAGGCCTGACAGACACAGTTCAGTTGAGTTCAGTCGCTCAATCGTGTCTGACTCTTTGCCACCCCATGAACCGCAGCACGTCAGGCCTCCCTGCCCATCACCAACTCCTGGAGTCCACCTAAACCCATGTCCATTCACTCAGTGATGCCATCCAACCATCTCATCCTCTGTCATCCCCTTCTCCTCCTGCCTTCAATCTTTCCCAGCAACAGGGACTTTTCAAATGAGTCAGCTCTTCCCATCAGGTGGCCAAAGTACTGGAGTTTCAGCTTCAGCGTCAGTCCTTCCAATGAATATTCAGGACTGACTTCATTTAGGATGGACAGTTTGGATCTCCTTGCAGTCCAAGGGATTCTCAAGAGTCTTCTCCAATACCACAGTTCAAAAGCATCAATTCTCCGGCGCTCAACTTTCTTTATAGTCCAACTGTCACATCCATACATGACCACCAGAAAAACCATAGCCTTGACTAGACGGACCTTTATTGACAAAATAATGTCTCTGCTTTTCAATATGCTGCCTAAGTTGTTCATAACTTTTCTTCCAAGGAGTAAGCGTCTTTTAACTTCATGGCTGCAATCACCATCTACAGTGATTTTGGAGCCCAGAAAAATAAAGTCAGCCACTGTTTCCCCATCTATTTGCCATGAAGTGATGGGACTGGATGCCATGATCTTAGTTTTCTGAATGTTGAGCTTTAAGCCAACTTTTTCACTCTCCTCTTTCACCTTCATCAAGAGGCTCTCTAGTTCTTTACTTTCTGCCATAAGGGTGGTGTCATCTGCATATCTGAGGTTATTGAAATTTCTCCCATCAATCTTGATTCCAGCTTGTGCTTCCTCCAGCCCAGCGTTTCTCATGATGTACTCTGCATATAAGTTAAATAAGCAGGGTGACAATATACAGCCTTGATGTACTCCTTTTCCTATTTGGAACCAGTCCGTTGTTCCATGTCCAGTCCTAACTGTTGCTTCCTGATCTGCATACAAGTTTCTCAAGAGGCAGGTCAGGTGGTCAGGTATTCCCATCTCTTTCAGAATTTTCCACAGTTTATTGTGATCCACACAAAGGCTTTGGTGTAGTCAATAAAGCAGAAAGAGATGTTTTTCTGGAACTCTCTTGCTTTTTCGATGATCCAGTGGATGTTGGCAATTTGATCTCTGGTTCCTCTGCCTTTTCTAAAACCAGCTTGAACATCTGGAAGTTCTCGGTTCACGTATTGCTGAAGCCTGACTTGGAGAATTTTGAGCATTACTTTGCTAGCGTGAGAGATGAGTGCAGTTGTGCAGTAGTTTGAGCATTCTTTGGCATTGCCTTTCTTAGGGATTGGAATGAAAACTGACCTTTTCCAGTCCTGTGGCCACTCCTGAATTTTCTAAATTTGCTGGCATATTGGGTGTAGCACTTTAACAGCATCATCTTCCAGGATTTGAAATAGTTCAACTGGAATTCCATCACCTCCACTAGCTTTGTTCATAGTGATGCTTCCTAAGGCCCATTTGACTTTACTTTCCAGGATGTCTGACTAGTATTATCAGTTTTTCTTCAAAGAAATCCCATTGGGGAGGCATTAGAAAAGCAATGGGTTAGCATTTCAGAAATTGTCTATGCAAAATGCTACCATAAATTATAATAATAGAATAAAACTAACTTTGATTATTTACAATATACCAGGCCTCAATATCTCTACGTGTTCTCATTGTTTTCTCACAAAATTCTTTAAGTGCCAATGTATTTCCCACTTTGTGGATGAGAAAGCTGAGGCTCCAAGAGGCAGATTCACACAGAGACAACCCAAGCCTTTGCATTTAGCTACCACACAGATGGCGACCCACATGGTTTGAGTAATGTTGGTATGGTGGGCTAAATGGCACCTTCCCAAATAATATATCTGCATCCTAACCCTTGGAATCTGTGAATGTGATCTAATTTGGAGATCATCCCATGTTATCCAGGGGAGCCTTAAATCCATTTAAAGCCATTTTTATAGGAAATAAAAGAGAGACTCACAAGGAGAAGAGGAGACATCTGTGTGAAGACAGAGGCTGAGACTGAAGCGATGCAGCCATACTCTAGGGATGCCTGGAGCCACCAGAGTTTGGAAGAGGCAAGGAAAGATTCTCCCCTAGAGCATGCAAGAGGAACACAGCCAGTCTACATTTGATTTTATATTTCTAGCCTCCAGAACTATGTGAATAAATTTCTGTTGCTTTAAACCACTAGGATTGTGGTAATTTGTTATGGCAGCTTCAGAAAAATACAGTTGACCTTTAAACAATGCAGGGGTTAGGAGATTAACAAGGGGTTAACAAGTTAACACCTTGCTCAGCTGAAAAGTGTCACTTTACAGTCTGCCCTCCATACCACAATCCTGCATCCCAGAATCAACCAACTACAGATTGTGTACTGCTATACTATTTATACTGAAAAATAAAATCTATGTATAAGTGGATCTGTACAGTTCAAATCCATTTTGTTCAAGAGTCACCTGTAATACAGGTGGTTTCTTAGCTTAGGCTGCCAGAACATAATTGCATAAACTGAGTGCATCAGCAACAGGAACTTATTTTTTCACAATTCTGGAGGATGGAAGTCTAAAGTCATGATGTCAGCAGGATCAGGTTCTGGTGAGAGCCCTCTTCCAGGGTCTATAAGGGCACTAATCTCATTCATGAGGGTTCCACCCTCATAACCTTATCACTTTCCAAAGACCCCAGCTTCTAATACCATCACACTTGGGGTAGGATTTTACTATACTATCTTGGGAAGACATAAACATTCAATCTATAATAATTGGTAAAGGTGGTTTTTTTTTTTAACTTGGGGAGCTTCTGTATGGCCACATTTTAGAAGAAAGAATAATTCCAAGGAATCAATCAAATGATTTTTAAATTAAAAGCTTTTTTATTATTGTTACTTAAAGGACCATTACTATGTGTCAGTACACTTTTTAGAGAATCAAAGATGTTTTATCATTTGAACTTAGTATCATTGGTGGAGCAAAACCTCATAATATTATAATATAACATCAAAACAATGGTTTTCAACTAAAGCTTTTGATTACTATTAAAAACAATTGTTTTAAAAAATAGAATATTCTCTTTTAATATTTTAGTACTTCATAGCAACAATCAACTGTCTTTTAAAATCATATTTAACTAATTTTTTCCCAGAAAAATCATTTATTCAACAATAGTGAGATACTGTAGCATCATGTAAAACTGTCTTTAGCTTTATTATTAGAATATATGTTGGTGATCCCTAACCAATATTTTGTCAATGAGTCAAATTTAAGATTTCTAGCATATAAAGGGTGAAATCTCTATTTTTAAATTTTCAATTTATAACTTCTTTCTCTATGTTAATGTGTTCTCATTGATGGATCACCAGAGACAATAAATACTCTTCTCCAAAGGTTATTTAGAGACTTCTGCATTACTCTTTCATCAGATTATAAAGGATAAATGGCTTTGATACATGGCTTCATTCCCTTTTACTATTTACCACTATGGCAGATCCTGATTTTAAACACCATAATTCACTCAACGTAATTATGCCCTATTTTATAGCTTGCTGCATTATATTTGAAAAGTACATTATTCACTGTGATTTGAAAACATTCATAAGATAAGTGTGACTGTGTTAATTTAGTTAATGCTTCAAGCAAGTGCGGATAATATTAAATGAATGTTTTCTTTGACTGCTAGCAACACACATTAGAGCAAAAAGGAAATCATTTGTTTTGAGGATTAGTCACGTTATACTAGTGTCTAACAAATGGTGAGATAAATAGCAGACATTACATTTTATTTTAATGCATCATAAAGCAAAAAGGAACAGGAGATGCAGTTTGTTCATAAAAAATAAGTACATTTTTACACTCTTACAGTAATTTCAAGCTACTGTGGTGTGATCATGAGCCTTCTAATCAAATAGATATGTTTTTAAATTTTGCCTCACTACTAAGTCACTGAGCAATTCAGCATATAGTAATTAATCTCTCTGAAACTTTATTTTTACCTGTATAATGGGAGAGTATCTACTAACTTCTGGGAAAATTGAATGCAGTAAGTGAGAAAGGAAGTTAATAATGACTGACAGATAGTAAATAATCATTACATGATTGACAGTGTTGTTGTTTTTGAATCTACCTTTAGAATCTGAAGCACTGACAGAACAATTGCATGATTTGTGAGTCTTCTTATCATTCGTTTTCTCAATGTCTCTTCTCAGATTCTATTACCATTTCTTTGTATATTTATCTTATTGCTTATGGATTCTATTACTGAGAATTAATCATAAATTTGAGATGTCTTACACAACTGACTATATCATTATCATGTGACTTCTTAATATTTTTAGGCAACCAAGCTCACTTAAGAGATATAGAGTCCACAATAAATGAAGAGTAATACACAACTGACCCTTGAATAATGCAGGGGTGAGGGGTGCTGACTCCTGCACGGTTGAAAATTTGCACATGACTTTTGACTCCCCAGAAACTTAGCTACTAATAACCTACTATTGACTGAAAGCCCTGCCGATAATATAAACAATAAGTTAACACACACTTTGTGTGTTATATGTACTCTATACTATATTTTCTTACAATAAAGTAAGCTAGAAAAAATGTTATTAAGAAAATCACAAGAAAAAAATACATTTACAGCACCATACTGTATTTATGGAAATCATGTTTATATCATCTGTCAGTACCTACATCAACATCAAATGTATTGAATGTTGAAACATTAAAACACTGTAGATGTTATATGTATTACTAACACTAGTGTTAGTAATTAACACTAAAATATTAGAAATATTTCTAATAAAATATTAAAAATGAAAATGTGGTGTGATAAAATCATTTATTTACAGATGTAACAGTTCATGTGTTGATAATGAAGAAACAGCAATATGAAGGCTGTATGGTAGCCTGATATAATCGATAGGATTGCTTCACAGTAGCCTACCTTATACACTAATGGATAAATTGTTATAAAAATGTTATGGTATACAATATTACATTCATATATATTCATATATTCTTAGTATATATTCATAATATATATTCATATATTCATATTCATAACACAACATTGGAAACATTGTTATATTTTTTAAAAACCACTTACTTGTGATGATAGGTTAATACACAGTTTCTCTCATTGTGAGAGAGGGGCATACTCTACAGTAATGTAATTCTTTGAAGCAAAATAATAAACCAGTAAAAGAACTAACACACTGCTAAGGTTATATTAAATATCACTCCCTTACGCCTATGTAAGGGTAGGCTGTCCACTTCAATACAAGTCTTGCCCACAGTGTTCTACATGAATGCTTAGGCGATGACGATAGTGACGCATAAACGTCTCACACAGTTCTTGCCACGTGGTATTACATTCTCACACTCACAGACGTACACAGCAGGTAAGTTTACTAACTATACTGCATGATGACTACTTTCTATTCATTAAGGGAATAAGGCCTTCATCCTTGTTGTCCTCACATGGAGTAGGCTGAGGAGGAGGAGGACGAGGAGGGGTTGGTCTTGCTGTCTCCAAGGTGGCAGAAGCAGAAGAGAGAGAGGAAGTGGAAGGGAAGGCAAGGGAGACAGATACACTCGGTGTACATAGTAATTTCCATCTGGATATTTTGCTTTTCCATTTCTCTGGAATTGTTTCTGTATGGAACCAATTCTTTTTTCACCATTTCCTTTGGTTTCAGTGCCCATATCACTGTGTCATAGAAGGCTCTGTGTCATAAAAGAAGTCAAAAGTAGTCTTGAATAATCAAAACCCTTCCGCCAGCTTGCCTAATGTCAGTTTGTTTTCTGGCACTGTGCTTCTTCTATGCCTTCTTTCTTATCATGCGGCACTGGTTCAGAAGCACTCATCTCCATCAAATGGGCTTCTGTTCATTTCTCTGGTGTGGCGTCTATTAGCTTCAAGGGCCATATCTGGAAACCTTTCACCCTCATCTTTTTCCCCCATATCCATAATCTTTTTCATGATTCCCTTGTTTGGCTCTGTAATAAATCTTGTGAAATCATGCACAACAGCTGGACACATTTTTTTCCAGCAGGAATTTATTGTTTTAGACTGGGTGACTTTCATGACATTTTCTATTACAAAAATGATATCCTCAATGGTGTGATTTTTCCAGGCTTTCATGGTGTTCTGTCTATTGAAGTTCTCTTCCATTGCACTGACAGTCTTTTCTGTAGAGCACCATGTGTAATGAGCCTTAAAAGTCCTTGATTTACAGGCTGAATTAGAAACATTGTGTTTGGGGGCAAGGAGACCACTTTGATGCCTTTGGTGTTGAACTCATGGGGTTTGGGGTGGCCAGAGACATTGTACAATAGTGAAAGAACATTAAAAGGCAGCCCTATACTGGTAAGACACTTCCTAAGTTCAGGGACAAAGCATCAGCGGAATAAATCCAGAAAATCGAATCTCATTGTTCAGGCCTTCTTATTGTACAACCAAAAGACTGGCATCTGGTATTTATCTTTTCCTTTCAAGACCCAGGAGTTTGCAGCTTTGTGGATAAAGGTAGTCCTGATCATAAGCTTAGTAATTTTCTTAATGTTGTCTGGGAACTCATCTGCTGCCTCTTGGTCAGCAGAAGCTGCTGCTTCTGCTATCTTGACATTTTTAAAGCCAAACCACTTTACAAAATGATCAGACCATTCCACACTTGCATTAAATTCTCCAGTTTTAGATCCTTCACCTTCTTTTTGTTTTAAGTTGTCATGTAATGACTTTGCTTTTTCTTGAATCATATTATAGTCTACAGATGTGACTTTCTTAGAGCAATCCTGAATCCATATAAGAGCTGTATTTTCAATAAGAGATAAAAAGATATTTCATGAAAAGTACAAGGTTTTCATGCCTTCTGTCCTGGCTGCAGTGACAGAGTGGCAGTTTCATGGGGGAATTTTTTTGGGGGGGGTGTCCTTTTGCTGGATTCATCTATCTTTGAATGGTGGGCAACCATCATTGCAGACCTCAATCTACAGTACATATTAAACAAGTGAACTTTTTCTTGTCATGTCATGACTTCTCTGTTTCTTGGGAGCACTTCTAGCATCACTAGGGCACCATGGTGTTATTCAAGGTTATGGTACTGCACTAAACACTATGAAAAATAATCATGAATCTCAAGAATACAGTTTTTATTGCAATACACAATTTCCTGGAGAGATGAGCTGTTCATGTGGAGATGATTAGAGTTACAAAGTGTCTCAAGAAAATACTCACAACACTTGAGTTCTCTGCAATAGCAACAGGAAGTGGCTACAGAATTATTACAGTAGGACAGTGTGTACTATTAAACTTTATGTAGTTAAGATTTGGTAGTTCAGCTCGTAAAAAAAAAAATCTGCCTGCAATGCAGGAGACCCTGGTTCAATTCCTGTGTCAGGACGATCCTCTGGAGAAGGGATAGGTTCCCCACTCCATTATTTGGACTTCCCTAGTGGCTCATATGGTAAAGAATCAGTGAAGTGAAGTGAAGTCGCTCAGTCGTGTCCGACTCTTTGCGACCCCGTGAACTGTAGCCTACCAGGCTCCTCGGTCCAGGCAAGAGTGTGGGTTGCCATTTCCTTCTCCAAAAGAATCAGTACTTCATCCTTATGTTTGTTTGCATTTCCTTCAACTGTAAATGCTACCATGTATAATGGGTGTGCATAAATTTTTATAAAGTTTAATACTCTGTAATAGATTTGTATTATTTTATGGTGGTAAATGATAGAATAGCATCTACTTCGATTTTATGCATTCCTATCATAACTTTTTTTCTTAATTTTTTTCAACATTTCAAGGCTATACAGTTTATTGGCAAGTATTCTCAAATTCTCAAAGGTCTCCAAAATTTTTTCCATTATATTTATTGAAATAAAATCCACATATAAGTAGACCCACACAATTCAAACCCATGTTTTTCAAGTCTCAATCATACTTAGGAAATGATTCCAAAGATGCTTTCCTTTCATCTAAGGTGAAGCAATGATCAATCGTTTCCATCCTTGTGTACAGTAAAGTAAGCAAACAGTGGAATACAGTATAAAATCTCAACAGTATATTTGGTCAGATATAGTACCTCTTCTTTAAAACTGGTAGATAAATCAGAGGTTTTTTAATTGCAGGGGGTGGTGGGTTCCTTCTTTTTTTTCTGTGTTAAAATTAGTCTTTAAAGATACCCAATTACAGATTTTTAGTCCAAGATGATATGTTTCCTTTCTCTCTCTCTCTCTCTCTCTCTCTCTCTCTCACACACACACACACACAAACTAGCAAAATCATGTGATAGTCACCTTTTCAGTCAACTTCACTATTATTTAATAGTGTTGACAAAAGTTCAAACTCCTCTATAGTAAAAGAGAGCTTTCAGTCCTGCCTTCAACAAAGGTTCTCTGAGCACTTGTCCGTGCAGGATGATCTACTAAACGACTTTCTGTAGTCACTTCAAGCTGACAATAAAACTTACCTTTACTAAAAAACAAGTCATTGTCAGACCCAGGGCAAAAACATACAAGAAGAGTCTAGAACATTATTTCTTGTCATACCAATATGCTAGGAAACTATGGAGCTACTGGAGTTGTGTCAAAAGAACTCAAGGGTCAACTTTAATAAGCTCTCACTAGCCAAAGATGAGACTATTTGAGTATGAATAAAGAAAACTGCAACTAATAGAAAAAAATAAACTTTATACATAAAAATTCATAATAATATTTTAAATAATAATAACTGGTTAGAATATTAGGATATTTAATATTATTAAAATAAATAATGTTTATTATTTTAAATAAATTAGAATTATTGTTTATTATTTTAAATAATAATATTAAATAAAATATTTAATATTTTTAAATACTAATAAAACCCTAAGATCCTCCTCCTCCCTAGGAGGATCTTAGGGTTTCAACTCATTATTTTGGAAACTGGTAATAAAGGAATAGAATTAAAAATCTTTTGTTCTGTTAAACCATACTGTACCTCAAGATAACTCGATAGTTGATGAGGGAGCTCATAAATGAGAATGAGTTGATGGAATTCCTCAACCTCTGATGAATTAATGGATCTGGGGAGTGATCATACATGGCTTATAGCATCACAACCAGACATTATATGTCTTATGATGGAAGTATGCATCAACTATGCAGTAAAAATCTTATCACACCTCTCAATCTAACTTCCATATCACAGAGGACAGAGGAACTTAAAATTGACAGCATAGGAAGCAATCCGTTCTGCAAAATCCAACCTATGAAAAAGGTATACAGGACAAAAATGCATTTTTTCAACAAATAAACTTCAAAAAAAAAGAAAAGATTGAAGAAGAATCTATACATTAAGAGATACTTAAGAGACTAATCTAATCTAAATTCCAACCTAATCTTATTGAATCCTGATTAAACAATGTGCTAAAAAGAAAGGAAAGGGGAGAGAGAGACAGATTTTGGGGAGAGAGAGAGACTTGGGCAATTGGAAAAACATAAATATAGTCAATAAACTAGATGAAATAGGACTTGCTGCTGGTATTTTTACGTGTGAAAATAATATTATGTTTTAAAGAGCACTATTTATCTTTGAGGAATATATACCAAAGTATTTACAGGTGGAGAGACATGATATTTGGAATTTCTTTCAAAATAATCTGGAAAGAACTGGAGGAACATAGATCAAAGAAGCTTGACCATGAGTTGATCTTTGTTAAAGGTAGATGATGGGGACATGTTATTATATTTTCTCTACTTTAAACATAAAAATTTCTATAATTTTTTAAAATTATTGAACTTGATGGGACTCTTTTTGGATGAATTTTGTTGTTAGAATCACAATTTCTAAATATGTTAAAAGTTATCAAAAGGAATGAATGTTGCTATAATGTCTCCTTACAGTTTTGATGTGAAATCACAAATAACATAAAAAATCACAAATAGCACATAAAAAGTGCCTATCCATTTTCCTGAAAATCAAATTTGTTCAATAAATAATGAAACTGAAAAGGTAAAAGTGTTTGTCACTCAGTCGTGTCCAACTCTGTAACCCCATGGGCTGTGGTCCACAAGGCTCCTCTGTACATGGAATCTCGGGGCAAGAATATTGGAGTGGGCTGCCGTTCCCTTCTCCAGGGGATCTTCCTAACCCAGGGATCAAACCCACGTCTCCTGCATTCCAGGCAGATTCTTTACTGTCTAAGCCACCAGGGAAACCAATAAATAATGGTTATTATATGTTTGATCATTGAGGTATCCAAAGTGAGTGCTGCTGAAAAGACAAAGTAGAATCTTCCTGGAAATGTGGTAAATTGCGATTATGCCAGAAGCACCATCTCCGCACAAAATAGAGGAGAAGCTATTTCCCAAAAGAAACAGGAAAATTGGTAAGTTCCAACACAGGTGAAAGAACAGAGCCTGGGTAGCAAAGAAACAAATATCCACCCTTTGGAGAAAACAGGAAACTTCTGTTTTACCTAATACTTGACTTCATATAAACTAAGGATTCAGTACTAATAGGGTAACACTGGTAACATGTAAGTTACATCCTAAATCCAAACAACACTTTTATATAAAGATTTAGAGTATATGTAATGGTGATTAATTTTTAGTCAGATCACACAACAATTTAAACTTTTGAGTTCCTAAAAATATACATCATTATCTGCTTTATAATGTCAATTTGAGAATGTGTGAGTTTTTCACAGTTTATATCAACTGAGTAAAATTTCACTGTCAAAATTATAGGACAAGTTTTTGAACAAAATGCCTAAGATTATAAATCCATTATTGAAAGACTACAATTTACTCTGCCACACATATTTAAAAAGCGTCTGAAAAACAATAAATAAAATAAAAAATAAAAAGCATTTGACTACAATGAAAAAAAAAACCCTCAATATTTGAAATTTTGTTCATATGATGGCTTATAATCTGATTTGGAAAAAAATGTTGACTTTTTTACATGGTTAAGATTTCAAAAGTGCTTAATTTCTTACAGAAGTCAGTCTGTAACAGAAAACATCACTACCCTTACATTACATTACCCACTGTAATGTAATGCAAGCATTACACTAGTAATGGTGAAATTAAACTTGTTTACTGAAGGCTTCACCAAAAAATTGTTCAAAAGATATAGGAGGAACTTGGGGGGGGGTGTGTGCAAATTATTTGAAAGATACAACACAGTAATGCAGCATATATCAGATTCTTCCTTTCTCCAAGAACTGTTCTATATCTTTGGCATACAGTGATGAATAAAATACCATCCCCTCCTTTAGTGCACAGTAAAGAGAAGACCTCTGTCTAAAGAACGATGGTATGATCAAATGAATGCCAAGGCAGAGGCAAAAACTCAGTGTGTGCAGGATGGAAAAGAAGCGCTAAGGTTTTCTTGAGGGCTGGGACTAAGGAAGCTGTAGAACAGATAATAGAAGCACTGTTGACTGTAGAAAGAGTCATTAGATTACATACTCCAAATTAATAATTCAAACTTGTAGAGTCATGGTCACATAATACACATATTTTTAGAAATATGGCAACAATGTGGAAATAGATCAGAGTGAGTGAGGCTGAAACAAGAACACAAGAAGAAAGATATTTCAAGAGGGAAGGATTAGGAGAGAGATGGGTAAATGGGCAAGAAAATTATATGTGAGGATATTTAGAAGGTAAGGACTCAGAAGACTTTGTGAGTGAGCAAAAAGAGGGAAATGGAAGAAGAAAAGCAGTTAAGTCAATGGTTCTTAAAGCAGGATACCTAGAACAGCAGCAGTAGCAGCCCCTGGGAACTTTTTAAGAAATATATATTCTTTAGCCTCACTCCAGACCTTCTGAATAATAAACTCTGGGATAGGGGCCCAACAATCCATGTTTAACAACTTTTCTGGGTAATTCTGATGCATGCTACAGTTTGAAAAGCACTTTCGGCTACAATTGGTTCTCAAATCAGTTGCAAATTGCACAGGGATCTTAGAAAAAGAAAATTCCCATCCCAGAAATTCTTGTTTCACTGGGCCAGACTGTAACCTAGACATCAGGATTTATATATTACTGGTGGTGGTTTAATCGCTAAGTCGTGTCTGACTCTTGCAACCCTATGGACTGTAGCCCGCCAGGCTCCTCTGTCCATGGGGATTCTCCAGGCAAGAATACTGGAGTGGGTTGCCATTCCTTTCTTCAGGGGATCTACCCAACCCAGGAATCAAACCCAGGTCTCCCTCATTGCAGGCAGACTCTTTACCATCTGAGCCACCTTCATGTAGTCATATGCATTGTGAATCTGCAAGAAGGGGATCTGATATGCATGGCTTCTGAAAATCCTCTGACCATGGAATCTTTTTTATATGAGATATCAGTTACCTTACATCAGTGTTTTGTGGGATACTATTTTAACAATGTTGTACTAGTATAGAAATACGCCACATTACATTACAGAATTATATGGTTACTACAGAGGATAGCTTCAGAGTCAGACACTTCTGGATAGTATTCTGGATGTACTGCTCAGTTAACATGTGATCTTGAGCAAATTACTTAATCTTTTGCAAGTCAGTTTCTTCACATATAAAATGGATACAATAATTCTGGTAGTCCCTATATTGTATTATAGGGTTGTTGTTAGAATTAAGTAAGGTAGTATAAGTAAAGTGCTTAGCCTTGCACCTGGCACATTGCAACTGCTAGTAGACTGCTGTTGTTGCTTAGTTGCCAAGTCATGTCCAACTCTTTGCGACCCCATGGACTGCAGCACACCAGGCCTCTCTGTCCCTGGAGTTTGCCCAAGTTCCTGTCCATTGAACCGGTGATTCTATCCAGCCATCTCATCCTCTGTCACCCACTTCCCCTTCTGCCCTCAATCTTCCGTTGCATCAGGGTCTTTTCCAAGGAGTCAGCTCTTCGTATCAGGCGGCCAAAGGATTGGAGCCTCAGCTTCAGCATCCTGGCTGACAGTGATATTCAGGGGTGATCTCCTTTAGGATGGACTGGTTTGATCGCTTTGTTGTCCAAAGGATTCTTAAGCGTCTTCTCCAGCACCACATTTTAAAGGCATCGATTCTTTGACACTCTGTCTTCTTGATGGTCCAACTCTAGTAGATATTGTCTTTATTAAAATCCTATTATTACCACAGCTTGCATCTACTTTATCACAATCAATGTTTGTCATTATCCCTTTATTTTCTTGCCTTGTGCTGTGACTTTCAAAAAAACCTAGAAAATACACCCTGGCTTATTAGGTACCAATGTAGATTACCATGTGCAAAATCAGTCTTTTTGTTAAATAGGATAATATTTTATCCTATAATTTCAAAATATATTTCAGTAAAGTTTAGAAATATTTCTCGTAATTGTGGTGTAGTAGCTGAAGCAACTTAGAAGCAGCAGCAGCAGCAGCTAAACTTATTATTGGTGTCTTCTGAAATCCATGAGACAAAAATTAGGAATTTCTACCTTCATGAAAGGGTGACAAGAACATTTATTAAATATGTTCCCTGAAATTTATCATTGTAAAATGACAGACAACAATACATTTCCAGAGGAGCTAGAAAAAAAAATCTTCTTATTTATATAGTCAGTGTTAGAATCCTAGGAAACAAAGGATTCTTGAGAAAATGTCTTTTAGAGGCCTGTTACATAGGCCTCTAAGAATCGAAGATAAACTTATCCTTGCACAGATTTTAATACTAATATCAATGATAGAGTATAATTGTTAATATTTTTATTTTACAATTCTTTTAATGCTCTCATTTGATAATAATGCATCTGTGCTCTGGTAACCCTCAATATGGACGTTGTACTTCAATTTATTTTGTAAATCTGTGCATATGGGAATGTATAAGCTCAGAATGTAGCAAAAATCTGTGTAGGCTACATCCTTAAGTATCTATTATGGCTAAAATGAAAAAGAAATGCAAATCAATACTTAGCAGAAGAGACCACTATCATCCTCCAAAGCAGATGGCCCAAATGAAAACACTTAAATGAAAAATAAAGAGCAATTAAAACCTATAGTTAAAGAATTACAGGTGATTTACATTTTATTATTTACAAATAGCTGAAGCCTAAATAGAATTTACTTTCTTTGTTTTTGTCCTCTATATGAGATCAGTGTTTCTCAACTTGAGAATATTAATTTTCTCTGGAGTCACAATAGCAACAAACTGGGTCAGGAAGGAATGCCTGCCAAAGCCCATCTATTAATCCTGTCTTTGGCAGACCCTTAGACCTCTCTGAAACTGAGTTACTCATCTGCAAAACAGGTCAAAAAATGTCAACCGTTTATTTCCACAGCATTAATATGAGGACTAAAAAAAAAAGTATGTGAAACAGATGTGAAAACTGTAAATCACAGTATAAATGTTAAGGGTTATTGTGAATCATAAACCATTTACATTGTTCTTGGCCCCCAGATATTTCTTTGCAAGTCTGGCTTCTTCTCATCATTTAGGTTTTAATTTAAACGTCACATCTTCAGAGTGTTTCCTGAGCAGTTAATCTCAAGTAGAAATCTACAAACTCTACTAGTCACTTCTTGTTCTTTTTTTTTTTTTGAAGATGTCTCTCTGTTATGTTTGCTTGTTTATTCATTTTTATTTTTGACTGTGCAGGGTCTTTGCTGCTGCGCACAGCCTTTATTTGCAGTGAGAGGGGGGTACTCTTGGTTGCCGTGTGTGGACTTATTGTGGTGGCTTCTCTTGCTGCAGAGCACGTGCTCTAGGTGTGCGGGCTCAGGAGTTGTGGCACATGGGCCTTGGCTGCCCCATGGCACGTGGAATCTTCCCAGACCAGGGATCGAACCTGTTTTCCTTGCATTGGTAGGCAGATTCTTATCCACTGGCGCACCAGGGAGTTCTCCACGTCTTGGCCCTTTCATACTTATGACTATCTGCAGTCAGCCTGTTTGCTGTTTAGGTATTGTTGTCTGCATCCCGAACCTGTGAGGGGATCCCCCCCTGGTAGGGACTTTGGTCTGTGGCACTTATGCAGACCTGCAGACCACTCTCCACTCACTGTGTCTGGATGGTGTCCAATCAAGAGATGTGTTCTCCACAATCACTGCTGTCTCCAGGCACATCTATTCTAATGGATTTAGGTCTTAGACGTGTGTCAAGCTGAATATTTTCTTTTTTTTTTTATTTATTTTATTTTATTAGTTGGAGGCTAATTACTTCACAACATTTCAGTGGGTTTTGTCATACACTGACATGAATCAGCCATAGAGTTACACGTATTCCCCATCCCGATCCCCCCTCCCACCTCCCTCTCCACCCGACCCCTCTGGGTCCTCCCAGCAAGCTGAATATTTTCATGTAACCTTAACTTTCCATGTACTCGGTTAACAAAAGGTTTCAGAAGTAATTTGCTTATCCTTCTAACCCAATGATAAACTCTTTTCTAAAGGGAACTAATTTCTCTGGGGGATCATTTTCACCTCAGATAAAGTCATTTTGTTCAAAATGCTGCAAAGAATTTATCTCTGGAGAACCAGAAGAGAGATTTACTTTTTGGCTTCGCTCTGTTATAGTGGCTAAGATTGAAATCTATAACTTATAAAACTATCTATAAGTTATTATCTATAACTTATAAAACTAATGAATAAGCCCCCAAATCTTCATGATCACTTGTAAATAGTCTTAAGCATCCAGCCTCCTGTTTGTCTCTCTGACTTTATGCCTATGGCCTGGCTTGTCTTATCACTCTCTCAACTCTAGCTACACTGGCCTCCTTGCCGTTCCTGTAATCCTCTAAGGTATCCCTTCCCCTAGGGATCTACAATATGCTTCTATGTAGTCAGCTGTTTGCTCAGATGCCACATTAGTAGCGTTGTTTTCCTGTCTATGCTATTTAAAATCATAGAGCCCCCACTAAACTTCTTATTGCCTTCCTGGCTTCTTTATTTTTTTCCCATAGCACTTATCACCATCTGACGTATGTCCTACCTTATTTACTTAACTGTTCATTGTCTGCTTCCTTTTGCCATAATCTAAGTTCTACAAATGCAGGGATTTTTGTATTTCCATTGCTTTGTACTGTCTGGCACATGGTGAGAAGTTAATAAATATTTATTGAATTAATTAAAGAAATAAAGAATAAATTAATATGCAAAATAGCAGTATAATTTGAATAAAGTTCAAACAGTTCATTAAAGTTGATTATATGCAGTTCTCCAACACCTGAAGCCGACTGCTAATTAGACTGTTGCAAGGAACAGAAGCTGCAGGGTTATTCCAAGATACAGGCTTTTAGCTCAAAGGATTTGGGGAAAGTTAAGGAAGAAAAGAATTGGAATGTCATTCTGACTAATGTTCAGGGCACACCTGCTTGCCTAGTTTCACGGTTCTTGAACTTCATGGTACATTGGAGTTACCTGGGGTGCTTATTAAAAACATAGTTTTCTGGGCCCCACCCCATTTTGGATCTAGTAAGTCTGTGTGGGGCCTTAAATTTTGCACTTCTAAACAGTTCCCATGTGATTCTAATGCACTTTTATACCTCGCAATATAAAAGCTGCTGTGTTGATCTCAGGGCATTCTAGGGCTAGAGACTTGATCCCTTCCACTCAGCTTCCATATTCCATATTGATCTTTTTCTGATAGCAGTTCTCATTTTTACTCTCTGCAGTTGTACCTGCCGACTGTGCCTGTGCCGATAACGCCCTGTGGGAGGGCCTTCCCTGGCAGTTCAGTGGCTAAGACTCTGCGCTCCCAATGCAGGGGGCCTGCATCCAATCTCTGGTCAGGGAACTAGACACTGTATGGCACAGTGAAGTTCACATGTCCCATCTGAAAGGTCCTGCATGTTGCAACTAAGACCCAGTGCAGCCAAATGAATGAATAAATACTTTTTAAAAATTCCTGGGGGAGTTAATGGTTTGGTTGGATATTCCAGTCACTCTTCAGTAGCGAGAGCCTCTTTAGGGCACAGCTCTTCTATCAGCCACTTTACTTGCCACTTGTTTTTGTCCATTTTTGTTCAGTAGGGGTCTGTGAAAATGAAGGCACTTGAGGGTTTTTACAAGAGGGTTCTGCACAAGATCCCCTGGAGAAGGGAAAGGCTACCTACTCTAGTAGTCTGGCCTGGAGAATTCCATGGACTGTATAGTCCATGGGGTCCAAAGAGTGTCCAGTCACAAAGAGTTGGAAATGACTGAGTGACTTTCACTTTCACTTCTGCACATAATAGATAACTTGTAAAGAGGATCTGCTTCAAGGTGATTAGGGATATTTTGAAATAGTATAGGAGAAATTACCCGTATTTTATTGCCAAGTCAGCCATAAACTAGCTTAATAATACTAGACAATATTTTTTTGTTTTTCTCTGGCCCTCATTTTCTTTAGTGATAAAGTGAGGCAATTTGACAAGATGAGCTGCACATTCCTTTCTGTATACAGTGTTCAGTGATTTGATGAACCTAATTCATTATTGTTCATATGTAGGTACATGACTGAACATGAACATGTTAGTCGCTGAGTCCTGTCCACCTCTTTGCGACCCCATGGACTGTAGCCTGCCAGGCTTCTCTGACCATGGAATTCTCCAGGCAAGAACACTGGAGTGGGTTGCCATGCCCTTCTCTAAAGAGGTACATGACTAGGTCGGCCTTAATCTCCAGGTTGCTATGATTCAATCTGTTATGGTTGAATATTATATTGTTTTCTCCTGTTCTTCTTAAAAGAAGGAATACAGAACAAACGCTTGCATTTAAATTCTGGTTCTGTCACTTACTAGCTTTGTGCTTTGGGACAATTGCTGGGTTTGAGCTCCAGTTTTCTCATCCATAAAATTAGGATTATGGTAATTTTCTTATAGTACTTTTCCCTGCTACCTCAGTTGGTAAATAAACTGTCTATGATGCAGGAGTCCACCTGCAATGCAGGAGACCTGGGTTTGATTCCGAGGTCTGGAAGATCTCCCGGAGAAGGAAATGGCAACCCACTCCAGTACTCTTGCCTGAAAAATCCCATGGACAGAGGAACCTGGCAGGCTATAGTATATGAGGTTGCAAGAGTTGGACACGATTTAGCAACTAAATCACCTTATAGCTTTGTTGAATTAAGTGAGTTATTACATGTAAAACTATTTGTACTAATTGGGGATGAAATGATTAACATACATGAAAGTATTTAGAAAGGTATCAGCACACAGAAAACACTATATTAAGTATTATTGAAATATTTTTTATATTTTTTTATCTGTATAAATTTTGTCTGCTTCAATATACATGAGGAAGCACAAGCTGGAATCAAGATTGCTGGGAGAAATACCAATAACCTCAGATATGCAGATGATACCACCCTTATGGCAGAAAGTGAAGAAGAACTAAAAAGCCTCTTCATGAAAGTGAAAGGAGAGTGAAAAAGTTGCTTAAAGCTCAAAATTAACATTCATCAACATTCAGAAAACTATGATCATGGCATCTGGTCCCATCACTTCATGGCAAATAGATGAGGAAACAGTGGAAACAGTGGCTGACTTTATTTTTCTGGGCTCCAAAATCACTGCAGATGGTGATTGCAGCCATGAAATTAAAAGACGCATACTCCTTGGAAGGAAAGTTATGACCAACCTAGACAGCATATTAAAAAGCAGAGACATTACTTTGTCAACGAAGGTCCGTCTAGTCAAAGCTATGGTTTCTCCAACAGTCATGTACGGATGTGAGAGTTGGACTATCAAGAAAGCTGAGCGCCGAAGAATTGATGTTTTGAACTGTGGTGTTGGAGAAGACTCTTGAGAGTCCCTTGGACTGCAAGGAGATCCAAACAGTCCATCCTAAAGGAGATCAGTCCTGGGTGTTCATTGGAAGGACTGATGCTGAAGCTGAAACTCCAGTACTTTGGCCACCTGATGTGAAGAGTTGACTCATTGGAAAAGACCCTGATGCTGGGAGGGATTGAGGGCAGGAGGAGAAGGGGATAACAGAGGATGAGATGGTTGGATGGCATCACCGACTGAATGGACATGGGTTTGGGTAGACTCCAGCAGTTGGTGATGGATAGGGAGGCCTGGAATTCTACAGTTCATGGGGTCGCAAAGAGTCAGACACGACTGAGTGACTGAACTGCACTGAATTGAATATACATGACTATACTGGGCATGATGTTTTTACTCAGAATAGTGGTTAGAATATGAAGTTGTTAGAAATTTCTATGATAAAATGCTATTGTAATGAGTATAGTTGAAATGTTTTAGAAATACTAGGCTCATTTAAAATGTATTTCTGGACGCCAAGAGGCATGTGACATTTTGTAAAAGATAAAATTCTAAAAATATAAAATATATGAATCTTTGCCAAAGACTAGAGGGAAGGGGATGGGAATGACAACAAATAGGCACAAGGGAGCTTCTGGGGGTGATGCCAATATTCTCTGTCCTAACTGTGGTGGTGGTTACATGACTGAATGTGTTTGTCAAAACACATATACAAGAGGAGTCAATTTTACTGCATTTGTATTGTAGCTAAATAAACTTAAGTTTATTAAAAAATATTTCTTGGTGCAATCTTTTAATCTGGGAGATCTTGTAGAACTTGCAGTTGTTCTAATCTTGCAAATTAATTTCCTAAACTTACATTTTTATTTCAAGTACTTGAATTATAGCATAAAATGTCAGTAGAGAGACTGCCACAGCTGCTGCCGTCATTGCAGCACCTGCTCCCCTCATGTGTGGTTAGTCGGTCTGTAGAGTTTTCTCATTAAATAGCTCCTCGTGCATTTTTGCCTTCAATGCCGTCTGTACTGTACTCCGTTTCCGTATCCTCCTACTCATTTCTCCTGGGGTGCCTTGGGTTTTCCCTCACCCAGAAAATTGGAACAGACATGCCTAGTTGATATTTGTTGATGCTATTTTGAGAGGTCTATTTTGATATTGCTGGTATTCTGGGAAAAAATGGCTGTTTTGAATGTCTCATACTCATTAACCTAAATAAATTTATTTAATATCTTGTAGGTCATCTTTATCTAATAATCATATTAAACAAACTCCTAGTTTGCAGAAAGCTTTTGGTGATTATAAATGGATGTCAAATTTTATCACATCTATTTGTCCTGCATCTGCTGAATCCCATGCCTTCTCTTCTTCATTTTGTTAATGTGGTAAATTATGCTAATTGATTTTCAAGGGTAAAAACAAACCTTGCTTTCCTGGAATAAACCTTGATTATTATATTTTATTCATTTTATATCTGTTGAATATGATTTGCTAATTAATATATTGTTTAGGATTTTTCTGTCTATTTGATAAGAGAGGTTGAATTTGATTTTATTTTACTGTGGTTTCCTGATCAGGTTTTGACATCAAGACTTCGATAGCTTCACAAAACAACTTGAGCAATATTCATTATTCTCCTAAATTCTAAGGGTTTTTCTAAAAATGGGGACAACTCTTCCTTAAATGCTTGAAAATTTTTAACAAGGGACACTATCTTGGCCTGGAGTTTCCTTTTAGGCAAGATTTTAGTTATGGGGTTTAATTTTTATAATAATCAAAGAACTATCATACTAATTTCTCTGTTCATATGTTAAATGTTCTTTACTAGAATTTTGTCCACATTACTTTAGCCTGTAACTTGTTTTTATATGTTTTCAATATCTGTAGGATCTATAGTGATGTTTCTTAGTTTATATGTTTTGCCTCATATTCTTCTGATTTTACTCCAAGAGTTTTACCAGTTTATTAGTCTTCAAAGAATCAATCTGTGACTTTGTTTATTTTTTATGTTTGTTTATTTCTTCTAACATATATTCATTTATATCATTAATTCTTATTCTTTATTTTCTTTGGATATTTTTTACTTTTTCTTATATTTTAAAATGATGCTTATTTCATTAATTTTCAACACTTCTTTAGAAATTTATGTATTTAATTTTAAAGGCTGTAAATGTCCTTTTATGCCTTTTAATCTTTACCACAAACATGATGATGTTTAATTCTTTGTGGTAATTTTAATTTAAATAAAAACTTTTCTAAATTTTTTTAATTTGACACATTTCAGTTCAGTCATTCAGTCATGTCTGACTCTTTGCAACCCCATGAACTGCAGCACGCCAGGCCTCCCTGTCCATCACCAACTCCTGGAATCCACCCAAACCCATGTCCATTGAGTCAGTGATGCCATCCAACCATCTCATCCTCTGTCGATCCTTCTCCTTCTGCCCTCAATCTTTCTCAGCATCAGGGTCTTTTCAAATGAGTAAGCTCTTCGCATCAGGTGGCCAAAGGGTTGGAGTTTCAGCTACAACCAATGAACACCCAGGACTGATCTTTAGAATGAACTGTTTGGATCTCCTTGCAGTCCAAGGGACTCTCAAGAGTCTTCTCCAACACCACAGTTCAGAAGCATCAATTCTTCGGCGCTCAGCTATCTTTATAGTCCATACATGACCACTGGAAAAACCATAGACTTGACTAGACGGACCTTTGTTGACAAAGTAATGCCTCTGCTTTATAATATGCTGTCTAGGTTGGTCATAACTTTCCTTCCAAGCAGTAAGCATCTTTTAATTTCATGACTGCAATCACCATCTGCAGTGATTTTGGAGCCCTAGAAAAATAAAGTCTGACACTGTTTCCACAGTTTCCATCTATTTCCCATGAAGTGATGGGACCAGATGCCATGATCTTAGTTTTCTGAATGTTGAGATTTAAGCCAGGTTTTTCACTCTCTTCTTTCACTTTCATGAAGAGACTTTTTAATTCTTCTTCACTTTCTGCCATAAGGGTGGTGTCATCTGCATATCTGAGGTTATTGGTATTTCTCCCAGCAATCTTGATTCTAGTTTGTGCTTCCTCCAGCCCAGCATTTCTCATGATGTATTCTGCATGTAAGTTACATAAACAGGCTGACAATATACAGCCTTGATGTACTCCTTTTCCTATTTGGAAACAGCCTGTTGTTCCATGTCCAGTTCTAACTGTTGCTTCCTGACCTGCATACAGGTTTCTCAAGAGGCAGGCCAGGTGTTCTGGTATTCCCATCCTTTTCAGAATTTTCCACAGTTTATTGTGATCCACATAGTCAAAGGCTTTGGCATAGTCAATAAAGCAGAAAGAGATGTTTTTCTGGAATTCTCCTGCTTTTTCAATGATCCAATGGATGTTGACAATTTGATCTCTGATTCCTCTGCCTTTTCTAAAACCAGCTTGAATATCTGGAAGTTCATGGTTCACATATTGCTGAAGCCTGGCTTGGAGAATTGACACATTTAGTATTTTTTAATTTTCAAATAGAGAGACATTATCCAGTTATCTTATTATTGATTTCCAGTTTAACTATATTTAATTTATTGAAATTTGTTTTTTGGCGAATTGGTCAATTTTTGTACAAGTTGGAAGCTTTATCTGAGGTTTGAAATTTGGTATCCATCAACTTCCAAGAGTCCAAAGATAGAGTTCAGGCTTGTAAACTTGAATAGGCAAAATCTACATCCTTATTGTTATTAATCTTTGATTGAAATTCAGTACTTACTTCAATAATGAAGGTAATCAAGAAGTCTGAGTTGGCTACTAATATAGATAATTTCAGATCACATAATTATTGGAAATATCCTAAAATGAAATTTTCTCTCTTCACTACATTAAAATATGGTAGCTACTAAGCCACCTGCTAGACTGTCTTATGTAATGCAGTAATAAAGAAGCACATATATTACTATAACACAAGTTTTTAAACATTGATAGTTAAATATTAATATAATTTTTTGTATTCCTAGACATTTTATTTTATGCATTTAAGAACATTGTCCTGAAAAGAGTCCATAGGTTTCACCAGACTGCTAAAAGTTCTTACAACACACACACACAAAATTTAAGAATGTATGTTGTAACAGGAGGGAAAGTAGAATAAATGGGAACAGAAGCAGCAAGTTTAGTAGATATGGTACTGAAGTTGGAGAAGCACTTTTGCTATTGCTTCTAATTTTCTGAGTGATAAAGGAAAGAGTCATCAGGAGACAGTAAGAAAGGAAGGAGGAGATAATGGAAATTTGAGTATAAGAAAGAAGCTGTGAATTAGTTTTCTAAGAGAAGAAGAAAGTTGATTTACAAGGAGAATGCAACTAGATTACGGAGCAGCGCCAAGTGCCCACATGTATTTTCAGACTTAAAGGAACACCACATGTGTGTGTCTTTCTCCTGCTCTGTTCAGCTGCAGAATGAGTGAAGAGTTGCATTAACCAGAGTTAGGATTTTGGAAAGAGTAAGGTAAACAAAGAGAGGAGAAAGGGAATGAATGATCTATACAGAAGGCTGATGCTAGAGTTGGAGTCCCATTACCTAACAGGATGAAAAAGGAGATGAGTACATGAGGCCTTTATCATCAGGTAGCAAGATCAATGAATACGAGGTTTCCATGAGGTGGATGGATCTGTAGAGTTAGGGACCCCACAATAAATAAACTGGAGGGAGGGGAGATGGACTAGAGAGAGAAAAATATTCTAAAACATACTAAGAGAAATTATACCTTAAGGGAGTGAGAAGCAAGTGAATATTACAGGGAGATTTGTAAGCGTCAGTTTAGTTCAGTCGATCAGTTGTGTCTGACTCTTTGCGATCTCATGGACTACAGAACGACGGGCTTCCCTGTCCATCACCAACTCTTGCAGCCTACTCAAACTCATGTCCATGGAGTTGGTGATGCCATCCAACCATCTCATCCTCTGTCGTCCCCTTCTCCTCCCGCCTTCAATCTTTCCCAGTATCAGGGTCTTTTCCAATGAGTCAGTTCTTCCCATCAGCTTCAGCATCAATCCATACAGTGAATACTCAGGACTCATTTCCTTTAGGAAGGACTGGTTGGATCTCCTTGAAGCCCAAGGGATTCTCAAGAGTCTTCTCCAACACCACAGTTCAAAAACATCAATTCTTTGGCACTCAGCTCTCTTCACCACCCAACTCTCACATCCATACATGACCACTGGAAAACCACAGCTTTGAGTAGATGGACCTTTGCTGACAAAGTAGTGTATCTGCTTTTTAATATACTGTCTAGGTTGGTCATAGCTTTTCTTTCAAGGAACAACTATCTTTTAATTTCATGGCTGCAGTCATCATCTGTAGAGATTCTGGAGCCCCCCAAAATAAAGTCTCTCATTGTTTTCATTGTTTCAGCACCTATTTGCCATGAAGTGATGGAACCGGGTGCCATGATCTTAGTTTTCTGAATGTTGAGCTTTAAGTCAACTTTTTCACTCTCCTCTTTCACTTTCATCAAGAGGCTCTTTAGTTCTTCACTTTCTGTCATAAGGGTGGTAACATCTGCATATCTGAGGTTATCTTGATTCCAGCTTGTGCTTCATCCAGCCTGGCATTTCGCTTGATGTACCCTGCATATAAGTTAAGTAAGCAAGGTGACAATATACAGCCTTGATGTACTCCTTTTCCATTTGGAAACAGTCTTTGTTCCATGTCCAGTTCTAACTGTTGCTTTTCGAACTGCATACAGGTTTCTCAAGAGGCAGGTCAGGTGGTCTGGTATTCCCATCTCTTTCAGATTTTCCACAGTTTATTGTGATCCACACAGTCAAAGGCTTTGGCATAGTCAATAAAGCAGAAATAGATATTTTTCTGGAACTCTCTTGCTTTTTAGGTGATCCAGCGGATGTTGGCAATTTGATCTCTGATTCCTTTGCCTTTCTAAATCCAGCTTGAACATCTGGAAGATCAAGGTTCATGAACTGTTGAAGCCTGACTTGGAGAATTTTGAGCATTATTTTACTAGCGTGTGAGATGAGGGCAATTGTGCAGTAGTTAGAGCATTCTTTGGCGTTGCCTTTCTTTGGGATTGGAGTGAAAACTGAGCTTTTCCAGTTTGTGGCCACTGCTGAGTTTTCCAGATTTGCTGGCATAGTAAGTGTAGCACTCTAACAGCATTGCTTTTTAGGATTTGAAATAGCTCAACTGGAATTCCATCACCTCCACTAGCTTTTGTTCATAGTGATGCTTTCCAAGGCCTACTTGACTTCACATTCCAGGATGTCTGGCTCTAGTTGAGTGATCACATCATCATGGTTATCCGGGTCATGAAGACCTTTTTGGTATAGTTCTTCTGTGTATTCTTGTCAGCTTTTCTTAATATCTTCTGCTTCTGTTAGGTCCCTATCATTTCTGTCCTTTATTGTGCCCATCTTTACGTGAAAATTTCCCTTGGTATCTCTAATTTTCTTGACGAGATCTCTGATCTTTCCCGTTCTATTGTTTTCCTCTATTTATTTGCATTGATAACTGAGGAAAGCTTTCGTATCTCTCCTTGCTCTTCCTTGGAACTCTGCATTCAAATGGGTATATCTTTCCTTTTCTCTTTTGCCTTTTTGTTTCTTTTCTTTTCTCAGCTATTTGTAAGGCCTCCTCAGACAACCATTTTGCCTTTCTGCATTTCTTTTTCTTAGGGATGGTCTTGATCACTGCCTTCTGTACAATGTCACGAACCTCCATCCATAGTTATTCAGGCACTCTGTCTATCAGATCTAATCCTTTGAATTTATTTGTCACTTCCACTATGTAATCATAAGGGATTTGATTTAGGTCATACCTGATTGGTCTAGTGGTTTTCCCTACTTTCTTCAATTTAAGTCTGAATTTTTCAATAGGGAGTTCATGATCTGAGGCAGTCAGCTCTTGGTCTTGTTTTCGCTGACTGTATGGAGCTTCTCCATCTTTGGCTGCAAAGAATATAATCATTTATAAGCTTACAACTCTAAAATTTTGACATTGAAATCATGTCCTCTTTTCTTTTCTCTCTTTTTCCTAGACATCCACGTGTAACACACCACACAACTCTAATCATATTCTCTGCTTCTGATTCCTTATGAAGACAGAAAGTTGTGTTTCCTCTCAGTATTCAAGAGATAAATGCTGTTAGGAGTAGCAATCATGCCAGTGAGTAAGACAATGGCTGAGAATTAACATATACTGTGTGTTTACTATGTACTCTGCACGATTAGGCACTTTTTGTGTGTCTTTCACATGTAATCTTAAAAAATATACTGAAATTTGATGAATAAACTGAAGCTAGAAGAGAGAAGTTAGAAAGATTAATGTAATCTAGGTAGCACCTAATAGAACTAGAATTTTTAAAAAGGTTAGAATGTAAACCATGTATTTTCTCACACTGTAACCCTGGCCAGGAGTCTTATTATTTTACCACCTCTTGTAGGATATGTTTATACACAAGCCTAACTATGGTCATTGTTTATGGCTCCCTGAAGAAATCCATTCATGTTGCTAAATAACATGAAAACATAAATTTCTTTTAATTTTGCCATAGTTCATTAAATCAGATGACACTTAATTTTCTTTTTTTTCCGTGTGTTTATATTTCCCCTGAGCCAGCAATCTTAGTTTTAAGCAAATTTGAGACTATCTAAATAAAATATTCTCCTACATTGTAAATCAACTACTGTTGTTGTTCAGTTGCTCAGTTGTGTCAAACTGTTTGTTACCCCATGGACTGCAGCATGCCAGACCTCCCTCTCCTTCATCATTTCCTGGAACTTGCTCAAACTCATGTCCATTGAGTCGGTGAAATCAACTATACTTCAATAAATTTTTTTTGAAAAAGAAAAAAATATTCCCCCAGTTATACTGACTTGGGGGAATATTGGAAGTTGTGCCTTTGTTTATCTCTCTGCCATTAAATCATTCTCAGTGCTATAATTTCTATAAAGTGTGTGTTGACAATTTGAAAACAAATTAACAAATTGAAAATTTATTTTAACAAATAGATTGCCAGTTATTTCTCTAGCAAAAATGGGGTTATTTGGGATCAATAAAGAATTGCAGTTTGGCAGGCCACTTGCAAATCCACCCACAGCAAGGGGAGAACTCTTTTAAAAAGAGGAAAGCAAAGTTGGGAGGGTTATGGTAAACAAAAAGTCCCTTTGGAGGTATTTAGAGTTTGAAGCATGGTTGCTTTTTATTGGCTGAGTTGGGATGGTCTCTCATTGGCTGAGCTCTTGTCAAGCAAGAAGAGGGAGATGGGATTTGCTATTATCATGGGGTGTGAGAGCTCCCCCTTCTGGCCTCCTGACTCTAAAGTTGAGCAGTTGTATCTGACTCAGCGACCTCATTGACTACACCATGGGATTCTCCAGGCAAGAATACTGTAGTGGGGAGCCTATGCCTTCTCTAGTGGATCCTCCCGACCCAGGAATCGAATCGGGGTCTCCTGCATTGCAGGCGGATTCTTTACCAGCTGAGTTATCAGGGAAGCTCCTATTTTAATTTAGATTTCTTTTTATTAATTTTTATCTGGCTTAAAACTCAACATTCAAAAAACTAAGATTATAGATCTGGTCCCATCTCTTCATGGCAGATAGATAGGGAAAAAGTGGAAACAGTGACAGATTTTATTCTCTTGGGCTCCAAAATCACTGTATATGGGGACTGCAGTCACGAAATTAAAAGATACTTGCTCCTTGGAAGGAAAGCTATGACAAACCTAGATAGCATACGACAAAGCAGAGACATCATTTTGTTGACAACATCCATATAGTCAAAGCTGTGACTTTTCCATAGCTTTGTGAGAGTTGGGCCATAAAGAAGCTGAACACTGAATTATTGATGCTTTTGAATTGTGGTGCTGGAGTACTCTTGAGAGTCCCTTGGACTACAAGATCAAACCAGTCACACTACAGAAAATCAACCCTGAATATTCATTGGAAGGACTGATGCTGAAACTGAAGCTCCAATACTTTGGCCACCTGATGTGAAGAGCCAATTCATTGGAAAAGACCCTGATGCTGGGAGAGACAAGGTGGGAGGAGAAGGGGACGACAGAAGATGAGATGGTTGGATGGCATCACCGACTCGATGGACATGAGGTTGAGTAGGCTCCAGGAGTTAGTGATAGACAGGGAAGTCTGGCATGCTGCAGTACATGGGGTTGGAAAGAGTCAGACATGACTTAGCAACTGATCAATGAACAAGTCATTTTTATACAGTGCCAGAATGCCCAACTTATTATTAAATCCTTGGAGGGAAAATCAAGTTATTTGTTTAATAGTATTATATCTGTATGTTGATAGAGTTACTAGACTTTTAAACGATCATTGGGTTGGTTTTGTCCTGTCTAGATTTAACCCATATATTATGAAGATAAAGTAGCTTAGTACAAAACTGCTGGTTCAACTGAACATATTCATTCATTCTTCTGTGTATCCACTCACCCATTCATCCATTCATGCATACAGTCATTCGGAAGCTTTTGCTGAATTCACACCAGGCACTGTGCTAGGTAGTGTGGATACAATGCAGGACAGACTCAATTTTGTCCTTTAGTAGTATACTATACATTTCATGACAGACAACGACAACCAAAGTGAAAGGGACCTCTGTGTAATAACAGGCAACATTGAACTTGGAAGACATCTCTCACTGCATACACTCTGATTCTTTCAATGGAAAGTATGTTGTACGAGAAATAGTGCTATTTCTAAAATTGCCCTTAGCCATACAGAGTCCTTAAGAATCACGAGGGGATTTAAAAAATAAAAAGTGATGGGGGTCCACTCCTATATATTTTCTTTCCGTGGTTCTCGGGTGGAGGTGTTCCTTCTATTCCTTCGTGGCCAGAGGAAAAGACGGCCTCTGGGCTGCCAGTTGGAGGTGGCTTGCTTATTAGAAGACAGTCCCATGCAAGGGTGTGGGGTTCAGTGAGCAGAGTACAGGACGGATTTCATCTCTCTTTATCTCCTTGGTCATTCACCTGCGCAGAGTCCAAAACAGCAGAACTGGGACCTGGCATCTGAAAATGCCCTAATTCTATCGCTGTTAGAGGTGCTATCATACTAAATACTCCTTTCAAGTGAATGCTGGCTACAGGCTTCTATATCTCTGATCATTGCGTATATTTGTATTGGGATACTAGAACTTCTGAGTTATTTTTTCTATCGGATATGTTCTAATGATGTACAGAATTGACTCCCCTCCATCATCTATGTCTATATGATTCCCTGCATTAAAACAAAGTAAATATACTATGTGCTTATAAACCACATATGCATTTCTAAGTTTCATATTTATCTAAAGTTTCCATGATTGAGTAATTAATAGCTTTACTTTTAATGCTAATCATTATGAAGTTGGAAAATTTGTTACCTATTCTGAATTGACTAGTATTTACTGAATTTTGCTTGGAATAATTTTCTGTGATCACAAACATGAAGGTATGCAAAAATGACTCTACTGGCAAAATTAGCACTCAGGGCTCGAAAAGCTTATGATGATAGACTTTTAAACATCTTTGTATTTTTGGAATTCGCCAAGCTATTTCTAAGAGGAATGGTATAAATGTGCCAAATCTTAGAAACAATGTCAGAAACAGCAAAATAGAATTGATCAGGGAGATAGTATCTAGGGCACAGGATAAAAATACCTTTGAATTCTCCAGGAAAAAAAAAATCAAAGATAATTGCTTTTTAGATACTTTGGTTCTTCTGAAGTTCTCTGTCCAAGACAAAGGTAATGATTTCTGAAAGGAAAAGCAACAGCTCAAAATAGCTTTCTTTTAAGAAGATCTAAATGTAATTATCATATCCAGGAAATATAGATTTTATACTTTAAAAAGTGATATCAGAGTTCTAAAGAAAAAGAACAAAGGAGAGAAGAAAGTGTAGAAAGCAGTTAAATAACCATGATGAAAGTTATTAGGAGACTCTCAGGTCATAATTAAAAATGAATCTATATCTGAAATAAATCCTAAGGTTTGAACATCAAACTAAATAACTATAAGTACATATTATTTTCTTGAAAGCTTCAGACTGGTTATCATCTTTCAAGTTTATAATCTTGATGAGCATTTTCTGGTGATAACTGGAAGATTTCTCATATTGTGGGCCCTATTCACCAACTAAAATTTAATTTTTTAATGTCAAATATCATGAGCAGTATATTTATATAATGCTACATACAATTCTCTTACTTTCCTATTCATATATATATATATATATATATATATATATATATACATACTTACTTGCAACTTAAAATCTTTCTTTTATTAGCTGATTTTTCTTTTTCTAGCCCTACTGCCCACAATATGTGGGACACATATCTAACAGATATGGGGGAACAATTTCAACATTGTTTAATTCAGTCAGATACATAAATATTGTTAATTTTATGAATGTAATTTAATTTGTCTGACTTTCTAAGACTTCCCATATGAATAAATTCCCACATCAGAAAACAAAAAACTTTTTTTGTTTTGGTTTCATTATTTACATAAGAATTTTATATAATTTTATTTTTTAATTAAAATTTTTATTTTATATATATATATTTTCAAAGGGATTAAAATATTAAAGTAAGTTGATATCATTTCTGTAGGAACTTTTTCATATAAGAAAAAACAAGATTCATACTTCTATTCAAGTGATTAGGATTTCTGGTTAAAAAGTAGAATTGTCCCCAATTAATGGTGAGATTACAAAGAATGAGCTGGCTTTATGATGCAATAGGATTGTTTTCTTATGAAGGCTGGCAAATGAAAAAGCATCTATGTGAGGAGATTTAAAATTTAGGACCAAATGTGCAATTTGAAAAGCAGTCATTTTTCTTTTTGAGAATGTTACTGACTGTTTACTACATGCCAGGTTGTAGGAGTATCACCATGAAACAGGATAGCGCCAATGGGGGAGTCCTTGCTTACTGAAATTGTTCTCAAGTGTCAGATAATGAATTATCTCAAAACTAGAGTCACAGAGGATTCATAGTTTCATTATAAAAATTGTTTAAATATTAAAAATATCAAAATAGGTTTTCTTCCTCCTAGATCAGTTACATTATTATAGTAGATTTTTATAAAACCATTTTCTTTAAAAATAAAACAGATATGGAAAATCTCTATTAACAGATAGCTTATTCATGTATTAAAGGTGAACACACATGGGATCACTAGCAGGCTGAGAAATAGAACTCTGCTATCTTCTTCATGTATGTAGTATCCCCAAATTAATCACTATCTTGACTCCTAAAATAATCACACCCAAGTGGGAATCCCTAGAAAATATAGTTCAATCTTACTATTTAAATTTTTTTGAAATGTTTCTGAAGTCTTTTATGATTTACAGTTTTCCCCTTTAACTTCCCCCTCCTACCACCCACTCACCGTTACACTGTGTCTACTGAAAGACCCAGACATTTGACTAGTGCAGTTTCCTACTGTCTGAATTTGGTTGATTGCATTTTCATGGTGAATGTCATTATGTACCTCTGTCCTCTGTAAATTGGTAGCTGGAACATGGAGTTTAATGCATTAATTAAATTCAGATTGGATGTCTTTAGCAATAAACTCTACCTAGGTCGTGATGTGTGCTTTATCAGAAAGCATATAGTATCTGCTTCTCTCTCCTTTGTGATGTTAAAAGATGTTAATGCCCAAAGATCTTCAAGCTGTTCCTTTTGGCATGACCCTAGAAGTTTTTTTTATAGCCTTCTCACTGTATGGTTGGACAAACTTTTCAGATTCATCATGTACATTTCCTGCTCTAGGCCTGAATCAGTTGTTTTTATAGGAAATTTTGTTTCTCTTTACTAGAGAATGGCATTTGAAGGCCACAATCTGGGTACTAGGAATGCTCATTGATACTGCTTCTGACCTCCTTAGCATACAGAAAATATACCTAATTTTTAAAATCAATACCTCATGATTTCATACCTATATTTGCAATTCAAATTCAGGACTACAGGGTTTTCATATAACCTCATCCATATTATTTGTATCCCCAATTTTCAAAGGCAAAGGAGATGGTAAAATTGAAGCAGCTTATTAAACTTTTTTAAACAGACTGGTTCCAAATAGGAAAAGGGGTACGTCAAGGCTGTATATTGTCACCCTGCTTATTTAACTTACATGCAGAGTATATCATGAGAAACACTGGGATGGAGGAAGCACAAGCCGGAATCAAGATTGACGGAGAAATATCAAAAACCTCAGATATGCAGATGACACCACCCTTATGGTAGAAAGGAAAGAAGAACCAAAGAGTCTCTTGTGAAAGTGAAAGAAGAGAGTGAAAAAGTTGGCTTAAAGCTCAACATTCAGAAAACGAAGATCATGGCATCCAGTCCCATCACTTCATCGCAAATAGATGGGGAAACAGTGGAAACAGTGGCTGATTTTATTTTTGGGGGCGCCAAAATCATTGCAGATGGTGATTGCAGCCATGAAATTAAAAGATGCTTACTGCTTGGAAGGAAAGCTATGACCAACCTAGAAGACAGCATATTAAAAAGTAGAGACATTACTTTGCCAACAAAGGTCCATCTAGTCAAGGCTATGGTTTTCCAGTGGTCATGTATGGATGTGAGAGTTGGACGGTGAAGAAAGCTGAGTGCCGAAGGAGTGATGCTTTTGAACTGTGGTATTGGAGAAGACTCTTGAGAGTCCCTTGGACTGCAAGGAGATCTAACCAGTCCATCCTAAAGGAGACCAGTCCTGGGTGTTCATTGGAAGGACTGATGCTGAAGTTGAAACTCCCAATACTTTGGTCACCTGATGCAAAGAACTGACTCATTGGAAAAGACCCTGATGCTGGGAAAGATTGAGGACAGGAGGAGAAGGGGACGGCAGAGGATGAGATGGCTGGATGGCATCACCAATTCGATGGACAGGGGTTCCGGTGGACTCCGGGAGTTGGTGATGGACAGGGAGGCGTGGTGTGCTGTGGTTCATGGGGTCGCAGAGTCGGACACAACTGAGTGACTGAACTGAACTGAACTGATTAAACTTTTCTATCTCAGGTCATACACACATCTGTTGTAGAATGACAATATTAAGTCTCTCATGACCACTATAATTACAAAGGTAGTTAAAGTATTTTTTGCATATGTTTGCCTTACCCTCCATTTTTTATAACTATACTCTATTGACCTTGCCTCAACTTATTGCCATAACATACAGTACACTAACTCTTGTTTAATCATTGTTCTAAAAGTGACTACATATTATACATGTCTTTAGTCATTTTGGTTACTCATTCTCTAGTAAGTTTCTTAGGAAAGGCTCATGAGGACAATATTTCCTGCATTTTATACATTGGTAATAGTTTGAATTTAAAATTCTTTGCTCACTTTCTTCAATGTCTTCCATTTTATTATGAAAGAAAGCATGATTGTGACTTGAAAAGTCTATTAAAAATTAAATATCTATGCTTTTTTGTTTGCCTAGCGGGTCAAAGGATTTTTTTCATTTTATTTAAAATCCAACAGTTTTAATAAAATATGAGTTGGCATTCCTAAATTGATAATCTGAAGTACATGGACTGGTCTTTCAATATATAGATTCAAAAATTAAAAAAATTTTTTTTGACTTACAAAGTTTCAGTATTTGTTTTGTACCCTTACTTTGCATTTTTCTTCTTCTTCAAGAATTCCTTTTATTCATACATTGGATTTTTTAACCCATCTTAAATATTTATCAGTCATTTCAAATAACTTTTCTTCTCCATTATTTCTCAGTTCTGTTCAGTTCAGTCCCTCAGTCCTGTCTGACTCTTTGCCACCCCATGAATCGCAGCACACCAGGCCTCCCTGTCCATCACCAACTCCCGGAGTTTACTCAAACTCATATCCACCGAGTCGGTGATGCCATCCAGCCATCTCCTCCTCTGTTGTCCCCTTCTCCTCCTGCCCTCAATCCCTCCCAGCATCAGGGTCTTTTCCAATGAGTCAGCTCTTTGCATCAGGTGGCTGAAGTATTGGAGTCTCAGCTTCAGCATCAGTCCTTCCAATGAACACCCAGGACTGATCTCCTTTAGGATGGACTAGTTAGATCTCCTTGCAGTCCAAGGGACTCTCAGGAGTCTTCTCCAACACCACAGTTCAAAAGCATCAATTTTTCGGTGCTCAGCTTTCTTCATAGTCCAACTCTCACATCCATACATGATCACTGGAAAAACCATAGCCTTGACCAGACGGACCTTTGTTGACAAAGTAATGTCTTTGGTTTTTAATATACTATCTAGGTTGGTCATAGCTTTCCTTCTAAGGGGTAAGTGTCTTTTAATTTCATGGCTGCAATCACCATTTGCCGTGATTTTGGAGCCCCCAAAATAAAGTCTGACATTGTTTCCATTGTTTCCCCATCTATTTCCCATGAAGTGATGGAACCAGATGCCATGATCTTAGTTTTCTGAATGTTGAGTTTTAGTCAACTTTTTCACTCTCCTCTTTCACGTTCATCAAGAGGCTCTTTAGTTCCTCCTCACTTTCTGCCATAAGGGTGGTGTCATCTGCATATCTGAGGCTATTGATATTTCTCCTGGCAATCTTGATTCCAGCTTGTGCTTCTTCCAGTCCAGCATTTCTCATGATGTACTCTGCATATAAGTTAAATAAGCAGGGTGACAATATACAGCCTTGACGTACTCCTTTTCCTATTTGCAATCAGTCTGTGGTTCCATGTCCAGTTCTAACTGTTGCTTCCTGACCTGCATACAGGTTTCTCAAGAGGCAGGTCAGGTGGTCTGGTATGCCCATCTCTTTCAGAATTTTCCACAGCTTACTGTGATCCACACAGTCAAAGGCTTTCGGATAGTCAATATTTCTACTTCAACTTAAAAAATTTTCTTCCTTTTCACCATGCATTTCTCTTAAACAGATTTTCTCATCATCTCTGGTTTTTACTTACTTTGTGTTCTGGTTCAGTCTTCATCTTCTTTTAAATCTTCTCCCTGCCCACTCTGAACTGTCATTTAATTTCTACGGTTTTCTAACACTGATTTACATTATTCTTTTATTGTTTATATATAATTTTCTTACTGTCTTTTAGCTCTGTCTAAAGTAGATGCTTACTCTCTTGGTCTATTCCAGGAGCATCTTCCCAACACTTAAACAAATTACCCATAAGTATATTATCATGTTCCTTATTATTATTATTTTTTTTGGTATATAATAGATTTCTATGGGAACTGATCTCACTACCTAATCTTTGCATTATTTTCATGTGAAATTTTTTCCCCTTAATTTTTGAAGGAGGCTTTGCTTACATAGCTTTCTTCCTTTCACAGTGCTCTCTCCCTTCTGGTTTTTTTTTTGTAATGTTCAAAATGATGGCAATCTATTTTCTGAGATTTCCCACTCTCTTTTCTTTCTGACATTTATCTGGACCTTATGTTTCCATTATCTCTGTTTCACATGCCCTGCTTGATTTTGATTCTGCTCCCAGCAGTTACTCCTCAATGTGGGCTGTCTCCTGAAAAAGAACCATGGTGAATTGGTTTCAAGAGTGCATGGAGGACTTTCTTAATGGTGCAGTGGATAAGAATCTACCTGCCAAATGCAGGGGACATGGGTTTGATTCCTGGTCTGGGAAGATTCCACATGCTATGGAGTGACTAAGCCTGCATGCCACTACTGAGCTTGCGCTCTAGAGCCTGCAAGCCACAACTACTGAAGCTCTTCTTGGCAGGAAGAGAAGTCACCACAAGGAGAAGCCTGCACACTGCAACAGAGGAGCCCCTGCTCCCCGCAACTAGAGAAAGCTATGCAGCAACAAAGACTCAATGCAACCAGAATTAAATAAATTAATAAAAACCGAGAAGAAAAGAGCGAATGGGCTCTCTGTGAAGAAAGTCAAACAGAAAAGGAGAAATATCATATGGCATCCCTTATATGTGGACTCTAAAAAGAAATGATACAAATAAACTCATTTACAAACCAGAAACAGACTCACAGACTTAGAGAACAAACTTATGGTTGCCAGGGAAGAATGGGGGAAGGAGTAGTTAGGATGTTTGAGATCAACATGTACACACTGCTGTATTCAAAATGGATAATCAACAGGTCCTATTATATTGCACAGGAAACTCTGCTCAGTGTTATGTGGTAATCTGGGTGAGAGAGGAGAATGGATACATGTATATCTCTAGCTAAGTCCCCTTGATGTGTACCCGAAACTATCACAACACTGTTAATCTGGTATATTTTAATATAAAATAAAATGGGTTTTTATTTTTGTTTTTGTTTAAAAAACAAAACAAAACAGTGCATGGAGTCCTAGGACTGGCTAGACTCTTCAACTGTTTTGGCTCTCCTCATGGATTCCTTCCATTTATCCAATGTTGAATTGAGCAAAACTTCTCTCAATTTTAACTGCTGCTTCCAAAGTAGTCTGATGTGCTTTCCAGTGATTAGCTGTTGGCTCTTTTGGGGTTTTCCTATTCTCAGATTCATCAGAATTCCCTTTTTTTTTTTTTTTTTTCCTCCTTCTGCTTTCTCCTGCTCAAATGTTAACAACATCAAGAATTACGGGGGGGAAACCCAAATGAACTTTTTGCCCAACCCAATATTTTGAGGTTCTTGAAGGTAGTTTATAACTGAATGTTGTTCAAGGTTTATTCTCTGTGGCTATCCTGTTTTTATTTTGGAGTTCAATGCTTGTTGCTGCCACCATCTTTCCAGAGTTGTTTTACACTAGATTTTGGTATAGATAATTTGTGCATTTGTGCTAAATTGCTTCCGTCATGTCTGACTCTTCATGACCTCATGGACTGTAGCCGTGCCAGGATCCTCTGTGAGATTCTCCAGGCAAGAATACTGGAGTGGGTTACCATGCCCTCCTCTAGGGGATCTTCCCAATCCAGGGATTGAACCCAAGTCTTTTATGTCTCCTTCTTTGGCAGATGGGTTCTTTACCACTAGCAAATATATACTTTGTAGCAGGTATCATATTTTAATAAATATGTATGGAAGAAAATTAAGATTGAGAAGATTCTATCCATTATTTATTAGTAATAGCATTTTGAAAACTTGGGAAAAATGAATTTCACTTGATTTCTATCAGCAAGCAACTTCTGATACTGGATACTGGTCTCAGAAAACCTTTGTGGTACTGAGACAGTAACACAAAGAGAATAGCTACAGAAAATAGAATAATACATTAAAATTTCCATGATAAATAATCTACATATAGTCATAAAATAGGCTCCATGATATTTTTGTCATGCAAATATCATTGTACAATGATTTGATTATCTGATGAGGACCTAGTTCTGAATGTTTATTACTTTTGAAAAAAATATCTATTTCTACTGTAGTTGTGGAATACTTTTGAGGAAAAGATAGGAAAAAAAAAACTATTTCAAGGGTGTTCTTTTTAAAAATAAAATCTCAGTCAAGACAGCAAGCTCTGAGAAATTGAAATTGCCTTGCTGGGTGAGTGGATTGAATAGCTTGGAAGGCAGCATCATTTCAGTCAGGTCATCAGAACATTATTTAGAAAAATCACTGATAATACTACTAGAGATATTATCCCTGTGACTCATAAGAGTTAATGCAGCTTCCAAGGAAGGGAGACAGAGAACAATAAGTAATGGTTTTAGAAACATAAGATCTTGCTTCACTCTTTTTGTCACCATTTGCGACCTATGTAATCTTGGGCAAGTCATTTAGTTTCCTAAATCCTTGAATTTTTCACCTGTAAAATGTATATTCTATGTAATTGGTGACAAAATAAAGAAACTTGAGATACTTCTAAACAGCTATATATGTTGTTATTGTGAAAAAACAATTTTATTTCCAAGGAGTGTCTTAAATACATAAAAATGGCAGCTCTTCCTTAGTTTCTGTCTTCAGTAAGTTCACAGCACCTATCCAGTTGCCCAAGTCAGAGTCCTGATCATTCACTGTCCTACCAACTGACATTCAACCAATCGTCAGAGCCTACAAAGTCTACTTCTTAAATATCTTTCAAGTTGATCTCGTTTTCAGTACACTTATGAGTACTACTCTAGTTCAGGCCATCATTGTCTTTTGTCTGAATTACTGCTACAGCATCCTTATGTGTTTCCTTGCCTACAGTCTTACATTTTCCAAGAGTAGTCTCCATGGTACCAGCCAGAGCAATTGTTCAAAACCGCAAAAGATAATACTCACTTTGTTCTGAAAGTCCCCTTAATGAATCATATTTGGACAGGTTTCCAACTCTTTCCTGATTTGTAAGCCCCTCACCTTTCCAGCCCCATTGGTTACCAGACCTAGTTCTTGCTCATTATGTGTAGCCCATCAGAACTAGCTTCAGTTCCCCAAAGGGGCTGTACTTTCCTTTGCCTCCGCAACAGTGTCCTTGCCTGGAATATATTTTTAGCTTCTCCATGTTTCACAAAGTCAATTGCTAGCCTTCCTTGAATCCCAAAGACTGGGTTGGCTGTCCCTCCTACATATTCCCCACAACCCAATTTGTATTTATTTTGCATTACAGTTTCCTGTTTAGTGATCTGCCTTCCACCTTTGAGATCTTCAAGAGTTCAAAGATTATGAAATTTTAACTTTTGTATCCCTTTGCATCACAACAATATTTGTTAGATGAATGATTCACCATGTTGTTAGCAGAAAACTTATGCTCTGTAGCCGTAACAGTGCGCTTGCCATTGGCTATGCAGGCTTGGTTAGGAGATTATTCTGAATTAAACCACGAAAACAGCTCCAGTTTTGAAGGATAGAAGCACATTTTTCCCACTCATACATAGATGTTCAAATTGTATTCTAATATTTTAAGAAAATCTTCTACATAAATAACAATGATCTTCCTAGTAATTATTTTGTTTCTTCTCTAGGTATTAGGTGCAATCTGTATGCATTAATAGATAAGCCTCATAGCTGTCTGTGGTGTTTGTTGTCTTTCCTTAGGATGCATGATTGAAACTCTTGAAAACACATAGCCATCCATGAATTATTCTCTTGTGTCCCATTGTTACTAAACAACCATCAGTCATCATTATATTGGTCTCAATGGAATACCAAAGAGAAATCAAATGTTTGCAAGTAGAAATCAATGTGAGCCCTTGATACCTCTAAGGTGGAAAAACTCCCAAAAGTCAAAAATAAAAATCAAAATACTAGAGGGGGAAAATATCAATTGAAGTAATTTTTTTTAATTTTTATTTTTAATTGGAGGATAATTATTTTGCAATATTGTGTTGGTTTCTGCCATACAACACTAATCAGCTGTAAGTATACATATGTCCCCTCCCTCTTAAACCTCCTTCCTTCCCTCCTGCCACACCCTACTCCTCTAGGTGGTTACAATGCTGACCTCCCTGTTTTATACAACTTCTCACTAGCTATCTATTTTACATACGGTAATGTATATGTTTCCAAGCTACTCTCTCAATTTGTCCCATCCACTCCTTCCCCCACTGCATCCACCAGTCTCTTCTCTGTGTCTGCGTCTCTATTCCTGCTCTGCAAATAGGTTCATCAGTAATGTCTTCTAGATTCCATATATATATGTTATTATATGATATTTGTTTCTATCTTTCTGCATTAACTCTGTATAACAGGCTCTAGATTCATGCACCTCATTAGAACTGACTCAAATCCATTCCTTATTATGGCTGAGTAATATTCCATTGTATATATGTACCAGAACCTCTTTATCCACTCATCTGATGGTGGACACCTAGGTTGCTTCCATGTCCTGGCTATCGTAAATAGTGCTACTTGAATGTTGGGGTACATGTGTCTTTTTGAACTATGTTTTTTTCAGGGTAGATGCCCAGCAGTGGTATTGTATGTGTCATATGGTAGTTTTATTCCTAATTTTTAAAAAACATTTCAACACTATTCTCCATAATGGCTGTATCAATTTACATTCTCACCAACTGTGTAAAAGGGTTCCCTTTTTTCCACATCCTCTCCAGCATTTATTGTTTGTAGAATTCTTGATGATGGCCATTTGACTGGTGTGAATGAGGTGATACCTCATTGTAGTTTTGATTTTCATTGCTCTGATAATAAGTGATACTGAACATTTTTTCATGTGCTTTTTGGCAATAGGTATGTCTTCTTTGGAGAAATTTCTGTTTAGGTCTTCTGCCTATTTTTTTTTATTGGATTGTTTGTTTTTCTGATATTGAGCTGCATGAGCTGCTTTTTATTCAAAACCTCTGTGCTGGCCCTTTGAAAGGAAAAGTTACTACTCATAAGGAAAAATTTTAATGAAAATTTAGTCTTCCCCCCATTTTCTACAGTTCCAAATATTCCTTTTCAGGAAGATAGAAATATGCCTGATTGGAAGAAAGCCCATCTAATAGACTCGCTTCCGTTCTGCAGCCCTTAATACAGGTAGTGTTTCTCTGTTTCACAACAGTATTTCTTTCCATCATAGGGTTATCTGAAAACACAGGGGGTAAAAAGAGCTTATCGCTGTTTATATTGCCAGAGAGGTCTCTCAACTCACACTGAGAATGTGGTGGATCTTTTTGGTACTCATATTTCAAACAGACTTAGAACACAGATCATCTAAGCATGTTAATTTCAGGTTCATCCTCATATGTATGAAATTGTATAGGTGTATTGTTTCAGTAGGGCTATCATCAAATGAACATCAGTTTGACAAGAAAATCAATATCATCATATTCAAAGTAAGAGCAGTATATGGATATTGGCATTTAATAATTATCAATGTTTATATTGATCTAAAATTGGATGTCAAGGAAGGACCCAGGAGGTTCACAGGTGTAATGAGAACTGACTTGAAAGTTAGGAGTTTTAGATAATAATTAAACATCTGCTAGCTGTGTGACTCCTCCAAAAACTCATGAATACATGATTCAGTTTCCTTTCTGAAGTGTTATATGTAGAAGGAGGTCAAATGAAATTTTAAAAGGCAATGAATATTAAAAGTTTTAATATTAAAAAAATTAATATTAGACATTGAAAAGTGAAAGTGAAAGTCACTCAGTTGCATCTGACATTTTGCAACCCCATGGACTGTATAGTCCATGGAATTCTCCAGGCCAGAATACCAGAGTGGGTAGCTTTTCCCTTCTCCAGGGCATCTTCCCAACCCAGGGATCAAACCCAGGTCTCCCAAATTGCAGGCAGATTCTTTACCAGCTGAGCCACAAGGAAAGCCCAAGAATACTGGAGTGGGGTAGCCTATCCCTTCTCCAGGAGATCTTCCCAACCCAGGAATCAAACTGGGATCTCCTGCATTGCAGGCAGATTCTTTACCAACTGAGCTATGAGGGAAGCCCAGTATTAGACCTTAAAAGTACTTATTTGGTGCAGCTGAAGCACTGACAGAATAGTGGAGAGCTGGACTCCTGTTCCATTATCAGGTAACACCCTTAGTGAAACTCTAGTCAGTCAGGCACCTGAGGGCCTTCTCTCTTCCTACTGAGTCCACTTTGCCATTCTTGTGTCACCCAAGGCAGAATGTTGAGGTATTACCACCACCCTGCCCCTAGGAAGTTTTCAACAAGTTACTACCTAGAGTTGGCTTATAAAATACCCCAGCCCCCTGGCCTCCAGGGAGAATTCTCAGGCATGCATTCTACACTGACTGAACTTCTTGAAAAGATTAACCTCCAACTGCCTCTCTTACCTGTCTTACTCCCCTCTCCCTTTCCAATACATTCTGTGCCTCTCAAGTAAACAGTTTTTTGTGTTTGAATTCTTGTCTCAAGATTTATTTTTTTAGGAGAACCAAAATTAACAAAATAAAATTGTACTTTACATTTCTAGTTATATCATCAGTGATGCTTCTGAAGTCTTCCTTTGCATTGTGAAGGGGAAGGAGCCTCCTGCATTTATATCACTGTGGAAAGGTGGGGCTGAGGTGGTGGGGAGAGATTCCTTTTACGCTGATTTCTTTACATTTGCTTTTACAAGTAAGGCTATAGAAGATAGTCTTGTGTATTTATTTAAAAATTGTGAGTAAGTTTACAAAAGAGAAAAAATGGGTGGTAGGAGAATCTAATTTTTTAAATTCAGTGCTAGAGAAACTCTCCATTTGTCACTCTTTTTTCTAATCCTAAATATTTTTTTTTTTAATGTACATGTCTTGAGTGTTGTATTTTCCCTGTATCCTAGAAGGGGTACATTGTGTAATAATTGGCTTAAACAAGTAGAGATATTCCCAGTTTGGATGATAAAATAAATAAATAAAACACTGAATTACTCAGAAAGGCAGGCTCTCTTATTCCATCCTTTTAAAATGTCTTGAGCTGTATCTGGAGTCTTGGTTGGCATTAGGTCATAGTTTCAAACTGATAGCTCCAAAGAGTCCCTGCAGTAGAGTCGGTGGCATAGTCTTTGATGATTCTCGGAGTTCAGAATGCGGGACCCTTAGTGGACAATAGGAACATCCTACTGAGCCTCCTGTAACAGCTCTCTGCGTTAGGTCTTCTCCAGCTTTGAGGTGAGAGGCTCTCAGAAATACATAGGGATGTGGGAGGTGTTCATTGGGACGAGGACAGCAATCTTGAGACAAGGGTGAGTGAGGACATCTGAGGAATGGAAATACAAGCAAGTGATGGGGCAGCCTGTCCTGAGGTAGGTGTAGAACAGCTTTTGTCATCTGGACAGAGGAGAACTAGCTTCTAGCCATCTGTGGAGAGGAGACTAGTGGAGCCTGGGTCTTGAACGGTAAGTACTTCACTGGCCAACAAGCTAAGGATTTGGAGGGAGAGGAGGGAGACTTTATGTAGACAAAGTGGAATATGCAAAGGTGTAGAGGCTTAAAATGGTTCTTGTATTCACTTTGGTGAAACTGTTTCCATGGTCTTTAATGACATTAAACACTTACAGCACGGTGGATTTAATTTTTAGTTAATAAGTTGAAAAATAATTCTTGATACCAATTGTGTGACAGGACTTATGACTATTCCTTAAAAATTTGAGATGTAAAATATCCACATCATTAAATGACTGAACTTGAAACCTGCCATCTGATGGCTGTCTAAGCCAAGGCTTCTTGGCTGGCTTTTCTGACCTTTAACAAGACTTGTGGTGATGTCAGTGCTTGTCATCTTCATCATCGCTCATCTCTTCTCCCTGTGGGCCATCCACACTCTGGCTGTCAAGACAGGACAGCTGTCTGGCAACGTTAGGATGGCTTTCTTTCTGTTCTGCATGAGGAGGAATTGCCTTATTTGAAATGACTCATCACCTTCTACAGTGTTCCTACTGAAAAAGATAAACTTAAATTCCATAAGCATTTGATTTGGATCATATTTTAAGTATTGCTTGACAACAGGTTAACTTTTTTAGTTATTTTTTCTTTTGTTTTTCAGAGAGACATCAAGAGTCACATTTTCCAACCAGCTGGCACTCTGGGTGTTAGGTCTTAAGGACACATTAGTAAATCTTCCAGTTCTCTGGAGCCCTTCAAGCAAGTATCCATCTGTCAAGAATTCCAAAAGAATTCTCACTCCAGAGTTGAAAATCCTTCTGCGAGAAAATATCACCTTGCTTCCTGACTTCCTAAATCAAGATTATATTTTAATTTCTACTTTAGATAGGTCTATCTCTCTTTTAAGTTGGAAATAACTTAAATATTCAACAGGAGAGAAAATGCTAAGCTATAACATACAGCTCAATAATACAATGGAAACAATTGTGAAAAATTTCTAAATGAAAACTTATGTGTTAATTACTATGCTAGGTAAAACTTTATTTACAATGGTACAATTATTGATTATTTTAGATTATTAGAAAATGGCTAAAATTGAAAGACACAGAACATGTTTTATATCTAGCATAAGAATCGTCAAAGAGGAGTTGTAATTGGCTGTTCAGGTGGGGCAAGAAATGGGGTGGAGAGAGGTTTTTCCCATAGAAGCCTTGTACAACTGACTCTAAATTATATACATACTTTATGCAAATTAAAAGAGGGCTATAAATAGAGCTGGAAATCCAGAAGAAAACATTTAAAAAAGTATGTATTTGGTTTTAAATTACAATTATGTAAGAATTTTTGGGTTTCCCTGGTGGCTCAGACAGTAAAGACTCTGCCTGCAAACTGGGAGGCCCAAGTTCAATCCCTGGTTTGGGAAGGTCCCTTGGAGAAGAGAATGGCTACCCACCCCAATATTCATGCTGGAGAATTACATGGACAGAGGAGCCTGGTGGCCTATCATCCATGGGGCCACAAAGAGGTGGACACAACTGAATGGTGAACACTTTCACTTTCATGTAAGAATTTAGCTCTATTGAATTTGAAAAGAGTTGGTTGATAAGTGGTAACAATAATTAGTCTCTTTCAAAGATTAATATAAGAAAGTAGAAAAATATATGTCTTAACTGTTTTGGTTTAATACTTATTTTGATGTCATAATGACTTTTACATAGTTGTTTACACTATTCCATCTACAGGAGTAAAGCTTCATCCTTATACATTGAATTTAAGGTCATAACTGGGGTCTGTTGATTCCTACTGGGGCCTGCAAAACTTGGGGAGAAAAGCAGAAACAGTCCTTGACATCCTTAGCATTTAAATCCTGGGGGAAAAAAACTAGGTCAGAACCATGAACTATTGCTGAGGATCTGGCTAAAAGAATGTGCCCAAAATGGATTTCTGGTATAAGGCTTCTAAAATGAGAAGCCAAAACAAGAATTCAAGGAGGATCAGAATTGGAAAGTTAGAGAATAAAAGAGCAAACAAGGGTCTGGTCAATTCCATCTAGACATTAAGAGTCGTTATTGCCATATTCCCTGGGTGACCCTGTTCTGTTTAAAGAGTTCTAGACAAGAAGGGATTTCTAATTTTCCCCAAGCCTCCATCTTGGATTTACCTCTAGAAAACTTGAGTTTCAGTTTTTGTGGGCAGAGAGTAAGTTCTGAGGAACTGCTGTCCAATAACATCCCCTATATTGACCATATCCTAGTAAAGTCCGTGGTATTTCTAGGGGGGTTCTTGGTATTGCCATATGTCTCTTCAATACTGGGATCTTTGCATGTTCTTCATTTCGGAATGCCATGTGCTATGGAGTGGGACCAGATGAGTAACTGCTATGGAAGAAGCCAGTTGAAGTTGACACGTCATCTTGATAGGCCTGGGTAGTGAGTCTGCCATGTTCTGCATGGAGGGGTGATACGCGTTTGTCAGGAGGGAAGACAGATACTGTTTCCTTTGGATATTCTCCTTCTGGATGCGCAAGAATGTGCTTCTCTTTACAGAGGGGAAAATTCCTTAGTTCTGTTACAGAACAGCCAGTCAGCCTGTGCTGTTGGGAAAAAATGGTCAAAGAAGGAAATATGGAAATAACTATGATAAAAGATGTAAATATAGAATTTACATCCCACAGTGGTTTGGGAGGTAGATCAATTGCATTTTATGGGAAAGCAGTATAAGGGAAGAAATATTTGTTCTGGTGACATGTTTTGGTTGGCCATCCATATTTGAAGGATGAGTAGCAGATAGAGACTTGCAAAAGTAGGGAGCTTAAAAATGGTAACCCCATAAAGCCAAGATGCAAATTGTGGGCCAGGGTAAAAGGCCAGGTAATTGGATAGCCTACTGAACAAAGATCTTCTTAACAAAGGGCAATGACCCATGTGAGTGGGTCTAAATAATGTCTTTACGAATGGTTCCAGTGAGTTTAGATTGTAGATAAAAATGTTTACGTTAATTGGAGAAAGAACTGATACAACTGCTGACTGACACTGGAATTTGATGCCAAGGAAATTGATCAAATATCCATCCATAAATATTCTACACTAATAATAAAGAGTTAGCAGGTATTGATTAATTGCTATGTAATAACCACTATGATTAAATATCTTAGGTGCAGCCAGGTAAGAATCAGAAGTATCCCCACTTCTACAAATCAATAAGCTCAGGCACAGAGACATTACTATACGGTTATTCACTAAGTAGTAAAGTTGTATATAAAAAGTTCTATAGGCCAAAGGAGGAAGAGAAAACGACTTGGTAGAGGCCTAACTGGACTGGGCTAAGGGAGTTTTAACTCTGGCATTTCTGTTTCACACACTTAATAAGTAATAAATAAATGAAAACTCATTTCCTTTTCCATCAGTATGCACAGTTAAAGTTCTGTGTATTTTGTTCATGTGTATTTCCATTTGCTTTTCTGCCATGCCCCCTTTTACAATATTAAACAGATGAACAAAAATTATGTTTTACTTTTAAACAGCTCTTTCCTTCTTCCAGCTGTTTGTGTCAGTGCTAGCTCTCATTAATAAAGCTAGATGGATTAGTTAAATGCTAATGTCAAATGGCAAGTGCTAGGGACTTTTTCCCTTGTGAGATACTGAAATATGAAGTCTGGGCCAGTAGCAATGACTGATGTTGTTCTTGGAGGAATTAAGACCTCTGAAAATTGTGGGAATGATTAATGGTTACTTCATCTTCTGTTTATACGGCAGAGTTTGCACTTCATTATTCTTGGCTTTTTAGATATAGACTATATTTAACTAGGCTCTTTCAATTTTTAAAGTGATACTGTTTTGATATGTACATTATTCTCTCACTAATTCATGTTGCCGACTGTGCCTGAGGTGCCACACAAGGTTCTGGGCATAAAGACTGAGTAAGTTGACACAATCCTTATATTTTTAGATGAATGTAGTCTGGAAGCTATATTTAACCAGACCCTTTCCATTTTTAAAATGATACTGATATAATTTTATAAATATTTATTTGATTATAATAATGATAACTGTCAAGGGCTGAAGTAGATTTATGAGATATCAGGGACACTGATTATATGAAGGTTTGGGAAGGGAGGTGAGTGCCAGATCATGCAAAGTTTTGCAGACTTTCAGTCAATCTTATGTTGAGAGCAATGAAAAGGCATAAACTAGTCATTTAAAAATAAAAATCTCTAACTAGAGACCACTGGAATAGCAAAATCATCAGATTGTAAGGTCTTGTCTCAGTGTGGTGGTCTTTGAAACTACAAGTTAGAAAGTTAAGTGTGTATCAGAACAGCTTGGTCATTGATAAATTACTGCAATCTCAGAATTAGAAAGAAAAATGCATTTTATAGAAGGAAAAAATTTTGATTTGATGTGTCAAATTCCATATAACCTTAGAGTGTTCATAGGAACCATTTACAGGTAATTCAGGCCTGGTATCCTAGTTAGAAATGTAGAATTGCGAGCCATTGAAAGGACTTTTATACACAGTTTACGCACCTGACTCAGTGTGTAGGAAGGTAAAAATCTTTCAAACTTGAACAAAAGTGGCTTGTATTCACAATCTAGACATCTGTAGAACTGTCTTCCTAGAAAATCTGTCTTTTTTGCATTAACACGGGTACTCTGAGAGATAGTAGAAGGTCTGACCCATAAAAATAATTTAAACTGGAAATTGTATGAACTCTTGAGAAATGAAGGTAAAGGAAAATAACTAGAAGATCAATAAAAGTGAGTTGGAGGAATAAAAGGAATAGAACAGGGTGAATACATAACATGTACAGAAGAGATTAAAGCAAACACAAGATGACTATGTCAAGGAGAGAGACACCAATGGTACCAAATATACCAAAAATGTTCAATGGGGTTAAGAGTGGGAAACAGTTATTGAAATAAATTATAGAGATGTTAATTAGGGAATTTAGGGAAAGCTGAGAATAGAACTTAGACTTATTTCACATATAAGAAATAAAGTGAATCCCTTCTAAGTTCCAGGCATGTGTTGATATAAGAGTCTGTTTAGTGAGAACTTGATAAAGACATTCAAGGAGTGTCAGTTCAGTTCAGTCGTTCAGTTGTGTCCAACTCTTTGCGACCCCATGAATCGCAGCACGCCAGGCCTCCCTGTCCATCACCAACTCCAGGAGTTTACTCAAATCCATGTCCATCAGGTCGGTGATGCCATCTCATCGTCTGTCGTCCCCTTCTCCTCCTGCCCCCAATCCCTCCCAGCATCAGGGTCTTTTCAAATGACTCACCTCTTTGCATGAGGTGGCCAATGTATTGGAGTTTCAGCTTCAGCATCAGTCCTTCCAGTGAACAACCCAGGACTGAACTCCTTTAGGATGGATGGGTTGGATCTCCTTGCAGTCCAAGGGACTCTCAAGAGTTTTCTCTAACACCACAGTTCAAAAGCATCAATTCTTCAGTGCTCAGCTTTTTTCACAGTCCAACTCTCACATCCATACATGACCACTGGAAAACCATAGCCTTGACTAGATGGACCTTTGTTGGCAAAGTAATGTCTCTTCTTTTTAATACACTATCTAGGTTGGTCATAACTTTCCTTTCAAGGAATAAGCGTCTTTTAATTTCATGGCTGCAGTCACCATCTGCAGTGATTTTGGAACCCAACAAAATAAAAGTCTGACACTGTTTCCATTGTTTCCCCATCTATTTCCCATGAAGTGATGGGATCAGATGCCATGATCTTAGTTTTCTGAATGTTGAGCTTTAAGTCAACTTTTTCACTCTCCTCTTTCACGTTCATCAAGAGGCATTTTAGTTCCTGTTCACTTTCTGCCACAAGGGTGGTGTCATCTGCATATCTGAGGTTATTGATATTTCTCCCGGCAATCTTGATTCCAGCTTGTGCTTCTTCCAGCCCAGTGTTTCTCATGATGTACTCTGCATATAAGTTAAATAAGCAGAGTGACAATATACAGCCTTGACGTACTCCTTTTCCTATTTGGAACCAGTCTGTGGTTCCATGTCCAGTTCTAACTGTTGCTTCCTGTCTTGCATACAGGTTTCTCAAGAGGCAGGTCAGGTGGCCTGGTATTCCCATCTCTTTCAGAATTTTCCAGTTTATTGTGATCTACACAGTCAAAGGCTTTGGCATAGTCAATAAAACAGAAATAGATGTTTTTCTGGAACTCTCTTACTTTTTCGATGGTTCAGCAGATGTTGGCAATTTGATCCCTGGTTCCTCTGCCTTTTCTTAAACCAGCGTGAACATCTGGAAGTTCACAGTTCACGTACTGCTGAAGCCTGACTTAGAGAATTTTGAGCATTACTTTACTAGTGTGTGAGATGAGTGCAATTGTGCAGCAGTTTGAGCATTCTTTGGCATTGCCTTTCTTTGGGATTGGAATGAAAACTGACCCTTTCCAGACCTGCGGCCACTGCTGAGTTTTCCAAATTTGCTGGCATATTGAGTGCAGCACTTTCACAGCATCATCTTTCAGGATTTGAAATAGCTCAACTGGAATTCCATCACCTCCACTAGCTTTGTTCATAGTGACTGTGCTTCCTAAGGCCCACTTGACTTCACATTCCAGGATGTCTGGCTCTAGCTGAGTGATCACACCATTTGATTATCTGGGTCATGAAGATCATTTTTGTACAAGGAGTTTAGCCAAGAGAAAATAATGGTGGGGCTTGGAGGAAGCCCCTCTCATGAAGGTTCATTCAGGAAAAGTAAAATCTAGTTACCTTTAAGATAGAAGTAAGAAAATCAGTGTGTAGGGAGAGGTAAAGAATAATAAGGATATTAGGAAGTAAAGGAAAAAAATATGGGAATATGTAGGGACTTTAGAAATTTGAGAAGGAACAGGAGATATTTATAAAATTAGAAAGCTGTTGAAGAGGAGATATATAAATTTTCTATCTTAGAAACTAGATTAATTGATCAATTTTTATGTCTTAAAAATATATTTTATAAACTAGCTTAAAATATGCTTTTTAACTTCTAACATGAATTTGAACATGGATTAACTACTAGATTAAAAGATTAAATTAAAATTTACTAGATTAAGGCTTGGTTGATAAGCCTAGGGCAGAGAACATAGAAACTGAAGCATTTAGTCAAATACTTTTATTTCTGGTGTCACCTGTTACATCCCCCTTAATAGTTTTAGCTTGGATGAAAAGACTATCAATAGATTAAGTCATTACTGGGAAATAAATTCTGAAAAATCAATTTTATGAATAAGTAAACTACATTTGATATACATTTCTCATAGTTAAACATATTGATTTGCTTTTAAATATTTAAAATGCTTTTATATGGTAAATCTGGAGCAGTAAATATATTGGTGTTTCCATATACTAGCAACAAACATTTGGAAAGTGGAACTTTAAGATAGTATGCTTTATAATAGTATCAAAAGCAATTCATACTTATGAATAAATTTAATAAAAGTGTGCACAACTTCTACATGGTAGACTAAAAATATTTCTAACAGAGATTTCAAGAAACTTAAATAAATGGAAGATTATACCATTTTTATGGATGGGCTTATGCAATATATTTAAGATGTAAATTCTCTGAAATTGACCCAGAGATTCAGTGCAACCTCACTTAAAATAGCAATGGGCTTTGTTTTTTTTTTTTAGGGGAAGGGTGGATACCAACAAGATATTTCTAAAATTTATTTTGAAATATAAGAATCTATATTTCAAACAAAACAATATTGAAAATAAAAAACAAGGTTGGAGGACTTACACTACTTGATTTTGAGACTTACTATATAGCTACAGTAATGAACACAGTGATATTAGTACAAGGACAAAAAAATCAATGGAACAGAATAGAATTCAGAAACAGACTCACTTTTTATGGTCAACAGATTTTTAACAAAGGTATTAAGAATGTTAGAGAGGAAGGGAAATTTTTTCCAACAATTGGTTCTGGAACAACTGGATAAATGCATGAAAGATAATTTAACCTTGATCATTACCTCTTATCATTCACTAACACTATTTTGAGATAAATCATAGACTCAAACAATGGCTAATGCTAAAAGTATTCTGGAAGAAAATGGATAAATAGGACTGAACAAAAATTTAAAACTCTGCTTTTTAAAAGACACCATAAAGAAAAAAATGAAAGATAGGCATAAGCTGAGCCGCAATACTTGCAACACATATATCAGGCAAAGCACTAGAGTTCACTAAATATAAATGAATCCTACAAATCAATATTAAGAAGACAATCAACCCAATTAAAATGGGCAAAAGGCTGAATAGGAACTTTACAAAAGAATATATATGATTAGCTAATAAGCACATGAAACACTGCTCAGTATCATTATTCATAAGGGAAACTCAAATTAAACTACAATGAGGTTATCATTTTGCCCCTGCTAGAAGCAGTTGGTGAAGATGGGAAGGAACTGAAACAATGTGATTCAGAGTATAAAATGATAATATTTCTCTGGAAAACTGCTTGTCAATTCCTACTCTATGACTCTTATTCTCAGGTGTTTACCCAAAGGAGATGGAAATATATGTCCAAAAAAAAGGACATGTAAAAAATGTCCATAGCAACTTTATCCATAACAGCCAAGAACTGGAGGTAACCTAAGTGTCTATCAACAACAAATTGTGGTGTATTGATAAAATGGAGTACAAAAAGAATGAACCTGATACATGGTTCAATATAGAAGAAACTTAAAGACATTGAGTGAAGGATGCAAAAGACTACAAACTATAATTGCATTCATGTAAAGCTAAAGAATGAAATGTTAGGTCCATGAGTCAAGGTAAACTGGAAGTGGTCAAACAGGAGATGGCAAGAGTGAATGCTGACATTTTAGGAATCAGCAAACTAAAATGGACAGGAATGGGCAAATTTAATTCAGATGACCATTATATCTAGGACTGTGGGCAAGAATCCCTTAAAAGAAATGGAGTAGACCTCACAGTCAACAAAGCATCCGAAATGCAATACTTGGGTGCAATCTCAAAAATGACAGAATGATCCTGGTTCATTTCCAAGGTAAATCATTCAATACTATAGTAATCCAAGTATATGCCCCAATCAGAAATGCTGAAGAAGCTGAAATTGAACGATTCTATGAAAACCTACAAGATCCTCTAGAACTAACACCCAAAAAAGATGTCCATTTCATCATAGGGGTCTGGAATGCAAAAGTAGAAAGTCAAGAAACACCTGGATAACAGGCAAGTTTGGCCTTGGACTACAACATGAAGCAGGGCAAGGTTAACAGAGTTTTGCCAAGAGAACACACTGATCATAGCAAACACCCTCTTCCAACAAAACAAGAGACAACTCTACACATGGACATCACCAGATGGTCAATGCTGAAATCAGATTGATTATATTCTTCGAAGCCAAAGATGCAAAAGCTCTATACGGTCCTGGGCCTGACTATGGTTCAGATCATGAACTTCTTATTGCAAAATTCAGACTTAAATTGAAGAAAGTAGGGAAAATCAATATGCTATTCAGGTATGACTTAAATCAAATCCCTTATGATTATACAGTGGAAGTGGCAAATAGATTCAAAGGATTAGATCTGATAGACAGAGTGAAGAATGGATAGAGGTTTGTGATATTGTACAGGAGGCAGTAATCAAGACTATCCCCAGGAAAAAGAAACGCAAAAAGGCAAAATGGTTGTCTGAGGAGGCCTTACAAATAGCTGTGAAGAGAAGAGAAGCAAAAGGCAAGGGAGAAAAGGAAATGTATATCCATCTGAATGCAAAGTTCCAAAGAATAGCAAGGAGAGGTAAGAAAGCCTTCCGAAGTTAACAATGCAAAGAAATAGAGAAAAACAATAGAATTGAAAACATTAGAGATCTCTTCAAAAAAAATTAGAGATACCAAGGGAACATTTCATGCAAAATCAGGCATAATAAAGGACAGAAATGGCATGGACATAACAGAAGCAGAAGACATTACGAAGAGGTGGCAAGAATTCACAGAACTGTACAAAAAAGATCTTAATGACCTGAATAACCATGATGGTGTGATCACTCACCTAGAGCCACACAATCCTGGAATGTGAAGTCAAGTGGGCCTTAGGAAGTATCACTATGAACAAAGCTAGTGGAAGTGATATCATTCCAGTTGAGTTATTTCAAATCCTAAAAGATGATACTGTTAAAGTGCTCTACTCAGTATGCTAGCAAAAACTGGAAAAGGTCAGTTTTCATTCCAACATCAAAGAAGGGCAATACCAAAGAATGCTAAAACCAGTGTACAATTGTACTCACATCACATGCTAGCAAGGTCATGCTCAAAATCCTCCAGGCTAGGCTTCAACAGTACATGAACCATGAACTTCCAGATGTTCAAGCTGGATTTAGAAAAGGCAGAGGAACCAGAGATCAAATTGCCAACATCTACTGGATCATAGAAAAAAGCAAGAAAATTCCAGAAAAATATCTACTTCTGCTTCATTGATTATGCTAAACCCTTTGACTGTGTGGATCACAACAAACTGTGAAAAATTCTTAAAGAGATGGGAATAATAGACCACCTTACCTGACTTCTGCAAAACCTGTATGCAGGTTAGAAAGAAACAGTTAGAACTGAACATGGAACATGAGACTGATTCAAAATTGGGAAAGGAGTGTGTCAAGGCTGTATATTGTCACCCTGCTTATTTAACTTATATGCAGAGTACATCATGAGAAATGTGGGCCAGATGAATCACAAACTGCAATCAAGATTGCCAGGAGAATTATAAATAACCTCAGATACGCAGATGACTCCACCCTTAAGGCAGAAAGTGAAGAAGAACTAAAGATCCTCTTGATGAAAGTGAAAGAAGACTGTGAGAAACTTGGCTTAAAACTCAACATTCAAAAAGTGAAGATCATGGCAACTGGTCCCATCACTTCATGGCAAATAGATGGGGAAACAATGGAAATAGTGACAGAGTTTATATTCTTGCAAAATCACTACAGATGTTGACTACAGCCATGAAATTAAAAGACGCTTGCTCTTTGGAAGAAGAGGTATGACAAGTCTAGACAGTGTATTAAAAAGCAGAGACTTTGCCGACAAAGGGCTGTATAGTCAAAGCTATGGTTTTTCCAGTAGTCACGTGTGGATGTGACAGTTGAACCATAAAGAAGGCTGAGGGCCGAAGAAATGATGCTTCTGAACTGTGGTGTTGGAGAAGAATCTTGAGGGTCCCTTGGACAGCAAGGAGATCAGACCAGTCAATCCTAAAGGAAATCAACCCTGAACATTCATTGGAAGGACTGATGCTGAAGCTGAAGCTCCAATATTTTGGACCCCTGATGGGAAGAGTTGACTCATTAGAAAAGAACCTGATGCTGAGAAAGATTGAAGGCAGGACGAGAAGGGGACAACAGAGGATGAGATGGCTGGATGGCATCACTGATTCAATGGACATGAGTTTGAGCAAGCTGCAGGAGATGGTGAAGGACAGGGAAGCCTGGCTTGTTGCAGTCCATGAGGCCACAAGTAGTCGGACATTACTGAACCACTGAACAAGGAACAAGGAACAACAAAGTTAAGGTATAGGTAAAACTAATCTACGGTGATAGAAATCAAAACAATGTTGCCTGTGGCAGGGTGTTATCAAAACTACAATGTAGATAGCAAAAGAAAGTAGTTGCTTCTGTGAAAAACAACAGTTAATCAAGTTGTTAGGCATTCTGTAGATTAGGTCATTGTTTCACTGTGTGACAGTCCGCAATGACCTGTAACTGTGAGATAGGTTAAGAGAGCAAGCTTAGGAGTCAGACTGCCTGGATTTGAAATTGACTCCGGTACTGGATGCTTGGCAAATATGTAACACCTCTGAGACTCCTCCCTGGATGTGTGACTCAGAAACTGGTGGTTTGAGGTTCTCATTAAATATGTCATCCTATGGTGATGTCAAAGAAAGTTACAGATTTAGTCTGAAAATGACTTGACCCATGGGCTCCCTGCTCTTATCACCACTGAAGGCAGTGAGCCCTGAAGGAGGGTTGCGGTTTGTTGGAGGTTGCATCCTCAGCCAGAGAAGCCATCTACTCCTTGCAGAGGGCCCGGCTGTACGTGGCACTCTCAGCATCATAATCCAGAAGGCTCTGGGTATCCCTGCCTCGTCACAATCCTGAGCTCTAGATTCAAGAGACAGCTATCTTACTGTCTGCTTCTGTTCCATTCATGGCCAATGTATTTTTAAGGACAGACACTTTTTTTTTTTTTTTAAATTCCCCAACCAGAGTTTGAACCAGGGGTCCTGACAGTAAGAACACTGAGTTCTAACCACTGGACCTCCAGGGAATTCCCCAGAGAAATGCATTTTTAAGCTAAATCATTTATTTATCTCTATTGATCTTTGTTGGAGGCTGTTTTGTGGGGAGATATTCTGTATTGTACTGATGGAAATAAGATATGCTGCTTAAGATTTTAATATAAATATAAAATACTAACAATATTATTAATATTATTACAGAGAAAGATAATCTCTTATCTTTCTTAAGTAATCTCTCTTAAAGCTAAAATGTAAGGACTACCACATGTAAAGTTTATCAAGAAAGTCAATTGGTACAAGGGTTTAGTGGTCTGGTACTTGAACAGGTTCTGTCAACACTAGCTCTGCCCTTGTGGTCAAATCATTTACTTTTTAAGCCTAAATGTTCTCATTTGTAAGATTATTGCCTTCAATCAGATAATCTCTAATGCACTTTTTGCTCCAAAACTGCAAGTTTATATTCTATCTTAGATGTTGTGATCTGGCAGCCCAAAGACATACTTTGATTTACCAATACAATTTCTTTAAAAAAATTTTTTTAGTTAATAAACTTTATCTTTTAGAGCAGTTTTAGTCACTGCAAAACTGACTGGAAACTAAAGTAAGATTTCATATACCCTCTGTTATGCCTCCCCAAACATTTCCCACTATCAATATCTTGCATCACAGTGGTACATTTGTTGCAACTTATGAATCTATACTGACATATCATTATCTAAAGCCTATAGTTTACATTATGGTTCAGTCTCAGCATGGTACATTCTAAACATTTTGAAATTGTGTTATGGCATGTATCCATCTTTATAGTTTCATACAGAACAATTCCAAAACCCTCTGAGCTCTTCCCCTTGTCACCCCCACCCCGCCCTGCCACTCAACCTCTGTAACCCAGGGCAAATGTTAATCCTTTTAACTGTCTCCAGTTTTGCCTTTTCCAGAATGTCATATGGTTGGAATTTTACAGTATGTAGCCTTTTCAGACTATTTCTCTCACTTAGTAATATGCATTTAAGTTTTCTCCATGTCTTCTTGTGACTTGAGAGCTCATTTCTTTTTTTGTATTGAATAATATTCGTTGTCTAGATGTACCACACTATTGATCTATTCACCTACTGAACAACATCTTGGTTGCTTTCAAGTTTTGGCAATTAGTAAGAAAACTTCTATAAACTTCCATAAACTTTTTGTGTAGGTTTTTGTGTGGATATATATTCTCAAATCATTTGGATAAATATCAAGGGCACAGCTTGATAAGACTGTGTGATAAGACACTGTGTGATAAGACACTACAAACTGTCTTTCAAAATGGCTGTACCATTTGGCATTTGCACCAGCAATGAATGACAATTTTGTTGTTCTACATCCTCATCAGCATTTGGTATTGTCAGTTTTTTGCATTTTGGCCATTCTAATAACATCTCCAGGAGACAATGAGGACAGGGAAGCCTGGCGTGCTGCAGTACATGGGGTCGCAAGGACTCAGACATGACTTAGTTACTGAACACACACAGAGTAAGTGTGCAGTGGTATATCGTTGCGTTAATTTGCAATTCCCTAACGTAGAACATCTTCTTCTATGCCTATTTTCCATCTATATGTTCTTCAGTAAGGTAGCTGTTCAGGCCTTTTGCTCATTTTTCAATTGGGTTGTTAATTTTCATTTTGGAAAATACTCTTATCAGATATGTCTTTTGAAAATACTTTCAATTTGAGGCTTAGTGACTGATTCTCTCGGTATTTTCTTTCATAAAACAAGTTTTTAATTTTAATGAAGCCAAACTTACCAATTACTCTTTTTAAAAACTATTTTTGGCCGTGCTGGGTCTTCACTGCTACACCGGCTTTTCTCTAATTGTGGCAAGCTGGGGCTACTCTTTAGTTCTGGCGAGTGAGCTTCTCATTGCAGCAGCCTCCCCTGTTGTGGAGAACAGGCTCCAGGGTGCATGGCTTCAGCAGTTGCAGCATGTGAGCTCAGTAGTTGCAGCTCCCAGGCTCTAGAGCACAGGCTCAACAGCTGTGATGCACAGGCTTAAGCTGCTCTGCAGCATGTGGGACCTTCCTGGATCAGGGATTGAACCCATGTCTCCTGCACTGGCAGGTGGATTCTTTACCAGTGAGTCAACAAAAGAGCCCTCAAGTATTTCTTTTTGTATAGTACCTTTGCTGTTGCATCTAAAAAGCCATACCCAAGGTCAGTTAGGTTTTCTTCTTTGTTATCTTGAAAGTGAAAGTGTTAGTCATGCAGTCACGTTGTTCTCTGCAACTCCATTGATTGTAGCCCACTGGGCTCCTCTGTCCATAGAATTCTCCAGGCAAGAATACTGGAGTTGGTTGCCATTTCCTTCTCCAGAGAATCTTCCTGACCCAGAGATTGAACCTGGGTCTCCTGCATTGCAGGCAGATTCTTTACTGTCTGAGCCACCAGGGAAGCCCATGTTATCTTACACGGGCTTTATAGTTCTATGTTTCATGGCCCATTTTGAATTAATTCATTTTGAACAATCAGTTTTTGTGAAAGGCATAAAGTCTGTATCTAGATTCATATTTTTGCCTGTAAATGGAAAATTCTAGTTGTTTCTGAACCATTTGTTAAAAGGCTTTCCTTTAAATATTTTTTTTCAGCTTTGTTGAGATATAATTAACAATTAATGTGTACAAAAAAGGTAAAAAATATAATGATTTGAGATTTGTATATATTGTGAAATGATAACCAAAAGAAGGTTAGAACACATTCATCACCTCACATATTTTTTTGTGGTGGGAACATTTAAGATTTACTCTTAGTAACTTCCCAGTGTACTATATAATATTGGTTTTTTTTTTTTTTCTGTTTTTTAAAAATTTTTTTCCCCAATTATTTTTATTAGTTGGAGGCTAATTACTTTACAATATTGTAGTGGTTTTTGCCACACATTGACATGAATCAGCCATGGATTTACATGTGTTCCCCATCCTGAACCCCCCCTCCCACCTCCCTTACATAATATTGTTAACCACAGTTACCTACTTTATATTAGATGCCCAGAATTTATTCATCTTATAACTGGAAATTTGTACCCTTTGAACAGCATCTTCCCATTTTCCCCAACCTCAGCATGTGGCAACCCCAAATCTACTCACTGTTTCCAAGAGTTAATTTTGTATAAATTCCATATACAGTTGAGATCATACAGCATTTGTCTTTCTCTGTAAGACTCACTTCAGTTAGCATAATGCTCTCAAGTTTCATCCGTGTTGTTGCAAATTGTAGGATTTCCTAGTTATCTCAATTACCAGATCCACCATCTTGGTATCAGAGTAACTGTGTTCAAGTAACTCTTATTTTACTAAATAATAGCCCCAGCATGCAAGAGTAATGATGCTGGCAACTCAGATAGGCCAGAGAAGCTATAAAGTGCTTCCTTTGAGTGAAAAGCTGAAAGTTCTCAATTTAATAGGGAAAGAAGAAAAATTATATGCTGAGATCACTTTGTAAGAATGAATCTTTTATTGGTGAAACTGTGAAAATGAAATTTATGCTAGTTTTGCTGTGATATCTCAAACTGCAGAAGTTAAAGCCATAGTGAGTGATAACTGTTTAGTTAAGATGTATAAGAAATTAAATGATATTTGAGAGAGAGGAAAAGAAAGATCACATTTACATAGCTTGTAATATAGTATATTGTTCTATCTTATTATTATTATTGTTAATCTCTTACTGTACCTAATTTTTAAGTTAAATGTTATCACATGTATGTATATATAGAAAAAAACATAGTATACATAGGGTTCAGTGCTACGGGCAGTTTTAGGCATCCACTGAGGGTCTTGAAACATATCCCCTGGAGATAAGGGGGGACTATTACATACACACACACACACACACACACACACACACACACACACATTTTCTTTATCCACTCATACACTACAGGATATAAATTGTCTCTATGTCTCAACTATTGTGTATTATTCTCCAATGAACCTGGAGGTGCCAATATCTCTTCAAAATAATGATTTCATTTTCTTCAGATATATTTCCAGAGGAGGAATTGCTGGATTGTATGGTGGTTCCTTTAAATATTTTAAAACTAGTTCCTGGCCATTAAAATTCAGGAGATTTTACATAAAAATCTGATGTTTATCCTTCCTTAAAAAAATGAAAAGAACTGGAAATGCAGGGTCAACATGGCCATGTGACAGTTATAGGCAGGCACTGAGTGGTTTCTACCTCCTTTAGCTAGGTCATATGTTCCACTGTCTCCCATTTCCTATCGAATTACATGTAGTTCAGTGTATTCATTTGTTTGTGTTACTTTCTGATCTCTATAAGCATTTGAGTTTGGGCTATAAGTTCTCTAACTTTAGTATGTGTAAGAACCACTAATGGAGATGAAAACTCTTGAGCACTTTCCCTAGAGATTCTGATTCAGGCATCTGGTTGAACCAAATAATCTGTGCATGCCAGAAGTAGCATCACAGATGATGTATACAACAGATACTAACGGCCAGACTTCAACAGGCATTGCTTTAGGCTATTATATATAATCGAGGGGCTTCCCAGGTGGTGCTAGTGGTGAAGAACCTGCCTGCCAATGCAGGAGATGCACGTTGGTCTCTGAGTTGGGAAGATCACCTGGAGAAAGGCACAGCAACCCACTGCAATATTCTTGCATGGAGAATCCTTTGGGCAGAGGAGCCTGGCAGGCACAGTCCACAGGGCTGAAAAAAACTGGACATGACTGAAGTGACTTAGCACACTTGCATGCACTTGAGACAGAAGGGGGGGCAGGACAGAAACACTTGATAATGACGAGGGGGCATAGCTCTTGGGATGCAATAAAGGCTGGGCTAGAATTAGGTGAAACCAAGGTAGATTTGAAAACACTCCAGTCTTTGACCTTTGGTTCATTATACCATCACTGTAGGGCTTCCCAGGTGGCAGGTGGCACTAGTGGTAAAGAACCTGCTGGCCAATTCAGGAGATGCAGGTTCGATCCCTGACTCAGGAAGATTCCCTGGAGGAGGAAATGACAACCCACTCCAGTATTCTTGCCTGAAGAATCCCATGGACAGAGGAGCCTGATGGGCTACAGTCCATGCAGTTGCAAAGAGTCAGTCATGACAGGAGCAATTTAGCATCCAAGCAGGCATCTGCACTGTAACAGTATAAATCACTCCCCCTTACATCATGACAATTCTGAGGGGGCGTAAGGCCAAAAAGGGACTTCCCTGGCAATCCAGTGGTTAGAACTTGGCGTTTTCACTGTCAGGGGCCCAGATTCAACCCTTAGTTGGGGACTAAGATACCAAAAGCAGCATGGCGTGAACAACAACAACAAAAAAGCAAAAAAGTGGGCAGTGGCTCAGTTCTGGGAAATTCCTCACTCTACCCTGAAATAGCAAGAATATTCCTCCCACTCATTAGCCGATGAAATTTCTTAACCTTTAGGAACCTACGACTCCGTGCTTTGGGATTGCTCTCACTTTCTGAGACCATCCACCTTCTGCCTGTGGAAGCTGTCGAACTAAACTCACTTTCTTTACTCTGGCTCATCTGGGATTCTTCTGTGTGCTAAACCAGGACTCCTGTGGGTTCCAGGATGTGACATCGCCCGCTGCAGCAACCTCCGACCTTCAGGTTAAAACGCTCATTTCCAATCTTCAGACCACCAACTATTTTAATCCATAGGAAGTCACTTGCTGCCTTACCCGTGGGTTGTCTTTCAGTCAACATGGTTAACCTGGAGTCGTTACGGAGCCTTTCAAATCGGGCTCCAACAAGGGCCCTATCGCTCAGTGTCGCTGGAGCCTAGAGATGGAGACCGAGGTCAGCGCAGAAACAGAGGAGAGCGTCCCTCTTTGAGCAAAGATAAACAGGTGTGAGCTGGGGCTGTGGAAGCACAGGCTCTCCCAGAAGGCCCTGGGCTTCCGGTGAGGGCGGAGGGGCGGGTTCTCCGGCGTAGGGCGCGGCTGTACCGCTCATGCGCCACAGCGCAGAACAGGAGCCGCACGCGGCGCACCACGTGCTGCAGCGGCCATTTTGAATTGAGTGTCGCATAGGGCGCTTCCGCGCTGGGACTGCCAAGCTGAGGTGTTGGGCTCGGTGATTCTGTTCTTGTTGTTCAGTTGCTCAGTCGTGTCCGACTCTGTCCTGGGAATAGATTCTGCCCTGGAAACTCTAATCTGACGAGTTAGGTGCCAGGCTTCTGAAAGCAGTGAAACTGGAGGGAGCTTGAAAGAGAAGGTTAGACATGACTTACTAGATTCCCTCATTTCCCCCTTGAGGGCCCGCTGGGCTTTGCCGGTGAAAGGATATTTCCTTAAAGGAGTTCCACGTTGTGTATGTGGGCATTTGGCAGACACCACTGAATTTTGTTTGAGGGCAGCAATGTGCCCAGATAAAATTCTACATTTCTCAGCATCTCCTATGGCCAGAACCGCCCATGTGACCCAAATTCTGACGAGTGGGCTGTAAGCAGAAGTTACTGGATGAAGCAGCTGGACTATCCTGTAAGACTCAACTATACTCAGAGTGACTGGGCTGGCAAAAGTTTTTGCCCTTTTCTTTCCTCCTTTCCTTGCCTGAAGCACAGATTTAGTTTTGGAGATGGAGCATTCACCTTCCTAAAGATGGCTGCACAAAAACGGAGAAGGACCTCAGGTCTGCTTGTGTTGTTGAATTGTTAGCCCGAATTGCTTTACTCTGGGAAAAAATCGTCCCCTGCTTGGCTCCATATCAATCTGTCTTTCTTGTTTTTTTAATAGCCTAATTCTACCTTAACGGATACAATGCAAAACCATTTTCCCCTCTGTCCTCTTTTATCCTATTTCCAAAATGGTTCACAATCCTCACAATAAAGAGGAACTCATTTTCTAGCCTGTATTCATTAGGACATCAAATTGAAATTCACCAAACAGGTAAGTCATTTTACTTTTTTAAAAATAGTTAATTTATTTGAGAAGAGGAGGAATGAGACTTTGACTCACTTGACTTCCAGTGTCTGAAGTACCAAAACAGCAAAGAGACTTCCTCAGTAAGTTACAGAAAATAATAATGATTTACTCATATTTATATCATACTTTGTGTTTTTCAAGACACTTTCAGACTGATAAAAACATGAGCCCATGCCTTGGTGACAATATTCAAATGAATTGTGCTGCCCAGCAGCATTTCTTATTAAAAAAAAAAATGTCACTAGTCAATATGTTCTGCTAGGAAAAAGGTCAAAGTATTTCATAGTGTCAAGGTTAGAAGGGGCAGTAAAGGTCCTCCACTGTCTAGACTGCTGACTTGCTATAAAATTTGGTTACAACCAAGTGTACTTTTGACCAAAAGGATCAAGAGTCAAGATCAGCATTAGTAAAAGGTTAAGTGTCATGGGGCTTGGGAAGGGGTGCAGGGAGCAGAATCAATTTCTCTTAAGAGAACACAGGAATTTAAGAGTGGATGAATCCAGAGAGGAAAGGAGAGGACATATGTCAGGCCTATAACCAAATCCTGCCTGAGGAGCATTGATGATGAAAATAGAAAGATAGGGAGATTAAAGCACCAGCTGGGAAGTTTGCCTTCTCTCTTCCCTGTTCATTTCTGCTTAGTCTTTGAGGGCCATGCCTTACCCTAGAATAACCAGATGGCTCAAAGCTCTGGCTGGGTTAGTGGTCACCTGAGAAGACTCTTAACAGAGTGCATGACAGCTCCCATTCTGCCCATGCTGTTGGACTGACTTTCTTATGATTATTTCCTTGTTAGTTACATAAGTGCCTAAGGATCATAGTGTTTTTTAGAACATTGTGGCTAGAAGAGACTTTCTGCATTCTGTACATTAGAAGGCATTTTGTGGAAAAAAAAAAAAAAAGTTGTGTCATCAAGTAACTTAACTATTATCATAGCCAAATAAGTTTCTTAGCATAGGACTTCTTGTGGCTTTCAATATGTTTAATATGCATTATGAATTTTCAAGAGGGGAGATATAGTATACAGGAATTCTCAAAATTGCTTGATCATAACTCTTATTTATTATTATCATCTGCAAATTATTTCATAGGACTGCTGTACCATAGAACACACTTTGGAAATGCTGACCTAGTAGAGTTCATTTATTATACTCTGTGATCTGTATCAAATCATTTTGACTTTGTATGAAATAAGTGAAAACTAGATTTAACCACCAGAACATGAATTTCTTTTAAAGTGCATACAGATTTTGGGGGCATAGAAAGAAAGACCCTCATCAACACTGGTGTTTTAGCAGGATCCTAAACAACTGAATAAAAGTGGTTAATATGTTAGGCATGACAAAGCAAGAGGGATCTGTTTTTCTCTTGAGATGTATAGAGACTCTGGTGAGAAAGGGAGCAGTGAAACATGTGAGGAAAGAATCCAGACAAGGTGAAGAGCCACCAAAATTTCACAGAAGTGGCTACTAAAGGATGGTAGGCTGCCTAGTATGTACTTTTAAATTATTCCTGATGCTATAATTTACACCTCCTCTGTCATTCTCAAATCTTTAGGCAATTTTTCAATATCCACAAGTATTGTGCTAAGGAATTTTTGGTGGAAATCAATGAAAGGTCTAGATTTCATGTCTGAATCAAAGCAGTGAGGAATGGCAGTAGTATATGTGAAAGCAGAAATTAAGCTTGGAGAAAACTATGAGAATACAATAACTTTTGGGAATTTGCTGACCTCTCTGGAGCAAAAACTTGGAGGTTTGGGTAAATCTTATCTGGAACTCAGTGGGCAGAAGGATCTTAGTTGACATCTAAGCATATATACACACACACATTACCATCACCCAGGCTAAGGGTAATGATGACCATGCATAAGATGCATTGCTGCCAAGGATAAGAAAACAGTAAATTAAGAGAAATAATCTATAATAGTGACTGACTAGCTGGTCACCAAAACCATTTCTTGTTTGTCCTGCACACCACCTCAACTACATATTCTAGCTTGTCTTGGAGTTGGCTGTGACCTCAGACTATGATTGAGTTCTCATCAATGGCATGTAAGCTGAAACGTATGTGCCACATCTCTAGACTATGCCTTTAGAAAACTTTGTTATGAAATTCTACATGCTCTTTCCTCTTTGACTAATTTGATATAACCAAGTACTGTGACACTGAACACTGAATGCGAAAGATGGAAAAATCACAAAGAAGAAAAAGTCAGGACCTTCCAATCACCCATTAGAGAAAGACTGCACACATATCATGACAGCCGTGTGAAGCTGACCTGAGCAAGTGTACTGGTTACCGGTTGAGTACCTCTCACCTCTAAATTCACATACTGTACTACTCTATGAAAATAGATTTGGGCGCCTTGTCTGTTTTTCCATGGCTGCCTACCATTAAGGCTTTGCAAACGGATGATGGAGAGATACTGGATGCGGAAAGGGCTCTGCTTTCTGGTTCCGGTGTGTGCTCCCTCCGCAGACTCCGGTGCATTTGCAGCTTCCTACTGGTGCACAGTGGTCAGCGGCGCTGGTAACCACCAGCAGCGTCCCCCTGTGGTTTTAGAGTAGATTGCCTCTGGGGAGACATCTTGAAAATAGCTTTTTCTGGCACCCTCAAGAGCAGATTTCTGCACAGTTTTAATAACACTGTACCATAGTGACTTCTCTGCCATTCAGTGAGGTGTGACCATGCCATCTCCAGTAAGGTCAAGATCTCAGTCCTAGGAGAAGGAGCCTCTTCTTTGGGTGCTATATCTCAGTGCTAAAATCACTGGCTGCTGCTCCTATATTCTACTTCTGTATTCTTTAGTGTTCTTTTTACTTCTTATCAGACAATCACCTGTTACTCAAATTCTCTGTTACAGTTAATAATTCTTTATGTTAAGCTTTTCACCTTCACATCACTGTATGGTTTTTCTCTCTTGATTAGACATAGACTGTTACAGTAAGAAACAAACTAAGATTTGAGTCATTAGGTACTTTTGGATTTAGTTATTATTATGGTTTCTAGTGTTTCCTTAACTAGTACATTAAAAATTTAACAAAAATGATCTTTAAAAGCATTTGTTCTAAAGCAAGTGAGAGCTATTTGTTTAAAATTATTTTGGGAACAAAGCAAATTTCCTTGTACAAAATTCATAGTACATATGAATTTCAATGATACACTGAGCTTTTAAAGAATTCCATTTTTCTTTTAAGGGAAAAAGGATTGTAACACATTTATTCAGAGCTAGAGTATCAATATCACTTCTTTTAGTAGTCTCTCATCATTTTGAATAACTGCAGAAATACTTTTACTTAATGCCTTCAGAGTTTTAGACTATGCAAGAAACAGTTATATTTTGGGGGGTACATTTGATACTGAGATTAATTCATTTTGATAAGTATTGCATTTTAGATTTATTCACAAAAAGTTTGTGAATTCTTTCGACATATATAAAATATTTAGAGGTAGATGTTTGCTTTATTTTCCTCTTTCCTCTGAAAATATGATTGCATATTTTTGCCCTCAGAGGAAGAATATTTCACATTTTATTTCCTCTGCAAATAAAATAACAATGATTCTATAGTGACTGATTATAGTAATAAATGTATCTACTTGATTATAGTGTATAAATTTATCTACTCAAATTTTCTCACTCTAAGACTAGTAAAATTTCTCTTTATCACAACAGTTTTCACAGATCTGTCAAATATTTTGTGTTAACAAAGATTAAAGCTTCTTGATATTAAACCCAGAATATATTTCAGAATTTTAAGTCTGTATGAGTACCTTTCCAAGCCAAAAAGTCATATAAATTAACTCAAATGGCTCTAAGTATAATTTTTTTCTTAAACTATGTAAGCAATTTTTGTACTATTAAGTATGGATATTAATATTTAGGAACCAGTAATGCATAGATGTATTATATATTTAAATTAACTTTTACCAAAAACAGTAATTAAATTTAGGAAATTGATCATATGGGTTGCATTTATATTCTTATTTAATCAATATGATTGTAACATTTCCATGACTAATTTATCTAACTTCATAATAGAAACAAAAGTTTCTAATTTTAATAAGAAAATTTCAGAGTTTATAAACAAGGGCAATGGACAAATTAAAAAACTAATGATTATAGTTGATTAAGCTTTTATTTAATATATAAATTACATGCTACTTAATTATTAAATGGTATAGAAATCTAGATTTACTAGATTTATTAGAATGGATATTAACTGAGATTTCTAACAAACCTGAATATGATCTATTGTTTATCAGCCCATTTGCCCAAAGCAATAGTCGCCATATTATTTTGATATCTTAGTCCTTCATTCAGTGTTTGAGTTTACAGCCTCAATGTATGAATTTACTAAAAATATATATAGTAGAAATATGCAAATTATTGTTTAATGTCCCAAACTATGGCATATTCTTAGATTCATGTTCATCTTCAAGTATAGTGGACATATATTTGTATTCTAAGCAGTATATATATATATATATATTTTTTTTTTTACAGTTTTTGATACTGGCATACTTCTTATCGATTGATTAAATTGTGTGTATTTCCTTTTTTAACTTCAAATGTTACTGATGATATCATAAATCATGCCAGAAGTGGGAAGTTTCAGCTCATTTTCTTGTTTCTTTCTTGTGCTTGCATTTTTAGTGTCATACAAAATCTGCAGTTTCTTTCTATGCCACTTAATCATGAGAGTAATTTAATATAATCCAGGCATTCAGACACTTATTTGGGTGCATATAAATTGGTATAAGTTGCATCCACATGAAGGAATGAAGAAGCTGCTGTGACTCATGGGTGTTATGAAATTCTCCTCCAGGGTACCTAGCATACTGAACTGGCACACAACCACCTGCATATAGTTTAGTGAGGATGCTCCCTCCTAACTTCCCATCCTACTCACTCTTCTCTCCTCCTTCCCTCTTCTCATTTCTTTATTAAACTACCTAATTTTTAAAGGATTTAATTTGATAGAAACTTAAAATAGATGGTGATTATTCAGCTCAGTCATGTCTGACTCTTGGCGACCCCATGGAAGCAGCACACCAGGCCTCCGTGTCTATCACCAACTCCAGGAGTTTACTCAAACTCATGCCCATTGAGTTCATGATGGCATCCAACCATCTCATCCTCTGTCATCCGCTTCTCCTCCTGCCTTCAATCTTGCCCAGCATCAGAGTCTTTTCCAATAAGTCAACTCTTCTCATCAGGTGGCCAAAGTATTGGAGTTTCAGATTCACCATCAGTCCTTCCAATGAACACCTAGGACTGATTTCCTTTAGAATGAACTGGTTGGATCTCCTTGCAGACCAAAGGATTCTCAAGAGTCTTCTCCAGCACCACAGTTCAAAAGCATCAATTCTTCGGCACTCAGCTTTCTTTATAGTCCAGCTCTCACATCCATACATGACCACTGGAAAAACCATAGCTTTGACTAGACAGACCTTTGTTGACAAAATAATGTCTCTGCTTTTAAATATGCTGTCTTGGTTGGTCATAGCTTTCCTTCCAAGGAGTAAGCATCTTTTAATTACATGGCTGTAGTCACCATCTGCAGTGATTTTGGAATCCAAAAAAATAGTCTGTCACTGTTTCCACTGTTGGCCCATCTATTTGCCATGAAGAGATGGGACCGGATGCCATGATCTTAGTTTTCTCAATGTTGAGCTGTAAGCCAACTTTTTCACTCTCCTCTTTCACTGTCATCAAGAGGCTCTTTAGTTATACTTCGCTTTGTGCCATAAGAGTGGTGCATCTGCATATCTGAGGTTATTGATAGTTCTCCCAGCAATCTTGGTTCCAGCTTGTGACTCATCCAACCCAGCATTTCTCATGATGTACTCTACATATAAATTAAATGAGCAGGGTGACAATATGTCACCTTGATGTACTCCTTTTCCTATTTGGAACCAGCCTGTTGTTCTATTTCCAGTTCTAACTGTTGCTTCTTGACCTGCCTACAGTTTCTCATGAGGCAGGTCCAGTGGTATGGTATTCCATTACTTTAAGAATTTCCCACAGTTTGTGGCAGTCCACACAGTCAAAGGCTTTTGCACGGTCAATAACACAGAAGTAGATGTTTAACTGGAACTCTCTTGCTTTTTTAATGATCTGAAGGATGTTGGCAATTTGATCCCTGGTTCCTCTGCCTTTTCTAAATACAGATTGAACATCTGGAAGTTCATGGTTCACGTACTGTTAAAGCCTGGCTTGGAGAATTTTGAGCATTACTTTGCTAGAGTGTGAGATGAGTGCAATTGTGTGGTAGTTTGAACATTCTTTGGTTTGCCTTTCTTTGGGATTGGAATGAAAACTGACCTTTTCCAATCCTGTGGCCTCTGCTGAGTTTTCCAAATTTGCTGGCATATTGAGTGCAGCACTTTCACAGCATCATCTTTCAGGATTTGAAATAGCTCAACTGGAATTCCATCACCTCCACTAGCTTTGTTCATAGTGATGTTTCCTATGGCCCACTTGAGTTCACATTCCAGGATATCTGGCTCTAGCTGAGTGATCATGCCATCATGATTATCTGGTTATGAAGATCTTTTTGGTATAGTTCTTCTGTGCATTCTTGCCACCTCTTCTTAATATCTTCTGCTTCTGTTAGGTCCATACCATTTCTGTCCTTTATCTTTGCATGAAATGTTCCCTTTGCATCTCTAACTTTCTTGAAGAGATCTCTAGTCTTTCCCATTCTATTGTTTTCCTCTATTTCTTTGCGTTGGTCGCTGAAGAAGGCTTTCTTATCTCTCCTTGCTATTCTTCGGAACTCTGCATTAAAATGGGTGTATCTTTCCTTTCTCCTTTGCCTTTTGCTTCTCTTCTTTTCACAGCTGTTTGTCATGCCTCCCCAGACAGTCATTTTGCCTTTTTACATTTATTTTTCTTGGTGATGGTCTTGATCACTGCCTCCTGGACAATGTCACGAACATCTGTCCATAGTTAATCAGGCACTCTGTCTATCAGATCTAATCCCTTGTATCTATTTCTCACTTCCACTGTATAATTGTAAGGGTTTTGATTTAGATCATACCTGACTGGTCTAGTGGTTTTCCCTACTTTCTTCAATTTCAGTCTGAATTTGGGAATAAGGAGTTCATGATCTGAACCACCGTCAGCTCCCAGTTGTTTTTGCTGACTGTATAGAGCTTCTCCCTCTTTGGTTGCAAAGAATATAATCAATCTTATTTCAGTATTGACCATCTCTTGATGTCCATGTGTAGAGTCTTCTCTTGCGTTGTTGGAAAAGAGTGCTATGACCTGTGCATTCTCTTGACAAAATTCTGTTAGCCTTTGCCCTGTTTCATTCTGCACTCCAGGGCCTAATTTGCCTGTTACTCCAGGTGTTTCTTGACTTCCTACTTTTGCGTTCCAGTCCCCTATAATGAAGGGACATCTTTTTTGGGTGTTAGCTCCAGGGGGTCTTGTAGGTCTTCATAGAACTGTTCACCTTCAGCTTCTTCAGCATTACTTGTCAGGGCATACACTTGGATTACTGTGATATTGAATTGTTTATCTTGGAAATGAACAGAGATCATTCTGTCGTTTTTGAGATTGCATCCAACTACTGCATTTTGGACTCTTTTATTGACAGTGATGGCTACTTCATTTCTTCTAAGGGATTCTTGCCCACAGTTGTAGATATAATGGTCATCTGAGTTAAATTCACTCATTCTAATCCATTTTAGTTCTCTGATTCCTAAAATGTCGACATTCACTCTTGCCATCTCCTGTTTGACCACTTCCAATTTGCCTTGATTCATGGACCTAACATTCCAGGTTCCTATGCAATATTGCTCTTTATAGCCTCAGAGTATTAAGACACCATTTTTTCCCCCCAAAGTGTGATAAGATAGACATAACATAAAAATTACTATCTTAAACGTTTTAAGAGTATGTTTTAGTGGTATTTAGTACATTCATGTTGTGTGTAACCATCACTACCATCTGTCTCCAGAACCCTTTTCGTCTTGCAAAAGTGTGTGCCAGTCTAACTGTCCATTCTCACTACCTTCAGCCCCTGGTCACCACCATTTTCCTTTGTATATCTGTGAATTTGACTACTCTAGATATACCTTCTGCAAGTGAAACTATACAGTATTTGTATTTGTTTTATTTCACTTAGCATAATGTTCTGAAGGTTCATCCATGTTGTAGCATATGTCAAAATTCTATTCCTCTTTTAGGCCAAGTAATATTCTATATTATACAAGTAATGTATATATTACTTTTTGCTTATCTGTCATCCATCTGTGGACACTTGGGTTGCTTCTGACTTTTGACTATTGTGAATAATGTTGCTTGAAAATGATCGTTTAGATATTTCTTTGCATTTGTTTTTAGTTCTTTGGGGCATATACCTAGAAGTAGAATTGCTGGATGATACAGTAATTATATTTTTAACTTTTTTTATGAACTAAAACATCATATTTCAACTCAGAAAGTTAATGTAGGGTTCATATGGGTCAGTAAATGATTGCTAATGCCTTTACAAAAAATTTAAAAGATTTGAAGCAAACTGTCTAATTGTTAAACTTAATAGATGAAAGGCATTTTTTGTACCTTCTCCAGAATAGGCCATTATCAATTTCACATTCTAATGTTGCTTCTCTTTGAAGGACCCTTCTCACTGCTCTATAGTGTTAAATCACTAAGGTATAAACGTACGAAAGAATTGAAGTTTTCTACTTATTTCTTTGTCAACAACACCTGGCTAACCATTCTTTAACAGCTAAATCTGGGGCATTTAAACTTTGTCCATTCATCTTGAGACTCATTGTCAACCAAGACCATGGAACCAGTGATACTACTGGTTAGGTGTACATCAAGTAACACCTGCTTAGTTGTTGGCTCAATATCAAGTTGGCCATTTTATTCATACGAAATGTCTATAAGACTAGCGAAGTGGGTTTCAGTTTTTGATTATTCAAACTCATGAATAGAATAGGCTTGCTCAGCAAAAAACCTACTAATTTTAAGAAAGTATAGACTCCAGGGCACACAGAATTATGCATAAAGCAGGAACATGCAAGTTGCAGACTCCCAGTTGCAGCTTCACTGTCTCAGCTACTATGTGGGATGTGTTTTAGTTATTAGGGTTGACAACTGGCAAGCATTTGGTTTGCATCAACACAGGACAGCTTCAAGGTCTAGGATCTTTTCAACCTAAATATTTTGTCAGTTCTCTAGCATCTGAGGAATGTGGATTTAGCTTTCATTCATTAGTTTAGCTGTGGTCCATACTTTACCAGGCTACACAATGAACAGTCCTGAAAGCCAGGTTCAGTACACTCAGGGACATGTTTCCAATGCCTATTGGAATATCCATTGGGATTACTGGATATCACTGCAGTTGGTTTTGAAAAAATGTTTAAGGGTAAAGCTTTACTTAAGTGTGCCTATGTCTGGAAGAGAGTCTAGTCCAATGGTTAACCCATTCTTTCCTGGGTATTATACCAAGGAGATGGACTTGCTGCTTTTTCTTTGACAAAATTTCTTTCATGTTTAGTAATTCCAGTTACTTTACTCTGATTTGTGTTTATGCCTTTCCAACCTGAATTCAGTTCCTAGAAAAATGGAACTATGTTTTCACCAATTTTCCCAAACCCTGTATTCTGGTCACTGAGCTTCAGACTTGCATTAAGGGGTTTATGTCTGAACTGTACCTACCTTACCATCTTCCCTCACTAAATCCATGCTTGTTCCAGGAGATCCTTGGTCAAAGTTTCCTTTCTAGATGTAATTTCCCTAACACTCGTCATACATTTGTTTCGAGGGAAGTCATCACTTCTCTGTCACACATGACCCTTTCCTTAGTTATTCTTCCTTCCTTCCTTGCTGGTAAAACCCAATTTTATTTGTGTATCTATGTATCTACTTTTCTCTCTACATCTCAGAGTTGCAACATGAATAATTTTATTCCTCTCAGTGATGGTTTTCTGCCTAATGAGAGTGAAACTGGGGAATGTTTTTCCACTGACATCTAAGCCGAGGATAAGTTAATAGGTATGATATCACTTAACTGTCACACATTAATACAGATTAGATTCCGGGAATAATGTCAGGTGATGGATTTATCTTTTCAATTATTGAACCCTATGCATTTCAAGTTCTTTTTCAGAGCAGGGACCATATTCTATACCAAATTCCTGGCACACATAATTGAATGTCTGCACTCAGTAAGTATTAACTGGATAAAAGAATATACTTTAAATGTTTTGTTTTGCTTATTTCTAAAATCGTCAGGCTGTTTTGCAGTTGAGTTCTTGAGCAATATCCAAAAAATATAAAATGGAATATTTACTCATTAAATAAAACTGGTCTGCATTAAGGAATTTATAGTAAATTAGTGTCACCACTATGGAAAAGAGTATGGAGGTTTCTCAAAAAGTTAAAAAATAGAACTACCATATGATCCAGCAGTCTATTTCTGGATATTTATCCAGAAAAAATGAAAACACTAACTCAACACCTGTGTGTTCACCTCAGTATTATTTGCAATAGCCAAGATAATGAAGCAACCTAAGGGTCCATTGATGGATGAGTAGATAAAGAGATTATGGTATATATGTTAAATGGAATATTATTTAACCAGAAAAAAGATGAAATCTTGCTATTTGCAACAGTATTAATGGACCTTTAGGATATTATGCTAAGTTAAATAAATCAGACACAGAAAGACAAGTACCATATTATCTTATATGTAGGATTTTGGGACCAACCCAACAACAAACCTACCTGAGGGAGCAGTGACACAAAATAATAAGGAAAAAGAAGACTCAGAAATAAAGTGGGGATCAAGCAGCTGATACCATTCTCAGGAAAAGCCCAGATCCTAATACTTGCATGCTTTTTCTTGTTAACATCTACTTCCTCGTACATGCTCTGGAGATATCTGTTCTTTACAATCTCAGATCTGGGGTAAAGATACACAATGCTCAGTCCTCAATGTCAAACCTTCAGGCCGTTTTTTACTTTGTTTAACCCTTTGGCTAGTGACACCCTTTCTCAACAACTCCCTCAAGGCTCTGGCTAGGGACCAGTCACTAATGGTTTTCCATCAGTCACATCAGTACTTCAGCATCTTCAAAATGTTTTATAACCATGTATTTTTTACTGCTCCCAGCCTTTTGCCTGGGGGTGATGAGAAGGTCATTCTTATTTTTCAAAGAAGCTGGGTTAATTATAGTACAGGCCTGTGCATAGCATATTCCCTACAGTAGGATCTTAAATAAAAACAAACAAAGAAAAAAAATCAAGGTTATAGATACAGAAAACAGATTAGTGGTTGCCAGATAGGGGGTTGGCAGTGGGAAAAATGGGCAGAGGGGGTAAAAAGAAAAAAAAGACTGACCTCTAAAAAATTTTCTGCAACCTGAGAGAAATTTTAGGTTAGTAAATAATATTTGGATTACCATTTTATATACTACCATTTTAGTGTATAGTGTCAAAAATTCTATTTCTCTTTATTCTTCCTCCAATTTTCATCTTCCCTAATCAAATGTTGTCGAGATTCAGTTCAGTTCAGTTCAGTCGCTCAGTCATGTCTGACTCTGCGACCCCATGGAAACCTGCGTGCCAGGCTTCCTTGTCCATCATCAACTCCCAGAGCATGCTCAAACTCATGTCCATTGAGTCGGTGATGTCATCCAACCATCTCATCCTCTGTTGTCCCCTTCTCCTCCTGCCTTCAAGCTTTTCCAGCATCAGGGTCTTTTCCAAGGAGTGAGTTCTTCCCATCAGTGGCCAAAGTATTGGAGTTTCAGCTTTACGATACGTCCTTCCAATGAACACCCAGGACTGTCTCCTTTAGGATGGACTGGTTGGATCTCCTTGCAGTCCAAGGGATTCTCAAGAGTATTCTCCAACACCACAGTTCAAAAGCAGCAATTCTTCGGTGCTCAGTTTTCTTTACAATCCAACTCTCACATCCATACATGACTACTGGAAAAACCATAGCTTTGACTAGACAGACATTAATTGACAAAATAGTGCCTCTGCTTTTTAGTATGCTGTCTAGGTTGGTCATAGCTTTTCTTCCAAGAGCAAGTGTCATTTAATTTCATGGCCACAGTCACCATCTGCAATGATTTTGGAGACCCCCAAAAGAGTTTATCACTGTTTCCATTCTTTCCCCATCTTCTTGCCATGAAGTGGTGGGAACAGATGCCATGATCTTAGTTATCTGAATGTTGTATTTTAAGCCAGCTTTTTCACTCTCTTCTTTCACTTTCATCAAGAAGTTCTTTAGTTCTTCTTTGATTTCTGGCATAAAGGTGGTGTCATCTGCATATCTGAGGTTATTGATCTTTCTCCTGGCAATCTTGATTCCAGCTTGTGATTCATCTAGCCTGGCATTTTGCATGATGTACTCTGCATAGAAGTTAAATAAGCAGGGTGACAATATACAGCCTTGACATACTCCTTTCCCAATTTGGAACCAGTTTGTTGTTCTATGTCCTGTTCTCACTTGCTTCCTGACCTGCATACAGATTTCTCAAGAGGCAGGTCCAGTGGTCTGGTATTCCCATCACTTAAAGAATTTTCTACAGTTTGTGGTGATCCACATAGTCAAAGGCTTTGGCATAGTCAATAAAGCAGAAATAGAAGTTTTTCTGGAACTGTCTTGCTTTTTCAATGATCCAACGGATATTGGCAATTTGATCTCTGGTTCCTCTGCCTTTTCTAAATCCAGCTTTAACATCTGAAAGTTCACAGTTCATGTCCTGTTGAAGCCTGGCTTGGAGAATTTTGAGCATTACTTTACTAGCGTGTGAGATGAGTGCAATTGTGCAGTAGTTTGAACATTCTTTAGCATTGCCTTTCTTTGGGACTGGAATGAAAACTGACCTTTTCCGGTCCTGTGGCCACTGCTGAGTTTTCCAAATTTGCTGGCATATTGAGTCCAGCACATTAACAGCATCATCTCTTAGGATTTGAAATAGCTCAACTGGAGTTCCATCACCTTCACTAGCTCTGTTCATAGTGATGCTTCATAAAGACCAATTGACTTCACATTCCAGGATGTCTGGCTCTAGGTGAGTGATCACACCATCGTGGTTATCTGGTCATGAAGATCTTTTTGTATAGTTCTTCTGTGTATTCTTGCCACTTCTTAGTATCTTCTGCTGCTGTTAGGTCCATACCATTTCTGTCCTTTATTGAGTCCACCTTTGCATGGAATGTTCCCTTCCTATGTCTAATTCTCTTGGAGAGATATCTAGTGTTTTCCATTGTATTGTTTTCCTCTATTTCTTTGCATTGATTACTGAGGAACGCTTTCTTATCTCTCCTTGCTATTCTTTGAAGCTCTGCATTCAAATGAGTGTATCTTTCTTTTTCTCCTTTGCCTTTTGCTTCTCTTCTAGTCACAGCTATTTTTAAGGATTTCTCAGACAACCATTTTGCCTCTTTACACTTCTTTTTCATGGGGATGGTCTTGATCACTGCCAAGGTTAGGGAGGAGAAATATTAAAATTGTTTATCAGATATTTTCTAAATTTTGAGTATAATTATATAAATACAAAAAGTTATATAAATACTATTTACCACTCATTTTATAGCCTTGGAGTTTGATAAACCAAGCACAAATATTTTTCAGTATTGTTTACTTCTCATTATTCTGTTGTTGTTTAGTCTCTATAGTTGTGTCTGACTTTTCCAACCCCATCACTGTAGCCTGCCAGGCTTCTCTGTCCATGGGATTCCCAGGCAAGAATACTGGAGTGGGTTGCCATTTCCTTCTCCAGTGGATCTTCCTGACAGTGGTTGACCCAGTGTGTGCTGCATTGGCAGGTGGATTCTTTACCACTGAGCCACCAGGAAAGCCCCTTTCATTAACCTAGCCACATCATAAATTATGTCAAATTTTAATTTGATATTAAAACTTCTCATTATACTTGGAATAGAACTATCACATTTACTAATTCCTGTTATACTTGTAAAGAGCTTAGAATTGAGGTTTTGCTTTAAATGACCTTTTTTTATAATTCTTTTTTCCAAACATTGGCAAAAATTAATCTTAGTATAAATACTTATTTTCTTTACCATACCAATCATATAATACATATATAGATTGCTCTTTAAAAATCAACATAATAAATTGTCATACCTTTTTATGTTGTTAGAATAATTTCCCTAGTATTGAATTCATTTATTAAATTGATTTTTTCCTTACAGTTTAAGTAATGGATAAACTTTGAATAGTCTGTTAAATTGCATGGTCCATTAAATTGAGGAATTTTTTTTTTTTTTTTTTTTTTTTTGCATAGACATATTGGCTATGGGAGGATTCACAAAGCAGTTTTCTAAAGAAATTACATTCTGGGAGATTTCCAGTGGATTTACTAGTTGAGAAACTGCTTGTTATGTTGCAAAAATGTGTGTACTCATTAAAAGAATCTTGAATTATATTAAAAACTATGGAAAATAAACTGAGGTGAAAGTCGAAATCCAATGGACATAGAAAGTTACTGGCTTTCTGTTCCAACTCAGGGCAGCCTGCCTGCAAGTGCATGGTCAGTGAGTCACATCATACTTTTCAGCTTGTACGTTATAGGGACATAGTCTCCTGGTCACTCTGAAAGAGAAGCATCCTTGAGAGCAAGTGCCTATTTCCAAGCTCAACCATCCCTCTACCTATATTTTTCTAACCATATATCCTCCAGCAAAACACTCTCTCTCTAAATAAAACATATGTCATATGTTTTGTCAACCTATTTATCTGGGGAACTGAGACATGTTCATGCAATTATATTCAGAATTGTGAATACTAGAACCCCCCATGCAATTCTCTTACATTAACTTAATGATAAAACAATATACAAGTTAATTGCTTTCTGTTTAGCTAGCCTTGAATTACATGCAGTATGTAAAATGTTGCCTGGCAGATGTGATTTCAGGAACCTGGGAAAAACCACATTCCTAGAATAACAACCTTATAATTACAAAGATGCAACCACCTGTTCTCTGATATTTGTAATGTTTGGAAAGTATATATGGATAGTGATTAAACAATTAGATAATCAGGTATTTCAGAGTAATAACCTACTTTAGTTTACAATAAATACAAATGGAAGAAGATCTGGGAACATGGCTCTTATGCTCTTGTGGGGGAATCTCTCTAGGGAGTTGCTCGGTAATAGAATATGCCCAAATCCCACTTTTCTAGATACTGGTGAAGTTGTTCTTCCTTGCAGTTGTGTTTTATTGAGGGCTGCCAACTTAAATGGGCTTCCTAAGTGGCAAAGATTGCTTTTGGAGAGTTGCTCTGGGGAAGGAAACAGCACTAGGCATCTCTCAGAAGATGGTTAGATAGCATCACTGACTCAGTGTGCATCACTTTGAGCAAACTCTGGGGTTTAGTGAAGGACAGGGAAGCCTGACATGTTGTAATCCATGGGGTTGCAAACAGTTGGACACTACTTGGTGAACAACTGCTCAGGAAAGTGGGACCCAAACAGATGGAAAGGGAGGCACAAAGGGCTTTAGGGGAGTCAATATAAATTTAAAACTTTGACTAAGACTCATACAACATTTTGTATATTTTCAGAATAAAACATGTTGACATTTTGTCATATTTATTACAGCTCTTTTTTCAAATGATGAAAATTAAAGTTGAAATCCCATTATTTCCCTGTTAGTGTATGGGTTTCCTCCTTTCTCTGGAGGCAGTCCTTGTGATGTCATGTGTATCTAGTCCATATTTTTATGTTTTCATTACATATATATGTTTGAATCAAATATTTAGTCAGTGGCTTCTTTATTTTTCAAAAATTTTAATAAAGTGGTTTCATATACCTTTGTACTTTTCTATACCTTGCTTTTTTCACTTCATATATTTTGAGCTGTATCCATTTTACTGGTGCATTATATTAATTTGTTTGAGTGCATTACAATGTATCAATCCAACCCTCTCACATAAAATTTAATTACTTACAAATCTTTACTATTTCAAGTATGGCTGCAGTGAAGATCTATGATCATGGCTTCTTATGCTCTTGCGGGAAAACCTCTTTAGGGAGTTACTAGGTAATAGAATATGTCCAAGTGCCACTTTTCTAGATACTGGTAAAGTTGTTCTTCCTGGAAGTTGTGTTTCATTGAAAGCTGATAATTTAAATGGGCTTCTCAGGTGGTGCTAGTGGTAAAGAATCTGCCTGCCAATGCAGGAGATGCAGACGCAGGTTCCGTTGCTGGGTCAGGAAGATCCCCTGGAGCAGGAAATGACAACCCACTTCACTATTCTCTCCTGTAAAATCTCATGGAAAGAAGAGTGAGGCGGGCTACAGTCTATGGAGTTGCAAAGAGTAGGACATAATTGCGCACAGAGCCAACTTAAATAGATACAAACATAAAAATGTGTTTTCCTTCAAATCAATGCTTACAAGTATGCTCTTTTGAACCCCCTCATGGAATTCCTTTTTTAACAATGCAGGTTTTCCAATTTCTTTATTATTATAAGTTTATTCAAATTTTTGACTTTTAGTCAAATTTAGCAATATTCTCTTTTGCTAGAAAGTCATCCTTACCACAGGACTGGAAAAGGTCAGTACTCATTCCAATCCCAAAGAAAGGCAATGCCAAAGAATGCTCAAACTACCACACAATTGCACTCATCTCACACGCTAGTAAAGTAATGCGCAAAATTCTCCAAGCCAGGCTTCAGCAATATGTGAACCATGAACTTCCAGGTGTTCAAGCTGGTTTTAGAAAAGGCAGAGGAACCAGGGATCAAATTGCCAACATCCACTGGATCATCGAGAAAGCAAGAGAGTTCCAGAAAAACATCTATTTCTGCTTTATTGACTATGCCAAAGCCTTTGACTGTGTGGATCACCACAAACTGTGGAAAATTCTGAAAGAGATGGGAATACCAGACCACCAGACCTGCCTCTTGAGAAATCTGTATGCAAGACAGGAAGCAACAGTTAGAACTGGACATGGAACAACAGACTGGTTCCAAATAGGAAAAGGAGTACGTCAAGGCTATATATTGTCACCTTGTTTCTTTAACTTATATGCAGAGTACATCATGAGAAACACTGGGCTGGAAGAAGCACAAGGTGGAATCAAGATTGCCGGGAGAAATATCAATAACCTCAGATATGCAGATGACACCACCCTTATGGCAGAGTGTGAAGAAGAACTCAAGAGCCTCTTGATGAAAGTGAAAGAGGAGAGTGAAAAAGTTGGCTTAAAGCTCAAAATTCAGAAAACTAAGATCATGGCATCTGGTCCCATCACTTCATGGTAAATAGATGGGGAAACAGTGGCTGACTTTATTTTGGGGGGCTCTAAAATCACTGCAGATGCCGATTGCAGCCATGAAAGTAAAAGACGCTTACTCCTTGGAAGGAAAGTTATGACCAACCTAGACAGCATGTTAAAAAGCAGAGACATTACTTTGTCAACAAAGGTCTGTCTAATTAAGCCTGTGGTTTTTCCAGTGGTCATGTGTGGATGTGAGAGTTGGACTATAAAGAAAGCTGAGCGCTGAAGAATTGATGCTTTTGAACTGTGGTGTTGGAGAAGACTCTTATTAAAGAGTCCCTTGGACTGCAAGGAGATCCAAGCAGTCATTCTTAAAGGAGTTCAGTCCTGGGTGTTCATTGGAAGGACTGTTGAAGCTGAAACTCCACTACTTTGGCCACCTGATGCAAAGAGCTGACTCACTGGGAACGACCCTGATGCTGGGAAAGATTGAAGGCGGGAGGAGAAGGGGACGACAGAGGATGAGATTGTTGGATGGCATCACCAACTCAATGGACATGAGTTTGGGTAAACTCGGAGTTGGTGATGGACAGGGAGGCCTGTTATGCTGCAGTTCATGGGGTCATGAAGAGTCAGACAGAACTGAGGGACTAAACTGATTTGAACATCCTTATCAAGAAGTTTAAAAACTTATAGAGTTAACATATAATTTTTTAATTGAAATATATTTGACGTGCACTATTTGTTAGTTTTAGGTATACTACATAATGATGTGATAATTGCATCATTATGGAATGATGAACATGATAAGTCTACTAGCTTTTTGTCCCTGTACAAAGTTATTACTGTGTGTAATTGATCATATTCCTTATGCTGTATATTCTTACTTGTGACTTAGTATATAGCTTAAACCCCTGTAACTATTTCATCCACCCAGCCACCCACCTTCTGGAAACTAGCCATTTGTTCCCTGTGTTTTTGTTTTGTTTTTTAGATTCTACATATGTGAGGTCATGTAGTATATGTCTTTGTCTGACTTATTTTACATAGCATAATATACTGTAGATCCAGTCATCTTGTCCCAAAGGACAAGATTTCACCTTTTTAAGTGGTGAGTATTAAGCCACTTCATACGTGTATGTGTGTGTGTGTCTCTGAGTGTATATATATATACATATATATACCACACATCTTTTTAATCTGTATATCTATTGATAGACACTGAGGTTGCTCCCAGATCTTGGCTACTATAAATAGTACTGCAGTGAAAATTGAAGTGCAAATATATTTTCAAATTAATGTTTTTGGGTTTTTTTGGTAAATACCAGGAAGTGAAATTGCTGAATCATATGGCAGTTCTATTTTTACCTTTTTGCGGAAGCTCCACATTTTTTTCCATAATGATTGCATCAATTTGCAATCCCACCAGTAATGCAAGGGGTCCCATTTTTTCCGCATGCTTGCGAACAGTTGTTATTTGCTGTCTTTTTGATGACAGACATTTCGACAAGGATGAGATGGTGTTTTGTTGTGGCCTTAATTTGCATCTTCCTGATATTGGTGATTTTGAGCATCTGTCAGTTGGCTGTCTGTATCTTTTCCTTGGAAAAATGCCTATTCAGGTTCTCTCCTCATTTCTTAATCAGATTGTTTCTTTGATATTGACTTATGTGAGCGTTTTGTACATTTTGGATATTAACCTCTGATCACATATATGTTTTGCAATTATCTTCTCCTATTTTGAAGGTTGCCTTTTTGTTTTGTTGATGGTTTCCTTGCCTATGCAAAGCTTTTAAGTTTGACTAGAATTTTATGGTTTCAGGTCTCTCATTTGAGTTATCCATTCATTTTGAGTTTCCTTTTGTATATGGTATGAAAAATTTATCCAGTTTAGTTATTTTGCATGTAGCTGTCCAACTTTCCAGACACTATTTATTGAAGAGGATTCTTTTCCCCGTGATATTCATGCCTCCTTTGTCACAGAGACATAGTGATTAGAGAAAGGAAAAATTTGAAAAGAGAGGTGACAGACTCTGGGAAGAATTAGAAGTGAACCAAAAATTATTTCATAAATGAAGACTAAGAATGAACACAAGATGAATAAGAGTGAATTCTTATTGAAGAATTATTACAGAAAAATAAGGTACAAGCCATATGGATATATAGCCATGGTGAAAATTCTAACATCACCACTGTAATTGGAGCCCCAGAAATGAATAGTGAGGAGATAAGTTTTGAAAATACAGTGATTTTGCTGCTTTCATCTTTGGCTTATCACCAAAAGTTTTGATCTTACTATCAAATCTCAATAAAAGCCTTTCTAGAGGAAGTATTCTTGGTTGAAGGTTTAAGAGACAAGCAAATGCAAACAGTGCAGAATCCCCAGATGAGCTACATAAGAAATGCTAAAGGGACTTCTCAACATGAAAAATAAAAGGCCAGAACTAGAAACAAGAAAATTATGAAAGGAAAAAATCTCACTGATAAAGCAAATATATAGTAAAGGCAGTAAATCAACTGCATACAAAGCTAGTAGAAAAGTTAAAAGATGAAAGTAGTAAAATCACCTATATATTGCTGTAAGTATTTAAGAGACACACAAAACAAACAAAAAAAATATGATATCAAAGCAGTGATCATGGGAGAAGTGAAATAAAAATGCAGGGTAGTTGAAATGCATTTATATTAATCAGCAACTTAAAATAATCACTGGAATCAAGATTGTTGGTGAAAATATCAATAACCTCATATGTCCAGGTGACACCACCCTTACGGCAGAAACGAACTTAAGAGCCTCTTGATAAAAGTGAAAGAGGAGAATGAAAAAGCTGGCTTAAAACTCAACATTCAAAAAACTAAGATCTTAGTGTTTGGTCCCATTACTACATGGTAAATAGATGGGGAAACAATGGAAACAGTGAGAGACTTTATTTTTTTGGTCTCCAAAATCATTGCAGATGGTGACTGCACCCATGAAATTAAAAGACGCTTGCTCCTTGGAAGAAAAGCTATGACCAACCTAGACAGCATACTGAAAAGCAAAGACATTACTTTGTCGACAAAGGTTGGTCTAGTCAAAGCTATGGTTTTTCCAGTAGTCATGTATGAAAGTGAGAGTTGGACCATAAAGAAAGCTCAGTGCTGAAGAATTGATGCTTTTGAATTGTGATGTTGGGGAAGACTCTTCAGAGCCCCTTGGACTGCAAGGAGATGCAGCCAGTCCATCCTAAAGGAAATCAGTCCTGAACATTCTTTGGAAGTACTGATGTTGACATTGAAACTCCAATACTTTGACCACCTGATGTGAAGAACTGACTCAGTTGAAAAGACTCTGATTCTGGGAAAGGTTGAAGGTAGGAGGAGAGGGGGATGACAGAGGATGAGATGGTTGGTTGGCAATACCGACTCGATGGATAAGAGTTTGAGTAAACTCTGAGAATGAGTGATGGACAGGGAAGCCTGGTGTGCTGCAGTCTACAGGGTTGCAAAGAGTCAGATACGACTAAGTGACTGAACTGAACAAAAATAATCACACACACACACATACACACAAAGCTATTTATAAGTCTCATCGTAACCGCAAATGAAAATCTGTTATAGATACTGGCACTAAAAAAAGGAAAGAATCTAAATATAACACTAAAGATAGTTATAATGAGGGAAAGGAACAAAAGAAGAAGAAACAAACCAAAACAAACCCCAAATCAATTAAAATGGCACTAAGTACATACATACCAATAATTCAGTTCATTCATTCATTCGTGTCCGACTCTTTGCGACCCCATGAATCGCAGCACGCCAGGCCTCCCTGTCCATCACCAACTCCCGGAGTTTACACAAACTCATATGTCCATCGAGTCGGTGATACCATCCAGCCATTTCATCCTCTGTCGTCCCCTTCTCCTCCTGCCCCCAATCCCTCCCAGCATCAGGGTCTTTTCCAATGAGTCAACTCTTCACATGAGGTGGCCAAAGTACTGGAGTTTCAGCTTCAGCATCATTCCTTCCAGTGAACACCCAGGATTGATCTCTTTCAGGATGGACTGGTTGGATCTCCTTGCAGTCCAAAGGACTCTCAAGAGTCTTCTCCAACACCACAGTTTAAAAGCATCAATTCAGCACTCAGCTTTCTTCACAGTCCAACTCTCACATCCATACATGACCACTGGAAAAACCATAGCCTTGACTAGACAGACCTTTGTTGGCAAAGTAATGTCTCTGCTTTTTAATATGCTGTCTAGGTTGGTCATAACTTTTCTTCCAAGGAGTAAGTGTCTTTTAATTTCATGGCTGCAATCACCATCTGCAGTGATTTTGGAGCTCAGAAAAATAAAGTCTGACACTGTTTCCACTGTTTCCCCATCTATTTGCGATGAAGTGATGGGACCGGATGCCATGATCTTAGTTTTCTGAATTTTAAGCTTTAAGCCAGCTTTTTCACTCTCCTCTTTCACTTTCACCAATAATTAAATATGTATAAAATAAAGGTTTTGATCAAAACACATAAAAAGTGACTGAAACGATAAGCAGGAAATACAAAACCTGCAGATATGCTGCCATAAGAAATTCACTTCAGATCTAAAGATAAACACCAACTGATCGTTGAGGCATGGGAGAATGTATTCTATGCAAGTGTAAATCCAAAGAAAACTGGAGAAGCAATACTTATATCAAACAAAGTAGACTTTAAAACAATGACTATAAGAGACACAGAATATATAGTTTTGATAAAATTTAAAAATTTCTTTATTCTTATTTTGAGATATTAGGCTGTAGACTTAAAGTTTTCATCTGTTTTGTGGATATGTATTTAGAAACATTGTTCCTTATTCTTTTTATTCTCATAACTGCTTTACCTTGATTATTTCATATTGCTTACTCTCTCATCTACTTTTAGAAGGAAGAGTATTCAACATAGCATTTATAGCTTCATTCTGCTATAGTAGAGGTTGGCAAAAGTTTCATATAAAAGGCTACATAGTAGATATATTGTGCTTTACTGGTTTCATAAGACCTTTCTTCTTCTTCCTCCTCTTCCATCTTCTTCACACTCTTATCTTCTAGGACTGTAGAAAAAGAGAATAGACAGGATACATTTGCCCTATGTAGTTTTCTTGTTAAATAGTTATTCTTTCATTTTTGCTAAGTGAATAACATGTAGCCTTTTATTTTCAGACATCTACCTCCTTTGTTTCCCTCCCATAAGATTACACTGATCTCTTTCTTTGTTCATATCTCCCTGTCTTCTCGCTTTGTCCACCTAACTTGTTCAAGTTATATCCTACTAAAAGCAATTTTTCTGTTATGTAAGGTTTTCTGTTGAAAGGAAGCTTTGACGTGTCAGTGTCAGGAGTTTCTAAGGCCCAGACTCTTCCAGCACCGCTGTGGTATAGCCCATCATACTTTTCTTCACTCACTGTGATTCTAAACAGTTTCCACTGAAACTCTTAGACTGATCCCTTGCACCTCCCAGAGGGTATTTATTAATGGCTTTAGGGCTTCCATGCTCAGGGCTAACAGAAGTCTGTGTGCTTTCTCTCCACTTCTTCCCACACAAATGCTGATACCACAAGAATTTCAGTGGTTTTTATCACCTCCCTGCACTTTGTGATTTGTGATGATATCTTGTCACCTAGATTTATTATAGATGTTATCTGTGGATCTTTGTTTTTGCTTTCCTAGTTACTCTCTTTGTTTTTGTGATGGGTCTTGCGAGATTCATAAAACAAGCCTCTGCTGCCAAAATCTTCCACAATGCCTCCTCTCTGACTTGGTTTTTCAATAGAAAAATCTGGCTTTTGTGTGAAGAAGAAACAATAAGGAGAACAATAGCAGGTATTGCAAAAAGTCTGACAAGAGAGGATGGCGGCATGGAATATGGTAGTTGTGGTTGAGGTAGTGAGTACTCCAGTTTTGGTGTCTCTTCTGATGCTTTTATTACTGTTTTTATTCAGGGTTACTGTCTCTCTTCCAGAAGCTGTGTTTCTTTGGGAATTTGTCCTGTAATTCTTTTGACTGATGGCCTCTTGTAGATATAATTTTTCTTTTTTGGCTTAGTACAGTTCAGGTCTGGCTGTGAGGGGCATTTTAAACTGAGAGCTTCCAGGGATGGTGGGACAAGGCTGAGTGGTTTGCATCCCTCTGGCCTTTTGTTTTAGGAGTTAAGCAGGCTGTCAGTTGCCTATTGAGGGACCTGACAGAGCCTCTTTGTTGTGTTCTCCAAACCTCAACTGCAGGATAAATTCAGTCCTCCCATTAACTCTTTATTGGCCTTTCTAAGGTCAGGAAACACCTGTGACACTCGTAAGGGGCTGATGGCAACTTTGCCTTGGAAACTCTGAATGGCAAGATCTTCCTAGTACATGTTGCTTTTCAATCTTTGTCCTTGGCCTGAAACCTGAATAAGTTCCCACATTAGTTCCTTATGCAGAATGAGCTCAAAGACTCACATTGATAGATCCCAGGAGATACTTGGCCATGAAAGGCATATAGCTTAATGTTGAGAGTGGAGTGTGAAGGAACTCTAAAGGTCACTATGCTCCAAGAAATTCCTCTTAAAAATTATCTTTCTATCTGCAAATAACTTTAAAATCATCATACTTTGATTAATTTTATCTTGATATACATGCAAATTCAGTAGATTTAATTAATAGATTGCCCTTATTGTGAGTTCTCAAATTCATGAATAAAACCATAAGGTTATAAAAGAATGAATATAGTGTATGGGAAGTATATATGGAAAGAAAGTAGAATTTATGTTTCAATCTGAGTTTATTTCTCGAACTTTGTACTTTATAAGAATATTTGAGATTATAAAGAAACATGTGACAGAGCTCCTATTCTCTGTCAGTAAACAGATGTTTACTCCCTGTTTAAAGAAATGACATTTATCAGATTTAAAAAGAAAGGAAAGAGATGGGACTTCTCTGATGGTTAAGACCCTGTGCTTCCAATGCAGAGGGCCTGGGTTCTATTCCTGATCAGGGAACTAAGATCCCACATGCTGCATGGTATGGCACAAGAACAAATAAAAAACCTTCATTAAAAAAAAGGAAATAGGAGAAAAGAAAAAAAATCTCATTGAAGGTAGTGCAAAGAGTCATATGTGTTTTTTAGAGAAATGCTATAGAAATTCAGAGGGAGGGCAGGTAGCCATAGCCTTAACTTTAGAAATTGGGATGTTCTTCGTATTTTATGTTGATATGACTAACCAATGGTAAAGTTTTATTATGCAAACATCTGTTTATCAAAACTATGTGCTGGGCACTGGTGATTCAACAATAAAGGCAGCAATGTTCTTCCTTACAGGGATTCATGATTTAGAAGGCTCTAATCAGGAGGGCATGTGTCTTGATTTTCTTTTAAGGCTTTATCATAGATTTAGTCTGTGATCATCAGCTTAAATATGCATATTGGTGGTCATGTTTAAGTTGTAATGAGGGAATGGAGCAACTAAACTGGTCATTATGTAGTAACGAAACACAAAATAAAACGTTTGGTATAGGGGCTTTGACTAATCTGTTAAAAAGAGTGTCCCAACAGCCATTGCTTCCATTGAAATCAGCAAATGTGAAAGCCCAGATTTGATAGTGATTCTTCAATTAAGATTTGGAAAGTTCCTATGAGCATGTTAATATTAAAATGTAAAATTCTCGGTGTTCAGCAGTATTAGGTATGTAGAGAGAACTTCCACTCATTTGTTTTTATAGCAGATCTTGTCATTAGAGAGTATGTGGGAAATGCAAAACAATACAGTTTGAGTTAAAAATCATGATTCATGCTTCACTAGTACTTAGAAATTTTATTTAGATGCAGCCTCAATCATCTTTCAACTGAATCATTTTCTAAACTTATTTCAAGCAATTGATTTTCCAGTAACAATGCATTAGTCATTGTGATGTTAAAATCATTAATAGTAATAAAATATTTGTACCTAGTACTCTGAACAATATATAATTCCATTATGAAGCTAGATGACATGCATACATTTTGGCTGTTGATAAAAACATAAAGACAAATATGTGGGGTTTTTTCCTTTCATTTTTTTAAAGAGAAGTGAATTCTGTCTTTTTATTCTGTTTAAGAATTTACTCTTATTCTCTTTAAGATGTGAATAAATATGACAAGAAAGATCACTGAATTAATATTAAGCAGTAGTGTATTAAATCCTAGAGAAAAGCTGTACAAAAGAGAAATTTATTTCATTGTTTACTTTCAATCATGAAAACATAATATTACCGCTTCTAAATAGATTAGTGAATCCTCAGATATGTTTTTCAGTAACTCATGGAGCTATTTTGAGGCCATTGGCCATGGTCTGTAAAAATCAAGAGCCGAAAAATCCAGATATTATTTTCAGTGAAATAAAAATCTGTTCATTAATGTGGTCATTTGTCTTATTTTTGGTCTAATATAAATGTATGGAATAAAATCTAGAAAAACCTATGACATTTCTTCAATGTCTGAATGGCTGATTTTTTTTTTTTGCAAAGTAATAAATACCTTCAAAATGACAAACCATTTAAAAAAATCCTATCAACTTGAAATTATTCAGTGACTCTCTGACAAAAGATCCTTTGGCCACCTCACATTCATAATATCATAAGTATAATATTAAGTATAATGTTGTCTTTCCCTTTCAGCATTATACATTTTATGAGTTTTTTATGTGCAAATTCGGAATACTAGACACGAAAAAAAATATGTCAAGAATTCACACCTTCTATTTCTACAGTTGTTTCACGGTTGCCATGGCTTTAAAAGAAATATTAAAGTATTCAGAATTCCTTCTGCCAGTGGTCTGTGGCTCCTCTAAGAAGCCAGTGTTGCTGTTATAATGGAACCAGGAGCTTTCAGTGTGTGTTGGAGCTTTGTTAGTCCTGCCACAGCACATAGCAAATGAAGGTCATGTCTGAATTTGTTTACAGAATCCTATCTGCAACAGATTAACTATTGAATATTTATACACAGAAGTGTTGGGAACTCAGAAAAGATTTCTCTGGGGCTTACTTTAGAATTCATGTTTTCTTCAGTGTGCTCAGTTTTAAAATCCCAAGGTATAATGCATGGATATTTGCTTCAGGAAGACCGTTCTGACTGCCCTCTTTCTTGGGTCTCACTGCATCATAATTCCTGTGCCACTTGGATGCATGCCCATCCCCACTGACTCATCAGAAATCCTTCAGACAAGCAGCCCTCTGTCACATTTATCTCTGTTACTTTCACTGCCTGGTCAGTGCCTGCATTATGGTGAAGGAAAGCATATCTAGGGAATAAATCAGTCCCTGGTTTGAGTTCCAGAGGGACAACAAGCAGATTAAAAAGAGGAGTAACATACTCTTGTGTAATCATGTACTATATCAGCCTACTTGGATGTATCAGTCATTGTCCTCCATTTGCTCTGACAGCTGTTTTCATTCCCTTTACAGACTGCAGTTTTCTACCCATGTTCTAGACACACAGACGAATGAACTAGAGCCCCTAGGGGCTGGAAGCTTACTGATAATCACAGTACTTTTATATTTCTTATTTAAAAATGTGAAAATTCCTTTCTACTATATATGTTTAATATAGACATTATATGTAATTATAAACATTAAATTAGGTAGTCCTAAGATGGAATCAAGATTACCAGGAGAAATATCAATAACCTCAGATATGCAGATGATACCACCCTTATGGCAGAAAGCGAAGAGGAACTAAAAAGCCTCCTGATGAAAGTGAAAGAGGAGAGTGAAAAAGTTGGCTTAAAGCTCAACATTCAGAAAACTAAGATCATAGCATCCAGTCCCATCACTTCATGGGAAATAGATGGGGAAACAGTGGAAGCAGTGTCAGACTTTATTTTTGGGGGGCTCCAAAATCACTGCAGATGATGATTGCAGCTATGAAAGTAAAAGACGCTTACTCCTTGGAAGGAAAGTTATGACCAACCTAGACAGCATATTAAAAAGCAGAGTCATTACTTTGCCAACAAAGGTCTGTCTAGTCAAGGTATGGTTTTTTCAGTAATCATGTATGGATGTGAGAGTTGGACTGTGAAGAAAGCTGAGCGCCGAAGAATTGATGCTTTTGAACTGTGGTGTTGGAAAAGACTCTTGAGAGTCCCTTGGACTGCAAGGAGATCCAACCAGTCCATTCTAAAGGAGATCAGTCCTGGGTGTTCATTGGAAAGACTGATGCTGAAGCTGAAACTCCAATACTTTGGCCACCTCATGTGAAGAGCTGACTCATTGGAAAAGACCCTGATGCTGGGAGGGATTGGGGGCAGGAGGAGAAGGGGACGACAGAGGAGGAGATGGCTGGATGGCATCACCGACTGGATAGGCATGAGTTTGAGTAAACTCTTGGAGTTTGTGATGAACAAGGAGGCCTGGTGTGCTGCAATTCATGGGGTTGCCGAGTCAGACACGACTGAGCGACTGAACTGAACTGATTGAATCTAATTTAGTTTTTACATTTATCCTTGTTTTTAAACTTCTATTTTATGTTGAAGTATAGCTGATTAACAATGGTGTGATAGTTTCAGGTGTGCAGGAGAGCAACTCAGTCACACGTATACACGTATCCATTCTCCCCCAAACTTCCCTCCCATCCAGGCTGCTGCATAACATTGAGCAGAGTTCCATGTGCTACACATCAGGTCCTTGTTGGTTATCTGCATGGCTGTGCGGACAAGTCAATCCCAAACTTCCTAGCTATCCTTTCCCTCTGTCCTTTCCCCTGATAACCATAAGTTCATTCTCTAAGTCTCTGAGTCTGTTTCTATTTTGTAAATAATTTCACTTGTATCATTTCTTTTTAGATTCCACATATAAGGGATATCATATGATATTTCTGTCTCCTGTCTGACTGACTTTACTCAGAATGACAATATCTAGGTCCTTTCATGTCAATGCAAATTGCATTATTTTCTTCTTTTTCATGGGTGAATAGTACTCCATTGTGCACACTGCTATTCCGTGTGTACCACATCTTTGTCCATTCCTCTGGTGATGGACATTTAGGTTGCTTCCATGTCTTGGCTGTTGTAAACAGTGCCTCTATGAACATTGAGGTGCATGTATCCTTTTGAATTATGGGATTCTCTGTGTCCATGCCCAGGATTGGGATTGCTGCATCATAGGGTAGTTTGATTTTTGTTTTTGTTTTTATTTTTATTTGCTTATTATTTTTGTTTGTGCTGGGTCTTTGTTGCTGCATGGACCTTTCTCTAGTTGTGGTGAGCCAGGGCTACTATTCATTGCAGTGTGTGGGTTTCTCATTGTGGTGACTTCTCTTGTTGTGAAGCATGGGCTCTAGGGCACACAGGTTTCAGTAGTTGTGTCATGCAGTCTCAGGGGTTGTGGCTCCTGGGTTCTAGAGCTCAGGCTTAATAGCTGTGGTGCACGGGCCTAGTGCCTCTGATTCATGTGAGATTTTCCCGGACCAGATACCAAACCCGTGTCTCCTACATTGGCAGGTGGATTCCTTACCACTCAGACACTAGGGAAGCCCTATTTTCAGTTTTTTAAGGAACCTCCATACTGTTCTCCATGGTGGCTATGCCAGTTTACACTCCCATCAACAGGGTAGGTGGGTTCCCTTTTCTTCCCCCGTCTCCAGCAAGTTGTTGTTGTTGTTGTTAGAAACTCTGACTGATAGATATGGCATTGGGATATCTCTCTTCAACAATCTAGAAACAAAGGTCAGTTTCCCATCATGAGCATCTTGAATGCTTCCCCACACATGTCTATATCAATAGGCTTTTTCTGAGTTTGAATTTGTACTAAAATAAAATTTAGATGGCAATAAATAAATTTATATTTCTTGATGGATCAATCAGTATCAGGAATATATTCTTATATAGAAAATATTATAAATAAAGTAGAGGGAAAAACAGAGATATTCTTTCTATTGCCTTTTGTTAAATGAGTCCTTTGTTGTTTACCTTATTCAATCATCATATTTTCAGGCATCTAGGAGCTTCGATGGGCATGAGTCTGAGTAAACTCCAGGAGTTGGTGATGGACAGGGAGGCTTGGCGTGCTGTGATTCATGGGGTCACAAAGAGTTGGTCACGACTGAGCGACTGAACTGAACTGAACTGAAGGAGCTTATGACTCATTAAGAAAGACAGACATGCAAATGGTTTAGCATGGCATAAGACAGAATGTCTGTGCTGTGATAGGGGTGAGAATCTCAGTGTGGGTGTGCAGGAGGAGGTGCCCATAGAGACTCAGAACGGGGATGGCCTTATGGAGGGAGGCGTGCATGCATGCAGCTAACTGAGGTGCTGGGGTTGAAAAGTTTGGGGTAAAAAAATCACAACCAATCTGTTACTGAAGTTCTATCAAACAAGTTTATGGCAGCAAATAATGGATACGAAATTAGAAATAAGTGTCTACTATATGTGGGGCCTAATGGAATATTGCAGAGCTTGAGCAACCTTCAGCAGAGCAGTCCAAGATTTAGTTGTCTGGGCCCATTTTAAGTCAGCGGTATTATTATACCATACCTCAATCTTGTATATTTAGTTTTAAGAGGCACAGGCATTGGCTGGAAGAAATCATGAACTAAGACATTATTACTGGCACAATCAGTAATGTTCCATCAAGATTTTGAAATAAGTTAACAGCTTGTTTTTATCTAATAGACATTATTCCTTACTGATGCCATAGCTATGCCTGATCTTGTGGCCATGGCAAGAACCTCTCATCCTCATGATATTCAGAGGCAACAATACTACTAGACTGTTCTGTCATTCTAGGTGGAACTTTAGGGAAACATTTTTGGCCATTTTTAAGGGAGGATGGGAGACTTATAATAAAAAGAGATAGATAGAAGTAGAGTAGGCTGATTGGTAAAATAATAAAGAATGAATTAAATTTTAATAGCACTTTTAATAGATTTTTCAGAGGTTATAAAGAGTTTTACATACAGTCAGTATAAATGGATAATATTTTTATTTTTATTTGCCAAACAAATAGTCAAGTGATTACTTCATAGTCATCTAGTTAGCAAGTAGCATAGGCTGCCCATGAACTGGATCTTGCTCCCCCACCCCTTTTGTTGGAATTGTTTCTGTTGAGACAGGGTGGCTGTCAGTCAGGGATGCTCTAGTATAGAGGGGATTTATATCCTGGATTGATTTAGGTGCCATTTCATGTCCTTGAAATTTAAAGAATCTTTGATTCTGTGATAAAAGTTTCAAGTCAGGCAGAGACTTGTGAGTTGTGCAGAAAAAGCTGATGGATCTGGGAAATGCTATGTCTGAAGAAGCAGTAGAACTCAGAGACTGCCTATACAGAGTAAAAGAGGAAAACCAGAGGAACATAATTCAGGAATTTATCCTTTTGTAAATTATTTTAGGAGTGAATTAGAGATAATTCACATCTTAAACATCAGTTAATGATTAAAATAGGGCCCAAAGTCCGCCTTGGCAAGACATTAAATGATAGAGTTTATTTAAACCTCTCAACAGTGTCCCACTATAACTCCTCCTCTTGATTCCAAGCTTCTAGAATGATATTTTTCTGTTTTCATATATATATGTACATGCACATACACATGCACATACACATTTTGATAACTCTGTGCCAAATATATTCTGTCCTTGACTTATTGTAATTCTTTCATTCAAGTATAGAAGTATTGTAACTATTGTACCATAATCGCTGAGAAATTGTCTACCTTTGATTTTTCAGGGCTTGCTTTTGCAGCCTTTTCTAACCAGTGACTTCAAGGCAGCAGCTCCAAGGACAGTTGCCAGCTGCTATGTGCGTGAGTTTAGCACTACCCTGAAATGAATGAGTAAAATGCATCGTTTTAACCAATAAACATTGCAAATCTCAAGGGCTTCAGCCTTCTAAACCTCAGTTTACATGGCAACCGTTTGAAGGAGAAGCTGTGGAAAAAAAACATATATAAATATTTGTATAGTAATTTAAACACTATTAATTATAAACTGTTGATGTTTTTTCTTCTTAGTCTCTCATTCCTTTACCTGTGTGCTTCCCATATGCTTTCTAATCCACTGTCATGGAATAACCAGTGTTATGGAATGAATGTTTGTGTCCTCTCCCAACCTCCCTTCACTATTCGCAATTCATATGGTGAGAGAGCCTTGCCTACTAAAGTGGTGGTATTATAGTGGGAGCTTTGCTGGTGGTTTAGTGGTGGAGAATTCACCTGCCAAACAGGATAGGTGGATGTGATCCTTGAGTTGGGAAGATCCCCTGGAGAAGGAAATGGCAACCCACTCCAGTATTCCTGCTTGGGAAATCCCATGGATGGAGGAGCCTGATGGGCTACAGTCCATGGGGTTGCAAAAGAGTCGCAAACGACTTAGCAGCTAAACACAACAACACTTATAGATTGGGCCTTATTAGGTCATAAAATAAAGGTTACGTCCTCATAAGTGAAATTAGCATTCTTTATAAAAGAGTTCCCACTGAACTCCCTAGACTTTTTTACCACATGATGTTACAGAGAGAGGTTGGTACTCTATAACAGGAGAAGCCCCTCCCTCAACTCTGCTGGTGACTTGATCTTGAGCTTCCAGCTTCCAGAACTGTAAAAAAATGAATTTCTTTTGTTTTTTTAACTTTAAATTTATTTATTTTAATTGAAAAATAATTGCTTTACAATGTCGTGTTGGTTTCTGCCATGTATCAATATGAATCGACCACAGGTATACATGCATATGTCCCTTCCCTGTAGAACCTCCTTCCCACCTCCCACCACATCCTACCCATCTAGGTTGTCACAGAGCATTGGGTTTGAGTTTCCTGCGTCATACAGCAAATTTCCACTGGCTATCTCATTTTACATATGGTAATGTATATGTTTCAGTGACATTTTCTCAATAGGTGCCACCCTCTCCTTCCGCCACTGTGTCCGTAAGTCTGTTTTCTATGTCTGCATCTCCATTGCTGCCCTGCAGACAGATTCATCAGTACCATCTTTCTAGATTCCATGTATATGCTTTAATAGACCTTATTTGTTTTTCTCTGACTTACCTCACTCTGTGTAATAGGCTCTATGTTCATCTGCCTCACCAGAACTGACTCAATGTGTTTCTTTTTTATGGCTGAGTAATATTCCATTGTGTATGTGTACCACAGAGCTTCTTTTTCCATTTACCTGTTAATGGACATCTGGGTTGCTTCCATGTCTAAGCTATTGTAAATAGTGCTGTAATGAACATTGGGGTACATGAGTCTTTTTCAACTATGGTTTCATCAGGGTATATGCCCATTAGTGGGATTGTTGCATCATATGTTAGTTTTATTCCTGTTTTTTAAGGAATCTCCATGCTGTTCCCACAGTGGCTGTATCAGTTTGCATTCCCAGCAACAGTGCAAGAGAGTTCCAAGTCACCTAGTCTGTGATGTTTTGTTATAGCAGTTTGGATGAACTAACACAACCAGTAATTACTAATTCTGGAAGCAGTAGGGATGGCAGAGGTGATAAAAATGCTACTGATTTGTAGCTTTCTTTTTATTAAAAATACAGATTTAAGGCATTTATAAAGCTAGTTTGTAGGAAAAATTAAATATATCCATAATGTCACTTATTTCTGGAGTTCTTGTAGAAAAAAAATCTTACTGGTAAACCAACTTATCTTTTTTGCTTTATTCCTAATAAATCTTTTTCACAATTCATTCAATCTGTGGCTGGAATGCTGGCAACTTAATCATAAAACAAAGCAAAATTTGCTTACCTTTCTTGTTTCAGTACCATCCCTGCCACTTTGCTGTTGGGCTCCTAAATATCCCCCAAGGTCTAAATAAAAGTTGAATAATGGGATACTAGTCTGAAAGCTTCTTCAGAAGTTACCTGGAAAATCCATTGTGCTGGCAAATGCATCTGTCTATATCTATTTCTAAAGCAGCAAATCCAATTCTGGGCCTTCCAAATGAAAATACTCTATTTTTGGTGCTGACTGAGAACATCTCTGATAAAAGCTTACTTCCCAGGGATGTCATATTGAATGCTAGATAACAATATCTACTAGACAACAGGTAAAATTATTTCCCCAACCTATTCATGCAAAGTTTTTTTTAAAAATTAGGTTTCCTAGGCCATTCACACCAAACTTGGTAATTCTGTATGGTAATTAGGACAGTGCCTTTAAAGTGTTATTCATGTAAGGATAGTTGCAAGGAAAAAAAAATTTAGTGATGTTCAATGGAATTACTTTTATGTTGAGGTTTAAAAGCAAAACATAGGTTAACATGAAAAAGGGAACTGGTTGTGATTGGCAAAGTGACTTGTCCACTATGGAAGGACTTGAATGTGTTTTAGGCTTTTTCAATACAGATTTTTTTTTCTGTAGAAATTTAGATTCAATTTTGTAGGTCAACACAAAAGGATAAATAAAATGTAAAAAAAAAAAAATCCTCTCTCTAATTTCCTGGCAAAAATTATCTTTTATCTACAAAGCATGATTTTTCACTTAAAAGAGTTCTTTTCTCTACATTTCCTAAAGGAAATACCCAAAAGAGTTCATGCCTCTCTTTTATTAATTTGCCAACTTGGGAAAATTATTTCCCCCAAAGTCTTTGCGACTGAGGTCAATGACTATAGAATGAGAGACTCCCTGGTAAGTAGTCTTGAGGTCAAGCCATTGTGCTGGGAAGCAGATGCTTGATATTATAATTTTACATGTGGCATAGGGGGCTGAAATACTGAATTATCAACCTAGAGAAATGAGAACACTTTATTCTTTAGTGTGTTATTTGAGTATGACAGTGTAATAATTTAAAGCTATTTAAATGAAGGAGCCTGGAATTCCAAAAAAAGAGATGTGTTTAACATCTAAGAACTTACATTCTGAAAGACTGGCTTTTGTGCCAAAAGAGGATTGACTTGGGAACTGAGACACCAGCAGCTGAAATCAGAGTGAAAATTCTGCTGGCTAAAGAGGTAACCTGTTCTTCTCTCTCCTTCACTCCCTTTCTTCTCTTTTTCACTATTCCTGACTGTCCTACCTTAATCCATAAAAGATTAAAATATTTGACAATGATTGTAAGGCATGTACTCTTTAAGAAAAATATAGTCCCATGTTCTTTCAACAAATCCTTCTTGAGAGTTTTATCAGTCAGAGTCCCAGTGGTAGAGCGATAACAGCCCAAAGGGCAGTTGAAATAATGAAGTTTACAAAGAATAGGTAGGGCTGAGGGAACCAATCAAGAATAGTGAAAAACCAGGGGCTGGCTAGCAACTGTAGGAATCCACTATCATCGTTGATCTTGAAAGGACAAGGAAAAATAACTATTACTGGAATCTAGCAGGTGGCCATAGTTATGTGGGCTTAGCAGGAGCTGAGGCCTCAGGTAAGGGAGAAAGCTACTATCAAACTTTGGACAAGCAGACAGAACGCAGAGACTAAATGCCCTGATCTCTGTGTCTCCTCCTAGCTTCTCTCGCCTACTGGTATCTCCTGTTGACTGTATCCAACTAGAAATCAGAATTTAATAGAGCCTGACTGAAGTCAATGCACAGAGCAGCATAGAGAAGGCTACAGAATTCATCTGGAAGTGCAAATAATATCTAGTCACAAGAGTGTGCCAGACAACACGTTAAACTTAGCATCATTTATTCTTGATAGGCTCACTAATTAAAGTAGAAGATTAGGAAGCCATAGAATAGACTAGTTTCAGGAGAGAATTCACACAGTTTTATGAATAGAGGTGTCTGAACTGTCTCCATCTCCTCAACTTTGTTGCCTGTTCCACTTATTTTAAACAGGTGTGAACCTTCTTCACTCTGTTACTCTGCCCTAGTCAGTCTGAGTGATCAGTGGCTTCCATCTCACCAGACCAAATTGTTGTTTCTTTATCTCTTATTGGTATCAGATACAACTGTCTATTGACATCTTCTTGGGACACCCCTCTTTCTTCTCTTTTGTGACACTTCATGTTTCTGGTTTTCTTCATACTTTAACTCTCCATTTCTTCTCATGCCTTTTGGCTAATGAATGCCTCCCTCCTGTCTGATTTCTAAAGAGGAAAGGAATCAGAGTCTAGTCTTTGGTCTTCTTTCTTTCTGTTGGTGATATTTTCTGGCTTGAGGCTATAAATATTCTATTCCATATCTGCATCAAAAAACTTTTTCCTGAGCACTCAAGTGCCTGACAGTCACACTTGGGTGTCTAATAGGCATCACAAACACACAAAGTATATCCAATGTCAAACCCTTGATTGTACTCTCCAGAACTGTATCATCCTCAGTTTTCTCATGTTGTAAAAAATACGACCATTATTCAAGCCAAATTCCTAAGAATCATGTTTTCCACTTTCCTTTCTTCATCCATTGGCAAGTCCTGTAAATGCTGCCTCTAAACTAATTTTTGACAGTAGCTGCTTCTCCCTCACTCCCTTTGCCATCACTCTGGTCCAGGTCGCCATCCTGTCCAGCTGAATGACCGCATTAGCCCCGAATGGGCCTCCCTGCTTCCACTCTTTTTTCTGAAGGCAGTGTTATGCCGCCGTTTTACATACAGCACAGCACACACATGGTAATCTCTAACTCCTCATTTATCACTTCCCTCCACATTTCCCATTTGGTAACCATAAATTTGATTTTGAGATCTGTAAGTCTGTTTCTGTTTTGTAAATAAAATAAGTTCATATGCATCATTTAGATTCTACAACTTCTAAAGTCTACTATTGTTTTAATTTCTGAGAGCCTATTTCCTGTGTACTCTTGTAGCAGCTTTATTTTTTCCTCTATTTTGTCTAGTTTACCCTTGAGTGCTATACTGATCTCTTTAACTATGGGAATAGTGTTGAACTATTCTGTATACTAAAACATTTATATGACTAGCTATTTTATCACTGAAATATATCCATAATTATAAATTTCTGCATGATTTGTTATGAAAATTTTGTCTAAAATATTAAAATCAATACACAATGTGATCCTAACAAAATTAAACAATGGACTCCCTCTTATTTGCAAATAGGTCTTATTATTCCATATAGCATTTTCAGTGTGAGTCTCAAGATTTTCTGCCTGCTATATTCCCAAATCATTGTTAGACTGGCAATCCTTAGTACAAAATCTAAAATGTGACATCCATTTCTAACATGGAAGTGAATTTCTAGTTTAGATTTAAAAAAATTTTTATGTTATCCCTTGAGATTATTTTAAGTACAACTGAGATGATATATGATCATGTTAGGTAGTTAGAATAGGAAACAGGAGTCCAGAATGGTGGTGGCTAAAAGATAACAAAGGGAAGAACCCTCGAAAATAGAACGAAGGAAGGTCGGAGGACCGGAGTGAGGACCTCAGGTAGAACAAATGACACTCTTGGCTAGCCCAATTTACATAGGACAGGCCCAGGGAGGGGAAAAGACATATAAAAAGAGGAACCAAAGGGTCCGGGGATCTCTCTCTCTCTCCCGCATGCTGGTGTGCTCCCGCATGCTCTTCTCTTTGCATCTTAGGGTCGACATGCTCTCACGCTTTGAAGATGGATTTTCCTGCTATTTTCTAAATAAAATAGAGCTGTAACATGGAGCTGTAACACTGATTTGTCTAAGAGCTATAACATCGTCCGTTCGAGACCTGAGAGCTATAACACGGTCTGTCTGAGACCCAAGAGCTATGACACGCGGAGGGCTTTAATGTCCGTCACTCCAAATCTTTGTTGTGATGAGACAGAATTGAGGAGGATACGAGTGTATCCTTACAATCATAACTGGGAGTCACAGCTTCAGACTTTCTGTTGTTGATGTTTGTGGAAGGTGAAATGTAAATTACTAATGCTGTTGAAATTCAGATTCATTGCATTTTTGCTCTCTTTGTCAGACTGGGCCACCTACCCACTGGAGGCAAATTTTGTTTTAAGTCTTTCCACGTTGGTCTTTACAAATCTGGAAGACTGTAAAGTAGTTGTTGGGTGAAATAGGTTATATTTGTCTCTGTTCTTGCTTTGAACATATCAAATCTTATATTTTTAACACTTTAAATTCAAATATAAAGTCAAGTATCACCTCGAGGCATAGACCAATTAAACCTATTTAAAAGCATCTTTGAAAAGAATAAATAAAATTATTCTTAGAGACTTTGTGTAGTTCATAATTTTGGTTATTATAACACTGGATTTTTTTTTCACTTTGACCTTTTTATTATTCTTTAGTTGTGATTATTCAATTTCTGAATTCATTTGAATTGGCAACAAGATTAAAGTTTCCTTATACCATATTTTTTTGATAAAGAATAGACAATGAATATACTAAGAACAAAAACTTTATACTTTCACAATTATAATCAGACATGCACTTAACAAAGACTTGTTGAATTTTTATTATGTGCCAGGTGTTAGGGGAGGGTCCAGAAATGAAATAAATTTCTTCCTTTAAAGGGACTGAAAACAGGGGAAGAAAGATAGTTATGATAGCATGTAATTAGGTCTCTACCAGAGATTTTCCTAAGGTTTGAATACAGCCTATAAGTGTATCTGATTCAGCATCAAGACTCAGAGTACTACACTGGGGTTGGTCCACAAAACATGTATGGTGGTATGAAAGGTGTATAGAGTGATGTATGTATATGTGTGTATGCTCAATCATATCTGACTCTTTCCGACACTATGGACTGTAGCGCAACAGTCTCCTTTGTCCATGGAATTTTCCAAGCAAGAATACTGGGTGGGTTGCCATTTCCTACTCCAGGGAATCTTTCTGACCCTGGGAAGATGACACCACCATTATGGCAGAAAGCAAAGAAGAACTAAAGAGCCTCTTGATGAAAATGAAAGAGGAGAGTGAAAAAGCTGGCTTAAAACTCAACATTCAAAAAACTAAGATCATGGCATTCGGTCTGATCACTTCATGGCAAATAGATGGGGAAACAATGGAAACAGTGAGAGACTTTATTTTGGGGGGCTCCAAAATCACTGCAGATGTTGACTGCAGTCCTGTGTCTCCTGCATTGGCAGACGGATTCTTTATCACTGTGCCTGGGAAGCCTGTATAGAGTGATACAGCTGTACGAAGAGTTAGCATTTCATTCCTGAAAGATTTTATATAATGTTGCATTTCTTGCCCACTGAAGTTAAAAGGTAGCCATGAAAAATGTTAAGCTGCAGAATGATGTGATCTGGTTTGTGAATTTGGATATCGCTCTGTCAGAAGTTTAAGAACTGTTGAGCGGGGAGTTAGGATATTGTGTGGTAATTCAATCAAGAGCTGACAATGGCTGAGTTCTATTTAGCTATAGGAATGGAACTTTGGGAGTAGATTTGAGAGGTATTGAGGAAATAGTTATGCTAAGATTTAGTGATTAATTGGTTATAGGGGAGTCAGGGCAAGAAAAAAGGAAAAGATGACATCTAGATTTCTCACTTGGACAACTGAGTAAATGATGAGCTGTATTCTATGAACAAAGATAGTGGAGGTGATGGAATTCCAGTTGAGCTATTTCAAATCCTAAGAGATGATATTGTTAAAGTGCTGCACTCAATATGCCAGCAAATTTGGAAAACTCAGCCGTGGTCACAGGATTGGAAAAAGTCAGTTGTCATTCCAATCCCAAAGAAAGGCAATTCCAAAGAATGTTCAAACTATGGCACAGTTGCCCTCATCTCACATGCTAGCAAAGTAATGCTCAAAATTCTCTAAGCCAGGCTTCAACAGTATGTGAACCGTGAACTTCCAGATGTTCAAGCTGGATTTAGAAAAGGTAGAAGAACCAGAGATCAAATTGCCAACATCCGCTGGGTCGTCGAAAAAGCAAGAGAGTTCCAGAAAAACATCTACTTCTGCTTTATTGACTATACCAAAGTCTTCGACTGTGTGGATCACCACAACTTGTGGAAAATTCTTAAAGAGATGGGAAACCAGACCACCTGACCTACCTCCTGAGAAGTCTGTATGCAGATCAGGAAGCAACAGTTAGAACTGGACATGGAACAATAGACTGGTTCCAAATTGAGAAAGGAGTACGTGAAGGCTGTATATTATCATCCTCCTTATTTAACTTACATTGAGAATACATAATGTGAAATGCTGGACTGGATGAAGCACAAGTTGGAATCAAGATTGCTGGGAGAAATATCAGTAACCTCACATATGCAGATGACACCACCATTATGGCAGAAAGCAAAGAAGAACTAAAGAGCCTCTTGATGAAAATGAAAGAGGAGAGTGAAAAAGCTGGCTTAAAACTCAACATTCAAAAGACTAAGATCATGGCATTCGGTCTGATCACTTCATGGCAAATAGATGGGGAAACAATGGAAACAGTGAGAGACTTTATTTTGGGGGGCTCCAAAATCACTGCAGATGTTGACTGCAGGCATGAACTTAAAAGATGCTTTCTCCTTTGAAGAAAAGCTATAGCCAACCTAGACAGCATATTAAAAAGCAGAGACATTACTTTGTCAACAAAGGTCCATCTAGTCAAAGCTATGACTTTTCCAGTAATCATTTATGGATGTGAGAGTTGGACTATAAAGAAAGTTGAGTGCTGAAGAATTGCTGCTTTTGAACTGTAGTATTGGAGAAGATTCTTGAGAGTTCCTTGGACTGCAAGGAGATCCAACCAGTTCATCCTAAAGGAAATAAGTCCTGAATATTTATTGGAAGGACTGATGCTGAGGCTGAAACTCCAGTACTTTGGCCATCTGCTGTGAACAACGGACTCATTTAAAAAGACCCTGATTCTGGGAAAGCTTGAAAGTGGGAGGGGAAGAGAATGACAGATGATGAGATGGTTGGATGGCATCGCCAACTCGATGGACATGAGTTGAGTATACTCTGGGAGTTGGTGATGGACAGGGAAGCCTGGTGTGCTGAAGTCCATGGGGTCACAAAAAGTCAGACACGACTGAGCAACTTAGCTGAACTGATTCTGAAACAGGGAACACAAAAATAAAGCAGATTGATATGGATGATGACAAATTCAGATTTAATATGCTGAGTTTGAGATACCAGGTAAACATTCAGTGGAGGTGTTTCATAGGAAGTGGGAGTATGGATTTGATAGTCCAAAAGAAATTTGACATAGAAGAATAGATTTTGGAGATATGTGACATTGTGATATATATTTTGGAGGTGATTGAAATCATAAGTGGGAATGAAATGGCCAAAGAAGGCCAGGTGAGTAAGAAGAAAAGGATGTTGAGAAGGAGGCCTGGAAGATACCAATATTTATGAGTTTGGTTAAGGAATAGATGTTTGAAAGCAGACTGTAAAGGAGTCACTGAAGAGAGAGAAAGAGTATAAGTGATTTCTTTTTTTATTTTATTTTATTTTTTCATTTATTTTTATTAGTTGGAGGCTAATTACTTTACAATATTGTAATGGGTTTTGTCATACATTGACATGAATCATCCATGGTTTTACATGTATTCCCCATCCCGATCCCCCCTCCCACCTCCCTCTCTAGAAAGATGGTAATGATAACCCTATATACGTGATTTCATAGACTTAAGACTGAGAACTGAAATTTATCCACTGAATTGCTTATACTGGAGGTCATGGCCAGCCTGGTAATAGCAATTTCTTGGAGTAGTGATTTTGGTCACTGAATAGAGTGGACTTCAGAGGTTGTGGAGAACAACTAGTAAATAACTGTCCTTTTAGGATGCCTATGTGTACTGATATTTCCATAGAGGCTGAAGATCATTAATTTATAATGCTATCAAACTGCAGGTTTAAAATTTTTTTAAAGTAATCCTCAATCTCCAAGTTTAGGAGTAGAGAAATGTGATAGGGAATTTGTGCCATACACTCATCAAAAAAGATGTCTGTAAGGAAGCTGAGGACATTGATGTTTTAGATACTAAATGAAACTAATATTGGAATTAATGCCCCGGCCCCTGCCCCTCGGGTTAGACTAGGACAGCTTGAAGCCACATTATTTGGGTTCCAGACCTACCCCTTAGATGGGAAAACTGTTCTTTAATTCCAATACAGCCTTTGGTAACTGCACAAATTCTCAGAAGGTAATGAGCAGGTGCTCTTGGTATGTCAAGGACAGGCATACAGTTGACAGCATGAAGGATCCATGGTGTGCTTGCCGAATGGTTAGAACATGTTCTTCTTCCTTACTCTTGTGTTTTATCCAGAGAAGCAGACTGCTCAATGTGGATTAGGGATTTTCTGTCCCACTGTTAGATGGGAAGCCCCATCTGTTAGAACATAAACATCAAGGCGAGCATGTCAAATATCAGTGATGTGTACAAGAGGAGTCACTATCTATAAATTATGAGGCTCTGGGCCTTTTATTACAACATAAGACTGAAATTTAGCAGCAGGCACAGATTTCAGTTTATTAGCATTTCTTTGAGAGAGTGAACAAACCTACATGAGACACATAAATAATCAAGCAGTATATTCAGATTGATGAAAATAACCTACAGGAAGATAGGCAAGCAGCCGGTACATAATGTAGAATGAGGAGGCATCTGAATAACTGAAGGTAGCTAGCAAGTGAATGCAGAAATGCCATTTCAGTAGGGCTAAATTGATAGGATGGAAAGATCCCTCTGCTTTATGAGACAGATACGGCCAGGCTTAGATTTGAGATAAGTATCTTCTTCATTTATTTCTTCAGAAAATTCTTTTTCAGTATTAACAAAAACCCTGATAGCTTCTTTTACTTCAGAGTTCTGTTGTGACAAGTTTTATTACAGCTTTTTAAGCGACTCCAGGAAAAGGGAAAAGGGAGCATTCATTAGTGGTGAAAAAATTTACATATATAGTAGTATATAGTAAATCTAACAGAAAATGCACAGTAAATTGAAAACCAAGTGATTAAAAATAACTTTTATATATAATATTCTCTTTTGAGTACTTGGATAATTGTAGGAGTGACCTAGTACCTATAATTATCTTTTTTAAAGTTCATAAATTGTGGGTAGCTTATTTGTCCATCCCTGCTGTTTAAAACAAAATGGCATCACCAAAGAGCAATACTAATTGTTACCAGTAAGTCTTGAATGGTAGAGATGAGAAATTTTATAGTACAGACTAAATTATCAAAGAATTATAGAACCATACAAAACATGTCAAAAATAGAAACTGAGAGAAAGACTATAGCTGTAGGCTACTACCTTGTGTATAGGATATACATTTGGCATCTGCAGTCATTTGGAAAATAGAGATGAAGAGAAAGCTAAAACAAAATGCGTTAAGGAGACTAAATAGAAAACTCGAGTCAATACATTAAAGTTCATGTACTGAATGCAGTTAAAAGCAATACTCTAATTTAGACATGATTAGGTATCTCTTTCCTAGCTTGCAGAAAAATTAGAAGTAATAAATGCAAAGTAAAGATGTCTATTGAAGAAGCTTTAAATTTTGCTGAGAAAATACAGGATAAGACATGGTTGGGAGTAGGTGAGAGAGAGGAATAATTCACACACATCTAATCAATAAGAATAACTTGATATTAAAAGGAGGTTCAGTTCAGTCGCTCAGTCATGTCTGACGCTTTGTGACCCCATGAATTGCAGCACACCAGGCCTCCCTGTCCATCACCAACTCCCGGAGTCCTCCAAACCCATGTCCATTGAGTCGGTGATGCCATCCAACCATCTCATCCTCTGTTGTCCCCTTCTCCTCTGGCCCTCAATCTTTCCCAGCATCAAGGTCTTTTCAAATGAGTCAGCTCTTCGCATCAGGTGGCCAAAGTATTGGAGTTTCAGCTTCAACATCAGTCCTTCCAATGAACACCCAGGACTGATCTCCTTTAGGATTCGCTGATTGGATCTCCTCACAGTCCAAGGGACTCTCAAGAGTCTTCTCCAACACCACAGTTCAAAAGCATCAATTCTTTGACACTCAGCTTTCTTTATAGTCCAACTCTCACATCCATACATGACACCTGGAAAAACCATAGCCTTGACTAGATGGACCTTTGTTGGCAAAGTAATGTCTCTGCTTTTTAATATGCTATCTAGCTAGGTCATAACTTTCCTTCCAAGGAGTAAGTGTCTTTTAATTTCATGGCTGTAATCACCATCTGCAGTGATTTTGGAGCCCAGAAAAATAAAGTCAGCCACTGTTTCCACTGTTTCCCCATCTATCTGCCTTGAAGTGATGGGACCAGATGCCATGATCTTAGTTTTCTGAATGTTGAGCTTTAAGCCAACTTTTTCACTCTCCTCTTTCACTTTCATCAGGAGACATTTTAGTTCTTCTTTACTTTCTGCCATAAGGGTGGTGTCATCTAAAAGGAGGTAAGCCCAATGTAATATCTATTGAGTACCACCTCATGTGGGATCTGAAACACAGCATTTTATGAAACCTGTATTTGGGCCCTGGCTTGACCACTTACTGGTAGTGTGATATTTATGGGCAGTAAGAGATTATGCCTCCTAATTTCCTATCCATAAAGTGATGATGTACTGTGCTTAGTTGCTCAGTCATGTCCGACTCTTTGCATCCCCATGGACTGTAGCCCACCAGACTCCTCTGTCTATGGGAATTCTCCAGGCAAGAATACTGGAGTAGGTTGCCATACCCTCTTCCAGGGGATCTTCCCAACCCAGGGAATGAACCCAGGTCTCCTGAATTGCAGGCGGATTCTTTACCATCTGAGCCACCAGGTAAACCCAAGAATACTGGAGTGGGTAGCCTATCCTTTCTGCAGGGGAACTTCCCAACCCAGGAATCAAACTGGGGTCTTCTGAACTGCAGGTAGATTCTTTACCAGCTGAGCTACCCGGGAAGCCCTAAAGTGATACTAAATTTTGTTGATTCCAATGTGTTTACATTTTACCACCTCTGAAATGAAGGTGAGTATCATAGTTGATGACATCTTGCCACTTCAACGAGCCAGGTAGCTTTTGTGATACAGTCGTTATTGCATGTTATGCACAAACCTGGTTCTTGCTATCAAGATTAGTACAACTACAACCCATCAATGATTCAGGCAATAGACCACATAAGGACCACATAAAGAAGATACATGCATTATGGTTGTTTGTCTAAAAACTTTTATTGACATCTTCTAGTAAGATTAAAAAACATTCACATCACTACTTGCAAAAATGGGTGTCCACGGCTAGGAAGAAAATCCTAAAGACAGAAAGAAGTCTGCTTTTATGGCATGCTATAACATTCCATGCTCCGGGTGGTGCAGAGAACACATTGAGTGGAAAACAAGGGTGAGTTGAAAAGTGATTCCAGAAGAGTAAAGCCAATCAAGAAAATAATTGAAAAAAATTCTTTAGCTGATTTACTCTTATTGTCCTTTTAAAGTATGCACAACAGTGATGTGTGTGATAGAAATTTATGTATAAATAAGTCTATGAAGGACTTCCCAGGTGGCACAGTGGTAAAGAATCCACCTGCCAATGCAGAAAATGCAAGAGATGCAGGTCCAGTCTCTGAGTCAGGAAGATCCCCTAGAGTGAAATGGCAACCTTCTCCAGTATGCTTGCCTGAAAATTTCCATGGGCAGAGGAGCCTGACAGTCTGTTGTTCATGGGGTCGCAAAGAGCTGGACATGACTGAGTGACTAAGCACACACGCACGCAAGTCTGTAGAAACTTTTTGAATAAAAATTTTAATCTACAAATTATTGTTAATTTAACTGTCACCTTTTTGTTTGTTTCTTAGTACTACGTGAAATAGTAGTTTCTTAAATCAGTGACACTTTATACTTAATAAAGTATGGCATTTGAGAGAGTTGAAGAGATTACAAGAAAAGCAAAATTGGTTTGCAGGACTGGAAAACAACGAAAACATTTGGGACAATTATGGTGAAAAGAGATGGTTAAAAGCTGGTTGAGGGAAAAGACATAAAAACAAGCTCTAAATTTGGGTACATCTATACTAAAACACCCAAAATTATATCCTGGACTTTTATTACATTGTTGTGAACCTTGCCAACTGCTGCTGATATACAAAAAGAAATAAAATATATTTGTATCTGTAGAATATATATTTATTTTCAGGAGTTCCATATGAAAGGAAATGTAAATCACCATTACGTTTTACCTTAAGTAAGGTTGTACATTTGAATAATAATATTCATTTACTCTACAAGTGCAATTGGGTTCAACCTGAAACTTTAAAATATCAGTTTTATTAAAATTAAATACCATCTATACTATAACACTTTTTAAATCACATAGAGTTTGCATTTTGGAAATAGCATATACAAAGACATGTAATTTCTAATATGCATGTTTTTTGGTGAGACTTACATTTATGATTATCACAATAAGTATAATATGCATCACAGTATATAAATTGCATCACTAATGCAATGGACATGGGTAAACTTCAGGAGATCGTGAGGGACAGGAGGCCTGGAGTGCTGCAGTCCATGGGGTTGCAAAGAGTTGGACACGACTGGGTGACTGAACAATAGCAATATAAATATATACTATTTTGCAATCTGCTTTTTTTTTTTTTTTTTTGGCTTAAAACAACAAGTTTATTGTCTCACAGTTCTGGGAGTAGAAGTCTGAAATCAAGGTGTCAGCAGGGCCATACCCACTCTGGAACCTTTAGCAGGATCCTTCCTTGCCTCTTCCTAGAGGCTGGTGGTTTGCTGGCAGTCCTGAGTGTTCTTCGACTTGGCTGGCCTTTGCTGTCATGTGGTGTTTGCTTAGCGACTGTGTCTTTACAGGGCTTTCTTACAAATTCATCAGTCATGTTGGATTAGAGGCCTACCCTACTCCAGTCTGACCACATCTTAACTAATTACATCAATTGCAAAGATGCTATTTCCATATAAGGTCACTTTTCTAACCTATTGGGGGTTAGGACTTGAACATGTTTTTCTTTTTTTTTTTCTTTTTTTTTTTTTTTAAATTTTATTAGTTGGAGGCCAATTACTTCACAACATTTCAGTGGGCTTTGTCATACATTGACACGAATCAGCCATTGAGTTACACGTATTCCCCATCCCGATCCCCCCTCCCACCTCCCTCTCCACCCGACTCCTCTGGGTCCTCCCAGTGCACCAGGCCCGAGCACTCGTCTCATGCATCCCACCTGGGCTAGTGATCTGATTCACCATAGATAATATACATGCTGTTCTTTTGAAACATCCCACCCTCACCTTCTCCCACGGAGTTCAAAAGTCTGTTCTGTACTTCTGTGTTTCTTTTTCTGTTTTGCATATAGGGTTATCGTTACCATCTATCTAAATTCCGTATATATGCGTTAGTATGCTGTAATGTTCTTTATCTTTCTGGCTTACTTCACTCTGTATAATGGGCTCCAGTTTCGTCCATCTCATTAGAACTGATTCAAATGAATTCTTTTTAACGGCTGAGTAATATTCCATGGTGTATATGTACCACAGCTTCCTTATCCATTCATCTGCGGATGGGCATCTAGGCTGCTTCCATGTCCTGGCTATTATAAACAGTGCTGCGATGAACATTGGGGTGCACGTGTCTCTTTCAGATCTGGTTTCCTCGGTGTGTATGCCCAGAAGTGGTATTGCTGGGTCATATGGCAGTTCTATTTCCAGTTTTTTAAGAAATCTCCACACTGTTTTCCATAGTGGCTGTACTAGTTTGCATTCCCACCAACAGTGTAAGAGGGTTCCCTTTTCTCCACACCCTCTCCAGCATTTATTGCTTGTAGACTTTTGGATAGCAGCCATCCTGACTGGTGTGTAATGGTATCTCATTGTGGTTTTGATTTGCATTTCTCTAATAATGAGTGATGTTGAGCATCTTTTCATGTGTTTGTTAGCCATCTGTATGTCTTCTTTGGAGAAATGTCTGTTTAGTTCTTTGGCCCATTTTTTGATTGGGTCATTTATTTTTCTGGAATTGAGCTTCAGGAGTTGCTTGTATATTTTTGAGATTAATCCTTTGTCTGTTTCTTCATTTGCTATTATTTTCTCCCAATCTGAGGGCTGTCTTTTCACCTTACTTATAGTTTCCTTTGTAGTGCAAAAGCTTTTAAGTTTCATTAGGTCCCATTTGTTTAGTTTTGCTTTTATTTCCAATATTCTGGGAGGTGGGTCATAGAGGATCCTGCTGAGATTTATGTCAGAGAGTGTTTTGCCTATGTTCTCCTCTAGGAGTTTTATAGTTTCTGGTCTTACATTTAGATCTTTAATCCATTTTGAGTTTATTTTTGTGTATGGTGTTAGAAAGTGTTCTAGTTTCATTCTTTTACAAGTGGTTGACCAGTTTTCCCAGCACCACTTGTTAAAGAGGTTGTCTTTTTTCCATTGTATATCCTTGCCTCCTTTGTCAAAGATAAGGTGTCCATAGGTTCGTGGATTTATCTCTGGGCTTTCTATTCTGTTCCATTGATCTATTTTTCTGTCTTTGTGCCAGTACCATACTGTCTTGATGACTGTGGCTTTGTAGTAGAGTCTGAAGTCAGGGAGGGTGATTCCTCCAGTTCCATTCTTCTTTCTCAAGATTACTTTGGCTATTCGTGGTTTTCTGTATTTCCATACAAATTGTGAAATTCTTTGTTCTAGTTCTGTGAAAAATACCGTTGGTAGCTTGATAGGGATTGCATTGAATCTATAGATTGCTTTGGGTAGAATAGCCATTTTGACAATATTGATTCTGCCAATCCATGAACACGGTATGTTTCTCCATCTGTTTGTGTCCTCCTTGATTTCTTTCATTAGTGTTTTATAGTTTTCTATGTACAGGTCTTTTGTTTCTTTAGGTAGATATACTCCTAAGTATTTTATTCTTTTTGTTGCAATGGTGAATGGTATTGTTTCCTTAATTTCTCTTTCTGTTTTCTCATTGTTAGTATATGGAAATGCAAGGGATTTCTGTGTATTAATTTTATATCCTGCAACTTTACTATATTCGTTGATTAGCTCTAGTAATTTTCTGGTAGAGTCTTTAGGGTTTGCTATGTAGAGGATCATGTCATCTGCAAACAGCGAGAGTTTCACTTCTTCTTTTCCTATCTGGATTCCTTTTACTTCTTTTTCTGCTCTGATTGCTGTGGCCAAAACTTCCAAGACTATGTTGAATAGTAGTGGTGAGAGTGGGCACCCCTGTCTTGTTCCTGATTTCAGGGGAAATGGTTTCAATTTTTCACCGTTGAGGGTGATGCTTGCTGTGGGTTTGTCATATATAGCTTTTATTATGTTGAGGTATGTTCCCTCTATTCCTGCTTTCTGGAGAGTTTTAATCATAAATGGGTGTTGAATTTTGTCAAAGGCTTTCTCTGCATCTATTGAGATAATCATATGGTTTTTATCTTTCAATTTGTTAATGTGGTGTATTACATTGATTGACTTGCGGATATTAAAGAATCCTTGCATTCCTGGGATAAAGCCCACTTGGTCATGGTGTATGATTTTTTTAATATGTTGTTGGATTCTGTTTGCTAGAATTTTGTTAAGGATTTTTGCATCTATGTTCATCAGTGATATTGGCCTGTAGTTTTCTTTTTTTGTGGCATCTTTGTCCGGTTTTGGAATTAGGGTGATGGTGGCCTCATAGAATGAGTTTGGAAGCTTACCTTCTTCTGCAATTTTCTGGAAGAGTTTGAGTAAGATAGGTGTTAGCTCTTCTCTAAATTTTTGGTAGAATTCAGCTGTGAAGCCATCTGGTCCTGGGCTTTTGTTTCCTGGAAGATTTTTGATTACAGTTTCGATTTCCTTGCTTGTGATGGTTCTGTTAAGATCTTCTATTTCTTCCTGGTTCAGTTTTGGAAAGTTATACTTTTCTAAGAATTTGTCCATTTCATCCAAGTTGTCCATTTTATTGGCATAGAGCTGCTGGTAGTAGTCTCTTATGATCCTTTGTATTTCAGTGTTGTCTGTTGTGATCTCACCCTTTTCATTTCTTATTTTGTTAATTTGGTTCTTCTCTCTTTGTTTCTTAATGAGTCTTGCTAATGGTTTGTCAATTTTGTTTATTTTTTCAAAAAACCAGCTTTTAGCTTTGTTGATTTTTGCTATGGTCTCTTTAGTTTCTTTTGCATTTATTTCTGCCCTAATTTTTAAGATTTCTTTCCTTCTGCTGACCCTGGGGTTCTTCATTTCTTCCTTCTCTAACTGCTTTAGGTGTAGAGTTAGGTTATTTATTTGGCTTTTTTCTTGTTTCTTGATGTAAGCCTGTAATGCTATGAACCTTCCCCTTAGCACTGCTTTTACAGTGTCCCATAGGTTTTGGGTTGTTGTGTTTTCATTTTCATTCATTTCTATACATATTTTGATTTCTTTTTTGATTTCTTCTATGATTTGTTGGTTATTCAGAAGCGTGTTATTTAGCCTCCATATGTTTGAATTTTTAACAATTTTTTTCCTGGAATTGAGATCTAATCTTACTGCACTGTGATCAGAAAAGATGACTGGAATGATTTCAATTTTTCTGAATTTTCCAAGACCAGATTTATGGCCCAGGATGTGATCTATTCTGGAGAAGGTTCCGTGTGCACTTGAGAAAAAGGTGAAATTGATTGTTTTGGGGTGAAATGTCCTATAGATATCAATTAGGTCTAGCTGGTCCATTGTATCATTTAAGGTTTGTGTTTCCTTGTTGATTTTCTGTTTAGTTGATCTATCCATAGTTGTGAGTGGGGTATTAAAGTCTCCCACTATTATTGTGTTGCTATTAATTTCCTCTTTCATACTCATTAGCATTTGCCGTACATATTGCGGTGCTCCTATGTTGGGTGCATATATGTTTATAATTGTTATATCTTCCTCTTGGATTGATCCTTTGATCATTATGTAGTGTCCTTCTTTGTCTCTCTTCACATCCTTTATTTGAAAGTCTATTTTATCTGATATGAGTATTGCGACTCCTGCTTTCTTTTGGTCTCCGTTTGCGTGAAATATTTTTTTCCAGCCCTTCACTTTTAGTCTGTATGTGTCTCTGGTTTTGAGGTGGGTCTCTTGTAGGCAGCATATATAGGGGTCTTGTTTTTGTATCCATTCAGCCAATCTTTGTCTTTTGGTTGGGGCATTCAACCCATTTACATTTAAGGTAATTATTGATAGGTGTGGTCCCGTTGCCATTTACTTTGTTGTTTTGGGTTCACGTTTATACAACCTTTCTGCATTTCCTGTCTAGAGAAGATCCTTTAGCATTTGTTGAAGAGCTGGTTTGGTGGTGCTGAATTCTCTCAGCTTTTGCTTGTCTGTAAAGCTTTTGAATTCTCCTTCATATCTGAATGAGATCCTTGCTGGGTACAGTAATCTAGGTTGTAGATTATTCTCTTTCATTACTTTCATTAAGTCCTGCCATTCCCTTCTGGCCTGGAGGGTTTCTATTGATAGATCAGCTGTTATCCTTATGGGAATCCCTTTGTGTGTTATTTGTTGTTTCTCCCTTGCTGCTTTTAGTATTTGTTCTTTGTGTTTGATCTTTGTTAATTTGATTACTATGTGTCTTGGAGTGTTTCGCCTTGGGTTTATCCTGTTTGGGACTCTCTGGGTTTCTTGGACTTGGGTGGCTATTTCCTTCCCCATTTTAGGGAAGTTTTCAGCTATTATCTCCTCGAGTATTTTCTCGTGGCCTTTCTTTTTGTCTTCTTCTTCTGGGACTCCTATGATTCGAATGTTGGGGCGTTTCACATTGTCCCAGAGGTCCCTGAGGTTGTCCTCATTTCTTTTGATCCTTTTTTCTTTTTTCCTCTCTGCTTCATTTATTTCCACCATTCTATCTTCTACCTCACTTATCCTATCTTCTGTCTCCGTTATTCTACTCTTGGTTCCCTCCAAAGTGTTTTTGATCTCATTCATTGCATTATTCATTTTTAACTGACTCTCTTTTATTTCTTCTAGGTCTTTATTAAACATTTCTTGCATCTTTTCAATCTTTGTCTCCAGGCTATTTATCTGTAACTCCATTTTGTTTTCAAGATTTTGGATCATTTTTATTATCATTATTCTAAATTCTTTTTCAGATAGATTCCCTATCTCCTCCTCTTTTGTTTGACTTGGTGGGCACTTGTCATATTCCTTTACCTGTTGGGTATTTCTCTGCCTTTTCATCTTGTTTAGATTGCTGTGTCTGGAGTGGGTTTTCTGTATTCTGGAGGTCTGTGATTTCTTTTTATTGTGGAGTTTTTACCCAGTGGGTGGGGTTGGACGGTTGACTTGTCAAGGTTTCCTGGTTAGGGAAGCTTGTTTCAGTGTTCTGGAGCGTGGAACTTGATTTCTTCTCTTTGAAGAGCAATGGTGTGCCCAGTAATGAGTTTTGAGATGGGTCTATGTGTTAGGTGTGACTTTGGGCAGTCTGTATGTTGACTTTCAGGGCTATGTTCCTGTGTTGCTGGGGAATTTGTGTGATATGTCTTGCTCTAAAACTTGTTGGCTCCTGGGTGGTGGTTGGTTTCAGTGTAGGTATGAAGGCTTTTGGACGGTCTCTTATTACTTAAAGTTCCATGTAGTCAGGAGTTTTCTGGTGTTCTCAGGTTTTGGGCTTAAATCTCCTGCCTCTGGATTTCAGTTTTATTCTTCCTGTAGTCTCAGGACTTCTCCAACTATACAGCACTGATAATAAAACTTCTAGGTTAATGGCGAAAAGATTCTCCCCTGTTAGGGGCTCCCAGAGAGGGTCACAGAGTTACATGAAGAAGAGGACAGGGAAGAGGGAAATAGAGATGAGCAGGAGGAGAAAAAGGGGGACTCAAGAGGAGAGAGACAGATCTATGCAGTCGTCTGTTCCTAGAGTGTTCTCCGTAGCCCAGACACCAGCAAAGATTCACAGAATTGAATTGGGAAGAGAAGGGGAAAGGAGGAAATAGAGGTGTTCTGAGGTAGAAAACAGAGAGTCAAGATTGGGAGAGAATAATCACCACACTCCTGAATAAAAATGGAAACTGAATATTGGATTCTTAAATGTTTACAGTTTATATCATATACTGAAGAACAAAAATTAAAAATCTAGAGTATAGGTTAGACTCATAAAAATACTATATTAAAAACAAAAACAAAAACACCCCCCAAAAAATTTTAGAAATATATATGAGGTTCGGTTTAAAAATAAGGCTTCTCTTCTTTTTTTTCCTTTTTTCCTCTCCTCTTTGTAAGGTTATAGTGTATTGAAAATGAATAATTAAGGAGTAGTAGAGGAGTACTAGAGGACTTTAAAAGAAATAAGAGAAGAAGAAAAATAAAAAATAGAGGAGGAGAAGGGAAAAAAAAAAAAAGAAGAAGAAGAGAAAAAAAAGAGGAAAAAAAATTTTCCCTAACTACAAAAATCATAAGAATTTATGAAAATGAATGTTAAGGAGTAATGGCGGAGTAATAGGGAATTTTAAAGGAAAATAAAAGAGAAAAAATTAAAAAGAAAAAATAAAACTAAAAAAAAATTTTTCTTTTTTTTTCCCTGCTTAAAAAAAAAAAAAAAAAAAAAGAAAGAAAGAAAGGAAAAAAAAAAAGTAAAAATATATGTAAGAAGTTCTCTGGAGCTGTTGCGGTCAGTGTGGGTTCGGCTCAGTTTCAGATAGCTCCTCGTTCCAGCTTACACTTCTTGATATCTACAGGACCCTTGTGGTGTGGTCAGTGTTTCCTACAGGGATTTTAATCTGTTGCACCAGTTCCTTCTGAAGCGGTTTGGCTTCTGTTTGCCAGGCTCTTCAGGGCCTCATTTCCGCCCTGACCCAAGCGGGCGGAGGTGGACTCTTATTCAGGTAGCTAGTTCCGTCGCGCTGCAGGGAGGGGCTAGAGTTGCTCGGGCTCCGGAGCTGCTCAGGCTCCCAGCTGTTCTATATGGAGCGGCGCTGCGCGCAGTTCCAGCCCTCTGGTGTTCCGCCAAGGGTCGGAACTGAGATCTGCGCCTGCTCCCTGTGCCCTCCCCGTCAGAGCGGTCCAGGCAGCCAGGGGCTTGACGCTTGACGGGCGCACTCTCCCCGGGTGCGCGCGCCCACTCCCTTCCGCGGTCCCAGTCTCAGATTCCGCCTGCTCCAGTCTGGTGCGTGTGCCTTCTGCCCGCCGCGTCCCTAGCCCCAGTCCCCGCCTGGGCCGGTCGGGTGCCTGCGCCCTGTGTCTCGCCGCGACCCTCCCGGCGGATGTCGACCATCCAGAATCTCGGTCCCTTTGTTCTGCGAACGGCCGGCAGTGTGTTCGGGCCGGTTAATTTTCTCTTTTGCTCTCCCACAGTTCAAGCTGGGAACTCACATAAGCTCCCTCCGATTGTCCACAGGGCTCTCAGGCCCGGACCCTGACCCAAATAATGCCGCCCGGTCCTCTCCGCTCCGCTCCCACTTGCTGGTGGCGGATGCGGGTGTCTGGGGTACTTTCCTGCTGGGAGTTGCTTTTAGGCTCGTAATCTGTGGGTTTTATTTATTGTTTCTCTCCCAGTCAGGTTGCCCTCTGAGATTCAAACACTCCCCCAGGCCCGCCAGGTCGAGGGTTCCCCGGTGTCTGGGAACGTCCTCTATTAAGACCCTTCCCGGGACGGATCTCCGTCCTTAGCTCTTTTGTCTCACTTTTTATCTTTTATATTTTGTCCTACCTCCTTTCGAAGACAATGGACTGCTTTTCTGGGCGCCTGATGACCTCAGCTAGCGATCAGAAGTTGTTTTGTGAAGTTTGCTCTGCGTTCAGTTATTCTTTTGATGAATTTCTAGGAGAGAAAGTGGTCTCCCCGTCCTACTCCTCCGCCATCTTGGCTCCTCTCTGCAATCTGCTTTTTAAACATAATATATCTTGGATATTGTGCACATCAGTATGTATAGAGCTACCTATACGTTTTAATGGTTTTGTGTTCTAGTGCATGGGTATGCCATAATTGATTTAACTAATGTTTTGCTAGCAGATATAAAGATGTCTACCTGCTTGCTCTCATAAATGTTACCGTGAACGGTTCTTGCAGCTTCTTTTTTTGCACACACTTGTTTAATTTTTCCTTAGTGTAGATTTATACATATAAAATTGGAACATCAAAAGTTACATAGGCTCATTTTGTACTTGGGAATGCAGGAAAAGTTTTTCTCCAGAAAGGGTATATAAAAAGTTGCTTAACAGTATATTGTAGAAGCAGAAATAATTTCACAGACTGATTTTAGTTGTAAAATGGTAAGCTACAATGAACTTAGTATTAAAAGCTGGTGGATTTAATGAGGAGTAGGTGAAATTGTCCTCCTTGGCTAGACAACCAGGAGTTGATTAGTCGTTTCTCATGGGTGGACTGTGGGCATTTTGGTTAGAACATTTTCATGCTGTGGAGCTAGTATGTGCCCTTCAGGAATATATCATCTTGAACTCTGAATATTAGGTGATCTGGGTCTCCTAGGGCCCAGGGACTGTGTAAAATGAGAACATTGTTCTAGGACAAAACAAGTGGGAAAAGATCTTATCAAATTTAAATAAATATAGAATTTGTCTGTCTCTTGTTCTGCTTATAGAACAGATTCATCCTGGATAACTCATCCTGGGATATTTAGTATTTAACCACAAAGGTTTTTCTAATGATTCAAAAATCTGACTTTTTAATCATAAAGAATAGGGATGCCTAAAGCTTATATAATGTCATGACACTTAAAATCTTTAGGATATACATTTGTTATAGAAAATGAATGTTTATTTTAGTTGTAAAAGAATTTAGCTTTGATGCATCACAATATAAATTGTGTATGTGAGGTTTTTTTGTTATGTGTTTTGTTTTTATTTTTGCTTTACTATTCAGAAAACCTCTGATCATTCCCAAATCTTATTTTCACCTGCGCCCTGCTCAAAATAAACAGTGCTTCTGGCAAATTTAAGTGCAGACATGACTCAAAGCCTTCTAATACAATGTGAAAGCTCTTCTTTTTTGCCTACACCCTCATCAAATCTTGTTAATTATAGAGTAGCAGTTAAAAGTACAGCTCTAAAATCAGATTGCCTTGGTTCAGATATTGTTTAATCTTTCTGTCTCTCTTTTGTGTCTGAAAGATTCAAGGATAGCACTAGAATTACCTAAGAGGACTGCTGTCCAGAAGCAGACCCGTGCTTGGCGTGTAGAAAACACTCAATACGTGTTGTCATTATTATTGGAGCTATCTGTGGTGGCCTTGCAGTGTGTCAGCTGAATTGAAAATAACACTGCCTGGAGTCCCCTTGCCTGCATGGCATAGATTCTCCTGGCCACAGAAGCAATCGGCAAGCCCTTTGAGAAGGGGAAGTGAAGCAGCAGGCTTGAGACAGAGGCTGTTGCAGCGCATGTGCATGGCCGAGCCTCTGCTGGCTCACCTTGTTGGAGCAGCGCGTCAGCCTTTCCTGTAGCCTTCCAGCTCTGGCTTCTTTCCCTCCTGAGCCCACTGCCAGGTGTGTGTTTAGCTCCATGAGGACACATGCTGGCATTTCTTCTGTCACGCCTTCATCGAAGTCAAAGTTTTGAAAGCAGTGAAAACCTACCTGGGTTCTGTAATCCTAGAGAGCACCGTGTGTTCCTGCATGTTCTCATGGATTCTGATTTTCCTTACTGTTGCGTCCATCTTCCTGAAGAAAAGTTGTGACCAACCTAGGCAGCATGTCAAAAAGCAGAGACATTACTTGGCCAACAAAGGTCCATCTGGTCAAGGGTATGGTTTTTCCAGTGGTCATGTATGGATGTGAGAGTTGGTCTATAAAGAAAGCTGAGCGCCAAAGAATTGATGCTTTTGAACTGTGGTGTTGGAGAAGACTCTTGAGAGTCCCTTGGACTACAAGGAGATCCAACCAGTCCATCCTAAAGGAGACCAGTCCTGGGTGTTCATTGGAAGGACTGATGTTGAAGCTGAAACTCCAATCCTTTGGCCACCTGATGCGAAGAGCTGACTCATTTGAAAAGACCCTGATGCTGGGAAAGATTGAGGGCCAGAGGAGAAGGGGACAACAGAGGATGAGATGGTTGGATGGCATCACCGACTCAATGGACATGGGTTTGTGTGTACTCTGGGAGTTGGTGATGGACAGGGAGGCCTGATGCCTCATAGCTTTTCACCTCATAGCTTTTAAATCTTTGAAGTAGTTTTTGTAAGTTAAGTTATATTTTCCAGATCTTCATTCATGTTCCTTTGTTAACTTAATCAACATATATTTGTTGAGCACTTGGTATGTGCCAAGTAACATTCTAGATAGTACACTATCGTGATAAATATAGCCCATGTCATCATGGAGCTTACATTCAAATAGTTTAAAATTCCTCATATTACATAACTTTTTACTCTTTATCACTTTATTGAGACTACCGTATTTGTCAGTTTTCTTTTTTAGTGCTTTGTTTAGAATAAACACACGATGATATTAATATATAAATGATCTAACCATTGTAGCTGTGGTCATGATCCATGTACTCTTTGTTCACATTTTTCCATTGAAATCAGTTACATTTCAACAAGTAAACTCAAATGTAGTACAAGATGGGCTTAAATTTTTAAGCAGCAACATGAAAAAGTATTGTCTGATGGCAATTCATATTGTATCAGAAGTTTACGTAGGAAAAGATAATTTGAGATCAGAAGTCATAAAACAAGAGAAGTGTTATACTGCAGAACTTTCTGGAATACTTTTTAGCAAACCAATCTGTAACAGAGCTAGTGTCTATCTTCATGTACATACATAGAACCTAGGACAGTTACTGGAGGGGACTTGTAAATTGGATGTCTTCTTACCTTACAGCTGACTTGCTTTCTGTCCATGTTGTATGTGTCATTTATATAACATCATGTTGTTTGAAGTTGTAGCTTTGCATTAAAATAATTCACACAGGTAGGATAGGAACCTGAGGGCTTATCTGTTAAAAATTAAAGTGATAATGATTGAGAAATTATGAATGTGATATCTTCAGTGACTTGAGTATGAATGCTTATCGATCAGTAAATAATGGGCAATTATAATAGGAATGGAATTTCCTATTCCATATTCCAAATAGGGCTGAGATTATGTATTCAATTGCAAACTTTTTCTTATATTTTTTCCTCTCATTATGACATTAAAATTAAATCTTAAAAGTCATTAGTTTAGAATGAGTTAAAATGAGAGGGTCATTGAATAAGAATTTGAATGCCTGCTGCCTGTCTCTGAGGAGGAAAATAGAGGGCAGTTAACTGTAATTGGCAGTTCACTGACTTAGGCAGTGGCTTTTTTGTAATATGAAACTTCCCTGGGAAACAAATGAAAGCTCTCACATGTCCACACAGATTCATGAAATGCTGATGGGATCTGCTCATATTTCCACAAAAATATAGTATAATAGAGCAAGCAGTTCTTAGTATTCCTTCAAGAGGCTATTTTTCATCTCTTGAGGCAGCAACTCTTTTAAATTTCTTATGAAACACGCAAAAAAATTTTTCTCTATAAAGCAGAATAGGCAGTGGTTTTGTTCAACTATGCAGTTATATAAATGTCCATACCACACACATTTTATATTTTATGTGCCAAAATAAGTTATCCTAAAACCATTTGAGTTTGTTTTACAAGGAATAAAATTGCACATTCTCTTAGTAATAGACTTTTAGTAAGAATATATTGCTACTTTTTATAGTTTTAAACCTATAACATTAGGATGATCATTTTACCATTTATTCCCCTTTCTTTATAATTGTAAAATTATATTGTCTAATTGTCGATTTTTAAAATTTAAGTAGTTAATTTTTACAGTGGCTTCCCTTGTTTATAAAGATGGTCATTTTCATTTACTCACCCATTGATTTATTTAATAATTATTTATTGAACATTTATGTGCCTAGAATAGTGTTAGGCACCATGGATACAATGGAAATTTCCAAATAGGAATACATAGAACAGAAAAGTATGCAAGATTGCAGAATGCACTGGTAACAGATGGAGTAGTTAAGATCTGGAACTAAAGAGTTTAACAGAAGCCGGGTCTTGAAGCTGCAACTGAGAGTTTGTGCTTCATCTTGAGGGCAGTGGGGAACTCTTAAGGACTTAATCAAAAGATTGCCATGATTAGGTTGGTATTTTAGAAAGATCACTTTTGGCTACCATGCAGAGAATGGATTGCAAAAAAACTGGAAGTATAGCAACTAGTTAGGAGGCTGTTATAATAATTCAAGCGAAGATGATGATGTTTACAGTAGGCAGAGGCAAATTGTAGATAAGTCTGTTCATTAGAGTATGCGTAGAGTTAGGAGGGAAGAGAATCTGAAATTCTTAGCAAAATAACATTTGAAATTTGGGCTGATAAGACAGAATGCAAAATGAAGACTAAAAAGAGTGACTAGAGACAAAAGAGTAAAACTGGGAGATTGTTTTGAGGGAGCTCAAATCTAAATGATGCACACGTCACTTATGTGCCAGAGATAAAAGGGCTTTGATATTTATATTGGGCTTCACTGGTGGCTCAAACTGTAACGAATCTGCCTGCAGTGCAGGAAATGTGGTTTCAATTCCTGGGTTGGGAAGATCCCTTGGAGAAGACAATGCCTATCCTTTCCAGTATTCTTGCCTGGAGGATTCCATAGACAGGGGAGCCTGGAGAGCTGTAGTTCATGGGGTCATGTAGAGTCAGATGCTCCTACTCTGCATTCTCCTTCATCAACCCACATCTCAAATGCTGTTTTGCGAAGAATTTTAGTTTCCCTTTCCTACGAACTTTACATGTATTCTCTGATGAGCAAACTCATTTACAAATTGCCTCTTCCTGCTGTAAACATCATCGTCTTTGCTTGATATTTATATTAGGTGAAAATAAATGAATGGTTCCTCTTTTAAAACAAAGGCATAGCATCTAATAAGTTATCACTACTCCTGTGTCAGTTGTCAATAGGTGGATAGGTTTTTTAAGGAAAGGGAATTGGAGCAAACCTAGCAAACCACCTTGATGGGAGACTCTCTAAGAGACTTCTTGGGATTTGTCCGGGTAATGAAGCTAATCTATCAGCATCATTATGCTGTTTCAGAGATGCAGTGATGATAAATGTAATATGGGGTAGTTCCAGAGACTCTCTATAATTAATTACCGTCTTCAAGTTAACTTCAGACATTTATTAACAACATTTAAATTTCGTTTGAGCAATCTATCACAATCCTTTTAAGTAGGAGGCTTCTAAATCCTAGCAGTTGTTTTCATTAGCTGCCAGATCAATATGACTGTGAACTCTGTGCATGTCAGAGGAGCCAGCAGCACTTCTGCTTCCCCAAATGTTCCCTCAACTTCAGGGAAAGCAGCAAAATTCAAAATGCACTACTTTTCGTTCAGATCTTTATTTCAAAGGGCATTTTAAATATCATCTTTACATTTTTCAATAACATCTAATTGGTACAATCAGGTTGTGATTTTTACAGTATATGTATAATGAAATTCTTACAGCAATCCTATGAGGTCAGTGTTTGCTGTATCTCCAGTTAACCACTAAGGGGCCAGAAGCTGCAAATTATTCCCTTTACACATCTACAAGTGGAAGGACTGGTTTTCAAACTGGTATTCAGATGCTCTAGTCTTTGGTCATTGGACTTTTCTAATGGTTTAAAAATGTGCTTGTTTGTCTTTTGAATCCAGATTCCTGTCTATAAAAAGCCTGATTTGTAACACAGTTTCTGTCCTCATTGCAGGGCTTCTGACATACCTTCTCAGATTGTTACATCTCCATAAAGCTAATTTAAATTATGTGCCAGCAATGAGCCAGCCTCCTAGTTAGAGGAATTGACACGCTAATGGAGGGGAAGATGGACAGATGAAAAAATTTAATTTGATATTTGGATGATTATTTAGGAAAGTTTATGCTTATTGGGTACATTTTAGTGTAGTCTAGAAATTTTATGAAAAATATTATACTTCTGCCATCACTTTTTAAAATAACATTTAATTTTGAAATAATTTTAGACCTAAAAAAAAAGTTGCAAAAAATGGATCAGAAAGTTCCTATATTCTCTCACCCATGTTAACATCTTACATAACCATAGTACATTAGTTGAAACCAGGAAGCTGATTACTATTAAGTAAACTATAGACTTCAGTTTTGCACCAGTTTTTCACGCCAACATCCTTTTTCTGTTCTGTAATCCAGACCCACATCCCACAGTGCATATACTGATTCGGTTTTGTCACTTTCCTCCAATCTTTGCCAGTTCTGCAGTCTTTCCTGTTTTTCATCATCTTGATATTACAGAAAGTACTGGTCGGTTATTCTGTAGGATATCCCTCAATTTGGGTTTGTATCATGTTTCTCATGATTCGATTAATGTATTTTTGGCAAGAACACCACTGAAGTGATATTTTGCCCTTCTCAGTGAATCACATCAAGGATGGCGTAATGCCATTGTGTCTTATTGATGATACTGACTTTGTTTACTTAGTTAGGGTGGTGTCAAGTTTCTCCAATGTAAAGTTACTGCTTTTCCCTTTATAACAATAAATGTCTTGGGGGGAGGGACACCTTGAGACTATATAAATATCCTATATCTCCTGAAACTTTCCTCTATTAATTTTAGCATCCATTGGTAGACATTTCTTGAAACAATTATCATCTTATCCCTGTGTTGTGAAAGAGGAGAGTGAAAAAGTTGGCTTAAAGCTCAACATTCAGAAAACTAAGGTCATGGCATCTGGTCCCATCACTTCATGGCAAACAGATGGAGAAACAGTGGCAGACTTTATTTTTTTTGTGCTCCAAAATCACTGCAGATGGTGATTGCAGCCCTGAAATTAAAAGACACTTACTCTTTTGAAGAAAAGTTATGACCAACATAGACAGCATGTCAAAAAGCAGAGACATTACTTTGCCAACAAAAGTCCATCTGGTCAAGGCTATGGTTTTTCCAGGTGTCATGTATGGATGTGAGAGTTGGACTATAAAGAAAGCTTAGCACTGAAGAATTGATGCTTTTGAACTGTGGTATTGAAGAAGACTCTTGAGAGTCCCTTGGACTGCAAGGAGATCCAACCAGTCCATCCTAAAGGAGATCAGTCCTGGGTGTTCATTGTAAGGACTGATGCTGAAGCTGAAACTCCAATACTTTGGCCACCTGATGCAAAGAATTGACTCATTGGAAAAGACCCTGATGCTGGGAAAGATTGAGGGCCAGAGGAGAAGGGGATGACAGAGGATGAGATGGTTGGATGGCATCGTTGACTCAATGGACATGGGTTTGGGTGGACTCCGGGGATGGTGATGGACAGGGAGGCCTGGTGTGCTGCAGTCCATGGGTTTGCAAAGAGTCGGACATGACTGAGCGACTGAACTGAACTGAACTGATCCCTATGTTGGTTTCAGATCATTTTGTATTACTCCTCTGCATTTATTAATTAGAATTCTTCTGTATAGAACAGTGGCTTTATTTATTTATTCTGTTGTTTATATTTATCATTATAGCTTCATTAGTATATGTTTATGCTATAAGTTATCTAAAATCATTGCTATTTATTTTATTGATCATGTCATTCTAGCTTTGATCATTGGGAGCTTTTTCAGGTTAATTTATGTGTCTTTTTAATATGCTCTTATTCCTTTCCTTTTTAAGCACTTTTTACTTCCTGAAACCACAAAATACTTCAGGTTCATTTTTCATTTTTCCTGCTTCAATCTTAGAATCAACCCATTTTTTAAAGAGCTCTGGTTTCTTTTTTGGAGAATGGTGTTTAAAAACCAGGATCTGAGTGGCAGGTGTATGTCATTGTTCCTAGGCCCTCTCAATGGATAAAGCTTAGAAATAAATGTATGTATGCACACATCTATATTTATTTCTGTATCTATGCATTGAATAGATGAGCAAGCACACACAAGTTTACATTGATACCTCGATCACCTGGTGGGCTGAAATTGATTATAAAGCTTTTGTAATTGAAGTCCAAGTTTTCCAGCTCTAAGAACACTAGTCCCCTAAGTGAAGAATTTGTTTTGTTTCCAAATTTTCCAGAAACCTGGTTCAATGCTGTTCTCTTTGAATATCCCACCCTCGCCTTCTCCCACAGAGTTGAATCACTTTGATGCTCCTTTTCTGCCTCCTGACTTGTAAAAGTGTAATAACAATGCCCAGCCTACCTAAGCTACCAGTTGGTTGTAGGGATTTAATAAAAGTCTTGATTTTGTCTCCATTTCTCTGTTGGTGTTATTCTGCTTTCCTTCATGGCCAGTCTTCTCCCTGGCCTCCAGTCTTGCTTCTCAGAAAGCTCTTCTTCATACTGTAGTTAGAATGACCAATCAGACATGAAAACGGGTCTCACTGCTATTCTTACTTAAATTTTCACTGATTTTTTTATCTGCTAAAAAGTAAGTTCTAAGGACATGACATGACAAACAAGACCCTCTATGATCTGATACTTTCATATCTATGAGTCTCCTATTATTTTCTGTCCTCTTATTCTATGCTCTAATATTACAAGGTTTCTTGATATCATCTCACCTTACCAACAGAAGTTTTTCTTCCAACTCTTTACTTTTGTGATACTATTTGATCAGGTTTGGATCGGGATGTTCTGACAGTGTCTCCTAGCTAACTCTTCTGGAAATTTCAAGCATCAATTTGAGGTCATAAGCCCATATACCTTGTCATGTGTTTGGTACTTGATACTTGATCAATACTTGATGAGTTTCATGAGTTGTCTGCTTTTTCTGTTATTGCTTCGTTATTATTTCTGATGTCTTAGATTTCAGACCTCTGTAGTTTGCTTGTTACCTCCATTAAGCACCTAAAATTTCTCTTAATAAGGTACTAATCACCAAATTCACAAGCACTTTTTAGACCTTATCTAACAATATATTCATTGTGACTGCAATGCAAAGAGTGATAACAGTGATGAATGATGGAAGTGACTTAGTTGGGAGAAGATCAGTACTGAGAAAAAAGGCTGGAGAGATAAACCAGGGCCACTTGTTATAAAAGTGAATAGGCCATGTTAAGGAGATCAAATTTACCTGGAAATCAATGGAGAGTCCTGCAAAAGTTTAAATAAGGAAGGTTGTATTTTAGAAACATAATTATGAACAAATTTGTCAAGGCTGGAGGGCATGTCAAAATGGATTAGGGCAATCCTGGAAGGAAGAGAAATTAGGTTGTTGCATAATTCTCAAATAATAACATAATTTAAATGAACTATGGTAGCAGAAGTATGAAGAAAAATGGAAGCCTTCAAAAGATATAGTAGATAGAATCACCATGATTTGATGGTGAATTGGAAGTGGAGAATGAATGGGAAGAAGTAATAATAGATTTTTAGTTTCTCATTAAATAATAGAGGAATCTCTGCAATTGGGACTTAGGAGTAGGAATAGCTTTGGGAGAAGAAGATGATGAGTTTATTTGGAAATATTGAATTCATGCTGCCTGTGAAACATCTAAATGGAGCTGTCCCCCCGGCAGCCTCATATGTGTCAAAAGCCTGAAGTACACATGTGGGCAAGAGATGCAGGTTTTGAAATCATTATTATGTTGATGGTAAATGAGTCCATGATTGTAGATAAGATATCCCAGGATGTCTGTTAAGTGAAAAGGGATCGAGCACCTTCCGTTGCCTTTCCCTTGTCACCTTAGTGAATGGAACTACCATTCATCCATTAACCCAGCTGGAAACCCTGGGGTCATCTCAACTACATCCTCTCTTTCACCTGTCCAACTCATGCTTAAGTCACTGTCCTGCTTACGTGCTCCTTATTCTGACCATCTCTGCTTTAGCTCAACCTTTTATAATTTCCCTTATAGGCTAGTTATTATTATTATTACTGATCTTCAGGCTGTGAGCTTAACCTCTTCAAACCATCTGTGTTATACATTGTATGCTCCCAGAATCTATACATTATTTATAAAAATATTCATGAGTGAATGAAGGTATTTTTGAAAAGTATAAAGTGCTAAAGAAATATAAACTAATACACTTGAACAGAGGGTGAAATCTCAATTCTCTTTAGAAACACTGTTCTCTAATAATTTATAAGTGAAACCAAACAAAAATTAGTATTTATTTCCTTTGTGGGAACTTAAACCACCTATCACAGGTAGAAGGAAAACTATCTCGCAGAGTAATTTTCCAGAAACACAATTGTTATGTGGGGTGTAATATGGGAAACAATCTGGATAAGGGAATAAAAGTTGTTATCTTAAGGCAAGAGAAACAAAGAAAGAAAGTCAGAGAAGACCTATTACAGCAATTTTGTATCTCACCTCAAATTTCTGACATAATCTTAAAGGTTCTAAGTCAAGGAGTTATGATGGTCAGCAGTCAATTCATCTCCTCTTTAGCTCACAGCCACTAAAATATGGTAGGGAGTCTGCTCTATACCACTTTACCACAAGTCAGTACCTGTGATGACATACATGGTCATCTTTTGATGATATTAATGGCTCATGGCTTTAAGAGAATGGGTTAAATAATGAATGTAAATACTTTTAGGTATCAGGGTGGTCAAAAAGTTAATCTGGTTTTTCTGAAAAACCTGAACAAATTTTTTGGCCATCACAATACTTAACATTTTGCTTAGAGAAGGCCAAGGATGAGGAGATAAACTTTAAAATGGTATAACTAAAATCCTTTTGAGACTTCGTTGAAAAGCAGGACCAAGACAAAGATAAGGGAAAAGAAAATATCTAAAGTGATTTTTATTTGAATATGGGCTTTTTTGGTGAGTGGTGAGCGGCGACTGCGCAGCACTGGAGCAGCGAGCGGCCGAAAGGAGACACCCCGTGTCCAAGGTTAGAAGCAGTGGCCGTAAGGAGACACCCCATGCCCAAGGTTAGAAGCAGTAGCCGTGAGGAGATACCCCACGTGCAAGGTCAAAGAAACCCCACTAAAACAGTAGGTGCTGAGAGAGGGCATCAGAGGGCAGACAGACTGAAGTCACAGAAAACTAACCAATCTAATCACATGGACCACAGCCTTGTCTAACTCAGTGAAACTAAGCCATGCTGTGTGGGGCCACCCAAGACAGACGGGTCATGGTGGAGAGTTCTGATAAAATGTGGTCCACTGGAGAAGGGAATGGCAAACCACTTCAGTATTCTTGCCTTGAGAATCCCATGAACAGTATGAAAAGGAAAAATGATAGGATACTGAAATGTGAACTCCCCAGGTCAGCAGGTGCCCAATAGCTACAGGAGATCAGTGGAGAAAGAACTCCAGAAAGAGTGAAAAGATGGAGCCAAAGCAAAAACAATACCCATTTGTGGATGTGACTGGTGATAGAAGCAAGGTCCAATGCTATACAGAGCATTATTGCATAGGAGCCTGGAATGTTAGGTCCATGAATCAAGGCAAATTAGAAGTGGTCAACCAGGAGATGGCAAGAGTGAACGTTGACATTTTAGCAATCAGTGAACTAAAATGGACCAGAATGGGTGAATTTAACTCAGATGACCATTGTATCTACTACTGTGGACAATCCCTTAGAAGAAATGGAGTAGCCATCATAGTCAGCAGAAGAGTCCAAAATGCAGTACTCGGATGCAGTCTCAAAAATGACAGAATGAATCTGTTCATTTCCAAGGCAAGTCATTCAGTATCATGGTAATCCAGATTTATGCCCTGACCAGTAATACTGCAGAAGCTGAAGTTTAATGGTTCTATGAAGACCTCTAAGACCTTTTAGAACTAACACCCATGAAAGATGTCATTTTCATTATAGGGGACTGGAATGCAAAAGTAGGAAGTCAAGAAACACCTGGAGTAGCAGACAAATTTGGCCTTGGAGTACAGAATGAAACAGGACAAGGGCTAATAGAATTTTTGCCAAGAGAATGTGCACTGGTCATAGCAAACACCCTCTTCCAACAACATAAGAGAAGACTCTACACATGGACATCACCAGATGGTCAACCTTGAAATCAGATTGATTATATTCTTTGCAGCCAAAGATAGGAAAGCTCTATACACTTAGCAAAAACAAGACCAGGAGCTGACTGTGGCTCAGATCATGAACTCCTTATTGTCAAATTCAGACTTAGATTGAAGAAAGTAGGGGAAAACACTAGAGCATTCAGGTATGACCTAAGTCAAATCCCTTATTATTACACAGTGGAAGTGAGACACAGATTTAAGGGACTAGATCTGATAGAGTGCCTGATGAACTATCGATGGAGGTTTGTGACATCGTACAGGAGACAAGGATCAAGACCATTCCCGAGAAAAAGAAATGCAAAGAAAGCAAAATGGCTGTCTGAGGAGGCCTTATAAATAGCTGTGAAAGGAAGAGAAGTGAAAAGCAAAGCAGAAAAGGAAAGATATACCCATTGAATGCAGACTTTGAATGCAGAATTCCAAAGAATAGCAAGGAGAGATAAGAAAGCCTTCCTCCGTGATCAGTGCAAAGAAATAGAGGAAAAAAATAGATGGGAAAGACTAGAGATCTTGTCAAGAAAATTGGAGACACCACGGGAACATTTCATGTAGATAGGCACAATAAAGGACAGAAGTGATGCGGACCTAATAGAAGCAGAAGATATTAAGAAGAGGTGGCAAGAATACACAGAAGAACTATACAAAAAAGATCTTCATGATCCAGATAACCATGATGGTGTGATCACTCACATAGAGCCAGACAACCTGGAATGTGAAGTCAAGTGGGCCTTAGGAATCATCACTATGAACAAAGCTAGTGGAGGTGATGGAATTCCAGTTGAGCTATTTCAAATCCTTAAAGATGATTCTGTCGAAGTGCTGCACTCAATATGCTGGCAAATTTGGAAAACTCAGCAGTGATCACAGGACTGAAAAGGTCAGTTTTCATTCCAATCCCAAAGAAAGGCAGTGCCACAGAATGCTTAAACTATCCACAATTGCAGTCATCTCACACACTAGCAAAAAATTCTCAAAATTCTCCAAGCCAGGCTTCAGCAATACATGAACCGAGAACTTTTATATGATCAAGCTGGTTTTAGAAAAGGCAGAGGAACCAGAGATCAAATTGCCAACATCTGCTGAATCATTGAAAAAGCAAGAGAGTTCCAGAAAAACATCTATTCCTGCTTTATTTACTATGCCAAAGCGTTTGACTGCAGATCACAATAAGCTGTGGAAAGTTCTTAAAGAGATGGGAATGCCAGACCACCTGACTTGCCTCTTGAGGAATCGGTATGCAGGTCAAGAAGCAACAGTTAGAACTGGACATGGAACAACAGACTGGTTCCAAATAGGAAAAGGAGTACATCAAGACTGTATATTATCACCCTGCTTATTTAACTTATATGCAGAGTACATCATGAGAAACTCTGGGCTGGAAGAAGCACAAGCTGAAATCAAGACTGCTGGGAGAAATATCAATAACCTCAGATATGCAGATGACACCACCTTTATGGCAGAAAGTGAAAGAGGAGAGTGAAAATGTTGGCTTAAAGCTCAACATTCAGAAAACTAAGATTATGTTTTAAACATCTGATCCCATCATTTCATGGCAAATAGATGGGGAAACGGTGGAAACTTATCAGACTTTATTTTTCTGGGCTCCAAAATCACTGCTGATGGTGACTGCGGCCATGAACTTAAAAAACGGTTGCTCCTTGGAAGGAAAGTTGTGACCAACCTAGACAGCATATTAAAAAGCAGAGACATTACTTTGCCAACAAAGGTCTGTCTAGTCAAGGCTACGGTTTTTCCAGAGGTCATGTATGGACTATAAAGAAAGCTGAGCGCCGAAGAATTGATGCTTTTGAACTGTGGTGTTATAAAAGACTCTTGAGAGTCCCTTGGACTGCAAGGAGATCCAACCAGTCCATCCTAAAGGAGATCAGTCCTGGGTATTCATTGGAAGGACTGATGTTGAAGCTGAAACTCCAGTACTTTGGCCACCTGATGTGAAGAACTGACTCATTGGAAAAGAACCTCATGCTGGGAGGGATTGGGGGCAGGAGGAGAAGGGGATGACAGAGGATGAGATGGCTGGATGGCATCACCGACTCGATGGACATGAGTTTGGGTGGACTCCGGGAGTTGGTGATGGACAGGGAGGCCTGGCGTGCTGCAGTCCATGGGGTCACAAAAAGTCGGACACAACTAACTGAACTGAACTGAACTGAAATTTCTTAGCTAATTTAATAGAGTTTCATTTTTCTTGCTACTGTACTCCTTTTCTTTGCGTCCAATGCCCAGAGACAATTTGTTGTTGTTCTTGTTTTACTGTGAGTTTCATTTTCATTCCATCAGAGAGAGAACATGGAAAATCAGTAGAATACAGACATTTAATTTTGCCTCTCAATGGCAACTTTTCTTGTAAATACAGTGGGTTCTATAACGTAAGAGTAGCCAACCACCACATTAGAGTAGTGAATTTGGAATATAAGAATCATAATGGTTTCCATAAAAGTACTATTCATTCTCTCAATAATAGCCTTTGTTTATTGAGAAATAAATGTGCATCAGTTACTGATGGAGGAATACAACAATGAACACAGCAATGAATAAAGCAAAGTCCCTGCCTTTCAATAGCTTGTATTCTGCAGTGTGAGTTTGACAAAAAGGAAGTAAATAAATACAGGTTATAATGTCAGATAATGATGGGTGCCATGATGAAAGGAAAGCTAGCTTCTTACATAAAGAGTGAAAGGGGAATTGTTTTTGGAATGGAGTCAATGTAATTCCCAATGGAACACCTAAGATCATTTAAAGGTCTCTTAAGTATTTTAATCTACCTACATGGAGGGGATATCAATTTGTTGGTGGCACTGTATTTGGCAATCTATGTAAAAATGAGATAGCTTATAATGTGCATTCTAAGATAGGTGGTCCCTGATTTTTCAGAGACCTTGTGATTTTCCTTTTTGACCTAAACATATCATAAAAGGAGAGAAATTTATTCTTTGTATCTTGGGAAAGTTCTCAAAGGGTTCATGATAACTACATAAATTACTCATGGAGTTATGTCCTTTTTATTAGTAGTAGCAAAAAGACTTTAGCCCAAGCTTTAAAATGGTAAGTGCAGCCTTAGGGAAAGAAGGGCTAAGGCAGGAAGGACAGTTGTCCCCACATTGACAGTTCCAGAATGAGAGGAGGCTGAGTAGAGAGTTCTGAATTCAGTATGCATATTCAGCTTGGCTACATTTTCCAGCATGATACTGAGGAAGTTTTAGGACTCAGTGAGAGTTGTCCAATTTTCTTTTTAATGGGATTATATCCTTCCACAGAGTGTAGAGGCAGTGTTGTTTAATAGAAAGATAATGTGAGACTGGGCTTTATAAGTAATTTTAAGTTTTCTAGTAGCCACATTAAAAAGGTAAAAAAAAAAAAAGATAAAATTAATTTTATAACATACTTTGTATAACCCAACATATACAACATATTAGCATTTCAGTTCAGAATCAATATAAAAATTATTGGGATTTTTTTTTTTCCATTTTGTCTTTGAAATCTGGGGTATATTTTACACCAACAGCACATAATCTAAATTAGCCACACTTAAGTGCTCAGTTACTACAAGTGGGTGGTGACTACCCTACTGGACGGCCCATGGCTAGAAGTGTATAAGAAGCACAGCTGAGGTTTGTGAGTTTATCTTGTGCCCCACCCCTTTGTTGACTTTCTTTATTAGCTCTAATAATTTCTTTTATGGTTGACTCTTTGTGATGTCCTACATGTAGAAACAGGACATCTGTGAATAGAGATGATTTTACTTCTTCTATTTCAATATGGGCACATTTTATTTCTTTTTCTTGCCAAATTGCTCTATCTAGGACTTCAAAGATGTTGAATAGTAGTGGCAAAAGTGAGCATTCTTGTCTTATTCCTGATCTAAGAGAGAAAGCTTTCAATCTTTCACCATTTAGTATGATGCTATCTGTGGCAACATCAACCAATATAAAGGATTCTCACTAGTTTAAATTAGAAAGTGAAGTTTTTTGAATAATATTAGGCTCTCTCAGAGCCACAAATGAAACGGATAATGAAGAATCAGGAAGTACATTACCTTATAGACCATATCTGAACAATTGTCATTTAAGATGACTCAGTTCTAACACTGTTCTGCTTCTGGGTCCCTTTATTATGATTATCATAGTCCTGAGAAAGAAAAAAGAATATGACTGGTTCAGTTCACAAAAGGGGTCCACTGCTGGACCTTTCAGATGAAGTAAGCCGAATGTAGGGTGATGTAGCAAAGCAGAGCTATTAGTGATCCAGCCCTTCTTGCCAGGAACTGTTCTCAGAGAAGGAAGAATTACTGTGAGCTAACAATTTTTGGCCTCATAGAACAAGATTCATTGGAAATGCTAACATAGAAACATGATGTTTGCATTGCTAAATTCATGCTTCAGATTTTATTTACTATACCATTAGTGTTTGTCTCTTCATCTACATTGTCAAGAGCACTAAAAATGGTGGCATTTTTTGACTGAAGTCTCTTAGCATTGACTTAATATACTTAGTATATTATATACTTAATATCCTCTGAAGGTGCTGAACTAGTTAATAATTCACAATAATTCAAGTGGAAACTCCATTTAAAAATAGATGTAAGAAACCAAAGAACTGGTATAATTGTAAAGGATAATAATAATAAAAATAAGCTCAGGATATAACAAATGTAAAATTTGAAATACTATAACTAAAAATAATTCTAATAGAAGAGATGTTTGAGATATTGAAGTAGATTCTTATTTGCTCCTTATCCAGCTAAATATTTTTATAATGATTGTGCAACTTGACATCATAGTTATATTGACATATGTGTTTATTTTACTCCACTAGCAGTTAAGCTCCATAACAGTAAAGCCCTTTGGTTATTTCGCCGTAACCTTTGTGCCTAGAACAGTGTCAGACACACAGCTGGTACTCAGTGAATATTTATTAAGTGACCTAAATAGTGAAAGCAAACTTTAAACTCGCTGACTACTTTCTTGTTGTCTGGACCAAATAAAAGTGATGTATGGAGACTTAGATCTGAGAATGACCTTGGGGATTTTTACTTCTTTTCCTTTTTAAATTCTACAACTGAAATTGGTGAGATCTGTGTAAATATATCCTTGACTTAGGAGACATAGAGTCAAATTCAGAAAGTCACTTATGATTGGATTTCCTTCAAGAATGCAGATGTACTATGCTAATGTCAAGTGAATCATAAGACATCTATCTATTCATTGGCAAGAAAACTGTATAACCACTGCTTCTCTGGCTACAACTCCCCACAAAGCACAGTTCTGCTTCCAAACCCTCTGAAGTTCTGGATATAAATTTAAAATATAAATATAAAATGTTCATTGAAAGCTAAAATTCAAAGCATCTGAAATGTACTCAGTAAAGACTTCAAATATATATTGAAATGTTAAATATACACATCAGTATTTTATTTGCCTAGGTTTTATTCAATACAACATTATGCAAAACTTCTGAAAGATCAAGACATTAGCCTGAACACTGGGCCCGCCTAGACAAACTGGGCTTATTTTTTCATCTCTTAATTTAGTTACATCTGCAAAATCCCTTTTACTAGGTAAGATAATACATCCACAGGTTTCAGGGATTAGGATGTGGCCATCTTTGGCAGCTGTGGGGAATGATATTCTATACTTCACATCTCTACAGGACACATGTCTATAAGTTAACCTCTTCCTCTAAAATTTTTTATATGGCTCAATCAATAGAAAGTCTAGCTCAGTACTGGATTTGAGTACACTTAGTAATCTCTTTTGGAGAAGGAAATGGCAACCCACTGCAGTATTCTTGCCTAAGAATTCTGTGGACAGGGGAGCCTGGTGGGCTGCTGACCATAGGGTCACACAGAGTCGGACACGACTGAAGCAACTTAGCATGCATGCATTGGAGAAGGAAATGGCAACCCACTCCAGTGTTCTTGCCTGGAGAATCCCAGGGACGGGGGAGCCTGGTGGGCTGCTGTCTATGGGGTCGCACAGAGTTGGACACGACTGGATTGACTTAGCAGCAGCAGTAATCTCTTCATGTATTTCTGATTTTCAGATAATTTTACAGGCATTAAAATCATTTTTTTTAAGGGGAAGTCTGCACAAGTCACTGAAAACAACAAAAAATGCATTTTTGGAGGATAAGACTGTCAGAAGGGTAACCCTGGCTTTAATTTACTAAATAATTTTGTTTGAAAGTTATGGAATCCTGCTATCGAGATTTTGTAGCTGCCTTTGTTTCACTCAACTTCAAAAGACTTGATAAATGAACAAAAACAGTGAGCAGTGCCTATAGAATCCCATGTCCCACACCATCTTAAAAATTATCAGCATATTACAAAGAGAATATTCATAACAGTTGCTCAGAATCCTAAAAGGAACAAATCATACCAGATATTTTAAAAATGCTTTCTACTTTTGAAAGATTTTTTTAAAAAGAGATTTATTTTTAGAGTTAAGAAGTTGTGATAAGAAGATCCACTATCAGTTAAAGTGTTCATAAATATTCAATGCTGGATGAAAATTTAGCAGTTGTTTCGGAAAACTACTACTCAATTTATATGTGACTTTATTTATGACCTGAATGTTGGCCTTGATTTATATGGTTTATTAACTGATTATTAGAATATAAGCCATTTGTTAGAGGGAAATGCTTGTATTTACCCACATAAATATTTTCAAACTGAAATTAAGTTATTATGAAAAATGGGCATTTTATAATAAAGTTTTTTGGATGATAACAATAAAAATCTCCCAGGGCAGCAGTGTATCCTAGGACTTTGTATCTATATTGTTGATTCACTTCATTTGTTGTTAATTCCAGTCTTGTGGATACTACTACATGTTACATCTACTTACTAATAATTTTCAGCTGATGCTTGTTCTAGTGATCCCAGGTCTGAGCTTTGCTGCTTTGCTGCTGATTCTACTGGAAATTAGAAGTAGACAGTGACCTTAGGTTGGATCTAGGATGGCAAAAAGAACCAAGAAAATTAGTCTCTCTCGTTTTTTAATGATCTTTCACATCCCAGTGTGCAGGATTGTGTGCACAGTCTTTATGTGTGCTTCTAAAAATTTTGTTAATGCTGCTGAATATTGTTGTTTATTCACTCAGTCATTTTCAACTCTTTTGCAACCCCATGGAGTGTAGCCCACAGGCTCTCCTGTCCATGGAATTTCCCAGACAAGAATACTGGAATACGTTGCTATTTCCTTCTCTGAGGGATCTTCCTGACTCATGGATCGAATCCTGGTCTCCTGTACTGAAGGTGGATTTTTTTTTACCACTGAGCCAGTAGGGCTGAATATTAGATACTCTGAATCCCCCAACATTCCTACAATAAGTAGTTTGTTAGCAGTGCAAATGTTTGGGAAGCCATGAAGTAAGTACACAGGGCACTGGGTTTGTAGGCATTTGTTCATTTCAGCTGATGAATATTTAATCCTATTGAGCACTTGGAAAAAATGCAAAAGCTTTGCTAAAAATCCAGTTTTAACAATTAGGGCTTCTTATACATTCTTGCTCTGTAAGTCTTTGAATTTATCACATTGAATGGCTAAGGAGGGAAAATAGATTTTAAGTCTATTACTGGAAATTACTTGAGAGTTTTTTGAAGGGTGGTGAACAATAAGTCTAATTGCCCTTGTCTCTCTGTGGGAACAAGAGCCTCTTGGGTCTGCTACTGGTGACAGGCAGAAAGTGCTCTAATGTTCCTATTTTATTTCCAAGACTCTGATAGTGATGGTAATGGAGAGTCTTTGTTATGAACAGACTAAATGGCAACATTTTTAATCATCAAAATTCTTTCTCTTGCAAGAATCTTACAAATCTATTAGTCAAAATTACCAAGATGGTGGACATATGATGATATTTTATAGAGTGGAGGTTGAAGGGAGTGCTTTCTCTCCTCCAAAATATCCTTGAGCAGTTTCCCTATTCAACCATATGAGTGTGTGTGCAGTAGTTTTGCCTTCTCTGTTTCACCTTTCATTATTGTACACTCTGGTGCTCTAGTCAAGTGATCATCATTTCCAAAATTCCTGAATAATCTCGCCCATGTAGTCCTTTAGGTCATGATCTGTTCTTATTTAAAGAATAAAGAATGGTGAGAAAGAAGTAAGTGGTTTTCAGTAGTTTTAGGAAATGTAAAAACATTGAAAGAAAGAAAACAAGAGAATGGCAACCTAGCTGATTTGAAACTTATCTGTCACATTAAAATTCAGTCTGTTATGTTGGAATAATTACTTCCATTTGCTTATAAAAGATAAGCAAAGATTAGGGAATAAATGAGAAAGCCCTGAGAGCTGAAGAGATCCTGAAAGCACTGGCTGGATAAAAGAAGGTCCAGCTTGATCTTGTTCTGAGTCTGTACATTTGCATTCTACAACTTCTAAATCTTTTCTCAAAATACTTAAAGAATAGAAGAAAGTGCTAGGGGGTCCAAATGGAAGAAAAGAAGGAAAACCCGATGCCTAGTTCAGAGCTGGTTCAGTTCAATTTGTCGCTCCAGTCATGTCCGATTCTATGCAACTCCATGGGCTGCAGCACGCTAGGCTTCCCTGTCCATCACCAACTTCCGGAGTGCACTCAAACTCATGTCCACTGAGGCAGTGATACCATCCAACCGTCTCATCCTCTGTCATCCCCTTCTCCTCCCACCTTCAATCTTTCCCAGCATCACGGTCTTTTTCAATGAGTCAGTTCGTCACAATAGGTGGCCAAAGTATTGGAGTTTCAGCTTCAGCATCAGTTCTTCCAATGAATATTCAGGACTGATTTCCTTTAGGATTGACTGGTTGGATCTCCTTGCAGTACAAAAGACACTTAAGAGTCTTTTACAATACCACAGTTCAAAAACATCAAAACCTCAGCCCTCAGTTTTATAGTTCAATTCTCACATGCATACATAACTACTGGAAAAATCATAGCTTTGACTAGATGGACCTTTGTCGGCAAAGTAAAGACTCTGCTTTTTAACATGCTGCCTTGGTTGGTCATAGCTTTTCTTCCAAGGAGCAAGCGTCTTTAAGTTCATGGCTGTAGTCACCATCTGCAGTGACTTTTGAACCCCCCCCAAATAAAGTCTCTCAGTGTTTCCATTGTTTGTCCATCTATTTGCCTTGCAGTGATGGGACTGGATGCCAAGATCTTAGTTTTCTGAATGTTGAGTTTTAAGCCAACTTTTTCACTCTCCTCTTTACTTTCATTAAGAGGCTCTTTAGTTCTTCTTCACTTTATGCCATAAGTGGGGTGTCATCTGCGTATCTGAGGTTATTGATATTTCTCCCAGAAATCTTGATTCCAGCTTGTGCTTCATCTAGCCTGGTGTTTGACATGATGTACTCTCAATATAAATTAAATAAGCAGGGTGACAATACACATCCTTGTCTTATTCCTTTCTCAACTTGGAACCAGTCTATTGTTCCATGTCCAGTTCTAACTGTTGCTTCTTGACCTGCATACAGATTTCTCAGGAGGCAGGTCAGGTGGTCTAGTATTCCCATCTCTTTAAGAATTTTTCACAGTTTGTTCTGATTTACACAGTCAAAGGCTTTGGTGTAGTCAATAAAGCAGAAGTAGATGTTGTTCTGGAATTCTCTTGCTTTTATTATGATCCAATGGGTGTTGGCAATTTGATCTCTGGTTTCTCTGCCTTTCCTAAATCCAGCTTGAACACCTGGTTCATGGTTCATGTACTGTTGAAGCGGCCTTGGATAATTTTGAACATTATTTTGCTAGTGGGACTTCCCTAGTGGTCCAGATGGTAAAGCATCTGCCTACAATGCGGGAGACCCAGGTTCAATCCCTGGGTTGGGAAGATCTCCTGGAGAAGGAAATGGCAACCCACTCCAGTATTCTTGCCTGGAAAATCCCATGGATAGAGGAGCCTAGTAGGCTACAGTCCATGGGGTCGCAAAGAGTTGGACACAACTGAGTGACTTCACTTTGCTAGTGCGTGAGATGACTGCAATTGTGTGGTAGTTTGAACATTGTTTAGCATTGCCTTTCTTTGGATTTGGAATGAAAACTGATCTTTTCCAGTCCTATGACCATTGCTGAGTTTTCCAAATTTGCCAGCATATTAAATGCAGCAATTTCACAGCATCATCTTTTAGGATTTGAATTAGCTCAACTGGAATTCCATCACCTCCACTAGCTTTGTTCATAGTGATGCTTCCTAAGGCCCACTTGACTTCACATTCCAGGTTGTCTGGCTCTATGTGAGTGATCACACCATTGTGGTTATCTGGGTAATGAAGATCTTTTTTGTATAGTTCTTCTGTGTATTCTTGCCACCTCTTCTTAATATCTTCTGCTTCTGTTAGGTCCATATCATATCTATCCTTTATTGTGCCTATCTTTACATGAAATGTTCCCTTGATGTCTCTAATTTTCTTGAAGGGTTCTCTAGTCTTTCCTAGTCTATTGTTTTCCTCTATTTCTTTACATTGATCACGGAGGAAGGCTTTCTTATATCTCCTTGCCATTCTTTGGAACTCTGCATTCAAATGGGTATGGTATAATCTTTCCTTTTTTCCCTTGCCTTTCACTTCTCTTCTTTTCTCAGCTATTTGTAAGGCCTCCTCAGACAACCATTTTGCCTTTTTGCATTTCTTTATTGGGGGGATGGTCTTGATCCCTTTCTCCTGTACAATATTACAAACCTCCATCCATATTTCTTCAGACACTCTATCAGATTTAATCTCTTGAATCTATTTGTCACTTCCACTGTATAATTGTAAGGGATTTGATTTAATAGCTGAATGGTCTAGTAGTTTTCCCTACTTTCTTCAATTTTAGTCTGAATTTGGCAATAAGGAGTTCATGATCAAAGCCACAGTCCACTCCTGGTCTTGTTTTTGCTGACTACAGGGAGCTTCTCCATCTTTGGCTGCAAAGAATATAATCAATCTGATTTCGGTGTTGACCATCTGGTGATGTCCATTTGTAGAGTCTTCTCTTGTGTTGTTGGAAGAGGATGTTTGCTATGACCAGTGCATTCTCTTGACAAAACTCTGTTAGCTTTGCCCTGCTTCATTTTGTACTCCAAGGCCAAATTTGCCTGTTACTCCAGGTATCTCTTGACTTCCTTCTTTTGCATTCTAGTCCCCTATGATGAAAAGGACATCTTTTCTGAGAATTAATTGTAGAAGGTTTTGTAGGTCTTCATAGAACCATTCAACTTCAGCTTCTTCAGCATTGCTGGTTGGGGCACAGACTTGGCTTACTGTGATATTTAATGGTTTGCCTTGGAAATGACAGAGATCATTCTGTCACTTTTGAGACTTTCACCTAAGTACTGCACTTTGGACTCTTTTGTTGCCTATGATGCTACTCCATTTCTTCTAAGGGATTCTTGCCCACAGTAGTAGATATAATGGCCATCTGAGTTAAATTCCCCCCTTCTGGTCCATTTTAGTTCACTGATTCCTGAAATGTTGATGTTCACTCTTGCCATCTGCTGTTTGGTTTAGTTGCTAAGTCATGTCTGACTCTTGAGACCCCATGGACTGTAGCCTTCAGGCTCCTCTGTTCATGGGATTCTCCCGCATGAATACTGCAGTGGGCTGCCATTTCCTTCTCCTTTGACCACTTCCAATTTACCTTGATTCATGAACCTAACATTCCAGGTTCCTATGCAATATTGCTCTTTACACATCGGACTTTACTTCCGTCACCAGTCACATCCACAACTGGGCCTTGTTTTTGCTTTGGCTCTGTCTCTTCATTCTTTCTGGAGTTATTTATCCACTCTTCTCCAGTAGCATATTGGGCACCTGCCGACCTGGGGAGTTCCTCTTTCAGTATCCTATCATTTTGCCTTCTCATACTGTTCATGGGGTTCTCAAGGCAAGAATACTGAAGTGGTTTGCCATTCCCTTCTCCAGGGATCACATTTTGTTAGAACTCTCCACCTTGGGTGGCCCTACACGGCATGGCTCATAGTTTCATTGAGTTGGGCAAGAAGAAGACATCTTTTTCACAAGACAGTGGAGCAGAAGGATGTGCGCTCGTCTTCTCCTGCGAGAACTCCAGAGTTACAACTCGCTGCTGAACAGCCATCCACAGGAGGATGTTGGATCCCACCGAAAAAGATATCCCACGTCCAAGGGCAGAGTAGAAACCCCAGTACGATGGTAGGAGGGGTGAAATCACAATTAGAATCAAACCCAGTACCTGCCAGAGACACTTGGGGGCTCAGACAAGACCTGTGCGCACCAGGAGACCCCACAGAGGCTGAGCCAGACCTGCCTCTGAGTGTTTGGGTGTCTTCTGCAGAGGTACGGGACAGCAGTGGCCTGCCGCAGGGGCAGGGGTTCTGGATGCAGCAGACCTGGGTGTGGCATAAGCCCTCTAGGAGGAGGTTGCCATTAACCCCACCACAGAGCTGCCAGAACTTACACAGGACAGGGAAATAGACTTTTGGAAGGCACAAACAAAGCATTGTGTGCACCAAGACCCAGAAGAAAGGAGCAGTGACCCCACGAGAGACTGACCCAGACTTGCCTGTGGGGGGCCAGGACTCTGGCAGAGGCGTGGGTCAGTGGTGGCCTGCTGCAGGGGTGGTGGCACTGATTGTGGCAGTGCATGCACAGCACCTTTTGAAGGAGGTCACCATTTTCTTCATTACCTCCAGCATAGTTTTGTCTCAGGTCAAACAATAGGGAAGGAACACAGTCTCAGCCACCAACAGAAAATTGGATTAAAGATATACTGAGCATGGCCCCGCCCATCAGAACAAGACCCAGTTTCCCCCTCAGTCAGTCTCTCCCATCAGGAAGCTTCCATAAGTTTCTTATCCTTATCCTTCAGAGGGGAGACAGAATGAAAACTAGTCAAACTGATCACATGGACCACAGCCTTGTTTGTATATGTCAGACATCACGAAGAATCAACCAAAAAATTATTAGAGCTAATAAAGAAATTCTGCAAAGTAACAAGGCACAAAATAAACATAACAACCTCAGCTGTGTTTCTATACACTACCAATAAACAGTCCAAAGAAACTTAAGAACACAATTTCATACATAATAGCATCCAAAATCATAAAATACTTAAGAATAAATTTAACTGAGGTGAAAGTCCTACAAATTGAAAACTACAAGACATTGCTGAAAGAACTTAAAGATTTAATTAAATTGAAAGGCATCCCATGTTCATGGATTGGAAAACAGTATTGTTAATATGGCAATACTTTCTCAAATGATCTACAGATGTGATACAATATTTATCATAATTCCAATGGACATTTTAGAGAAAATGGAAAAGATGATCTTCAAATTTGTATTGAATTGCAGAAGGCCCAACATAGCCAAAAGCAATATTGAAAAGGAAAAAACAAAGTTGCAGGACTTGTGCTCCACAAATTAAAAACTTGCTAATAACTCCTTTAAAAAAAAACCCAAGCAGAGTGGTGCTGGCATAAGATTAGATATGTGGAACAAATAATAGTATTGAGAATCCAGAAATAAACCAAAACACCTACGGCCAATTGATTTTCAACAAGGATGTCAAGGTCATTTAATGGGAAAATAATAGCATCTTTTTCAAATAGTTCTAAGGCAACTGAATAGCCACATGAAAAAGAATGAGAGTTCCTACTTTACTCCATATAGGCATGCCTCATTTTATTGTGCTTTGCAGATAATATGTTTTGTACAGATTGAAGGTTTGTGGCAACTCTGCATCAAGCAAGTGTATCTGTGACACTTTTCCAACAGCGTTTTCTCACTTTGTATCTCAGTGTCACGTTTTAGTAATCCTCACAGTATTTCAAATTTTCTCATTATTATTATGTTTGTTACATTGATCTGTGGTCCGCGATTTTTGATGTTACTGTTGTAATTGTCCTGGCACCATGAATAAAAGATGGCAAAATTAATTGAAAAATGTTATGCGTGTTCTGACTGACCTATTGATTGGCCATTTCCCAATCTCTCTCCCTCTCCTTGGGCCTCTCTATTCCTTGAGACACAATAATGCTGAAATCAGGCAAATGAATAACCATACAGTGGCCTCTAAGTGCTCAAGGGAAAAAAAGAGGTGCACATCGCTCACTTTATGGAAAGTAAATCAAAAGTTAAATATGATTTAGCTTAGTGAAGAAGTCATGTCAAAAGCTGAGTTAAGCGAACAGTGAGGCCTCTTGTGCCAAACAGCTGACTGGTGACTGCAAAGGAAAAGTTCTTGAAGGAAATTAAAAGTTCTACTCTCTTGAACTTATTGGTCTTGAACTTATTGGTCTGGATGGAAGATCAAGTCAGCCACAAAATTCCTTAGGCCAAAGCCTAATGCAGAGCCAGACCCTTACACACTTTAGTTCTATGAAGGCTGAGGGATATGAGGAAGCAGTGAAGAAAAGTTGGAAGGTGGCAGAGGTTGGTTCATGAGGTTTAAAGGGAGAAGCCATATCCATAACATAAAAGTGCAAGGTGAGACAGCAAGTGCTGATACAGAAGCTGCAGCAAGTTATCTAGAAGATTTAGCAAAGATAATTACTGAAGTTGGCTATATTAAGTAATGTATTTCGGTGTAGATGAAATATCCTTGTATTGGAAGAAGATGCTATCTAGGACTTTCATAGAGAGAAGTCAATACCTGGCTTCAAAAGACAGACTGACTCTTGTTAGGGGCTAATGCAGCTGGTGACTTGAAGTTGAAGCCAATGATCATTTCGTTGACCATTCCAAAAATGTAAGGCCATTAATAATTATGCACATCTACTCTGCCTGTGCTCTGTAGATGAACTAACAAAACCTGCATGACAGCACATCTGTTTGCTGAACATGGTTTGCTGAATATTTTAAGCCTACTTTTGAGATCTACTGCTCAAAGAAAATAATCCTTTTTCTTGCTGATTGGCAATACACATGGTTACCCAAGAGCTTTGACAGAAATATACAATGAGATTAATATTTTTTTATTCCTGCTAATACAACAGCCAGTCTACAGCTATGGGTCATTGAGTTATTTTTACTTTCAAGCCTTATTATTTAAGAAATACATTTCATAAAGCTGTAACCTGCCAGATTATTTTTTCTCATTTTGGGCTCCAAAATCACTGTGGATGGTGACCACAACCATGAAGTTAGAAGTTGCCTACTTCTTAGAAGGAAAGAAAGAAAGAAAGTGAAGTTGCTCAGTCGTGTCCGACTCTTTGCGACCCCATGGACTGTAGCCTACCAGGTTCCTCCATCCATGGGATTTTCCAGGCAAGAATACTGGAGTGGGTTGCCATTTCCTTCTCCAGGAGATCTTCCCGACCCAGGGATTGAACCCAGGTCTCCCACATTGTAGGCAGATGCTTTCCCATCTGAGCCACCAGGGAAGGAAGGCTATGACAAATCTAGACAGCATATTAAAAAGCAAAGACATCACTTTGCTGACAAAGGTCAGTATAATCAAAGCTATGATCTTTCTAGTAGTCAGGGCTTCCCTGATAGCTCAGTTGGTAAAGAATCCACTTGCAATGCAGGAGACCCCAGTTTCATTCCTGGGTCAGGAAGATCCCCTGGAGAAGGGATACGCTGCCCACTCCAGTATTCCTGGGCTTCCCTTGTGGCTCAGCTGGTAAAGAATCTGCCTGTAATGTGGGAGACTTGGGTCCAATCCCTGGGTTGGGAAGATCCCCTGGAGATGGGAAAGGCTACCCACTCCAGTATTCTGGCCTGGATAATTCCATGGACTGTATAGTCCATGGGGTCCCAAAGAGTTGGACATGACTGAGTGATTTTCATTTTTACTTTTCCAGTAGTCACATGTGAATGTGGGAATTGGACCATAAAGAAGGCTGAGTGCCAAAGAATTGATGCCTTTGAACTGAGGTGCTGAAGACTCTTTGAGAGTCCCTTGGATAGCAAGGAGATCAAACCAGTCAATCCTAAGGGAAATCAACCCCGAATACTCATTAGAAAGACTGGTGCCAAAGTTCCAGTACTTTGGCCACCTGTGCTAAGAGCCAGCTCATTGGAAAAGACCCTGATGCTGGAAAAGATTAGAGGCAAAAGGAGAGTGTGGCAGAGGATGAGATGGTTGGATGGCATCACCAATTCAATGGACATGAACTTGGGTGAACTCTGGGAGATGGTGAGGGACAGGGAGGGCTGGCTTGCTGCGGTCCATGATATTGCAAAGAGTCAGACATGAATTAGTGTCTAAACAACAACTACAAACAAATAACTGCCGTAGATGATTCCTCTGATGGATCTGAGCAAAGTAAATTAAATGGTTTCTGGAAAGAATTCACATTTTATACATTGTTAAGAACATTCTTTATTCATAAGAAGAGGTTAAATATCAACATTAACAGTAGTTTAGAAGAAGTTGATTCCAACTCTCATGGATGGTTTTGAAGGGTGCAAGACTTCAGTGGCAGAAGTAAATATAGATGTGACAGAAATAGCAAGAGAAATAGAAGTAGAGCTTGATGATGTGAATAAGTTGCATTTTTATGATAAAAAAGTTAAGGAATTGCTTCTTAAGGATGAGTAGAGAGAGCGGTTTCTTGAGATAGAATCTACCCTTGGTGAATATGCTGTGAAGATTGTTGAAATGACAACAAAGGATTTAAAATATTGCATAAACTTAGTTGTTAAAGCAGCATAAGATATGAGGGATTGACTTCAATGTATTTGAACTTAAATGACCTTTAGTTTAAAACAATAGATATAATTAATAGGTCAACATACATGAATCCTTTGGTAACAACAAATTAAAACCTACAATAGATTCACAAAAACTAGAGAAAAGAGCACAAATGTAACACTAAAAGATCGTCAAACCATAAGAGAAGAGATTAAAAGAAGAAAAGAACAAAGAACTGAAAAAAACAAAACATAAAACAAGTAACAAAAAGGCACTAAATACACACCTGTCAATAAACACTTTAAATGTCAATAGTTCAGTATAGGGTCTCCAAAAGCCTTCAAAGATTTTATTCAAGATAGCTTTTCCTTTCTATTTTCAAACAATTTTAGACTCACAGAAAGTTGCAAAAAATTGCATATGAGTAGGGAGTTTTGGTTTAACCTCCTCCCAGTTTCCTCCAATGGAAACACCTTGCATAATAGTGCACTTTTAAAACCAGGAAATTGACATTGGTACAGTCCACGGAGTTTATTCAGATTTCACCCATTTTGCATGTACTCATCTGTGTGTGTGTGTGTTTCTGTGTTCCTGTGAATTCTTATCTCATATCTGTTCTTGTAACTACCACCACAATCAAGATAAAGAATGGGTCCATCACTACAACAGACTCTTATCAACTGCCCCTCTATAGCCACAGCGCTTTTTTCTTTACTTCTGCCTAGACCTTGGTAAGAACTAACCTACTCTCTATCTCAGTTTTGTTATTTCAATAGTGTTATACATAAATGGAATCATATAGTATGTAACATTTTTAAATTAGCTTTTTCCATCTCAGCCTTTCAATTGTTTAATTTGCATTCAGATTGTTTTACCTTGTTTCACATACCAGATTTGTTCTTTTTGATTGCTGAGTTGTATTCCATGGTATGGATATATCAGTTTGTGTAACCGTTTCCCATTGTAGGATATATCTGGACTGTTTCCAGATTTTGGCTGTTACAAATAAGGGGTTATAAACAAATATGTATAGGTTTTTGTATGAAAATACGTGTTTATTTCTCTAGGATAAATGCCCAGGAGTGCGATGGCTAAGTCATATGATAGTTGCATGCTTAATTTTACAAGAAACTGCCGAAATATTTTCCAGAGTGGCTATACAATTTCACATGTCCGGCAGCAATGTATTAGTGATATAGTTTTTCTACATAATCATCAGAACTTGGTACTATAATTTTCTTTTTAACCTTTGTGACAGTTATGTACTAGCATTTTACTGTGGTTTTAATTTGTATTTTCTTAATGGCTAATGTTATTTTCCATCTGTAGATCCTCTTCATGTCTTTTCTTCCACTTTCTAATTGGAGTTTTGAGAGTTTTTCATACATTCTTGATGTAAGGCCTTTGTCAGATATATGGCTTGCAAATATTTTCTCTAGCCTACACCTTGTCCTTTCATTCTCTTCACATAATCTTTATAGAGTAAAAGTTTTTCATTTAGATGAAGTGCAAATTATTAATTTTACTTTTATGTATTGTGTTTTTGATGTCACAGGACAGTTTTTAATGTGTATAATTTCTTTATAATTCTATGAAAAATGGAAAAATTCATGTGAGACATAGATGGACACTGAATGAACAGCAGATTCATCAGAATGACTTGAATAGGTGGGAGCATATTAAAACAATATTTTAAATTATGGACATTTAGTATGGCATTGTGCTCATCCTTTTTACTTTTTTATTGAAATATAGTTGATTTATAATGTATTAACTTCTGTTTTATAGCAAAGTGATTCATATATATATACATTTTTAATATTCTTTTCCTGAATGGTTTATCATAGGATATTGAATATAGTTCTCTCTGCGATAACATAGGCACTCTTAGCTGAATATTGTAAGAAAATAAAACAAGAATAATTTAGAGTTTCTTAAATAATATCTGCAAAATGTTTATGCTGAATCACTGGCAAAAATGGGAAATGAATATTTTACAAAAATATAATTTTTGTCTATTGAAGAATTATAATAAACTGGTTAAAAAAGTAATTAGGGTGCCTGATAAAATATAGAACCCTTGGTTAAACTTGAATTTAAAATAAACAGCAAGTACTTTTTTAGTATAAGCATATTTTAAACATCACATAAGACATACTTATACTTAAAACCTATTTGATATTTATCTGAAATTCAAATTCAACTCTTTTATTTTCATTTGCTAAATTTAGCGACCTTAAATTTAGCACAAGTTCTTTAACAAAATAGGTAGTAATGAACTATTTATTGACGCTTTTAAAGACTGGATATATTGAATAAATATCCTTACTGTGAATAATTTTTTTCTTATTATTACATTTTGTGTTAACTCAATTGAAGTGGCATCTAAAAAGTATTTATATGAGAATCAAAGAATAATAAAACTGAATTGATCCATAGAGAACACTTGGTTGAATCATTTCAATTTACAGATGAGGAAACTGAAACCTATTTGGCTATGGTAATTTTAGGGAGAGAAATGGAAATAACTGTCCCTTTCATCACTTCCATCAGAGTTTCAGAGTTTCCCATAATCTAAGAATATAGTGAAAGCACAATAATTTTTACAATCCATGCCACTTAGAGACCTAATAATTTGAAACCAAAGGAAATTTCCAAGAGTTGGCATAATTCATTGTGTGTTTATACAGGCATCTTTATTACATTTTTTTTTTTGTCACTCGGGCAAACCTCAGGAGATGGTGAGGTATAGGGAGGCTGGGGGTGCCACAGTCCATGGGGTCACAACGAGTTGAACATGACTGGGTGACTGAATATAAAACAGCAATATAAAAACTTTAATAGAAAAAAAACATGTTTGCTTTGGGGTGGGGGGAGAGATATTTAATTGAAAAGAGTTGAGGAAATAAATTACTGGGGAGATTCCAGATGTGAGGGCAGAAAACTGGTCTCTTTAGTTAATTTTCACCTATTCCTATCAGTAAATGGAAGCCCAAATTACTAGAAATAAGGATTCAAAGAATAAACACTAAAGATTTTTTTTTTGCCAAGGGTATTCTGAATGGTACATCTGTATCAGACTTTCTTATGGATTTGTCTTTTTTTTTATTGTTTCTCTTTATTTAATGTCTGTTCTTTATTTCTTCCTCTTTTCATTCTTAAATATTATTAAAAAAAACCTCTCCATTCTCATGAAAAATATAATACCAGAAGATTTCAGAGACATCCACAAAATCTCTATGAAGCACATATTCTTTTAATGTATGCTTTAATTATTAAGTCAACTAAGTCTCAGTTCATTAAATGTTCTTTGAAAATATACATAAGTTCACAGCTATATGGATAACTGGAGAAAGAATTAATAATGTGTAAGAAGAATTCAGTTTGATGGAATGTACAACTGTAAAATAAAGGCATCAGACACTGGAGAATCATAGACGATAAAAGAAGCAACACTGGAAAGGTCAGAACAAACTGTGAGATTATGTAAGGATGGGTTATTGAGCCTGTGTAAATCTGCAGAGGAAAAGCTCTGGCTGTCTAGTGTGGGAGGCAATGTTTTCTGCATCTGTCACTCAAAAGTAATGTAAATGTTTACATCACAACAAATGCTGAACTCATTTATATGTACTCACATGATCTTCCCCTGTGTATTTCTATTTTGCACTTACATTTTTACAAAGAAAATAAAGACTTGTGTTCTCTCTTTGCCATTCAGTGTCTCCCCTGTCTCCCTTTACGCAAGGTAGGGATTTGGTTTTCCCAGCACTTTGGGGTGTGTGAATATACAATCCTCATAGGGGAGGCCAGGGAACTGCAGGAGCAGTCAGGGTTTGCCTTTGGCAGATAAAATGGCAAGGAGACACAGCAGTCACACTTCTGTCTCTGGGTATCTGCCTCACATTCCAATCCATTCTCTCCCCCTGTGTTTTGATTTTTAAATTGGAGATTTGAGGGCACAGAAAAACAAGGATGTTAAGTCTCCCAACTCTACTGGGCTTTGGCTATCTGGTCCTTTGTCATCTGGATATTTAATTCCAAAAATGAGACTGAGAAGGATCCTAAAAAAAGTCACCTTTTAAATTTACATATCACCTCTCTCTCATCTATTTCTCAGTTAATGTGAAGCTCTAGGCAAAACCATCTTTTAGTTATTTCAGTGGCAAGAAAGAAATGACTTTATTGAACTCAATCACTAATATTTCTGCACTGTGGAAAGTCACTGTGTGTTTTTAAATGTAGGTGGTGAACATGTAAAGAAAACAGAGAAAATACTTTTATGATTTCTCCTTTTTCTTTAACTTTCAATATCATGTTTGCTGCCCTCACCACTGCTAAATTGAGAATAAAATTATCAGGAGGGAAGGGAAGGGATTCTGCAAGTAAAAGTTATTTTTGTTTAAAATGGTCTTGTATTTGAAAATTTATTTGACCCTAAAATTCATTAAGCATAATATAAAAATGGGTTAGCTGTGGAAACCACTTTTCAAGTCTAAAGTCCATTTTTAAAAAAAAATCAAAATTATTGCAAAAGACTTCCCTGGTGGCTCAGACAGTTAAGCGTCTTGCTTACAATGTGGGAGACCTGGGTTCGATCCCTGGGTTGGGAAGATACTCTGGAGAAGGAAATGGCAATCCACTCCAATACTCTTGCCTGGAAAATCCCCTGGATGGAGGAGCCTGGCAGGCTACAGTCCATGGGGTTGCAAAGAGTCGGACACGACTGAGGAACTTCACTTTCACTTTCAATATATCTGGTAGTAGAACATGATTATATTGAAAAAGTAAGAAATATTGAAGAACAAGGATCAAGAATCTCCTGAAATATTTTTATCTACATATAAAAGTGAAAGTCACTCAGTTGTGTCCAACTCTTTGTGACCCCATTGACTATACAGTCCATGGAATTCTCCAATCCAGAATACTGGAGTGGGTAGGCTTTCCCTTCTCCAGGGGATCTGCCCAACCCTGGGATTGAGCCCAGGTCTTCTGCATTGCAGGCAGATTCTTTACCAGCTCAGCCACAAGGGAAGTGCTTATAGCCACATTAACTGAAATACTAATTATATACCAGCTAAATCTCAATTTTGTCTTAATAGATAAATACATGATTCAGCTGATTGATGTTTCAAAGCCCTTTTAATAAAACACTGTTATTCTTCTGGCTATATCTAATTTTCTGTCATTTTCAAATAAGTTGATAAATACAAAAGAATTACTAGCATAAAAATATGAGAGAGCCCTATCTGGACAGAAGGTAATTTTATTTCACTAAATTTACTAAATAGTGGGAAAGAGGAATCATGTAACTAAGTCTTTCTAAATCTTTACTGTGTATAAAGTCTCTGGGGATCTTGTTAAAGATTCTGATTCCATTTGGGGTGGTCCTGAGATTCTGAATTTCTGACAGGCTCCAGCTTATGTCAACACTTCTGGTCTCTGGACCATGCTTTGAGTGTCAAGAGAATCAAAAAATTAAGATGTTTATGTAATACCACCCATCTAAAGAAGAACCATAATACAAATAGGTAAATGCTAAAATTTGTTTTATAGTAACTGAGAGTAGTTTAGAAATTCTTCTGTTATAAAAACATTAAAAATTATTACCTAGGTAGTTATTTGGATCAGTTTTGCATTGATTTCTCTCCTTAACAGCTAGAATACTTTGTTCTTTATGAACACTGACAGTGAAGACAGAGCAAGCAGTCACCTAGTGTGTTGTATTAGGATTTTGGAGATCTGAATCTAATTGATATGTGTATTAATGATTGACTGAATAAATTGGTTGAGTTATCTAAAAAAAAAAAAAAAGGTTTTCTTCTACTCCAGACTAGATGATATGACATAAAGTAATGGTTCTTAAACTGGAATGATTTTGTCCCTTAAGGGACAATAGGCAATGTCTAAAGATCTATTTCTGCTTTATCCACTGTGTGGATCACAATAAGCTGTGAAAAATTCTGAAAGAGATGGGAATACAAGACCACCTGATCTGCCTCTTGAGAAACCTGTATGCAGGTCAGGAAGCAACAGTTAGAACTGGCCATGGAACCACAGATTGGTTCCAAATAGGAAAAGGAGTACGTCAAGGCTGTATATTGTCACAGTGCTTATTTAACTTATCTGCAGAGTACATCATGAGAAACGCTGGGCTGGAAGAAGCACAAGCTGGAATCAAGATTGCTGGGAGAAATATCAATAACCTCAGATATGCAGATGACACCACCCATATGGCAGAAAGTGAAGAAGAACTAAAAAGCCCCTTGATGAAAGTGAAAGAGGAGAGTGAAAAAGTTGGCTTAAAGCTCAACATTCAGAAAACTAAGATCATGGCATCTGGTTTCATCACTTCATGGCACATAGATGGGGAAACAGTGGAAACAGTGGTAGATTTTATTTTTTTGGGCTCCAAATCACTGCAGATGGTGATTGCAGCCATGAAATTAAAAGACGCTTACTCCTTGGAGAGAAAGTTAGGACCAACCTGGATAGCATATTAAAAAACAGACATTACTTTGCCAACAAAGGTCTGTCTAGTCAAGGCTACGGTTTTTCCAGTGGTCATGTATGGATGTGAGAGTTGGACGGTGAAGAAAGCTGAATGCTGAAGAATTGATGCTTTTGAACTATGGTGTTGGAGAAGACTCTTGAGAGTCCCTTGGACTGCAAGGAGATCCAACCAGTCCATCATAAAGGAGATCAGTCCTGGGTGTTCATTGGAAGGACTGATGCTGAAGCTGAAACTCCAATACTTTGGCCACCAGATGTGAAGAGTTAACTCATTGGAAAAGACCCTAATGCTGGGAAGGATTGGGGGCAGGAGAAGGGGATGACGGGATGAGATGGCTGGATGGCATCAACGACTTGATGGACATGGGTCTGGGTGGACTCCGGGAGTTTTTGATGGACAGGGAGGTATGGTGTGCTGTGATTCATGGGGTCACAAAGAGTTGGACACGACTGAGTGACTGAACTGAACTGAACTGGAAGATGATTTTGGTTGTCTCCGCTTGGGGCGTGGGTGCTATGGGATACGGAGATTCGCTATTGGTACCTACTAGGTACAGGCCCAGCATTCTGCTGAGCATCCTCTAGTGCACAGGAAAGCAGCTCACAGCAAATACTCATCAGCCAAAACATCAGTAGTGCCAGAGGACAGGAGAGGCGTGACTGTTCCCCTAGTTAAGGGAAAGGGAGAGAAGGGAGCTCTTTTTGATTGAGATATAGATGATGTATAATATAAGTTAAGGTGTTCAGATATTTGAGGATGAAAGATGAACCTAAACAAAAGAGCTAGTAAATAACTGTTGAGCAGTGTTGTACATAGGGAAGTAGGAACAAGATAGTGGAAGACATCTACTTGCTGTACTACTGTCAGATCAGTTTGTGGAAGAGACAGCTCTGGAAGAAAAGTGGACAGGATTTAGTTTAGAAAAGACTTGTGGAAAGGTGGCAATCCTAAATGTAGCCAAAGCTTCTTGTATTAAAAAGAAAAAAACCAAAAAACTTCCTTGCAGTGCTGTTTGCGGTGGTGAAAATGAGAATGCAATCTAAATGTATACCAAGAGGGTGAATAGTTAAATAAATGATGGAATCCCCCCTCTCCCCCCAGAAAAGCAAACTATCAGGTAAAAGAAAACAAACTGTCAGTTATAATAAAAAAGAAACAGACTCATAGATATAGAGAACAAACTAGTGGCTACCAGTGGGGAGAGGAGAAGGGAGAAGGTCATGATAGGAGTAGGTGGATGGACTAAAATGTGCAAATTGCTATGTGTAAAATAAACTATAAGAATATTTTGTACAACACAGGGAAAATAGCCAATGTTTTATAATAACCATAAATTGTGAATAGTACGCTATCCACCTGAAACTTATATTATACATCATCTATATCTCAATCAAAAAGAGTTCCTTTTTCTCCCTTTTCCTCATACGCTCTCCAGCATTTACTGTTTGTACATTTTTTGATGATGGCCATTCTGACTAGTATGAGGTGGTATCTCATTGTAGTTTTGATGTGCATCTCTCTAATAATGAGCAGCATTAAACATTGCTTCATTTGTTTATTAACCATCTGTAGGTCTTCTGAGAAATGCTGTCTAGGTCTTCTGTCTATTTTTTAAATTGGGTTGTTTGTTTTTCTGATATTGTGCTGCATGTGCTGCTTGTATGTTTTGGAGATTAACTTTTTGTCAGTTGTTTTGTTTGCAATTATTTTCTCCCATTCTGAGGGTTGTCTTTTCATCTTGTTTATAGTTTCTTTTGCTGTGCAAAAGCTTTTAAACTTAATTAGGTCCCATTTTTTAACTTTTGTTTTTATTTCCATTACCCTAGGAGGTGGATCAAAGAGGATCTTGCTGAGATTTATGTAAGAGTGTTCTGCCTACATTTTCCTCTAAGAGTTTAAAGTTTCTGACCTTACATTTAGATCTTTAATCCATTTTTAGCTTATTTTTGTGTGTGGTGTTAAGTGTTAGGAAGGAGAGGGTGGGACGAATTGAGAGTAGCATTGACATAAATACAACCACATGTAGCATGGTTAGTGGGAAGGCGCTGTGACAACACAGGGAGCAACTCAGGTCAGCGCTCTGTGATAGCCGAGAGGGCGGGGTGGGGATGCAGTGGGAGGGAGGCTCAAGAGGAAGGGCAGATAAATATATATATATAATATATATATTATGTGTGTATATATATATATATAACACATATATACACACACTTATGGCTGATCACATTCTTGTATGGCAGAAACGAACATAACATTGTAAAGCGATTTTCCTTCAATTAAAAGTAAAAATCATAAAAATGAACAAAAAAGGACTACCAGAACAAAAGATTTACTTTTTCTAACAAAGTAAAGAATCTTCTCATCTTCAAGACTGAAATTGTTAGCTTACTTGCTGCTGCTGCTAAGTCACTTCAGTCGTGTCTGACTCTGTGCGACCCCATGGAGAGCAGACCACCAGGCTGCTCGGGTCCACGGGTTTCTCCAGATAAGAATACTGGAGTGGGTTGCCATTTCCTTCTCCAGCTTACTTGATAGGGCAGTTTTGGAAATAAGTTTTTATAGAATTTTTTACTTGAAGGCAGTTGAAGCCCCAACTTAATAAGCATGCAGTTACTGACTATACAAGTGCCCGTTAACACTCAAAGCATCCAATAATACTACATTTTGACTAAACAGTGCATGGAATTCTCCAGGCCAGATTACTGGAGTGGATAGCCGTTTCCTTCTCCAGAGGATCTTCCCAACCCAGGAATTGAACTCAGGTCTCCCACATTGCAGGACTGAATTTTCAATTTAGTCAGAAAAAGAAAGCTAGTTGCATCCAACTCTTTGTGATCCCAGGGACAGTAGCCTACCAGGCTTCTCTGTCCATGGGATTTCCCAGGCAAGAATACTCAGTGGGTTGCCATTCCCTTCTCCAGGGGATCTTCTCAACCCAGGCATCAAACCCAGGTCTCCTGCATTACAGGCAGATTCTTTACCATCTGAATATAGCAGGGAAGCCCTGTTTTACTCAGAATAAGACCCAAATTCCTTAGAATGAACTCTGAAGCTACGTGCCATTGCCCACCCACCCCCCACTCTACCTGTCTGACTTTATCTCCAATTATAATCCCCCTTTTTATGCTCTCTCTGTTCCAGCCTCACTGATTTCCTTGCTCTTCTGTCTGGAAACATCTAACCCTGATATCTATGTGGCTCACTCCCCCACCTCCATGAAATCTTGGCTTGAAAATCCTAGTCGACCTCCTCTGACCCTTCTACTCAAAATTACAGCCCCCTCCTCTCCTACCCCACATTCTTACTCTCTTTCTCTACTTTTTAAATAGTACCTATCATCTTTTAATGTTGTAAACTTTTAAAATTTATTTATTTTCTGTTTATTATTTGTTTTTAGCTGAAATCTAGAAAGAATATACTTTTGAAAAGAAAATAACTTTTGGTAGTTTCTTAAGTTTTTGTGTTCTTAATTTTTGCTCAGTTTTGATAATCTGAAAAAAATTAGACTAATGTACCAGTTTGTAGCTCCAACAAAAATCACTAATAATTGTCATAATATTCAAATAGCAAATATTTATTGCTTAGATTATACTTTTGTACTTACTATTTACAGTGTTATATTATTGTAATACACAAACCATATATATAATACATTCTTGCATTCCTGAAATAATCAAGTGATTTTAGATTGGTTAATAGAATAATCACCAGACATATATTAAACTCTCCCAAATCCCTGTCTGTAGCTCAGTGACCTCTTGGCTCTTGACTCTTGAGTGAGTTAGTCACTCAGTCATGTCCTACTCTGTGACTCCATGGCTCTAGCCCGCCAGGCTCCTCTGTCCATGGAATTCTCCAGGTAAGAATACTGGAGTGGGTAGCCATTCCCTTTTCCAGGGGATTTTCCTGACCCAGCGACTGAACCTGGGTCTCCTGAACTGCAGGCAGATTCTTTGCCATCTGAGCCACCAGGGAAGCCCCATTGAACACTAAATCTATATAAATGACAGCTTCCATTAAACATCTTAATATATTGAACACTAGGCCTATACATTAAGCTGTTTAATGGATGCTGTCATTTGGAACCTCAAGCTCCATACCAGATTCCAAACGACTTTATTTTTCCCCTTGCCACAATAAACTTTCAGTACCTTGAATGAGACATGGTCTTCTTGACCAGAGACCTTTGCCTGGAACACTCTCCTACTTATCCTGCAGGTCTCATCTTCGATTCAGCCTGATTTTCCTAGAGTTAGTTAGGTGGGCCACCATTTCCATAGTGTCCTTTTAGCATTCTTGCAGTTTGCCTCACTATTTGCTGAATGTAAGCTCTTGGCAAGAGCCGGTACTCCATGTGTCTGTGTCTAGTGCTTAACGTATTAGTGCATAGTAGGTGCTCATTATATATTTGATCAACTTAAAGCAATGGAAAAATAGTAACACAAATGCAGTGAAATGTATCTTCAGAAATATTTGATGATGTGGGCAGATGATCAGTTATGACAAGTTAAAAGTATACACCATTAGATTACACATAATGCAATTTCAGTTTTGTAAAATAAGAAATATGCAAATTTTTACACCAAAGAAAGGTTAGAAATATACCAAAATGTTAATAGAGAAAATGTTTTGTTGGAAAAAAGACTGGGATTTAAAAAAAAAATCTCATTTTTTATAGTGAATTTATATTCAGTTTACAATCAGAAAAAAATTGTTCTAAAAGGGGAATCAATATTCTTTTTCTGTATTGCTAAAAAAATAAAAGATTCAAAAAGCATTATTTTACAATTCCTTTTAGTTATTTTTGGTGGAAGGTTTTGACATTTTTATGTTCTTTGTGACACATAAAACATTTTCCAAACTGGATCCAGCAATCCTAAACTAATATAGCGTCTCCTAGATTTAGAGAATACTAGGTTTGGAGAACACCCATGAATACTAATGTAATTCTGTATTACATTATGTATCATATGTAATTCTGTATGTAATGTAACTCCATCCTATCAGCTATCTGGTTTTTTAAAAAGAACTGTTTCTCTCCTAAATAATTACTTCTGAAATTAGTCTTTTTTTCTTTTTAAACCAGTTAGGACCTCAAAGATTTAGCTTTATTTAACAGGCTAAAGAATGCAACAATACAAAATTTTAAAGAATGTAAATTTCCTTATATTTTTGTAGAAAAGATGTAATACTATTAAAGAGCTACAGATCACCATTAAATGTGAATTATTTCACTGAGGAATAATGCACAAAATATATCCATTTTGCTACTTCATAGCTTAGTGATTTTTGCTGGTCTATTAATATTCAGCCCTCTCATCTTTTTTTTACATCTTAATTGCATATTAAATATTATTCTGAAGTGGAAAATACAAACATTGTTAATGAGATGAATTTTAACTTGTTTATTTCACATAAGCTTATACAATTCCTCCAGATGCTTGCAAAATACTCTGAAAGTAAAAAAGAAAAATGAATGAAATATGGTCGCTGTCTTTGAGGTTCTCACAGTCTATTGAAGGAGAAATATTACAAAAATATATATGGTAAACAGCACAAAAAACCATTAGCGAGAACAAAAGTACTTAAGGCTCAACAGAATCTCAGTAAAGGTCACTGAAGTCTGTATCTTTTACTTCTTTTCTGGTTCCAGTCGTCATGTCTTACCTTGTTTGGTGAGACAGCACCCAGCTGGTCTCCATGCTTCCATCCCTGCCTTCCTCTAGTCTATTCTCAACACAATGGCCAGAAGTTACTTTCAAAAATATATTAGACAATGTCCCTCTTTTGCTGAAAGCTCTCCACTGGCTCCCCTTTTCATTAAGAAAAACACGAGTCTTTCCAGGTCCCTTCTGTTTGACTCCCCCTTCCCAACCCCAAATTGCCTCTTTATTTTCATCTCTTTTATGCTCCCCTTTGTTGAGTCTCCTGTAGTCATGTTAATCATTTGATGTTTTTCAAGTCTATCAGTATATTTACACTTTAGGGACCTTAACACTTGCCTTCCCTCTGTTGGTAGCTCTTGACCCAGCATGATTCCCTCCTTACTTCTTTTAAATCTTGATCTCATGTTACCTTCTCCATGCTGCCTACGCTGACCAGACCGTCTAGAATTACAACTTGTGCATTCAAACACTCGCATTTCCCAGATCCTGTCCTCATTTTTCTCATTTGTATTGCAATTAACACTCTCTGACATGCTTATTTTCTCTCTCCCTCAGTCACAGATTATTTTATTCAATAATATCTTGAATATACTTAAAGAAGGATCTTGCATATATTAAATATCAGTAAATGATGAAGTAATGACTGAATCTTGTTTTCATTCTAGTACAATCTTAGTTTTTACAAATGCAGATTTTGTAATGATTGTTCTTGAATTCATTTGAAATTTTTCTGTATATTTTCTGTTAAAAATTGTGTCTTTTGTAACTAAATAACTTTTAAGTTAAAAAGAGAGAAAATAATTTCTTTTTAGGAAATGTTTTCAATCAATTCATGCAGTCAGTAAAAGAAAAGCTGGTTTCTAGCTGAAAAAATCCTGCCTAAGAGTTTGACAGTTATTTGCTGGTATAATTATATGTTACTACTAAAGTAATAAAATTTCATTTTTTAAAACTGGTGAATTCTTCAGACAAAATAATTTTGAACTAGCCTCAGCTAATTGCTCTGCATTCAAGATAATCACAATAATATGAAAAGAAATCATATAAAATGCAATGTTATAAAGCTGTAGTCTTCAGTTTCATAAACCTATGACATTCTAGAAATCTTTGGTTGCTGATGGAAGCACTAATAAGAGACTTTAGTCTCGCTAATAGCTAAAGCATGTTCTGTTGGAAAGACACATTAGAGATGCATTAATTACTTGAGGCGACGGGGGCACCATTATTTCACTACAACATTTCAGTGACCTTAAGAAAGGAAAATGGAAACCATGCACTAGTCGCCAAACTCTGTGACATTAAATGGTTTCTGCAAAGCCAGGAAAAATTAATGAGTGCATAAGTGTTCAATAGTCATATAAATTTGGTCCCTTCTGCAATTAATTCAGTATGCTGCATCTACTAAACAACTGATGGAGTCGGAAACTTGAATTGGCTTGCATATTTTGTGGTATGGGAATTGCCTTGAGCTCTTTACACTTCGGGCAGTTACAAATGATATAAAATGAAATATATTTGCCAAGCAGCTGGGCAGAAATATAGTTTAGCTTCTAACCATGAATATATGATCCTGAGCTTACAAGGAATCAGAATTCATTTTCCAGACAACCATAGCTCACTCTCTCAGTGACACTTAAAGAAGTTAACTTTGTTAAGGAAAAAAGAAGACATGATGACAATAAAGATCTATTTGGAATTTTGAAAGATCCAGGGCTCCTCCCACTCTTCCCTGGAGAAATTATCCAGCTGCTAATGTGCTTTGCAGAGGAATCTTCCAAAGTTCCTGATGCCTGATTAGCTTTATTAAAAATACACTTCCAACTTGTTTTGAGTGGTGGGTTTATTGTGTGGAAAGTGATACGAACAATTACCAAATGAAAACAAGTAAACTTATCATCAAAGATGTTAGAATTAATCCAAAGAATAGATTAGTAAATTGGTCTTTCTTCTCAAATTGCCTAACAGGTGGGAGGTTTCAATTGGCGTTTTTTATGAACTCTTGGTTTGAAATGAAGAATGTGAGCTTCTTTCCACCCCCAATTATTTTATGTTCAATTTAATTTTCAGTTCTCAAAGATATTTAAAAGTGAGATACTGTTCTTTCCTTTCCTCTCTCAAAGTTTCATCAATTAGCATTTGACGTGTGTATGAAATGATAAGCATTAGCTAGGAACAAAGCAGGAAAGCAATTTGCCTTTCACAGCTATATATTTGAAAAATTAATCAGTGCTTACAAATTCTTTCCAACTCCTTTTTTTTCCTAAAAAATGAGTTTTTTTCTGAAATTGTGAGATTAAAGAGTAATTGCAGTATAAACTGAAAATAGTGAATATGGAAAGGTTTGGCTGAATTGATTCAACTTAGCATTTGGCCTCCTGTTTCCATTGTTGCTAACTAAATGAACTCAGTTTGGATGGAGATGAATTATTGTATGCAACATGCTATGAAATCTTTAAGATATTCTGGAAAGATAAACTGGAAAGATGCTATACAGTAGGAAGATCCTGTCTGAAGTGACTGGGGATTAAATGCCAATTCTCCCACGTTTTGTGTGGCATTGAGTGAACAACTTATCTTTTCTGCATCTCGGTTTCTTCATTGTAGCATGGATGTGATTTAACATTTGAAATGACTGTAAGAATTATGGAATACCATTGCATGGTGCTCCCTAATATTAGCACTTCATCTTGATCTCTTCTTCTAACATCATTTTGTCCTCCGGAGGACCAGTACTGACCGTTTGATGCAGAGATCAAGGACATATAACAGCTATTCTCTAGTGTAATTTTCAGATAAAGAGTATAATGTTGGTGTCTGATAAACATGCAAGATATGTAGTTTTTATATGGTTACAGCTTTGAAAACTCTATTTCTTTTGTTTCTATGGGATTATTCTTATATAAATCTGAGTTCATTTGAGGAAAAGTTTCAAAAAGCAACTGGGATATTTTTGGGTTGAAGGTATTCAAAGTTCTAAGTAAATCTTAAAAACAGAGTAATTTTCTTCCTTCAGATATCAGTGTGATAGGAAAGGTTGGTTGGATGACTTGGATGAATATGAAGTAGCTTAAATTAAAATATGAGGAGAAAACACCATCATACATGTGTATTCTAGTTTACTTATAAATGTTAGCCTTCCCTAGCTTCATAAAGAATAAATCCTCTAAACTGTGAGTAAGTTAGCACAAAATCCAAGCAACCAATGCCACTGCTTCATTAATATCATAATTCTCCCATTCTTCCTGTATGTTCAGAAGTCCTGCATACAATCCCAAAGTAAAGCAAACAAAAACAAAAAACAAACTAACCCCAGTGTCAGTTCAGTTCAGTTCAGTTGCTCAGTTGTGTCCGACTCTTTGCGACTCCATGTATCACAGCATGCCAGGCCTCCCTGTCCATCACCAAATCCCGGAGTTTATTCAGACTGATGTCCATCGAGTCGGTGATGCCATCCAACCATCTCATCCTCTGTCTTCCCCTTCTCCTCCTTCCCTCAATCCCTCCCAGCATCAAGGTCTTTTCCAATGAGTCAACTCTTGCATGAGGTGGCCAAAGTATTGGAGTTTCAGCTTCAGCATCAGTCCTTCCAATGAACACCCAGGACTGATCTCCTTTAGGATGGACTGGTTGGATCTCCTTGAAGGCCAAGGGACTCTCAAGAGTCTTCTCCAACACCACAGTTCAAAAGCGTCAATTTTTCAGTGCTCAGCTTTCTTCACAGTCCAATTCTCACATCCATATGTGACCACTGGAAAAACCATAACCTTGACCAGACGGACCTTTGTTGGCAAAGTAATGTCTCTGCTTTTTAATATGCTATCTAGTTTGGTCATAACTTTCCTTCCAAGGAGTAAGCGTCTTTTAATTTCATGGCTGCAATCACCATCTGCAGTGATTTTGGAACCCCCAAAAATAAAGTCAGCCACTGTTTCTACTGTTTCCCCATCTATTTCCCATGAAGCAATGGGACCGGGTGCCATGATCTTAGTTTTCTGAATTTTGAGCTTTAAGCCAACTTTTTCACTCTCCTCTTTCACTTTCATCAAGGGGCTTTTTAGTTTTTCTTCACTTTCTGCCATAAAGGTGGTGTCATCTGCATGTTTGAGGTTATTGATATTTCTCCCGGCAATCTTGATTCCAGCTTGTGCTTCCTCCAGCCCAGCGTTTCTCATGACGTACTCTGCATATAAGTTAAATAAACAAGGTGACAATATACAGCCTTGACATACTCCTTTTCCTATTTGGAACGAGTCTGTTGGTCCATGTCCAATTCTAACTGTTGCTTCCTGATAAATAACAACAACAAGAAAAACCAATATCAACACCAACTACAACAAAAAGTCAAGTCCAAACCATAGCTAGTAGATATTTAGAAATAATTGAGATCATTGACATCACCATGTTTCAGTAGTATAAAGACTCTGTTCATATGTAATTAGACAATATTAGGAGAAAATAGGAAGGATAAAACTCTAAACACCGAAATTTTAATTTCTAAGACACTTCTACTATGACTTTAGTATACTACTGAAAGTTTTGACTGCTTAATATTTATTCCTTAGCTGAAAATTGTGCTTATTGAGAACTGTTATTTAAAATTCTTCCATACCTCCTAATAAGTCAACTGCCATTTTGAAGACTATCTTTATTCTTATAACAGTCTACAAAAAGAAGAAATCTAGTTTGACCAATGAGGCAATCTGGTTTCAGAGAGTTTAAGTTATATAAATTAAGGAGTCAAGTTGCTAAATGGTAGGACCAGCTTCAAAGCCTAATTTTAAACCTAGTTTTCATTTCATTCCACTGTGGTTTCTTCCAATAATAACTGCTTTGCTTACTATATAGGATTACTGTAAGCATCAAATAGAATAGTGTGTTTAATTTAAAGCATTTTATAAAAACATTTTATAAAAGTTCTGTGTAATATGTTAAATATATATGTGTTCCCTCTGTTTTAGGGAGATATGATGAGAAACTAAGCCACATATTGTCTAACTGAAAGACTTGATTTTTAGAATCAGTTGGGAGGAGGTTAAAATATGGTCTCTATGAGATGTTATTTTAAATCTTATATCACATTGGAAAGAGATTCATGGCTGTGCTTTTGTTATTTTACTCGTTTACAACATAATTTATGGCTGTTGATTTACTCTTTGTGATTTATATCTCAGGCCTAAATTGTCAGAGCTCCCTTCTCTGAATACCCTATTTAATATGGTCTTTCGGCTGGATGGCATCACCAACTCGATGGGCATGGGTTTGGGTGGACTCCGGGAGTTGGTGATGGACAGGGAGGCTTGGCGTGCTGCGATTCATGGGGTCGCAAAGAGTCGGACACAACTGAGCGACTGAACTGAACTGAACTGAACTGAACTTTGGTTTAGACTACTCCCTACCATACTCCCCAATTGCAACATTTTAACACCATGTTATTATTTAAATTACTGATCCTTGTTATTGTTGTTTGCTTGCTTATTGTCTTCTTCTGGGGATCTTGTCTTTTTTCACATCTCTAACCCTTAATATATAGTTGGTATGTTGGCTCAAATAGTAAAAAATCTGCATACAATGCAGGAGACCTGGGTTCAGTCTCTGGGTCAGGGAGATCCCCTGGAAAAGGACACCCACTCCAGTATTCTTGCCTGGAGAATTCCATGGACAGAGGAGCCTGGAGGGCTACATACAGTCCATATGGTCACAAAGAGTTGGACATGACTGAGGGACTAACACAGAACAAATATTTGTTGGAAGAATATTAGGCTATAAAGACCGCAGTAATGTAATGTAGCAAGTAACGTAGCAAGTTACTTAACTCTTAAGTAACTCTTGTGGACCTTAGAATTCTCATCTTTTAAAATAATAGCAAAACTCTGGAATCCACAGAGTTTTCAGATATATTATATTCTTAAAATAAGGAAATGAGAGAGTGTGACTAAAAAAATTTAAATTCTTTTCAATTCTAAAATTTGATGCATCTAAGTTTTTGATGTTCAGTTGTTCTACATATAATCACATAGAAATATGTGCAGGTATGTACAAAACATATAGGGTTTGGAACATTCATACATTATTTCTTTTCTTCTGCTGACTAGTCATATTATTTATGAGCTAGGCATTCTGTAGTTGGTAATGGACAGAGAGGCCTCGCATGCTGCGATTCATGGGGTCGCAAAGAGTCGGACACGACTGAGCGACTGAACTGAACTGAGGCATTCTGTGACTATTATACCTGTATATTTGCTAAACAGTGCAAATTTTTAAAGTTGGACAATATGATATTTTTTTAAATTATTTTTTCTTAAAATTTTAGTTAGAACCTTGATTAGAATTATGATCAATGATCAACAATGTAAGCCATGACTTGGAGTCTACTCAGATAGTAATCATCCACTTCTCACAGTTTCTTTCAATAAGAATCATTTGCATTTCACCTTCCCTTCCTTTTTCTTTTTTTCTAAAATAGCAAGTTAGGCTTCTGTAAGGATAACGCTGTGGTGAAAACTAATTTAAAAAGTGAAAAACACAAGATTTTTGGTGATGACCCTACTGATAAGATTGCTAAAATACATTTCATTATTGAATTAAGGAATCATGCTCTGGAAGACCAGAAAGACCAGAGAGGAAACTCAGTGAATATAATTTCATTAAATATTTATTTTCAAGTTTCCTTGGGATTTAGAATGTTATCAAATAGTTTTTGGAGTAAACTTAGCTGTTTTTCCTATAGCTGTTGCAACTGTTTATCTATAAGTCCTTGGAGAGGTTAGTTGAGCAGCAAATTGTATTTTTGCTTTCAGTCATTACCTAATTAAAATTTTTTTAGAAGTTCTGCCTCTTCAAATACAAATTTTCAGTGTAAAAATTTAGGATAATCATAATTCTTATTTCATCAGATTTGTATCAGTGGTCTGTGGTTTAAGGCAGAGGTCCCCAACCTCCACAAGCTAATGCTTGGTAATTTGAGGTGGAGCTGATGTAAAAGTAATAGAAATAAAGTGCACAATAAATGTAACATGCTTGAATCATCCCCCAATCCTGTCCCCTTCCCCTTCCATAGAAAAACTGTCTTTCATAAAACGGGTCCCTGGTGCCAAAAAAGGTCAGGACTACTAATTTAAGATATTTATTTATTTATTTGATTTGATTGTCTGTATTTACTTATTTTAAAAATAAACATCTAAGAACTCATCATCCAATACAAAAACTAGAAGATTGATAATAACTAATATCTATAAAGTTGTCCCCTACACTGTCCCAAGTGATCTCAAACCTGCTTGTATCATAAATTTATGTAATTTCTCTACCCAACTACTCTGTTATCCTGATTTTTATCCTTACCATATATCTCAGTCTCATCCACTACCCTTGGTCCACAAGCTATGTCTTGCTAAAATGAGTGATCTTTTATATTTCTTTGCTTCCAAGCATCAGAAATTGATGCTAGTTAATCAGAATTCATTAGAATTAATTAGATTTAAGAGAATTTAATGAAATTAAATAGAATTAACTGGAAGAATTAACTTCTAATCAATTTGAAAAAAAAATATTGTTTTAGATATGAGAGCTTAAGCAATGGAATAAGAGGTCAGGAATCAATGTTTAAAGGACAGGAACTAAAGAGCAACTGCAGAAACATGCTTTGTTGGAGGGGTTGGGGCAGAAATCACTCCAGAACTTTCCAATGTGTTATTGATCCGGCTTGAATCTTGTACCACCCTTCTCAGGGAAGAGAGAAAAAATATCTTAATGAAATGTCCTGCAAGCCTATATCCAATGGAAGAACAGATCTCCTGATGCAAATTTAGGTTATTCCATAAAGGAGTTGAACACTGGGGCCAAAGGTAACACAAGTCCATACCAGAAACACTTTCTTCACTTCAGACTGGAGCTAGCTATTTTAATACACACTTATAATCGCCAGCTGAATTTAACACTGCAATCTTTGACCTAGAGCTCAGGTCCCCTTATTTCATGCCTATTCATGTTGAACTGTATGTGGTTATCTATATTTAGTTGTGATCTTAAACATTGGACATTTCACATGGTTTAACTAAATATTGTTGCATAAGGAGCAGGTTACAATGCAGAGTACGTCATGAGAAATGCTGGGCTGGATGAAGCACAAACTGGAGTCAAGATTGCTTGGAGAAATATCAATAACCTCAGATATGCAGACGACACCACCCTTATGACAGAAAGTAAAGAAGAACTAAAGAGCCTCTTGATGAAAGTGAAAGAGGAGTGAGAAGGTTGGCTTAAAGCTCAACATTCAGAAAACTAAGATTACGGCATCGGGTCCCATCACTTCATGGCAAATTTATGTAGAAAAAGTGTCAGACTTTATTTTTTTGGGCTCCAAAATCACTGTAGATGGTGACTGCAGGTTCATCTAGTCAAGGCTGTGGTTTTTCTAGTAGTCATGTATGGATATGAGAGTTGGACTGTAAAGAAAGCTGTGTGCCAAAGAATTGATGCTTTGAACTGTGGTGTTGGAGAAGACTCTTGAGAGTCCCTTGGCCTACAAGGAGATCCAACCAATCCATCCTAAAGGAGATCAGTCCTGGGTGTTCATTGGAAGGACTGATGCTGAAGCTGAAATTCCAATACTTTGGCCACCTCATATGAAGAGTTGACTCATTGGAAAACACCTGATGCTGGGAGGGATTGGGGGCAGGAGGAGAAGGGGAAGACAGAGGATGAGATGGTTGGATGGCATCACTGACTCAATGGACATGAGTTTGGGTAAAGTCTGGGAGTTGGTGAGGGATAGGGAGGCCTGGCGTGTTGCAGTCCATGGGGTCGCAAAGAGTCGGACATCACTGGGCGACTGAACTTTACTGAAGGAGCAGAAGTGACTCCCACACAAAGGGTTTCCTCTTTCTAGTTACTACAAGAAGAACTGATTGTTATTTTTTAAAAATATTTGAATTTGTAAATTCTATAGTTAGTCTTTCCATCATATACACAATTGCTGCTGCTGCTGCTGCTAAGTCACTTCAGTGTGTCCGACTCTGTGTGACCCCATAGACGTCAGCCCACCAGGCTCCCCCATCCCTGGCATTCTCCAGGCTAGAACACTGGAATGGGTTGCCATTTCCTTCTCCAATGCATGGAGGTGAAAAGTGAAAGTGAAGTTGCTCAGTCGTGTCCGACTCTTAGCAACCCCATGGACCGCAGCCTACCAGGCTTCTCCATCCATGGGATTTTCCAGGCAAGAGTACGGGAGTGGGGTGCCATTGCCTTCTCTGCATATACACAGCAAACAACCTCAAATAGTTTTCTAACAGATAATAAGATAGCATGAGTTAATAGACAGAAAGATTTGACTGTAAATGCTCATGATATTTAAATTTACAATTGTGTGATCTCAGGGAATTTGCTTAACTTGTCTGAGACTTGGTTTCTTTATCTATTATATGGGGACAGATATTGTTTCTTGTTTTGCACTTTGCTTATTGAATGGAGGATATGCATTTTTTTTTGTTTTTCTTTTATAAATATTCTTTTTCTTTTTTTAAACACCAGACCCATTTTCTATTGGGGTATAGCTGATGAACAATGTTGTGACAGTTGCGGGTGAACAGTGAAGGGACGCAGTCATACACATACATGTATCCATCCTCCCCAGATCTCCCTCCCATCCAGGCTGGCACATAGCATTGAGCAGAGTTCCTTGTACTATGCAGTATGTTCTTGTTGGTTATCCATTTTAAATAAAGCAATGTGTACATGACCTTCCCAAAGTCCTTAACTAATCTCTTCCCACCAGCAGCCATGTGTTCATCTTCTAAGTCTGTGAGTCTCTGTTTTGTAAGTTTATTTGTATGATTTCTTTTTAGATTCTACACATAAGAGATGTCATATATTTCTCCTTCTCTGTCTGGCTAATTTCACTGAGTATGACACTCTCTAGGTCCATCTGATCAATGCAAAGAAATAGAGGAAAACGATAAAATGGGAAAGACTAGAGATCTCGTCAAGAAAATTAGAGATACCAGGGGAACATTCCATGCAAAGATGGGCTCAATAAAGGACAGAAATGATATGGAACTGACAGAAGCAGAAGACATTAAGAAGAGGTGGCAAGAATACACATAAGAACTGTATAAATAAGATCTTCATGACCCAGTTAATCATGATGGTGTGATCACTCACCTAGAGGCAGACATCCTGCAATGTGAAGTCAAGTGGGCCTTAGGAAGCATCACTATGAACAAAGCTAGTGGAGGTGATGGAACTCCAGTTGAGCCATTTCAAATCCTGAAAGATGATGCTATGAAAGTGCTGCACTCAAGATACCAGCAAATTTGGAAAACTCAGCAGTGGCCACAGGACTGGAAAAGGTCAGTTTTCATTCAAATCCCAAAGAAAGACAATGCCAAAGAATGCTCAAACTACTGCACAATTGCACTCATCTCACACGCTAGCAATGTAATGCTCAAAACTCTCCAAGCCAGGCTTCAGCAATACGTGAACCGTGAACTTTCAGATGTTCAAGCTGGTTTAGAAAAGGCAGAGGAACCAGGGATCAAATTGCAAACATCTGCTGGATCATTGAAAAACCAAGAGAGTTCCAAAAAATATATCTGCTTTATTGACTATGCCAAAGCCTTTGACTATGTGGATCACAATAAATGGTGGAAAATTCTGAAAGAGATGGGAATACCAGACCACCTGATCTGCCTCTTGAGAAACCTGTATGCAAGTCAGGAAGCAACAGTTAGAACTGGACATGGAACAACAAATTGGTTCCAAATAGGAAAAGGAGTACATCAAGGCTGTATATTGTCACCATGCTTATTTAACTTATATGCAGAGTATGTCATGAGAATCGCCAGACTGGATAAAGCACAAGTTGAAATCAAGATTGCCAGGAGAAATACCAAAAACTTCAGATATGCAGATGACACCACTCTTATGGCAGAAAGCGAAGAAGAACCAAAGAGCCTCTTGATGAAAGTGAAAGAGGAGTGTGAAAATGTTGGCTTAAAGCTCAACATTCAGAAAACTAAGATCATGGCATCTGGTCCCATTGCTTCATGGCAAACTGATGGGGAGACGGTAGAAACAGTGGTAGACTTTATTTTTTGGGGCTCCAAAATCACTGCAGATGGTGATTGCAGCCATGAAATTAAAAGACGGTTGCTCCTTGGAGGGAAATTTATGACCAACCTAGACAGCATATTAAAAAGCAGAGACATTACTTGGCCAACGAAGGTCCGTCTAGTCAAGGCTATGGTTTTTCCAGTAGTTGTGTGTGGATGTGAGAGTTGGACTATAAAGAAGGCTGAGCACCAAAGAATTGCTTTTGCACTGTGGAGTTGGAGTAGACTCTTGAGAGTCCCTTGGACTGCAAGGAGATCCAACCCGTCCATCCTAAAGGAGATTGGTCCTGAGTGTTCATTGGAAGAACTGATGCTGAAGCTGAAACGCCAGTACTTTGGCCACCTGATGCGAAGCACTGACTCATTGGAAAAGACCTTGATGCTGGGAAAGATTGAGGGCAGGAGGAGAAGGGGATGGCAGACGATGAGATGGTTGGATGGCATCATCAACTCAATGGACATGGGTTTTTGATAGTCTCCTGGATTTGGTGATGGACAGGGAGGCCTGGTGTGCTGCAGTTCATGGGGTCACAAAGTGTTGGACACGACTGAGCGACTAAACTGAACTGAACTGAGGCCCATCCATGTGGCTGCAAATGGCATTATTTCATTCATTGTAATGGCTGAGTAATATCCCATTTTACTTACCCTTTATCCACTACATGCCACACCTTTATCCACTTCTCTGTCAGCAGACATTTAGGTTTTCATGTCCCGGCTGTTGTAAACAGTGCTTCAGTGAACATTGGGGCGCATGTATCTTTTCAGGCCATTTTTTCTCTGGATATATGCCCAGGAGTGGGATAGCAGGATCATATGGTAGCTCTATTTTTAGTTTTTTAAGGAATCTCCACACTGTTCTCCATCATGGCTGTACCAATTTACATTCCACAAAAAGTGCAGTAGGGTTCCCTTCTCTCCACACGCTTTCCAGCATTTTCCTTTATAATGCTTAGCATAGAGCCTGGCACCAAGAAATTAATGGAATTAATTTCATGGAATTAGTGTTAGTTGTTTCCATTGAATAGTTACACTTATAACTGCCACAATTCAAAAATTCCCATATTAAAGCTTCAATCAGCTCAGGTAATCTAGGATAGAAAATAGAATTTATTTGGAGGAGCATTCTCTTTTCTTCAGGTGAGTCCATTTTGGTTGAAACTATAAACTACAAACACTGCTTTGGAGAATCCTCCTTCAGACTGAGAATTTAAATATTTTGTTAAACAAAGAGATTGTTTCTATTCACAGATAAGTACCCTTGCAAAATTAGGGAAATATGTACACCCATGTGAAACATTTTAGCGGCAATGGTTTTCTACTTGAAATTTTACAAGGGGCCAGTTCTGAAAATTATTGATTGTGCTTGGGAGGTGGGTCTGTGCTCTGTCCAAGTAATGGCCTTAGGAGATGAGGGTCAGAGACTCCATTACTTTATTAATCCCGTACATCTTTTATTTTTCCTCACATGTGAAATATTTTTTCTTGTCTTTGCTTCAAAAATTATTAACTGTAACATAGGAATAACATGGTCATGTATAATTCATGAAATAGTTGTAAAATCATTATCTCATTGCAATAAGACAATGAATGTAGTGGCATTTTTGCACCATAAATCACTTTATACAACTAAGGTACTATTATTATTTTAATTATATTTTTACTGTTTAGGTCTATGTTTGTACTATAGAGTAGTAAAGAGCATGAATTCCAGAGCCACACTGCTTGAATTCAACTCTGTAACTTTGTGCAAGTAACTTGAACTTTAAGTGACTTATTTTCCTCACCTAAAAACTGAGTTTTTATAATAACATTGTTATTATAATAACAATGCCTTTCTCGTGTGATTGTTTCTAGAATTACATGAGTTCATATATGAAAAGCAGTTAGAAAAATGCCTGGCACAAAATAAATGACATAAAGTAATAATAAATTACATTTATTTTAAGACTTATAAACATAGGTCAAATCACATTGGTATGCCTTATTTATAAGTTGTCCTGTAATCATGCTGTTGAGTGAATTATTCATATCTTTATGTCTTGTGTTTGCATCTGGATTATGTGGTCCTTTGGGGGTAGGATGTGTTGTCTGCACTTTGTTATGTCCCAAAGGGATTAATTCTCTCTAACATGAATTAGATCCCTCTTCTAGTCTTTTCCACTTACATATTTGTTTCTCTCAGTCATTTTGTATTTTGGCAGAAGAGTATGAAGAGCTCCTGGATTACATTAAAAGTACTTTTGGTATCAATTCCCAGTTCAGTTTCTTTGCACAGAGAATAATAGCTAGGGATGGTGGGCCAATAAGAAAAGGTACTCATATTTGGTTCTATTAGGACCAAGTTGGCTATTACTTTCACAGATGAGATTACTAGTACATTTTCTAAAAAGTCCATACCTCAAACTGTTGCTGTGAGGAAGACTCAGTTCTTGGTGAAAACAAACAAGGCATACAGTCTGTCTGTCTGTCTGTCTCTCATACAAACACGTGCACACACACACACACACATAACCAAGGACATATAACTGGATTATCAAAAAATTATTCCCAAATAATTACCCAAAAATCTGGCCTGAAGCTATTGTCATTAATGAGGTACATCATCAAGCTGAAAAGTTGTATATTAACATTTTTAGCTTATTTAGTAACACTTAAATATTTATATTTATGACAAGTTGGCCTCCATTTTTACTCTTTTATTATTGTGTTAAAATGCTTTAATTCTTTAATGACAGATAAATGGATTTTGCTTAATGTAGATATAATTTGTAGGGAACTGATTTTAGGAAGAAATGTCATGTTGTTACATCTGTATTTTGATGTTTCATAAGTATTGATATTTCTTTTTACAATGAATTCATTCATCTAACAAATATTTATTGAGTTCCAACCATGTCCAGGCATTCTGGACTGAATGTACATAGGTACTGAAGTCACAGCAGTAAAAAGAATAAACCAAAAGTCTTAGCTTTGTAGGTGCTATGTTCTGGTGGGGGAGAAGATAATCAATAAAAGACAGGTAAATATATTATGAGATCATTTAGTAATAAGTGCTATGGAGAAAAATAAGGCAGTTAAGGAGAATATAGTGTTGACAGTGGGTGTTGCTGGTTTATATAGTAGACAGGGAAGACCTTCATGGGAAGATGTCATTTGAGCAGAAGCCTGACGGAAATGAGGGAAAACTGCAGATACCTGGGCAGAGAGCATTCCAGGCAGAGGCAGTGTTGAGGTCAAAGGTCCTGAGATGAAAGTAGAAGAGGTGTGTTTAAGGAACAGGTTGCTGGAGAAGGGTAGGTAAGGGGGCGATAGGTAGGAATTGTGGTCAGAAAGGGGCTGTGAGCAAGAAGGCTCTGACGGTCTTGGTTGTGGCTGTTGTTCAGTCACAAAGTTGTGTCCGACTCTTTGCGACCCCATTGACTGCAGCATCCCAAGTTTCCCTGTCCTTCACTGTCTCCTGGAGTTTCTTCAAACTCATGTCCATTGAGTTAGTGATGCCATCCAACCATCTCCTCCTCTGCCCTCAACCTTTCCCAGCATCAAAGATCTTTTCCAATGAGTCAGCTCTTCAAATCAGGTGGCCAAAGTATTGGAGCTTCAGCTTCAGTATCAGTCCTTCCAATGAATATTCAGGGTGGATTTCCTCTAAGATTGACTGGTTTGATCTCCTTGCTGTCCAAGGAACTCTCAAGAGTCTTCCCCAGCACTACAATTTGAAAGCATCGATTTTTAGGCACTCAGCCTTCTTTATAGTCCAACTCTCTGAAGGGTGTTTTCTGCATATCTGAGGTTGTTGACATTTCTTTGTTGATAGCCTTGGTAGGGCATTCTATAGATTTTGGCCTTTATTCCAATTCCAAGTAAGGTGAGATGCTACTGGTGTTTTGAGCAGAGGAGTGCCAAGATCTGACTCAGGTTTAAACAATATTTCTGGCTAATATTGCATACATTGAAAGAGGTGAAGTCTGCAGGCTGAACAATCTGAATGGTGGAGTTGGGCAGGGATTCAATCTGGAAACATTCTCCAAACAAGAATCATCATTTTTAAACAAGTGTTAAGGATAAGCAAAATCTTTCTTAAAGAGTAAACATTTAGAATTAGAGTATGAGCTATGGCTCCTTACGTTATTTCATATTACACCATCCTTATCAAAAATAATATTTTCCCTCAAGTAGAAAGGATGCTAGATGTAAAAGGTCTGAAATAAAGGTTCCTGATGTTCTAAAACACAGTAATAATATACCAAATCAAATAAATTATCACATTTAATTTTTCTGATGAAACAACTAACTGTCTATACTCTAGGCTTTTAGAGAATGGATATGTTCTATCATATAAGCCAAGAAATAAAATATTAATGAAAACACTTAAAATATGGATTTTGTAAAAATATAATTGTGAATTTGGGGCAGATTTAAATGCAAATTTAAAATGACTGTCCTGTGGTCTTTATAATGTCAATATCATAATATAAAAAAGATTCAGGTCAATAGTGAGTGAGTCACTGGTAGTTGTACATATAACTTTGGTTTACTTTGTTGGTGAAACTGAATCAATATGAAAGATTGCTCACCAAAATCAGAATTCCCTTTTCCTTCCCATTCTCATCCCACCCTTTCTTTTTGCATCTTGAGAATAAATATTACTGATATTTGGTGCTGACGTATTCATTTGCCATATTTCGTAAAAACTGCAGTCTCAAGCAGATTTCAATTTCTCTAGTATGATCTAGAGACTGTGGTTCATTGATTCTAAGTTGTTGTCCATTATGTGTAAAAACTGTGATGATGTTTAAGAGAATAATGCACTAAATAACAGAAGTCCTAATTAAATGTCCTGTATATTGGATACTGACCTATAATTCTTTAGGTATCTATCTGCTTAGCTAAGCAAGCAGATTACCATTTGTCTTGAAAATACAGAATGATTTTAGATGCATACTCTTTCTCATATTTAATAGCATTTAATTGTTTCCTATTGTGCATCCATGAGCCAAGAAATAAACATTTATTAAATTTTCTACTGTCAAGCACAATGCTCTGTGCTTAAGAGAAAAAAAAGAGAATTCAAAGGTTTTTCTCTTAGGGTTATTGTATAATATGGAGGAACCATTTTCCTGATAAGATTTTAGATTTTTCTATTTCCTATTTCTAAATTATAGACATGTTTATAACTTAAAAACTCTGTTGAAGAATTAAATTTAATTAGTGTTAATATAATCAGATTGATTATATTCTTTGCAGCCAAAGATGGAGAAGCTCTATACAGTCAGCAAAAACAAGACTGGGAGTTGACTGTGGCTCAAATCATGAACTCCTTATTGCCAAATTCAGACTTAAATTGAAGAAAGTAGGGAAAACCACTAGATCATTCAGGTATGACCTAAATCAAACCCCTTATGATTATACAGTGGAAGTGAAAAATAAATTTAAGGGACTAGATCTGATAGACAGAGTGCCTGATAAACTATGGATGGAGATTTGTGACATTGCACAGGAGGCAGGGATCAAGACCATCCCATGGAAACGAAATGCAAAAGAGCAAAATGACTGTCTGAGGAGGCCTTACAAATAGCTGTGAAACGAAGAGAAGCAAAAAGCAAAGGAGAAAAGGAAAGATATTTCCATTTGAATGCAGAGTTCCAAAGAATAGCAAGGAGAGATAAGAAAGCCTTCCTCAGTGATCAATGCAAAGAAATAGAAGAAAACAACAGAATGGAAAAGACTAGAGATCTATTCAAGAAAATTAGAGATATGAAGGGAACATTTCATGCAAAGATGTGTTTGATAAAGGACAGAAATGGTATGGACCTAACAGAAGCAGAAGATATTAAGAAGAGGTGGCAAGAATACACAGAAGATCTGTACAAAAAAAGATCTTCATGACCCAGATAATCACGATGGTGTGATCACTCACCTAGAGCCAGACATCCTGGAATGTGAAGTCAAGTGGACCTTAGAAAGCATTACTACGAACAAAGCTAGTGGAGGTGATGGAACTCCATTGAGCCATTTCAAATCCTGAAAGATGATGCTATGAAAGTGCTGCACTCAAGATGCCAGCAAATTTGGAAAACTCAGCAGGACTGGAAAAGGTCAGTTTTCATTCCAATCCCAAAGAAAGGCAATGCCAAAGAATGCTCAAACTACTGCACAATTGCACTCATCTCACACGCTGGCAACGTAATGCTCAAATTGTCCAAGCCAGGCTTCAGCAATACGTGAACCGTGAACTTTCAGATGTTCAAGCTGGCTTTAGAAAAGGCAGAGGAATCAGAGATCAAATTGCAAACATGTGCTGAATCATTGAAAAAGCAAGAAAGTTCCAGAAAAACATCTATTTCTGCTTTATTGACTATGCCAAAACCTTTGACTGTGTGGATCACAATAAATGTTGGAAAATTCTGAAAGAGATGGGAATACCAGACCACCTGATCTGCCTCTTGAGAAACTTGTATGCAAGTCAGGAAGCAACAGTTAGAACTGGACATGGAACCACAGACTGGTTCCAAATAGGAAAAGGATTACATCAAGGCTGTATATTGTCACTGTGCTTATTTAACTTATATGCAGAGTACATCATGAGAAACACTGGACTGTAAGAAGCACAAGCTGGAATCAAGATTGCTGGGAGAAATACCAAAAACCTCTGATATGCAGATGACACCACCCTTATGGTATAAAAAGTGAAGAAGAGCTAAAGAACCTCTTGATGAAAGTGAAAGAGTAATGTCAAAATGTTGGCTTAAAGCTCAACATTCAGAAAACTAAGATCATGGCATCTGGTCCCATCACTTCATGGCTAATTGATGGGGAAACAGTAGAAACATTGGCAGACTTTATTTTTCTGGGCTCCAAAATCACTGCAGGTGGTGACTGCAGCCATGATTAAAAGATGCCTACTCCTTTGGAGGGGAGTTATGACCAATCTAGGCAGCATATTACAAAGCAGAGATATTACTTTGCCAACAAAGGTTCGTCTAGTCAAGGCTATGGTTTTTCCAGTGGTCATGTATGGATGTGAGAGTTGGACTGTGAAGAAAGCTGAGCACAGAAGAATTGATGCTTTTGAACTGTGGTGTTGGAGAAGACTCTTGAGAGTCCCTTGGACTGCAAGGAGATCCAACCAGTCCATCCTAAAGGAGATCAGTCCTGGATGTTCATTGGAAGGACTGATGCTGAAAACTGAAACTCCAATACTTTGGCCACCTGATGTGAAGAGTTGACTCATTGGAAAGACCCTGATGCTTGGAGGGGTTGGGTGCAGGAGGAGAAGGGGATGACAGAGGATGAGATGGTTGGATGGCATCACTGACTCAATGGACATGAGTTTAAGTAATCTCCAGGAGTTGGTTTTAGACAGGGAGGCTTGGTGTGCTGCAGTTCGTGGGGTTGCAAAGAGTCAGACACAAATGAGCGACTGAACTTAGTCTGAACTTAGTGTTAATAAGAACCCACTTCTCAGAGCCATGCTAGGTGCTAGTTATAAAGACAGGAGATTCCTGTTCTCATGAAGGTTACCGTGACTGGATAGAGAAGCACACTGTAGTTTGCAAGTAGCTGGCCTGATTCTACTGTAAGAGCTCAGAAAGGGGTGGGATTGTAATGGCCTTGGTTTGGTCAGGAGTCATGAGGACATGGTTCTGAAACTATGACTTGAGGTATGGGAAGTATGTCTAATGCAGAAAAAGTGTTTCAGAAATTCTGTCTATTGTGAATAAGAAACTAGGGTTTTCACATGGATGTAGTAAAAATTGATGGGGTTATATAAGCCCTATAATGAGTAATAAGTGGCTTGATATTGTTGCTAACTCCTCCCAACCACCCAGTCTGGGAATGAACTGATTGCTGAATGATACTTTTCTGGTACCAGATCATTATAGTTATTTTGGCATCAGGGAGTCATTATAAAAGTTTTCACTCTCAGCTTTTGTCACTTTTTTGTGACTTAAAAATGTGGAGCATAAGTTATCCTGACTGCTTTTCATTTAATAACACTTTGTAGAAGCACTTTGCCCCAAGCTACCACTAAGATACAGAACATAGTTCCAGGCAACCCACTTCTGGCAGAAACTGGAGAGAAGCCAAGAGAAAAATCAATTATAATTATTCTGAAGTGAAGGTTCCCAGTGTTCTGTTCACATTTTTATCTATGAGCTCCTTGAGAACGCTGGCAATGTCTTACTCACCTTTGATTCTCTTGGTGCCCAGCACTATGTCCAGCAAATAATATGACATAAATGTTTGCTAAATAAATGCACAATAACCTTCAACATCTGTGTCAGGAAGTCCAAACATTTGTTCTTTTACTCGCTGATTATATCTGATACTTTCCTCCCATGTAGTTCAAAGTGTATGAATGTATGAAATCTGCATAGTTTTTTCTTTTCTTTAATTGGAGGGTAATTGCTTTACAATGTATTGGTTCCTGCTCTACAACAATGTGAATCAGTCATAATTATATATATGTGTGTGTATGTGTGTAGATATATATACATACATATATCGCCTCCCACCCTCCTCCTCCCATCCCACCTCTTTTGTGTGTCCAACAAAGTAAGTGCTGAAATAAAAGATTGGTTTAAAATTTCAGAATTCTTCCCCGCATACACTGAAATATACTAAGGAGAATGGATGTTCTATTAACAGATTCATTCTTTCAGGGAAGTTGCTAAAAGAGACAGAACTTTGCCTGAAGTTTTCCTTTAGAATATCTTGGAACGTCTTTTGGAAGTGACCTTTGGAGTCATGAAGTTAGAACACTCACTTATACATACGGCATAGAAGGAACTCCACCACAGAGCCCTTAGGTTCTGACAGACACATAACTTTCTAGCTTCAAGAAGCATCCAGGGCTGCTTCTTTAAGGTGGCTATCTTTGTTATTTATGAGAGTAGCTGACTTCTCAGAGGTTATGCCTACACCTTCCTTAAGAAGAATTTCAGCCACTAAAATTATCTTTGTACAAGAATGCCAACTGATCAGAATCAGGAAATAACATATTTTAGTAAGCAGAAGTCCATATGGGGATTTCTAATGTTTCAGAAAATGGAATACATAAAATATACTTTAAGCCTAAACTATGTAAAAGCAATTTACCCCTCTGATGACTGAGAAAAATTTTCAGGTTTCTGCATTCCTTCAGGATCCTGAAACATCTAATTCATTACCATTTTACTTATGTATGCATAAAGAAAGTGCAGGTGGTTACCCTGAATCCGTAATAATTCTGTGAGGTAACCACAAAAAATATTTTTTTAAAAAATAATCGCCATAAGCTATTGACATTTTCCTCTAGAAATATGTAACTGCTTAACCTTTACCATATTAGTTGAGATAATATACATTCCTAGTTGACAGATTATTGAATAAGCCTGGATGTTAAAAGAAAGACCATATTTCTGTGTTCTTCCATGCTTCCTGCCTTCTACTCAAAAACCATGTAAAGACTTGAGGATATATTATAGGAAAAAAGTCATATAGAAAGATTATGTATGAACGGTGAGAAAAATGAACAGTGAGTGAAGTTTAGAAAGGAAAGTAACATCTGCAAAAACAGCTTGCTCACTTGGGGTGACCACAGAGAAAACAGTGACAGAAAGCACAGCTACTCAGTACAGTGTGTTGTTTCAAAAGTAGTCCTTTCAGCTGAGTTTTTGTTGGAGAGTGAGAATGAGCTTGCTCTCAGCAGAAATGTATAGATAGTGATTCTTTTCACCTAGATTAAGGGAAGGTCTCTCCTGAGAGAGTTTGCATGTGTTTTGCCTGGAGTTCTATGATCAGCATTGGTTCTAGAATGTAACTTGTATTAATTAGACTGTCTACTAGTTAAACTTCAGTGACTAGTTGAGTGCTGTAAATATGAACCTAGGTCTGTGAAGTTTCATTCTTCAGTTGTTTTCCTTTGATCCCTGAAATTTTTTTTCTTTTTATAAGTTCACCTATGCATTTAAAAACATTTTTATTACATTTTATTCACTACATTTATTTGCCTCTTCTATATTTTTTCTGGAAAGGAATATTAATGCTTTTTATTTCATATATAAATGTTTCAGTATGCTTTATCATTTCATTTTTGGGCCTTGTTTTCTCATTTGTAATTTAAAATTTTCAGATATTGAGAAAACATTCTGAAATCTACTAAGCTCTTAGTTTTATACATGAATTGTTTCTTGTGCGCCTCTGAAGTTTACAAATCCACTTATATTTAACTTGCTACAGTATATGCATTTTTTACTGTTAGTAAATATCTTAATGAATGCTTTAGAAATGCTTTTCATGGACATATATTATTCTGTTGACTTTGGTTTGGTCATGTATTTTCTTAAAGGTCCTTGATTTCATATGCCTGCTGATGGAGTTGATATATGAACATTGGTAAATTCAGTGGGTAAAAATTTCCAGGTTCCCCTCAAAAGTCACATCTCTAAGTCTGTGGGAAAGTAAGGAAAGTCATTTGATGGCATACACCATGATGACAGCTATCTATAGGGAAGTGTCCTAGGGGTAACTCATCCTTCATTTTTATTTGGAATGAACTCACAGGAAAGATATAAATGATACTGGACTGAAAAAGGATTAATTTTCATCTCTGAGAAATGAACTAAGATTAGTGTAAACTCATAATAACAAGTAATAAAAGTATCTTAGGTTGAAAAGTGATGATGATTTGATTGAATAGTGGATCCAAAAAGTGAAGACTAGAGAGGGTTTATCTGGCATGCTGTAGAAGAAAGGATGCTCTAACAGAATGATGTTATATCTGCTTTTACCAGAGGCAAGGACTTTAGTCTGTTAAAACATGATTGGGATAACTAGTCTCTTACATACCTTGGGGCTTCCCTAGTGTCTCAGGTGGTAAAGGATCCATCTGCAATGCAGGAGACCCAGATTTGATCCCTGGATGGAGAAGATCCCCTGGAGAAGGGAATGGCTATCCACTCCAGTATTCTTGCCTGGAGAATTCCATGGGTAGAAGAGCCTGTGGGCTATAGTCCTTGGGGTTGCAAAGAGTCAGATACAGCTGAGTGACTATCACTTTCACTTCTTTCACTTTTATATATCTATTATTTTCAAAGGTGCTGTGACCAAATATATTCTCTAAATTAAAAAATGTAACCCCCTATTTATTTATATATATCACATACATATTTGTGTATGCATACATACACATATGTGTGTAAACTAAACATCCTAAACACAAATGAATTTGTCCTTATTGTTTCAGGGTCTGTGTTAGGCCTCAGAGAATATTGAGGTGTGAACACCATTTTTCTTTAATTGAAATGACTTGTTTTATGAGATCTTATGTCTGCTTTTCTTTTTTGAATGGGAGTTAGCTGTTTGTGTCTCTTTTCTATGTTAGCTGTGGTTTCTTGCTTCTGGCATTGTGACTCCTTTTAACAATCCCCTTTGCTCTTAATTTGCTATTTATGATCACCTGTGGCTTGTTTCAAACCAGGTAATCCCAATTAAAATGTGTTCAAACTCTGAAAACATGTTTGAGTGAATAATTTTATTTTTTCCTGAAATTGTTAAGATTGATTCAATTTTCCAGCTTTATTACATCAATGGTAAATTTGCCACACTGAGGTCCAGACTCTAAATGACAGGGCTGTAAAACCCAGGCTGAAATTTCCTTTGTCTTACTCATTATGTTACTTTTTTATGGCATTTGTTTTAAATTCAGCAACAATTTGAGAAACAAGCAAAGAATAAAATAAACCCAAAACAATCAAGATGATAGTTTTGCTGAATAAATATGCTATGTCTGCATCAATCATGATGAACAATATAAACCTGACATCATTCATCCTGTTTCACTATTTGGCAAAGAGTTGATAAGTTTTAAAATTTTTCTTAGATTTTATGACAGTTTTGCTGATGTGGGGATACAAAAACTGCAAGCCTAGGTGTTGAAAATAAAAGCTTTTGAAATGTGAAGTGTGCAGTATTGAGATAGTTATAATTCCTGAAGTTTCTTCATAAACTCTTATTTATTATTATCTTGGAGGCCCACATTTCAATTTTTAATTTAAATCCAAGTATATTCAATGCTTTGAATTCAGTTCTGGGTTTAACTAATGAAAGAAGTGAGAGTTGAGTACTGTGTTTCCCAGGCTTGGCTGCACACTAGAATGACCTAATGAGCTTTTAAAATTCTTCATACCCCAGACCAGTTAAATCAGAGTATTCCGGGATTTGAAGCAGGCTAAAGTGCTTTCTAAATTGCACTAATTGATTTCATCATGAAACCAGAGAACCGTGGCTTAGTGACAAAGCCTTGTAGGATCAGCGCCACCAGAGGGCCTGACAGGTGCCATTGTAAACACACATCTCGGAGTCCAGCCAGGCCATTCTGGGCTGTCAGTATATTCTTTTTTCAATATAATCTTATTTATTTAATGTATTTATTTGGCTGAGCCGGGTCTTTGTTGCTGCGTGTGGGTTTTCTCCAGCTACAGTGAGCAGGGGCTGGCCTTCCTCGCAGCGTGCGGGCCTCTCACTGTGCTGGCTTCTCTTGTTGCAAGGCGTGGGCTTCGGGCTTGCGGGCCTCAGTAGTTATGGCGCAGGGGCCCAGTTGTTCCATAGTATGTAGAATCTTCCCGGACCAGGGATCAGACCTGTGTCCCCTGCATTGGCAGGCAGATTCTTATCCACTGTACCACCAGGGAAGTCCTTTAGTATATTCTTCTTTAACTCCTCATATAATATCATGGTTGTCTGTTCTAAAACCTTTATAAATCATCTGTACCATATCATTTCACCCTTTATGTTTTCACTCCTAGCAGATGATTAAACTTCCTACCCCCACCTCAAAAAAAAGGCAGTCACCTGGTATGAAATTGCTTAATTTTTCCTCATTACCTGTGACCTCCTGGATCACTACTTCTTTCTCAGTTACCACCTTGACTGCATCTCTTTGTCTTCTAGGACTTTGCTCAGGTCGATCCCCCATCCTTTTGTCTCCATTCCTGTTTCAATGTGCTGTTACTTGGCCAGCCTTCCTGTCAAGCTGCGCCCCCTAATTCTCTCATTCTCTTCTCCTCCACACTACTTGAATGTCTAATCTGTAGTCAACATCTCAGTGTCCTCAAAATGAACACTAGTCAGGTTTATACTCTCACACTCTACCAATAAGACGCTCCCAAAAGTCACCATCGATGACTTCCAATGGTCAGTTCCAATAATCTCTTTCACTCTTCTCTGGCCTGGTCCCCTCTCTTTTGCCGAAACTCTTGACCTCTCCACCTCTCCATTGCTTTTTACACACTCTCAACCCCTCTTCTCAAACAACTTCTTTCTTTTTCTCTGCCTGTATCTCAAGTATTTTTGTGCTATGGGGTTCTACTCTCAGCTAATTTCTAGTCTCTTTTTGCATGCCCTCCTTGAGTAATTCTGGCCAATCTTTTGTCTTTAACTAATATGTTCATGTTGTTGGCCGATAACCCAACCTCTTTCCTAAGTGCTGGGCTTTTATATTCACCCACAGACATTGCAAAAATCTCAAAAATCTGAACACCAGGAACCAACCACTGCCACCTCTGTGAAACAAAATCCCAAACAAAATAAAGTAAAACAGAGAAACACAACAAAGAGATGCCTTCCTTCTCTCTTATTTGTGTCATAATTTCCCCAGTCACCTAATCCCCAAACTGCTACATTTCTAGTCAGTGAGATGTTCTACCACTTTAATGGTCCTTTATTTATTTACATATTTAAAAAATTATTTATTTACTTATTTAATATTGGCTGCACTGGGTCTTTGTTGCTGCATAAGGGTTTTTCTCTAGTTGTGGTGTGTAGGTTTTCATTGTGATGGGTTCTCTTGTTGTGGAGCATGGCCTGTCTCTAGGCATGAGGACTTCAGTAGTTGTGACGTGCAGGCTGAGATGCCTTATGGCATGTGGGATCTTCCCAGACCAGGGATCATACTCAAGTCCCTTTCATTGGCAGGCAGATTCCCCACCAGGAATGCCCCATTAATGATCGTTTAAATCCACCTCTTTCTCTGTACTCTAATGCCTGAGCTAAAGGAACTCATCTTCTCCCACACAAATTATTAAAGTCTCTTTTTACAGTGCCACCTAGATGATTTAAAAAATAGAAAGACAAATTTTATTGTATTATGTTTTTGCTTGAAAATTGTCAGCGGCTGTCCATTGCTTTCTAAGCTTCATCATACTCTTTCCAGCAGCAGTGACCCTTCCTTTCTCATGTATTCTACCTGTCCTTTGTAGGCTTCTTGCTGGTAGAGCCCTCAGCCCCTCCTACCTCATACTCTAGTCATCCCCAGGCCCCTCTCCTGGTTCTACAGTGCACTGACCTCTCAGGCAGGCCTCTCTGCTACCGCTTCTTAGCTCTAGATTTCCTACTTACTCTTTAAGATTCAGACCAAGTGTCATTTCTCCTGTGACGTTTTCTCCCGCCCCAAAGTCATTCTCCTTCTATTTCTGCCTTTATTATAGAGTTTGTCACTTCCTAATTTGGGTTCATGCCAACAGGATAATAGAATTCATTACATTGTTTTGTAATTATTTTACTTTAAATGTTACTTGTGAGAATCAGTGTGTTTTCCTTGTATTGATTAAACCACAGATAATGAGAAACTCCACTTTGATTACTAACCCCATTTCCAATCTCTTTCCAAAAAGTAACCTTGCTTATTGTTCTACTATGTAAGTTTGTAGATAATTGACATATAATTTGCATACATACATAAAAAATACAGAGTTAATTTTAAAAGCTTTCTTGAAATCTAATTGATTTAAGATAAATTACACATATTTAAAGTATTTGATTAATTTTGACATCTGTGTAAATCTGTAAAACTGCCCAAGTTTCCTCCCATCACTTTCTAATTGCTCTTGCCCAACACTTTCTGACCCCCAGTAGCCAGTCAGCCACTGTGTTCTTTTCTGTCATTGGGTGCATTCACACTGAGTCGCTTCAGTCGTGTTGGACTCTTTGTGACCCTATAGACTGTAGCCAGACAGACTGCTTTGTCCATGGGATTCTCCAGGCCAGACTACTGGAGCAGGTTGCCATGCCCTCCTCCAGGGGATCTTCCTGACCCAGGGGTGGAACCCATGTCTCTTATGTATCTTACATTGTCAGGCAGGTTCTTCACTACTAGTGCTACCTGGAAATCCCCTTTCTGTCATTATATTTACATTTTCTAAAATTTTATATAAATGGACTCATACAATATGTAGTATTTTCTTTTCTAGCTACTTTTATTCAGCAAAATTATTTGAGATTCATCCATATTGTTGTATTCTTTTTTATTGCTGAGTAATATTCCATCATATAGATCTTTATCTATTAACATGTTGATGGACATTGGATTATCTTTGGCCTCAGCTATTACAGATAAAGCTGCTGTGATTATTTGTGTACAAGTGTGTAGGAGCACATGTTTTATTTCTCCTGGATAAATACCAAGGACTAGAATGGCTGGGTCATGTGCTCATACCAGTCTTTTTAAGTATATTTTACATATAATCTTCAGACTTTTTAGTTGTGTTGAGTGAAAAGAATATGTAAATTACATGTACTACATTTTTCTGGGTGTGGAAGTTGAACTCCAAGTTCAGTTTATATATCTGTGGTATTATAGAAAGATACTTGGTCTTTATCTGTGGTTCTTGGCACAGACATCCTAAAACCTTGAATTTCTTGAGTAAATAGGAGTGGAGGAAGTGCCTTCTGTGCTGAAGAGATGACTACTTATGAGCCCATAAGTAGTGTCCAGATGGGAGCTGGCTGCCAGAAAATCCAAGACTTAATTAGAAGCATGGAACTTTCAGTCTCATCCTTCCCCCCACTATCTGGAAGAGGGAAGAGAGAGAAGATTGCTAGTGATCAGTCATGCCTACATGACGAATCCTCTGTAGAAAACCCTAAAAGGTGTGACTCAGAGGGTCCCTAGGCTGGTGAATCCTTTGAGAAGCTGGAAGGTGCTCACTTGAGGATAGGACAGTTCAGTGCCCTCCCTCCACACCTTGCCCCGTGCATCTCTTCCATGTGGCTGCTCCTGACTTGTATGCTTTATAACAAGCCAATAGAGGTAAAGTAAGTGTTTCCCTAAGTTCTGTGAGTCATTCTGGTGAATTATTGAACTGAAGTGGAACCTCTGTAGTCAGCTGGGAAGAGATGTGAGTAGCTGGGTACTTCATTTGTGGCTGGCATCTGAGCTGGGAGCAGACCTGTGAAACAAAAAACTTAATGTATGTAAAGAAAGTGTTAGTCACTCAGTTGTGTCTGACGCTTTGCAACCCCATGGACTATAGCCCACCAGGCTCCTTGGTCCATGGAGTTCACTAAGCAAGAATACTGGAGTGGGTAGCCATTCTCTTCTCCAGGGGATCTTCCTCGCCCAGGGCGTGAACCAGGGTCTCCTGCTTTGCAGGCAGATTTCTTACTGTCTGAGCCACCAGGGAAGCCCCTGATGTATGGGATCTGATTTAACTCCAGGTAGTCAGTCTTACGGAGTGGCTCATTGGTAAAGAATTCACCTGTAATGCAGGAGATGTGCGTTCAATCCCTAGGTTGGAGAGATCCCCTGGAGAAAGAAACCGCAACTTACTCCAGTGTTCTTGCCTGGGAAATCCCAGGGACAAAAGAGCCTGGCAGGCTATAGTCCTTGGGATCGCAAAAGAATCGGACTTGACTTAACGACTAAACAGCAACAACAACGTTAGTCTTACGTGGATTATTACTCAACCACAGAAAGAAAAGAAACTGTATGATGTGTAAAGTCGTAGATCGCCCTAGAGTCTGTTAAACAGAAGAAAGTAAGTCAGAAAGAGAAAAACAGATGTCATATCTTAATGCACATACCTGGAATCTGGAAAAATGATATTGAGGAACCTATTTGCAGAGCAGGAATAGAGATGCAGGTATAGAGAATGGACGTGTGAACATGGGGTGGGGGTGGGGTTAATTGGAGATAGGGACTGACATATAATATACATACTACCACGTGTAAAACAGTAACTAGTGGTGACCTGCCGTGAAGCACAGGGCGCTCACTGTGTGTGAAACAGTAACTAGTGGTGACCTGCCGTGAAACACAGGGCGCTCACAACCTGTAAAACAGGAACTAGCGGTGACCTGCCGTGAAGCACAGGGCGCTCACCACGTGTAAAACAGTAACTAGTGGTGACCTGCCGTGAAGCACAGGGCGCTCACCGTGTGTAAAACAGTAACTAGTGGTGACCTGCCGTGAGGCACAGGGCGCTCACCACGTGTAAAACAGTAACTAGCGGTGACCTGCCGTGAGGCACAGGGCGCTCACCACGTGTAAAACAGTAACTAGCGGTGACCTGCCGTGAGGCACAGGGCGCTCACCACGTGTAAACCAGTAACTAGCGGTGACCTGCCGTGAGGCACAGGGCGCTCACCACGTGTAAACCAGTAACTAGCGGTGACCTGCCGTGAGGCACAGGGCGCTCACCACGTGTAAACCAGTAACTAGCGGTGACCTGCCGTGAGGCACAGGGCGCTCACCACGTGTAAACCAGTAACTAGTGGTGACCTGCCGTGAGGCACAGGGTGCTCACCACGTGTAAAACAGTAACTAGTGGTGACCTGCCGTGAAACACAGGGCGCTCACCACGTGTAAAACAGTAACTAGCGGTGACCTGCCGTGAGGCACAGGGCGCTCACCACGTGTAAAACAGTAACTAGCGGTGACCTGCCGTGAAGCACAGGGCGCTCACCACGTGTAAAACAGTAACTAGCGGTGACCTGCCGTGAAGCACAGGGCGCTCACCACGTGTAAACCAGTAACTAGTGGTGACCTGCCGTGAAGCACAGGGCGCTCACCACGTGTAAACCAGTAACTAGTGGTGACCTGCCGTGAGGCACAGGACGCTCACCGTGCGTTAAACAGTAACTAGCGGTGACCTGCCGTGAGGCACAGGGCGCTCACCATGTGTAAAACAGTAACTAGTGGTGACCTGCCGTGAAGCACAAGGCGCTCACCACGTGTAAAACAGTAACTAGCGGTGACCTGCCGTGAGGCACAGGGCGCTCACCACGTGTAAAACAGTAACTAGTGGTGACCTGCCGTGAAGCACAAGGCGCTCACCACGTGTAAAACAGTAACTAGCGGTGACCTGCCGTGAAGCACAGGGCGCTCACCACGTGTAAAACAGTAACTAGCGGTGACCTGCCGTGAAGCACAGGGCGCTCACCACGTGTAAAACAGTAACTAGTGGTGACCTGCCGTGAGGCACAGGGCGCTCACCATGTGTAAAACAGTAACTAGTGGTGACCTGCCGTGAAGCACAAGGCGCTCACCATGTGTAAAACAGTAACTAGTGGTGACCTGCCGTGAGGCACAGGGCGCTCACCATGTGTAAAACAGTAACTAGTGGTGACCTGCCGTGAAGCACAAGGCGCTCACCACGTGTAAAACAGTAACTAGTGGTGACCTGCCGTGAAGCACAGGACGCTCACCGTGCGTTAAACAGTAACTAGCGGTGACCTGCCGTGAAGCAGAGGGTGCTCAGTTCAGTGCTCTGTGATTACCCAGGAGAGTGGGATGTGGGTGGGGAGGGGGAGGAGGTCCAAGACGGAGGAGATACATGTATTGTTGTTGTTCTGTTTCTTCGTGACCCATGGACTGCAGCACGCCAGGCTTCCCTGCCCTCCAGCATATCCTGGAGCTTGCTTAAACCATGTCCATTGAGTCAGTGATGCCATCCAATCATCTCATCCTTTGTTGTCCCCTTCTCGTCCTGCCTTCAATCTTTCCCCAGCCTTAGGGTCTTTTCTAATGAGTCAGCTCTTCACATGGGTGGCCAAAGTATTGGAATTTCAACTTCCGCATCAGTCCTTCCTATGAATATTTAAGATTGATTTCCTTTAGGATTGACTGGTTTGATATCCTTGCAGTCCAAGAGACTGTCAATAGTCTTCTCCAACACCACAGCTCAAAAGCATCATTTCTTCAGTGTTCAGCCTTCTTTATGGTCCAGCTCTCACATCCATACATGACTACTGGAGAAACCATAGCTTCGACTCGACGGACCTTTGTTGGCAAAATAATGTCTCTGCTTTTTAATACGCCGTCTAGGTTGGTCATAGCTTTTCTTCCAAGGAGTAAGCATCTTTTAATTTCATGGCTGCAGTCACCATCTGCAGTGATCTTGGAGCCCAAGAAAATAAAGTCTCGTTGTTTCCATACTTTCCCCATCTGTTTGCCATGAAGTGATGGGACTGGATGCCATGATCCTAGTTTTTTTATTGTTGAGTTTTAGGGCAACTTTTTCACTCTCCTCTTTCACCTTCATCAAGAAGCTCTTTTATACATTTAGTTAATTTGCTTCATTGTACAACAGAAACTAACACAACGTTGTAAAGCAACTATACCCCAATTACAAAAGACTGACCTAAATTGTTGGATACCAGTTGGTGTTAGATAATCAGAGAACTGACTGGTATTAGGAGGAAAGCCCTGCAACGTCTCTCTAGTTCTGTGAGATTGTCCGAATATCTACTGAAAGCTCTGATTCTTAGCTGAAGGTCCTCTGCTTGGTTTCTTAGTCCCTTGTTTGTGCCTAAAATTGGGAGATGCATGAAGAGAAAAAGTGGCTCACCGAAGCTCAGTTCATTTCTCTGGAGATGCCCTTTTCTTTCTGATCTGAGCCTCCCTCGTACTGGTTCTCTTCTCACTTTCCTTTTTCCCCAGAAACATGGATTTTTTGTTGTTTGTTTTACATCTAGATATAGTACAAATATTAGTCTGCTTCAACCTATTCCATCAGAGCCAAAAGTAGAAAACATTATAGCAAAGTGTCATCTTGTTTTATTAAATAAAAATACTTGCTAATCTGGTTATTTTTATATAGCAGAGCTCTACCAGATGCTGCCAATGCAGCAATTTCTTAAGTAGACCCAATTCTGCCTTTATAGAACTTCAAATAGGAGCAGCAGATGTTAAATAATGACATGGACAAGTACAGAGTTATAAACTATGATACATGATAAAACAATATAATAGCTAAAATTATGAATTTTTTCTATAAGCAGGTCTCTGCTTAAGCATCATGTTATAGGTGTGGCCTTCCTTGCCCATCTTACCTCCAGAATACCTTAGCCTCCTTACTCTGTGCCCCTCACCCCATCATTTGATAGATCTATCTAGCTTTTTAATTGACTAAATTGAAGCATAGTTGATTGTTTTTTAATGTTTTGGCCTCCTCTCTCCCCTCCGTTCCTCCGGTGCCCAGTGGGCTGAAGTGCAGTTGGTTTACAATGCGGTGTTGTTTCAGGTGTGCAGCTCAGTGATTCAGACAAATACAAACATGCGCATATATACACACACACGTATGTATATACACATATGTGTCTGTTTCAGCTTAATATATATATATATTTATATTCCTTTTCAGAGTCTTTTCCCTTGTAGGTTATTGCAAAATTCTGAATATAGTTCTGGTATGCAGGAGGCCCTTGTTGGTTATCTATGTTAGATATTGTAGTGTGTATATGTTAATCCCATCTGATTAACTAATTTATCCCCCTCTTCCCTTTTGGTAACCATAAATTTGTTTTTTATGTCTGTGGATCTATTACTGTTTCATAAATATGTTCAATTGTACCTCTTTTTTTTTCAGATTACACATATAAGCAAAATGATATTTGTCTTTGTCTGGTTACTTCACCTCTTGATCCATCCACATTGCTGCAAATGGCATTGTTGTTGGTCTGTGGCCCAGTCATGTCCAACTCTTTGCAACCCCATGAATTGCAGCACACCAGGCCTCCCTGTCCCTCACCGTCTCCCAAAATTTGCCCAAGTTCATGTTCTTTGAATTGGTGATGCTGTCCAGCCATCTCATCCTCTGATGCCCTTTTCTCCTTCTGCCCTCAATCTTTCCCAGCATCAGGGACTTTGCCAATGAGTCATCTGTTTGCACCAGATGGCCAAAATATTAGAACTCAGCTTCAGCATCAGTCCATCCAATGAATATTCAGGGTTGATCTCCCTTAAGATTGACTAGTTTGATCTCCTTGCTGTCCAAGGGACTTCAGGAGTCTTCTCCAGCACCACAGTTTGAAAGCATCAATTCTTTGGCATTCTGCCTTCTTTATGGTCCAGCTCTCACAACTCTGTGACCATTGGGAAGACAATAGCCTTGACTATACGGACCTTTGTCAGCCGAGTAATGTCTCTGCTTTTCAACAGACTGTCTAGGCTTGTCATCGCTTTCCTGCCAAGAAGCAATTGTCTTCTGATTTCATGGCTTCAGTCACTGTCTGCAGTGATTTTGGAGCCCAAGAAGGAAATCTTCACTACCTCCCCCTTTTCCTGTTCTATTTGCCATGGAGAAGGAAATGGCAACCCACTCCGGTGTTCTTGCCTGGAGAATCCCAGGGACGGGGGAGCCTGGTGCGCTGCCGTCTGTGGGGTCGCACAGAGTCGGACACCACTGAAGCGACTTAGCCACAGTAGCAGTAGCAGCAATGGGGCTGGATGCCATGATCTTAGTGTTTTTTTTTTTTTTTTTAAATATTTAGTCTTAAGCTAGCTCTTTCACTCTCCTCCTTAACCCTCATCAAAAGGCTCTTTAGTTCCTCTTCACTTTTTGCTGTAAGAGTGTCATCCACCTATCTGAGATTGTTGTTTCTCCTGCCTACCTTGATTCTGGCTTGTAACTCATCCAGCCCAGCATTTCTCGTGATGTGTTCAGTGTATAGGTTGAATAAACAGGGTGACAGCAGAAAGCAGCCACACTCCTGTCTCTATCTTGAACCAATGAGTTGTTTCATACAGGGTTCTAACTGTTGTTTCTTGACACGCATACAGGTTTCTCAGAATACAAGTAGGTGATCTGGTATTCCCGTCTCTCTTAAGTGCTTTCCATAGTTTCTCATGGTCCACACAGTCAAAGACGTTAGCATTGTTGATGAAACAGATTTTTTTTTTAATTCCCTTGCTTTCTCTGTAATTCAGCGAATGTTGGCAATTTGATCTCTAGTTTCTCTTCCTTTTCTAAACCCAGCTTGGCCCTCTGGAAGTTCCTGGCTTGCATAGTGCTGAAGCCTGGTATATTTAAGCGTGACCTCACTAGCATAGGAGATGAGTGTGATTGTCTGGCGGTTAGCACATTCTTTAGCACTGCCCTTCTTTGGAATTGGGATGAGGATTTACCTTTTCCAGTCCTGTGGCCACTGCTGGGTCTTCCAGATTTGCTGACATAATGAATGCAAAATCTTGATGTCATCATCCTTTAGGGATTTGAATAGTTCTGCTGGAATTTCATCAAATGCACTAGCTTTATTAACAGCAGTGCTTCTTAAGGCCCACTTGACTTCACACTCCAGAATGTTTGGTTCCGGGTGAATAACCACACCATCATAATAATCCAGTTCATTAAGATCTTTTTTATATATTTCTTCCTTGTATTCTTTCCATCTCATCTTGACCTCTTCAGCGTCTACTAGATCTTTACCATTTTTATTTTATTGTGCCCATATTTGGGCAGAATGTTCCCTTGATGTTTCTGATTTTCCTGAAGATAATGCAAATGGCATTATCTCATTCTTTTTTATGGCTGAGTAACATTCCATTGTATATACATACCATATCTTCTTTATCCATTCATCTGTAGATGGACATTTAGGTTACTTCCATGTCTTGGCTATTAAATAGTGTTGCAATAAATATTGGGGCATGCGTATGTTTTCAAATTAAAATTTTTTCTGGATATGTGCCCAGGAGTGGGACTGCCATTTCATGTGGTTTAGTTGCTAAGTTAAGTCTGACTCTTGTGACCCCATGGGTTGTAGCCTGACAGGCTCCTCTGTCCATGGGATTTTCCAGGCAAGAATACTAGAATGGGTTGCTATTTCCTTATAGTTTCATACTGCAACTCTATTTTTTTTAAAAAAAAAGCTAAAAATCTTTTTATTTATTTTTGATCATTTGTCTCCTCTACTAAAATGAGACCTCCCTCATTGGGAGGAAATGGAAAAAAAATCTGTTTGTGTTTTTTCACCGATGTACCTATAGCTTTCTGTGCATGGTAGATGCTCAATTTTTTTAAAATGTTGAATGCATGACTTTCTACTACATGTGGTTCACTTTGGTAAGAATTTTTTGTGCATTTAATTTTTGCTTACCCTTTTTTATTGGACTGAATGTTGGCCAACCATAGACATCAAGTTCTAATCCCTGGAACCTGTTAAATGTTAATTTATAAGGAAACAGGGTCTTTGAAAATGTCATTAGATTAAGGATTTTGAAATGGGAATATTATTCTGAATTATCCCACTGGGCCCTAGATCCAATCACAAGTGTCCTTATGAGAGAGGCAAAGAGAGATCATGTGTCAAATCTGAGATTACAGAAAAGGAGAAGGAAGTGTGACCATGAAGGCAGAGGTTGGAGTGATATGGCCACAAGTCACAAAATGCTGGCAGCTACTAGGAGGTGAAAGAGAAAAGGAATGGGTTCTCTCCTAGTGCTTCCAGAGGGAGAATGGCCCTGTCAACACCTAAGTTTTGAACTCGTGAAACTGATTTTGGACTTCCGGCCACCAGAATTAGGAGAGAATAGGTTTCTTCTTTACAAATAATTTTGTAAGTTTGGTTATATGATTTCCCAGTCCTGAAACAAATTAGAAACAAAAAACAATTAGGAAGAACATCTAAGCCAAAGATAGATGTATACACTGAATAGTGAAATGAGATATTCTGACAATAAAAGAGGAAACCAAACAAAATTCATTCAGTTGTCTTCAGAGTCACTATACCACAGCAATTACCTAATTGATATTCTTAACTCTGAAGGATAGACATAAGTATGATTATACTATGTATAATATGTATATTTCCTTTTATAAATGCTTCCATCAAATATGGCTGAAATTAAAGCAGTTTTTACTTGAAAAGCTTAACTTTCAGTTACTTTAGAATTTCACTTTTGCAGAGCTTAGTTCTCCAGGAAGCATTTACCCAGAAAAAAATATTTTTATATGTAACCAATATTTTATATGTAACCACCCTTTGAGAGTTTTAAAAGCCAAGGACTCCATATGATTCAGTAGACTTTTGAGTTGGATATTGTTCCAGTAAGTGTTGAATTACTCAGTTAAGGTAATAGATTTTATACCATCACAAGGCCCTCCATTGCTAGGAAAATATGAACGTGTATCATCAGAAGTAATTTTTAGGCTTTTTCCCTACTAGGAATTTAAGAAATTATTGTTAAATATACAAAAATGCAATCCTACCGAAATTTTCTGTGGATGTAACATTGAGCCACTGAAGGTTGGCTATGAAAGATTTTGGGTAGCTTAGTTTCCTACTGCTTACAGTAATTCAGAAGTATATCCTAATAACAGTAGGAGCTACAAAAATTCAGTTCTTTTGCCACTTGCAACAGCCCATGTAACTCAACAGATGCTTACTCCATTTTCAGCCCCAAGTAATATCATTCAAAACAAATTGTGGTAATACTATGTTTCCTATCTCTACTGGTTTAGGAATTCAGATTTAAGCTAATCATTACATAACATTCCTTTGGTCACTGTTAATGGTCCAAGACTGGGACAAGATCTTATTTGTCCAGTCAAACTGAAGAGAACTTTTATTATTTGGTTGAAAGATAGGCTCTCCATCTTTCCTGATGGATATGAATAAAGAAGCATCATCTGCCAGAAGCTATCATCTGACGAAGAAGGAAGTGTGTCAAAATCAATACACAGAGGAAAAAAGAGCTCAATGGATTTCAGAGATATTACATTGTGGTCTATGTGCACATAAAACAACCACTTCCCCCTACCTTTGGACTTTCTGATAGTGAGAACATACCTTTTATTATTGTTTAAACCAAAATCATTCTCATATAAATAATGTAGGTGAAGATGTAGAGACAATATATTTAAACATTTTTTCAAGGTGATTAGCTATGGAGTACAATACAGAGATAATGTAGGTGGCTGAATGCTTAAAGGAAGAAGAAAATGATAGATGAGGCGAAGAAAATGATAGATGAGGCATAGAAAATCTTTACTGAGAAAGTTCCATGAGCTGATGAGATGAGTGATATCCAAATTACATGGGAATAGGTAAGATGATTCCTCAATTATAGCAAGTGAGTAAAAGAACAGACGGAGATGCAGGAGGCTAGACATATTTATTAGAGAAATCTCTATTAAATAGCTTCTATTTTCTCAGCAAAGTTAGATAGTATGTCTGCTGGAAGATTGAGCTGGCATGGAATAGTGGTTTTTAGGAGCTGAAGAAGTCATGAAATAGTAATTAAAGAGACTGGGTAAATTAGGTTGCATTAATGTCACCAATTCTTCACTGCTTCATATAGTCACATTCTTTGTCCTATAACATTGCAGTTATTCCCACAGAAGGGGCAGATAATATATCTACTTTCTGACTTTGGGTTTAACTGTATGACTTTCTTTCACCAGTAGAATGAGTTGGATGTGCCTTTATGCCAGTTTTTAGTTTATATCCTAAAAGGTCTTGCACAGTGACCCTGGATCTCTTGTTTTGCTGCTAATGCCTTAAGAACATGTCTAGGATGGCTTGCTTATTCTAGGAGGAAGATGAGACCTATGTAAAGGAGAGCTGCCACAATTGAACCATTCCAGATGGGTCTGGCCTATATTAGACAACCCCCATCTGATTTCTAGATTTTGCATTTCTTTTTAGGTAGTAACAGGTAATTGATATACTGGGAAAGTAACTTTATTAAGGAAGTTAACATTAAATATTAGGACTATTTGAAGGCTCAGTTAAGACTGGAGATTATAAATTAATAGTGATATTAACCTGTCCTGTTAGGGAATGTCCTCCTGTAGAGTAGAGCATCAAGGTACAAGAATACGGAAGGCAGATGAATGAGTTGGAAAATAACAAGAAAAGGTGGCTAATGGATAGTGAGAAATTGGCATTAGAAATAATATAGTCATGGGTATACTTAAATACAATAAACTAGTGAGTATAACAAAAAAATAAGTAAACTCACAGACATAGAGAACAAACTAGTGGCTACCAGTGGGGAGAGTGGAGGGAGAGGGAGAAAATAGGGGTAGGAGATTAAGAAGTATGAACTATTAGGTATACAAAAGCTATAAGGATATTATCTACAATGAAGGAAATATAACCAATATTTTACAATAACGATAAATGGAGTATATCCTTTAATATTGTGACTCACCATACTGTATACCTACAAGTTACATAACATTGTATAGTAACAATATTTCAATTAAAAATAATAAGTTAGAAAGTTGTGATTAGAAAAAGGAAACATTTGAATAAGTGATAATGAATATAAACAGTTCAAGTTTATGACCACAGGAAGTAGCTAATGTAGAAAAGAAGACCAAGGGATGAAAACATATAGGAACTGAGAGATTAGAACAGCTAATCTGTGAGACTGTCAAGTCACTCAGGATGCTTGTCAGAAGCTGCAGTAGATGAGACTCACTTTGGAGGAGTGCATTGGAGATTCTTCTGAATTTTTGTAGTTCCTAGTGCTATTGGGATATATTTCTAAATTTTTTTTCTAAATTATTTTAAGCAGTATAAATCTATGCTACCCAAAATCTTTCATAGCTAACAAGTGGCTCAATGTTATATCCACTGAAAATTCTAGTAGGTTTGGGTATTTTTATATTTAACTATAATTTATTAAATTCCTAGTAGGGAAAAAGCTTAAAAATTACTTCTGATGATACAAGTTCATATTTTTCTAGCAATGGAAGGCCTTATGATGGTATAAAATCTATTACCTTCACTTAGTAATTCAAAACTTACTGGAAGAATATCCAACTCAACAGTCTACTGAATCATATGGAGTCCTTGGCTTTTAAAACTCTCAAAGGGTGACTTTTAAAGGCTTTGGTTATATATAAAAATATTTTTTCTGGGTAAATGCTTCCTGGAGAACTAAGCTCTGCAAAAGTGAAATTCTAAAGTAACTGAAAGTTAAGCTTTTCAAGTAAAAACTGCTTTAATTTCAGCCATATTTGATGGAAGCATTTATAAAAGGAAATATACATATTATACATAGTATAATCATACTTATGTCTATCCTTCAGAGTTAAGAATATCAATTAGGTAATTGCTGTGGTATAGTGACTCTGAAGACAACTGAATGAATTTTGTTTGGTCTCCTCTTTTATTGTGAGACATCTCATTTCACACTCAGAGCACACATCTGTCTTTGGCAGTCCTCCTTTTCTTCCTGATTGTTTTTTGTGTCTAATTTGTGTCAGGACTGGGAAATCATATAGCTAAACTTATTTAATTAAATGTAAAGTAGAAATAGTAGTCTTTAAATAAGTACCTGAAAGAATTTAATCTTATGAGATTTGTTAGAAATATTTTTCCTCCTTATGGACTTTTAAATATATTTGCTGGTTCTGAACACTTTAAATTTCTGTTCTATGATTTCAAGATCAGCAAGATATTACTATACTTTTTATAAAAACTTGGATTTAAACTTTTTTTGTTATGTGGATTCAAGATGAATAGAATTACTATTAATGTTATCCAATTCAAATCTTCATATCTTAGATAAACATAGCTTATTTTATAGGCTATGAAATATGAAACATTAAATAGTTTATGAAACATAAACTATTTCAAAGCTGAAGAAGGCCTTAGAGAACATTATTCCAAGGAAGATTTTTTTATCTTACTGTAAAAAATAATTTTTGAAAGAGTCATCTAAAAAGGATATTGAATATCTTGCTCTAAGAACGGGGGATATTAAAAAGTGTGATATGAATCTCACTCAATCTGGTTGTCTTGATTCTGGTTGACTAGAAATTGAATCTGGAGTTTCCTAATATTAAAACTAAGTATAGTTTTTATTCTGCATTTATTTAAACTTATCTTCATAATCTTCAATAAACTGTCTTAAAGTATCATGACAATGAGTAACCAAAGAAAAAGACACCCTCAACTCATATATGAATATACTCAAAACTGTTTAATTTCAAGCATAGCTAAGAATCTACAAATGGGTCATTAAGCACTTAATATTAATGACAGAAATACGGTTCCTAAATTTAGAAGAGATAGTCACACTTGTCAAAAATAAGACTGTTTTATGTTTTAATGTAGAAAGTAGTTTTAGCATAGTAATATAGAAAATGAGCTACAGAACTTAGAGGAAGAAATAACCCCAGTGATGGTCCAATTACACACTTAGTGAGCTTTGAAATCGTTTAATTGTCTTTGGAGAAATTGAATCTTAAAAAATTTGAGTAAATTTTCCATGGTTCATGGAGAGTATTTTCTTTCTTTGTTTATTCATTTAGTCTTCACATATCTGTTGTCTATCTAGTGTTCCAGGAAGAATATAAGGCTCTCTGACTACACCATTTAAAAAAAGACTTCAAAGATGTTCATAATCTACTGGCAAAAATGAGACTACTATCCAACATCAGAACTAGACTTCTAAGGCTTGTTCTTGGTTTCTTTCTCATATATATTGTCACACTTCATTTGTTGGTATCAAATACTTCAGAAGACCCTGATTCTATTCTGAGTACTCTAACTTTGGATAAAATATTTTCAGGTCCTTAGGACCTATTTCCCATTTTTAACCTAAAGATAAGCTGCTCGGTCTTTTTCTGGGCTACTTTAACAATAATAATATAATATGTGTGAAAAAAATTTTAATTGTGCATATAGAGTAACCAGAAATAGAACAAAAGTTAAAAGATTTATCTAAGTTCACTCAGACAGCAGAATTTCCAGATTTCCTGCCCACTGTGTCAGGAAGCTATTGTTCTTATTCTGTTGCTACTGTCCTTCCTTTGGTTACTGTCTGGATAACTTTGAATGAAATCTGTACAAGCAATGGCTTCTGAACTTATTAAATAAAATGTTAGTGTATTACTCAGGGATCACTAGAGAAATATAACCAATAAGATGTATGTATGTAGAAAGATTTATCTTATATAATTGGCTCACATGCTTACAGAGGCTTTGACAGTCCAAAATCTGCCAGGAGAGGTGACTGGCAGGATGGATACTCAGGAAAAAGTGGCAATTTGAATCCAAGTGCAGTATACCATAGAACCAAAAACACCCTGTGTTGAAGATAAATTCTGAAGGCAGTCTTATTAAGAATTTTCTCTTTCCTGGGGATGTTAGCCTTTTATTCTATTCAGATCTTCAGCTGATTAGATGAGCCCCAATCCCCCACATTATGGAAAGCAATCTGCTGTGCTCAGAGCTCCTAATTTAAACATAATTCTCATCCCCAAATGTCCACAAAGATGCATCCCAGAATGGTTTTTGACCAGATATCTGGGCACTGCGGTCTAGGCAAATTGACACAAAAAATCAACCATGGTTGTAAACATGAATTAATCAGTCATCAATACATGTTTATAACCTAGATTCTTGTCTAACTTACTTTGGAATAAATAAAGGAGAAATTACATTTTCCATCCAGGTCAGTTTTTCACACCAAAATTGATTATTTTTAATAGATGATTTATAATAAGTTTTGTGGGTATCATATTTAATAGTTCATCTTGGACCCTGAATTTAAACTAATTAGAATTTTATTTAAAACAAGAAAACAGGGCTTCCCTGGTGGCTCAGCAGTAAAGAATCTAATTGCCAATGCAGGAGGTGCAGATTTGATCCCTGGGTCAGGCAGATCTCCTGGAGTAGGAAATAGCAACCCATTCCAGGATTCTTGTCTGGGAAATCCCATATACAGAGGAGCCTGGTCAGCTACAGTCCATGGGGTTGCAAAGAGTCAGACATGACTTAGTGAGTGACTAAACAAAGATAATAACAACAAACAAGGAAACAAGCATATAATCATTCAAAAATATTCATTTAAAGAATAAATTAACTTAGTGCTTCTAGTATTAGGTGCCATCTCAAGCATTACTCCACATTATGAATTCAAATTAAAGTCTTTAAAAAGATTTTGTTTTCTAAAAAAGTTGTACAATTCAGGAGTCCATATCTCCTAAATTCCTATTTATTTCTCTTTGCTCACCAATCATATTTCTTTTCATTAATATTTCCCAACTTTTAAATGTATTTGATTTAAAATCTACTAATTAACGAGCCAACCAGCAAACACCAACCCTGCACAAGCTACTTGACCAAGCAATTCAAAGTCTTGAAATATGCCTCTGATGTATGCTTCTATCTGGGGAAAAAAATGAGACTTCAGTCCTCAAAGGAACACTTCTCATTATCTTGGATCAAATAATCTTTTACTAAAAAGAAAGGGCAGAAAATACCATCTGCCTTAAGTAAATAACTTTAAGGGTGATTTAAAAATTTTTCAAAAGAACAAAGTTATGAAGTGCTATGCATAATGTATGCTAATTTGTATTATGCAATATTAATAAAGTACAAACATTTTAATGTCTGAAATCAGGCCAGTTTCCTGAGCTTTGAAGAGTGATAATTATTTAATTTTACATTTATCTAATTTTATTTAAAATGATAATGCTATAAGCACAATGACTTTGCTTGATATTAGAACAAGCTCAAGGCCAAGTAGTTTTTGTCATGGTTACTTTACTCACTAGATATCTGACTCTATGCTATAGTTTTACTTTTTCTAGACCTTAGAGCAGAATGAGTTTTCTAGCTGTAAACTGGTGATAAAGCTGAATACCTTAAGGAAAGCAAAATACTCATTCAACACACCAAGAATTCTAAGCCAGTCAAATTCAAGATGTATATCCTGAATAGTTTGCCTTGGAAATGAACCAAGATCGTTCTGTCATTTTTGAGACTGCAACCAAGTCTGCACTTTGGACTCTTGTTGACTGAGGGCTACTCCATTTCCTCTGTGGGATTCTTGCCCACAGAGGTAGATATAATGGTCATCTGAATTGAATTTGCCCATTTCTGTCCGTTTTCAGTTCATTGATAACTAAAATGTCGATGTTCAGTCTTGCCATCTCCTGTTTGACCATATCCAATTTACCTTGATTCATGGACCTAACATTCAAGGTTCCTATGCAATATTGTTATTTACAACATTGGACTTTACTTTTACCACCAGATACAACCACAACTGGGCATTGTTTCTGCTTTGGTTTGAAAGTGAAAAAGTGAAATTTAGCCACTCAGTCATGTCCAACTCTTTGCAACCCTGTGGACTGTAGCCCACCAGACTCCCCTTTCACAAAATTCACTAGGCAAGAATACTGGAGTGGCTTGCCATTTCCTTCTCCAGGGGATCTTCCCAACCCAGGGATTGAACCCAGGTCTTCTGCGTTTCGGGCAGATTCTTTACTGTTTGAGCCACAGGGAAGCCCTGCTTTGCCTAAGCCTTTTCATTCTTTCTGTAGCTATTTCTCCACTCTTTGCCAGTAGTATATTGGACACCTACTGACCTGGGGGGATCATCTTTCAGTGTCATATCTTTTTGACTTTTCATACTGTTCTCAAGGCAAGAATACTGAAGTGGTTTCCCTTTCCCTTCTCCAGTGGAAGATGTTTTGTCAGGCCCTAACTAGCAAGACTTGCCCTTCAGTCACTCAGCATAGTCGGATGACATGCCTGGTGCCCTGGTTGATCCACTGCTGGTCCTTGTTAAGCATGTAAGCCTTCACTGATATTGGATGTCGTCAGTCAACGTGTGGGTGGGGGTTGAGACAAAGGCCCTGCTGGAGTGGGAAGGGGGTCCCCAAGAAAAAGAAATGCAAGAAGGCAAAGTGGTTTTCTGAGGAGACCTTACAAATAGCTGAGAAAAGAGTGGGAGTGAAAAACAAAGGAGAAAGGGGAAGAGATACCCAACTGAATGCAGAGTTCCAGAGAACAGCAAGGAGAGTTAAGAAAGCCTTCTAATGTGAACAGTGCAAAGAAATAGAGGAAAAAAACAGAATGGGAAAGACTAGAAATCTCTTTAAGCAAATTGGAGATACCAAGGGAATATTTCATGTAAAAATGGGCACAATAAAGAACAAAGATGGCAAGGACCTAACAGAAGCAGAAGAGATTTTAAAAAGGTGTCAAGAATATACAGAAGAACTATACAGAAATGCTCTTAATGACCCAGATAACCAGGATGGTGTCGTCACTCACCAGAGCCAGACATCCTTGACTGTGAAGTCAAGCGAGTATTAAGAAGCATTACTACAAACAAAGCTAGTGGAAGTCATAGAATTCCAGATGAATTATTTCAAATCCTAAAAGATGATGCTGTGAAAGTGCTGCACTCAGTATGCCAGCAAATTTGAAAGACTCGGCAGTGGTCACAGGACTGGAAAAGTTCAGTTTTCACTCCAATCCTGAAGAAAGGCAGTGCCAAAGGTTGTTCAAATTACTGTATAATGGCACTCTTTTCACGTGCTAGCAAGTTTATGCTCAAAATTCTTCAAGCTAGGCCTCAGCAGTATGTTGTCCCTCATGAGAGGAAATAGCAGCATTCTTTTATTGAAATAAAACAAAACAAACCCACCCGTTTTGAGTGTTACTGCATGCAAGGCACTCTATAGGACCTACAGTGGTGAAAGGAAAGACATTCCTTCTTTAAGGGAATTTGTGCTCCAGCAGGTAACAGAGATAAAAACTACCCAGTAACTTCTTTAATCACAATTATATGTAGCATGTATTCCAGACATTCTTTGCTCAATTTTGGTCAAAGAAATTTAAATTTAATTTTAAATAAAATATTAATGAATTAAAATTAAAATTTATTTGACTATAATTGAGCAAAGAATGTTAGGAATACATGCTACATATAACTGTGATTTAAAAAATTACTGGGAAATTAGTTTACACATACACATGCCACACGCACACACAAACCCCATCTCCACCCTCAGAAGCTGATTCCGAGGCTGTATCCTTAGAGCACTGATGTCTGCTGCTGCTGATGTGCCAGAGGCTGGCTCACCCTTGCAGCCATTGGACTGTTGATAAATGACCAGCTGTGGAATGGCTTGCTCCTCTCACGCCGACATGTTGGAGGACCTGGGTTCCTTCCCTGGGTCAGGAAGATCCCCTGGAGAAGGAAATGACAACCTACTCCAGTATTCTTGCCTGGGTAATTCCGTGGACAGAGGAGACTGGCGGGCTACAGTCCATGGGATCGCAAAAAGTCGGACTCGACTGCCAACTAACCCTTTCTTCTTTGATTCTTTGATTCTGGTTTCCAGGAGAAACTTAAAACTCCAGTTCCCTACTCCTCTAACTTTGCCTCCGGGAAAAGGGAGGAAGTCTGAGGACAATAGTCATCACTGTGACACTACCACTTTTTATGATTCTGCCCATGCTCCAGTTGAACAGGGACACATTTGCAGTACTCGCTCTAAAAGCTCCAGCTGAACTATAACACTCTTTCCTCTCTTGTGGATGACTCCAAACTTTGGAGATGTATGAAGAGAGATGAGCAATCAGGAAATGTGCCAGAGTCCTAGATTCCCCAATGCTGTCTCAAACTTCTTCTCATTCTGTCTCTGGCTGTGATGAACTTTTTTAGTTCCTGGAAAATACTGGACTCTCTTTTGCAACATGACTTCTGTAGATGCTCCACCATCTGTCTCAATTTTCCTTCTTAAAGTCACTATATTTCCCCTTCTTAATTCCTATTTGGGCTTCCCTGGTGGCTCAGATGGTTAAGTGTCTGCCTGCAGTGCGGGAGACCCAGGTTCAATTCCTGGGTTGGGAAGATTCCCTGGAGAAGGAAACGGCAACCCACTCCAGTATCCTTGCCTGGAGAATCCCATGGACGGAGGAGCCTGATAGGCTATAGTCCACGGGGTCGCAAAGAGTCGGACACAACTGAGTAACTTCACTCACTCACTCACTCACTCAATTCCTACTTATCCTTTAATTTCTAATATAAAAACTACTCACTGGGGCAAGGTATCCTTTCTTTCTTTCATGTGGCCTTGCAGCAACTCAGGTGCCATTTCTTATGGACCTTATCTACATAACAATTTTATTATCTTTGTGATTTACAAAGGTCTATCTCCTGCACTTATCCTTGACATTAGCAATTGAGAGTCCCCAACCCCAAAATCACTGCAGATGGTGATTGCAGCCATGAAATTAAAAGACGCTTACTCCTTGGGAGGAAAGTTATGACCAACCTAGATGGCATATTAAAAAGCAGAGACATTACTTTGCCAACAAAGGTCCATCTAGTCAAGGCTATGGTTTTTCCATTGGTCATGTATGGATATGAGAGTTGGACTGTGAAGAAAGCTGAGCGCCTGGCAGAGAATGTTTGATGGGAGGATTCCTACATGCTGTCTCTCATGAGTCCTTTGTCCCTCTTCAAGCGGAACAGCACGCTGCTCCCAGGGACTGAGGTCATTGTGTGAGGCAAGCATGAGTCTCCTTTAGTAAACATTCTCCTTAGGACAAAACAGCTTAATCTCCTTCCCCTTTCTTGAGATATGGATTGTGTCCTGACCTTGTGACTAACATTACCCCTTCTTCCCTTGGTAATGGTTGCTGTACATTTGGTTTTCTGATCTCTATCATTCCCGAAAGAAGTTTCTTGTACTGTAGCCTATATATACTCATAGAAAAATCATTAAAGCACCTTTGCTCCATCAGAGCTTAGGTCCCCGGGTCTTTTTTGTCTCTCTCTCTCTTTCTCCCTCTCTCTTTCTCTCTTTTACTTTCTTATCGTCGACTCCGTACCACCAGGTTCCGGTCCATTAAAGGACCCCAACAAATGGCGCCAAGGAACAGGGACACTGATATACGCAGTACATCGGGCGGAGTGACTCAGGGACCCATTGAGGTCGGTAAGTACTAAGGCATGGGTTAAACGGCTGGCCAGCCCCATTATTTTTCTACTTTACTTTACCATTTGTTTAAATTTCAAGGACTTCTGGCTTCATGGCAATAAATAGAGGCTTGCCTTCAAACAGTAGTTAAACATAATCCTTAGTTTTCTGATAAATGCAGTTTTGATTTAAAAATTTGGCTCCAGGTCAAAGAAAATGTTAAATGAGCAACCAAACAAAGAAAAAAATATTCCAATTGATCTCTAGCCCCTATGGGCTGTTATTAAAGCTATAATTTTGCCATTTCAAGATACATTCTAGCCCTTCCAATATCAGCAACAGACAAAACACTTATTACATAAATATAAATTAAATGATTAAACTTTACAAAAGACCCAATTAAAACAATACAAAATATCTCAAAATTTTCTTACTAGCCCTGCCCTGGCTGCTCCAAATGCTTCTCCTCTGCCGACAGTCACAACTCCAAAAGTCTCTCATTTGTTGGAACCTAATAAAAAGTTATGCTAATTTTTAAACTAGATTAGAAGCTACTATTTCCCGTACTGTAATTGGAAAAAAAACCCAAAAAAAAACAGCTAGAGAAATTACTTGCTTATGAGAATGCAAATCAAAAATGTCAAAGAGCTATAGCTGCAATTTGTGAGACTAAAATTATTATTGATTACTTAAAAGCTTATCACAATCTAGGATCAGAAGCTCAAAAGATGCAAATGCTGATTGAGGCAATGGCTACTATCTATAAAAAGGGAAATGAAAGATGCTTTAATTATGTGGAGATAAAAATCATTTAAAAAGGGACTGCCCTAAGAAGGCTAATAAAATACCAAAAATTTTGCCCTCGCTGCCGTAGAAGAATACACTGGGGCAAAAGTTGTAAATTTAAATTTGATATTGATGGAAAACCTATTCCAGGAAACTCCAAACAGGAGCAAATTCTATCTTTTCCCTCAAACCCTCAACATTAGGCAGTGCTGCCATCGATATACCAGCCCTAAATGATTTTTTCCTTTACCCTCAAACAATCCCTACTAGAGTGCCTACCGGACTTTTTGGACCCCTGCCCCCACAAACCTTTGGTCTTTTGCTTGGCCGATCTAGTCTGACTTCTAAAGGAATTACTGTTCACCCTGGAATAATTGATTCAGATTATAAAGGAGAGATTCAAATTCTGATGTCATCTCAGATTCTATGGCAATTCAAAAAGGGGGACAAAATTGCTCAATTACTTCTTTTACCTTACATTTCTATTAATTCCTCTAATAATGTACGGACAGATAGGTTTGACAGTACAGATCAAAAACAATCTTTGTGGACATCATTAGTATCTGAGTATGCCCGACCAAATATAAATATCAAAATTAATGGTAAAAGATTTTCTGGTCTCCTTGACACTGGATCTGATATTACTATTATTTCCAAATATTTATGGCCCAAATCCTGGCCTGTACAAAAGGTCTCTTGCCAAATTGCAAGAATTTCTCAAACTAAAGTACAAGAAGTTTATCAAAGTGTTCAAATATACTCATGTGAGGGACCAGAAGGCCAACCTGCAACATTAAAACCTTATGTGATAAATGTACCCTTTAATCTAATAGGAAGGGACTTGCTTATACAATGGCAAACTCAGATATACATTCCACATTTTTCCTAGGGGCCACTGCTCATTTAACAAACAAAACAATTATTAAAATAACTAAGAAAAATTATGAGCCTATTTGGACAAAGCAATGGCCCCTTAAGAAAGAAAAATTACAAGCTACTAAAGAACTTATAAACACACAATTAAAATGGAAACATATTGAAGAATCTTGCTCTTTTGGGAACTCTATTTTTGTTATAAAAAAGAAACATAACAAATGGTGTCTCTTAACAGAGTTTAGAAAAGTTAATTCTTTTATGAAACCTATGGGTACATTGCAACCAGAGATCCCATCACCTATTACTATTCCTCAAAATTGGCACATTATTATTACTGATTCACAAGATTCCCTTTTAAATATACCTTTACACCCTTTAGACCGGGAGAGATTCACTTTCTCTCTCCCTTATCCTAATCATATCGGGCCTCATCAAAGATTTCAGTAGACTATGTTACCTCAAGGTATGCTTAAAAGTCCTGCTACTGCTGCTGCTAAGTCGCTTCGGTCGTGTCCTACTCCATGCGACCCCATGGATGTCAGCCCGCCAGGCTCCCCGTCCCTAGGATTCTCCAGACAAGAGTACTGAAATAAGATGCCATTGCTGTCTCCATAACAGTCCTAGTATTTGTCAAAATTTTGTAGCCAAGGCTTTACTTCCTATGTGACAACAATTCCCTCATGCATATATCATTAATAATATACTATAGCTACAAAAAAGAGAAATGATATTTTTGACACTGAATGGCTATGATATTCTTTAGACTCTGGAGGAAACTGATGAAAATAAAATCTTTTCTGAAATTGCAAAACCGGTTCTTCTTGCATATGCAGTTAGGAAAAGGTTAACTTGTTAAAATATTTTTTTTTTTGAGCTCCAGTTCTGCCTGGGAAACAAAAATAGGCCTAAGAAAAAACCTGAAGTTAACTCTTATCATGTCCTTGGGATACACAGCCCACTCTATCTAGGACTCCAGCCATTAACAAATTGGTGGAGCTCAAAATAAATAAATGAAACAAAAGGATATTTTAAATTTCAAACGGAGAACTATGCCTATGTATCTAAAATTTTCTATGTCTCAATGTATGTCTTTTTTTTGGATAGTGTGGAGTTAATGAGCTCTATTTGGATTCAGCTTTACGTAAACTGAAGGGTGTTCAATGTTGGGTATAATGTTTATTTAAATGTGAATGTGATTTAAATATAATTATTTGTTAATCTAGTTGGGACATGTCTTAAGTCATCAACATTATATAATACTTTTATTATGCTTTGGTTTAAGGTAAACTAAGTTTGTCAACAAAAAGGTAACTCTTTATATATCTATATACACAAATATATAGATGAGATAAAAACTTTTAGATAAGCTCTTAGAAATAATTGTATTTTTGATAAAATGATCTGTTATCTATAATCTAGAGCCATCTCTTGGGGTTAGAGTGACAGGTTTCTAGAGTTGTGCTGAACTAAGTAATAGAAGTTTGTTAAATGGCTGGGTCATTTCCAAATGAAGTAAGATTTTGAAGCGTTAATTGCTAAACATTGGCTTACTCTTAAAAGGGGTTTGTCTTGCAAAAGAGTTGAAGAGATTTTGAGCTGTTAATGAATATAAATATGTATTTATATAGAAATGGATATATATATAATATAATATGATTTGAAAAATATGTTCAATGGTCCATAAAATGCTAACATACAAGAATTTCATGGTTGCTATAGAAAAGTAAAATATATGCTTTTAATAGAAAGATATAAGAAATGGCAAATAAAATGATGAATACAAAAATATTTTTTTAATTGTTAAAACATTTATTATAGAATAGAGTGGTATTTATATAAGCTTTACTAGATTAGTTTTTCATTGTCGTTCTAGCTACAGCAAATGTTCTTTCTCCAAATTAAACCAAATTGGAAATAAAAAAAAAATTCTGAAAAAACAATATTTAACAAAATTAACTTTGGTCAGCAGATACATTCAGACTGCAAATATATTAGAAAATGCAGTTGAAATGCTTGGGTGGATCACAGTGAAAACCACAAAGTATGGTATGTTTATTTGAAATAAACATTGCATTTGTTTATTATGCTATCATACTTTGTTTTGGCCTTTTAACTTTTAAAGATATTTAGTGCTGGAATTTTAAAAAGGCTTATGACAAATAAAAGAAAATTTTATGGCAAATTGATGTAGCTCATTGTCCTAAACTTTCTTCCTCTTCCTTCTTACATGTCTCGATCCATACAAATTCTTCTTTTCTAGGGGTAACACTTCTCTAAGGTAAGACACACAACATGTTATAACCCACCTATCAGCTTAGTTCATGATAATGAAAACACCTAATTCTATAAAAACAGACAATGACTCTGCCTATATTTCTAAGCAGTTCAAACGATTTTTACATTCATTCTCTATTAAACAGATTGCAGACATTCCTTATAGTCCACAAACACAAGACATGATTGGACAAACACATTACACACTGTAACTGCAAATAAAAATTTAAATAAGAGAAAATACACAGGAACACGTCTGTCTTCCTTGTCCAGAGCAAACTTTGTTAGATTCTGGTGTAGTGTAGTCTTTAAGCCTATAACTATTGTTGGTGTGACTATTTCTGTTCCCAATGTGTAGGATTCTTAAAGCAGGGCGAAAACGGCATAAAAAAAAAAAAAAAAAAAAAAGACACCATTTCCCGAATGGATTATTTGTTCCTAAGAATATCAGAAATGCGGAATGTTTGCCTTCTTTTCAGGTCTGTCTTGGAAGTGTAGTCATCCTCTTTAACACACTGAACAGTGAGATTCAACAGTTGCTAAGCTGCATTTCTTCTTCAAGGACAAGGTCAAACATATTTGGATGTGAGCAACATTTCATTTGTCAAGTTGTTCTGCATCACCTTTTCAATAATTTCACTTAGGAAAAAATATTTAAATCATTACTCCTAATCCTTTGCCCCAAATAACACAAACCACAGACAAATACCAGTCCCAAACAGATTTCTGAATGATTTTTTTCTTTTGGACTGAAATATTTCCTAAGAATGTTTTCATCATTATCGCTTTCCTCTCTTTTTATAACTATTGTTAATATAGCCTTATTTGTTTTAAAGTTTTTAAACTTACCACAAAGAGATGTTTTGACAAAAGCAAAAAACAAACAAACAAAAAAAGAAGTTTTGAAACATTAAAGGACACCTCCTTTCCTTTGCCCATTTGATATCAAAACGGGTTAACTAATCAATAGAAGTCTTAGAAACTAATCTTACAGGAAAAGGATATGCTTCTATTTCTCCAGATGGATCCAACGAGCTCACATTACTTCCTCTTCAGAAGATTCAACCTAAGGGGGCCCCAGCATTCAGACTAGAGATGAAACAGCAAAAAACCCAGGAAGAAAGAATTCCAATATAAGCCATGGCGACATTAAAAATTTCCAAAAAACGCTGCACTCGACATCATCGACATTATGATCTCCCTACTTGGGGACAGACAAAAACCCTAACTAATTAAACTGAAAACCTGATTTCTCAACAGGGAATGCCTCGGAATCCTAAAAATATTTTTCTTCGCTATGCTTGCTTTGCTTGCTTTTGCTTCCCCCGCTCAGGCTGACCTGATTGATCACACTTACTGGGCTTATATACCTAACCCCCCTTTTTTATTGTAGGTTGTAAAATGGACAGATATAAAACCAATCATATTCACTAACGAGTCAACACATATGCCCCCTCCTTGGAACTGGAGGGGCCCTTTCATCCTGAAGAAAAAAAAAAAAAACTAATTAATATCATTCTAGGTTATGAAGTCCTTCCTTTATGTATGGGCCCAGCAGAATTATGTACAAACGTTAGTCGACAAACTTGGGCTTTCGTCCTGCCTCCAGAAAAGGGTTTTCAGACACTACTTGGATTATTTACTGCCCTTTCTTTGTCAGTGAACCATGTTTATACTACTGAAACTTTAGGGAAAGAACAAAAAACAACATGCCAAGTGTTTACTAATAAGAACTTTAAATATATTCCTGTTCACTGGGACTAATGTTAGGCCAAACAAGGAAAATTAATGTTTATAGCTAATCATACAATTGTCAATTGGGGACCCCATAATATGTGGTTATTGAACTGCTCAGATGATATTAACAATACTATGTATGATTATATTACTCAAGTAACATGGGAGGTTACTAATACTACAATGGAACATTACCATGACAGAGGACTTCTTGGCTAACTTGATGATGGAATGGCCCCCACCTCGTCCTCAAATCATCCTTGATAAACAGATTGGGCCTAAACAATGGGACATCTGAAAACTTGCTGCAAACACTGAAGAACTTGGGACTTGGACCAGACATTCCGCAGGGACCAATCATAGCTATAGCAATTATTTCTTTCACTATAATCAATCATATTTTATACAAGCCTGTGTTCCATTTCCTTTTGTTATAGCTATAGAAAACTTACAATTCAATAAGACTATATGTTCTGTAACTTGCATAAATTGCAGATTATATGCTTGTCTTAACTCCTCTGTTTCCTTAAGGTATGATTCTCTTTTAATTCTTCGATCTCTACGTAGTCTATGGTTACCAATAAATCTCCAACGGCCCTGGGAAGAAGGTCCCATGGCTGGACTTGCTTCCCGGTTGCTTACTAAATTGCTCCGGCCATCTAAACGATTCATTGGATGGCTGATTTTTAGTATTTTGGGATTAATAGCCATTTGCACCACTGCTGCTGTCACTGGTGTTGCTTTACAAACCTCTATTCAGACACATAATTTTATTCAAAATTGGACTAAAGATGCCCATAGTATATGGGCCACTCAGACTCAGATAGATGAGGAAATTCAAGAAGAAATACAGGAACTGAAAACAGCCATCGAATGGGTTGGAGATCAATTAACAGATGTACAAAAACAGGTGATGCTAAAATGTGACTGGAATTCTACTCAATTTTGTGTTACTCCTGTTCATTTTAATAATAGTGCCTACAACTGGGAACAAATCAAGTTTCATTTACAAAACATACATGATAATGTCTCTCTGAATGTACAATTATTACAAAAAGAAATATTTAAAACTTTTTCTAATAATCTGCCCTCTTCCATTGATATGGAAACTTTAGCTAAACAATTAGCTGATCAATTATCTGGGCTAGACCCACGTAGATGGTTTCAAAGTCTTACTCATAGCATTGGATCTGGAGCCATAATTTTGGTGATTGTCTTAACAATTATATTTGTTGTCTACCGTTGCCTTCATGCAAAGATTGTCAAAACTAAACAAACTCTGATGGTCAGAACTCTTCTTACAAATATTATAAATAAATAAGGGGGAATTGTCAGAGAATGTTTGATGGGAGGATTCCTACATGCTGTCTCTCATGAGTCCTTTGTCCCTCTTCAAGCGGAACAGCACGCTGCTCCCAGGGACTGAGGTCATTGTGTGAGGCAAGCATGAGTCTCCTTTAGTAAACATTCTCCTTAGGACAAAACAGCTTAATCTCCTTCCCCTTTCTTGAGATATGGATTGTGTCCTGACCTTGTGACTAACATTACCCCTTCTTCCCTTGGTAATGGTTGCTGTACATTTGGTTTTCTGATCTCTATCATTCCCGAAAGAAGTTTCTTGTACTGTAGCCTATATATACCCATAGAAAAATCATTAAAGCACCTTTGCTCCATCAGAGCTTAGGTCCCCGGGTCTTTTTTGTCTCTCTCTCTCTTTCTCCCTCTCTCTTTCTCTCTTTTACTTTCTTATCGTCGACTCCGTACCACCAGGTTCCGGTCCATTAAAGGACCCCAACAAGCGCCGAAAAATTGATGCTTCTGAACTGTGGTGTTGGAGAAGACTCTTGAGAGTCCCTTGGACTGCAAGGAGATCCAACCAGTCCATCCTAAAGGAGATCAGTCCTGGGTGTTCATTGGAAGGACTGATGTTGAAGCTGAAAGTCCAATACTTTGGCCACCTCATGCGAAGAGTTGACTCACTGGAAAAGTCCCTGATGCTGGGAGGGATTGGGGGCAGGAGGAGAAGGGGATGACAGAGGATGAGATGGCTAGATGGCATCACCGACTCGATGGGCATGAGTTTGAGTAAACTCTGGGAGTTGGTGATGGACAGGGAGACCTGGCGTGCTGAGATTCATGGGGTTGCAAAGAGTCGGACACGACTGAGCGACTGAACAGCAGAAAGGGACTTCTCTAGTGGCCCATGTGGTAAAGAATCTACCTGCAATGCAGGAGATCCAGGTTTGAGTTTTGTGTCAGGAAGATCCCCTGGAGAAGAAAATGGCAACCCGCTGCTGTATTCTTGCCTCTAGAATTCCATGGTCAGAGGATTCCATAGACAGAGAATTCCATGGACAGAGGTCTACAGTTCATAGCATCTCAAATAATTGGAGGACTGAGCAAGCAACTAACACTTTCACTTTCAACAAGGGAAAGGATATCAGTACTCAGCCTTATGCAGACTTCCAGAGAATAGCAAAGACCATCTTAAATGAAAAGAGCAAAGAAATGGAGGAAAACAATAGAATGAGAAAGACTAGAGATGTCTTCAAGAAAATGAGAGATACCAAGGGAACATTTCATACAAAGATGGGCACAATAAAGGACAGAAACAGGATGGACCTAAGAAGCAGATGATATTAAGAAGAGGTGGCAAGAATACATAGAACTGTACAAAAAAGATCTTCATGACCCAGATAACCACGAGAGTGTGATCACTCACCTAGAGCCAGACATCCTGGAATGTGAAGTCAAGTGGGCCTTAGGAAGCATCACTATGAACAATGCTAGTGGAGGTGATGGAATTCCAGCTGAGCTATTTAAAATTCCAAAAGATGATGCTGTTAAAATGCTTCACTCACTATCTCAGCAAATTTGGAAAAGTCAACAATGGACACCGGACTAGAAAAAGTCAATTTTCATTCCAAACCCAAAGAAGGGCAATGCCAAAGAATGTTCAGACTACTATACAGTTGTGCTCATTTCTCATGCTAGCAAAGTAATGCACAACTGACATGGTTCCAAACCGGGTAAGGAGTACAAGGCTGTATATTGTCACCCTGTTTATTTAACTTCTGAGCAGAGTACTTTATGTGAAATCCCAGGCTGGATGCATCACAAGCTGGAATCAAGATTGCTGGGAAAAGTATCAATAACTTCATATATGCAGATGATACCATTCCAATAGCAAAAAGTGAAGAGGAATTAATGTGCCTCTTGATAAGGGTAAAAGAAGAGTGTGAAAAAGCTGGCTTGAAGCTCAGCATTAAAACAACAACAACAGCAACAACAAAAACTAAGATCATGGCACCCAGTCCCATCACTTAATGGCAATAGAAAGGGAAAAAGTGGAAGCAGTGACAGGTTTTATTTTCTTGGGCTCCAAACTCACTGCAGATGGTGACTGCTCCATGAAATTAGAAGACACTTGTTCCTTGGAAGGAAAGCTATGACAAAACTAGACAGCCTATTAAAAAGCAGAGACATCCCTTTGCCAAAAAATGTCCATATAGTCAATGCTGTGGTTTTTCCAGTAGTCATGTATGGATGTGAGAGATGAACCATAAAGACTGCTAAAATACTGATGCTTTTGAATTGTGGTGCTGGAGAAGACTTTTGAGAATCCCTTGGACTCCAAGTAGAGCAAACTAATCAGTCCTAAAGGAAATCAACCCTGGATATTCATTGCAAGGACTGATTCTGAAACTGAAGCTCCAATCCTTTGACCACCTAATGTGAAGAACCAAGTTATTTGAAAAGACCCTGATGCTGGGAAAGATGTAAGGCAAAAGAGAAAGGGACAGCAGAGGATGAGATGGTTGAATGGCATCACTGGCTCAATAGACGCGAATTTGAGCAAACTCTGGGAGAGAATGGAGGACAGGGAAGCCTGGCTTGCTGCATCCATGGGGTCACAAGGAGTCAGATACGACTTAACAACTGAACAAAAACAGCATCCAGTATTATGAATATGTATATTTGCATAGTCATAGAGATAAACTGACCTTCCTGTTTGCTCATCATTGATTCAAAATTTTCCATGAAACATGCTACATATAATTTTGAGGGCTCGGATACAGAGTGAATAAATAAATGAATACTAGCTTGAAGGCTAATATAGGAGGTTATATAGCAGGAGGTTTATAGCAGCTTTATTATCACAAAACTTAGGTTTATATGCAAAAGCACTGTAGATCAAGTTTATCACAGCCAGGGAGCTGTTTCTTTTTCCTCAGGAGGAAATACAACTACAATGAAATCTGTCCTTGTAGTTCTGATGAATTGTGTTTTGGTGATAGATAAGAAAAGAAAAAGACTTAAAGAACAGAATGAAAAATAACAATCAGTTGTTTTAGTAAAAAAAACTCAATGCTGTATACTTTTTAAACATAAAAGAGTGGCTTTGTTTACAGTTTTCATTGTAACTTTTATTTTTGCTTTAAGACAGCCTTGATATTTGAAATAATGTCAAGTTTTAAAAACAATGAAGTCAGAATCTGCCAACATGGAGACATTTGAATAATGGATCATAGAGTTAAGCCTGAGTTTATTATGAATCTATTGCAAGACTTTGTAAAAAAAAAAAAAAAAGAAATAAATCTCTAAATGGACTACCTATACTAAATTAAAAAAAAACAAACTTCCAAATCTCTTAATTACTGAATTCATATTCAAACTATCTTAAACAAACACATTTGTCATCCTACTGCCCTATACCCACTGTAAACAGTGAAAGTGTTAAATACCCATAAATCTGTGTTCATTCTGAACTCATTAAATTTGGGAACACTACCATTTCATCTCAACCCTGCCTTGAGTGCACAGAATTGCAACAAGATGGCAGAGACCTGGCTTTGCCCTCAGAAACCTATCACTCTCCTCCCATCAAGTGTATATTCTAAAAATCATATTAAACTATCCTTGGCTATTTCTTTTCTAACAGAATTAATTTTGTCCTTTTCTAGCATCTTGGTAATTTTCTAGTGCTTGGCGATTTTCAGTAACTTGACTAAACCAGTATTTTTTAAGCATCTACTACTATCACAGGATATTGGCTTTTATTGGAATAATATGGGTTAATGCTAGACATTGTGAGGATGAGTTCAACTGAGAGCAACCTTTAAATATCAAGAAACTGAATACATGAACAGATAAGCAGAGGGTTTTGACCTTACAGTACTCACCTAATAGATATATATGGCAGCTGTCTTTTCAATTTCTGTATTTCCTCCTCATAACTCCTTAGAATTGAGGGATAAAATGTGATATCTAACTGGGAAATATGGTCCTTGCCCCTGGCGAAGCCCAGTCCCTTAAACGCGTATCTCCTTTGGCTCTATTGTTAGTATGTGCACATGCCCACAATTGCTCTCCCCCACACGCACACATACATACCCAGATAAAATAGTGACCTTGAGAAATCAAAAACAATAAAATTTGGAGCAAGTACAATCCATCATAATTTCTTGAGCATAAGAGTAATATTTTTTAAGTGTTTCAGCAGATCCATATGGCAGTGAAAGCTGCATTGTACTTCTCAGATTAATTTACCAACTTTAGGCAGAGTTTATTGATGTCCTGCTACATAGTGGGGAGAAATGGAAACAGGGAGATTTATCAGGAAGCAGATGTAGTGAGCCAGGCATAAGTGAATAAAGATCTTTTCTGACTGATGTGATATAGAGATTAGTGGGAGTTGAAGGACAGGAAGAGGGAGAGATATTTCTAAGTTTGTGAGAAAAGAATGGGAGGCCACGTGTGGGGTAGGGGATAAAAAAGATACCGATTTTTGGCATGTTAGTTTGTGACAGTGCTGACCTATCTGAGTGAAGACGCTGTGTGGGCAGCTGGAGATGAATGATTGAAACTCAGGAGAGGGAAAGCAGGAAAATATGGGTTGGAAATACAGAGCTGTGGGATATTTTATCTTAACTTTAGCACCTTATTCAGTTAAAGGCCTCACTGCCTTTTTTCCCCCTTACTTTTCTTTCCATCATCAGTTGGATAGAAAGTATTCAAAGTTTCTTCATTTTGGTACTAATTATACCTTGATTGAACTATCACAATGCCTTATAAATTTGTCTCTTCAATTTGTTCTTAACCTTGCTCCAGCACATCATGTATGATTTTACAAGCCTTGCTTTTCCTAACAACTCTAAACAAATAATGTTTGGGGCTTCCTATTGCATACAAAATACAAGCTAGACTTCTTTCAGCCTGATTTTTCAGCTCCAAACTACTCCTTGCAGCCTAGTTTTTTTTTTTTATTATTGTCCTCCATGAAACCCATGCTGTAGCAAATTCATCTCCTCACTGATCATCACACATACTTGATGATTTCCCATCTCTGTGTGCTGCGTATGCTGATCCTGAATATCTAAAGTCAGCATGCCTAAATCCTAAGCGTAAAGCAACTGTTGATTCTGCCATTATTTCCCCAACTGAAGATCCCTTTCTCAATTACCTTGTTATTTTACCTGTATCATGCCACTAATCTCATTTTTTCTTGAATTAAATTTATTTGATAATCTTCCTAATTTCCCTAAAAATATCTTAAATTACTTGAAGATAACTGTTTCAGAAATAAGTTTTAAATTTTTGGTTCTCAGTATTGTTTTTTGTAGATAGCAGTACTCAATAGTTATTAAAGTAAACATGCTTTCTCATGGTTGCATTAGATTTTCAACTTTTTAGTTAGCATTATTTGGTTGCAAGCAAGAGAAAAGAGCTCTGCTTAACTTATGCCAAAAATGACTTTATTAAAAGCCTATGATGCAGCTCAAAATAGTAAAGAAAAAGTTGAAGAAACATCACTCAAAAAGCAAAGAAAGCAGGGTGTCCCCCAGGGGTACGAGGGGCAGGAATTAAGGGAAAATCTTCTTAATGTGTTATCATTGACACGAAACCAGCTCCTATAGTTTTGGTGTCTCAGCATCATTCTGGTCAAAGTTGAAATTCCTTAAAGAACTCTGATTGGCTTAGACTGAGCCAGTGACCAGGAGCAGGTGAGACTCCTTGACTGAAGTTCTAATAAGACTTCATGAAATGAAGACTGTTATTTTCCAAAACAAAATCAGAAGGAATAGATAGATACCCAGCAGATAAGAACAACAGACTCTAATACATCCATCCAATAAAACCTCATGCATTAATAAAGCATTCATGCCTCTATTCAACCAAGCAAAATTTATTGGGTACCTGTTCTACCAGGCAATGTGCTAACTGCTATAGATACAAATGTGAATCAGATGCCATCTATCTTTAGAGGGTTTATAGTACAGTATGCTTCTGTTATTTCCTAATTCATTAATTAAAATTAATGGTCAATTAAGTGTACATATCTCTTGAGAGCTTTTCATTGCATCGTGCCTCACTCATATTCTATGTGACTTCAGCCCTGGCTTTGTGACCTGCCTTGCATCCTGGTCTCTTAGTAATTCCTCAACAGTAAAAAGTGTGGTAAGAGACCAAAATCAGCAGTATCTATAGGAAAAGATAATCTAGAGTATTGGAGGGTTTGGTAGAAATTTAGGTTTTATTTAAAGTATGATTGGGGGCAGTTAGGAGAACACTTAATTCTCTTAATAGTCAGAGCAGACCATTCTAGTTTCCGTGTAGAGGCTGCATTATGAGAAGAACAGAGAGACAAGAGTAAGAGCAGGACACCCGTCAGCTGGGGCCCCAGTGGTCTGCCGTGCACAGACGAGTGTTTCAGCAGAGGACAGGCTTGCAAACAGAAGGCTCAGAAAATACCTCAGCTGTGGGGCTAAGAAGACTTGCCTATGGAGTAGACATGGTGATAATGGGGGAATCAAGGCTGATCTCTAGGTGTACAGAGGTTCCTAAGATCCTTATTTTTCTGTTCAGTTTACTTTCAATATGCCACTTCTTCTATCTCATTTTGATCATAGGTCCATTGACCCTTTTATTATTTCTCTGTCAGTTCTATCCTGCATTCACTTAAAGCTTAGATCTATGGTTCATTATTTCTATTAATATCACTCTTATGAACATCTCAAACCCCTTACATCAATTTTCTCCTATTGTACTTGTCTGGTGAAGTGTTCACAAAACTGCCCACACTTTATACTTTGACTGGACTTTGGAAATATCACATAACTTACAGAAACAATGCCTGCCTATTCTCCCATCTTCGGAGAAAGTGCCACCAGATCTTTGTCTCTCTGGTAAATGCCATAAAATTAGTCAATGAGTCTCTTCATATGGCTCAGGTACTTTTCAAGCTGCTGCTCTGTGCTGGCGCTCAGGATGATAGAGTTTGTACGTAAATCCTTCAAGAGCAGCATCTCAGTTTCTCAGTCTTTTAGCTCTTCCAGAAGTAAGCCCCGCTGGTTTTCAAAGCCAAATATTGTGGGGACTCATCTTCCCAGTGCAGCTCCCCAGGCTAGGGGGCCCAGTGTGCGGCTTGGAAACCTTGCTCCTAGAGAGGACCCCTGTGGTTGTAACATCCTTCTGCTTCTGTGTCCCACATCAAGGGTGTGGGCTCTGACTAGACCAGATCCCTGCCCCTCCTACCTGTCTCAATGTGGCCTTTTCTTTATATCCTTAGTTGGAGAGAGATCTTTTCTGCTAGTCTTCACGTTTTTCTGAGAGAGTTGTTCTTTGTGTTATTGTAGTTTTGCTGCACATTGGAGGAGGTGAGCTCAGGATCCTCCTACTCTACCTTTCTGAATTGGCCATACTTTATTTTCCTGGGGCTTCTGCTGTTTCCCTGGCTGCTCGTTCTTTTCTCTTTCTCTTTCTTTCTCTTTCTTTCCCTCCTTTCTGTCTCTCCCTCCCTGCTTTTCTCAGTCCTGACTTCCCTCCACCCATCCCTCCCTTCCCTCCCTCCTTCCCAATAGCCCCTCTCCCTTACTTGTTTCTTTTCTATTCTGTGCGTTCCTGTGTTGCTCTCCTTTCACATTGCTCTTCTAAGCTTTGTTCTCTTTTGATAATAGGTAAATCCTTAGTTTTTCTGTGTGGATCCATGAAGTTTCTCTAGAGAGAAATCTTCCAGTGATCTGCTGCTGAGGCTGTGTGTGTGTGTGTGTGTGTGTGTGTGTGTGTGTGTGTGTGTTGGTAATAAGCTTAGTTACCTGTGTTCTTTGAGTCAAACAAGGAAGGGAGCCCGAAGGAGTAGGGGACAGGACCTACTGTTCAACCTGTAGCTGTTCAATTAATCCCCCTATTCTCAGTCTTGTTCCTCACCATTTCCCTCTGCCAGGCCTGATAAGCCCCAAGTCACATCCTCTTTTGTTCAATTTCTCTCAGGAATAAATCTTTTACCTCTTTTGGGGTGAGGGGAAAGAAGTGTCTTCTAACTACTTTGGTCGAAGCGAGGTTTCTAATAACCTTTAAAAAGAGAGTGTCTCAGCAATATTTTTTAAAATGCCATCAGCTTTATAGTTGAAGTCATTCATTAGAAAGATATTAAATTTTAGAAAGTTGGAAAAATAAAAGATTATCTCTTGAACTAATTAGTGACTCTGTAAAAGAGAAGGCTGGGCGTCTTTTTTATTTAATTGCTTGATGTCTGGAGTAGTTGCCAAAGATGTTGCCATATTATTATGAAGTTATTTTAGCTCAGAATATATGAAGTTCATTGCCAATACTGTATATCAAATAATTTGGCTTACATATTAACCTTAACAAAACTGCCCTTAAAACCAGCCATGGCTTCAAATTATGGCTTCAGAGATTATATTTTTACAGCATTTATGTGAGTGACCTGAAGAATTTGCTTAAGGTTTGCATTTCCAGTTTCTGCACTTAGCAGCTGCTCTTTCCACTGCCTTCCCCCATGTTTGCTTTCCTCTCCTTTCTTCATTATCTACAGAAAAGTAAACTGCATTTTATTTAAAATTGTACTTTTCAGAAGGTTGCCCAGTTGATGGCCATTAGTAACACCACACAGTGAGACTTCAGTCTTTTTTTCATATGAACAGACTTATGTACCTTGGAGTTCTTGTAAATGTTGCCTATTTGTCTTTCACCTTTGATCAGTGGAAGATATCCCAAAGGCTGCTGGTTAGTGTAGGATAAGTGTCCTTAGTCAAAGCACAATGGTACTTAAAGAAATGGAAAGAAAATAGAGTTTATACTCAATGAATTCAGAGCTACAAAAAGGTATTCTTGCTGTAAGGCATAATGCTTGATTTTTAAATAAGGAAATAGATCTTATAATTGTGGATTTGTAAAACTGAGGTAAAATTGGTATTTGAAATTGTGTTAGTTTCAGGTGTACAACATGCTAAGTGATTGCCATAGCAAGTCATTGTCATCTGTCATGATACAATTAGCTCCTTTCACCTCTTTTGCCCACCCCCATCTCCTTCCTCTCTGATAATCACCAGTCCATTTCCTGTATCTGAGTTTTGCTTTGTTTGTTTGTTGTTTTATAGATTTCACATGTTGAGTGAAATCATATAGAATTTGTCCTCCTCTACCTGCCTTATTTCACTTAGCATAATACCATCAAAACTTACCCATGTTGTCACAAATGGCAAGGTTTCCTTCTTTTTTGTCTCTGTATGGTATTAAATATAAAGTAGTATTAAATTTAAAGTTTTACATATATATATATTTCATATATTCTTTGTCCACTGATGAACCCTCATGTTGTTTCCATACCTTGGATATTTAATGCTACAATGAACATTTGGACACATGTATCTTTTCAAGTTAGTGTTTTCATTTCCTTTGAATAAATATCCAGAAATGGAATTGTTGGATCTTATGATGGCTCTAGTTTTAATTTTTTTTAAAAAAAACCTCCATACTTTTTTCCATAGTGGCTGCACCAATTTCCATCTCCTTGTTATGGGTTTTTTAATGTAAAATGGAGTCTCAATAAATTACAAAATCCTTTTGCCATCTTTCTCCTGCACATGTCCTTCTCCTGATCTATTCAAATTTGTGCGAGAGTTGGTTATGTTTCAGTTAGTTAGGTATTCATTTGAGCAGCAATGTCTACATATCAGTTCAGCTTAAATTCAGATCAAGTTAAGAGTGACTGCTCTGCTTCAGGCAGTCACTGCTTCAGGCTAGGTGCATGAGGTAGTGGGTGGTGGTTAAGGCACATGAAGTCCCTGCTACAACTTTGTAGAGCAGGAGGTAGAGACAAACAAGTAAGCTAAGAAATTAGCAGTTTCTTTTTTTTTTTTTTCATTTATTTTTATTAGTTGGAGGCTAATTACTTCACAACATTGCAGTGAGTTTTGTCATACATTGACATGAATCAGCCATGGAGTTACATGTTGGATGATGGTAAATGCTGTCTATGAAATAGGGTATCAGATGGAACCCGCTTTGTACTGGAGGGTTGGGTGATCTTTTCTGTCAAGCTGACAATTGAGCTGAAACTGAAGGATAATAAAAAGTCAAAGAATCAGAGAAAAGAGTCTAAGGCAAAGCAAACAACAAATGCAGCCTCCCCATAGAGGGTAAAAGTTTTGAAAAATCAAAACAAAAATGAAGGTCAGGAGGGCAGAAACATCACAAACAAAAAGGGAAAGGAGATGGGATTAGAGAGAAATGGGGGCCAGCCCTTCAGGACCCCACAAGTCATGGCAAGGAACTCTGCATTTTATTTTAGAAGCATTAGTTATTGGTGTATTCACATTAATTCATTCAACCTAATTAGCATATTAGGGAAAAGCTAATATAAACATAAATAGTCTTGATGGAAAAGAGGTAATTAAGATTTAAAAATCTGCTAAAATAATTGAATTAGCATTTCAGAAAGTTGTGTGAATATATATTGCAATATATATTGTGTGAATATATATATTGAATATATATTGAATAAACCAAGAGAGAACATTCAACATAGTAGTTAAAAGCATAGGCATTAGAGCCAGCTGTATTCTTGGACAAGAAATTTAATTTTGTGTTTATATTTCCTAACATGTGAAATAAGTTGATAATGGAACTATTTTTTCAGAATTGTAATGAGGATGAGTTATTATACATAAAATATTAAAATAGGCCTGAAACATAGTCCTGTACAACTTGTTAATATTATATCTCTGTAAAAGTTATAGTCCTGTAACAAAAAATAAATTGGAATTTAAAAAATGATTGCTGAATTTTAAAAATAGTGAATGAGTTGAATAAAATAATAGAGCTTAAAACTTGATTTGGAAGATAAATAGGAAAATTTGCTTAAGATGTAGACACAAAACAGAGAGACTGAAAATATAAGTAACACAATATGAGGAAATTAATTCAGATGTTCATCCATTTATAATACTTAAGGAGATTCAGAGGCTGATGGCAGGAAAAATGGAAGAGAGATAAATAACACTTTAAATAAAGGAGAATAAAAAAGAAGTCGTGTGTAACTAGAAATGTCTACTAAATGACAGGCAGGAGGTATGAATAGCCTTGCTGGATCTTGGAAACTTTGTAACACCGAGTATAAAAGGGGAAAAACCTGAATGCATTCAAAGATTAAATGGAGATTCACTGTGAAGGACAGAAAACCAGAGGGCATCAGACCCCTCCATTCGACTCCAAACTTTCAAATATGTGGGCAAGTTAATATTTTAAACTGTGAAAGCTCAAAGCTAATTATCATTCACCTTGCATGAAAAAATAATCTGTATGAAGATATTTCTATAAAATGAAACAGGAATACCAAAAAATAATAGTTAATATAAAATGAAAATTCTAGTTGGTTATTATATAAAATTTTTTGAGAAAGCTGATGAAAAATAGACAAAATGGATTACTTCACTCTCTAACCCCTGGAATTTTTGCCTTTAAGTAGAAAGGGTTTTTTTGAATTAAGGTTACAATTATTGCTTCTTTTGTCCTATTTTTACTGCTTGATTCTTAAGTGAATAAAATTTGTATAATTACAGATGTGAAATGCTCTTATATGTGTTTAGTTTATAGAAGCAAATTCTAGATAAAATAAGTATGACTAATTAAATTGTTGAGGAACAGGATGTAAAGATGTTTATAACATAAAAATAACAACATAACCAAAATATATATCTGGAGGTGGAGACGGAATGGAGGAGGGAGTAGTACAAAAATACTGAATTTCTCATCTTTTATATCAGAGAATTAAGAAGTATTTTTACAGTTAATAAAAATAAAATTGAAACATGTATTCATATCAAAATAATTATCTTATAACTACCAGCTTATTATTTAAAAAAACCTTAAGTATGGTCATATCTTGGTATTAAGGTTGCAGAGTAATAGGTTTTTTATTTAGACATTTTGTATTTTGTACACAGAAATATTTGTACACAGTATTCTTTATCATAGTAATTTTTGAGAGTAAATGCTCTCAAGGGTAACTTTAATTTGCAAAAGTGTTTTAATTTTTATTGAGAAGACATAATTATAAGTAGATCAAGTATATAATATGTAGAGCATCATATGAAGGAAAACTATGCAGCCTTAGTAAAGAATCAGGTAAGTCACAGGGACATTTAAGAAAGCATGTCCTGGATGTAATTCTGAATGAAAAAATGAAAAGAAAACCACCAAAAAACTGCAAAGTACAGTTGCCTTTGTGTATAGAAAATAACGTATGTGCAAATGTCTATTAACAGGAAGATCTTAAAAAACTTAGATTCATACTTCACCCTCCCAAAAAAAGGAATGAATTACTGATACACGTGGCAACAAGTGGTAGAAAATCAAAAGCATTGTATTGAACAAAGGGAATAATAACAGAAAGCGTATAAAGTTTAAGAGAAGGCAAAACCATCTATGATCTTTGAAATCTAAGCATTAATTACTTCTGGGGTGATGAGGAGGGGCTGTTAGAATTGACTAGAAAGGAGCAAGTGGGAACTTTCTGGAGTGATAAGTATATTCTATATCTTCATTGGAGTGGTGATTACTCAGGAGTGTGCATTTGTTAAAATTCATGAAATTGTACAGTAAAATGTGTGCATTCTATTTTATGTAAACTATAGCGCAGTTTACAAAAATTATATGAGTGTACAGATGTATGTCTATTTGTACAAATATGATTACATATTCATATGATTATGCTGAAAAAAGACTGCATATCAAGATGCCTAGGCTGAGGATCGTGCAAGGAAAGAATTTGCGTTCTATACTGATTTTAATTTTCACGAGCATTGTGGTTTAGTTGCCAAGTCATGTCCAACTCTTGCAACCCCATGGACTGTAGCTCGTCAGCCTTGCCAGGGATTTCCTGGGCAAGAGTACTTGAGTGGGTTGCCATTTACTTCTCCAAGGGGATCTTCCCAACCCAGGGATTAAACCTGGGTCTCCTGCATTGCAGATGGATTCTTTACCCACTGAGCGACCAGGGAAGCACATTTTTATGAGCATATTACTCTTATGAATAAAATCAAAAGATAAATTTGAAATGCAGTTTGAATCCTAAAAGGTACTGACTTTCAATGTTTTAAGACAGACCTGCTCTCCATCGATGCTGCCCTTGGGCTTCCCAGCTCTAAAATAGATGTATTTTCTGGGGAACTGTCGCTTGACTTGCTGGGGAAATTGTGAAGGATAGAGCAGCTACGGGGCTGACTGTAGGTTGTTCAGAAACTGAGCTCACTGGAAAGAAAACAGAGGAGAGCGAGTGTGTAAGAAAATCATTTTGAGTTTCAGCAGAAATACATAAAAGGTCGAACACAGAAAGGAAAACGTATTCTGTAAGATCTCCACATACAAGGTTTTCTGCCTGTATCTGCAGCACCTTCATGTATCTAAGAGTAGCTTGGAAAAATGCATTTTGGGTATACATGTAAGATAAGCTATCTTTGCAGGAGAATCAAAACCAAAAAACTGAATGCGACCATGAGGCACCTTGTCAGCAAGTGTTGTTAGCTCTTTTAAAGAAGCCAAACGCAAAGGCCTTTTAATGATTGCTTTGCTCCAAGCCCTCCTGCTGCCACCAGCTTTTAACTCAGTATTCCTTTGGGTTAATTTCCTTTCATTTAATAGAAACATCTGCAGCACCATAATTCAATTGCTAGTTCATGCTAACAAGACTTCACTTACCTATCCTGATATTTTGACCTTCTGACACTTATAAATCCCCAGAGTTTCTAAACTCAGGCAATTAGTGCCTGGAATTTCTAACTTTGACAGTGCCTTGTAGAGGGCAGAGGAAAACTGGCTTTTCATAAGAAAATAAACTTGCATGCTAACTCCCTTATTAAATTATTGTTTTGACAGCAACTGGGTCTAGGTTTTGTTGTTTTTGTGATTGATGATTGATTTTATTTGCTTGAGCCCTAGAAATTATAACTTTTAATTTTTAGTAAAGTAAAGCAGATTCAATTTTTCTGTAATCCATAAATTATAGATTTCTTAAATGTAGATTAGAGAATAGGTTATACTGAACTATAAGTCTCCATAATATATATTACTGAAGAAATAACTATGCATTGTTTTTTGAGCAAGATAGTGGACTTTTGTATATTTTTGTTCAATATTTGTTCTATTTTGCAAAGTATTCTGAGATATTCCCAGAGAGAAGAAAACCCTTTTAAGAGTTGCAGTTTTTATATATGATTAGCCTAGAGGCAAAGTAAATGATGTACTATTTTTTAACCTCTGTTTATCTGTGCAAATAATGGATATAACCTATAATTAATTTATCAATGAAAATGAAGAGCAAAGACCCCAAGATGACAGACACAACTAGAGGAAGCCTAAATCTTGAGTCATCTTTGGAAGTAAATCATTAGAAAATCCTCTTGACCCACATACATTTTGTAAAAGCAGGAGACAGACTCTTAACTGAGTTAAGAGACTGCAATTTTTTTTGGAGGGGATGTGGTTAATTTGCTTGCCTAGCACAGCTTATACCAAGACTATCTCACCAATGTTAGTCATGACTGATTTCAGTAATTTCTTAAAAGGTAATGTATTTTTCTGGTCAGATAGAATCAAATGTTGTCCAGAGTTTTTAAACATAGCCTAAAGTTTCATAATTATTCTTGGAGTCATAGTTTGACTCCAGAGTTTTAGAAACACTTTATCTTAATAAGCTAGTATGATACATATTTTTCTTGAGTCATTAAAAAAACCTTAGTTGGACTGTATTCAAGAAGTAAGGGAAATTTTCTTTGATATTTTTGGGTATATGTGGGTCACAAGGCTGTATTCCATAAAAGAAGGAAGAAAAGAGTCAAGGGAGAACAAAAAAGAGGGTGCCAGATAAGAAAGAGAAGGAAGGAAATTTTGTTGGACCTACTTTAAAAACTCACACTGACTGTGAGGCAGGGAGGTGAGATGAGTCAGTTAAATAAGATGATTCAAATTATTGTGATGTGCCTTTTAGTAATATAGGCTATATGTACTTTAAAAATCATTTTGTAGAGGTACCATGGTGGTGGTGGTGTAGTTGCTAAGTGCATATTATCCAGCAATCCCACTCCTGGGTGTATATCTGGAAAAGATGAAGATTCAGTTTGAAAGACACACGCACCCCAGTGTCCACTGCACCACTAGTTATATAGCCAAGACAAAGAAGCAGCCTAAATTCCACCACGAGGTGAATGGATAGAGAAGACTGGTGTATGTATGTGTGTGTATATGATATAGATGCATGTGTGTGTGTGTGTGTGTGTGTGTGTGTGTGTGTGTGTGTGTGTGCGCGCGCTGAGTTGCTTCAGGCATGTCCGATTGTTTGTTACCCTGCAGACTGCAGCCCACCAGGCTCCTCTGTCCATGGGATTCTCTAGGCAAGAATACTGGAGTGGGTTACTATACATATGATATGTATATAGCATATATATCATATGTTACATATATTTATAGTGAAATATTACTCAACCATTAAAAAGAGTGGAATAATGTCATTTTCAGCAACATAGATTATCATATTGAGTGAAGTCAGCCAGACAGAGAACGACTAATATCAAATGAAATCACTCATATGTGGAATCTAAAAAGTGATACAAATGAACTTAAACTTTACAAGACAGAAACAGACTCACAGACAGAAAGTAATGGTTACCAGAGGAGAAAGGTATGGGAGGGAGGGGTAGATTAGGAGTTTATATCTCTCTGCTATACATCTGAAACTAACACAACGTTGTAAGTCAAAAGTAAAAGTATCAGTTGCTCTGTTGTGTCCCACTCTTTGAGACTCCATGGACTGTAGCCTGACAGACTCCTCTGTCCATGGGATTTTCCAGGCAAGAATACTGGAGTGGGTTGCCATTTTCTTCTCCAGGGGATCATCCTGACCCAGGGATTGAACCTGGGTCTCCCACATTGTAGGCAGATTCTTTACGATATGAGCCATCAGTGAAACCCATTGTAAATCAAACTATATTTCAATTAAAAATAGTCATTTTGTACTATGAAATAAATATTATTAAAATTGATCATAATATGATATATAATGAAAATATTCAATCTTTTACACTTTTGTTTGTTGCAAAAGTGACATAAATATAGTTTCTTAAAAATTTTAAAGGAATTAATTTAAAAAATTTACGGAATTAATAAACAGTGATATTAGGTCAAGCTTCTCCTTGATAAATTTAATTATTACTTGAAATCTCATAGGCTGCATATATTAATGTGAATAAACCAATGACTATTGCCCTCACTAAATTTCAGAACCCCCCTTCCATGCCTATAGGATTCTTTGTGTCTGGTCACTGTCTCCCTTCAGTCTTAACCTCCTCCTCTTCTCATTTGCTAAACTTTCGCAATATGGACTTTCATTTTTATTCACTGATTCTCCTAAGCTCGTGCCTTCTTCAGGATTGTAATATTGCTTGTAACATTTTTATCTAGTTCTGAAAGCAAGGTTTTGTTGCCCTCCTAAAAGCAGTTGTGGTTTTCTCTCTGTTTCTATTATTTGGTAGATTTTGAATAATACTAGTGTTGTTCTTTTCATGTTTGGAAGAATTCACCAGTCAAATTTTCTAGATTTTTCCTTGTTGGAAAATGTATAACAAATTCAAATTGTTTAAAAGGTACCTAATATTCAAATTTTCTACTTCTTTTCTTGTAAATTTTGGAAAGTTGTATATTTTTAGGAATTTATCCATTTGATCCAAATCATCAGACAGTTTTATCTTTTTAACAAATAGAAATATATACATTATCAACCAAGTGGAATTTATGCCAGTTATGTAAATCTGATTCAACATTTGAAAATTAATTAAAGTAATCCATTTCATCAACAGGCTAAAAAAGAAAAATCATATGATCATATCAATAGATGTAGAAAAAAAGCTGGCAAAATACAAAAACCATTAATGATAAAAATTCTCAAAACCCTAGAAATAGAGGGTAACTTTGTCAACTTGATAAAGAACATCTACCAAAAAAACCACAAGCAAACCCTTATCCTGACATCATACTTCATGAGGCTCACATCAAACTTTCCCACTAAAATCAGGCATAAGACAAGGGTGTTCCCTCTCATCACGCCTTTCCAACTTTGTACTGGATGTCCTCACTAATGCAATAAGGCAGGAAAAGGAAACGAAAGATATGCAGATAGAGAAGAAAGAAAGAAAATTGTCTTTGTTCACAGGTGATATGACTGTCCAGGCAGACAATCTGAAAGAATCATCAGAACAGCTCCTGGCCTTTGGGAGGTGGTTAGTCCTGACTGTGGAGCCCTCACGAATGGTGTTGGTGCCCTTGTACAAGAGATCCCCAGCGCTCACGTGTCCCTCCTGTCACGTGAGGACATAGAAAAATGAGCCCTTATGACCCAGAGAGCATGCCCTGTGACACTGAATCTGCTGATGCCCTCAACTTGGACGTTCTAGCCCTCAGAACAATGATAAATAAAATTTTCTTGTTTATAAGCAACATAAACAACAATGTAGACAACAATTTATATTTAATATAAACAACTGGCTGTCTATATACCTGGTTTAGCATAATTTGTTTTATAGCAGCCTGAACTGACTAGGACATAGGATATTATAGATCATTTCCTATCCTGTATATTTATCCTTACTAAAAGTAAGGGAACAAGCTGATACTTAAAATGATAAACAAAAGCTATTTTCACAGGTGCTATAGATAATACTGTGGTTGAAACAAAAATGAGAATATATGTCACACTTTTCAGTATCAGGAAGGCAGTGAAGTGGGGACAAGGAGAATAAAGAATGGGGAGTAGGGAGTCTGGGCCTCATATACTTTAATTCTATTTTTAAAAATTTCACCCTGTGATATTATCAACTCATAATATTAATTTAAGATCTAATAAAGAGAGAAAGAGGAAGGGAGAAAGGAATAAAGAATAAAGGGGACAATTATAACATGCATAAATTAAATGTCTCTAATGTGGGAAATGGTAGGAAAAAGAGAGACCTTTATATATATTGTTAAAGTTACTTTCAGTGTCAAATTCCCCTTTTTGTGACTGATTACATTTTAGATAAATTACATCAGCTGATCTATTATAAATGCATCTACCATCAGACATACAAAATGAAAAAAAAATAGTTATTCCTGTCCAGAATGGAAGAGTCAGACCTACAATGTAAATATATCTATTTATTGAGTGACTTTATATAGAACTGTATACCAATATTTCTAATGTATACTTACATTCAAAATAAATTCACTCAAATTATAGTATTAACCTTTGTTCTTGAATATAGGGACTAATATTTGAGGCAACATTCTTAAAACTAACTCTTTTGACTGTACTTCTTTTCTTTTCTCATATTATAAAACTCAAAGATTCAGTATGCAAATCCAACTATAAATCCGCTTCTGAGCAAATAAAACATGCTTGGCAACCCAGAAGTTGCCTGAAATCCAGGGACCTGCAGAGGCCTCTTTGACATTTTTTCCAGTCATACAGTAGCCCTGAAACCTAATTCTTTTCTCTTTCTCTCCTTACAAAAATAAAGAAGAAAGAGGTTTGTTGTTTTCTTTAAGAATTCAAATAATTAAGATTATTTAATAGCCAACTTGGTGTCAGTGCCACTAACATATGACTCCTTTATAAATCAAAGAAAAATGTTATATAAATTTGTTTGTAGTCCAAATACACGTTCAGTGCTATGCTTTTTAAAGACTGTTGAGGTTAGAGATGAGGGGAGCCGGTTTCTGAGCCTGCTGGTTTCTGTAGTGTGAGTACTCCCATCATGGCTCATTCCAAATGGCCAGCGCTTTGTTCACAGGGGGTCTGCCCTCTTCACCATTCCTGTCTCTTTCTGCTCACAGCCATGACTTCAGTGCAGCCACTGGTATTTCCCACTCCACTCCAAATTCAACTCCTGAACCCCTCATCTGTCTCAGTGATGTAGCCAGAAATATCTAAGATGCAAAGTTTCTGAATTAACCTGCTTCAGTGTCTTTAGACAAAGCCTGAAGTCCTACTAGAGCCTCAGAGGATCCTTTTTGGTTTGGCCCGTATATGTTTCACCTGGTTATACTGGCTGTCTTAGATTTTCTTGACAGTTTCCCCTCCTGTTTCTATGTGTTTGTGTACTATTTAATTTTATCCATTGCTAGCACCTTTGTTATGGCTGTTTCATATCCCCCAAGCTTCTGTCCCTCTCACCATGGAGAGTTCAGTCTTGTTCTGTTGGAGTCCTTGCCTTTTAAACTTTTCCAAAGTATGGTACTTCGAACATTCTTGTGTGATTGCCCCAGGTGTGTAATTATATGTTCGTGTGTTTATCTCCTCAGTGGACCGTGAGTTTCTTAGGGGATGAGACCACATTTATTTTCCAGTTGTAATGGAACATAATTGAAGTATTAATGTCATGTTTTATGGCATGATATGTGTTATCAATATTGAGAATATGTCTTTATCATTATTTCCTGGCAGAATGAAGGTAGTGGGATTAAGTACAAAATAAATGTTTCAAAATATTTAAAATTTTGTTATTTTGCATCAACTTATGCCTTTCTTGTTAATTCCTTTAGGAAATAAAAAAGTGAAAGCACATATTAGATTTGAAGATGATCCTAAATTAAGAATAATAGATTCTTATATCACCCTAAGTCTTATTATGCTGACAGTTCAAAATAACCTCAATAAAGAGGAGTCATCGAAAATAAAGTTGTTGGAGAAACTAGTTTAGTGAGTCATACTTAGGGGGAAAAAAGGAACTGCACAAACTCAATGAGGAGATAGAGAAATCAAAATATATATACCTAAAAATACAGCATTTAAAAAAGTAAACAGGATGGCTGCTATCCAAAAGTCTACAAGCAATAAATGCTGGAGAGGGTGTGGAGAAAAGGGAACCCTCTTACACTGTTGGTGGGAATGCAAACTAGTACAGCCGCTATGGAAAACAGTGTGGAGATTTCTTAAAAAACTGGAAATAGAACTGCCATATGACCCAGCAATCCCACTCCTGGGCATACACACTGAGGAATCCAGATCTGAAAGAGACACATGCACCCCAATGTTCATCGCAGCACTGTTTATAATAGCCAGGACATGGAAGCAACCTAGATGCCCATCAGCAGACGAATGGATAAGGAAGCTGTGGTACATATACACCATGGAATATTACTCAGCCGTTAAAAAGAATTCATTTGAATCAGTTCTAATGAGATGGATGAAACTGGAGCCCATTATACAGAGTGAAGTAAGCCAGAAAGATAAAGAACATTACAGTATACTAACACATATATACGGAATTTAGAAAGATGGTAACGATGGCCCTATATGCAGGGCAGAAGAAGAGACGCAGAAGTACAGAACAGACTTTCGAACTCTGTGGGAGAAGGTGAGGGTGGGATGTTTCGAAAGAACAGCATGTATATTATCTGTGGTGAAACAGACCAGCAGCCCAGGTGGGATGCATGAGTCAAGTGCTTGGGCCTGGTGGGCTGGGAAGACCCAGAGGAATCGGGTGGAGAGGGAGGTGGGAGGGGGGATTGGGATGGGGAATACGTGTAACTCTATGGCTGATTCATATCAATGTATGACAAAACCCACTGAAAAATAAAATAATAAAAAAAAATAATAAAAAAAAATTAAAAAGTAAACATAAGAGCATTGAACAAATAAGAATAGTACTTAATAATCAGTCATGTTTTAAATAATTCAGCAAATATTTCTTGACAGAATACTCTATGCAAAATACCAACTGGATACTGTTTATTTTTGAGTTGATACTGAGGAATAACTGTGTCTATGTCATCTACTTTTATAGAGTGTGCTATAATCCTTTAAATAATATTTTAAGATGTTCAGAAATGAAGAAAGAGGAATAATAACTGGTCACCTGTTCACTTTAGTTTTGTGTCTAAATTTGGATTCAGTATCTTTAAAATGGACATAAAAATGTCAAAAGAAGTCAAAGGGAATTAAAGCATTAATTTAAAGGTTAAAACAATTACCTTTAAAAATAAACAAAAAAGAATTGGTATTATTTAACTGATTCTAATGGGTCCACAAATATTAAAACCATATGTATTTCAGACTCCAGAAAAAGTTCAATATTTAAAAGTTAATACCTGTATATTTAATATAACACATAAAACAACTCTATCCTCCAGCAGGGTTTGGGGCAGGACTCCAATCAAATGCATCAACATTTCTGCAGTCAAACCTATGAAGAATGTCATCTGGAAAGATGAGGAAAGACTACAGGTAGCTTCATGTCGGTGCCAGGCTAGACTTTGCCATCAAATGAGTTATCAATAAAATATCAGCTTTCATGATATCTTGGATTTCAGACTTTGCCTTGTTGATTATAGTGTCAACTAAAAAATGTGTGCAACTTCAGAGTTGAAAGTTAAGTTTTACTTGGGGCAAAAGGAGGACTGCAGCCTGGAAGACAGCATCTCAGTTCTGAGAGACTGCTCCAAGGAGGCAGGAAGGGGGAGTAAGGCTATATAGTTTGTAACAAAGGGGGAACGCAGTCAAAACATCAAGGATCAGATATCAGGTAAGGAGTTTAGCATACTATGTATGGATAGACGCAAGCCTGTGGGCTCACTGAATTCATTCCTTTCATTGTACCTCAGCTCAGTTCAGTTCAGTTCAGTTATTCAGTTGTGTCCGACTTTGTGACCCCATGGACTGCAGCATGCCAGGCCTCCCTGTCTATCACCAACTCCCGGAGTTTAGTCAAACTCATTTTCATTGAGTCGGTGATGCCATCCACTTCATCCTCTGTCTTCCCCTTCTCCTCCCGTCTTCAATCTTTCCCAGCATCAGGGTCTTTTCAAATGAGTCAGCTCTTAGCATCAGATGGCCAAAGTATTGGAGTTTCAGCTTCAACATCAGTCCTTAAAATGAATATTCAGGACTGATTTCCTTTAGGCTGGATCTCCTTACAGTCCAAGGGACTCTCAAGAGTCTTCTCCAACACCACAGTTCAAAAGCATCAATTCTTCGGTGCTCAGCTTTCTTCACAGTCCAACTCTCACATCCATACATGACTACTGGAAAATCTATAGGCTTGACTAGACAGACCTTTGTTGACAAAGTAACGTCTCTGCTTTTTAATATGCTGTCTAGATTGGTCATAACATTCCTTCCTAGGAGTAAATGTCTTTTAATTTCATAGCTGCAGTCACCATCTGCAGTGATTTTGGAGCCCCCCCAAAAATAGAGTCTCTCACTGTTCCCATTGTTTCCCCATCTATTTGCCATGAAGTGATGGGACCGGGTGCCATGATCTTAGTTTTCTGAATGTTGAGCTTTAAGCCAACTTTTCACTCTCCTCTTTCACTTTCATCAAGGTACTTTTTAGTTCTTCTTCACTTTCTGCCATAAGGGTAGTGTCATCTGCATATCTGAGGTTATTGATATTTCTCTCAACAATCTTGATCCCAGCTTGTGCTTCTTCCAGCCCAGCGTTTCTCATGATGTACTCTGCATATAAGTTAAATAAGCAGGGTGACAATATGCAGCCTTGACGTACTCCTTTTCCTATTTGGAACCAGTCTGTGGTTCCATGTCCAGTTCTAACTGTTGCTTCCTGACCTGCATACAGATTTCTCAGGAGGCAGGTCAAGTGGTCTGGTATTCCCATCTCTTTCAGAATTTCCCACAGTTTATTGTGATCCACACAGTCAAAGGCTTTGGCATAATCAATAAAACAGAAATAGATATTTTTCTGAAAGTCTCTTGCTTTATCGATGATCCAGTGGATGTTGGCAATTTGATTTCTGGTTCCTCTGCCTTTTCTAAAACTGGCTTGAACATTTGAAAATTCATGGTTCACGTATTGCTGAAGCCTGGCTTGGAGAATTTTGAGCATTATTTTACTAGCGTGTGAGATGAGTGCAATCGTGCGGTAGTTTGAGCATTCTTTGGCATTGCCTTTCTTTGGGATTGGAATGAAAACTGACCTTTTCCAATCCTGTGGCCACTGCTGAGTTTTCCAAATTTGCTGGCATATTGAGTGTAGCACTTACACAGCATCGTCTTTTAGGATTGGAAATAGCTCAACTGGAATTTCATCACCTCCACTAGCTTTGTTTGTAGTGATGCTTTCTAAGGCCCACTTGACTTTGCATTCCAGGATGGGCCCAAATCCTTTTTCCTTGTTCAGCTTAAGGAGTTGCAGATGGCTGCTTCTTGCCTTCCCCCAGCTCATCAGCAATCACCATGGAGGGTGGCAGCATCTGTTGGATCACAATTTGGGGAGCCCTCATTCATATTTGGAGGCCAAAATTCTCTGATGACTTTGACATTTCTGTTTATTGATACGGCAGGAGATATTTTAATTTCACAATAGTGTCAGACTTGACTTAAGGAAAGTTTTAAGTGCTGAAATCTTTAAGAAGGTTAACTTATATAAGTTAACCTAGTTTGCAAATGGTGTGGTTTCTGAGAGACTTTCTTAATTTTCATGTTTCTTACATTCAGTATGAAATAAACATGGCAAAGAGGAGATATCATCTTCCAAGGTCTTATCTTCTCACAGTTGCTTTTCATTTTTCCTGTGTGACTTCATTTCTTCACTCTCACCTAGAATGGTTTTTCCACCTTGTTCTGCCCAATGATGCCTCAAATCCTTGAAAATTCTCCCAATGGTTTACCTCTTTGACAAAACTGCCCCCAAATCAGCTCCCCTGAATTTAGACGTGTAAACCTTTCAGAATCTACTTTGCTCTTTTTCTTCCTGTTTCATCCAGCCTCAGCCTGGACTTCAGTGCACCAGGCTGTGTCTTCATATACATACAATAAGTCCTTTTTCGTCGATGGCCTTGGGTTTTACATTGTGACAGCTAAAGCAAATTAGATGTTTCAGGACAGGGGAATGTTTTAAGTTGAGATTTTTTTTTTTTTTATACAATAGAACATACTTTTACATATCCATTTCATAAGCCAAAGCTTAAATGTCTAATGCACTTTTAAAATTTAAGATTTGAGCAGACTTCCAAATCACAAAAGTTAAAGTTCACCTGAAAAATTAAATTTCCTTTTTCTTCAGGTTCAGTAAAAGTTTTCTGAAAATCTAAACAAGCAAATAAATGAAGAAAGCAGTTGTTTTAATGCAACCTTTAAAATATACCTTATGTTAGAATGTTATATTCTACATTATACATGTATACTTACATACAAGGTATATGTAGCATCTACAATAATAGCAGTGACCATTGTTTTGCACATTTCCTTACAGAAAAATCAAGTTGTCAATTGTATTTACTCAAGTGAGAAACGGACTAAAAACTGTTTCTATTAATTGAATAGATTCACAAAATTTGCATCAACCACATGAGATTTTTAATTTACTTACTCTAATAAATATTCTATGCCCATTGCTTAACTCCTATCACATTTCATTCTTTACAATATATTGCAAATATTTTTGAACCTAATTCACATCTAGAATACATGGTATAGAATTTACCCACCATTGCTTTTCATTTTTCCCTCCTTCTCTCCCGTGCTGAAGCAGCTTCCATTTTTCTGCTCCAAAGGAAAAAACTCAGTGGTAACCATAGAAGCCATTTTTTACTTCTCTTACAAAAAAAATTGGAGTGTTCTAACATTTCCCTGAGAAATCAGATTCCTATCACTATTATTTTCAAGCATATTTTTTTAGTTTCTGTGATTTTTGTTACAGATAATTTTGTGCTTTTTATTAAGCATTTGAATTATTATTTTTTTGCAAACAGATGAATGATAAGATTTTCAAATGTGCCAAATTAGAGGCAAATGATCCAAACCCATGGCTGAAAAGGCATTTTGATGTTGTTTCATTTAACTGAAAACAATGGATGTTTTCCAAAGGATATATATGGAGCTTGCAGAGCCAGTTTTTAATTGTGTTTGTGAAAGATTCAGGAAGTAGAAGCTATATGGACAATTGACACTTGTATGTCTTAAAACACTTCTCTCACTTAGCTTCCCTCATAACTCAGTCAGTAGAGAATCTGCCTGCAATGCAGGAGACCTGGGTTCAATTCATGGGTCAGGAAGATCCCCTGGAGAAGGAAATGGCAACCCTCTCCAGTATTCTTGCCTAGAGAATCCTATGGACAGAGGAGCCTGGCGGGCTATAGTCCATGGGGTTGCCAACAGCCGGACACAACTTAGCGACTAGATACTACTACTACTTACTATAAAGAAAGAGGTTGGATATTTAGTAAAAACTGTAACATCAGCAAAATGTATATAGAAAAAGAAATTGACATCAGTGTGAAATTCAAGATGCTTTCTAGGAAGCAGTTGCCTGAAGGAGCAGAGTACTGCGCTTTTTTTGTGAAATTTTTGCCATGTCCCTACTTATTTAACTTGTATGCAAAGTACATCTTGTGAAATGCAAGGCTGGATGAAGCACAAGCTGGAATCAAGATTGCTGGGAGAAATACCAATAATCTCAGATATGCAGATCACACCAACCTTATGACAGAAAGCGAAGAGGAGCTAAAGAGCCTCTTGATGAAAGTGAAAGAGGAGAGTGAAAAAGCTGGCTTAAAGCTCAGCATTCAAAAAACTAAGATCATGGCATCCGGTTCCATCACTTCATGGCAAATAGATGGGGAAACAATGGAAACAGTGAGAGACTTTATTTGCTTGGGTTCTAAAATCACTGCAGATGGTGACTGCAGCCATGAAATTAAAGGACACTTGCTCCTTGGAAGAAAAGTTTTGACCAATGTAGACAGCATATTAAAAATCAGAGACATTTCTTTGCTGACAAATATCTGTCTAGTAAAAGCTATGGTTTTGCAGTAGTCATGTATGGATGTGAGAGCCAGATTATAAAGAAAGCTGAGCACCACAGAATTGATGCTTTTGAGCTATAGTGTTGGAGAAGATTCTTGAGAGTTCTTTGGACTGCAAGGAGATCCAACCAGTCCATCCTAAAGGAGATCAGTCCTGGGTGTTCATTGGAAGGACTGATGCTGAAGCTGAAACTCCAGTACTTTGGCCACCTGATGAGAAGAGCTGACTCATTTGAAAAGACCCTGATGATGGGAGAGATTGAAGGTGGGAGGAGAAGGACACGACAGAGGATGAAATGGTTGGATGGCATCACAACTGAATGGACATGAGTTTGAGCAAGCTCCGAGAGTTGGTGGTGGATAGGACAGCCTAATGTGCTGCAGTCCATGGGGTCGCAAAGAGTCGGACACAACTGAGCAACTGAACTGAAATTTTAGATTTTTCCCAGCAGTAGGAAGTTGAAAACTTTATTCATTTACTAGTCCAGTCTTATACTCACCAAATTCTTTTGACTTTTGGATAAATCTAAAGATTTCAAAATTTTTAGATTTTTTTCTAACATTGTTGGAAGGCATTAAAATAGAGTATTTACTCATATTCAAACATCCCAATCACCTGTTATAGAAAAATGGTCATTTTCCTCTCTTCAATTGACCTATTCATGTATAGTAATGGAAAAACCCAGAGTTAGGAAATTTTAAAGTCTTATGTTGTGACCATGATCATGGTTATGGCAGAAAAATAAATTTGAAATTTATTGAAGTGGGGAATTCCAAGACTGGGAAGATCTGTTTCCAGTTTGCAGTTGTCTATGAATAATAAGCAATAAATGAAGGTGGTAGTAATAGAGTTATAAATGAGGCATGTATGTGAAGAATATTTCACAGGAACCTGAAGGACATGATCTGTATTGGGTGTGAAGAGTGGAAAGAAAATGAATTAAATATGATACTTAGTTCAGTCCTGGTCTGAATACACTCTGTATTCCTTTCCCCCTTGCTCACACAGCCCCAGCCACATAGACTCCTTGCTATCATACAAAACCATCAGGTACGCTCCTGTATCAGTGCTTTTGAACTTGTTATACGCAGCTGAGCTTCCCCTGGAAGTTTCCATAGTTTGTTCCTTCTCTCAGTCAGGTGTTTGTTTAGAGGTCACCTTCTCAGTGAGGACTTCCACAACTCCCCCATTTATACACAGCCATCTTCTAACCCCCAATATAGTAGTGATCAGAAATCTGATTAAGTCATCACAGATACAGGAGATTCAGGAGAATAAAGGGATAAGTTTAAACACATTAAAATAAAAATGTTCTGAAGGCAGTTAGAAAAACAAATCTGTAGCATAGGAAAGATTTAAAATTTGATTGTGTAATTTTAGGAATCCTCCAAATAAATGCAGTATGTATATCAGAATTTCTGCTTCAAGGAAGGATGAAGTATTTGTCACAACTAGAAAAGTCAGGCAAATTATGAAAAAAAAAAAAAAATTAAGGTTTCAGAGAGCTGCTTAAGCAGAAATATTTAGAAAGACTTGAATTCCAAAGAAATCAGAGGTAAATTCAAAGGTAGATTGAGGATCTATAGCTTCTTTTTTTTTTTTTTCCTCTGGAGATATTTGTTGATTCTAGGTATAAAGAAAAGGCTAAGAATATGGGTATGAAGAGACAAAGAGCTGCTGCTAAGGCACATACAAGCAATCATAGTTTTGGAAATTATGTGGGTTAGAATGACAAAGTTGGAAATCCAAGCACACAACTCATTTCATCTCAAGACTTTGCTATATTCTGAAGATGTATAGAGCAAAACTTAAATTAGCTCTGAAAAGCAGAGTGGAATTTCCAATTGCTTAGTGTTAAAGAGACAAGGGCACTAAATTCTTAGTTAAAAGTCTATTGAAGGCAACCATAGGAACAGATATAAACCACAGGTAGAATGAAACTTACCAAAACTGCACCTCAGCCTGAGTTTAGTCGATGATTGGATGAAGAAGATCATTTCTCAATTTATCAAAAAAATAGATATTTGTATTTCTCAATTTCAATTATCTATTTAAAAAAATTAAGACTTTATTTTATATCAATTTTAGGTTCATTGCAATACTGAAGAGAAGATATAGAGATTTCCCTTACACCCTAATCCTCTCTCCCATTATCAACATTCCTTACCATAGTGGTATGTTTGTTATAACTGATGAATCTATGCTGACACATCATAATCACACATAGTGCATCGTTTGCCTAATGGTTCACGCTTGGTGGTGTACATTCTATGAGTTTGGGCAAGTATAATAATAAAATGTCATCCATCATTATGATATTATACAGAGTATTTTCAATAACCTGAAAATCATTTATGCTCTGCCTATTTATTCCGCCCCTACCTCATATGCTAGTAATTACTGATCATTTAGCTGTCTCCGAGTTTGCCTCTTTCAGAATGGCATATAGTTAGAATCATACACTAAGCACTTTCAGACTGACTTCCTTCACTTAGTAATATGTCCTTCATGTCTTACCATGACTTGATAGCTCATTTCTCTTTAGCACTGAATAATATCCCATTGCCTGGATGTACCAGTTTGTTTATCGATTTACCTACAGAAAGACATTTTGGTTACTACCAAGAATTATGAATAAAGCTACTGTAAACATCCATGAGCAGGTTTTGATGTGGACATAAGTTTTCATCCCAGTTGGGTAAATCCCAAGGAATATGATTGCTCGATTGTGTGGTAAGAGTATGTTTAGTTTTGTAAGACACTATCAAACTGCCTTCCAAAGTGCCTGAATCATTTTGTATTCCCACCAGTGATGAGAGTTGCTATTGCTTTCTGCCTTCATGAACATTTAATGTTGTCGGTGCTTTGGATTTTGGCTACTCTAATGGATATGTAGTGGTATTTCATTGCTGTTTTAATTTGCATTTCCATGAACACATAATATTTGCCATCTATATATCTTCTTTGATGAGATGTCTATTCAGATCTTTGGCCCATTATTCAGCCTGGTTACTTGTTTTCTTATTGTTGAGTTTTAAGAGTTCTTTGTATATTTTGTATATCATCTTTTATCAGCTGTAATTTTTGCTAACACTTACTCCCAATCTGTGGCTTGTCTTATTCTCTTGGCTTTGTTTTTTTCAGAGCACAGTTTTAATTTTAATGAGTCAAGCTTATCAACTATTTCTTGCTATTTGTGTCTTTAGTGTTGTATCTAAAAAGTCACTGCCATACCCAAGGTCATCTAGGTTTTCTCCTGTTATTGTCTGCAGTTTATAGTTTTATGTTTTCTGCTTAGGTCTATGCTCCATTTGAGTTAATTTTTGTGAAGGATGTAAGTCTTGTGTCTAGATTAATTTTTTTGCAGGTGGGTGTCTAATTGTTCCAATACCATTTGTTGAAAAAAAAATCTTTGCTGCATTGTATTACCTGAGCTTCTTTATCAAAGATCAATTCACTATATTTGTGTGAGTCTATTTCTGGGCTCTCTATTCTGTTCCATTGATCTATGTTTTCTATTCTTTCACCAACACCCACTGTCTTCATTTCATACCTTCATAGCAACTCTTGAAGTCAGATAGTATCAGTCCTCCAACTTTGTTCTTCTTCAATATTATGTTGACTATTCTAGGTCTTTTGTTTCTCCAAATAATATTGAGAATCAGTTTGTCAACAGCCACAGAATAACTTGTTAGGATTTTTATTGAGATTGCATTGAATCTATAAATCAAGTTGGAAGTACAGATATCTTGACAATATTGAAACTTCCTTTCCAAAATCTTGGACTATCTCTCATTTATTTAGTTCTTTGATTTCATTTATCAGAATTTTGTAGTTTCCCTCATATGGATCATTTACACATTTTGTTAGATTTGGGGGGGGGGTGTTATTTAAATAGAATATGATTTTAATTTCAAATCCCATTTGTTCATTGCTAGTATACAGGAAAACAACTGACTTTTGTTTATTAACCTTGTATTTTGCCAGCTTGTGCTATTCTCTTATAATTAATTCACAGCTACCCAATCTAGTAACATATGAAGTTTTTTCCCCCCACTGGTTTTGTGTTAATAAACATACCAGCAACATTTTAATAAAGGATACTTTCACTTAGTCAAATGATATTAATACATTTTTTTCCATTCTTCAATTTTATAAATAATGTGGACCTAATGTTTATATAATAGATATGGTTTGTTTCCTAACTTAGTTCTTGGCTCTATTTCTTTTCCAACCTGTATTTTTCTAATTTATGCTTTTTATCTTTGTTATCCACCCTAAGTTCTTTGTTTTTGGACAGAGATGGCACATGGATAAATTGTAAAAGAAAATACTTCAAGTAGAGAAGTGTTGATGGTGACATTTTATTTGAAATATTTTTTTCTGGAACAATATGGGTACAAGTAAACAAATTAGACAATCCAAATAGAGAAATGTTAGAGCTGACATTCCATCTGGGAAAATAGCCACTTGAGTGGCTTCAGGGTCACTTATTTTCATGAAATAGCAATAATATTAGTTTTCTCCCTGATTTGCTGAGTGGGTGTTCATCTTCTCCTCTCCTCTCACTTTGCCTTTGAAATGTACTCTGTTTTAAAAGTTCATGTGCGCAGATAGGAGATCATGGCTCATAAGTTTTTGTTTGGTTTGATTATGACTCAAAATTATATACCTGTTGTATTCAACTGTCAACCTTTCAGAGAGTAATAAAGCAACACCCCCTCTCATATTTCTGAAATGTCAAAATGGACATTGTTAATTGAAAAATATAGGTTTTAAAGTATACACAGTATGACATTGTTTTGTTGAAGAAATACAAAGTTCTCTATAAACTTGTGTTTCATAAAGATCTGGAAATACATATACTATAGTATTAACAGTAGAGCTCTCTGGGCAGTAAGAGTGTTTTCTCATTTATCTTTCAAGCTTTGTTATAACATATGTAGTTGATCATTATACGGACTCATATGTGTCAGGTACAAAATTCTTACTGCTCCCAGGTAGATGATATTATTCTTATATCCTGGGTTTCCTGTTTATTTATTTTTTTAATTGTCCAGTCACTAAAGCATATCTGACTCTTTGCAGCCCAATGGACTGCAGCATGCCAGACTTCCCTATCCTCATTATCTCCCAGAGTTTAAATAATTTTATTTATTTTTAAACTGTGCTGGATCTTTGTTGCTGTGCAGGCTTTTTTCTAGTTGCAGCAAGCAGAGGCTGCTCTCTCGTTGGGGTATGCAGACTTCTCGTTGAAGGGGCTTCTCTTGTCACTGAGCTTGGGCTCTGGGGCATGCGGGCTTCAGTAGCTGTGGTGCGGGGGCTCGGCGGTTGCAGCTTCCAGGCTCTAGAGCACAGGCTCAGTAGTTGCGGCCTGCAGGCTTAGTTGACCCGAGGCATGTGAAATCTTCCCGGACCAGAGATCTACCCATGTCTCCTACATGGCAGGCTGACTCTTTACCACTGAGCCGCTAGGGAAGTCCCTGGGGCTCCTATTCATATGTTATTACAGAAAGCCATTTCAAGAGAGAAGTTAATATAGTCATTCAGCCAATCACTGTGCCTGGTGCTGGGATATAGTAGAAGACAATATCCGTATGGACACAGGTTAGTGGAACAGAAAGATAGAAATATAAATTAAGGATTACACTTGGCACAATGTGTAATGACTTTACTTATGTGCCTCTTTGTTCCTCTGGGTGTCTTCCACATAGATCTTAAAACCTCAGTGGACAGGTTTACCTTGGTCTTCCCAGTGACTGGAGTAATGTCTGACAGGGGGCAAGCAATTAACAAATGAGCTAAGTAACTAAGCTGATCAAATACACACTAATTGAAGCTATTAAGTAAGCAAGTAGGGTGACAGAGAGACAAATGGGAAATCAGCTTTAGCTTGGGTGTTCAGGTAAGGCCTCAGTGAGGAGCTTATATTTTAGCCAAGACCTGATAGAATAGAAGAAAGCAAAGCAGATAATCAAAGAATTTTGATGCTGCTTTTTTCTTCTTGTTTTTGTAGACCTGATTTCATGCCCTTGTGTTTTGGAAAGTAAAATTTGAATCCTCTGTAGTCTGGATAGATATACCTCAGGAAAGTGTCTTCATTGTACCTCCTCTAGTACTTCCCTAGGCAGCTTATGGAGAGTTGTTTGAAAGAAAAAGTGGCATATGATTTGTACTCTTTAAGGCAGTATATAAAAGGGACATACTTTATGTACATTTCCCCTCAGGCTTCTGAGATAATTTTTGAAAGAAAACTCACTTCTTTTTTATTCTTTGGTTTGGTATATTAGCAAAATAAAATGAACTATAGATCAATTGCATTTTACCTCCTTATAAATATTTTATTAATAATCACATGCTATTATCAAGAAATGAGTTAGCAAATTAAAAAACTTTAAAACCACTGTGTGTGTATGTGCATGCACACACAAAAGAGGAAGAAAGGGGGGAAGGAAGGAAGGGAAAGATGGGGAGGAAAAGTGGGAGGAGGGAGAGTGAGAGGGAGGAAGGAAGATGAAAAAAAGCAAAAAAAGAAAAAAAAAAGAAAGAAAGAGAAAAATGACACTAATTCTAACCAGAGGGGCAAAAAGAATAGATCCTGTGCTGGTCTAGCTTTGTCTTCTTCATTTCATCCCATGTATTTCTAAGTACCCTGAGGCAGGCGGCATAACTGAGTGAAGCAGCCATTATGGCTGGTTATGCATTGAACAAGTCCAAGGAGCCCCATTTACATTTCTAATTGTTGTAAGTTTTCTGGATGATGGTAGTAAATTATTTTAAGAAAGGTCAACCTGTTAATTTTCCCAAAGGAATCATTTGAACTAGTTGCAGGGTAGGAACTAGTTGTCAAGTAGGTATCCTTTCTATGGGGCAGCTGCTCCTCCATGTCAATCAATTGTTTTAGTGCAAAAATATCATTCTATGATTGGAGAACATGGAAATCATTCAAAAGAAGCTAGAAATACAGCATTTTTTGTGACTTCTAGTTTTTAAATACTGTTCTGTTAAGCACTTAAGTAGTCATGCCTATGTAGGCATGGATGTAGTCCATGAGTCACTGGTTGCAGACCTCTGCCCATGACCTTCGCAAAGCTTTCAGCCTGGATAGGTACATTTGGCTTCAGGCATCTCTGCAATAGATTCTTCTGAGAAACTTTGATCTAAGCTCACTGTTAAGGCTGTTTTCTCTGTAGAGTTACTATTTGTTCTGGTTTGTTCACTTCCCTACTCTGTCATGTTTGAATACTCTTCTGGAATGGAATAATTTTCTCTCCCTATCTACCCAGCATGATGTCAATTCCTGAGTCCTTATTATATGGTTCTTCCTTTATTCCCTCCATACTAGCTTCACAAGCTACTATTGAACAATTGCAGGCACAACTTTGTGGAAAATTCACTAAAATGATATGAGCCAGGAAACAGTTGTAATTTTTAATTTGACAATGTGGCAATTTAAAAATTGTGGTTTATTCAAACCATCAAATATTATATAGGTTGTGACATATTATCAATTCAGTTCAGTTCAGTTCAGTCGCTCAGTCGTGTCCGACTCTTTGGGACCCCATGAATCGCAGCACACCAGGCCTCCCTGTCCATCACCAACTCCCGGAGTTTACTCAAACTCGTGTCCATCGAGTCGGTGATGCCATCCAACCATCTCATCCTCTGTTGTCCCCTTCTCCTCCTGCCCCCAATCCCTCCCAGCATCAGGCTCTTTTCAGTCAACTGTATTTAGGTGATGACTGCTCTAAGACCTAGGAGTGAAAAATTAGGACCTTTTCTTTTAAGGTAAAAATTTGAATGAAAACTTAATAAGGACCTTGTTATTCCATTCAGTGTTATCAAATCCACATGATATTCAGAAAACTGGTGACACTATTGGTTATTTGGAATCCCTTATATGCTTCATAACTTTTCCAATATATCTTTTTTATTGTTTATAATACTAAATATTAGCTTCAAGTCAACTATTTCTTATAGCCAGTTAAGTGAAAAGGTAGCAGTATAATTACAGATTAACATGCTGTGCACAGAATACGAAAGTTGCCATTCAGATCAGTCTTCAATTATTTATTCCACTAGAATGAAGCTAGATTGAAGCAATGTTGAACAACAGAGAGAATCTTTTAAACAAGATTTAGAAGAGTTTACCAATTGTAGTAAAAATCATAAGAGTGAGCTAATAGCCATTTATTTCTTATAAATACAGAATACTTTAATACTTTTGTTTCTTGAGGGTTTTTAAATACTTCTAAACTAAAAGAAACTCTAAAAATCTACAATTGTGACTTTTTTTTTTTAGTTTCCTCAGATTTTTAAGGCTTCCCTGGTGGCTCAAATGGTAAAGAATCTGCCTGCAATGCAGGAGACCTGGGTTCAATCCTTGGGTCAGGAAGATCCCCTGGAGAAGGGAATGGCAACCCACTCCAGTATTCTTGCCTGGAGAATTCCATGAACAGAGGAGCCTGGTGGGCTACAAGTCCATAGGGTCACAGAGTCAGACATGACTGAGTGGCTTTTTTTCAGATTTTTAAAGACTCTCAAGACCAAATTTGACTGTAGAAATTTATATGATACTCTACCATTAATCTATCCACTCAAATGTACATGTTTGCTTAGAGATTATTCATAATGTAAGTTGAAATAAATTTCTTGGAAGACCAAGTAATCAACTAGACCTCACAAAAAAAGTTGAATAAAGCATTCCTCATGCCAATGTCTTCCAATGTGTGTGGAACAGTACATGTGTAGCTCTCCAGAAATATTCTACATATATGTAAACGTGGGCATCTGAGTATATGTATGCATTTAGGAAAACAAATTGAATCCTACAGTGGCTATTCTTTTGAACCTAGCTTTTCAGTTACTAATATTAGGACCTTTTTCTATATTGTCTTGTATATCTACTTTATTCTGTTAAATTCTACATTATGCTCCATAATTTATACCAATTCTCAATACTTAGGTTGTTTCAAGGTTTTGTTAAATTAGGTAATCATGTCTATTACTCTTCAGTTTGTGCCTCTGTGCATGAAAGTGCTTGTTTCATCACATTATGATAAGGTTATTTAATATTTGGCTAACTTTTAAAATATATTTCAATTATACACATATTTCTGTTAAATTTTGAGCTATCTTGTGCTCATTTTTCTATTGAGTTTTCTTTTTTCTCCTTAATTTCACTCAAAATTCATTCAGTAAATATTTATTTATGGCTTGTGTTATGACAGGCTCCATTAAAGATACTAGAAGCATAGAAGTCAACAAAAGAAATGAAAACCTTTTCCCCATGAAACTTTCATCCTAGGAGGAGGTAAAATTAACATAATAAATACTACAGTATTAAAACTTTTTGTTTTTATTTGCTATGTCATGTCCTAATCTTTTACGGCTCTATGGATTGTAGTCTGGCAGGCTCCTCTGTCCATGGGATTCCCCAGGCAAGAATCCTGGAGTGGGTTGCCATTCCCTTCTCCAGGGGATCTTCCCACCTCGGGGATATCAAACCTGAGTCTCCTGCATTACAAGCAGATTCTTTAATACTGAGACACCGGGATAGTGATAAATTCACCAGTGAAAAATGAATAAGTAAAGTGGAACAAGGGATTCAAGGCATGAGTTTGAACTATTAAATATCACAGTCAGGGAGGGCTTCAGAGAGAAGGTGACAGTGCATGAAAGCGCTGAGGAGGTGAAGGACAGATCTAGGTGACATCTGGGGCAAGGACATCCGTACCAAAGGGGGCAGCGCAACGACCCTGAGGGAGTATGGCTTCAGAATGTCAGGTGGTGAAACTGGGCAAGCGAGGGGAGCCTTGCAGGACACAAGATGATAAGAGGCCAAACCAAGCAGGATGCTTTAAGATGTTGCAGGCTATTGTAAGCGACCTTGGCTTTCACTCTGAGTTTGGTAGACAGCTCTCTGAGGGTTTTGAGAGATAAGTGACCTGTAACTTTGGTTCTAGCAGTATCACTTCAGTTGCTGTATTGAGACTTGACTTTGGGGGGGAGACAGTGTGGGAAGCAAGTGCAGGAAGTCTTGTGAAAGGTGACTTCAGTTATTCAGGGTGAAGACTCTAGTGCTTTGGACCCAAGAGATAGGAGTCAGGGTAGTGATACGTGGTCAGATTTTGAATATAATTTCAATATGAGACTGAGAGAATTTAATAGATTGGATGTGAAGTAAGAGATGAAAATGTGGATAAATTGGAAGTTTAGTAAGGGCTTATTGTATAAGAAGGAAATTGACTTATTGTCAGTAATTTGTATTTCAAATATTTTTTCCACTGTTTCTGTTGAATTTGATTATGGTAGATTTCCCATGAAGAACACCTTAATATATAAAACAAAGCATATCTTTCATTTCTTTTATACTTTCTAGGCTTTGCATCATTTTTAAAAACACTGACCCTACTCTAAGAATTAAAATTAAAATTGCTTATATTTTTCTGGTATTTTTATGATTCCATTTTAGGCTTTAAACTGAAATATTTGGAATTCCTTTTGATGCTATTTCCTAATATGTTGGTTGCTTGGGCTTTTAAGCAATGTTCATTTCTTGATTGCTCTTGAAGTTTGATTTCTATGTAATGGCTGTGGGTTCATCATGACAACATTATGCAGCTATAGAGACCTTCCCATATAAGACTCAATGAAGTTCTCCTAGGTGTCTTCAAATCGCAAAGCCTCACACTGTAAAAGTCCTCTCCTCAAAGATTCAATCCCGTTACCACTTCATTCTCACAATGTTCTAGTTTTTGTCATTTTTTTCTTTCTCTTTTTTCCCATATGACTTAACATTTACCCTTATTAATTCAATAGTATATTGCTAAATGTTTTGTTGTTTGGTGCTAATCACCTCCTTTGGACTGAATCTTTTGATAATGATGACACCTAATGTAGAAGTTTTTATATGGCAATATTCAGTATTTATTATTAAATGGTCTTCCCTCCAAGAAGAATAAATTTTAAACTAACAGGCTAGTAATTAACACGTTTGCTATTGTCATGCTAGGGCTTCCCAGGTGGCTCAGTTGTAAAGAATCTGCCTGCAATGGAGGAAACACAGTTTCAATCCCTGGGTCGGGAAGATCCCCTGGAGAAGGAAATGGCAACCTACTCCAATATTCTTGCCTGGGAAATCCCATGGACAGAAGAGCCAGGCAGGGTAGCAAAAGTCCATGGGGTTGCAAGATAGTTGGACACGACTTAGCAACTGAACATGCACGCACATTGTGATGCTAAGGTAATGAGAATTTTGTTCATGGATTCATTAGATATGTACTGAATGTCTAACAAGAGTGGAAACACTGCTAGACTCTGCGGGAATAATTTTGAACAAGATAGATAGGGTCACCACAATTGTAATACATGTAGACCAGCAGTTATGATTATTTACTGACATTTATATTTAAATATAACAGTTCATCCCATAATGATGCTTTTTAAAAAACAATTAATACCACTATAAAAAATTTAGGGATCATTTTCTCTTCCTCCCCTTTACCTCCTCTGTCTGTGTGTGTGTGTGTGTGTGTGTGTGTGTGTGTGCTCAGTCACGTCCGTCTCTTTGTGACCCTTTGTGAGCCTGGCGGGACTGAGGCCTGCCAGGTTCCTCTGTCCATGGAATTTCCAGGCAATAATATTAGTGGACTGACATTTACTATACCAGGTGATCTTTCCAACCCAGGGATCGAACCTGCCTCTCTTTCATCTCCTGCATTTGCCAGGGGATTCTTTACCACTGCACCACCTGGAATACTAATTAAGGACTCCCTTTCCTGAGGCCATGAGTCCCACCAACCTGGGACAACAAGGAGAGGGAAGGGTGGGAGAACTTTGCAATCCCTTATAAGGAATAGAAGAAAGATAGTCAAAGCAAATAAACATAATCATGCTTCTGAGTTATGCTATATGAGGCAGGCAAAATCAGGAAAACTTTTTGATTGTCTCATAGACTAATAGTTCTGAGTAGGGAAAGGAGCAACTTGCCCCTCAGGGGACACTTGATAATGTCTGTAGACAGTTTTGGTTGTTACATCCGGGCCGGGGTAGTGGGTACATGCTCCTAGCCTTTAGTAGATTGAGACCCAGGGAGAAGCTCCCTGCAACGGAGATTTATCTGGCCCCAAATTTCAATAGTACCACTGCTGAGAAACTGCCCTAGATAAACATTCTATGAGATAAATTCTGATTATCATGACTTGGCAAATAAAATGCTCCAACTATTAATACTAGTTTATCTAACATATCTATCTCTATGGTATTAAAGTTAAAATATTGATGCAGATTTAATAGAGACTCAATTCTGAAATTGCATCATCATAAAATTAAATTTGAGATTAAGCCCAAGGTCACAAGCAAAAAAGAAAAAGGTACATTTGGAATACATATGAAAATTTTGGGACTATACGGACAAATGTCAATGTCATATAAGCCATATTTACTTGTGTTATACTATTGCAGTCCATCCATGTAAGCAGACCTTCATGGAAACTAAATTGCAATTAGAAAAGAACTTCATGAGTATAGAGTCAAACTGAAAAAGGTTTATTACTTATCTGAATGCTTAATGTGCATATTTCTATAAAATACCTATTAAGTAAATCATTTTATTTACCCTCAAGTCATAGTTGTTTTAGCTATTAGCATAGGTGTTAAACATATTCCAAATGAATGACTATAAATAAGCAGTTGCAAAAGGAAACATTAGATAAAATACATAACAAAACATTCTATGTCATTTAGGATGATTTTTAAAAAAATTTTTTAATTGGATGAAAGTTGCCTTACAATGTTGTATTGGTTTCCATTGTACAGTGGGAATCAGTCCTAATTATATATGTATGTATCTTTCCCCTCTTGAGCCTCCTTCCCCTCTCCCCATCCCACCCCTCTGGGTCATCACAGAGCACCGGGCGGGCTCCCCGTGTTATATAGTAGCTTCCCACTAGCTATCTGTTTTATACATGATAGTGTATATGTGTCAACACTACTTTCTCAATTCGACCCACCGTGTCCACAGGTCCAAAGCGGTTAATCTCAAAATGCCATGGACAATTAGTGGGTTTGTTTTCTTGCATAAAAAGAAGTCAAGAAATTATTTAGGTCAAGGACCCATGGTCCTTCAATCTTTCGGCTTCACTGTTCTCTACTGTTGGCCCCTGTCCTGAGGCTTGTCTTTTCAAGGTCAAGAGCACCAATACAAAAACACGGTTCTCATATAACAATATAAAGTATCAGAAGGAGAATTTATTTTTTGGTGTCCCTTTTAAAATGAAAGAAAATCTCTCGCTAGTATTTTAAAATATGAACTTTCCTATAGTCTTATCAAGCAGTTAAGTCGTATGCCTATTTCTAGACTAGTCTTTTTTAAGGTAATGAAATTATCATGATTGTTCTAGATCAGTGGTTCTCAAAGGCTTAGTCTTCAGACTCCTTTGTTGTTGCTGTTGATTAGTCACTAAAATTGTACCTGACTGTTCTGTGACCCCATGGACTGTAACCCAGGCTCCACTGTCCATAGGATTTCCCAGGCAAGAATACTAGAGTGGATTGCTATTTCCTTCTCCAGGGGATCTTCCTAACCCAGGAATCAAACCTGCATTTCCTGCTTTGGCAGGTGGATTCTTTACCACTGAGACACTAGGGAAGCCCTCAGACCCCTTTACCTCCTCTTAAGTTCTTTGTTAATGTGGTATATCTATCAATATTTACCATATTAGCATTTAAAAGAAATTTTAAAATATTTATTTATTAATTGCTCTCAAAATAATAGTAAACCCATTGCATATTAAGATAGATAACATATTAAAAACTATTTTATTAAAAAACTATATATTAAAAACTATATTTTAAAATGTATTTAATGAGGAGCATAGGATTATTGTTCATTTTTGTAAATTTCTTTAATATATGGTTTAATAGAAAATATCTAAATTCTCATGTCTGTTCCAGTATTCAACTTCTGTAATATGTTTTGATTGAATGATATAAAGAAAATCTAGCCTCACAGACATATGTAGCTAGAAAGGGTGGGTACTTGAATAGCTTTTTCAGATAATTATAGCTATTGTTTTTACATATGACAAAATAAGTTTCAGTATCTTAGAGGTTATTTGTAATGTGGAATCTGAGGCTTTATCAATTAATTTCCTTACATCAAAATCTATTTGTGTATTTTGTGTTTTGAGTGAATCACGCTTACATATGCGTGATTTATTAGCATGTCAAATTGATCATTTATAAATTATTTGCTCTCTGGTTATACAGGTCTTCTCATGTTGATGTTTTTCCCTATACAATGTCAAAATATCATGTCATCACATTTTTAGTATTACCACTGATCTCATCATATTGGGAAGCTGTGCATGCTCACAACAGAGGCTATGCTTTCCAAAATTTGAATTTTCACTTGAAAATTCAAAATTTATAATGGAAAAATATTAATAACTAATTTCCTTGAAATGAGAGACCTAGTTGATTTATTATTGAGAAAATATCTGCAAAATACCAATGTCTGAAAACCATGGTTTGCTTGTTAATCATCTTTCAAGTAAAAATGCTGTTCCATGAAAAAGGTGATTAATTCAACTCTCCATTCAGTCATACAGATGCTTTTCCTTGAACTAATCATTGCACTTTAGAATGCAGCAGAAGTGCTTTATGTTTGTAACAGTAAACTTATTATATACTAATGGTTTATTTTGTCACAAAGAATGTCAAAATGCCAGGAATTCGAGAATCAAACTTTAATAAAATCAATCATTTGAACTACATCATATAAGAAAGTGAAAGTGAAAGAAGAGAGTGAAAAAGCTGGCTTAAAACTCAGCATTCAGAAAATGAAGATTATGGCATCCAGTTCCATCACTTCATTGCAAATAGATGGGGAAACAATGGAAACAGTGACAGATTTTATTTTCTTGGGCTCCAAGATCCTTGCAGATGGTGACTGCAGCCCTGAAATTAAAAGATGCTTGCTCCTTAAAGAAAAGCTATGACCAACCTAGACAGCATATTAAAAAGCAAAGACATTACTTTGCTGAGAAATGTCCATCTAGTCAGTGCTTTGGTTTTTTCCAGTAGTCATGTATGGATGTGAGGGTTGGACTATAAAGAAACTTGAGCACCAAAGAATTGATGCTTTTGAACTGTGGTGGTGGAGTCCCTTAGATTGCAAGATCAAACCAGTCAATTTTAAAGACAGTCAGTCCTGAATATTCATTGGAAGGACTAATGGTGAAGCTGAAATTCCAATACTTTGGCCACCTGATGTGAAGAACTGAGTCATCTGAAAAGACCCTGATGCTGGGAAAGATTGAAAGCAGGAGAAGGGGACGACAGAGGATGAGATAGTTGGATGGCATGGCTGACTCAATGGACATGAGTCTGAGCAAGCTCTGGGAGTTGGTGATGGACAGGGAAGCCTGGCGTGCTGTAGTCCATGGAGTTGCAAAGAGTCTGACACAACTGAGTGACTGAACTGAACTGATACAGGAAATTCTCAAGTGAAACTGAGTTGTCTTTTTTATTCTTTTTTAAATATAATTTTATTTATTTATTCATTTTTGCTGTGCTGTCTTTGTTGCCACGCCGGTTTTTCTCTAGCTGAGGAAAGCAGAGCTACTTTCTAGCTGCGGTGTGCAGGCTTCCCACTGTGGCGGCTTCTCTTGCTGCAGCGCACGGGCTTCAGGAGTTGCCTCCCGTGGGCTCAATAGTTGTGATTCCCAAGCTCTAGAGCCCAGGCTCAACAGTTGTGGCACATGGGCTTCGATGCCCCATGGTAGGTGGACCAGGGACCAAACCTGCGTCTCCTGCATTGGCAAGCGGATGCCGCTGGACTACCATGGAAGCTCTCTTTTCTTTTCTTTACCACCTGGATCTTCAGTGGTGAACAGTAAAATGGCTCCTGGCACAGTGTGGGCCTTTGCCTTGCTTTGTGCTGATGATCTAGCAGTTTTACAAACCACCACTGCTTTTGCACCATCAGTTCCTGTGTCAACATAGTGAAAAAGGTAATCAGTGCATTAGTGCTTTTATGAAAATAATTTCGATGTTTTTAAAGTATTCTTATGATACTGATGTCTGTAACACTGGATATGGCAACATCACCTTGGAGACTACTGCTCTAAATTAATTGAGATTCACCCTTGGGATCTAATCCTCCTAGAAGTATATGATCATCCAGTACCCGAACAAACCTGTAATTCTATTAGCAGGAAGTATGGCATGATTGATGTGTGGCCCACTCATGTTCTATGTTGTAATTTCATAACAGATTGAAAAATGATCTAGTTTATCAAATGAAACTATTGCCTGTCAGATGAATTAAGTCCTTAAATGTGTCTGTGAAGGTATGTAATAAAGTAGATGAATATTACAGTATAATTTGAGAAGAGAAAACAAACATAATATAAAGTATGTTTTACATTCTGTTATATTTTTAGTATTCCTGACTTTATTATTTACTAACTGTTGATTTAGGTAAATTAGTTATCCTCTTGTGGTCTCAGGTTCATATCTTGTAACCTGTTCTACTAGATAATTTTGGGTAAGCATATAGGTTGGTTTGTTTTCCTAGCAAGACAATAAGTTAGAATAACCACTCTAACTTAGTGGTTAAAGTAATTATGCTTAAGCTGAAAAATTGGAAGAAATATTTCTCTGACATTATTGGGAGATGTAATGGGGCCACCATTAGTTACCCTTGACATGCATTCTCTTTGAATTGATCAAAACTTTACCTTCTATTGTGTGCTAATTTTGCATTCACCTGCTGTGAGTGTAAAAATATATTCAACTCCTAGATGATTTGCATAATGATTTTCTTTGGCAGTGTGCTTAGGGAGAAACTTCCACCTTTAGTTTTATTTGAAATATGTGGTTCAATTTGGTTTTTACTGAGAAGAAATGATGTTTCTGCAAGAGAACAACAGATGACCTTTAAAAATATGATGACAGAGGGACTATATGTACTCAATGAAATTTGCATAATTTAATATTCAGAGATGATTTCAAAGCAGAACTCCGAAATCTTCAAATATCTTTAATTTGCTTTTAAGAGCCCAGGGATGAAGCATTGGGAAGTATATACCAAACAAAATAGTAAGAGGAAGTTTTTACTTATGAACCTTTATAGAATCTAGTAAACTGCCGTTTCTCTATTCCTTTTATCTGATCAGATTTGTCCTGTCCCCTAAAATGCTGGTTTGAGTCTCTTCTCGTCTATAATGTTTCCTCTAGCCTTTCCAGGCCTCAGGAATTTAATTCTCCTCTGGATGCCTATAATCTGTGCGAAGTATTTTAACTATTAATTCCATCGACTTGTCTCATGACTTAAAAAAGAAATTTTTTTTTGGCTGTGCTGGGCCTTTGTTGCCATATGTGGTCTTGCTCTAGTTGTGGCAAGCAAGGGCTACTCTTCATTGTGGCGCACAGGCTACTCATTGTGTGGCTTCTCTTGCTCTGGAGCGCAGGCTCCGGGCACATGGGCTTCAGTACTTGCAGCTCATGGGTCTAGAACGTGAGCTTCAGTAGTTGTGGTGTACAGGCTTAGTTGCTCTGCGGCATGGGCCAAGGATCGAAACTGTATCCCCTGCACTGGCACCACAGTACCACCAGAGAAGTCCTCAGGACTCTTAATATTGTCACCTGGATGAGATCAAAGATTTATAGTCAGAAATCACAATGTATAGTTCTCTCATTATTATACATTGCTTAACACAATGATGAGTACATCATTAGGAGTTAGTAAATATTTATTTGCTTATTTTTTTTAGCTCTATATTATGGAAGAATTCAAAATAATGTAAGGGACCCACGATTTTATCACTGTCAGGAAGCATTTAACAAGAGTATTCCTGTGTGCCGTTTTGGATCTGTCAGGAACCCTCTGGCCCTTATTAAGTCCTGAATATTCAGGAATTAAGAGGAGAGGCATGCCTTTCCCGGGGCTGAGGAATCCAGGCATTTCTCATTACGGTGATAAGCACCCTCTTCCTTTTTATGAGCCATATGATAAAAGGTGATTGTTTGCAATTCTCTCTTTGATAGGGATCTTCTTATGTTTTGTAAGTCTGGAATTTTAATCTTTATCTTTGCTGAGAATAACTACCTTGTAAGACAGTATATATGCCCACGCCATGTTGATTAAAACACCTTTGCTCCATCAGAGCTTGGGTCCCCGTGTCTTTCTTTCTTTCTTTCTGTCTTTCTCTCTCTCTCTATTTATGGCTAATTCCTTGGAGTGCAGAGGCCCGCTGAGCTCACTTCCTTGCCCGGGCTTCTAAGACCCTCTGGAGAAGGCGCACTGCGCCTTCACCCACTCGAGAGGGCGCCCGGTGCCTCGTGCAGCAGCGCGAGCCCCAAGAACAGGACTCTACTGGCTTTCCTTGTAAACCAGAGGATATCAGCCTCTTTCTCTCTCTTAACTTTCTTATCGTCGACTCTGGACCACCAGGTTCCGGTCCATTAAAGGACCAACAATCACCAGTTTTAATAATCAACTTATTACCGATTTTTTTCCTCTTTATCCCTGTACATACCCTATCCCTGAATCATTTTTAATCATATGCCTCACATCTTATCATTTTCAGTATATATCTCTAAACATAAGAATACTTTTAAAGACATAGGTCGCTTTTAAATTACATAGGTAATTATACAGGCATACCTTGTTTTATTGCACTTCACTTTATTCAGCTTTGCTGATATTGTGGTTTTTAAACTAATTGATAGTTTGCGGCAATTCTGCATCAAGTAATTATATTGGTGACATTGTCCCAACAGCATTTGCTCACTTATATCTCTGGGGAACATTTTAGTAATTATTGGGATATTTCAAGATTTTCATTATTATTATGTTTATTATGGTGATCTGTGATCAGTGATCTTTGATGCTGTTTTTTAATTGTTTTGGCATTTTTGAAGCAATAAAGTATTTTTAAGGAAGGTACATACATTAGATATACTCTTTTTGTACAGTTTTTTAGTTACACTGCTATTTTTATATATATATATATATATACTGTTATTGTACAGTTAGTAGACTAGAGTATAGCATAAACTTAACTTTAGTATGCACTGAACCAAATAATTCATGTAACTAACTTAATTGCAATATTTACTTATTGCAGTGGTCTGAAATCAAATCTGCAACACCTCTAATGTACAGTATTTTATTAGTGTTAAAAAATATCCTTGATTGTCTCATTTTGTTTTGTAGCTTGTTAGAATCAGGATCTGCATAAGATTCAAAATTCCAACTGACACGGGGCTCTTAAGTCTCTAATAATCTCTGTTTATCCTCCTCACATTCTTGTTTTGTTTTTTCCTCTGTGATTTATTTGTTGAGAAAAGGAAATGATCTGTCCAGTGGGATTACCAACACTTAATTTTTGTTGAATATATTCCTGTGGTGTCATTTAATAAGTTTCTTTTTACATTTCCCAAAATGTAAATATGATACTGACTCAAGAACAGATTTTAAGAGTAAACAAATAGCAAGTAATGCAACTGAACTAGTAATTAAAAAAAAAAAAATCCTACAAAGAGAAACCTACGTCAGAGAGCTTGACTGGTGAATTCTACCAAACATTTAAAGAAGGACCGTTGCTAATCTTTCACAAGCTTTTCCAAGGAGTTTCAAAGTGGAGGGAATACTTCCCAACTCATTCTGTAAGTTCACAATTTGACTGATATCAAAATTAGATAAAAAGAAGAAAAGTACAGAACAGTATATCTCATAAATATAGTTGCAAAAATCCTCAATATTCTAGCAAACCAACCAAGCAAGATACAAAAAGAATTATACACTGTGGCCCAGGAACACAGAGTTGGATTACCATTTCAAAATTGATTAATATAATATACCTTATTAATAAAGAACAAAACCGCATGGCCATCAGAGTAGCTGCAGAAAAAAAACACTTGACAAAATGTAGCACTCTTTCATAATAACAGTATTCAACAAACTAAAAAATATGGGGACTTCATCTACTAAAAGATATCTATGAAAAATAGCTAGCTTGATGCTGAATGGTAAAAGAGTAAAGACAACAATCAGAAAAGGTTAGAAAATCAAGAAGAAGACAAGAATATCTATTTTTGCCACTTCTGTTTAGCATTATACTAGAGATTATAGTCAAGGCAATTAAGAAAGAAAATAAATAAAAGGTATCCAGACTGGAAAGAAAGGAGTAAAAATATCTGTATTCACAGAAGGCCTGATCTTACATGGAGAAAATCCTGAGTCAAAGAAAGATCGTAATGAATAAGCTATTTCAATAAGGTTGCAGAATACAAGATCACTATACAAAAATCAATTGTACACTACACAACTGCATTAAAGAATCTGACATTATTCTCAATGGTGAAAACAGAAAGAATTTCCTCTAAGATCAGGAACAAGACAAGGGTGCCCACTCTCACCACAGTTATTCAGCATAGTTCTGGAAGCCCAAGCCATGGCAATCAAAGGAAAAATATGAAGTGAGTCTAAATTGGAAAATAAGTCTCATTGTTTGCAGATAACATGATACTATACATAGAAAGCCCTAAAGATGCAATCAGAAAATTATTAGAGCTAATCAATGAACTTAGTAAAGTCACAGGATACAAAATCAATACACAGAATCCCTTGCACTTATATACACTAACAAAAATCAGAAAGAAAAATAAGTAAACAATCCCATTGCAAAATAAAGAATAAAATACCTGGGCGTAAACCTACCTAAGAAGACAAAAGTCAGTCCTAAAGGAAATCAGTCCTAAATATTCATTGAAAGGACTGATGCTGAAGCTGAAACTCCAGTACTTTGGCCACCTGATGTGAAGAACTGACTCATTGGAAAAGACTTTGATCCTGGGAAAGATTGAAGGCAGGAGGAGAAGGGGGCGACAGAGGATGAGATGGTTGGATGGCATCACTGACTCGATGGGTATGAGTCTGAGCAAGCTCTGGGTGTTGATGATGGATGGGGAAGCCTGGCATGCTTCAGTCCATGGGATTGCAAAGAGTCGGACATGACTGAGTGATTGAACTGAAGGAGACAAAAGACCTGTAATGCAGAAAACTATAAGATACCAATGAAAGAAATCACAGATCACACAAACAAATGGAGAGGTATATCATGTTCTTGGACTGGGAGAATCAATGTTGTCAAAATGACTATACTACCCAAAGCAATCTACAGATTCAATGCAATCCCTATCAAATTACCAATGGCATTTTTCACAACACTAGAACAAAAAATTACAAGATTTTTATAATGGAAACAAAAAAGATCCCAAATAGCCAAAGCAATCTTGAGAAAGAAAATCAGAGCTGGAGGAAGCAACCTTTCTGACTTCAGACTATAGTACAAGGCTACAGTAATCAAAACAGTATAGTACTGGCATAAAAACAAAAGTATAGATCAATAGAACAAGATAGAAACCCAAAAATAAACTCTTGCACCTATGGGCACCTTATCTTTGACAAAAGAGGCAATAATATATGATGGAGAAAGGATAGTCTCTTCAATAAGTGGTGCTGGGAAAACTGGACTGCTACATGTAAAAGAATGAAACTAGAACACTTTCTAACACCATATAAAAAAATAAACTCAAAATGGATTAAAGGCCTAAATTAAGGCCAGAAGCTGTAAAACTCTTAGAGGAAAACATAATCAGAACACTCTTTGGTGTAAATTTCAGCAAGATTCTTTCTGATACACCTCCTAGAGTAATGGAAATAAGAACAAAAAAATTTAAAGACTGAACCTAATTAAACTTAAAAGCTTTTGTACAGCAAAGAAAACTATAAACAAGATGAAAAGACAACCCTCAGAATGGGAAAAGATAATTGAAAATGAAGCAAATGACAGAGGATTAATCTCCAAAATATACAAGCATCTGATGCAGCTCAATATCAGAAAGACAAATAACCCATCAAAAAAGGGCAGAAGATGTAAATAGACATTTCTCCAAAGAACATATATAGATGTCCAGTAAACATATGAAAAATTTTTCAGTATCACTCATTATTAGAGAAATGCAAATCAAAACTACAATGAGATATCACCTCACATTAGTCAGATGGCCATTATCAAAAAACCTACAAACAGTAAATGCTGGAGAGGATGTGGGGAAAAGGTAACAATCTTGCACCACTAGTGAAAATGTAAATTGATACAGCCACTATGGAGGACAGTGTGGAGATTGCTTAAAAACTAGAAGTAAAACCATCTTATGACCCAGGAATCCCACTCCTGGACGTGTACATGGAAAAAAACCATAATTAAAAAGACTTATGTACCCCAGTGTTCATTGCAGTGCTATTTACAATAGCCAGGATATGGAAGCAACCTAGATGTCCATCGACAGATGAATGGATAAAGAAGTTGTGGTACATATATACAATGGAATATTGGTGGTGGTGGTGTTTAATTGCTAAGTCATATCTGACTCTTTTTTGACCCTATGCATTATAGCCTGCCAGGGTCCTCTGTCTGTAAGATTTGCCAGGCAAAAATACTGGAGTGGGTTGCCATTTCCTTGAGTGAGTGAGTGAGTGAAGTTGCTCAGTCATGTCTGACTCTTTGCGACCATGTAGACTGTAGCCTACCAAGCTCCTCCGTCCATGGGATTCTCCAGGCAAGAATACTGGAGTGGGTTGCCATTTCCTCCTCCAGGGGATCTTCCTGACCCAGGGATCGAACCTGGGTCTCCCGCATTGGAGGCAGACACTTTAGCCTCTGAGCCACCAGTGAAGCCCCTGCCATTTCCTTATCCAGGGTATATTCCAGACCCAGGGATTGAACCCACATCTCCTACGTTGGCACGTGGATTCTTTACCACTGAGCCTCCTGGGAAGCCCAATGGAATATTACTTAGCCATAGAAAGGAACAAATTTGAGTCAGTTGAACTGAGGTGGATGAACCTAGAGCCTGTTATACAAAGTGAAATAAGTCAGAAAGAGAAAAACAAATATTGTGTTATTAACACAAATACGTGTAATCTAGAAAAATGATACTGATGAACCTATTTGGAGGGCAGAAATAGAGATGCAGACATAGAGAACAGACTTGTGGACACAGCAGCGGAAAGAGAGGGTGGAATGAATTGAGAAAGTAGCACTGAAGCGTGTCCATTACCACATATAACTAGTGGGAAGTTGCTGTATAATGCAGGAAGCTCAAACCGGTGCTCTGTGACTACCTAGAGGGGTGGGATAGGGTGGAGGGTGGGAGGGAGGCTTGAGACGGAGGGCACGTATGTATATTTTTGACTGATTCACCTTGTATCACTGAAACCAATACAACAGTGTAAAGCAATTGTCCTCCAAATGAAAACTTTAAAAAAATATATAAAAAATGAAAATGAATTTATGAAAGTAATTCCATTTCTACTACCAAAAAAAGAAGAATAAAATAGGAATCAACTTAGGTGAAAGGCTTGTATACTGAAAACTACAAAATATTGAATAAAATTTAAGATCTAAACAAATAGAAGAACATCTCTTGGATGTGGAATGGTAGACTTATTATTTGGGCTTTCCTAGTGGCTCAGCTGGTAAAGAATCCGCCTGCAATGCTGGAGACCTGGGTTTGATCCCTGAGTTGGGGAAATCCACTGGAGAAGAGAAAAACTACCCACTTCAGTATCCTGGCCTGGAGAATTCCATGGACTATATAGTCCATGGGGTCGCAAAGAGTCGGACACGACTGAGCGAATTTCACTAATATGACAATGTTCCCCAAACTGACCTACAGCTTTAATGCAATCCCTATGAAAGCTATAGCTTGCTGTTTTATTTTTGCATAAATGGAAATTTGATCTTAAAGTTCATATGTAAGTGCAAGAGACCCAGAATACCCAAAATAATCTTAAAAGAATCATAAAATTAAAGAACACAGTTCCTGATTTCAAAACTTAATTCAAAACTACCTTAATTAGGAAAGGGTGGAATGGGCATAAGTGTAGATATATGTACATCGATGGAGTAGAATTGAGGATCTAGAAAAAAGTCCATAGATTTACTGTCAATTGATTTCCAACAAGGGGTCCCAGACCATTCAATGGGGAAAACATAGGTGTTTATTTTTTGTTGTTGTTTGTTTGCTTGACAAATGGGACCGGGACGTTTGGAAATCCATATGCAAAACAGTGAAGTTGGAACTATTTCTAACTATACACAAAAATTAACTCAAAATGGATCATATACTTAGATATGAGATAAAACTATAAAACTCTTAGAAGAAAGCATAGAAGTATATCTTCATTATCTTGGGTTAGGCAATGTTTTTTGCTTTTTGGTTTTTTTTCTCAAAAGCAAAGCAACAAAAGAAATAATTGGGTCAATTAGATGTCATCAAAAAATTTACAAAATCTTTGTATACTGCAAATGATATCATCAAGAAAATACATGCCTCTTCTCCTCCTGTCCGCAATCCCTCCCAGCATTAGGGTCTTTTCCAATGAGTCAGCTCTTCTCATGAGGTGGCCAAAGTATTGGAGCTTCAGCTTCAGCATCAGTCCTTCCATTTATTAGGGAAAAATAAATCTAAACCTTGTGATACCTGCACTTCACATTCATTAGGATGTCTATAACAAAAAAGAACAATAATAGCAAGCCTTGGTGAGGCCGTAGAAAGTTGGAAGAAAATTTACATTCTCATCATTCACTGCTGATGAGAATGTAAAATGGTACAGCCAATTTTCAAAAGAGTTTGGCAGTTTCTCAAACTGTTAAATACAGAGTTATACATGAACCAAAAATTCCAATCTTAAGTGTGTGTGTGTGTGTGTGTGTGTGTGTGTGTATGAAAAATACAAAGTATAAAAAGAACAATAATAGCAAGCCTTGGTGAGGCCGTAGAAAGTTGAAAGAAAATTTACATTCTCATCATTCACTGCTGATGAGAATGTAAAATGGTACAGCCAATTTTCAAAAGAGTTTGGCAGTTTCTCAAACTGTTAAATACAGAGTTATACATGAACCAAAAATTCCAATCCTAAGTGTGTGTGTGTGTGTGTGTGTGTGTGTGTGTGTATGAAAAATACAAAGTATAAAAAGAACAATAATAGCAAGCCTTGGTGAGGCCGTAGAAAGTTGGAAGAAAATTTACATTCTCATCATTCACTGCTGATGAGAATGTAAAATGGTACAGCCAATTTTCAAAAGAGTTTGGCAGTTTCTCAAATTGTTAAATACAGAGTTATACATGAACCAAAAATTCCAATCCTAAGTGTGTGTGTGTGTGTGTGTGTGTGTATGAAAAATACAAAGTATATTTTGTAAATACAAGTATTTACAAAATCTTATACATGAATTTTCATAGATGTACTCTCCATAATAGCCAAAAATGAAAACAATTCAAATGTCCAAGAAGTGATGAGTGGATAGCAAATATGATAGTGATGAGTGGACAGCAAATAAAGCTGTCCAACAATTTAAAAAATGAAGTACTGATACATGCTGTGTCATGGATGAATTTTGAAAACATTATGCTAAATGAAAGAGGCCCATTACAAAAGACCACTTATTGTATAATGTCATTTCATATGAGATGTCTAGAAAAGGCAAATCTATAGAGACTGGAAAATATATTAGTGGTTGTCTAGTCTCCTGGGTTTCATAATGAGCTGGGAAATAGTAACTGAATGCTAATGAGTACAGGATTACCTTTAGGAGAGAGAAAATGTTCTACAATTAGAATGTAGTGATTCTTTTTTTTTTTTTTTTAGAATGTAGTGATTCTTGCTCAACTCTGTGAATATTCTATAAAGCAACGAGTTATAAACTTTAAATGGATGAATTTCATGGTATATAACTTGTATATCCATAAAGGTAATTAATTTCATGGGGTAGACCTATGTGCATTTAGGTCTATTTTTGCATTTTCTGCCCTTTTTTGTTGGTCTAGTTAATGCTAGGTACTCTACTGTTTTAACTATAGAAATTTTGTAGTGTTTTTGATACTGGTATGGCTAGTTGGCTCACAGTGTACATGTTATTAGGGATATCCTGGCTATTCTTGATTGTTTACTTTCTCTCTAAATTTTATAATCAATTTGTCTAACTCGAGAAATACACAGTTATTTTTATTGGTATTGTGTTAAATTTGTGGCTTATTCTGGAGAGTTATAAAGCAGATCTATGAATCTTTTGTTAATTTTAGGCAGTTGATATGTAATGAGGAGCCTGTTTAATGCAGCACAGTGGAAAACAGAGAGAATATTGGGGAATTTTAGGATCAAATTTCTGCTTGCCCCGTAACTAGATATGCAAACTTAGCCAAATTGACTAATTTTTCTATGCCTGAGTTTTCTTATCTGGAAAACAGAGATAATAGTATTGCAGATACAGGCTGTTTGGGAAATTAAACCTCCACAAGTGTGTGGGGTTTTCTTCTTTTTCTTTTTTTTTTCTGCTGCACTCTTAGTGCCTAGTATAGTCCTGGTCCATAGTAGAATCTGAGTATCTGCTGAATAAATACATGAAATATCTGTTAAAGTTGTTTTATGTAATTAATTAAAAGTTAGTTCCCATTTTTCTTTATTTTAGAAACAATGCCAGCATCAAATTTATCTTTATAATATTAAATCACTTCCTTTGGCTTTTTATATTATTGAAATATTTTATATAAAAGCCATGAACATTTTCTTCTGTGAAATAGTTAACAATGTGGTCAGATGTGAATTCCTAAAGTTTATATGTTCATTTCATATTTTCTTTAGTTTTGTATCTGCAGTAGCACTAAGTGACTGCTTACTGGAAGCAACTCATATAAATAATAAATCAAGAGAAGACTTGATTTATTGAAAAGAAAGAGCAGTAAGTAATACCCATATCATCCATAAGCATTTTAACAATGCATAGAATTTGCAGTTGGAAGAAAATACTCTGATCAGACATTTTTATAAGTTTGATTTGCTCATGAGTGAGGTTATATTTATTATTAAACAGTAAACTTTCTACCGTAAGTTTACTGCAAATAAAAACAAAGCAAACCTGTTAAAATACTAATCCCAGTGAACTGGTAGCAAGATTAGAATAAGAAAATAACTAACACACCTGTGAGTAAGATTCCGAGCAGTAGCAAAACAGCTTTTATTGCTGAATCTCTCTCATTATATATTCTCACCATATTCTCTCTACAAATATATGTTTAAGTTTTAAATATACATTGAGAGAGAATATGGAATATTATAAACTTATATATATATATGTATATATATATATTATATATATATATAGGTAGAAAGAGACAGACATAGAAAGAAAGAGAGATTGTTAAATTACAGTGAACACAGCTCCATCCTTATGCAGGTAGGTCCTGGGTAGAGAAATGCATGCTGATTTATTTATAGAAGTTTGATTTCTGACAATGATTGGAGAATATCTAGCATCCTTAATAATCCTAGAAGTTTGTGTCAGTGTGTGTATATTTATGGAAACAAGCTTGTTTTCCTTTAATTAACTGGGACAGTTCTCCTAATGATATTATGGAAAGATATCTGAACTAGTTACAAATGCAGTTAATTTTTTCTTCAAAACATCCAAGTTGTTTATACAGTAGTCAGCACTATCTGGTTTGAAGACAGGTTTCCCTGGTGGCTTTGACACTTCTAGCAAAATAATTTTCCCTCCAGACTTTTCTCTTTTCATCCTCTTTTTTTTTAATTGTTATAATGACACATAGATGTAACTAGATGCATATCTCTGTCAATATTTAATTATGGTAGAGAAGAAGGCGTAAACTTTGAGATCAAGAAAATTCAGATCAAGTTTGCCTCTACCGTTTATTAACAGAGAAATCATTTAATTTCTCTGGACCTCAGTTTCCTTATACGCAAACCAGCAGACAGTTTCTTCAACTGCAAATCAATAGCTGGTCACCTCTTTGTTAACCAAGTTAATACCTTCTAAATGCCTAACACTGCCAGAGAGAGTAAATACTCAATCCAGAGTTGTTATTTTCATTTTCACTATTACATCTCTATTTGTCATATAATCTAAGTGACTAGATTCCATTGAATGATGGGCATATACATAGTCCAGCTGCTGCCTATGCCTCTTTGGGAAGTTGTTTGGTAGGGAGGACAGCAAGGTTTCTTGCTGTCAGGAAGTCATCATGTCTTGCCCGTTGCTAGATCCACTCATTAATTTTTAGGCTTCACTCTAAGACGTCACACAGTTGATCTCTTCTCCTTTAAACATTTTCTGCACATGGCTTCCAGGAGACTAATTTGACCATCTGTCTAGATGCCCTGTCTCAGACTCCTTTCCCTGTAGCTTTTGAGCAACTTGACGCCGAAATTTTACACCTCAAGGCTTAGTTCTTTTGACTTCCTTTTTTGGCTTATGCCCTTTCCTATGGGATCCTCTTCAGTTTCATAACTTTAAATACCATTTTATGCTGATCACTTCCCCTATTAAGTTTCAGCCCAGACCTCACTCAGCCTCAGCCTCAGCCATAAATATCCAACTGCTTATTTATCTCATTATTTATGTTTATAAAATGAGTTTGGTGATACTGTTCTATCTACTCTCTGAATAATTATTTAATGGTAAAAATAAATTTGTCAGTGTTATTGGATATTTATATATCTAATATATAAAAGATAACACAAAGATAACACAGATAACACCAAAAAGATATCAAAGATAACAAAAAAATGAAGCTATGTTTACTTTGTATTAATTTTAATGCATGGAACATATTATTTATACACTATAGTACTATATTTTGTGATTCAAAACTAGACAACTAGTCTAGTAACATTTTTTTCCAATAGCTTTATATTAAGGCATACTATAGACATGAAATTATAAACTTTTAGGCATAATTCACTGGCAAAGATGCTATTTGGGGACATAGTTGGTATATAAACCACATTAGCATGTTTCTTGTTATTACATTTATTTCCTTTATTTCCTTTTGCGGATTCACTAGAATGTGAATGAGTAAGGTGGTTTCCTAATTAAAAGTTGAGAATGTTAGGTTAAGTAAAAACAAAATAAAAATAAAAGAATTCTCATTTGGGAGATGGATGAAACTCGAGCCCATTATACAGAGTGAAGTAAGCCAGAAAGATAAAGAACATTACAGTATCCTAACACATATATACGGAATTTAGAAAGATGGTAACGATGGCCCTATATGCAGGGCAGAAGAAGAGACGCAGAAGTACAGAACAGACTTTTGAACTCTGTGGGAGAAGGAGAGGGTGGGATGTTTCGAAAGAACAGCATGTATATTATCTGTGGTAAAACAGACCAGCAGCCCAGGTGGGAGGCATGAGTCAAGTGCTTGGGCCTGGTGGGCTGGGAAGACCCTGAGGAATCGGGTGGAGAGGGAGGTGGGATGGGGGACTGGGATGGGGAATACGTGTAACTCTATGGCTGATTGATATCAATGTATGACAAAACCCACTGAAAAATAAAAAATAAAAAAAATTAAAAAAAGAATTCTCATTTGGATGAACAATGAAAGTGACTCAAAGAAAACAAATGACACACAGAAGCTTTAAAAAATGTTATATGGTAGCAGGAAGAAGGTAGGATGGCAAAGAGCACCCACTGCAGAGGAGCTTCTCAACAATCAGTGGACAAGAGGAGCCGTTACAGTGGTGAGAGTCAGCGGTCGCTTATAAACTGCAGTACTTGCTTAACGAACTCCAAAGAATCCACGTGGAGAGATGGAGATTATGTATGACCTTGACAATAGGAGTTTCTCTTCACCAAGCCTAACTTGAGTAACCTGAGCACAGAATACCTAATCTGTCAGCAGTAGAGTCTACTACTGAGCCTGCAGTGTCGTACCCTTGCCCCAGGGGCACCAGCCAGCTGTCTAATGGGGTTGACTGCACTACACACCTATTTCAAGGAGAGGTGAAATTGCTGTTGGCAATTTGGCTCCTCTGGAACAGATATTTATTCTAGGTATAGATTTGCTTTTCCAGCTTGTCATGCTCTTGCCATCAGTAGGATATTGACATTGATACAGTCAAGGAACAGAATATCTCATCATCACAAGTAGCCCTTATGTTGCCCTTTTATAGCCACACCCACCTCTCTTTCATACTACTCACCTCTTCTCCATTTCTATAATTTTATTTCAAAGATGTAATGTAATTAAATAAAATATCATATGACCTTTGGGATTAGCTCTTTCCACTCAGTACAATTCCCTGGCACTTTATCCACGTTGCATGTATCAATACTTTTTTCCTTTTTGTTGCTGAGCAATAATCTGTGGTATGTATATATCCATCTGTTTAACCATTTGCCTATTGAAAGACATGTGGATTGCTTCCAGTTTGCAACTATGAGTGTTCCTGTATACATTGTATGAATTTAAGTTTTCATTTCTCTGGGATAAATGCTCAAGAGTGCAATTGTTAGGTCATATGGAAATTGAATGTTTAATCTTATAGGAAACTGCCAGCTCTTTTCCATTATGGCTGAATCATTTTCCATTCCACCAGGAAAATAATTCCCTAACATCTCTCTATTCTCCTCAGTATCTAGTTTTATCACTGCTTTTTATAGTAGCCATTCTGATAGATGTAGAGTGATATCTCACTGAGGTTTTATTTTGTATTAGCTATTTCTCTAATAGCTAATTGTGTTGAGTATATTTTCATGTACCTACTTATTATTTGTATATTCTCTTGAGTGAAATAGCTATTCATGTTTTTTGTCCATTTTCTAATTTGTTTGTTCTTTTTTAAATGGTTGTGTTTTGAGAGTTCTAAATAATAGTCCTTTTTCAGACATGTGGTTTGCAAATATTTTCTCCAGAATAAAAATTTTCTTTTTATACCTTCTATAGGATGTTTCACAAAGAAAAAGTTTTTCATTTTGATTAAGTCCAATGATCATTTTTTCTTTTATGGATCATGCTTTTGCTATCAAGTCCGCAAACTCTTTGCTTAGACCTAGATCCCAAGTGTTTTCCCCCTGTGTTATTTTTTCTAAAACTTTTATAGTTTTCCTTGTACATTTAACCTGTGATCTATTTTTTGTAATTTTTGTGAAAGATATAATGTTTAGGTTGAGGTTAACTGTGTGTGTGTGTGTACGCACCTATGTGTGTCCAGTTGTTCCATATCATTTTTTGAAAAGTATATTCTTCTTCCATTGAATTGCTTTGGCACTCTTGTCAGAAAAATCAGTTGGCTATATGTGTGGAGGTCAGTTTCTGGATTGTTTATTCTGTTTCATTTACCTATGTATCTATCCTTCCATCCATACCACACTGCTTTGATTACCATAACTATATAGTAGGCCTTAATATGGGGTAGAGTGATTCCTTTCACTTTATTCTTTTTTTCAAAGTTGTTTTCTTCTACTTTATGGCCTGTACAGATAAATTTTATAATAATCCATAGATTTTAAATGCCTTAATTTTCACAGAGTATTCTACACTTTAACAAAGGATTTTCTCTCTTGCTATTTACCTTGTCATACAGCAATAAATGGTCTGATGGCATTAGGAAATGCCTTCTTAAAGGCTTAAGTATGGAGTCAGTTGGATAACATGGAGTCCTTTCCTATGAGATGCAATATGTACTTTCAGCTGTTACCACTATGTGGTGTTTCTTAGCCAAAAATCATGGATGTAGAGCCAAGGGTAGAAATGTTCATGACTTCTCTCATTATTATTATCATTAATGAGTCTCTTATAGAACATCTGCTTCTAGTTCTACTACTTTGGATTGTGTTGATTGAGTGGTATTGGTAACAGTTAATATAAGATTTCTTGAGGAAGCACTGAACTAGGTGTTGAGACAACCATCTGGCGATTTGGTGTTTCTAGTCCCCCTTTACCAACAGGCAAAGAAGGAGTTTGTTGTATTAGCTGGGGCTCTTAAATCTGATGATCAGCAAGAAATAGTGTTTGTGTTTCACAGTGAAAATGAAATCTAGTTCTAGAAACTAGCATTACTGGAGTGCCTTTTAGCACTCCTATACCCAATTAAGTGAGAATTATAACAGTACAATTAAGAGCTAAGTTTCTTTAGCAATGAACGTATGAGTCATAAAGAGCCAGGTCCACCTGGAGGCTGGCAGAGAGAAAAGAGAACATTGAATCAATATTAAACGGCAAGGTTATAGCTACCACCTGCAACCTTCAAATGCAAAAATGAAGATTAGAGTAGCTATCATATGTTTCTCTTGCTTTATCATAATGATATTTATACCTATTAACTAATCTTTCCTAAACTAGATTTACTGATAGTTGTGAATCTATAATATTTAGTTGAAAAATATCAAAGAGAGAGTGTGGCTTTACTGGGAGAAGAATGAGCATTACTTCAAAATGAAAACAGAAACTTATGGGATTTGGGGTCTTCTCTTTTTTAATAGATGGTGAGGGTGTCTTATATAGGAAATAATTGCATTTGGTAAGTAGAAACATGTTGTTTCAGTTTGTAAGTTTAAATATGGGTGAAGGGTGTGTAAACACAGAATAACTATCAAGGAACTGGCATTTATTCTGGGCCCTCTCTTTTATATACTTATCTGTCCATCCAACCTAAGAGGGCCTCTCTGATCAGTGAAATATAAAGAAACAAAGTGATAGCATCTTAACCTTGTTTCCTACCTATCCAGCTTGATAAAACCTCTCTGCTCATGACCTTGCCCCAGATGCACTGCCGTCCATCCAAGCGCTCTCCAGGACCTGATGTCCAGAAAGCAGGTCGTTGTCCTGCCTCCCCACTTGCTGGCATTTGGAGTGTCACCTATGTAACTCTGAGCCAGTCCGTGGGAGGGTGGGGCTGGGACAATTCCTAGTGAAAGTCTTCAGGTTTGCAGCTCAAATGAAATCTGGTTAAAAAGGTGTTTCAGAGGACTCTATCTATTTAGGGAACTAAGTTCAATATATTCTTTAATTGCCAATGACTGGGTGTCTAATTCCTTATCTGATGCCCTTTGGTGAACACTAACTGTAAGCAGTTAGAGAAATGAGGCTGGTATAGTTGATAAGTAGCTGGCAAATCTTATAGGCAGGTGCTATATGATAACACAGTCAAATATAGATGGGTGACATTCTGACCTTTGCTTTACCTGGTGACCTTTCCTGTTTGATGGTAGCCTCTATTTCCTGAAAAGAGTACAAAACCAGAGACTAAAGGAAGCCACATTGTTGGCCTATAGAATCAAATGAATAGTCCAGGAAAGATATGAATTGAGGTGGGATCTGGCAGAGCCAGTATTTTATTTGTCCGTCAAATATGTAATAATCCTTTTTGTGAGAGGTTGCAGAAGTTAGTGTTTTTATTTTCAGCAAAAACAGAAGTTATTTTACTGTTGTTGAGATTGGAAGGCTGGTGAATGTCAAGTCTTATAAATAAGGCTTCTTAAATTGCTAGACTAACTTTCAGTTATCAAGAGCAATGCCATCATTTAAAAAGAGGTTTGCATAATGTTTCATATATTTTAAAACATATATACCATTCAACATAGATTTTTATTTCATTGATGGCTTACTGCAATTCTTCAATTTCTCCAATGAAGAGGAACTTTTTAAAAACACTAACATTAAATATTAATATTATATATAAAAGACATGAATTTGAGCAAACTCCAGGAGATGGTGAAGGACAGGGACCCCTGGAGTGCCATAGTCCATGGGGTCACAGAGAATTGGATATGACTTAGCAGCTGAACAACAACATTTTTGTGTGTGTATGTGTGTGTGTGTGTGTGTGTGTGTGTGTGTATACATGAATTAATTTTTTAGAGAAGAAAGTTACTTTTCTTTTTATAAATCATATATTATTATTTTTACTATCACAATTATTAGTATTCTCCTGAGTTTCCACACTACTTCAGGAGAGCATGAGGTGGTAAGAGAGTTCAATCTTTCCTTGAAAATAACCTTTTATGAGAAAACACATGGTGAATTTAACAAAATAAAGCAATAATTAAAGCAATGATTAGCATTTTTGCAAGTGATTTGTAGAGCAGATAGAGCCAAAGTTTCACTTCAGATGCCATTTCTACTTGAAAGTAGTTGGTTTTATTCAGCTTCTATTTTTTTAAACAAAATTATGCATATGTTTTATTATGTTCTTTTAACTCATTAACTAAATAACACCTTCTTGGAGTTTTTTTTTTTTTTTTTTCCTTCAAAGAATATACAATTCTAGAATGCCTAGAGGCTCAGACCACTCATTATTATTTTGCCTACAGATTTTTAACTGAAAGGATTTTTTTGCAGAGAATATCAAACAGCAAAGTTTTCTGGAGGAGGAAATTTTGCCTGGAAAGCAACTCATGGTTGCCAGAAACCACATTTGTATCTACAATATGGACTCAGTCTGTTATTCCAAGAGTACAGTCTTTTAAGACCATAATTTATTTTCCCAAGGAAGACTTTTTTTAAATTTTACTCATATTAAAGCCTCACTCTACAACAGAAAGACAACTCTAATGATGGGCAAAATCTCATATCTGCCCTTGGATCATTTCAGTAGAAAATGTAAGCACATGCAGTACACTAGCTCTTGATCAGTCTGCCCACAAATGAGGCTCTTCTCCATTTTTTTCAATCATTTAGAGACATAAATTGCACATAATAATACAGAGAGAGAAGATAAGCTGAGTTAGATCCATTTTTACCCATAAAAGAAGGTTATTTATAAAATGTGGCTCATGTGGAAGAATAAATGATTTTTATTAAAAAGAAGGAAATTGCGTGGTTCTAAAAAATCTTAAAATAAATAATTCTAACAATGGAGGAAGCAAAATCACCCCTTGGCAAATCTTAATAGATTATTTATGCTTTTGGAATAGAGTCATCCAGGCATATGACCATCCTTGATTAATAATGAATGTGGTTTCAGGACAATCACAGCACTGTATTGTGTTACAAAGCCAGCACTAATCATCTGGAATAGAAGCAACAAATGTGATTACAATCAGGAGAGATCAGCAAATGATTGCTCTTCAGAGGAAAGTGTATAATATAACCATAATTCTATAAATTGGCTTCATGTAGTAAAACCTAAAATGCAACCAGACTAGTTTCTGCTCAGTTAGTTTGGCCATAATCTTAATGTCATCCTCTCAAAGAGATTACCATGTTGGAAGGGCTTCAAATGGGACCAGGGACTGAGGGAATGAGGAGGTGAACTCAACAGAATCAGGGTAGGCGTGAACTGATATTTTGAACCTGTGTTGGGTTGCATTCCTCTCCTCTTTATTCCCCTGAAGAGTGCTGCCCTGCTTTGTAATATCCTGCATCTTTTATCAGTGGTTTTATCAGTATTTGGTTTTATAGTCCCCTTCTCTTCTGCTCACACAGACACTTTATATGCAATAGCGCCATCTCTCATATCTTGTGTCTCCTGCAGGTTCTTTGTAGCAGAGGTGTGTTTCAATAGTCAGAACTGCTGTTCTTTCTGTTCCTGCATGAACTCTGTGACCTTGGTGGATCCCCAGCTACTCACGCATGTCATGTTGCAGAGAAATGAGGGCATCTATCCTGCTATCTCTTGCATCAAGAGTTCAATTGCACCTTGATGTGAAAGGTAGAGTATGCATAGATGTTAGTCAGTTCATATTAAGACACACAAGTTCTATGATGAGACTCTAGAGAACAAAAGAGCACTGACCTTTAGGGCAATGTTGAAATTCCAGGTTCCCTATTTCCATCTTTTCTTACAATGGCCCTTTAACCATTATGGATAGAGGTTGTTCTTATCACAGAATACAGTGCAACTAACAGGGAATTGTAAAAGCTATTTCTGTGTGAGCAAATCTAAACACATGTTAACTTTTTAAAGAATTTATTCCTAAGAGCTAATCTTGAGATATTGCATGACCTTATAATGTTTTTGTGTACAAAACCCCAAAAGTTAGAATAACTATTTTTTACCAATTTCCCTTTATAACTCCATGGAAGCCTTGGTTATTGAAGTTCCTAACTCAAGCTGAGTGTCATATCTTACTTGATTTGAAATGTGCTCACGAGGAAGTTGAAATTAGCTGGATGCAAAGTGGAAAATACAGCATTTTCCTTCTAAAATAGTTTATGGAAAAGCCACAGACAATAAGAAACAGGCCCAAGCCTTGTCATTGAATTGTGAGTCTCTCCTTCAAGTCTACATTTTTTTGTGTTTTCATGAAGATATTCATATGAGATTGTGGGAAGGTCCATGTATTCCTTCACACGATCCTGACTCATCCAGTGTCTGCATCCTCTTGGAAAACTGTGAAAAACCATTCATTGCTCTCAACATGCTTTTTCTTAATGCATCATTTCAGATAACAATAATACTTTATAAATGCATTTTGATACTAATGTTTCTTCATAGAAGGTGTAACGGATTAGGAGTAAAAAGATATAAGTTCTAAAATATTTCTGTTATTCATCTATTTTGTAAATAAGATTTTCATATATCTGTTTTGTGTAGGGGGAATTAAACTTTATTTTCAGATAATTGTGTGTGTGAGAGTATGCACATGTGTGGAAAATGTCTCATATTTTCAGTGCCAAAATGTTCAAATGTCATCTATTTTAGTGGTGCAATTTTAAAGGGATTGATGCTACATACATAAACCAGAATAGATTTATTTGGATATTCATTAGTGTATTTCTTCTACAGTTTTAATTTCTCCATACATATAAAACCCTATAATCCACAATAATCAAAATTTAAATTAAATCTATACTGAAATTACGTGATTCATATGTTATTTCAAATAGCTGTGTTGCTGCGTGCATTCTCCACCGTGTCTGACCCTTTGCCAATGGACTGGAGCCCACCAGGCCCCTAGTGACCAAAAAATTTTATTCAATTCTCTTAGTAGCTGTGATCAAGAAATTAATAAAAATGTTTCTCTGTCTATAAAGTGTATCCTCCACTGCAAAAATCTTGGCCTTACTATCAATTTTCAAATAAAGTTTGACATTTTTTTCCTTCTGAAAAGAGAGCCTCATATCTATGACTAATAAGATTTGCCTTAAGTTTCAGACCTATGTTCTATCTAGCTTGGCATCAAACTCCTTCAGGAATATTCCCTGGAAGTGCAGTCCTAAGTATAGAATGTGGGATCAGGAGCAGGCTTCACAGTTTGTTTTAAATTTTTTTTAATTGAAGGAAAATTGCTTCACCATGTTCATTGGTTTCTGCCATACAGCTATGCAAACCCACCATCATTATACACACGTCCCCTCCCCTCTCCCCCACCCAGCTCCCTCGGTCCCCACAGAGCTCCAGGCGGACTCCTATGGTAAAGAATCTGCGTGCCAAGCAGGAGACAAGGGTTTGATCCCTTGGTCCAGAAGATCTCCTAGAAAAGGAAATGCAACTTTCTAAGTTTTGACCCTAGTTCTGCTTGCTGCTAGAAATGTGACCTTAGGAGAGTTACCAACCTCTCTGTGCTTCCATTTCTTCTTCTGTAAATGGAGATAATAATAATGTTTACCACCAGTATTTATTATGAGTATGGATTGAGCTAACCCTGGTGAAAAGTAGTTCTTGACATTTATTAAGCATTCACTAATATCAAGTGTAAATATCATACACAACAGTCCATTTTGGTTTTGAGTATCCTTTCTTTGGCAACAAACTTCAATGCTCTCATCTATGGATGCATAAAAATCTTTTTCAAATAATGTCCATTTCCCTCTGTAAAATCAGTAAAAAGAATGAATGTCTCAGTTTTACTATGCTCAACTTTTTATTTATAGGGGCTTCCAAATCATATCTTTATTCTTTCAGGCTTTGTTGCTCTGGCTGGCATATTTTAGCTTGGAAGACTCTACGATAGGCTGTGAAAAGAATCCCATAGCCCCTTTTTAAATCAAGGTCCCTTCATATTTTGTTTTTACAAGACAATGTAATTAAATTGGGTTATTTTGCTAAGTCTAGGAGAGATATTCTTTTAGCAAATAAGATACTGAAGCTTGTGATCGCAGCTAATAGATTATCCACTGTAAATGTAAGATATCCGCTGTATAATTTTTGCTGTTTTATAAGAAACAATTTCCATATTAGAAAATTCCCTTTAAAAGAGACTTTCAAAGAGGGAAAATCTAGTAATTTAGGCTGTCAGCATCACAGAGAAGTGCTTCTTGAAATTCAAGGAGAGAATCAGTAACATTTTCCTAGACTGTACATGGTTCTGGTTACCATGGACATACCAAATCAAGGTTATTTAAAGTCACACAACATGAAAAGTCTACACAATGCAGTGAAGTATATAAATGATTCCAGAGTACTGTGTAAATCTTTAGTGGAGGTTTCTTATAATGCTTGAGTGTTTATGATCTTCAGCAGAATAATTGTATGTATGTATATGTGTGTATAGATATGTATTGAATATATATACATGTATGTATGAAGATAACTTCTATATTTTTGTTAAGATTGTTGTCTCAGTGAAAATTCATGAAAACTTCTAAATTCTGTAAAAATCTTCAATTCATTTAAAGATGGATGAGAACTAGGTTAAGGGCTAGTACTATCACAATCATGGGATTAGATTCTATGTGAATTAATTTATTTTATTCATTTTATTAACATGAATATATATTGAGTACCTAGCAGGTGGTAAGCACCTTTTAAATATTAAGTCTTTAAATATTAATAAGACATGTTGCATGATTTTCAGAAGCTGTGTAGAAGAAAAGAATGTATGAATTATAACTGATGTGATGGGATAGGGTGAATGTTATTAAGATTGATCTATACAAAGAACCAGGAAGCAGGAAGGATGACTTGATTGGTTGAGGGTGGGGAGAGAGAAGGGATAGGACATGCAGACTTTCCAGAGGAGGCACCATTTGATCTGGATGTTGGTGGCTTTGTAATAAGGAAAGAGGGATAAAGAGTTCTCAAGGACAGAAGTCAATCAAAACAAGTTCATGACATACCAACATTGAGATACAGTAAGTATGTTGATGTGACCAGAGTAGGTCATGTCAAAGAAGCAGCAGAAAAATAAATTGGTTAGGGCTAGACTCTGAGGAGCTTTTGTGCCACACTACGAGTATGTTTTTGGTCTTGTAGACAATTAGAAGTTAGTGGATATTTAAGGAGAGGAAATATTTAGACATATATGTTTTAGAAAGGTAAGCAGAATATGGATAGATTAAAAAATATGAGACTGGAAGCAGGCAAGCCAGTCAGGAGTGACATGTTCAGGTGAGTGACCGTGAAAGCTGGAGTTAGGTACTGTTAGTGTTAGTGGAAAGGAAGAGAAATTACAGAGCTTTCTTTGTGACCTACTGAATATGAGTGGCAAGAAGAAAGACAGTCGACAGTGGTTTCCAACACCATAGAGATGCCGTGTTTTTTACTAGTGCATTCTGTCCCAGAAAGTTTTATGAATAATTGGAAAAAAATCAGTGACAAAATTTTATTGGTTATGGAAATAATTCAAACAAAACAAAAGTTATCTAACTTCTAATTTTAACCAAGAGTATATTTGGTAAAAAAAGAAAAAAGAGAAGGCGAGGGTGGGATGATTTGAGAGAATAGCATTGAAACATGTATATTATCATATGTGAAATAGATTGCCAGTCCAGGTTCGACGCATGAAACAGGCCACTCAGGGCTGGTGCCCTGGGATAACCCTGAGAGATGGGATGGGGAGGAAGGTGGGAGGGGGGTTCAAGATGGGGAACACATGTATACGCATGGTTGATTCATGTTAGTGTATGGCAAAAAACACTACAATATTGTAAAGTAATCAGCCTCCAGTTAAAATAAATAAATTAATTGTTTTTAAAAATGAATGGCAATACAAAAGTTCAGCCTTGTTTAAATAGTTGCAACTTTCAGAGTAACAGAGTCTGAGTACAGAATGGTGATGATATTGTTGATATTGAAGATAGTCACTTAGATACTCCTGTACATGCATGAATTGGTAGGCAGATTCTTTACCACTGTGTCACCTGGGAAGTCAGGTATGCCTGTAGGGGCTCAAATAAAAGGTGAAGTGTACCATCAAGCAGGGCTCCCCAGGTGGTACAGTGGTAAAGAATCCACCTGCCAATCAGAAGATGCAGGAGATGTGGGTTTGATCCCTGGGTCAGAAATATCACCTGGAATAGGATATGGCAACCCACTCCAATATTCTTGCCTGGCAGATCCTGTGGACAGAGGAGCCTGATGGATTACAGTCCATGGGGTCACAAAGAGTTGGACATGACTGAGTGACTGAACACACGTATACTACCAAGAATCTGAGTTTTAAAAGAAGTAGTTCCATAAGATATAATGAGAAAATGTGGTTGGTAGTATACTGTAAATGAAAAACTATAAATTAGAAAGAATGAAGGTGGAAAAGCCCAATGATTCCACTACATAATGTAGTAGACAATTCATACTAAAGAGAAGGTTTATGAATGTCATAAAATGAGAAACTTTAGCTGAAAATAAAAACTTGTTTCACTCTTTTAAAAAATTCATGCTCAGGATATATCTTCCAAATGTGATATCACTCCCTAAACTATTGCCAATGCCCCGATTCTCTTCCCCTAAGGCTTTCATTAGAGCCATTTTTCTATAAGTCCCATCTCATCCCAATTTCTGTGTTGAGCCAATCATGGGTGAAGAATTCTTAACCACTTCCATCTTCCATCTCCAATCAGGCGAGGTTTAGCATTTTGTAACAGAGTGGCAGGGCTTCCCTGATGGCTCAGATGGTAAGGAATCTGCCTGCAATGCAGAAGACCTGGTTCAATCCCTGGACTGGAAAGATCTCCTGAAGAAGAGAATGGCTATGCACTCCAATGTTCTTGCCTGGAGTATCCCTTGGAGAGAGGAGCCTGGTGGGCTACAGTCCGTAGGGTTGCAAAGAGTCAGACATGACTGAGCTACTAACACTTTCAGTTTTAAACTTGAACTTCAGCTTCCCTCTTTGGACTTCCCTAGTGCCTCAGACATTAAAGAATCTTCATTCAATGCAAGAGATACAGGTTCAATCCTTGGGTTGGGAAGATCCCATGGGAAGGAAATGGCTACCCACTCCAGTATTCTTGCCTGGAGAATTCTATGGACAGAGGAGCCTGGTGGGCTAGAGTCTGGGGTCGCAAAAACTCAGACACAACTGAGGGACTAACACTTTGACTTCCAGCAGAGTAGCATGAGTGTCTCAGAGGAGACCACCCAGACTTCTCTGCTGATTATTTTCAGGACTAGGTGCCTCAGTGAGGATTACTGTTCTACTTCCTGAACTGCAACTCCTCCTGCATCTTAAGTCTTCATTCTCAGATGTGAACTTCTTATCTCATTCCTGTCCCCGTATTTTTGTCATTCTCTTTTCTTTACACTGCAGCTCACCTTCTCTACAGCCTGACACTGTGTCCCTAAACCCAGTTTTGGTACCTGAAACTCTAACTTTCTGTGGATAGACACCAGGCAATGACTAGTAGTTTCTGCCCCAAGATTACTCCAACCTGAATTCTGTCCATCTGCTAGGATCCCTAACCCTCTACTAGGTTCCAACCACTTTCTTAAGTTGTGCTCAATGTGTGTGCGCTCTCTTCACCATGCCTCGTCTCTCCAGGCACTCTGCCATTATTAAGTTTCACATCCAGTGCCTGACCATTTGATTAGGAATAGGATCCAGTCCTGGTCCTGCTTCTCTCACCCTCTTACTTCCTTGGTTTGTGATAATGAGACTTTAGGTTTTATTCCACAGTCAGAAGGAAAAGAGGCAAAGAGTAAGGAGAGAGAGAGGGAAAAAAAGGGAGAAAGAGTAGACATGCTGCTTCTAATAAATTATGAGCATATAATCACCCTTCTACTCTGAAGCCCCAGACCCGCAGTGACAGATGCCAGAGGTCCCCCAAATGAGCCTTTTGGCTTTATTCAGGACCCAGAAGAAGCTATGGAGGCTGAATAGGGAACTTTTGTGAGCCTGGCCACCACTGTTAATGGATATAACATGAAACCCTCCCTTATCCATGGCGTGGTAAGAAGTGTGAGCAGCATTGTATTTCTGTGCAAAAATACTAGGAAGCCATCTTTTGAACACAACCCTGGTTCTGCTCCATATGGACTAGTCTGTTCTTCTCTATTCTATTGATGCATCTTCAAACGTTGTTTCAAGTCTAACAAGAAGAAAGTGAAAGGGGGCGGTTGGCAGTGAACATAGATGACACCCACCAATCTCTCAAAGGAATGAGGACTTGGTAGGTCAATATTGACATATTTATCTGGTAAACAGATAATTTGCATGGATTTGATATGCTCTTAAATAAAGATGACTAGGGGCCCTTTGGAGAGCATTTTGTCTTCTTCTCCTTTCTTCAATTAACATAACTCTATGTGATAAGTCTGCTAATAGAGTGTTCTCTTGGATTAATCTTTATCTAAATGTAAAGAAGTATAATGCTAGCAAAGTTGAAATTTCTATTCACTCTTTAAAAACTACTTTTCAATTATACAATAAAATATAAATATGTTAAAAACTATGCCAGAGATAAGGTTAAACTATCATTTAATCATCTCTATCCTATGTGCTTTTAAAACTATGAAGTTTATTTCTTTGAGTTTTCTCTTCATAATTTTTATCCATTTGGTACATTATACAAAGTGGTCCTTGGGGACCTCTAGAGAATTAATTTTTGTCCTTTCAACATGATTTTAACTTTACCTTAGTTCATCTGATTCTATTTGTTTTGTGATCCTTCTTGGTAGTTTGTTTGTACTGAAACTCTGAGAGAAAATATCAGAAAGGCAGAGAGAAATGATATGACAGCTCACAACTGGATATTATTTGAGCTCCTCTCCAGAAATGAAGGAAGGCATGTATATGAGTCCTTGCTCAGAAAGGTTTACAGGGACATTGTTTAGCCGATGAAAGTCGTAACTTGACTAATGTACTATTTTCCTAGAACTGCCTTAACAAGTTGCCACTCACTAGATGGCTGAAAACAACATAACTTTACTGTCTTAGAATTCTGGAGGCTAGAAGTCCAAAATCAAGGGGCGGGCAGGGTTATTCTCACTCTAAAACCTGTGGGGGCATACGTTCTTGCCTCTTAGTTTCTGGGGTTTGCTTGGCCATCTTTAGAATTGCTTTGCTTGTAGATTCATCACCTCAATCCTGTCTTCACAGTGTATTCTCTGCGTGTCTCTACTTTGTCTTCTCTCCATGAATGTCTGTGTTTGTGCCCAAGTTTCCCCTTTTAACAGGGCCATGAGTCATATTGGACTAGGGTGCACTTTAATGACTTTTTAACTTGACAGCATCTTCAAAGACCCTATTTCCAAAACAGGTGACACTTTGAGGTACTTGAGGTTAGGACTTCAACATATTTTCTATGGGGAATATAATTCAACCTGTAACAACAGTAAGACAAAAATGACAATCCATTATGTTGTCAAAAAATGAAATATTCTTTTCTAATAAAAGAAACTGAGGGCAAGTGGGTTTTCAGTTGTTGTTCAGTTGCTCAGTCATGTCTAGCTCTTTGCGACCCCATGGACTGCAGCAAGCCAGACTTCCCCGTCCTTTACCATCTCCCGGAGCCTGCACAAACCATGTCCATTGAGTCACAGATGCCATCCAACCATCTCATCTCTATTGTCCCTTCTCCTGATGCCTTCAGTCTTTCCCAACATCAGGGTCTTGAATTTTCAGTGAAAAGATTCTTCACATCAGGTGACCAAAGTATTGGAGCTTCAGCCTCAGCATCAGTCCTTCCAATGAAAATTCAGAGTTGATTTCTTTTAGGATTGACTGGTTTGATCTCCTCGCAGTCCAAGGGACTCTCAACAGTCTTCTCCAACACCACAGTTTGAAAGCATTAATTCTTCAGCACTCACCGTTCTTTATGGTCCAACTCTCGCATCCATACATGACTACTGGAAAAACCATAGCTTTGACTTTATGGACATTTGTTGGCAAAGTAATGTCTCTGGTTTTTAATATGCTGTCTAGGTTTGTCATAGCTTTTCTTCCAAGGGCAAGCATCTTTTAATTTTCAGTTTTTTAATTTTTCATTTTGTAACAAATAATTCTTTTCCAAAGGAAGGCATTAATTATGTTAAATGCAGATGAAGTTAATTAGAATTTTAATGGAATTCTGATTTTTTGAAATACTACATTTAGCATTAAAAAATTGGTACCTCAAAATATTCAATACATTACAGAAAGTGGGAAACCATTAAACTAATCTCTTGTTTAGAATGCATTATAGTACATGATTATTATGAAGAGTTAGTTTTCCACTACTCAGCTAAGACTAACTTGTCAATTTTTCAAATGTACCTTTGCTTTAGGGAATGGTCTTTTACTTCCTCCTGAAAAACTAGCTCAACCTAGATGATGTTATTTCTATTTCAGAAGTTTGTAGTAAGTTAGGAAATACATAACTTCATCTATTAACTGATTTCAGACAGATTTGTGTTTTGGCACCACTGGACATCAAGATAGATGCAATTATAAAAGTCTCTGTGGGAGAAATACAGATATGAATGATTCAGTGCATTATCAAAAGCCCACTTTATCAGCTGGTGATGTGGCATAGTATCCACTATAAGGGCTAGCTTCTACATTACATTTGGGTTTTGTGTTTGTTACGAAGCAATCCTGATACACAGGCATTCACTGTGGATCCCATCAACTTGACACGTTTTTCAGCAATGCTTTCTTCATTCTCCCTATCCAGGGAGCTTGGTCACCCTGAATCTACCAACTGATATTTTACTGGCTTCTAGTTTACAGGAGCCATATTGCAAATATGTTCTCTGTTCAAAAGCACCCGGGATTTTCACACCTTGACATACCACATGCCTAAATCCAAAATTCTAGCTGCTTATCAAACCTATTCCAGACTTCTCACTATGAATCCAAGCCAGTCCTATAGTAGAACCTCTGAGTTTTTATTATGTGAAGTCTTCATTACTGGCCAAATCTTTTTCCTTAAATCCTTAATCTCTCTGCTGTCTTAGAATTCTTGTATTTCCTTTGAGATGTCAGGACCATCCCCTTAGAGCCCTCCTTATACCCTGAATACTCACTGTGTATTGAGTCAGCACAATTCAAGGTCTCACTGTACTAAAACATCAGTTTTGTGGGAAGATGCATGCTAAGTTCCATACGGCCAACTTACCAATGGATTTAGAATCACAATCCATGGTTATGTTTTAGATTTTTGAGGCTTGATTGTAATGACATTCAATATGAAAAGATTGAAACATTATTATGTAAACAAAGCCTAGCAACCAAATAAACTCTAAGTTTGACCATCACATTTGTTTTAATTATATTTTCTTTTATAGTACCTGGAAATAATTTACATACAGCTAATTTAAATTACTAAAAGATTACTAAAAGTCTTTTACTTTGCTAAACAATTTCTCCACATAACTTGCAGAAAAGAAGAGAACTAAAATAAGGATGCTCTTCTGAAGTATCTCTGAAGATTCCTAGAGGCTCTTTTCCCTTTCAAAGTCTATGTCTTTAAGCCGTACCACTGAGGATGTTCCACTTGAGTAAGGCCTTCTTGGGAAGGAAAAGAGAAGCAAAAGCCGTGGTGTTCAGATACCTTCTTCAGTTAAGGGTAAGTTGGGCAGTGGGACACTGCAGAACATAAAGCAATTTTGATGTCCTGAGAAAAAGTCTGTGAGTATTCATCCCGGGGCTATGCACTTGGACACAGCCACTTTCCCTTCACAGGGAAAACACCGTTTTTTACCAAGTAGTCTTGACAGCCATCTTCATACAATAAACTAGTTTATTCATCCTTCTTTCTTAACTCAGTTAAGATGCACTACAGAAATTGTAGTTTTGGTGATGCATGGATATGAAGTGTGAGATAGATTAAGGATGAAAGAATAGTTTTGGAGTACTGGCCATTTCAAGAGCAGCCAAGATGGGCTGGGGTCCCCAGTAGAAAAACTGAAGATGTAAATGGATCACATGAGGTACTGGGTCCAGGAGAGGGAGTGAGGGTCAGCTTGAGAATCCTGCAGCTCTCGTTGATCTGCACCCCTCCACTGTGAATTTGGTGCCGTTGCTCTTCAAGGTGAGGCAGAGGAAGGTCTGATCAGTCCGAGAAGGGATGCTTCCTACCCTTTCCTTTACTGCAGGCCTGGAGCCTGTAACTGAAAGAGCAGTCCTCACGCCCTTGTTTTGCATTTCCAATTTCTCGATGTCCATCATACTAGAGTTCCCTATCTCTCTGACATTGCCCTTTTATGAAATGCATAGAACTAGGAGAGCAGTTTGTAGGAAAAGACTTGTGGGTGCTGAAAGGGAGAATGTAGGACTGCTTATCTTGTAGAGCCCTACAAGCTACTTGCACCTTATGTGGGGGATGGTACGCATTGCTCAGTTTAGTCAACTAGAGTTAAGCAGAACGATAAGAAAAATTATGCCTTGGGAGAAAATCATACATGCAAGGAAAAACAAAACATGTTTTAATTTTCTTTAAGTCTACAATTTAATTCTAAGGCATTATTTCCCTGAGCTCTCTATTGCTATAAAGGCTCTCTAGTCTCAGGATCTCATGGCGGGACCAAAACACTTGGGGAGATCCTACCAGGCACTGATATATATTCTCTACACATTTTATCACCAAGATACCTTCTGTCCAGCCTGCAAGTTCCCTTCAGATTTCATATCTTCAATGCTTCTGAGCTATATGTAGAACGTAAAACTAAATAGCTCAATAAATAATTCTACATTTTAAAAAAAGTTTTTAGGTTTTGGGTCTTAACATTTACTGTCCAGTACAATATTCAAAATATTATCTTGGGCTCTTTCTACAGATTCCAATACAGTTAATTGGGAAAAAAAATCTTTTATTACAGTTGTTAATTTCTTACTGATATTACTGGCAATCTTTCTAGATGGATATGTCACAAATTTGGTTGCTCTTACATCTTATTAAAGCCTCTTAAATACTAGGAAATATTTCCTATTTATTTATGCTTTAATCTATAGTTTAATAATACGATATTGAGTTGAGGTTACCTGACATGGGCCTCAGAGAAAAGTAGATGTGACTTAGCCTGGTAGAAACTGCACCCAACCACACCAATCCATTTATTAAAGGGATGGTACACTTACAGCTGAAGATCTTTTGATGGAGCCTGAAACTTACATTCCTCAAATTGTATGTAGAGTGCTATATTTATTTTGCATTTCTCTGGGAAATGTGTCTATAGGTTCCGTGAATACCTCACAATTTCCATGGAAGTTCTATATAATTATACTATCTTTTAGAGGGCCCCGTATACTTAGTAAATTATCATGCTTATGTTACTCAGCACTCCTGAATGTTAAGTTCAAATGAATTTAGTATCATAAAGTGGTGCTTATAAAACTAATGATCAAATTGGATGAAGAAGCATTTTTTCTCCTAGCAGAACCTAGGTGTCTGAAAATCTGACTTGCAGTTCTTGTAGTTACTAACATGAATTCTTTTGGATTCTGAGGTGGTTTAGTGTTTTTGTCTAGAAATTAGGAATCATAGATTTTTTTCATCTCTTTAAATCATAACAAAGAATTGTGATACATAAAGTTATACAAATCATGTGAAAGACATATTTGACTACAAAGTACTCAAGGACTCAGAATCACACCTCAGTTGTTTAGCTTTATTTCAAGGAAGAACTGGGTTGTTAAATGTGATTTTGTCCACATTCTCCATTCTCACTGGCTCAAGAGGATGCTGCCTGCAGTGGATGTATAACAATTTAGTAGAAGTGTTAAGAGCTGGCTGAAAGGGAATTTTAAAATGCAGAGGGTAATTTAACAAAATTGAGATCTTTTATAATAGCACTGCAAAGATTAAAATAATTATAGCACAAGATAGTTCTGTCACACTTCATCATTCTGTTCTTAACATCTGGAGATATTATGAGGCAGATTTGGTATTCTACTATAATTTCTACCAGCAAGTGCTATTATTTCTTTCAATCAACCATGCAAGGCAAAGCTTGCTTGAGCACATTAAGTCGTTCTCTGGTGTATGATTTCTCCCAGCTATTGCAGGGCAGGTAATTTAATGTTCTCTAGCACTCTCCTGTGACCAGCTGAGCATAGCACCTCCAGGCACTCTCTATTTTGTTCATAGAAGTGGGCTTACTGATACTCATTTGACAAGGAATCTAAGATTCTCTATAATCTGTCTCCTCCTTACTCATGGCGCCTTATGCATACACACCCACGTCTGACTGAGTTATAAAGTGCTTCCTAGTGGAAAGCAAAATATTTCCCTTTTAAGCATTAGAAGTAACACTTAATTTCTGCATTGTTGGTCATTAAACCAGTGAGTCTTTAGGGGAATACCAGGAAAAATGAAAGAAGTCCTTCTAAAACTTTTAGTCAAAATATTTGAAATGTATATTAGCACTTGTCATAGGAAAACTATTGTTAAATTGCATTAAGTATATTGAAGAATCCACTATACTTGTGACTGACTTATTTTATAGTGACTTATCAGAATTAAAAGACACAGAAAACAATCACTGATTGTTTCCAGAGTGTTAAAATATGAAGTTTTATGTTTTAAAAAATGACTGAATATTCTCAGGGATTTCATGAATACTCAAGAACTGAAACATGTTTTTGATACATTACAAATACTGTTCATTACAAATGACATTGTGTTGAAAACAATGGCTTAGATTAATGTCTGCCTCAAAATTTCATCTACTTTGTCTAGAAAACTTGCAAATATTATTAATTGAAGCATAGTCGATATATGTTATAGGTATACAATATAGTGGTTCACAGTTTTTAAAGGTTATACTCCGTTTATAGTTATCTAAAATATTTGCTGTATTCCTCGTGTTGTACAATGTATCCTTGTAGCTTATTTAATACCTAATAGTTTGTACCTCGTAACTTCCTTCTCTTACACTGCCCCCGCCCTTTCCCCTCGCCCTGTCAAGCACTAGATTGTGAGTCTATGAGCCTGCTGCTATTTTGTTCTAATTCTTAGATTTCTTAGATTTTACATATAGGTGATATTATACAGTATTTGTCTTCTCTATTTAAAAAATATTTACTTAATCATGAAGTCATTCTTTGTCTCTTGCTTCTTCCTTAAGTAGACGAGGGAATGCCAAAAAGAGGGAAAAAATGGATGTCTGTGCTTTTATTATTTGGATCCTTTTAAGAATGAATGAAAAATAATTATTGTTGATACTGTATTTATTAAATGAGCCTGCCGAATGATTTCTTGGTGAAACCATCAGTGTATTTAGAAAGAATAAAAGACAGAAACCATTTATTTCCCATTTCTGTCCACACCTCCCGACTCTCTCTCATTATTTTATATCTAAGCTGACTCCTTTTGCTTTTAGGACATCCCTCTCTCATGTGTCTTCTCTTCAATTCCTCCTTTATCACATTACCTGCATTGTGTCACTTAGCACCCAAACATCTACAACACCTGCCTGTGACCTAAAGGATAGGAATGTAAGCATCTTAGACATTTTAGATTTACAGCTAACGTCTCAGTATTATCCGTCATGACGATCCTTCTCAAATTCTCCAACCCATCAGAACTAGCTGTTTGCCCAACTCCATAGCTGTTGCTGATTCACACGATATTACTCAGAAACTCATCCCACCTGGAATGCCTCCTCTTTGCTTACCTCATCCTAGCTACACCTTATTCTTCCTTTTCAGGCTGATCAGATTCTCTCTTCTACAAAGTGTTCCTTTTACAGTTCAATCCAGAGTGATTTTTCAACAGTGAAATCTTAGCACTACCAGTCTATTTTCCTCTTAAAGCAATCAACTATATTCTGCACTGTGATATTTAATAGAGTGGGGGATTTTATTCACCTGAATTTGAGAAAAGCTTTTTTTTAATGATAAGCAACCAGAGCAGGGAACTGAAAGAACGTCGCTAGGGCTCTCCAATGGGAAATGTCATGTGCTGTGCATGTGAGAAGAGGGCAAAGAACTCAGGTGAAGGATAAATGAACAGAGGAAAATACGGTGGTGAGGAGGCTTTGTGGGTAGTGATAGAAGAGCTGCCATGCAGTGAAATCCTAGAGTGAATCTGAAATATCAGAATAAGATATTTAGGAAATTTTATAATGTACTATATTATCTAATCATCTGTCCTTTTTCCACAAGAAAATCTCCCGAAAGAACAGCACTATTTTTCAAGGCTATCAAAATGAGATGTGTTTCTAATGCACTGAGGTAAGGTACAAGGAGGTACAGGCTTATAAAGTTTGTAAATCATTCTTGTACTTTTTTACTTGCATGAATGCTTAATTCTTTTTTAGGGTTTATGATGTCTTCTTTATACTATGAGAAGAGGTAATGCATTTTGTGCTGTATAAAATTAATTCTGTAAAACAGGAGTAATCACATGATAAATGCTTCTAGAAAATTTTTTTAATAAAAGATTTCTCAAAGTCAAAATTACTTAAGAAATACTGTTACATTGTGCAAAATTGTAGACCTATTTAATGAGGCAAGGAGATGTCAACCTACCAGTTTTAACTAGGGATTGTTTTGTTTTTTCTGGATTTGGGATCTTAAGGGACATCTTAGCTAGAATACACAAATTTTTAATTCATGGCGAGAATGAGTAAGGAGTGCTTAATCTGCTGCTTTAGAATAAAAGTAAGAAGAAAGATAGGCAGCAAGTGATAGCTGACTTCAATTCTTTTGAGTTTTTATGGTATTTTTAGTTTAGTCCTTTTGTTCAAATATCAATGCTATTGGATCTGTTGAATCTATTCTGGGCTTATTTGTCCCTAAGATGAAAGAACATCCCCCCCAAAATGCAACTAGAGCATCATGACCCATTTCACTTCTAAAAGCCAGACAGTGGAAAACAGTGGATAGTTTCTTATGGTGGGTAATTTTATGTAAGAAAAGTTAAAGTCTTTCCATCTTCTCTTGTTAATGGAACAGTGAATCATGGTCTGAGTGTCTGAGGAATAGAAAGGAGTGGGAGGCACCAGAATCTATTCCTAGACCTACTCGGATTCATGCAGTATATTTAGACAAATCTCTAAATGCCTCTGGTGTTTTGGCATCATTAAAGCATTGATTTTTAAATTCATTCATTCAATCTTGCAACATTAGTGAGTAACCATAAGGTGCCCACACATAAGGATCTAAAGGCACATTTTCTAGAAATCCATAGTCTTGAAAGAGATAAATATATAAACAAATCATTGCAATTGATTGTGACTAGGAATGTATCACAGATGCTCCAGTTGCAGAGGTGGAACAAAGGAGTATGTGGGGTAGGAAGGATCAGGGAAGTGTTCCAAGAGGAGGAAACACTTGAGTGGGCTTGAATTCGATGTGGGAGTTTACTAAGAAGGGTTGGGAGAGCAGGACTTTAAGTACGAGGAACAGCATGTTCAAACTCATGGAAACATGAAAGGATATTTTTGAGAGCAAGTGCTGTAAATAATGTGATAGGGTACATTGCGAGGCGGTGAGCAATGGAGGTATTGGAGAGGAAAATAACCAAACACTGGAGGATCTTACATACTATGCAAAGAGCTTATTTGAATGACTTAACCAGGATATTAATATCATCTTATTTTTATTTTTCCAAAAGGTTACTTTTTTGGTTATGTGACAAATAGACTGTAAGATATTGAGATTAAAATTAGGTAATTTAGAAGAAAATTACAATAATTCAGGCAGATAAAGATGAAAACTTACACCAAAACAATGGGAATGGAGATCTGCTGGAGCAGATCTTAATGGTGTTGAGAAAGAAAAATGGACAAGAAATCTATGGAACCATTAGAAATGGGAGGAATGAGAGGAAGGGATTAATCTAGAAACCTCTGAGATTTCTTGTTCAGTTGGCAGGTACTGGCTCATTTCATTAACTTATTATTGGGAGAAAAAACAATGGATTAATATTTGTGTTTGTTGAATTTCAGGTGATAAGCAAAAACTCGGGAAATTTCACTTTGTCTTTGTCAGTGGAGCTTTCTAAAGATTAATTCACTTTTTGGTGTCTGACAGTGATTCCAATGAACTTTCACAAGTTTAAGGATGTTACCTTTCTAAAACTTCCTGCTCACTTTTCCCTCTTTTAATTTTGGTGCCATAGCAGGTAACTGTGTGATGGTCCAGTATTACTGCTGAAATTTGGAGAGTGACAATTATAAATAACTTCATAGGAAGCCACTCTGGACTTTCACATTACCATTAATTGCTGTAAATTTTTTGAAAGCAAAAAGAAACCAAAACAAAACAAAAAAAAGAAAAAATTTTTAAAAACAGTCTTATTTTTGTTAATATGCTAAAATGAGCATTTAGGCACTATTTGCCCATGAACAGTCTAACATTTATAAAAACCCTTTCCTATTGTAGACAAGTTCACTATTTTCAAAATAAAAAGCCATGTGATTGCCCTTTGAATTGTTCATATTTTACTCCTCCCCATCTACTGAAAAATCAATTAAAAAGACCTGTGCAAAGGCTCTGTGATGAAAAGAAGAAAGGAAGAGAATAAAGCTATATGAATTAATAGGAACTTTATATTAAAATATACAGCTCTTTTTTCCCTGAAGATCTTCCCATTTTTTATTTATTCTCTGGAATGAAAGTTCTGGTTTAACATTTCTTCTTTGAATGTCTTTTGTCAGTAATCAAGCTGACTTGAGTTGATTGCCCCAAATAAAGTATAATTTGTCAATTTGGAATTAATTGTGAAAAGGCATGAAATGCTATGAAACAGTTCCCTTCTTTAATATAACTGGAAAAAAGCAAATTACAGATAACTCAATTCATAATAGACTGCCCAAAGTTCCTAAAGGCAATCTATCTATATACTCCAGTGTGTATTACATATACTAAACTTTTAAAAAATAACATCAGAAATAGTTTTTTTAAGACTAAATAAAGCTAAAAATAAGTGTCTATTTAAGACATACTTATTTTTAGCTTTATTTTGTCAGAAAGAATATCCCTCTTTGTGTTTTCCAGTTCAGCTTTCCTTTAAAAGATCACCTTTCCTATTTCTGCATCATTACATCAGCTTTCAAATGCAACCAAGCTTCCGTTACTTAAGGCTGGTTAACAAACTCTCATACTCCTGCTCTCCATTTTTTACTCCCTTTTCCACGACGCTGCTCACCAGCATTGCTATCGTTTGATGAAACAGGAGAGAAACGCAAAGTGGTAAACAGTCTAAACTACAGTTTTAACTGTCTTGGCAAAGCATTCAGTGTGGAAGACTTTGAAACTAATGATTAAGTTTAAAAACCAAAGTAACTTGTCTTCAATAAGAACTTCAGTTATATTTTGTACGATATACCATCAGCATAAATAATTGAGATTTGGCATTAGATTCACTATGAAATACAAAAGCACAGTTTTAATAGGAGACTATCCATTCAATAGGAGTTATTGCCCTTTGTTTCTCCTTTTTAACATATCACATAAATGTAAATTCATTATGAAAATTATACACTGAGCAAATAATTTTTTCAATTAATATTTATTTATTCGGTCTCTTTCTCTTCAGTTCTTTTCTTCCTTCCTGTCTATTTTTTAATAAGAAAAGGAAATTATTTTTCAGAGTTTCCCTTATTTTCAATGGATGAGGTTTAATCCATTTAAGAACACAGTAAAATGCTACTTGATATGTGAACAAGGCTTTTGGAAAAATTTCCAATTGTAACTAATCTAGAACTATGATATTTTGGTGGGTTTAATTGAATATAAATATATTGAGGCTTAGAGTTTCTATATCAATATACTCTGTATTTTCAATAGGTTTGTAAGACCAGGAGTTTTAGCCTATAATTTAATATCTTATCACTTGTTTTTATTCAGTGCAACCAAGAAGATTTTTTTCCTTTATTAGCTTATTACTGAAATTCTTTTGAACCTCTCTCAAAAAGCATAATTTCTCTGAATATTTTATAGTATATTATAGTTTAGTATAACATGTTTTATATATTATATATGTCTATTATGCATTATCTAAAATGACTTTTTTCTGAAGTTAAAATAATCAGTTCAAATTAAATAAAACTAAATGGCATAAGTGATAAAGAGCATATGGTATTAGCTACTTCATCATTATCAAGTGAAGGAAAGGTGATAAAGATATTATCTCCTCTCGGAAAAGATTAATAAGAAAAAGAGGTTACCCTAATGAAAGGATTTGGGTTTTTTCCACACCTTTTTGAAAAGCTTGTGTTTAATCATTTTTATCTGCCAATGTAATCTGTAAAAAGAAACTAATTAGATTAGATATACAAAATAGTATCACAAGGCATCACTGTCCTGTTCATATAATTGAAGTTGTGTGAATATGTTTATGATATAACTATTTCAAAAGATTTTAACACTATCATGACAAAATTGTGTTAGAACTTGAAATCTGGCAAATTCAAGTTGGAAAGAGGTCTACTTATAAGAAAACTTTAAAATGTGATAGTTCCTCACATAGGTTGAAGAGAAGATTGTCATATTGAATGCCAATAGGAAAAGCATACCATTGCAGTAAGACCTACATACTTTACACTGTATTTAAAAAGTGCTGGGCCAGGCAGCAAAACAGGCTGATTCAATCTTTGGTTAAAGTTGCTGTGGGCCTTTCTCTTCGTTATAAAATGCAAGGTTGTATGAAGTGATCTTAAATTCTTCCAAATAAAATATTTTGGATCCTTTGTCACAATGCTTAGGGGTAATAAAAACCATAAAATAAAAATTTATGAAAGAAAACTATCCCTTTTTTTCCTCTAAGACTTGCCTGAAATGAAAAGGAAAAAATGCAAAAAGGAGAGAATCTCTGACATCAATAGAAACTTAAGCAGTGTACCATCTACATGCCACAGACATTTAGTATATCTGCCAAATACAATGCAGATGGGACCAGACAATTGGGGTTAAGAAAGCAGTATATGTCCTGGGGAGTTAGAGAGGGGATTTTCACTGAAAATATGTGACTTTCCTAATTTATGTGATAAGGGGTGGGGGTAAGTGCAGACCAAGAGATAGATGAGAAATACTAAACCTGTCCCACCCTGAAAGAGCTACACAAAGCAAATAAAAACCTTGTGGGTGGCAGGTTTCTCTCTCAACCTCTTCTCACTGAGAAATGTAAGGGAATTTCTCTCTGATACAGAAGGCATTACTGTCTCTCTCAGGTTGCTCAGTGGTAAAGAAACCTCCTGCCAACACATGAGACATGGATTCGATCCCTGGGTTGGGAAGATCCTCTGGAGAAGGAAATGGCAACCCACTCCAGTATTCTTTCCTGGGAAATCTCGCTGACAGAGGAACCTGGCAGGCTGTAGTCCATGGGGCCACAAAGAATCAGACACGACTGAGTGAGCACACACACACACATCCCAGAAGGTGAGTCAGGGCAAGGCCGCTCCCTGCATGCAGTAGAGAAACCAAGCAAATGGCAAGTGGCCTTCACGGTACTCAAGGGAAGAAAACTCAGCATAACTCAAGACCTTGGCTTCCTCCTTACCACCCACAGGCATTTGAATCTGTAGTCACTAGGGAAATACAAGTCAAACCCACAGTGTGATACCATTTCATACTACTGGGATGGCTAAAATAGAAAAGAAAGAGTGTAATAAGTATTGATAAACATGTGAAGAAACCGTAACCCTCACGCACTTCTAGTAGGATTGTAAAATGGAACAGCCACTTTTGGAAAACAGTTTGGCAGTTCTTTAAAATGTTCACTCTATGTCCAAGCAAATATATTCTTAAGTATATACAGACATACTTCAAAGATATTGCAGGTTTCTGTTCTAGACCACTTCAATAAAGCAAATATTGCAATAAAGTTTCACAATTTTTTTGATTTCCCAGTACATATATAAGTTATGTTTATGCTACACTGTAGTCAGTGTTTGTTATCAATAGTAACATCATAGATCTCTATAACAAATATAATAATGAAAAAGTTTGATAAATTTGGAGAACTACCAAAATGTGACACAGAGACATGAAGTGAGCAAACGCTATTGGAAAAAATACCACCAATAGACTTGTTCTATGCAGGGTTGCCACAACCTTCAATTTGTTTAAAAAAAATAAAGCAATATTTGTGAAGCACAATAAGACAAGATGTGCCTGTACCCAAGAGAAATGAAAATATGTTAACAGTTAAACCTGTATGCAAATGTTTATAGCAATACTAATTATAATATCCAAAGTAGAAATAACCTAAATATTCACTAACTAATAAATGAATTTTCTTAAACTGGTACATCCATACAATGGAAAATTGTTCAGCAATAAAAGAAAATGAAATGTCAGTATCTGCTATTACACGGATGAATTTGAAAGTGTCATGCTATACTAAAGAAACCAACCCAGGTGGTGCAGTGGTCGAGAATCCAGCTGCCAATGCACAAGTCCCAGGAGATGCCGGTTCAGTCTCTGGGTCGGAAGATCCCCTGAAGCACGAAATAGCAGCCCACTCCAGTATTCTTGCCTGGAAAATTCCGTGGACAGAGGAGCTTGGTCAGCGACAGTCCACGTGGTTGTGGAGTCAGACACAACTGAGCACACACACACAAAGAAGCCAGCCACAAAAGACCATTTTTTAAAAATTATTTCATTTATATGAAATGTTAAGATTGGACCAAGCTACATAGATATTGTAGTGTGTTAGTGGCTGCTTACGTTTTAGGGGTGGAGGAAGGGGAGTGACTCCTAATGGGGGCAGAATTTCTTTTGGGGGTAACGGAAATGTTTTAAAGTTAAGTTATGATGATTGTTACATAACTCTGTGAAAATACTAAAAAAAACATTGAATAGTACATTGTAAATGAGTGAATTTTATGATATGTGAAATATATCTCAAGGTGTTTAAAAAAAGAGGAAGCTAAGGAAGAATATACTTCTTAAAAGAATTTCAGTGATGATGTTAAAAATATGACAAGTGGTGTTTTAGGGGTACTGATCATCAGAACAAAAGCTGGCCTCAGATCTGCTAGGTCCTGAAGGATCTCCTTCTGTGACAGTCATCAACTAGTTGTAGGACATTTGAATGTTCTGAGAGCTGTGGGGAGCAAGTAATTTTTCTGGGCCTTAGAAATGAAGTATTACAATCTGCCATTGTACAGAAATATAAGCCCATAATCCCTAGTCTGAACTCTTTGGAGCCAGGTGTGTTTCAGAATTCAGATACTATGACTTCTATATTCAACTATCAATTTATAGAAAACACAGAGGTCCAAGGAACATGTTAAGTGTCACTATGAAGATACAACCTACAATACTTTGGCTGCGGAGCACTCTGAGACAAATGCCTAGATTTCTCCAGTGAATGCGTGCTTGTGTTCAGTCGCCCAGTTGGCTCTGACTCATTTTGTGGGGGGGGGGGGGGGGGGGGGGAGAGGGGTGGGTGTCCGACCCTCTGAAGCTACCAGGCTCCTCTGTCCATGGCATTTCCCAGGCAAGAATACTATAGTTGCCATTTCCTTCTCCCGGGGATCTTCACGACCCAGGGATCGAATCTGTGTCTCTTACATTTCCTGTATTGACAGGTGGATTCTTTGCCACTGTACTTCCTGGGAAGCCCCTCTTCAATAAATAACCTAAAAGGCTTTTCAAAAAGGTGGGAGGGGAAATTATTGTTTAAAAAAGAGACTTCAGACAAAACCAATGACAATTATTTGGACTTTGTTGAATTTTGACTATAATAATAAATTGTAAAAACTAAGCTATGAAATTCTTGAAGTAGTTAGCCAAATGCTGATATTGAGGAATTATTATTAACATAATGAGTTAGGTTTCCTTCAAAGCAATATAACAGGAATTAGGTCATGGCACAGATGGAACAAAATTGTTCATTAATTAAGAATTGTTAAAGCTAGGTGATGGGAACATGGGAGTTCATTATATTTTATCCCTTTTTAAATTAAACTGAAATTTTCCACAATAAAATGTTAATGAAATAAAAGAGAATATGATATATATATAAATATATGTATATGTAATGTATACCGTGAGCACAGCAGCATTTGGAAAGAACATTCAGTAATCAGACTTGTTACCATTTCTGCAGCAAAATGAATAATATTCACCCCAAGTGGGAAAAATAAAGTTATCAATAATCTAATATCTTACCTCTCATCTCTTATCTTTCATATCTCATATTAAATTCTTTGCTGTCAGATAATTTACATTAGATTCTTATTTTCAGAAAATTTTGATTTAGAAATTTTAGATAAGGGACTGTGATCCTGTGTTTTCATAATTTTAGTAATCAGCACAGCTATAGTGGTGCTCACCTACTAAATATGAGACCTGTGTTGTAGCGTGAAAGAGTCATAAACTTTTTACAGTGTTAGCTTTGTTCGGTTAACTCCTGTTTATTCTCCACGTGTCAGATTAAGTGTTTTTGGCTCATGGAGGCTTTTCTAGATCATTGTGTTAGGTTAGGATCTGCTACACACCCCTACAGGCCACACACTTGCCCTAACTTAATATTCAGGTTTGTTTTAACTGCTTTTTGTTGTTGGTGCTCAGTCGCCCAGTCATGTCCAACTCTTTCTGACCCCATGACCTTCCTGTCCCTCACCATCTCCCAGAGTTTGCTCAAATTTCTGTCTATTGAGTCAATGATGATTTCTAACCTCTCATCCTCTGCTGCCCCTTTCGCCTTTTGTCTTCAATCGTTCCTAGCATCAGGGCCTTTTCCAATGTGTTGGCTGTTCACATCAGCTAGTCAAAAGTATTGGAGCTTCAGCATCAGTCCTTCCAGTGAATTTTCAGGGTTGATTTCCTTTAGGATTGACTGGTTTGATCTCATTATAGTCCAAGGGACTCTCAAGAGTCTTCCCCAGCACCACAGTTTGAAAGCATCAATTCTTTGGCACTCAGCCTTCTTTAGGGTCCAACTCTTTCATCTGTACATGATCATTGGAAAAACCATAGCTTTGACTATATGGACCTTTACTGGCAAAGTGATGTCTCTGGTTTTTAATATGCTGTCTAGGTTTGTCACTGCTTTCCTTCCAAGTCCTTCCTTCCAAGGACCAAGCATCTTTTAATTTCATGACTGCAGTCACCATCTGCCATGATTTTGGAAAAGAAAATAAAGTCTGCCACTGCTTTCACTTTTTCCCCTTCTATTTGCCATGAAGTGATGGGACTGGATACCATAATCTTAGTTTTTTGAATGTTGAGTTTCAAGCCAGCTTTTTCATTCTTCTCTTTCACCCTCATCAAGAGGTTCTTTACTTATTCTTCACTTCCTGCCATGAGAGTTGTATCATCTGCATGTCTGAAGTTGTTGATGTTCCTTCCAGTGATCTTGATTCCAGCTGTGATTCATCCAGCCCAGTATTTCATATGATGTATCCCACAGAGAAGTTAAATAAGCAGGGTGACAGCCTTGTTTTACTCCTTTCCCAGATTTGAACCAGTCCATTGTTCCATGTCTGGTTCTAACTGTTGCTTCTTGACCTGCACACAAATTTCTCAGGAGGCAGGAAAGGTGGTCTGGTATTCTCATCTCTTAAAGAATTTTCCACAGTTTATTGGGATCCACAGTCAAAGACTTTAGTGTAGTCAATGAAGCAAAATAGATGTTTTTCTAGAATTATCTTCCTTTTTCTATGGTCCAACAGATGTTGGCAATTTGATCTCTGGTTCCGCTGCTGTTTCTAAATCCAACTTGTGTATCTGCAAGTTCTTGGTTCATGTACTGCTGAAGTCTCGCTTGAAGGATTTTGAGCATAGCCTTACTAGCATGTGAAATGAGCACAAAAATATGGTAATTTGAACATTCTTTGGCATTGCCCTTCTTTGGGACTGCAATGAAAACTAACCTTTTACAGTCTTGTGGCCAAGCCTGAGTTTCCCGAATTTGTCGGCATATTCAGTGCAGCACTTTAACATCATCTTTTAGGATTTTAAATAGCTCAGCTATACCTCTACATCTTGAATTAATAAGAAATTCCCCTCAAAAGAGCCATACATAAACTATTTAAAATAATTTTGATGATAATTATAAAATGAGCATCTTCAATCATAATTCAATGTCTCAAGCCTAAGTTGAGTTCCCAATGTTGCCCTCAATTCTTTCCTTCTTTCCTTGGTCATTTTCCCCTCCTTTTATCTGCACTTGCTATTTAAAGGTTCTCCATTTAACCTTCCTCTTAATTCACATTTACGTGTTTACCAGAGTTTGAAAAAAACGACTTAAGAGCCTAAATAACTAAGAAAGAGAATCCATTATCAGAATCTGAACTCTGCTCCTACCTCTGCTGCTTCTACCTGGTCCACCATCTCTCACCAGGAGTGTTGAAAGTGCTCCCGTTTTCGATCCCTGAGGTCCATTACCAACATACCAGCCAGAATGATCCTTCTGAAGCCTTACGTTCATCCTATGAAAACTCCAGTAATTACAATGCCCGTTTGATCTGGTGCCCTCACCCTCATTGCCTCTCTTAGAGTATCTCCACCATTTTTTTCCTGACAGATTCCACACGGGTCTCATTTTTTCCACCAGTTAGCCAGGAATATTCACGTCTTAGGGCCTGTACACTCCTTGTTCCTCTTCCTAGATTTCCCTTTCTCTAGATAACTTCATAAGTTTCTTACTCCCTTCATTTATGTCTGTACACAATTGTTCCGTTCCAAAGAGGCCATTCATGACCCCCATTTCAAATTGTAAGTCCATCCATTTCTTTGATTTATTTTCTTCCGAGCACTTATACCATGTAACACAATATGTATTTTTCAAATATATTTTACTTAGTATCTGTCTCACCTTATTAGTTTGCAAACTGAGATTACAAAAAGTATTTTTGTTTCCTGATATATCCCCAGTTCTTAACATACCATAAATCTTAAAAACATTTGTGGAATGAATAGTCAACCATTATCACACTTACAAACCAGCATGATCCCTGGTAATCCTATTAATCTTTTATCACTCCTGTCTAAGTCTGAGTCCTCCTCCAAAGCCTGGACCCACACACTCCCAATTTTCCAGTGATTTCCAGTGAGCCATCCTCTACCTCTCTTTTACCTTAAACTTTTCCAATTAGATCCATTTCATCAGGAATTAAAATATTCAGAACCTTTCAGTCCTTAAAAGGAACTCTCCCCTGCTCTGACCCTCTTGCTCTCCATCCCTACCATCCTTTCATTAGTTGGGTTGCTATAGTATGGTTATCACCTGAATATGTAGTTTCCAAAGAGCTATCCTATCTTCTGCTCTTGTCCCCTGCTGTGGACTGAATTCATTTGTTGAAGCCCTAATTCCTAATGTGATGGTGGGAACTTTGGGAATCCCACCATCACATTAATTAGGTTTAGTGAAGTCATGAGAGTGAATTCTCCACGATGGAATTGCTGCCTTTAAAAGAAGGAAAAAGCACACCCAAGCTTCCTTTCTCTACTCTGTGAGGGTTCAGTGAGAAGGAGCCAACTGCATCCCCAAGAATTAAATATGCCGGAACCTTGATCTTAGACTCCTAGCCTACAAAATTGTGAGAAATACATGTCTCTTATTTAAACCATTTAATATATGACATTTCGTTCAGCAGCTGGAGCCAAGACACTCCCCTTTATTTCATTTTTCCTGCTAGAGCCAGAAGGTTTCTCTTAAGGCATATATTTGAACATAGTTTACCCTACATTAAACACATCAGTGATTTCCCCTTCCAAAATTAAGAAATAAAGAGCTTAGATCTCTTTGTCTTTTTGTTGCTGTTGCTCAGTCACTCATTTGTGTCTAACTCTTTGTGACCCCATGGGCTGTAGTGCACCAGGCTTCCTCGTCCTTCACTATCTCCCAGAATTCGCTTGAACTCACGTCCACTGAGTCGGTGATGCGATCCAACCATCTCATCTTCTGTCGGCCCTTTCTCTTCCTGCCTTAAAGCCCTTGGCCTAGTACAGTCTTACTGTGGCCTTACTGAGCTCTGTAACCACCAGCTTTTACGCCTATTAATCTCCCTAGTATTCCACACTCGGTCTCACCTTTTGTTCATAACAGTTACTGATTACCCAAGCCTTCCAACTATTAGCCATCCTTCAGCTTTCAATTTAGATGTCTCCTCCTTAGAAACCTCCTCCAGTCCTCCCCCATCCAAGACTGTCCTCCCCTAGCACCCTGTGCTTACTAACTATGGGTAAAATCACAATCTATTAAAATAAATTAGGGCAGAGTATAATCCTACAGTATTTAATTTACATGAATCAAGCGTTTTGTCACTAAAAAGTCAAGCAAGCATGCAAACAGTCACCACCCCTCCTCCAACAAAACTAGACTTCCCCGAAAGGCTATTATAATTTGTACAATCTGCTTTTTAATTAAAAAACAGCTACTTTATCTGGTACGTAATTGATCTATTTCAATGCTAAGGGAAGGAAAAACAAACAATTAGGCTGAGAGTTGGTACAAAATAAGCACAATGATAAATATTATGCTTTGTAGATGAATTAAGTGATGTTCAAAGAGATCTATCCAATCCTCCTCATCCTCCCACTTTCTTGCTAATAGAATTATGCAGTTACTGGGAAGTTGTGTGTTCCATGCCTGCCTTCCTAGCATTAGGCACCAATTTTGGTCTAAGCCAACTGTGATAATTCCCTTCTTCAAAGTGAGTAGTTTCAGCCTGGATGTCTCACTTGAATGTCTTCACTCAGAACTCACCAGTGACATGTATGTAAAGGCCATCTATCTACTAGGGACATTGTGGAATTGTCTGTATCTGTGAGAATGGATAATGCCTGGAACTGCTATAGCCAACTTGTGAACAAGGGCATGTTGCTGACAGAGTAGAAAGACAGAAGGAACTTGGTCCTGGATGATATCAATGTTCTGTAAAATTGTCTATTCCTGGATCTACTTTTCCTCTGGAATTTTTGATTTATGAAATAAAGAAGCCTCTTTATTATTTGCACTACTTTAGTCAGGTCATTTGCCAATTTGCAGCTGAGAATGTTCCACCTGATTCAAAAAAGGTTTTTAAAAAACTTTTAAAAAATAAATGTTTTCACACTTACAAAAGATTTTCATAAATTGTCTAGAAAAATTGCCATAAAACTCACTCAGATTCAAATGTTAACATGTTGCCACAGTTGTTTTCTTATTCTATCTCTGCTCTCTGTACATATGCACGTGTGTGTATATGTACTTACATACATATGTGAAAAAAATTTCTCTGTCCGCTTGAGGGTAAATTTCACAGACAGTGCCTCTTTTCCTACAAATAAGAGTATCTTGTAAATAACCTTTATGCAAATGTCAAAAATCAGGAAGTAATTATTGATACAGTCCTATTATCTAATCTACAGACATTTAGTTTACGACTTTTTTGTAAATGCTTTTATTAGAAAAGTAAACAAATAATTTTATGGCCCAAGGTCCAATCCAGGATCACAAATGCCCCTGTGTCTTAGTCTCCTTCACTATGGAACAGTTTCTCAGTCTTTCTTTGTCTTTCATGATATTAGCACCTTTAAAGAATGAAGGGCAAGATTTTGTAGAATATTCTTTAATTTGAACTTGTCTAATATTTCCTTATGATTAAATTCAGGCTGTAAATTTTTGGCAAGAATACTAGAGAAACAATATAATGTCCTTCTCCGTACATCCTGTCAGGTTATATTGAGATTCATGATATCTGTCTCATTTCTGCTAATGATGATGTTGGTCATTCAGTTAAGTGGTGTCTAAGTTTCTCTGCTGTAGTTGCTTTTTCTATCTGTAATTGTTAATTTATGAAGAGATAGTTTATAGCCATGTAAATATCCTGTTTTATCAAATTTCCTGTTACTAGTTTAGCATGCAATGATGATTCTTACTTAATCAATTATGCTGTTTGATAAATGATGATTTTCTAATTCTACCATTACTTTTGCGTTTATTAGTTGGCATTCCACTGTTTGGGCTTCCCTGTTAGCTCAGATGGTAAAGAGTTCACCTGCAATGCAGGAGAGCCCGGTTCGATTCCTGGGTCGGGCAGATCCCCTGGAGAAGGGTAGGCTGCCCACTGCAGTACTCTTGGGCTTCCCTGGTGGCTCAGGGCGGTCCGTGGGGCCGCAGAGTCGGACACAGCTCAGCGACTGAGCAGAGCAGCACTTTCTGCTCAGGAGCTCTTTTCTTTTCCCGAGTTACATGTTTGTTTCTTATATTTGCATGAACTCAGAGATTCAAATATTATATAAATGGTCATAATTGTTATAATCATCATTTTGCTCAACTTTGTCTCATGCTTGTCAGCGGGAACCCCTTTAAGCTGGCAACTCGATCCTTTGACGTGTTGACATTTTTAAAATTAGTACCTTATTCCTCATTTTCTGGCACAGAAAGATGTTTCGGGCCCGTTTTGTTTTATCAGCCTCACCCTGCACTCCGCCGTTTTTCCAAGGAGTGGCTCCTTTCAGTGAAGCAAGTTATTTAGAAACCAAGGTGTAGGCATTAAGCAGTCTCATTACTACTGAAGTGTTATTGCCTCCAGGCCCTTTCAGAAAGGACAGGAAATACACACACCCACCCGTCCTCCCTGTATGTATATGCACACACATATATGTATGTAAACATGTATAAAACCACCCGTATAGAGTAGAAGCCTTCAGTTCACTCTGATAATTCAAATTCTAAATCAGCACTAAAGAGTTTATTCCAGCCTTCCCTCTTTCATCTGACAAGGAGAAGCCTTGACCTCTTTACACACAATATATTTATTTACTCAGCATCACATTATATATTTGTTCTTCTTCAGTTGCTCAGTCTTCTCCAACTCTTTGTGACCCCCTGGACTGCAGCACGCCAGGCTTCCTTGTCCTTCACTATCTCCTGGGGCTTGCTCAAACTCATCTCCATCGAGTCGGTGACGCCATCCAGCCATCTCATCCTCTGTCGTCCCCTTCTCCTGCCCTCAATCTTTCCCACCATCAGTCTTTTCCAATGAGTTGGCTTTTCACATCAGGTGGTAAAAGAATTGGAGCTTCAGCATCAGTCCTTCCAATGAATATTCAGGACTGATTTCCTTAAGGATTGACTGGTTTGATTTCCTTGCACTCGAAGGGACTCTGAAGAGTCTTCTCCAACACCACAGTTCGAAAACATCAATTCTTCTATACTCAACCTCCTTTATGGTCCAACTTCCACATCTGTACATGACTACTGGAAAAACCGTATGTTTGACTAGACAGACCTTTGTTGACAAAGTGATGTCTCTGCTTTTTAATACAGTGTCTAGATTTTATTAAGGAATTGTTAACTTGTAACACTGTGAAAAGCAAACCTAGTAACTAGAATTCAATATTGTTCTTTTTATCTTTAGGTAGAAGTTATAAACCAGATTACTGTTTCTAAAGGTTACTCATGTTAACTCCCCTCCTGCCTTCCCCTCTTCAGGATGGTTATGGTATTCATTTGCAATAGAGTTAGGCTTACTTGTTCTCCTTATATTCTATATTTGGATTTTTCTCCTTTTCTTATTTTTAAATTTGGGGTTTTTTTGAGTGTAACATGTGTCATGTTTCTAAAAAAAAAATCTGTGCACAAAGTTATACCCAGAGAAGTATCATAAACCATCCCTCCTACCCTATCCTTTCCTCTCATCCTTTTTACTTTCTCACTTACATCCTATAGGCTGCCAGTCTTGTTCGTTTCTTGACTATGCTTTCTATGTGTCTTTTTGCCCAAATAAGCAGATGCCTGTATACTCTTTATTTCTCAATCTTCCTTGTACAAAAGTAGCAACTGTAGATACTCTTCACTTGTGGGGTTTTTTCCTTTACTTAATATTTCTGGAAATCACTCTACATCAGTTAAGAGAGGTCTTCTTCATTCTTTCTTATAGTTGCATAGATGCCATTACATGGATATGTCATGGTTCATTCAGTAGCACTCTGACGTATGGCAGTTAAATTCTTTTTAAAATTTTGTCAATATGAATAGTGTTACACTGCTAAATTAAAAATGAATCACCAACAAGGACCTGCTGTATAGATCCGGAGACTCTATCAGTGTTATGCAGCAGCCTGGATGGGAGGGGACTTGGGGAGAGAATGGATACGTGTGTATGTGTGGCTGAGTCCCTCACTGCTCACCCGAAACAATCACAACACTGTTAATCAGCTCTATTCTATACAAAATAAAGAGTTTCAAACACACACTGCTACAGTGGTTAGCTGCGGATGTGTGTGTTTACTGTAGACGTGTGTACCCTTAGGTAAATTCCAGAAAGTGCAGTTTCTGGATCAAAATATAAATGCATATGTAATTGTGTTAGATATTGTCAGATTCTCTTCTAAAGTGTTTGTATCTGTTTATTTCTGCCAGAAGTTAATGAGAGTACCTACATCCTCACAAACATAATGCATTATCCTACATTTTCATTTTTTCAAGTGTGTTAGGTAAAAATGGTAGGTGAAAAATGCATCTTTATTTTACATTTTTCTAAGTATTAATGATGTTGATTATCTTTTCATATGTTTAAGGGCCATTATTGTTATCTGTGTGAAATTTTTATTCATGTTTCTAGTCATTTTTTATTAATGTTTCTTTAAAAAGTATACAAATATACAGAAAGCATGTATTATAAAATATATTTTAAGCAAACAAAATTTCTTCATTTTAAACACTAATTTGAAATAATAACTTTTACAGAAACTGCCATGGCTTATTTATCTTCTGTAAAATTGCATGTAGAATTCTAGTAAGCATTGTCAAAGTTAGATTTTTACCTTGATTTTTTAAAATATTTTTTCTCTCTCTTTTTCCTTTATTAAAACTCAGGAAATTTGTACTCCTTTTTAGCTTTTCTTTCTCTCCACTTTCTACCATCCTAACTTTCTATCTTCTATACTTATACATTATCTCTTTTATCTGTTAGTTTGTAAAACTCCTCTTCTTGCATTCTTTTGTTTTACACTCACAGCTACACACAAAAGTACACCATTTTTGCCGACAAAATATTTTGAAAGTTAGTGATAAATATTACTGGCCTGCCTTTCAAACATCTTACTGTTGCCTGAGTTGGTCCTAAAGGTATCAGAGATATGACTACTTCAAAGCTATGTCTGTTGGCTTTTTAAATATACATTTACTTGCTTCATGACATACTTCAGTTTTTTTTATTTGAGAAAATGCAGCCTTAACATCAGGGGTTCAGGGCTAAGCAAACTACCATCCAGAGCTCAAATCCCGCTCACTGCTTGTATTTCCTTTTTTATTAGATATGAACTAAAATCGAAATAACTGTAATATTTTATGATGTGAAAGCTATATAAAATTCAATTTTCAGTGTTGATAAACATTTATTAAAACTGTAGAAAATATCCTGATTAATTGAAAATATGCATTGTCTCTGTACTGCACATCCTTTTGAGTTATAAGACTCTGGGCTTTCATTTTCTTTGAGCTATTTTTTCAGCTCTTTGTAAGTTGTAGATGACTGACAGAGATGCACACCTGTCTTGTCCAATACAGTTCTCATTGACTTCTTATATTCATGAAAAAAAAAGTTTTGTTTTCATTTGTAATTTGATTCATATACTCCATATATAATGCTGTTTCTTGCTTTTCCTTTGAACTATTTATAGTCCCCTATATATGTAGAACAAAATCTTTAAATGTGTTCATTCTTCTATCTTTGTTAAGAGTCATGAGTTTACCTTTTTCTGACCATTATCTTTTTATAGAACACAGCCATCCTCATTCATCTCTGTGTTGTCTCTGGTCGCTTTTATGCTACAATAGCAGATCTGAATAGCTGCAGCAGAGACCATATGGTCTGTAAGGCTGAAAATATTTACTATTTGGCCCTTTTCTTTTTTTGCAGAAAAAGTTACCAACTGCTGGTCTACATCATACCAACCACAGTCGAACTGCAGGGGTTCCGGTGAGAAGTCCCTTTTGCAGCGGCTGTCTGATGTTTTACATTGCTAAAGTTACACACTTAGTTTTTATTCTCAGCAATATCAAATAAAGGAATTAGATGGTTAAAATGCACATTGAAATGACTATGTCTAGGTACAGAAATTAGCATTTAAAAAATTCATTTCTTTAGATCAATCATAAACTTCTTAAATGGATTTTTTAAAGCTGTAAACTGGCTCCTATTGAATATAAGAGTCCATTCAGTTGTCTGGGCCTGCCTTTTCCAGGAGCAAAGAGAATAAGTTGAATTGGAAAACACCAAGATCATTCCCTATATTACCATGTTTTTGAAATAGTGTTAAATTGAGAAAGACTTCTAAAAATGAATTATGAAGTTGTTAGAATTTTTATTTTCTTCTCAATAAAAGTTGATATCTTCACGTGTATATTTTTAGATTTGATTCCAGAAGGTTTATGTAGTCAAGAAGGCCTCTTGCTTTTTTTGGTGAAAAGCATGATTGTCACCACTAGAGGGAGCTGGTTCTACATAAAATTATAGTAGGACTGTAGAAAAAGATGAGGAGCCTGTTATTCATGTTTGTTTGGTTTTTTTTTAAATTTCAAATCTCATTTTCTGCCAATAACTCATAGCTTCATAGTAATTTCTTTACTTTATGAACTGAAAGTTTTCCCTAAAGTACTGTCGTTTCTATTCCCGAAAGAATTCTTCATACTCTAAATTGGATAATGGAATAAATATATTTATGGGATATTATTAATTTCGTGTAGTAGTATTGATGTTGATGGTATTTTGATTACTCTTTTAATTTTATTTTGTTTTTATTTTTGGCTGGCTGGGTTTTCGTTGCTGTGTGGACTTTCTTCTAGTTGTGGCGAGCGGGGGCTGCGCTCCAGCTGGGGTGCAAGGATTGCTTCTGTGGCTTCTGCGGTGAAGCAGGGGCTCTGGGGTTTTCAGGCTTCAGGAGCGGCCCCGTGTGGGCTCAGCCTGGGTTCCCAGGCTGTGGCGCAAAGGCTCAGGAGTTGCGGCGCACATGCTCCGTTGCTCCGTGGCATGCGGAATCTTCCCAGATCAGAGATCAAATCCACGTCTCTTGCATTAGCAGGTGGATTCTTTACCACTGAGTCACCAGAGAGCCCCTAATCATTCTTTAAATTTATCTTTTCATTAAAACAATTCCGTCATTGTTCAGTTTGAAAAATATGCTAAGCAGATTTTCAGAATACAAAACAAGATTAAGGCCAAATTGCCTTTCTTTAAACTTTTTTTTTTTTTTTTTGTAGTAGAGTTGATTTACAGTGTTGTATTAGTTTAGGGTGTACAGCAAAGTGATTTAGTTATACATATGTGGCCTAAAAAATATAGTCACGACCTGAAAGTAGATTTATTATATTTGGTGGGAATGTTTAGGACTATAGTCACAACCTGAAAGTAAAGAGTTATTTTATTTGGTGGGGAGGTTTAGGACTCCAAACCCAGGAGGCAGCATCTCAGTAACTCTGAGAAAACTGCTCTAAGGAGGCAGGGGGGGAGTCAGGCTATATATAAGTTTGCAACAAAGGGAGCTGGCAGTCTGAACATCAAAGATCAGGTGTCAATTTAAGGAATTTAGTGTACTGTGTATGAGAAGATGCAAGCCTCTGGACTCACTGAATTCATTCCTTTCATATGCACCTCAGCTATCTGCAGTCCATCCTGTTTCCTTTTTCACCTTGCTTCTTGCATTCCCTCAGCTCCTCAGCCATCACCATAGGGGTGGGAGGCAGCTCATTCAAATTTGGAGGCCAGAAATTGCCAATGGCTGTGACATTTCTTGATGACTAATGTGGCAGGAGATATTTTCATTTCACACATATATACACATTTTTTTCAAATTCTTCTTTCTCCATTATAGGTTATTACAAGATATTGAATATAGTTCATTATATTATATAGTAGGGCTATGTTGGTTATCTGTTTTATGTATAGTAGTGTGTGTATGTTAGTGTCAGACTCCTAGTTTATTTCTCTCCTCTTCTCCCCTTTGGTAATCGTAATTTTACTATGTCTATGAGTCTGTTTCTGTTTTATAAATAAATTCATTTGTATCATTTTTTAGAATCCACGCTGAAGTAGTATCATGATATTTGTTTTTCTTTGTCTTACTTCACTTAGTATGATAATCTCTAGGTCCATCCCTGTGGCCAAAAGTGACATTATTTCATTCTGTTTTTTAATGGCTGATTAGTACTCCATTGTATATGTGCACCACATCCTCTTTATACATTCATCTGCCCATGGGCGTTTAGATTGCTTCCATATTTTGGCTGTTGTAAATAGTGCGGCTATGAACACGGGGGTATGTGTATGTTTCTGAATTAGAGTTTTTGTCTTTTCTGGACAAATGCCCAGGAGTATGATTGCTGGATCATATGGTAGCTGCACTTTTAGTTTTTTAAGGAACCTCTGTACTATTCTCCATAGTGGTTGTACCAATTTACATTCCTAGCAGCAGTATAGGAGGTTTTACTTTTCTCCACATCCTCTCCAGCATTTATTATTTGTAGACGTTTTGATGACAACCATTCTGACTAGTGTGAGGTTATGCCTCACTGTTGTTTTGATTTGCTTTTCTCTAATAATTAGCAACACTGAGTATTTCTTCATGTGCCTCCTGGTCACCTGTATGCCTTCTTTGGAGAAAGCTGTGTTTCGGTTTTCTGCCCATTGTTTGATTTGGTTGTTTATTTTATTATTATTTTTTTTTATTGACCTGTATGAGCAGTTTCTGTATTTTGGAAATTAATCCTTTGTTGGTCACATCATTTGCAAATATTTTCTTCCATTCCATAGGTTGTCTTTTCACTTTGTTGATGGTTTCTTTTGCTGTTAACTTGCCTGTTTATTTAATGAAGCAAATCACATTCCTGTTATTCTGAAAAGTCTAATTGTCAGTGAATGTAAAATTAAACTAGAAGCATTTAAGCTTAGGCCGCCATTATTATTTAGAGTTGGAAGAAGCTGAACTGAGTGCTCTGTTTTTTCCAGAGATTGTAAACTTGATGACCACAGGTTACATGTTTTAAATAACTTTGCATTATAGGCACAAGATAAGTATGTGTTTGTTTAAAGCAGGGATTACAAATACGGCCTCTCTGTTTTGTAAATAAAGTTTTATTGAGACACAACCACATTTAAGGATCTCAGTATTGCCTGCGGTGCTTTCACACTGCAGCTGCGTCACTAAGTATCTGTGACAGAGATACTATGCCTTGCAGAGCCCGACGTGTTTACTGTCACTCTAAAGAGAAAGTTTGTAGACTTCTACTTTAAAGCATGTTAACTTAAAAATATGTGTAGAATGAATAAATGAATGAATGTTGGAGCAAATGGGGTTATACCCATTAGTGTGAGGCAGAAAGGTGGCACTAATATGAAATATTAGTGAAATATTAGCACTATTATTATATGTATAATGTATATTAGAGAATCTGACATTCTTTGAGCCAAATACACTTTTATAACTATTGCTTCTGTCAGGCAAGTGTATGCTCCTCGGTTTTTGTCTCATCACAAGAAAATTTGGAGTGACATTTCTATCATATTGATATATGTGAAAAATACCTATTTTTTAATGAGTCCTAATAATATGACCAGTTCAGTATTACATAATGGCTTTTCCCTCAAAGGATAAAAGTAATTTTTTATATCATTTCATGAGCTCTTATTGACCAATAGTTTTGGCTAATATTAGGAGGTATGACAAGGAAGTTACTAAATTCACAGTGTTGACTTGAGAATGTTTATTTGGAACAAAACCTGCTAAGTTTCACTAAGAGTTGAGCTAATTCGTCTCTCTGTACTTTCTCTGGCGCATAGATATCAATGTTTATAAATTCTTTATGAATCACTTTTTATGTGGAGCAAACCCCCTAATTTAGAAATAGAATTTAAATTGGTAAAACGTGTTTGACCAGCTGAGTGGCATTTTAGTAGGTAAAATTATCTCAGACAGCAAAGAATTAGGTTTTGTTCACTCACTGACCAGTTTAAACACACACAGTCTCCCTTGCTGACTTCTGACTTACATGACTCACATAAAATTTTTTTTAATTCTAGGTATTATAAACCTCCCTTGATAGTATTTTTGGGACTACTAAACAGAGATTTCTTAAATCTACTATAACTATTCACCTTAAATTTTAAATCATAAAATCATCTTGTCAGTATCTGTGCAACTGCTTTGGATCAACTCAAGAAAAGTTAAAGTACTGCTAAATTACACAGTTGTTCATTAGTTGCTCATTAATTGTATTCAGACCTATCAATATGAAATGGAAGAGAGTGTAAGGGTTTAAAACCTTCGTTTTGGTTTCCAGGGGAAACCAAGCAAAACAGAACTGGCCGTGCCTTCTCTTTCTTGCGTTCTGGTCTTGGTGATCAGTGGTGGACAATATGTATCTGCGGTTGTGTCCGTTAGGGAGAATATGGACAGTTATCATAAACCACAGTTAATTGTTCAATAGGTTTTCTTTATGGAACTTGTTGATTTGCATCACAGTGAGTTTCAAGTAACTTGATACCCGCTTGTCAGAATTTTTGAGTGTTAGAAAAAGTGCTGAAACGTACAACTTGGAGGAATGGTTTTCCTTAATGTGGTCCTGAACGGTGCCATCCTTAGCTCCCAAGGTACTTTAGTGAAGAAGGGATGTAGAGGTAATTGAGGTCAAAAGGGATGTTCGCAAAAGTTGACAAGATGCAATTCTTGGAGCTCAGGGTGGCTAAATGCCACCAACCCCTCCAGGCTACTTTTCAAATATTTTGGATTCCACCAAGATGAAAGATTTTAGCCAAACTCTTTTTTTCTCTTACTCCATTCTAAACCTAGAATATGTACTTTTGAAGGAAATTTGAAACAGGACTCCTGAATAGCACCTACTTAAGCAATCCAAAGTGGAATTTTCCCTAGATTATATGTACGTCTCTCAGCCCTGAGAACTGGCAGCTTGGAGGTGGATCACTGTATTTCCAGTCTTAATTCTGGTTGGAAGATACTGAGGCTTAGGAGACACAACCAAGTTTAAGTCAGGCTTTTTATAACCTGATGTCCATGATTGAACTTCTGTGGAGGTCTGTGAAATCTTGAAAATGGCACACATATTTTTATATTATCTTTATCTATTTATTTTGCTGGTATAACATCCATGATTTCATCAAGCTCTCAAAGTCTGTGAAACTAAAAATGTTGAAAGTGATACATAAGATAAATTGTTTTACAGAAAAGGTTAATTTTTCCACTTAATTTTCACTACAATTCTATGGATTGGCTAAATATCACAGTGGAAAGTTAAGACAGATTCTGCAAATAGACTGCCAGGATTCCAATCCCAGCTCTACTGACCATTGACTACATGTCCTAACTTACTGTACTTCAGTTTCCTCATCTACAAAGTAAAAGTTAGCAGTTAGCCTCAGAGGACTGTGAGGAAAAAATGAGTTAATATATATAAAGTGCCTAGTCATGGCTGTATAATAAGTATATATAAAAAACTGACCTAAAGAAGCTGATATATATGTGTATATTTGTCATTCCCGTCTCTGTGGAAAATTCTTAAAGAGATAGCAATACCAGACCACTTTACCTGCCTGCTGTGAAACCTTATGCAGGTCAAGAAGCAACAGTTAGAACCAGACATAGAACAATGGGAAAGGAGTACGTCAAAGCAGTATATTGTCACCCTACTTATTTAACTTACATGCAGAGTACATTATGCAAAATGCCAGACTGGATGAAGCACAAGCTGGAATCAAGATTGCAGGGAGAAATATCAGTAACCTCAGATATGCAGATGACACCACCCTTATGGCAGAAAATGGAGGAACTAAAGAGCCTCTTGATGAAGGTGAAAGAGGAGAGTGAAAGAGCTAGCTTAAAATCAACATTCAAAAAACTCGTGGCATCCGGTCCCATCACTTCATGGAAAATAGACAGGGAAACAATGGAAACAGTGACAGACTTTATTTTCTTGGGCTCCAAAATCACTGCAGACAGTGCCTGCAGCCATGAAATTAAAATGCTAGCTCCTTGGAAAAAAGCTATGAGAAACCTAGAGAGTGTATTAAAAAGGAGAGACATTACTTTGCTGACAAAGGTCTGTATCATCAAAGCTATGGTTTTTCTAATAGTCATGTATGGATGTGAGAGTTGGACCATAACAAAGTCTGAGAGCCAAAGAATTGATACTTTTGAACTGTGTTGGAGAAGACTCTTGAGAGTCCCTTGGACTGCAAGGAAATCAAACCAGCCAATTCTCAAGGAAATCAATCCTGACTATTCATTGGAAGGACTGATGCTGAAGCTCCAATACTTTTGGCCGTCTGATGTGAAGAGCTGACTCACGAAAAGACCCTGATGCCAGGAAAGATTGAAAGCAGCAGGAAAGGGGGACAACAGAGGACGAGAGGGTTGGACGGCATCACTGATTCGGTGGACGTGAGTTTGAGCAAGCTCCAGGAGATGGTGAAGGACAGGGAAGCCTGGCGTGCTGAAGTCTGTGGGGTCACAAAGAGGCAGACAGGACTCAGCGACTGGAGAGCAACAACAGTGTATCATGCAGCAAGGCTAGACTTATGTTCATATATAAACATGTGTGTGAGAATATAAAACAATTTAAAGAACCTCGATATTAACAAATAGATAGAGATGTGATGTATATATACAGTGGAATACTATTCAGCCATAAAAAATGAAGTAGTACCATTTGCAGCAACATGGATAGACCTAGAAGTGATCATACTGAGTGAAGTAAGTCACACAAAGAAAGGCAAATAGATGATATCACTTGTATGTGGAATCCAAACAAAAAGTATGATGCAAGTCAATTTATTTATAAAACAGACTCACAGACACAGAAAATAAATGGTTACCAAAGGTGAAAGGGGGTTAGAGGAGAATAAATTAGGAGTTTGGGATTAGTAGATACAAACAGCCATACATAAAATAGATACACAACAATGTCCAACTTGCGGCACTTTGCTGGCCACCAGGAGCTAACACAGCTAAGTAAATCAGCTACATTTCAAAGAAATTTATTTTTAATTCCTTGGTTTTAGATGATGAAAGCGGTGTAAGGATTTTGCCTAAAATTGCATTGTTTGTAAGAGGAAGAACCAAGTCTAAAATTTGTGAGTAATTTTTTTTATTTTTCCAGTTTAAATTCTGCCAGTTATTGGTCCTTATCAGTTCTATATGAATGGCTCTTAGCTTCTATTCTTCTCTTTTAAACCTGTCCAGAGTTTCCATTTGAAGACCACCTCCCACTCCATTCTAGTCACAAACCCTCACAATCTCCCCAATTATTCATTTTGGATCAAACTTTAAATTTTTGACAAGAACCAGATTAAAGGTAAAAGAAAGAATTGTTGGAGCACGAATCTCTGAGAGGTGGTGAGTTATTGATGAAATAATAACATAAAATTTTGTTTATGTGAACTTCTCTCTTGGAAAGTAGAATAAGGTACCTTTACAATATCTTTAAAATAGGGTAGAGGAGAAAGTTTCACAGACACCTTCCCTCCCATAGAATGTGCACACACACATTCACACACACCCCTATACCTTAAACAAACTCAATCCAAATTGCCAAATTGCTCTAATTTGTGTTTTTCTTTTGCCTAAAAAAGTGTGTAATTTTGGCGACAAATTCAAATTTTCTTGATGGGAGACAGGAGGTTGATCCCCACTGTCAGTGTTGGCTTTCTCCTTTCTCCACACAGCTCTCAGCTTCCGGATTTTAAATTGTGGAACAAAACCCAAAGAATAAAAGTTCGAAGGGGCAGCAATTATTAACCCTTCCAAGAGACCAATTTATCATCCTTCTTGGATGCCCCTGAGTCTTCATCTAGCCCTGCTTCTGACTATGAGTTATTAAATGTTTTGCTATATAATCTTGCCACACTTGGATTATCCTTTATTGTCTGGATTAAAATCCATGGAGCATTCCAGTCCTTTAAGCCTATTTCTCTCTCCTAGCCTTCATTCCTCCTCAGACCAGCTGCCCTCTATGTAGGTAGTGGTTTTTTCTTCCAGGACTGCCAGAAACATCATGTAGTCACACACATCCACTGGTGAAGTCGTTTTCAAATCTTGATTCTCCAGTTGCTTGCGATGTGATCTAGAGATGTTTATTTAGTCTCTGAGCTTCCTTTTCTTTTTGAGCTATAAAACTAGAAAATAGCATCTACTTCAAGGGTTAATATAAGGATGAAATTAAATAGCATACAAAAAAGATCCTGTCATAGAGCAGTGGCTCAGTAACAGATAAATTCTTTCATTAAATGGTAACTAAAGATTTACTCTACAAATATAATCTGTTACATTTTTTAGTGTTTTTAAAGAGTCCATGGAATCTCCAGGCCAGAATACTGGAGTAGGTAACCTTTCCCTTCTCCAGGGGATCTTCCCACTTCAGGGATCAAACCCAGGTCTCCCGCATTGCAGGCAGATTCTTTATCAGCTGAGCCACAAGGGAAGCCCAAGAATACTGGAGTGGGTAGCCTCTCCCTTCTCCAGGGCATGTTTCTGACCCAGAAATCAAACTGGTGTCTCCTGCATTGCAGGGGCTTTCTTTACCAGCTGAGGTATCAGGGAAGCCCTTTAAAGAGTTTACACAAAGAGTTTTTACATATATCATTGTGTTTGTTCCTCATGATGATCATGTGAAACAAATAATATGATCCTTGTATTTAGACAGTGAAACTGTCACAATGATTAACTGGTTTGCCCTTAACCACAAAGCTAGCATTAGAGTTGGAACTAAAATAGGTTTCTTTTGATGTGAAATAGTTTTTCCTTTCATACTATTGATGGGGTTCGCAAGGCAAGAATACTAAAGTGTTTTGCCATTCCCTTCTCCAGTGGACCACATTTTGTCAGAACTCTTCACCATGTCCCATCCATCTTGGGTGGCCCTACACGGCATGGCTCATAGTTTCATTGAGTTAGACAGGCTGTGGTCCATGTGATTAGATTGGTTAGTTTCCTGTAATTGTGGTTTTCAGTCTGTCTGCCCTCTGATGGAGAAGGATAAGAGGCTTAGGGAAGCTTCCAGATGGGAGAGACTGACTGAGGGGGAAACTGGGTCTTGTTCTGATGGGCGGGGCCGTGCTCAGTAAATCTTTAATCCAATTTTCTGTTGATGGGAGGAGATGTGTTCCCTCCCTGCTATTTACCTGGGGCCAAACTCTGGTGGAGGTAATGAAGGTAATGGTGACCTCATCAAAAGATCCCATGGATGCACTGCTACACTCAGTGCCCCCAGCCCTGCAGCGGGCCACCACTGACCCACGCCTCCGCTGGAGACTCCTGGACACTCACGGGCAAGTCTGGGTCCATCTCTTGTGGGTTCACTGCTGCTTTCTCCTGGGTCAGCAGTGAGCGGCAGAGAGGAGATACCCCATGTCCAAGGTCAGAGAAACCCCAGTAAGGTGGTAGGTGCTGGAGTAGCTGTGAGGAAATACCCCACGTGCACGGGCAAAGGAGAAGCCCCAGCAGGATGGTCGGAGGAGCGAATTTGCATTTAGTATCAAACCCCATTTCCACTAGAGACGCTAAGAGGACTCAAACACACTTCGTGCACAGCAGGACTCAGGGACCCCACGGAGACTGAGACAAAACTGTGTTTGAGCATCTCCTGTGCAGGGATGGGTCAGCGGTGGACTGCCGCAGGGTCAGGGGCTCTAGGTGCAGTCGACTTGGGTATGGCATAAGCCCTCTTGGAGGAGGTCGCCGTTAACCCCACCACAGAGCTGCCAGAACTTACATAGGACTGGGAAGCAGAAACTGTGGGAAATTCTGAAAGAGATGGGAATACCAGACCACCTGACCTGCCTCTCTAGGAATCTGTATGCAGGTCAGGAAGCAACAGTTAGAACTGGACATGGAACAACAGACTGGTTCCAAATTGGGAAAGGAGTACGTCAAGGCTGTATATTGTCACCCTGCTTATTTAACTTCTATGCAGAGTACATCATGAGAAACGCTGGACTGGATGAAGCACAAGCTGGAATCAAGATTGCTGGGAGAAATATCAATAACCTCAGATAGGCAGATGACACCACCCTTATGGCAGAAAGCAAAGAAGAACTGAAGAGCCTCTTGATGAAAGTGAAAGAGGAGAGTGAAAAAGTTGGCTTAAAGCCCAGCATTCAGAAAACTAAGATCAAGGAATGTGGTCCCATCACTTCATGGCAAATAGATGGCAAAACAGTGGAAATAGTGGCAGACTTTATTTTTGGGGGCTCCAAAATCACTGCAGATGGTGACTAAAGCCATGAAATTAAAAGAGATTTACTCCCTGGAAGAAAAGTTATGACCAACCTAGACAGCACATTAAAAAGCAGACATTACTTTGCCAAAAAAGTCCATCTAGTCAAGGCTATGGTAGTTCCAGTAGTCATGTATGGAGGTGAGAGTTGGACTATAAAGAAAGCTAAGCACCAAAGAATTGATGCTTTTGAACTGTGGTGTTGGAGAAGACTCTTGAGAGTCCCTTGGACTGCAAGGAGATCCAACCAGTCCATCCTAAAGGAGATCAGTCCTGAGTGTTCATTGGAAGAACTGATGTTGAAGCTGAAGCTCCAATACTTTGGCCACCTGATGTGAAGAACTGACTCATTGGAAAAGACCCTGATGCTGGGAAAGATTGAAGGTGGGAAGAGAAGGGGATGACAAAGGATGAGATGGTTGGATGGCATCACCAACTCAATGGACATGAGTTTGGTTAAACTCCAGGAGTTGGTGATGGACAGGGAGGCCTGGCATAATGCAGTCCATGGGGTCACAAAGAGTCAGCAACTGAACTGAACTAAACTGAGTTTTTCCTTTCAATTATATGTCATTGGCACTTAAGAAACTTTCAAAGGATTTGATAGTCATTTTAAACCCAGTTTTTTCCTATGTTATATCAGTTAACATTCATATTTCTTAGTTCCCTCATCTGTTAAATAAAAGAACAGAGCTAAATATTCTTTTTCGGGTTTTAAATTACTTGGCTATATAGTTCTAATACCAAACAAACTAACATTCTCTCATTTCCATAGCATCTAAAATATTAAAGCTGATTTCTGTTTTTCATAGTTAGCATGAGGAATTACTCATGATTAGTTATTTCTTTAACCATGTATCAATATTATTGCTTAAGTTGTTTTTCCCTAAGAATAACTAACTGAACCTCAAAATTACAGTGTAAGAATGTGTAATCATGTGGTATAATGATATTAAAGCAATTCGTGAAATTTTCCCAAATGTTTACGTTCTAGTCTTTAAATTCTTTGGTCTCAATTAAAAATAGAGAACTAAAAATTAGAACTGCCAGAATGTAATGTTATCTTAAATTACTGCATATACTTATTTATCAGCAAAATGTTTATGCTTGATGCATTCTCTCCAACTGATATTCACTCCCTGCTGTTTCCAAGAGTTAGTGTGAATAAAACATGAAGTATTACCTTTTACACCCAAATGACTTTGGCTTCTCTGTTTACATATAGCCTTTCAAAATAAGAGGAAGAGAAGTATATTCCAAAACAAACACTGAACTATGAGTGTTCTCTTCCTTTTCTTATTTAATTGCATTGTCATTTATCTGTAAGTTAGAAAACAGCTTATTCTGACTTTTCCCACAAACTCACCTGTGCCTAAACATTCCCCTGTTTAATCTGCCACTAAAACACCCCTTAAATGTGATGGATTCTCTGTACTGCCAACACTGTATCTCTTCTTAGATTATCAAGATTTATTTCTATCATGTCTTCTTATCCCCATGTTCTTTCATATTCTTCTTTTCCAAGTGATCTTCCTATAATACCCAAATTAATCATTTCCCTCCACTGCCTGGGATCCTTCATTGGTTTTTCCTCTGGACCATTGCCTTCTAGACAATGACCAAACCTCTCAGCAGGTAGTTTCTTCATGGTTTGATTTTAGGACCCTTCTCTTTAGTCTTCTATCTAGACCTCACTAACTATATACCTTATACATCTATCATACAAATTATTCCCAGGGGTACATGTCTTTGCATGTTTTGCTTGGTCCATATTTCTATAAGCCTCTCCCTGACTGCCTCCCGATATGGAGAAAGCATGCTCATCCTATTAACAGCAGCTCAAGTGTTAGTGACTCTGGGAAGACTCCCTCTGTTCTTCCCTCTACCAATGCAGAGTTATGTGTCCTATTTCTGTGATACCATAGGTTTTGGACAATGTCTTTTATAAGATTTCTGCTGCATTTAATTAATTATTTGCCTGTCTATATTTTCTCATTAGATCATGAGATCTTGAACCTGTGTCTGATTTATCTTAAACTTCACATGAGGCCTAGTACATACTAGGTCATTAAAGGAGACATATATTGAATGAATGACAAATGCAAAATTTTAGTACTGATCCCACAGTTGATTGACCATGCTCTTCACTGGTCCCTAAATCAAGGAGAGTCAACAATGTTGATGACTTAAAATAGTTGGCATAACAGACAGATGATGGTGGAAGCATTAATTAACAATATGGGCTACAAATTGACAAAGCATATGTACATGACAAACAGCCAACTAAATGCCTTAGATAGTAAATGCTATAAATTCAGAGGCAAAGACTAGTGAACTTGAGTGATTTGGTAAAAGTTTTTGAAGCAGTAAGTCAAGTTGAAACTTAAAGAGTATGTAGGATTTATTAGCTAAATAGGAAGGGAGAGAGTAGTGGGAAAAGGGGGTGAAATATGATGAAAAGTGTAGAGACAGAAGAAAGTAAAGAAAAGCAAGATAAAGAAAGTAAAGCAATGAGTTGACAAATTATGCTAGACTAAAAAATTAAGATGTGGCCACACAGTACATGGTTCTATGTGCCATGCTGAGAATAATGGATCATATCTGGAAAGCAAGGATAAGTCATGACAATGCATGTAGGTAGGGATTATCACAGTATGAGCTGTGCTGTTAAAAGAATCTCTGGGTCATGATACCACTGGAAACCTTGGTTGTGCATTTCAGAACCTGCCCTAAGGTGAAGTCAGTGAATTAACCTATAAATTAAGAAATAATAGGCAATTAGGAAATAATAGGCTTGAACAGAGTGCCTACATATTGGTATCCTCTTATTCACCCACTATGGAGTTTATTGGGTTAAATTGAAAATTATTTCTAGACTTAAACTCTAAACTGGAAAAGAATCAGCACAAGTCAAGTCAACATTTTTGCCAGTATAAATCACCATTGGGCCAAAGAAAACACTGAGATAAATGATGGTTGCATTTAGTCTTCGTGTGCCAATTCCTTTCTGCAAATGAGTGCCCTTCCTTCTGTGACTGCCTATGTGGAAAGCAGTGTCCATTCCAAAGACTGTCAGTTCCTTCCTTCATCATTTTTTTATTCTTCTATCCACTCAGTTATTCATTAGATGAGTAAATAAACATTTATGACTTGTCATTTCTGCCTGTTGCTTTTAATAATTCAATGAAAATATTTATGTTATTGAATTCTCTGATCTCTGCCAAAAACAGTAGGAGCAAAAAGCCTGAACTTTCTTTGACAAGCTGTAACAATATTGTGTTTTTTTTCCCATAATGTAGATTAAAAATAATAGAGTGGAAGGAAGCTAAGAAAATCCAGGGGAAGAAGTCTTTTCCAACAGAGTTTATCTTCAGAAAACATTTATGGCTTTATCTACAGGTTTAATCAGAGCCAAAATTATTTTGTTGGCTAAAATTATTATGTTGACATTTGTTTTTGAGGTCAACAGCCTCCCTTTTCTAGAATTTAATTTAGTCCATAGCACTGAAATGCTTTCCAATTCTTTTGCCTCCTATCAAAATCTCTTCAGTAAACGGCCACATCAGTTATCAATACCTTATTTTAACTGGAATTCAATAAGAATATTTGCAGTGTAAACCTTCATTTCAGTCATTGAGTAAATAGACTTTATCTCTTTTAAGAGATTTAAGAATCATCAAGGAGATAGGGAGAGAACTATTTTCAAAGAAGGGATTCCAGAGCTGAAAGCCAGAGCCCCAAGAAAGCCAAACCTTCTCACTAACTACCACTACTGTCCTATACTATAACACAGTGCTTGTAAAGCTGCTCCTCGCTCACAGAAATGGTATCATGTAAAGGAGCTGCTCTCAGGGAAAGTCATAACAGTAATATAATCCTTTTGTATGTCCTTCAAGGGCTCCCTTTTTAAAAATCACCCATTTTGAATTATGTACAGTGATCTCAGTATACTGACTTATTTTCTCTCAGCTTTCACATCTTAGTGTTATTTCTTTTTAAGATGATACTGTAACCAAGCATTTTTAAAAAGCATCTCATAACTTTTTATTTGATGATGACCGTATTTATTATAAACATGGCTGTTAGCCAAGAAAGCTCTTTATAAGGAAGTCATCAAAGCCTGTTTTGGGCAAAACCAATCTGAACCATGTGTCACTGTAACTTTTAATGCTTCACTTACAGTTAACAGCGTCATATTGTATATTCAAATGTTGCTAAGAGAATAGACCTTAAAGGTTTTCATAAGCTGTTATTACTTGATACTGGAGATGCCAGATCTTCATATTAAAAATGTATTCTGTTGTTGTATTGTGCTCACTGAGTCATGTCTGACTCTTTGTGACCCCATGTAGCCCACCAGGCTCCTCTGTCCATGAGATTTGCCAGCCAAGAACCTTGGAGTGGGTTGTCATTTCTGGCTCCAGATGATCTTTCCGACCCAGGAATAGAATTCACATCTCCTGCATCTCCTGCATTGGTGGCGGATTCTTTACCACTTAGCCACCTGGTAAGCCCAAAAATGTATTCTAGTGGTATTCATTTAAATTAACAAATATGTATGAATTCTTTGAAATATTACCCTTAGTCTACAATGAGTTACATTTTATTCATTTTCCCTTGTGTTAATCTAAGAAGTAGTTGAAGTCAAATGTCAAGTATTCCAGAACTCCTCAACCAGAGTCTCCCACAATGATTTTGCTCTCTGCTTTATTGTCTGGAGTTGCCAGACAAAAGGAATACATACAAACCTGGATGAAATCTTGCAGATTAAGTTATTTATTCTTTTAGCCAACAAATGTTTCCTAAAAGGGTACTTTCGTATGATGAATGTTAGGCAATAATGTGCCTGCTCTCATAAAACTTAAAGCTGGCAGAGCTGAAACAAAACAATACAAATAGTTAAAGTCTATTAAGCACTGGTGGCTCAGTGGTAAAGAGTCTGCCTACAATGCAGGAGACCTGGGTTCGATCTCTGGGTCAGGAAGATCCCCTGGAAAAGGATATGGCTACCCACTCCAGTATTCCTGGGGCTTCCCTGGTGGCTCAGATGGTAAAGAATCTGTCTGTAGTGTGAGAGACCTGGGTGTGATCCCTGAGTGTGGGAGATGCCCTGGAGAAGGGAAAGGCTATCCACGCTAGGATTCTTGCCTGGGAATTCCATGGACAGAGGAGCCTGGTTGGCTACAGTCCATGGGGTCACAAAGAGTTGGACACAACTGAGCAACTTCACTTCTACTTTCTTCTCATTAGGCACTTACTATATGGAAGGCATTGTTGTAAGGGCTCTGTATATCATCTTCTCTTCAAGTTTAATCCTAAACTCTGTGAGGTAGGAACTACTGTGCCCATTTTACAGATGAAGAAACAGCAGTACAGAGCTATTAAGTTGCTTGGTTAACCAGCTAGTAAGTGGTGGAGTTGGAATTTTAACTCATGTGGTCTTTGGCTCTAGAGCCTTTACTTTTAAGTGAAGGAACCACACACAGAGGCATAAAAGCACCACAGTGCTAAGGGCTATGAAAGAGAGAGAGATGGTACTACAAGAACATACAATAGTTAATTTGGGAAGACGGGGAGCCTGGTCCGTGCCAACTGATATCTTAAGGATGACTGGGAGTTAAGCTCTCATCTTTTTATTGAAGAAGGTAGCACTGGTGGTAAAGAACCTGCTAGAGGAGACATAAGAGATGTGGGTCCTATCCCTCGGTCGGGCATGGCAACTCACTCCAATATTCTTGCCAGGAGAATCCCATGGACAGAGGAGCCTGGTGAGCTATAGGACATGGGGTCAGACACTACTGAAGTGACTTAGCATACATGCACATAATTGACATAATATTATGTTAGTTATAGGTATACAACATAATCACTTGATATTTGTATATATTGCAAAATGATTTCCACAATAAGTCTAGTTAACATCTGTCATCATACGTAGTTGTGGATTTTTTTGTTGAGATGACAACTTTTAAGATCTTAGCAACTTTCAAATATGCAATATAGAACTATGAACTATAGTCACAATGCTGTCCATTATATCCCCATGACTTATTTGTTTTATAACTGGAAGTTCATACCTTTTGACTGCCTTCACCCGTTTCACCTCTACCCCACTTTCTATACTCTCCTTTTAACAATGGAGTGTTCATGAGTAAAAAGCCACTTCTTCTTATTCTCCCTTTTCAGGTCAAAGAAAAATGGTGCTTAAATTGCCTTAAAAAGGTCAATATATACCTCTTACAGCATAAACCACCTCCTTTAAGCCACAAGACTCTCTCCTGGAAAACCCACTCCTACTTTTCCTTTCCAGAGGTACTGCTTGCAGTGAGTCTATGGTAAAACAATAAAAAAAGATCTAAGAAAGAGTGCACAGCTTATGGTTCTTTTCCAAGAGACTCTGGGCCCATTGGGGATGGAGTGCCCCCATCCCCCAGTAACAGAGCATATCTGTAGTTCAGTGGAATGTGTTTACACTGAGCTATGAAGTTTTACCATGGAAACAGCATATAGCATACTGAGGCAGAAACATCTACTCATGTGGAAATATGTAACGTCTTTGGGAGGGTTGGCAGTAATCGTGGATTATTTGCTTAAAATCATTCCTTTCTTCTCAAGAGCTCTCAGTTTTGTAAGATCCTCCAAGATCTTTAACTTGAAACATACAACTCATTAATGGCCCCAGAGATATGAGTCCACTTTGCATGTTTACTCAGAATTTGTTCTCCACCAAAGTCTCAATATATTAAATAAAGATAAAAGGAAGGTTTGAACTTTAGTGCTTTTCTGATTCATACAAGCATTATGATTTTGGAAAGTCCCTCTTTTAAAACAAAGAGTGTTAACATCTCATACTTGCAGTGGTCAAACAATTCTTGCTTCCTCTGTTTGCTCCCCAAAGAGGCCCTTGGCAGAAAATGTGCATACTGCACTTTATAGCATAGGAAAGAGTTTCACAATCTTCATCACCTTGGTCTTCACAACAGCATCACAATGGAAAAGCAAATGTTGTGTTTGTCACAGTCACACTGACTCAGGGAAGTCAGTTTAGATTCAATCTCTGCCCAAATACCAATAACAGCTTATCAAAACATAGTTCACTGCTTCCAAAGTAACAGGTTTCAACCCTTTGGCATTCCTAAAATACCTGGTGGTGATGGTGATGGTGGTTTTGTTGCTAAGCCATGTCCAATTCTTGCAACCCCATGGTGCTAGTGGTGCTAGGGTTAGAAGTTGCTTCATAAAATTTTGTTAAAATAAGAGAATATCCAGAAATTCTTACCTATTTATTTTCCGTGCAGTTTAGGGGGTAAGCATATTTAGAATGAAAAAGAATGATGTTGCTAATTATATCTTTATTTCTTCCATTCCCGTGTTTATTGTTTTCATCAAATAATATAAATGCTTAGTGGCACCCAACACATCTAATACGCCAGGGTCCTAAGTGCACAAAAGCTAGTTGGGAGAGGAACAGGTAAATCAATGAGGATAGTGCATTGTGGGGAGCTCCGGCATAGACGCAACCCGGGCCGGGAGGTTAGAAAGAGAAGTCATTAAATCAACTGGGAATTGATCAGGGAAAGCTTTGCAGAATAGGTGTCATTGCATTTGATTGCTTCAATTTTTTTTTTTTGTAAGAAAACAAACAACCCCCCCCCCCCCCACACACACACACACACAATTGTGCAGTCCTAACGTGGTTAGCTATTACTTTCTAGGAGTAAACCCTGCGCATGGCTGGTGGTCATGTCAGGAACAAAGCGGTCAGTGGTGATTGGAGGGAAAGCCGAGTTTAACCAATGATGGTCATCCTTGCTAGCCCAGGAATCTGCTCCCTCACAGTCTTTTAACTTAAAGGCAGAGCGAATATCTGGAAAGAGAACAAGAGAGGCCGATGGCGCAGCAGGATGATAAATAGGATCTGGGACTTGGGATGCTAAATGTGGGGTGTGGCCCCTCACCCACCTTTCTCTGTCATCCGGGAGAGAAGGGAGAGAGTGGAAGTTTCCACGCCTTCTGCACTTGAATGGACACATCTGCTCCAGCACCTCTTTTCCTTCCTGGAATCTGCGTCCCTGCTGTTTTTCCTTCTGGTCCACATCTACCGTTTCAAAGGCATTACTATCAAGAAAGAAACTTTCCTGCATCTCCGCTCTGTGCTACTCAGTCTTCATAAACTCGGATAGTTAACTAAGCAAAACTGTCAGAAAATGCTTCTGCTGAATTGGTTGGAAAGGCCTTCATTTCATCTTCTTGACGTCCTCGTGTTCCATTCCACGAGCCGTCACAGCAGACATGTCACTCATTAGATAAGCTTCTGGACTGTCTTCACTGAGTTCACAATCTATATTTTGGGTGACATGAAGGAGCTAAAACCTGATGTCCAGGAGCCTTTGGAACTGGTGGTGGTGTTCAGTCACTCAGTCCTGTCTAACTCTTTTGTGATCCATGGACTGTAGCCCGCCAGGCTCCTGTATCCATGGCATTTTCTAGGCAAGAATACTGGAGTGGCAAAGTTCATCGCAGCACTATTTACAATAGCCAGGACATGGAAGCAACCTAGATGTTCATCGACAGATGAATGGATAAAGAAGCTGTGGTACATATACACCATGGAATATTAGTCATAAAAAGGAATGCATTTGAGTCAGTTCTACTGAGGTAGATGAGCCTAGAGCCTAACATACAGAGTGAAGTAAGTCCGAAAGAGAAAAACAAATATCTTTTATTAATACACATACATGGAATCTAGAAAGGTGGTGCTGAGAAAGCTATTTGCAGGGTAGTCATGGAGATGCAGACACAGAGGATAGACTTGTAGACACAGCGGGGAAAGGAAACAGTGGGGCAAATTGAGAGAGTGGCATGGAAGCATATACACTGCCGTATGTAAAACAGATAGGTAGTGGGAATTCGCTGAATAATGCAGGGAGCTCAAACTGGTGCTCTGTGACAACCTAGAGGGGCAGAATGGAGCGGAAGTGGGAGTGAGGTTCAGGAGGGAGGGAACATATGTATACTTGTGGCTGATTCATGTTGATATATGGCAGAAATAACACAATATTGTAAGGAAATTATCCTCCAGTAAAAATAAATTAAAAAAAAAAAAAAGAATATGGAAGTGGGTTGCCATTTCCCCCTCCAGGGGATCTTCCTGACCCAGGGATTGAACCTGTATCTCCTGCATGGGCAGGCAGATTCTTTACCCCAAACCACCAAGGAAACTCTTTGGCACTGCTAACTAGTATATAAATCCTTGAATTCTTCCCTGAAGTATGTTATAACACAAATACTGTAATAATTTTTTTAGTTTGTTTAATTTGGCTATTTTGGCTGCATTTTCCTCTGGTTTCCATGAAGTCACTTCTGCATCACTCATTCCTCATATTCTTGCAGGGCACTTGGGTGTTCCAGACACTGTGGAATAGGGATGGCCCTCAAGAAGGTTACAGTTAAGTGAATAATACAGACAGGTGAACAAACTCTTCAGTACACTCAGCTTCATCCTTTTAGAGATAACTTTTGAAAGACTACTTGATGATGCCAACTATGAAACACAGAAATAGGTCAGGGTATTTTTTTTTTCATTTTGGCCATAAAACTAGTTTATGACTACTTTTGAGGGCAATTTACTGAGGCTTTCTTTGTACTTCTGGAAAAGGTGTTGATAATTTTTAATAATACCTCTAACTTATGTGTTTATCTGTATTGAAGCAAAATTCTAATTAACCATGTAAGCAAGAAAATCCTAGTCAAATCCTTTTCAAAAGGAAATTTTATTTCTTAATACTAGAATATTAATAGGTGGGATACAAAACAAGGACTCCATATTAAAATAATTGATGAAAGAAGCATGCATACTTTCAGGTTGTTGTGAAGCAAGAAATGCTAAAACTGTATTGCATAGGTTAAACATGTCATGTATTACAGGAGTTTGTGTTGCATCTACATTTACGTTTTCCTCCCTGTGTTACTTAGCCTCTAACATGTGCCTCAGTGATCCCTATCTCCAGGCATTCACACCTTTGTGTAATCCTCTCCTCCTGAGTGTGGGTTAGACTCAGTGATTCCCCTCTAGTGAATAAAATAAGCGAGTGTGGTGGGATGGTATTCCTGAGATTCAGTTCAGTTGCTCAGTCGTGTCTGACTCTCTGCGACTGCATGGACTGCAGCACGCCAGGCCTAGGTTACACGAAGGCTCTAACTTCATCTTGCTTTCTCTCTCTCTCTCTCGCTTTGGGTGAAACCAGCTGCCCTATGGAGTGAGCTCACTCCACGAGACAAGACACTGAGGTTTCCCTGCCAGCAGACAGCAAGAAGCTGAGCTCCTCAGCTCAGTGACCGCTAACAAATGTGATCTTGAGACAACCACACAAACAAGCTTGTAAAGATATCCCCCTCCAGCCGAGCAGAGATCTCTGCAGCTCTAACGATGTGACAAGACCTTGATCATAGCCTCATGGAGGCCTTGAGTCAGAGGTCCAACTAGGTTGCAGCCAGATTCCTGACTCATAGAAACTAATGACAAATACTAGCTCTTTTAAACTATTAATTGTGGAGCAATAGATATCAAATGCACCTTCCTCTCAAAAATGAGGAAACTTTGAATTGGATCTTGAAAGAAAGACAGTCTGCTTTTGCAGGACCATGAGCAAGTGGGGATGACTGATCTTGTCATAACCCTCCTTGTGTCTATTTTTCCTCCTGTGAACTTCAGTGCCCCTGTCCTCAGTCCCTCCTTCCCTGAGGCACAGGAGGTTAGGGGGAGCTGCAGGGATTCCTCAGAGGAAAGGTTCAGTGTGGGGGGTAAGGTCGGGGATGTGGCATGAGCAAAACCTTCTGCTCACTTCCTTCAGGGATGCTCCATTTTTATACAAATTGAGATTCCACCTAAAATTTCATGTGAAGAAAGCATCTCATTCAAAAAGCACGTCTGAACTCTCAGCACTTGTTCTTTCAAGAACAAAGGGCTGGGTGTTCGAAAGGATGAGCCTGTTCCCGGGCCTGCTACACGTCTCCTGGCGCCCCGGTTTCCTCCTGTCCCTGAGACGACGTTGCCTGTCCCACCTCCACCACAGGATCATCAGGAGGCTTATCTGTGCAGACTGCATGCCATCTGTTCCTGTGGCCTGGAACACTCCAGCCAGGTATCTTAGGCCTTGTTCTCTTGCTTCTGGATTCGACAAAGATGTGAATCTTCCCAGACCTTCTCCAGAGATCACCTTGCCACCCCATCACTCTACTCTTTAACCCTGCTGACACGTTTTTTTTTAGTCTCTCTAATCACCACCTGATACATTTCGTGTTTATTTGTCTGAGATTTTAAAGATTTACTTGTCTACATTGCCCTAGCATACAAGCTTCAAGAGGTCACAGACTTAGTCTGTTTGGTTGTATGCCATATCCTCAAGAGTTACAACTGCCTGACACTTACGGGCGCTCAATAGGCATGTCTTAAATGGGATAATGGGCTTCGCAGGTGGTGCTAGTGATAAAGAACCCACCTGCTAGGGCAGAATACATTAGAGTCAGGGGTTCAATCCCTGGGAAGATTCCCTGGAGGAGGAAATGGCAATCCACTCCAGTATTCTTGCCTGGAGAATCCCAAGGACAGAAGAGCCTGGCAGGCTATATAGTCCACAGGGTTGCTAAGAGTCAGACACAACTGGACTGACTTAGCACATGCACAAATTGGATAATGAGTGAATGAATCAATGAGTGAAATGAGACAATGGCATGTGCTCCTAATATATTTAATGTGAAATTCCAAAATAAGTTCATCTTGTGGAACTCCTAGGTAACAGCATCCCTTGGAGGCAAACATAACAGTAACAGATTTACCCCATCTCTGGAAGTTACTGCCCCTTGGTATTTTCACAGTAACCAACAGTTTCCAAACCAGCTAATCTGGACACATATTCTCTTTTAAATTTGATTTTTCAAAAGAAAATGCTACATGAGATGAAAGCGCAGCTGCCACTCTTCCCCCACATTCCAACGCAGGCCCATTATTGCACATTATTGCTCTGACGTCTCCCCCCAACGAGCCCCTTGAAGAATCTGTGATGAGGTTCACATGCCAAACCCCTGTTACAACTCCCCCACCCTGCTGGCGTCTGGAAAGCTTCCAGACCCTTAGCTGAGGGAAGCAAAATTTGGAGGCATAAAAGGAAGAAACAAAAAGTAACTCAGTTATGCTCCTTCATAATGTGAAGCTTTGTTTTCTGATACATTTTGGATTCCTGAGTTGGGTGTGAGAAGTGGTTTGTGAATAATGTAATATGAAGGAAAGCTAAAGAACAGCAAACAGTGTTTGCTTTTTTTTAAATTACTCTTCTCATTACAGTAAATATTGATTCAGGATTGCTAAACTATTGAAATGACTTGAAATAATTAAACAAGTAAAGCATTTCTAAATACTGTATATGTGAGAGATATACACTACTAACCCAGAGCTTTAAAGTAGAATCCTCTGAAATATTTTCAGTTAGAAACATGATTTTTTTTCCCCCAACGGTTTATTCCTTTAGGGAGAATAGGACACCAAAGAGATGTCTTTTCTTCTCCCTTTGTACATAACCTCGTTTTCAAGGAAAAGGTTCTTGCTTCCACCTGAGTGCTGATTTTCTAGCTACAAAAGATGATCTGAAGAATGGTGAGAATTAGTTCATTCTTGAGTAGGTATGCAGAGTGGGTCCCTTAGTGCTACCACCTCAGCCAGCTATTGCCATCTTCATCTTGCTCCCAGGAAAGGCTAAAGTTCCGCTTCCATCACATGCCCTGGAAATACTGGTTGTTTGCACCAGCATCTGTTCCCTTTGGGCTGGTATATATTCAGATTAATTGTTGCCTGTGTCATCTGAATTGTTAAATATCTTGAGTATACTGCCCTTCACTGTAACCCTGAATTTCCGCTGGGGCTGCAGATGGCTCCAGAGATGCTTAAGACTTCAGAGATTGCTTCAGATATTGCTCAAGGGTCAGCAAATGAAGTGACCTCAGTTTGGCTGGCAATTCCAGGACAGAAAGGCTCTTACTAGTTTTAGGTATTGGAGGTGTAGTTGTGAGGGCTGGACCTGCTGCAGTCACTTTGCCACCATGAAGAAAACTAGCCTGAGTATAAAGCTGAGGCACAGTGAAGAGCAGATCTAGAGTATGGTAGAAAATTTTAAGTAGAGTCCAGCAGAAGTTATATCTGAAATGTACTCTACCTCTGAACTTTTTGAGCTATGTGAACAAATACATCCCCTTGAATTATTTAGCCAGTTGAATATAGATTTTTAAAATAACTTGAAACAAAGTAACTTCAAATGATTTATCACTGTGGAGTGATTTATCACTAGGGAGGGTAGGGTACTATTTTTAATAATACCATCTCTAGATGTCCAGAAACTTAACAATGGTGAAGAAGTTACAATATACATCTATTACTTCACAGTTTTTAAATTTAATGTTGAAACAGTCCTATTAGAAGTAGAATATTATCCCATTTACCAGAGAAGCCAAATAAAGCTCAGAGAGAATGTATTCCTAAGACCGACCAGATGATCAAACCAGAATTGAAACCCAGGACTCCTTGATTCTAAAATTTTTCCATATCCTCAGCTTGCTATGCTACTCTGCCTCACACTGAACTACAGTGCTATACTTAACTGGATTGTAAAGGGCCTTGCCTGCCACCCTAATGAGTTTCAGAGAATATCATTTTTGGGGAAAGGAGGCCATGTCACAGCACATTGAGAATCCATTGAAATCTATTGACACTCTTCTTATGAAAAACATACTTACTGCTTATAAAATAATTTTCTGAGTGTAATTTCAGGGGGTTCACAGACCTCCATGAAGGTCATGCACTTCTTCATCACCCCACTTCCAGTTTGAGAACTCTAGTATATGCTTTGTAGAATTATAGACAATTTTAAGTTAAATAATTGACAAAATGAGGTTTGCATTCTGCAAACACAATTCTGGTAGCTTCTAGAGGACAAACTGGAGGGGACAGTGGCTGCAGGTAGGAAGCTGCATTAGAGTTTAGGGCAAACTTCATCTGTGAGGCATGAGATTGGCATAGGGCAGAGAAAATGTGTGATGTATGGGATGCAGAGAATGAAGCAGAGAGAGGCTTTCGAGATAGCTCCAAGGTCCTTAGATTCGGTGACTTGACAGATGGATATAATGGGAAATATAAATAAGGTAGCAGTTGAAGAAATGGATTTAAATGATCAGTATTAGGATAAAGGATGTGACTTGGGGTTAAGGTTCACATGAGAACTGTTCCCTAATGTAAATAAGCAGAGCTGGGGGTGGGGGTGGTGGGTGGTTCAGGAAGCAGAGAGGTGTTGCATATATGAGAAACCTTATCTAAGCGCATGGAAAACTGCAAAGGAATATGGGCCAGTGGAGAGTTGAATAGTGTGTGGGCTTTTTCTTAAGAGGATATTTCAGTGATTATGCAGTCTGCATTTCCCAGGTCATATTGGCCTGGGAGTAAAAACAGGAACAGAAGAGCAGAAACAAACAGTAATTTTGTGGGTCAGCTTCCTTTACCGTGGACCAGCCTCTTCACATGCATGTGAGAGCAGATCTCTTGCTTTTTCTGCGTTAACTGCTCAGCTAATACCTGAGAGCTGCAACGATCAAGAGGCAGCTGGTCTTGTGTCTTGCTCTCAGACCCCTAAGACTGGCCTCTGTTCTGCTTTGTCCCATGCTGTCAGATGTTCTCAAGGACCAGAAGTGGTAAAGGACCCTCCTTTGTATCTCCTAAGTAAATACTCAGACTTCCCAGGTGGCGCTAGTGCTAAAGAACCTGCCTGCCAATGCAAGAGACATAAGAGATGCGGGTTCTGTCCCTGGGTTGGGAAGAGTCCCTGGAGGAGGGCATGGCAACCCACTCCAGTGTTCTTGCCGAGAGAGCCCATGGACAGAGGAGCCGTTGGGCTCCAGTCCATCGGGTTGAAAAAAGTTGGACACGACTGAAGCAGCTTAACACACTTAGCGCACAAACAAATAAATACCCAGGTGATTGATGGGGGAAAGGAGGTAAATCTTCTTATTGAATGGTTGCCAATCCTTTTCCCTGAGCACCCTCTCCCATCTCTCTCTCACTCTTCCCTAGGAAAACTGGAGACAGATGCTCCACTGTATTCAAAATTGCCACCCCCCGCTTTGTTTCTGACCTAGGAATTAGCTTGCATACTTCAGATATCTATCCTTTGAAAGTCTGGTCTCTGCTTCAAGTTGTGAGACACCATCATAATAAGTTCCCTAGAAAATGCTACCACTATAAACTCCAGGAGGAAACCATTTTGTGCTTATATCGCACTACTCCTGAGATAACAAAATGATTTTTAAAAATGAGGTCAGGGAATATTGTTTGATGTCGTTGCTTGTTTGTGGACATAGAATTACATGTTTAAAAATTCCAGTGTAAAACTTTTTTCCCCCTCAGCATTAACAAGGCAACAGCAAACACAACCACAGAAAAGTTGTATTGATTTAGTGTCTAGATTTTTGTTATATAAATAGCTCAATATCATCTCAAGGAGCCAGAGTATACACTGAAAATAGAAACCCAAGTCATCTTGGCTCTTGGTTCGTGCTGCGATCTGAAACCATAAGTGAGAGTAGAAGACTTGGCTTTTTAGAGCTGGACCCCCCAAGATTCACCCCTCTAGCGTCTGTGGTTTCTTAGGCTGTGTTTGATCTTGCTTATAGTATGTATTCTGTGGAGAGTCTCCTTCCTGGGAAACATTACCACATCACTAATTTGTTCTGAGTAAAAAAAGTAAAAGGAAACTAGGAAAGAAGGAAAAGAAGTCTCAAAAAAAGACGGTAAAATGTCAAACTTTACAATTAAAACTGGGCCCCAAATTCACACTTGGAATTGTCAAACTAATCCCTTCTTCAGGCTTCCTCCAGGCTTGTGGATAGCAAAAATTGTTATATTTCATAGTAGACTATGAGCATCATGGACCAAAAGCAAGGATAGAGTGTCAGAAAACATTGTACAGCAACCCTGAAGCAGCTTTACAAAACACACACACGAAGCAGCAGTAACATTACACCGGCAGCCAAGTGTGCTTGGGATCAGTTGGCGATGGAGAGGAACTTTCTGGAGGACATGCTCAAAGCCAAATATGAGTGTGACAGAGAGAGATTCAAATGTATCTCTCAACTAATGTGCCTCTCAGCCACAAATTCTCAAATTGGTCTTGGCACACTCTCCAAAGAGTTGTTAGCTGCTTCTCAGGCTTTTCCAGCTCGCTGGTGGTTCAGGCAGTGAAGAATCCACCTGCAACGCAGGAGACCTGGGTTCGATCCCTGGATCAGAAAGATCCCCTGAGGAAAGGAATGGCTACCCACTCCAGTATTCTTGCCTGGAGAATTTCATGGACAGAGAAGCCTGGTGGGCTACAGTCCATGGGGTCCCAAAGAGCTGGACCCAACTGAGTGGCTGACACAGAAGCATACAAATAGCAACTGCCGCGGAAAAGACTTCTGGCAAGCAACTCTGAAGCAGCCGTTAGTACGGACTATTTGATTATCAATTTGTGTATTCATATTTACACTGTATTTTTCCTGTGTCAATTTTTGCTACACTTCTTTGTAGTGAAGGCTGCCTTTGCCAGTTTAGGAATAGAGGCAACCATTTCAAATCTTTAAGGGAAAAATTCTGCCCCCATGTTTATTGAGATGTAATTAACATTGTGCAAGTTTAAGGCGTACAAGTTGATGTTTTGATATACATATATATTGCCAAGCAATTACCAGAATACGGTTAGTTAGCACATCCACCAACTCAGTTATGGTGTGTTTGTGAAAATTTTTAAGATCTACTCTGTTAGCAACTTTCAAGTCTACGGTTCAGAACTGTTGACTATGGTCACTGTGCTGCACACCTGTAATTTATATTTTGGGTTGAGGCAGGAGTAAAGTCTCAGTTTTTTCAATATTAATATTTTAATTGACCCAGTTATTTTATTGCTAAGACTTGTCTTTCCCCCATTGGTTGGCAGTCCTCATAGTATCATTTATCAAGTGTCTGTATTGTCTTGGTGCTTTCTGGGCTCTCTATTCTATATTATTGATGTGTGTTAGTCAATACTTCATTGTTTTAATTAATGTTGCTTTTTAGTAAGTCTGGATGCCTAATACTGGAAGTCTAGAGAGAGTCTAGGAAATAGGTTCTCTTTGCAGATGCTGCCTTAAGACTTGGTTCTGGTTTCATGTGGTGGCGTGACTGAGAGGAGGGCACGGAGATCTCAGGGATCCATTAATATTTCAGCTTTTTCTGCTTTTCCTCTGACTCATTTTCTTTCCCAGCCAAGAGACACTTAATCTAGTCTCAATAATGGAAAACCTGGGCCCTTTGACTAATCATGTATCCTTCTAAATCTACTTTTTATGTTCTGAGTTCTTCCCTACACTCTCCTGAGAGAGGCTGTTGAAATCAAAAGTCCCAAGATTTACTTCTGCTTTCTGTTGCATCATCCCTCCCCTGAGGTAGTGAATTATTATGACTGAATTGATAGCAGAGCAAAAGTTATAAGAAAGTGTTGAGGAGAAAACTTTAAATAATATCTCAAAACATCTCACTGAATTTGTCTAGAGTTCAAAAGATAGATATGGGTCAAAGACAAACATTGGGAAATCAAGAGCAAATTGTTGATGAGCTTGAGTAAAATGTTGGGAAAAGACATTATAAATTATATAAATTAAAATTAATTAAATAGTCTTATCTGGAAGTTCATTGGCTATAACTTGCTCATCAGTGGCCAATAACAGTTGTCAAACAGGGCAAGTTAAAACAGCTATGCCATGGCTGTCTTCAGTGAATCAAATGAACTGCTTATGTTTAGTTATTATAGAACTCCCTTGAGCCTAATTTATGGAGAGCACTGTGGTTTTTGTATGAATATTTGGTGACTGCCTATTAGGAATTCCTGTTATAATAAAACCATCTAAGATTGATAATATACATTGTTTTAAAATGTTATATTAAATACACTTAAAAATGGAAAAGTAAGAAAAGCAAGATTTTGAAATATGACTTATGTTTCCATCTAGGGTATACTCAGAATAAGTTAGTAGTTTTAATAATTTTACTACTATTTTTAAATAATTCATTTTTTAAACAAATTCATAAAATTAACACAATTTTTCATGAAAAAATTTCTTGGAAACCAAAGAAAGTGAAAAGTCAGTTTGCAAGCCTGGGGGATTCCTATTAACTTGCCATATCTTCCCATTAGCAGGGGCTTCCCTCATAGCTCAGTCGGCAAATAATCTGCCTGCAATGCAGGAGACCATAGTCCAATTCATGGGTCGGGAAGATCCACTGGAGAAGGGATAGGCTACCCACTCCAGTATTCTTGGGCTTTCCTGGTGGCTCAGCTGGTAAGGAATCTGCTTTCTATGTGGGAGACCTGGGTTTCATCCCTGGGTTGGGAAATCCCTCTGGAGAAGGGAAAGGCTACCCACTCCAGTATTCTGGCCTGGAGAATTCAATGGAATGTACAGTCCATGGGGTTGCAAAGAGTCAGACATGATTGAGCGACTTTCACTTTCATTTCACGTTCTCACTCCAGCCATTGAAAGCATTTGAACTGCCTTCCAGGATGTATTATTCCCTGCCATAGACAGATCTACATGGCACTACCGCTGTGCTGGCAACACCGTTGTCTGTATTTCTGCTCTCAGATTATAGATCCAAATACTTACTGAATACACTTGATTGAGCATCTACTCAGGTGCCCAAGATCTCAATGACATTCATGAGTCCTCTCTTTCCCTCACCTCTCACATCTAATAAATTACCAAAACTTCTTGGTTATTCTCAAATATACTTGAGTCTCTTCTTTCCTCTCCTTACTTACTGTCACCAGCCTAGATCAGGGTATTATCATCAAGGGCCTGAAAATCTACAAAAGATACTCCTGTTTCCACTCTTGTCATCCTCTAATCTATCATCCACATTGTAGAAAACAAGGTCTTTCTAAATTATTGCACATCTGACCACTCTGCTCTCTTACTTAAAAAGTTTTAATTTCAATTTATTGCAGCTCACTACCAAAGCACTAACCCCTTTTCTGTCTATCCAAAGCTGAATTATGTGTTCTTCATAAATTTTCCTTCTCAGAATAAATTGTGGTTTGGTTTTCTCTTTCCCTTTCCAAAAGGGAAGAAACTATTTTCTTCTTTTTTTTAATTGTATCTCAAATACCAAGGGCACACTTAAATAAAATTTTGTTCGTTTACTATGAATATATAATATACTTAGAATTTCTTATTAGCTTTATGAGTGAAAAATGTGGCTACTTTTTAAGTAGAACTAGGGAGAAACTGTATAGTAAGTGCTTTTAGTAGTAAGGCCTTTGAAGGTCATAGTCTCTTTGGTTAAGGAGTTAAAGCTCATAGTAAATGAAGGGTTCTATATAATCAAAGAGGCAGACAGTCTTTAGAAAGACCAATAGTGACTTTTATTCAAGACTAGGGTCACACTGTACCAGTTCATTGACAATAATGAAGGATTTTTAAATTTTATAACCACTTTTTAGAAGGTTATCTATATTTTAATATATAAACCATTAAGCCATGATTTTTGTTAACTCTAACGATTGAGACTTTGACTGTCAAAGACCTTACTATTAATAGCACTTATTATCCAGTTTCTCACTAATTCTACTATAGAAAAAAGTAGATTTTTTTTAACATGGTATTTACTCATGAGGCTGACAAGAAATCATAGCTATGTGATGCATTCACTCAGCAGCAACATAAATATTTGTAATTATTGTGTCTTGCAGTAAGAGTATAGTTTATACCTATCAGGTATGTGTCTGCTTTTACTTTCTGAAGATAACTAAGCTTTTTCTCTCCTATTTTCAGATCACTAGCTTTGCTGAGAGTCATATAAAATAATTACATGTTGTCTGTTTCCTCAGTAACCATCATTAGTAGGATCATGTGCTTTTCTTTTGTTTGAAATAAATCTTCTTTGAAGACTGAAAAATACATATCCAAGCTATATCAGAACATAATTTTGAAAATATATCTAAAGGACAAAAACCTTTACATGGTTATAAAACGTAGATACTTCTTCATAAGTAGTCATTTCAAAATCTCATCTCTCAGTGAGGTCAATTTCCATCCTCAATAACATGATATCAGCTTCATTTTAGATACAAATAAACTGAGCCTCACAAACACACATGAACATACTTGATGCACAGCTTTAACGTCTATTTCCTTAGAAATCCTTCCATGACTACCATGGCCAGGTGGGACTCACAGTAATAGACCGCTTTCATAAGTGAGTCTTAACTCATTAAAGTGAAGCGAAGTGAAATGAAATCGCTCAGTCGTGCCCTACTTTTTGCGACCCCATGTACTGTAGCCCACCAGGCTTCTCCGTCCATGGGATTTTCCAGGCAAGGGTACTGGAGTGGGTTGCCATTTCCTTCTCCAGGGGATCTTCCCGACCCAGGAATCAAACCCGGGTCTCCTGCATTGCAGACAGACACTTTACCCTCTGAGCCACCAGGGAAGAGCTCATTAAAGTGTTGTCAGTCTAAATGCCACTATTCAGGCACAAATATCCAGTTCTTTTAAATGAATCCATACATTTAAAAAAAGATCTTAGAAATATGTATTTCATCCTCTGTAAATAAAAAAAGAGTGAAAAAGAAGAAAGAAATCCTAAATGAGCAAGCCACGGAGATACTTCAGTTAAATGAACAGAGGTCAAGGGAGAGAATGACTGGGGGCCCTCCATCTGAAGGAGAGAAGACTGGAAAGGAGCCAGCCAGCCAGAGACCCTTAAAAGGAGGGGAAGGGGTAGGACTGCGGGCGACTCGTGACAGCAGGTGCCGCTTGCCAGGCCCATTACCTTTGTTCCTTTTTAGCCCTTTCCTGCTCTGCATTCTGCCCTCTGGTTTCTATTTAAATGCAGTTACTTCCTTTAGTCACAGTTTTCGTCCTGGATGTAACCATGTCTCTGTTATCAGCATCTGTGCTGCTTCAGATGGTGCTTCCTCGTGTCCTTGAAGCATTTCCTGAGGTATGACTCCAACTGTGTGGATTCCAGGTGTCATCGGTGCCAACCATTAATCAAACATGTGCATCCTTGCTCCCACAGATGACTAGGCTGTTTGTTTATGGTTCTGTCTGAAGGAGTCACTGTAAGGATGAGGAAGAACTTTAATTGCTCCCCAAATGTATAATCACACCTTACACACTCCACAAAATAGAAAATCATTTCTAAATAAAAGAGAATGATAAAACACTATCACAAGTTTCTTTATATCTAGGTAAATAATCTATATAAGAGCACTAGAGCATTAACAGACCTTTAAAAAGACTGAATTATTTATTTCAGAAATGTGGCATGTTTTCAAAGCACTTCTATTAATGTTCCATTTTCATAATTGGCTTCAGAGTTGCTTGGCAATCTATTTCTAGTTTATGAACTTCTTACCGACTACATCTGTGTGCCCCTCTCTTCTTCATGTATCAGCAACTAATTTTAAGAGTAAGCTTTTTTATTGTCACATATGTAACAAGAAATCTAAGAAGGACACATTTAGACAGCAGCTGCTCAATCATTATACAGCAAGACCAAGGTCCAGTGAACAATCAACATAGAAATGGTTTTGTTTTGTTTATAATATATCAGATGGTAGGTCTGCTTATTTAAATATTGTTTTGGATGACTCAACTGTCATACTTATGAGAACTAAGAATTTTTAGAACAAGGACCACCCCTGAAATGTCTTGGTAGCTTGTAATATGCCTATTATAACTTAGGGCTTTACATTTAATTGGTGAGTAATTAACATTTGTTGAATGAAAATGCATTTTACCAAATAAAAGAGAGCAAAATTGATGAGACTGAAACCCATTTACCTTCCCATGCTTCAGTATTTGGCCCAGAGTAATTTTCCACAAATAAAGTAACTCATAAATTGGAACGAAATTAATATTGGAAACATTAAGTAAAAAAAAAAAAAAAAAAAAAAAAAAAAACCTCCTTTAGAAAAGAGAACATGTAATTTATTTTTATCCTCTTCTTAAAAATACAAGTCTGCACCAAAAGGTTTTTGAGATCTGAGTACATTGGATTTCCTTTGGAACACATAAAGTAACTGAAACTTTCTGTCCAGGAGTTTTAAAAATAATATCAAGTAGTTCTTGTTCTTGAATGTGTATTTGTGATTTGTATTGAATCTTCAGTCAGATTACTTATCAATTGTTTATTTGGTGGGAAAAAAGGAGCAACATAAAAATAATAACCCACATACACGAATGATTGATCAGGCTCTCCAATACAAAATGGTTTGAGAAAATCTGTAACAAATGTCTCCTAACTTTATTTACACTACAGAACAAAATCATAATTCTCTCCTACCATGAACAGCCTGCAAAAGTAAAAAGAGACCTTCTTACTTAGAATTGAGAAGACTTAAACCTATATATGTTTTGTTTGTTTGTTTCAGAATCACTAAACCATTTATCATTATGTCTCTATTACATGTGAAGAGGTAGAATTCAGAAAAGGCAAGTTAGCAACTTAGAGTGGATTAATTTCCAATTGGTTACCTATTTTAAATTAGCATATGATTTACAAGTAGTAAATTGTGAATCTTTTTATTCACAATTATGAATAATTGAACATAATATCAAAATCTGCTACAAATCAAGCTTTCTATTTGTTTCGATTATTTCTAATGAATGTTAAGTTTCTAAATCATGTCTGACTCTTGCCACCCCATGAACTGTAGTCTGACAGGCTCCTTTGTTCATGGAATTCTCCAGGCAAGAATACTTGAGTGGGTTGCCATTTCCTTCTCCAGGGATCTTCGTGATCCAGGGGTTGAACCCGGGTCACCTGCATTGTAGGTAGAATCTTTACCACCGAGCTACTAATGAATGTTTAGGCTCTTCCAACTAATTTTCCTGTTTCTGAAAGCGTCTGTTGTTTCTCTTTCCTAGATGAAAAAACTTTTATATCTACAAAGGGAGTATTGTTTAAACGATATTTGATTCTTATCACTGTTGAGCAGCATTTTGAATGTTGATTTGATACATGTTAGTGTCTGTTCTCATCAGAATGGAATTTGTTAAAAACTGCTTTTGTTGCACATTGATATATAGTAAGATGGTGTAGATGTGAGCAAAGCAATGAGTTTCAAGTAAAGAGTGAGTTTGGTTACTTACTTCGATGATGATCAGTTTTACACTGTGGTTTAAAACTTTTGCTCTCTGGGAACTTCTTCAAATAAGAATATTTTTAATAACTTTCTTTTTAACTTTTAATATGTTATTATTTATGATGAAGACAAAATCAAAGCTTTGTTTGCCATAAAATAATTGTATTTTTCTATCACATATCTTGGGATATCTTTAAATTAAATTTTGTAATTGAAAATTTTAAGTTCATTAGGTAAGAATATTCTTATTTAGAGGAGAAAACTCATAAAACTCTTATGTACAGCAGTTTCTCTGATGTTTATAATCTCAAGAAAAAGTTGGCAAAAGTTGGCCTATACTCTAGAAACAGTTTTTCCAATTTCAAAGGGTGTTTGATGAAAAAGAATAATGCAATCAAAATCTCACAAGCAGCCAAGAAAGTCTGAAATACTTACCAACTGGCTGTTTACAAAAAAAAGAAAAGTTTGTCAACCCCTAATCTTCAGGTAACCACTGACCTTTAAATAATAGTTCAGTTCAGTTCAGTTCAGTTGCTCAGTCTTGTCCGACTCTTGGCGACCCCATGGACTGTAGCATGCCAGGCCTCCCTGTCCAGCACCGACTCCCGAGGCTTGCTCAAACTCTTGTCCATGGAGTCAGTGATGCCATCTAACCATGTCATCCTCTGTTGTCCCCTTCTCCTCCTGCCTTCAATCTTTGGATAATAATAGAAATATATACAAACTTGTCTGAGAGTCATAGTATCTCAATGTTAGGAAATATCTTAGGAGTAACTGACTCTTGGCTCTGGTGGTTCAGATGGTAAAGAATCTGCCTGGAATGCAGGAGACCAGGGTTTGATCCCTGGGTCGGGAAGATCCCTTGGAGAAGGAAATGGCAACCCCCTCCTGTGTTCTTGCGTGAAGAATTCCATGGACTGAGGAGCGTGGCAGGCTCCGGCTCATGGGGTTGCAAAGAGTTGGACACAGCTGAAGGCGACTAACACACACAATTGATTCCTATTATACTCATCGGAGACATCCTCCTCCTCAAGTGGCCAGACTCTATTCTCGTCACTGGTTAAGTTGCTTAATGCAGTTTAAAGCAAGATGAAAGCTACAACGTGTGCTGGGCTGTGCTGTACTTGGTCGCCCAGTCGAGTCCGACTCCTTGCGACCCCATGGACTGCTGCCCACCAGGCTCCTCTGTCCAGGATTCTCCCGGCAAGAATACTGGAGTGGGTCGCCATGCCGTCCTCCAGGGGATCTTCCCGACCCAGGGATTGCAGCCAGGTCTCCCACATGGCAGGCTGATCCTTTACCATCTGAGCCACCAGGGAAGCCCAAGAATACTGGAGTGGGCAGCCTATCCCTTCTCAAGGGGAAAGCTGCAATACTTATATCATAAAGTGTCATCACTAGAATCTTCCGGCTCATCAACAAATAGAACTTGTTATTACAAAGGAGGCTGGAATAGTAAAAATGGTATATTACATCACATAGCATGTTATTGTGTTTAAGGCATTCAGATTGGACTGTCCCATAGTGAGTAGTTCTGGGGCAGAGTACGGAGACTCCAAAAGCGTACCTCTTTTCCTTCAGTTAGTTGTCCCATGCCCACGGCAAATTTCACCTATGCTGACCTTAGAACTCCTTCCCAATAAAGGTGGATGCAGCCTTTTCATCTTTCTTCACACACTTCTCTAGATGGTTAGTCACTATCAATTAATCACAGTTGTCAGTTAACACATGAGAACTTTCTGTCACATTTGTTCCTGAAAAATTACATGGACGGCAGAGAGGAAGAGCAGTTGAAAGGGGATCTGGTTGTAATAGAGAAGGGGAAAGCTAGAGGTAGGGTAAAAGAGGGAGGAAAAAAAAGGAAACAGCAACTTTCAGTGAAATTAGTTACATTCTCCTTTTTGGAATAAACTAGCAAAATATTTCAGAATGTGTTTCAAAAATGAAATAAGCACCAAGAAAATGGCTGCATGATTTTCCAAAAGGCAGAAAATGGATTAGAAAAAGTTTAAAGACTCAAAAGATGAGGCTAGCAATGATAGAAAGGGGGAAGGGAAATTGCAGAGACAGATCAGAGGGGATGTGTGTATGTACATGTTTATGCCCCAGGGATTAGCCTTAATAAAAGAGTAAGTAACATGGTTTAGGAAAAATGTTTCTAATATCTAGGATAGATCTTTAAGGAGATAGAAATCCAGGGTGCTTAGCAGGCTGACAGAAACATTAGGATGCAGTCAAGTCAGAATAGAAGATCAAAGGTACCCAATGGTGTCAATTGCCTATACAGGGAAGGGAAGTCTCATCAACCAAAGTGCTAAGGCTGTTTAGAAAAACTGAGTCCCTTCACCAGAAAATACTTGGTGATTTTGTGTAGATCAGATATGTAATAGTGAATAGATGGGTCACCCAGTGATTTTGTTAATTAAATAATTTAAAGCATTTGTCATAATTTAGAACTGGACTGAGAAATATCCAGCTTCACAAATGACACATTTTGTGCTTCCAGTGCTAGAGGTGTGGGTTTAATCCCTACCCGGGGAGCTAGGATCTCACGTGCTGCACATGAGGCAGACAAAAAAATTTTTTAAAAAGACACATTTCAAGGGTCTGTTATAAATTCAATGATTATAGAGGCTGAAAGTGCGCTCAGTAACAATATAGTCCTGCCTCTCCAGGTCATAGTCGAAATCTAAGATCAAGGAGTTGAGACAGAATCTCAACATTACCACCCAGCTCTGCTGACTCAGTGTCCTTTAAACTATATCCTGTAGCCACTATGTCCCTGAAATGTGCAGAACCTCCTCACCCCAGAATGCTGGAGGCTAAGAAATAGCCTTGCTAAACATTTCTTATATAGTATGGAAATTCTGTTGTCAGTTCTCAATAAAGTCAAGAGCATTATTTCTTGACTGCTGCCTAAAATAAGACTATCTTTCACCCACAAGTGTGTTTAGAAGCATCTTTAATTTTACATCTACTACATCATGCTAGCCGGTAGGTGATGACACAGAGAAAATGAGCCATCTTGAAATAATATGCTAACCAGGTCTTGCTGTAGATGTAAGCAAATGAAGCCAATTAGGGATAATAAAATTCTGCAGCACTCCATTTTTTTAAATTAAGTTGTCTTGTGTATTTTTCTCAACTCTTTTCAAACACAGATTTATGAAAATGCAGACAAAAAGCCAAGAAAAAAGAAAACATTTGCCCATGTACCAATATAAAACATAAACAAAAATGCGAAAATATTTCTGAGATTAAGTCTGCCGAATACCAATGTGTTGCTAACACAGCCTATGCTATAAGAGAGCAAGGCTAAGCCCTGTTCATCCCTTGGGGATCCGGGAATTTGACCAAATGGAGGAAACTGCTTTCCATTCAACTTTCTTAGATGAGCATGGAAAGGCATTGGCTACCAAGCTTCATTCAGTATTTCTGAGAAAGAAGTTGTTGATTTTTTTTTTTTTTTTTTTTTTTGTGTGTGTGTTTTTTTTTTTTTTTTTTTAATATTATTTTATTAGTTGGAGGCCAATCACTTTACAACATTTCAGTGGGTTTTGTCATACATTGACATGAATCAGCCATATAGTTACATGTATTCCCCATCCCGATCCCCCCTCCCACCTCCCTCCCCACCCGACTCCTCAGGGTCCTCCCAGTGCACCAGGCCCGAGCACCTGACTCATGTATCCCACCTGGGCTGGTGGTCCGTTTCACCATAGATAATATACATGCTGTTCTTTCAAAACATCCCACCCTCACGTTCTCCCCCAGAGTTCAAAAGTCTGTTCTGTATTTCTGTGTCTCTTTTTCTGTTTTGCATATAGGGTTATTGCCACCATCTATCTAAATTCCGTATATATGTGTTAGTATACTGTAATGTTCTTTATCTTTCTGACTTACTTCACTCTGTATAATGGGCTCCAGTTTCATCCATCTCATTAGAACTGATTCAAATGAATTCTTTTTAACGGCTGAGTAATATTCCATGGTGTATATGTACCACAGCTTCCTTATCCATTCATCTGCTGATGGGCATCTAGGTTGCTTCCATGTCCTGGCTATTATAAACAGTGCTGCGATGAACATTGGGGTGCACGTGTCTCTTTCAGATCTGGATTCCTCAGTGTGTATGCCCAGAAGTGGTATTGCTGGGTCATATGGCAGTTCTATTTCCAGTTTTTTAAGAAATCTCCACACTGTTTTCCATAGTGGCTGTACTAGTTTGCATTCCCACCAACAGTGTAAGAGGGTTCCCTTTTCTCCACACCCTCTCCAGCATTTATTGCTTGTAGACTTTTGGATAGCAGCCATCCTGACTGGCGTGTAATGGTACCTCATTGTGGTTTTGATTTGCATTTCTCTGATGATGAGTGATGTTGAGCATCTTTTCATGTGTTTGTTAGCCATCTGTATGTCTTCTTTGGAGAAATGTCTGTTTAGTTCTTTGGCCCATTTTTTGATTGGGTCGTTTATTTTTCTGGAATTGAGCTTCAGGAGTTGCTTGTATATTTTTGAGATTAATCCTTTGTCTGTTTCCTCATTTGTTATTATTTTCTCCCAATCTGAGGGCTGTCTTTTCACCTTACTTATAGTTTCCTTTGTTGTGCAAAAGCTTTTAATTTTCATTAAGTCCCATTTGTTTATTTTTGCTTTTATGGTGAAAAATTGAAAGCATTTCCTCTGAAATCAGGAACAAGACAAGGATGCCCACTCTCACCACTACTATTCAACATAGTGTTGGAAGTTTTGGCCACAGCAATCAGAGCAGAAAAAGACATAAAAGGAATCCAGATAGGAAAAGAAGAAGTGAAACTCTCGCTGTTTGCAGATGACATGATCCTCTACATAGAAAACCCTAAAGACTCTACCAGAAAATTACTAGAGCTAATTAATGAATATAGTAAAGTTGCAGGATATAAAATTAACACACAGAAATCCCTTGCATTCCTATACACTAACAATGAAAAAACAGAAAGAGAAATTAAGGAAACAATACCATTCACCATTGCAACAAAAAGAATAAAATACTTAGGAGTATATCTACCTAAAGAAACAAAAGACCTATACATAGAAAACTATAAAACACTGATGAAAGAAATCAAAGAGGACACCAGCAGTTGGAGAAACATACCGTGTTCATGGATTGGAAGAATCAATATTGTCAAAATGGCTATTCTACCCAAAGCAATCTATAGATTCAATGCAATCCCTATCAAGCTACCAACGGTATTTTTCACAGAATTAGAACAAATAATTTCACAATTTGTATGGAAATACAAAAAACCTCGAATAGCCAAAGTAATCTTGAGAAAGAAGAATGGAACTGGAGGAATCAACCTGCCTGACTTCAGACTCTACTACAAAGCCACAGTCATCAAGACAGTATGGTACTGGCACAAAGACAGAAATATAGATCAATGGAACAGAATAGAAAGCCCAGAGATAAATCCACGAACCTATGGACAGCTTATCTTTGACAAAGGAGGCAAGGATATACAATGGAAAAAAGACAATCTCTTTAACAAGTGGTGCTGGGAAAACTGGTTAACCACTTGTAAAAGAATGAAACTAGAACACTTCCTAACACCATACACAAAAATAAACTCAAAATGGATTAAAGATCTAAATGTAAGACCAGAAACTATAAAACTCCTAGAGGAGAACATAGGCAAAACACTCTCCGACATAAATCACAGCAAGATCTTCTATGACCCACCTCCCAGAAGTTGTTGATTTTTAAAGAGGAAACGAAAAGGTTGAAAAGCTCTAGTCTTTATTTCTGAAGAAAATAAACTCAGTTTCCATGACACTGAGTAACCTATCATTGTTACACCTAAAAAAACGAAAGATAGGAATGGTGAATGAATACGAGGTAGTAAAACATACATTTGTCATATGAGAGAGACATAGTGAAAATTCAGTGAGAACTGGGTCCTTGTAATAACTTTGAAACAGGTTGAACTGCTTCAAAAGAATAACACATATTATCATTAAGGTCTAATGTGACAGTTGAAACCGATATTAGGGTTAATAAGTCATGACAGTAAAGAGTCAATGATTGGCACCCAAATAGAGATAACCTGGTCAAGTTTTCCAGAAAAAAAAATAAATGATCCGTGTCTTTGAAAATGAGGACTATATAGTACTCAGAAAACAGCCTTTCAGATGCTATGCAGTAATTTGTCTTTTTCAAAGTTCTCCAAATATAGAGGAATGAGAGCTTCACTGCAGCTTCTAAAAGCCAAGTCTGGATTTCGCCTTTATGTCTGCCACAAATCAGGAATTTGTTATTGGCAAAGCTACTAAAATATAGCAAACCACTTTAAAATATACTATTATGCAGCAAAGCAGGTTAGACAAATGATTACAATTATTTTTCAAAATGGGAAATCAGAGATAAGTTAAATGTAAAATTGCTTGAACTGAACTGAGAAAGTATTTACTTTTGTGAGGCTGATTGTAGTAAACTTGCTTCTTCAGATTTTTGTGGCCCACTAGTTTTTATGTTTATATTTCTGACTCAAGACTGAGTTATCACAGAGATCCTCTAAGATGGGTTTGTTTGTGTGCTTGGAGATTCTTGGAGTAGCTCTTTCAGAATCATAAATTTGAATCATAAATTTCCAGTAGTCATATATGGATGTGAGAGTTAGACCATAAAGAAGGCTGAGCGCTGGAGAATTGATGCTTTTGAATTTTGATGTTGGGGAGGACTCTTGAGAGTCCCTTACACTGCAAGGAGATTAAACCAGTCAATCCTGAAAGAAATGAACCCTGAATGTCCATTGGAAGGACTGATGCTGAAGCTGAGGTTCCAATATTTTGGCCATTTGATGTGAAGAGCTGACTCTTTGGAAAAGACCCTGATGCTGGGAAAGAATGAATGCAGGAAGAGAAGGGGACCACAGGCGACAAGATGGTTGGATGACATCACTGACTCAATGAACATGAATTTGAGCAAGTGCCGGGAGTTGGTGATGGACCAGGAATCCTGGCATGTTGCAGTCCATGAGGTAGCAAAGAATCAGACAGGACTAAGCAACTGAACTGAACTGAACTGAATCCCATCATTAGTTGAGGAATATCTATATGTAATGTATTAATAATGTGATGAGAACAAGAAGTGATACAAATATTCCTAAGATGAGCATGGGGAATGGAAAACACAGAAAAAGTTGTGGCAGAGATTATGTTCACAAAGATCCATTATTGTTTTCTTTCTTACTCAGATATCATATATTTTTCCAGTTTTTCTTATAGCTTCATGAGGTCATGAGAATTCTGAACAATGCAAAGTGGGAAGAATGATATATACTACCACTTGGCATCAGTTCAGTTCAGTTCAGTTGCTCTATCATGTCTGACTCTTTGCGACCCCATGGACTGCAGCACGCCAGGCCTCCCTGTCCATCACCAACTCCTGGAGTTTACCCAAACTCATGTCCATTGAGTCGATGATGCCATCCAACCATTTCATCCTCTGTCATCCCCTTCTCCTCCCACCTTCAATCTTTCCCAGCATCAAGGCCTTTTCAAATAAGTCAGTTTTTTGCATCAGGTGGCATCAGGTGCCCAAAGTACTGGAGCTTCAGCTTCAGCATCAGTCCTTCCAATGAACACCCAGGACTGATCTCCTTTAGGTTGGATCTCCTTACAGTCCAAGGGACTCTCAAGAGTCTTCTCCAACACCACAGTTAAAAAGCATCAATTCTTTGGCTCTTAGCTTTCTTTATAGTCCAATTCTCACAACTGTACATGACTACTGGAATAACTATAGCCTTGAACTAGACCAATCTTTGTTGGCAAAGTAATATCTTTGCTTTTTAATGTGCTGTCTAGGTTGGTCATAACTTTTCTTCTAAGAAGTAAACGTCTTTTAATTTCACAGCTGCAGTCACCATCTACAGTGATTTTGGAGCCCAAAAAAATAGTCTGTCACTGTTTCCACTGTTTCCCCATCTATTTGCCATGAAGTGATGGGACTGGATGCCACGGTCTTAGTTTTCTGAATGTTGAGTTTTAAGCCAACTTTTTCAGTCTCCTCTTTCACTTTCCTCAAGAGGTTCTTTAGTTCTTCTTTTTCTGCCATAAGGGTGGTGTCATCTGCATATCTGAGGTTATTGATATTTCTCCTGGCAATCTTGATTCCAGCTTGTGCTTCCTCCAGCCCAGCGTTTCTCATGATGTACTCTGCATATAAGTTAAATAAGCAGGGTGACAACATACAACCTTGACGTACTCCTTTCCCGATTTGGAACCAGTCTCTTGTTCCATGTCCAGTTCTAACTGTTACTTCCTGACCTGCATACAGATTTCTCAAGAGGCAGGTCAGGTGGTCTGGTATTCCCATCTCTTGAATAATTTTCCACAGTTTGTGGTGATCCACACAGTCAAAGGCTTTGGCATAGTCAATAAAGGAGAAGTAAAAGTTTTTCTGGAACATTCTTGCTTTTTTGATGATTCAGTGGATGTTGGCAATTTGATTTCTGGTTCCTCTGCCTTTTCTACAACTGGCTTGAACATCTGGAAGTTCATGGTCATGTATTGCTGAAGCCTGGCTTGGAGAATTTTGAGCATTACTTTACTAGGGTGTGAGATGAGTGCAATTGTGAGGTAGTTTGAGCATTCTTTGGCATTCTCTTGGCATCACTATCAGTAAAAATATAGCCTGACAATTTTTTCAGCTGTTCACCCTGGTACAGAACACAGTAAAAAACCCCAAATTTCTAAGGCAGGCGCTGATTCTTTCATTGAAAAAGTCTTGCTATTAATAATACATCAACCAAACTAAACAGTGTGATAGTGAAAGTGAAAGTCCCTGATAGCTCAGTTGGTAAAGAATCTACCTACAATGCAGCAGACCCTGGTTCGATTCCTGGGTCAGGAAAATCCACTGGAGAAGGGATAGGCTACCCACTCCAGTATTCTTGGCTTCCCTTGTGTTCAGCTGGTAAGGAATTCACCTGCAATGCGGGAGACCTGGGTTCAATCCCTCGGTTGGGAAGTTCCGCTGGAGAAGAGAAAGGCTACCCACTCCAGTATTCTTGGCTAGAGAATGAACTATAGAGTCCATGGGGTTGCAAATAGTCAGACAGGACTGAGCGACTTTCACTTTCACAAGCTCAGTGGCTAGGACAGTAAAGAATATGCCTGCAATGCAGGAGACCTTGATTTGAGTCCTGGGTTGGGAAGATCCCCCAGAGAAGGGAATAGATACCTACTCCAGGATTCTTGCTTGGAGAATTCCACGGACAGAGGAGCCTGGCAGGCTACAGTCCAGGGAGTTGCAAAGAAATGGACCCTACTGAGAGACTAACAAATATACAAGCTCCTTACTTTGTTGCAGACAGATAGCAATTTGTGGTTTGCTACTCTTGGAGAAGTACTGCGCTGGGAAGGCAACAGGAAGCTGGATTCCTGAACCACTTCTTAGAACAGATCAATAGTCCAATCACAGCTGTGTTAGACTATTGTAGCAATAGGAAATTAACTTTATTATTTCAGTTAAGCCACAACCATTATTCCAGTATGCTTGCCTGGAGAATCCAATGGACAGAGGAATGTGGAGGGCTACAGTCCATGGCATTGCATAGTCAGACACGACTGAGCAAATAACTCTACTAGTACAACCATTATTGATTTTTTAAAAAACACTTAGACAATCTTGATTAACACAGGTTGCTAGAAAGAAAAAAGATACAGCATAATACATACTATTTTCAGTTGATTTTGATATGTTGGAAAGTTTTCACAAACTCCATAGAGCAGAAATTGAGCAAATCACATATTCTAACCATAGAAAATAAATTAGCGATTAATAAAAAGGTACTAAAAAAACTAATTAAATGAAAAGCAAAAGCAAAAACATCAGTAGTAACTCTTTGGCCAAAGATGAAATTTAAAATTTAAATATCACATAACTAGAAAATGCCAGCAATAAGATTATTAAAATTCACGAGGTTGAGGGCAAAGCTAATCTGAGGTCCATTTATTGTTACTTTATTGAAAATTGCTTAGAACTGAAGAAGTTATAAATAGAGCATACAAGCAAGGAAAGCAAGAGGGACAAAATAGCATAATTTAATAAGCAAAAATAATTTAATACATTTTCAAAAAAAGATGTAGACTTGTTAGGTAAATCTAGGAATCAGATATTAATGGTAAAACAATAGTTAAAGCAGTAAAATAGATCCCTAAGCAAGTCTAATCAGGAAAAAAGACCCTACAAATGCATAAAATGCTGAGGGAAATACTAGGAAATTGTTTAACTTGGGGGAAATTCAACATTACCTCAAAAGCAAGTTTATACTTGACTAGAAAATTAGTCAAGGATATATAAAAGCTGTCAAAATATTACTTTTATTACATAGAAATGTACAGGGAGACAATGTATATTGTTTGGGCATTTTAACCAATTAATTTAGAAATATGGGTATACACATTATTGAAATACATTCAAGTGTAGTACATATTTCTTCTAAATTATCAGAGTGAAAACATTTAAGTTGTATATTATACAAAGGAAACTGAAGTAAGATAGTTTAGAAATCAATCTCTTAAGTATAAAATAAGATAGAAGAGCTAACTGCTACAACAATTGGAAATTACAAATAACATATAATCATATTCGTTAGGGTATAAAAGACAGATTAAATCATGTGGCGTTTATAAGAGACTCACATAATATTGACTTATAATCTTTTAAAGGTGTCTAAGTATCTATCAAATATAGGTAAGGAGAAAGATAGGAAGACTCAGAATATCAAAATGAGTCAAGTTTGAATTTAAGGTTTTAAATGTAAATGGAACCCATAAGATCATGTTTTACTAAGAAAATGTTCAATAAAACACATTAAGGAGTATAAAACAAAAACTGTTGAAAAATACGAGAAGAAATAATATCGGTAAGAAAATTTCACAGAATTCTCAGTCTAGCAAATTGAGTATAAAGTTTTAATATTGAATTTAAGGAGCATACTAACTTGATTAAATATCATTTATATGTGTAATCTTAAAAAATGATATAAATGAACTTAACAAACAGAAATAGACTCATAGAAACCAAACTCATGGTTCCCACAGGGAATGGCAGAGAGAGATAAATTAGGACTTTGCTATACATTAACATAGCATTGTAAATTAACTATACTTCAATAAAGAAAATGTAGAAATTATACTTGCTCTACTTTGACTACTGTTTAGAATGAAATGCATAGCACTGACGGTATTGAAGCTCTCTGATAACAGCACATAGAAATGCTAAATTAAGACAAAACAAAATTGAAAGATATCTTTCAAAGTATATCCCCAAGCTAAAAAAGGCAGGTAAGCTGAAAATGGTTTCATAAATGCAGGGATTAGCACTTGAGTAGTCTTAGGAAAAACCTGGACATAAACATAAAAAAAGTTAATGGCTATAAGTTTTTCGCCACTGAGAAAAATGCTTGCTGTGGGTTTGTTGTATGTGCCCTTTATTACGTTGAGGTAGGTTCCTTCCAGTTCTACTTTCTGAGGAGTTTTTTTGGTCATAAACGTGTGTTGAATTTTGTCAAAAGCTTTTTCTGCTTCTATTGAGATGGTCATGTGGTTTTTATGTTTAGTTTTTATGCATAATCAATATGCATTGATTGATTTGCATATATTGAAGAATCCTTGCATCCCTGGGATAAATCCCACTTGATCATGGCATATGATCATTTTGATGTGTTGTTGGATTCTGTTTGCTAAAATTTTGTTAAGGATTTTTGCATCTATGTTTATCCATGATATTGGCCTGTAATTTTCCTTTCTGTGATAGCTTTGTCTGGTTTTGGCATCAGTATGATGGTGGCCTTGTAGAATGAGTTTAAGGGTTTTCCTTCCTCTGCAATTTTCTGGAAGAGTCTAAGCAAGATAGGTGTTAGCCATTTTCTAAACCTTTGGTAGAATTCACCTGTAAGGCCTTCTGGCCCTGGGCTTTTGTTTGTTGGAAGATTTTTGATTACTATTTCAATTTTGGGGCTTGTTATTGGTCGGTTCATGCTTTCTATTTCTTCCTGGTTCAGTTTTAGAAGGTTGCACTTTTCCAAGAACTTGTCCATTTCTTCCAGGTTGTCCATTTTATTGGCATATAGTTGCTCACACTGGTCTCCTATGATCCTGGTATTCTGCATTGTATATTGTGACTTCTTTTTCATTTCAAATTTTGTTGATTTGAGCCTTTCCCTTTTTTTCCTAGATGGATCTGGCTAGTGGTTTGTCAATTTTGTCTTCTCAAAGAAACAGCTTTTAGTTTTCTTCATCTTCACTATTATCTCCTTTTCTTTTCCACTTATTTCTGCTCTGATCTTTATGATTTCTTTCCTTCTATTAGCTTTGGGGGGTTTTTTTTTGTTGTTGTTGTTCTTTTTTCTAGTTGTTTTAGATGTAAGGTTAATTTGTTTATTTGATGTTTTTCTCTTTTCTTGATGTAGGCTTATATTACTATAAACTTTCTTCTTATAAAGACTTCTGCTGCATCCATAAATTTTGGGTGGTTGTGTTTTCATTGTCATTTGTTTCTCAGTATTTTTAATTTCCTTTTTAATGTCTCCCATGACCTGTTTGTTATTTAGAAGCCTGTTGTTTAGCCTCCATGTGTTTTTGGTTTTTTACTGTACTTGATATCGGGAACCCTCTTGCACTGTTGGTGGGAATGTAAATTGATACAGCCACTACAGAGAGCAGTATGGAGATTCCTTTATAAACTAGAAATAGAATTACCATATGACCCAACAATCCCACTACTGGGCTTATACCCTGAGAAAACCATAATTGAAAAAACACGTGTACCCCAATATTCATGGCAGCACTTTTCACAATAGCCAGGACATGAAAGCCACTTAGATGTCCATTGACAGATGAATGAATACAGAAATTGAGGCACATATATATAAAGGAATATTACTCAGCTATAAAAGAGAGAATGCATTCAAGTCAGTCCTAATGAGGTAGATGAACCCAGAGTCTGTTATGCAGAATGAAGTAAGTCAAAAGAAGAAGACACATATTGTATATTAATGCATGAACATGGAATCTAGAAAGATGGTACTGGTGAACCTATTTGCACTGCAGCAGTGGAGATTCTGACAGAGAGAACAGACTTGCGGACATAGGAGGGGAAGCAGAGGGTGGAATGAATTGAGAGAATAGCCTGAAAACATATGCATTGCTCTTTGTAAAACAGATAGCAGGTGGGAATTTGCCGTGTGACACAGGGAGCCTAACCCAGTGCTCTGTGAACCCAGACGGGTGGGATGGCTGGGAGACGGGAAAGGAGTTCAGGAGGGAGCAGACAGATGTATACCTGTGGCTGATTCATGTTGGTGTGTGGCAGAGGCCAACACCATATTATCAAAGCAATTATCCTCCAGTGAAAAAAGGAAAGAAAAACAGCTAATGGATAAAGCCTGGAGTTTCAATGTCAAATGGGAATATGAGATATGAGATAACCTTGGATTCCTGAATGGTGGAGAGATAGTAATGTATTGAGATTTGTATCTGAGATTCCTTCAACAAAAGGGTAATTTTTAAAAGTCTCCAAAGATTTCTTTAAAAAAAAAATCTTTCCAACTAGAAGATGGAAAAGGGTTCTCTGCACCACAGTGAGTATAAAGTTGAAATTTATATCACCAGAATGATGATGAATCCTTAAACTAATCAACAAATATATAAATTGTTCTTAGTTTATTTTCCAGTGAGGCAAATTATTCTCTAAAGAGGATTTCACAGCTCAAACTTCATGATTTTGCTAAAGGAAAAACTGTTTCTACTGAAGATGAGCATGGAATCAAAAATATGAGAAATTCCCCATGAAAGAAAGTCAGCAGACATAAAAAATAAGAGGGTTATCATCCTTGCAGTTTGAGATTGTAACACAATATTCTGTAAGACTCCAAATGAATTATATTTAAAATAGCTGAAAGAAAAATAATATAAACCACAAGGAATAAAATAATATACATTTCAAAAATGGTAGATAAATTTCAAGAAAATATAAAGAGAATGTTCAGAAACCTAAAGAGAAATTTGAAGAAATATAAACATTAGTGCATTCAATGGATTCATTTAAAAGAAGATTAGAGAGCAACCTAAATGTCCATCAACAGATTACTGGATAAAGAATATATTGTACATATTAATGTATGCAATGGGATAGTTTAGCCATAAAAAAGGGTGAAAAAGTGCTATCTGCAGCAACATGAATAGACCTAGAGATTATCATACTAAGTGAAGTAAGTCAGACAGAGAAAGGCAGATATCATATGATACTGCTTACATGCAGAATCTAAAAAGATGATTCAAATGAACTTATTTACAAAACAGAAATATGGTCACAGATGTGGAAAACAAACTTATGGATACCAGAAGAGAAAAGAGGAGAGGGACAAGTTGGGAGATTGGGTTTGACATACACTCACCACTATACATATATATTACAAAATAGATAACTAATAAGGAGCTACTGTATAACACAGGGAACTCTAATCAATGCTCTGTAATGACCTTCTGTTGAAGCAGAAGATATTAAGAAGAGGTGGCAAGAATACGCAGAAGAACTGTACAAAAAAGGTCTTAATGACCTGGATAACCATGATAGAGTGGTCACTCACCTAGAGCCAGATATTCTGGAGTGTGAAGTCAAGTGTCTCTTAGGAAGCATCACTATGAACGAAGTTAGTGGAGGTGATAGAATTCCAGCTGAGCTATTTCAAATCCTAAAAGATGATGCTGTTAAAGTGCTGCATCTAAATATGCCAGCAAATTTGGAAAATTCAGCAGTGGTCATAGGACTGGAAAAGGTCAGTTTTAACTCCAATCCCAAAGAAGGGAAATGGCAAAGAATGTTTAAACTACAAATCCTTCAAACCAGGCTTCAACAGTAAGTGAGCCAAATACTTCAAGATGTACAAGCTGGATTTAGAAAAGGCAGAGGAACAGAGTTCTACTTACCAGCATCCATTGGATCATAGAAAAAGCAAGGGAATTCCAGAAAAACATCTGCTACATTGACTGCACTAAAGCCTTTGACTGTGTGGATCATAACAAACTGTGGAAATTCAAACCACCTTACCTGTTTCCTGTGAAACCTGTATACAGGTCAAGAAACAACAGAACCACACGTGGAACAAGGGACTGGTTCCAAATTGAGAAAGTAGTACATCAAGGCCGTATATTGTCACCCTGCTTATTTAGCACATATGCAGTGTAATGTCATGCAAAATACCGGGCTGGATGAAGCAGAAGCTGGAATCAAGATTGTGAAGAGAAATGTCAGTAACTTCTGATATGCAGATGAAACCACCCTTATGGCAGAAAGCAAAGAGGAACTTATAGAGCCTCTTGATGAAAGTGAAAGAGGAGAGTGAAAAAGTTGGCTTAAAGCTCAACATTCAGAAAACTAAGATCATGGCATCTGGTCCCATCACTTCATGGCAAATAGATGGGGACACAATGGAAACAGTGACAGACTTTATTTTCTTGGACTCCAAAATCACTGTGGATAGTTACTGCAGCCATGAAATTAAAAGACACTTGCTGCTTGGAAGAAAAGCTATGACCAATCTAGACAGCATATTAAAAAGCAGAGACATTACTTTGCTGACAAAGGTCCGTCTAGTAAAAGCCATGGTTTTTCCAGTAGTCATGTATGGATGTTAGAGTTGGACCATAAAAAAAAAAGGTGAGAGCTGAAGAATTGATGGTTTCCAACTGTGGTGTTGGAGAAAGCTCTTGAGAGTCCCTCAGAGTGTAAGAAGATCAAACCAGTCAATCCTAAAGGAAATAAACTCTGAATATTTATTGGAAGGACTGATGCTGAAGCTGATGTTCCAATACTTTGGCCACCTGATGAAAAGAGCCAACTAATTGGAAAAGACCTTGATTGATTGAGGGCAGGAGGAGAATGGGGTGACAGAGGATGAGATGGTCGAATGGCATCATTGACTCACTGAACATGAGTTTGGGTAAACCCTAGGAGATAGTGAAGGACAGGGAAGCATGATGTGCTGAAGTCTATGGGGTTACAAGAGTTGGACATGACTGAGTGACTGAACAACAACCATGACCTATATGAGAAAAAAAGTTGAAGAAAGAGTGGATATATGTATTTCTTTATATATGTTATTCATTGCTGTATTGCAAAATTAACACAATGTTGTAAATCAACTCAACTCCAATAAATATTTATAAACTAGACATAGCTGAAGAGTCAGTGTGTTTGAAGAAATATTTGAGGGAACTAGTTAGATTTTAACACAGGAAGTTGAAGAGATTGAAAATGCGAGAGAGATTAAGAAACACTGAAAAATAATAAAAAGACAGTATGTGTAAATAGAAGTTTCAGAAGAGGAGACAAATGGTGAAAAGCCATAATTTTAAAAATGGCTGAGAATTTTTCACAATTACAAAAGATATGAATCCTAAAATTAAAAGAACTGGAAAAGTCCTGGTTATAATAATTTAAAGGAATTTTAGTTTGACCACATTCTAGTGAAATTTTACATATCTAAAAGAAAATAAAGAAGAATGAGGAAAATATAAATATAAATCAGAAAGAAAATTCCATAATTAACAACAAAAATTTATTCTGCAGTAGTCAATTGTCCAAATAAATCCCAAAAGACTAGAATAATATTTCCATAGTTCTAAAGGTAAATATCAACCAAAAATTTTTATACACAAAATATATTATGAAGATGTGGCTAAAAGGAGGGTATTTTTAGTCAAAGATTAAGAATTTGCTACTCACATTCCCTCCTTACCAGTTCTATTAAAGGTTGTACTCCAGGAGGAAATTTTTTAAAACTCAGGTAGCTTTTTCAGTGCAAAATCAATATAAATATAAATAGCAAATCCCACTAAAAGTAAAACAGAAATAAGATGCCATTCACAAGAGCACCAAAATATATTAAGAATATAAGATACATTTAGTACAACATATCCAAGAACTTAATGAGTAAACAAACAATTTATATGTAAGAATTTGTTGTATAGGTGAAATATCTTATGTCAGCAGAGATAAATAGTGATAAACTAATTTATTAATAACATTTTAACACTTGACTGTCTCTATGGAAAAATTCAATTGAATACCTTATTTATACAGTATGGAAAAATAAAATCAATATGAATAATAATCTAGATGTAAAATGTAAAGTAAGAGCTTGGCAGCCTACAGTCCATGGGTCACAAAGAGTTGGACATGACTGAGCGACTGAGTGAAAGAGGAGAGTGAAAAAGTTGGCTTAAAGCTCAACATTCAGAAAACTAAGGTCATGGCATCTGGTCCCATCACTTCATGGCAAATAGACGGGGAAACAGTGGAAACAGTGGCTGAGTATTTTTCCGGGCTCCAAAATCACTGCAGATGGTAATTGCAGCCATGAAATTAAAAGACACTTACTCCTTGGAAGGAAAGTTATGACCAAACTAGACAGCATATTGGAGAAGACTCTTGAGAGTCCCTTGGACTGCAAGGAGATCCAACCAGTCCATCCTGAAGGAGATTAGTCCTGAATATTCACTGGAAGGACTGATGATGAGTCCTTTCCAACACCACAGTTCAAAAGTATCAATTCTTCAGCGCTCAGATTTCTTTGTAGTCCAACTCTCACATCTATACATGACCACTGGAGAAACCATAGCCTTGACTAGACAGACCTTTGTTGACAAAGTAATGTCTCTGCTTTTTAATATGCTGTCTAGGTTGGTCATAACTTTCCTTCCAAGGAGTGTCTTTTAATTTCATGGCTGCAATCACCATCTGCAGTGATTTTGGAGTCCAAGAAAAATAAAGTCTGACACTGTTTCCCCATCTATTTGCCATGAAGTGATGGGACTAGATGCCATGATCTTAGTTGTCTAAATGTTGAGCTTTAAGCCAACTGTTTCACTCTCCTCTTTCACTTTCATCAAGAGGCTATTTAGTTCTTCACTTTCTGCCATAACAGTGGTGTCATTTATCTATTCCTAATACTTTCTTCAGTGAAATGTTTATTTTCACCTTGCTATTAAATTATTTTTAGTGTTGGGAAGTTTTCATTTTTCAATTTTTTAGAATTGAAGTATAGTTAATTTACGATGTTGTATTAGTTTTGGGTATACAACAAAAATGATTCAGTTTACATATAGATAGACAGGTAGGTAGGTAGGTAGGTAGGTATGTAGATAAATAGATAGATATTGAATACAGTTCCCTGTTCTATACAGTATGTATCTATATATAGTGTCTACCTATCAATCCCAAGTTAGTAATTTATTTCCCCTACCTCCTGCTCTTCCCTTTGGTAACCATAACTTTGTTTACCATGTTTGAGTCTATTTCTCTTTTATAATAAGTTTATGTATATCATTTTTTTTTCAGATTTCACATATATGTGATGTCATATGATGTGTGTCTTCCTCTGTCTGATCTACTTCATTTATTATGCTAATCCATGTTGCTGCAGATGGCATTATTTTACTGTTTCTATGGGTGAGTAACACCCCACTGTGTATATTTTCCTAATCTTTATTCACTCATCTCTCTAGTGACACCTGGGTTGCTTCCATGTCTTGGCAATTGTGACTAGTGCCGCTGTAAACACTGGGATGCATGTAGCTTTGTAAATTAGAGTTTTCTTTTTTTTTCTGGATGTATGCTCAGGAATTGAAATGGAGGATCACATAGTAACTCTATTTTTAGGTTTAAAGAACCTCCATACTGTTTTTCATAGTGACTGTACCAACTCATTATGCATTCCCACCAACAGTGTAGAAGGGTTCCCTTTTCTCCACACCCTCTCCAACATTTATTATTTGTAGACATTTTAATAATGACCTTTCTTACCAGTATAAGGTGATACCTCATTGTAGTTTTGATTTGCATTTTTCTAATAATTAGCAACGTTCATGTGCTTGTTAGACATCTGTATGTCTTCTTTGGAGAAATGTCTATTTAGGTCATCTGCCCATTTTTGTTTGTGGTTGTTTTCTGATATTACGCTGTATGAACAGTTTATATATCTGGAAAAGTAATCCCTTGTCAGTAATAGCACTTGTAAATATTTTCTCCCACTCCATTGGTTGTCTCTTCATTTTATCTATGGTTTCCCCTTTTGTGCAAAAGCTTTTAAATTTAGTTAGGTCCTATTTGTTTAGTTTTGTTTTTATTTCCATTACTCTAGGAGATGGATTCAAAAAAAATTTGCTGTGATTTAATTCAAAAAGTATTCTTCATATGTTTTCCTCTAGGAGTTTTATAGTATCTGGTCCATATTTAGATCTTCAATCTATTTTTAGTTTATTGTATATGGTGTTAGAGAAGGTTCTCATTTCATTTTTTAAACATTTAGCTATACAGTTTTCCAAGTACCACTTAATGTCTATTCTCCATTGTATATTCTTGCCCCCTTTATCATAGATCAATTGACCATAGATGTGTGGGTTTATTTCTGGGTTATGTGACACTTTTGATGAAAATGCTCATAAATTAGATAGTAGTGACTGGTACACAATTTTGTGAACATACTATAAACAACTGAATTGTGTACTTTAAAATGGTGAGTTTCATTATATTCACCATTATGTTATATATAAATAAAAATGTTAAAATATTTAAAATTTTAGAGTTGGTGTTTGAAGAATGTGTTAATAGTAAGTATGGAAAATAGAAAATAATTTGTGAAGCTATTGCAATAGTTCACATAAATTATTAAAATCAATTATGGTAACAACATAGCAGAAAAAGTATATACAATGAGTATGTAAGAATATATACAATGGAGATGAGTCCTCCATTAAGAAATGAATCTCTTTTAATGTTGTAAAAAATTGATGGTGAAACAGTAAGTGAGAATAATTTGGAAGTATGCCACAAAAGTCCTAAAATATAAATATTTGAACAAAGAAAATCAGTTAAATAAATTGCATCCTATATGACGACATAGTATGCAGTCATTAAATTAAAGTACAGTTAATGACATGCAAAATACTCATGATATCAAGTAAAATGCTAAAAATGTACATATTAAAAATAGATAATTTAGAAATAACTGCTCTAGGGGATTTCCCTAGTAGTGCAGTAAGAATCCGCCTGCCAATGCGGGGGACACGGGTTAGATCCCAGGTGCAGGAGGACTGCACATACCCTGGGGAAACTCAGCCCCTGCGCCACAGCTACTGAACCCATGCTCTGGAGCCCGCAAGCTGCACCTGCGGGACCTGTACGCTCTACCTGCTGAAGCCTGCGCGCTCTAGAGTCTGTGCTCTGCAGCAAGAGAAGCTGCCACAATGAGAAGCCCGTGCACCATAACAAAGAGTAGCCCCTGACCGCCACAAATAGAGAAAAGCCCTTGCAGCAATGAAAACCCAGCACATCCAAAAATAAATAAATAAACAAATAAAATAAATAAATAAATATTTTTTAAAAAATTTATTAGCAATAATTACTAGATGAAAATGTAACCAAATATTTATCATTTTATGAAGGGATTTAGTTATGTTTGCTTAAAAAAATATTATGGTTTTATATTCAGGAAAAAATCCCCAAGATTACAATCTTTAAAAATTACATACAAAGGAAGTGATGTGTTAGAGCTCAGGTATCTAGCATATTTAGGCATTGCTTACTAAGTGTATGTTCTAGGTTCTGGGATTTGATTTGCTGACGCTTTAATTTCCTGACTTGGAAAAAAAAATGATAATATCTAACTTAAAAGTCATTAGTATTAAAGTCATGAAATACACAGTTGGAAATGAGAGGTGTTTAAAACGTGGCAGGTATTAAAGAATTATTTAAAGATTCTTAAAATGTTCAGATGATAAACAGAAATCAATCTTATATAGCATTTTACATTAATCCTGGGTATTTTGGCTATAAGTAGTGCTCACTAGGGAGGTTTCAGAAACTGGAGAGAAAGGTTAGGTCAAGTCTTCTAAAACAAGTTAAAAAGTTTGGATTTCCAGAGTTAGATAAAGATACCACGTACACACAAAGAAAATCACAATCCAGTATCACTGATAAACATAGATGTAAAAATACTCAGCAAAATATTAGTAAACCAAATTCAACAATACATTAAAAGAATCATACACTATGATCAAGTGGGGTTTATCCCAGGGATGCAAGGATGATTCAATATCCACAAGTCAGTCAATGTTGATACACAACATTAACAGTTTGAAGAATAAAAATCATGATCATCCCAATAGATAGAGAAAAAGCTTTAGACAAAGTTCAGCATCCACTTATGATTTAAAAACCCTCAACTAAGAGGTTATAGAAGGGACAAAGCTTGACATGACAAAAGTCACATATGTCAAACCCACAGCCAACATTATATTCAGCATTGAAAAGATGAAAGCACTTTCCCTAAGATCAGGAACAAAACAAGGATGCCCATTCTCACCACTTTTATTCAACATAGTATTGGAAGTCCTTGCGACAATGATCAGACAAGAAAAAGAAATGATAGAAATTCAAATTGGAAGTAAAGAAGTAAAATTGTTGCTGCAGATGGCATGACATTATATATAGAAAGTTCTAAAGATGCCATGAAAAAAATTATTATAACGAATAAAAGAATCAGGATACAAAAGATAACAGGATAAAAAACTAATGTACAAAAATATGCTGCATTTTTATATACTAACAATGAACTATCAAAAAGAGAAATTAGGAAAACAATTTGATACACAGTTTCATCAAAAAGAATAAAATGCTTAGGTCTAATCTATGTGGTAAAAGTCCTGTACTTATAAAACTATAAGACAATAATGAAAGAAAGTGAAGACAACATAAATGAATTGAAAAATATACTGCACTCATCAATGGAAGAATTAATATTGTTAAAATGACCATACCATCCAAGGCAACCTACAGATTCAGTGAAATCCTTATCAAAGTATCAATGGAAGTTTTCACAAAACTGGAATGAATATTAATATTGGAATAATACTGGAGTAATAAATTGGTGTAGCCACTATGGAAAATAGGATTCCTTTACAAATAAAAACTGGAATGACCATAAATGAAGTCGCTCAGTCATGTCCGACTCTTTGTGACCCCATGGTTCCTCCATCCATGGAATTTTCTAGGCAAGAGTACTGGAGTGGGTTGCATACTATCCATCAAATCTGCTTCTGGATATTTACCCAAAGGAAACAAAAGCACTAATTCACAAAGATATATTCATCCCTATGCCACCTTATGTTCGTTGTAGCACTATTTATAATATCTAAGACATGGAAGCAAGCTAAATAACCACCAATAGATAAATAAGATGTGGTATATGCATAATGTAATATTAGTCAGCCAAAAAAAAAAAAAATAAATCTTGTCATTTATGACATCATAAAAGGCTTTAGAGGGTATTGTGCTAAGTGAAACAAGTCAGACAGAGAAAGACAAATATCATATAATATTACTTATATGTGGAATATAAAAATTCAAACAAAGAAAAAGAAACAGTTTCATAGATGCAGTGAACCAATGGATGGTTGCCAGAGAGGAGAGGTCAAGGGAAAAGAGGGGAATAGGTTAAGGATATTAAGAGATACAAACCTCCTGTTACAAAATAAATAAACCACAGGGATGTAACACATAGCATTAGGAATAGATTTTAATAATTTTGTATAGGGACATAGGGTTACTAAATTAATAGTGGTAATCATTTCATAATATGCAAATATAAATTAACTATGTAGTACATCTGAAAGCAACATAATATTGTATATCAACCATGTTTCAATTTAAAAGTTTGGATTTAAATGCCAACAAATTAATGAATAACCTGATCACGTTTATTAAGGCAAATCTTGTGGTAGAATGGAGAACAGACTGGGGAGTGCAGAGACCAGAGGTGAGGCGATGAGACGTGCCTCCTGGACAGTGCTTGTGGGACAACAGCTTGAGCTAGGCGGTAGTGAAGACATTAAGGGGAAACTGAGTTCTCAGGTCAGTATTATCCTCTTTATGGAAAACACAAATGTCCTCGTCTATTAATTAAATTATTTTATTTTTTGCTTTTGTTACATTAGGTCCTTGATGGTTATCTATTTTAAATATAGCAGTATGTACATGTCAATCCCAAAGTTCCAATCTATCCCTTCCCTCCACCCTTTGGTGACCACAGTTCATTTTCTAAGTCTGTGAGTCTGCTTCACTTTTGTAAATAAGTCCATTTGTATCATTTTTTCTTTAGATTCCACACATAAACTATATTGTTCCATGTTTAAAATATTAAACCAGACTTTCCTCCATTTTTTTTCTCTTTCATTTTTTATAGAAGGGGATAGGAATATGGCATTTCTTGTTTATACATAAAATACAGTCTCTTCTAAGAGAACGTAGATTTTTTTTAAAGTAATGGATGAAGATGGTACAATGATGATTAAGATGATAATGATACATTTGTGTGGAACATTATAGTTTACAAACTGCTTTTATAAACATTATTTTGATTTCTCATCAGTCTTGTGTGATGGGTAGAGTCATAACTGTGCTCTCATTTTAAATGTGAGTAATCTCAGATTTGGAAATTTTTAAATGACTTACTCAATCTCATCCCACTAGTTAATAATAATATATCTAGAACTCAAAATTATGGATTCTGATATAATGTCCATTGCAGCTACACTATAAGTAAAACACACATTCACAGAATTAGTCATCCAGTTGCTATAGAGAATGGATAAAAACATGTCCTTAAATCACAATAAATACCATTCCCTCCTATAAATCATAGTGTATGGCTGAGTTATCTATATAGATCAAAAACACTTTAAAAATTTAGTTCTTTTTCATAACCTGTAGGAAACCTCAATCTGTCAGAATGTAACTCAGTCTATGAAATAACAGTTGTTTACTTAAGACTGTAAATCACTCAAATGATAAATACTGAATTACATTTCTACTTCTTCCTCCAGACTGGATATAGAAAGTGCCTGTGATATGCTAATGAAGTTAAATAGCATCATGAGTAATTCTCAAGTGTCTGGGGGGAAGCCTACAATATTTTTATACTGCTTTCAACATTTTTCCCTGTAGAATTTCTCTTACTCGAAGTTACACAATTGTGAACCAGAAACAACTTTATATTATCAACATCATTTCATACTTTTTATTATTCCCATTGAATAAATGTAAGAAAATTTGATAATAAAGAAATTAAGTTAGAAAATATGTGCTATTTTGAAACCTTTCCATACAAGTAGTCATAATGATATACCTGATAGACCTAAATTTCTTTGAGTGTTTTTTTCCTCATTTTGACTCAATTTGTCCATCTAAGAAATGTCTCAGTGGATTTCTTATTCAGAATGTATTCAATAAGTGGGTTTAAAAGAAATAGCAGGACAGAAACTCCAATCTGGAAAAACTTAAGAGCAAACAAAAAATTTTGTTATTTTCTTTGCAATGAGTAGCATGCTAATTTAAGGGCAAAATTGCCTTAAAGAGCAAATTTAACCCTTGTTGAAGTTGAATATAGTTTTCTCTTTTAAAATTTTTGCTTGGTAATATTAAAACATGCTTGTTATAAAATGAAGCAATAGAGTACAGAGATATTAAAAAGCAAAGATAACTATCTCACCTCCCTCTACTAAACAAAATTTGAAGGGCTTTGTCACCAACAGATATGCACAATAAATATACTAGGGAAAATCTTGAAGCTGGAAGAAAATGTTATATAGAATTTCAATTCTACTTATAGAAATGACTAGAACTAGAATGGTTAATATGTAGGTAAATATATAATGTTTTTCCTCATTATTTAATTTTTTAAAAAATAAATGATTGATTGGACTTTATCAAAATTAACTTTTATGCATCAAAAGGCACTATGAAGAAAGTAAAACCATAGCCTATACCATAGGAAAAAAATTTGTAAATAATATATACAGTGACTCTAGTATCTTAAGTATTTTTTTGAAAAAACAATTAAAACTCAACAATAAAAAAAAAGAACCCAATTTTAAAATAAGCAAAATAGACTTTTGGAGAATAGACAGTTCTCCAAAGAAGATAGGCAAATGGCCAATAATCACACGAAAATATACTCAACATCATTAGTCATTAGGGAAATGCAAATCAAAACAATAATGAAATACCATTTTACACTCATTAGGATGACTGTAATCATAAAATTAAAAAGGAAATCAGGGGGAGAACGTGAGGGTGGGATGTTTTGAAAGAACAGCATGTATATTATCTATGGTGAAACAGACCACCAGCCCAGGTGGGATGCATGAGTCAAGTGCTCGGGCCTGGTGCACTGGGAGGACCCTGAGGAGTCGGGTGGAGAGGGAGGTGGGAGGGGGGATTGGGATGGGGAATATGTGTAACTCTATGGCAGATTCATGTCAATGTATGACAAAACCCACTGAAAAGTTGTGAAGTGATTGGCCTCCAACTAATAAAATAATATTAAAAAAAAATTTTAAAAAATAAAAAATAAATAAAATTTCAAAAAAAAAAAAAAGAAAAGAAATACAGAGAGGAAAAAAAAAGGGAAATCAATTGTTGGTAAGAGTGTGGAGAAATTAAAACCGTTATTCATTGCTGTTGGAGATGGTAAAATGGTGTAGCCAATGTAGACAATGGTTTCATTGTTCATCATAGAGTTTACCACATTACTTCAAAATTCCACTTCTAGGTATATATCCAAGCAAAGTGAATGCATATGTTCACACATACATACATAAATATATATGTGTGTGTATATATATGTATGTATATTCATAGCAAAATTATTCATAAATACACAAAAGTGGAAACAACCCAAATTCCCAACAACTGGTAGATTTTAAAATGTGGTATATACATGCAATGAAATATTATTCAGTGACAAAAAGGAATAAAAGTTAAAAACAACTCATGTCCACTAGAATATAACAGATAAACAGGATATCTATAGGACTACATACAATGGAATCATGCTCAAAAAGGATGGACTTGATACATGCTACAATATGGATGAGCTCTGGAAACATCATATATTGCAAGAAACCAAACACAAAAAAGCTAAACATTACATGATTCCAATTACACAAAATGCCCAGAATAGGCAAATCTATAGAGACAGAAAGATTAGTGGTTTCCATGTGACAGGGTAAGGGAACTGGGAGTGACTGCTAAGGTACAGGGTTATTTGGGGATAATGAAAATATTCTGGAAATAGATATGACAGTGGTTGCACAACATTGTAAATTTACTAAAAGTCACTAGATTGTATACTTTAAAATGCTGCATTTTAGGTTATATGAATTTTATCTCAGTGAAAAGTTTTACATAAATAAATAATTGCTTAAAGCAATAATAATAATATATTATGAGACTTATAAGTAGAAATAAGAGGGAGAAGAAAAGTATATTGTTGAATAGTTCTTACATAATATATGAAATATTAATAGAATAATATTATTTTTAAAAAGCTATAACTTAGATATATTATAAGCCATAGAGCAATCAATAAAAAAAGTTATAAATAATAAGTAAAGTGTGCAGACAAAATCCTCAACTAATGCAAAAGAAGGCAAGAAAAAAATATATAGTAATAAAGATCAGATGGAAAAAGAGGAAACAGCATGATGAAAGATTTAAATTCAATGATATTGATAACATTAAACATAAGTATTATAAATATTATAATTAAAAGGCAGAGACTGAGAGAATACACAAACCAACCAAGACTAAGCTATATATTGTCCATAAGAAACACAGTTTAATACAAAGTTACAAATGGAATAGACATAAAAGTATGAGTAAGCTATAGGTTACTAACAGTAATGATAATAAAGCAAGTGCAAATTTATTAGTATCAGATAAATTTAGGACACTGAACACCACATTGCTAGTTACCTTGAATATTACCAGAAATACAGAGCAGTGTTTCATAATGGTAAATGAGTGCTGAAGAGCTGTTGCTTTCAAATTGTGGTGCCAGAGAAGACTCATGAGAGTCCCTTGGACTGCAAGGAGATCAAACCTGTCAATCTTAAAGGAAATCAACCCTGAATATTCATTGGAAGGTCTAATGCTGCAGCTGAAGCTCCAATAATTTGGTCACCTAACGCGAAGAGCCCACTCATTGGAAAAGACCCTGATGCTGGGAAAGATTGAAGGCAAAAGGAGAAGGGGACAGCAGAGGGTGAGATGGTTAGAGAGCGTCACTGATTCAATGGACATGAATCTGAGCAAACTCCGGGAGATAGTGGAGGACAGAGGAGCCTGGGGTGCTACAGTCAAAGGAGTCTCAAAGAGTTGGCAGTGACTTAGCGACTGAACAATAACAAAAGGGAAAGTTCATTGAAAGAACATAATAAAAGTACATGTGCTTGACTCTAATAACAAAGCTTTAAAATTCACTCTATACATTGTTTTTACTAGTGTCTCTCAATTTCATAATTATTTAATCTTGTCATTTGAAAAATATAATTCTATTTCTTGTTATCAAATATTTATGATTGTTTCATTTTCCTATTTTATATTCATAAGTACTTTTAAAATGTGTGATGTTCAAACAAGTGATTTATGTTTTAGGGTGTATATTCCTGTTTCAGATTTTTATTTTATACTGGAGTATAATTGATTTACAGTGTTGTGTTAGTGTCAGCTGTAGAGCAAATGATTCAGTTATGGCTGTGCTGTCCTAAGTCGCTTACATATACATATATCTATTCTTTTTCAGCTTCTTTTCCCATATAGGTTATTAGAGAGTTTTGAATAGAGTTCCCTGTGCTCTATAATAGGTCTTTTTTGATTATCTGTTTTAGATATAGTAATATATATATGCTAATATACATTATATTATATTTACATTTACATTTTATATGTATATTCATATATACATATTTCATATATATTTACATTATATTGTACTTATATATTATACATTATATTACATAGCTTTTGACATGCTAATATCAACTTCCTAATTTATTCCCCTCCACCTTTCTCCATAAATTAGTTTTCTAAGTCTGAAAATACATTTCTGCTCTGTAAATAAGTTCATTTGTTTCACATTTTAGATCCCACATTTAAGTGATATCATATGATATTTCTCTTCCTCTGTCTGATTTTCTTCACTTAGTATGATATTCTCTCGGTCACTCCATGTTGCTGCAAATGGCATTATTCCATTCTTTTTAATGGCTGAGTACTCCATTGTATACATATACCAGATCTTCTTTATCCCTTCATCTATCCATGGACAAGAATGCTTCCTTGTCTTGGCTATCATAAATAGTGCAGCAGTGAACTTGGGGTTCATGTATCTTTTCATATTATGGTTTTCTCCAGACATATGCCCAGGAGTTGGATTGCAGGGTCATATAGTAGCTCTATTTCTAGTTTTGTTTTTTTTTTAAGGAATCGCCATACTGTTCTCCATTGTGGTGGTACCAATTTACATTCTCACAAACTTTGGGAGAGTGTTCTTTTTTCCATACTCTCTCCCAGCATTTATTGTTTGTAAACTTTTTGATGTTGGGCATTCTGACCAGTGTGAGGTGATACCTCATTGTAGATTTTATTTGCATTTCTCTAATAATTAGTGATGGTGAGCATGTTTTCATGTATCTTTGGCCATCTGTATGTCTTCTTTGGAGAAATGTCTGTTTAGATCTTTGCCTGTTATTTGATTGGGTTATTGTTTTGTTTTGTTTTGTTTTATATTGAGCTGCATGAGTTGTTTGTAAATTTTGGACATTAATTTCTTGTTGATTGTATCATTTGTAAATACTTTCTCCAATTCTGTGGGTTGCTTTTTTGTTTTATTTGTGGTTTTCCTTGCCGTACAGAAGCTTTGGGTTTAATTAGGTCCCATTTATTTAATTTGGGGTTTGTTTCCATTACTCTAGGAGGTGGATCCAAATAGGTATTGCTGCAATTTATGTCAAAGAGAGTTCTGTTTATATTTTCTTCTAAGGGTTTTGTAGTATCTGGTCTTAGATTTTGGTCTTTAACCCATTTTGAGTTTATTTTTATGTAATGATGTTACAGAATGTTCTAATTTCATTCTTTTGCCTTGGCTGTCTAGTTTTCCCAACACAATTATTGAAGGGTCAGTCTTTTCCCCTTTATGTATTCTTGCCTCCTCTGTTGTAGATTCATTGACCACAGGTGCGTGGGTTTAATTTGGGGCTTTCTTTGCTGTGCCACTCATCTTTGTTTCTGTTTATGTGCCAGTACCATGTTTTTTGATACTATAGCTTTATAGTATAGTCTAAAATCAAGGAACCTGATCCCTCCTCCATTTTTCTTTCTCAAGATTGCTTTGCCTATTCAGTCTTCTGTGTTTCCACACATATTTTAAGGTTTTTGCTTTATATCTGCAAAAATACCATTGGTAATTTGATAGGGATTGCATTGAATCTGTAGATTGCCTTATGCATTATAGTCATTTTAATGATATTGATTCTTCCAGCCTAAGAACTTGGCATATATTTCCATCTATTTGTGTCATCTTTAATTTATTTCATCAACATTTTATAGGTTTTGGAGTACAGGTCTTTTGCCTCCTTAGGTAGAAGTATTTTCCCAGGTACTTTATTCTTTTTGATGCAATACTAAATGGGATTTTTTTCTTAATTTCTTTTCCTGATCTTTTGTCATTAGGATACAGAAATGCAACAGATATTTGTGTATCAATTTTGAATTCTCTGACTTTACTGAATGCATCGAAGAGCTCTAGTAGTTTTCTGGTAGCATCTTGAGTATTTTCTTCGTATAGTATCAAGTCATCTGCAAGCAGTGACAGTTTTAATTCCTCTTGTTCAATTTAGATTCTTTTTATTTATTTTCATCCTCTGATTTCCATGGCTAGGACTTCCAAAACTATGTTCATTAAATGTGGAGAGAGTAGTTATCCTTGTCTTTTTTCCTAATCTTTGAGGAGACACTTTTGGCTTTTCACCATTCAGTATGATATTAGCTGTAGGTCTTTCATATATGATCTTTATTATGTTGAGATAGATTCCCTCTATGCCCACTTTCTGGAAAGTTTTTATCATAAATGGATGTTGAATTTTATCAAGAGTTTTCTCTGAAACTATTGAGATGATCATATGGTTTTTATTCTTCAGTTTATTAATGTAGTGTATCAATATTATCCACACTGATTGATTTGTGCATATTGGAAAATCTTTGCATTCCTGAGCTAAATGCCACTTGATCATGGTACATGATCCTTTTAATATATTGTTGGATTGAGTTTGCTGGTATTTTGTTGAAGATTTATGTGTCCATGTTCAGTAACATAGGCCTGTAAATTTCTTTTATTGTGGTATCTTTGTCTGGTTTTGTATCAGAGTGATGATGACCTCAGGCAATGAGTTTGAAAGTGTTTCCTCCTCGGCAATTTTTTGAAATAGTTTCAGAACGATAGGTGTTAACTCTTCTCTAAATGTCAAACATATGGTTTAAAATGTAGAATACCTTATTTATTATTTATTAATTTATTTATTTATTTATTATTTATTATTCCTTTGTTTTGATTAAACTAACAAAAGTAGTAAGATTTGATAAATGAATCCTTTGCCCAAACAACTACTAATCATAAAAATTACCAGAAATTAAGAAAATGTTCTTTCAGTTGCTTTTTGTCTTGAACTAAGTCATCTCAAAGTTCTTAAAAAAAAATTACATCTTTTTTATAAACTCAATCTACAAATAGTTGGGTTATGAGGTAAGGATAGTGTAGGTCAAGGTAGCAGTTTACAGGGAAAAAAAAACATAGTACATATTTTTGTGAACAATTTAATAGGTAGAATTTTCCTCTGAAATTAATTTTTCTTTCTAAATTAAATGTATCTTTCTGGATAATATTATAAAATATGACTAATAAATACTTTTTAATATTGAGAAAGGGTAAGAAATTAGTATGCTGTTTGTATTTATTAAGGGAATGTTCCAAATTTTCCATTACAGAGATTGTATTCCTATTATTTAAGAGAGAAACATCATTTTAATTTACTACATGAAGAAATAATAATTAAAATGCATAGCAGTCTTATTTTTATTACTACAAGTTCCCACACTAAATTTCTACTGGGAAGTCATGAGGCATTATATTTTTACCTTCAGTATTATCTCACAACAAAAGTATTTCTTTCAGAATGATAAGAGCCCAAATATGTAGAACATAAGATAAAAAACTCAGTCAACATTAGTATAAGATTAAGTTGACTTTATAATGTAATATAGCCTTTTGTTTATATTGAAATTAAATAGAATTTGACTTTTACTTGTGCTAGAAACCTTTTGTGTTAAGATTATGACTCACTAATGTGAAACCCAAAGATAACTGGATCCTGAATTAAAACTTGGAGGTAGGGATGGGGAAGAATTAAGATCATACTCTAAAATATTACTGAATACCATACCATGAGCAGTAAGAAAAGGCAAAAAGATAGGACACTGAAAGATGAACTACCCAGGTTGGTAGGTGCCCAGTATGCTACTGGAGAACCCTGGAGAAATAACTATAGAAAGAATGAACACACAGAGCCAAAGCAAAAACAACACCCAGTTGTGGTTGTGACTAGTGATGGAAGTAAAGTCTGATGGTGTAAAGAACAATATTGCATAAGAACCTGGAATGTTAGGTCCATGAATCAAGATAAATTGGAAGTGGTCAAACAGGAGATGGCAAGAGTGAACATAGACATTTCAGGAATCAGTGAACTAAAATAGACAAGAATGGGTGAATTTAACTCAAATGACCATTATATCTACTACTGTGAGCAAGATTCCTGAGAGGAAATGGAGTAGCCATGATGGTCAACAAAACAGTCCAAAAAACAGTACTTGGATGCAGTCTCAAAAATGACAGAATGATCTCTGTTCATTTCCAAGGCAAGCCATTCAGTATCACAGTCATCCAAGTCTGTGCCCATCCAGTAATGCTGAAGAAGCTGAGGTTGAATGGTTCTATCAAGACCTAGAAGACCTTCTAGAACTAACACCCAAAAAAGATGTCCTTTTCGTTATAGGGGACTGGAATGCAAAAACAGGAAATCAAGAGATACCTGGAATAACAGGCAAACTTAGTCTTTGAGTACAAAATGATGCAGGTCAAAGGATAACAGAGTTTTGCCAAGAGAACGCACTGGTCATAGCAAACACCCTCTTCCAACAGCACAAGAAAAGACACTACACATGGACGTCAACAGATGGTCAATACCAAAATCAGATTGATTATATTCTTTGTAGCCAAAGATGGAGAGCTCTATAGAGTCAGCAAAAACAAGACTGGGAGCAGACTGTGGCACAGATCATGAACTACTTATTGCAAAATTCAGACTTAAGTTGAATAAAGTAGGGAAATCCACTAGGTCATTCAGGTATGACCTAAATCAAATCCCTTACAATTATACAGAAGAAGTGACAAAAGATTCAAGGGATTAAATCTGATAGACAGAGCACCTGAAGGACTATGGATGGAGGTTTGTGACATTATACAGGAGGCAGTGAATAAGACCATCCCCAAGAAAAAAACATGCAAAAAGGCAAAATGGTTGTCTGAGGAGGCCTTACAAAGAGCTGAAAAAAGAAGAGAAGCTAAAGGCAAAGGAGAAAAGGGAAATTATTCCCATTTGAATGCAGAGTTCCAAAGAAAAGCAAGGAGAGATAAGAAAACCTTCCTCGGTGTTCAATGCAAAGACTAAACAATAGAAAGACTAAAAGGAAAGACTAAAAATCTCTTCAAGAAAATTAGAGATACCAAGGAAACTTTGCATGCAAAGATGGATTCAATAAAGGACAGAAATGGTATGGACCTATCAGAAGCAGAAGATATTAAGAAGAGGTGGAAACAATATACAGAAGAACTGTACAAAAAAGATCTTCACGACCCAGATAACCATGATGGTGTGATCACTCACCTAGAGCCAGACATCCTGGAATGTGAAGTCAAGTGAGACTTAGGAAGCATCACTATGAATGAAGCTAGTGGAGGTGATGGAATTCCAATTGAGCTATTTCAAATTCTAAAAGATGATGCTATCAAAGTGCTGCACTCAATATGCCAGCAAATTTGGAAAACTCAGCAGTGGCCACAAGAATGGAAAAGGTCAGTTTTCATTCCAATCCCAAAGAAAGGCAATGCCAAAGAATGCTCTAATTACTGCACAATTGCACTCATCTCATGCTAGTAAAGTAGCACTTGAAATTCTCCAAGCCAGGCTTCAACAGTTCGTGAATCATGAACTTCCAGATCTTCAAGTTGGTTGAGAAAAGACAGAGGAGCCAGAAATCAAATTGCCAACACCTGTTGGATTATCAAAAAAGCAAGAGATTTCCAGAAAAACATCTACTTCTGCTTTATTGACTATGCCAAAGCCTTTGATGGTGTGGATCACCACAAACTGTGGAAAATTCTTAAAGAGATGGGACTTCCAGACCACCTGACCTGCCTCCTGAGAAATCTGTATGCAGATCAAGAAGCAACAGTTAGAACTGGACATGGAACAACAGACTGGTTCCAAATCGGGAAAGGAGTATGTCAAGGTTGTGTATTGTTACCCTGCTTATTTAACTTTTATGCAGAGCACATCATGAGAAATGCTGGGCTTGATGAAGCACAAACTGGAGTCAAGATTGCCAGGAGAAATATCAATAACCTCAGATATGCAGATGACACCACCCCTATGGCAGAAATAGAAGAAGAACTAAAGAGCCTCTTGATGAAAGTGAAAGAGGAGACTGAAAAAGTTGGCTTAAAATTTAACATTAAGAAAACAAAAATCATGGCATCTGGTCCCGTCACTTCATGGCAAATAGATGGGGAAACAATGGAAACAGTGAGAGACTTTATTTTGGAGGGCTCCAAAGTCACTGCAGATGGTGACTGCAGCCATGAAATTAAAAGACACTTACTCCTTGGAAGAAAAGCTATGACCAACCTAGACAGCATATTAAAAAGCACAAACATTACTTTGCCAACAAAAGTCCGTCTAGTCAAAGCAATGACTTTTCCAGCAGTCATGTATGGATATAAGAGTTGGTTATAAGAAAGATGAGAACTGAAGAATTCATGCTTTTGAATTGTGGTGTTGGAGAAGACTCTTGAGAGTCCCTTGGACTGCAAGGAGATCCAATCAGTCAATCCTAAAGGAAATCAGTCCTGAATATTCATTGGAAGGACGAACACTGAAGATGAAAATCCAATATTTTAGCCACCTGATGTGAAGAACTGACTCATTGGAAAAGACCCTGATACTGAGAAATATTGAACGTGGGAAGAGAAGGGGTGACAGAGGATGAGATGGTTGGATGGCATCACTAACTCGATGGACATGAGTTTGAGTAAGCTTCAGAAGTTGGTGATGGATAAGGAAGCCTGGTGTGCTGCAGTCCATGCGGTTGCAAAGAGCCGAACACAACTGAGTGACTGAACTGAACTGAAGTGAAAAATGTTACTATGTAATTATCTGTTTTGCTGGTTCGAACAACAGTTAATTCCCAGGTTTAAATAACATAATGAAATAAAGTATTTTTTCTCAGAGAGATAGTTTACTCCATGTTACTACACCTCTAATTTAATCATTGATCAAAATCAAATGCAGTGAAGTATCAGAACTATAGATTACATATTGCAGGAAACCACCATAATAGATCAACTGTCTCTATACCAGTAGAACTCATTCCCATCCATTCAGAAGAAACCTTCAGTTTTCACGTTTCTACTATATTACTTTCCATAAAATGAAGTAAAACAGAAAGCATAGCGTTTGATATTGCTGCTGCTGGGAAAATATGGAAAGGTAAACCAGTTCTATAGGTCAGGACCATAGGCAATAAGACTAAGACAAGCAGGGCTAAGAAAGGAAATTTTTTTTACAGCTTCTATCGAAAAATATCCATGTATCTGGAGGCATGTAGAAAGAGGAGGAGCGATTTACCCATTATATTTTTCTCCTACAGACTTGGACTCTTAAAGATTAATGATGTTCCTTTAAAATTAACATTGATAGGAAAATTAGAGCTGATTTGCTCGAAGAGAGTTTGCCAGAATCAAGCCATCCTCCTCCCACATAAAGCTAGTAGGTTGAATGGGGTATCAGTTGGCAAATCAGGATGAGAAGTTTAGTTTCTGGAGACCACTTGAAGGAGGGTGTTCTGGTCATAACAGAACCAGTAGAACAATTCAAGAACCTCTAAGAGTGAGCTTCATCAATGTGAAAATGATTGAGGGGGAAAAAACAGATGAGTTTTAGATAATTACCATGAACTATCAGAAACTTAAGTCTTGATTTCATAGGTTAGTAGATGTGAATTCAAGGGCAGGTCAGGATGTAAAGATTTGGGGTCCAAATACATATTTAGAGGCTAAAACCATCATCTCTAAAAATTTTCCATATTATTTTGTTATTTACTCTTTAATCAACAAGCATTTATTTAAGACATGCCTTTTGTATGGAACATAGAAATTTAGAATACAAAAGAAAATTAACATCTTTCTTTAAGAAATTTATGATTATCCTAGATATAGAAAAGTAATCTTTCAGATTAGTGGTATTCTAAGTTGATTATATTTTCATGATTTAATTTTCATCTATAATTAGGTTTGATTTAACTGAGTAGTGCTAGAAAGATTGAGTTAGGTATAATAGATGAAGCAGTTAATAACAGTCTAGTTAATTTTATGGCTCAGATTCCATAGGTATTTACTCCACTAGGTTTTTATCTCAATAACTCCCTGATAATTTTTAGAAAAGAAGTGATGTATAGACTACTCACATTGATCCATTTGTCATATTGAAATAATGCCCAAGACTTAATTTTACCTGATTTAATTTTCTGATCATCTATCCCATCTCTACTCACCTACATTATCTATCTTACCCTTTCATCTCTTCACTATATAAATTTCTCTTCACTTTTTTTAGGATAATTCAAAGTAATTTCTCAGCCTGAAGGTTAGGTGAAATATTTGAAGAATGTAATCAATAAAATGTGTTGTATGATGGTTAGAACAATAGAGATATTATAAGAAATATTTTTTGTATGAATAAAGTTGACAGTTAATACACTGGTAAAAGTTATTAACCTATTAGCAATCAATAATACCACTCAAATTTCTAAGAAATAGTAAATATCTCTTCCTTAAACTATACTTCATATTATCTTTAAAATATGACTGAAGTTGAATTTAATCTTTTTGCCTCAGTACATTTCGATTTATTATAGTAATTTCTTGAGATATTTGTCTTCTTATTTTTTTTTACTTCAACTGAGTTTTTAATGCTATTTAAAATTTTTTGAAGTATTGTTGATTTACAATGTTGTGTTAATTTCAGATATACAGCAAAGTGATTCAGTTATATATAATATATATTGCTGGCTAGGTATTTTAAATTCAATGACCATTATGGTGGTTAGAACACATTTGCTTAGTTATTTATTTTTGTTGTCTAGACAGGGACTTGTACCCTGGGCCCTCAGATAAAAAGTCTGATGCTCTACCAGCTGAGGTGCCCAGGCTCTATTTTATATATAGCAATATGTATATGTTAATTCTGAACTCCTTGTTTGTCCCTTCCCTCCCCCTTTTCCCTTTGGTAACCTGGAGTGTGATTTCTATGTCTGTGGGTCTCTTTCTGTTTTGTATATAGGTTCATTTGTATCACTTTTTTAAGATTCCATGTATAAGCAGTATCATATGATATCTGTCTTTGTCTGGCTTACTTCACTTAGCATGATAATCTCTAGGTCCATCCATGTTACTACAATTATCTCCATTCATTTTCATGGCTGAGTAACATTTCAGTATATATACTCAGTGTCTGTATCCACTCACCTGTTCCTGGACATCTAGGTTGCTTCCACATCTCCAGTCAGGCCAGTCGCTCAGTCGTGTCCGACTCTTTGTGACCCCGTGAACCTCATGTCTTAGCTGCTGTTAATAGTACTTCAGTAGACATTGGGTTAACATGTACCTTTTCAAATTATGGTATTCTCTAGATATATGCCCAGGAGTGGAATTGCAGGATCATATGGTAGTTCTAGCTTCAATTTTTTAAGGAACCTCCATGCTGTTCTCCATAATGGCTATACCAATTTATAGTCTCACCAAGAGTGTATCATTTATACCTAGAGACAAATAAAAAATGAAAGCATGATGATCCAAAACCTATGGTACACAGCAAAAGCAGTTCTAAGAGGGAAAGAAGTTTATCGCAGTAAAATCCTACCTCAGGATACAAGAAAAATCTCAGTTAAACAGCCTAAACTTATACCTAAAGCAATCAGAGTAAAAAGAACAAACAAAACCCAAAGTTGGTAGAAGGAAAGAAATCACAACGATCAGAGAAGAAATTGATGGAGATGAAGAAAGCAAAATGAACAAAACCAAAAGCTGGTTCTTTAAAAAGTAAACAAAATTGATACACCTTTAGTCAGATTCATCAAGGAAAAAAGGGGTTCAAATCAATAAAATTATAAATGATAAAGGAGAAGTTACAACTGACACCACAGGAATACAAAGGACCATAAGAGATAACTACAAGCTACTGTATGCCAATAAAATGAACAACCCTCTTTCCAAGAAATGGATAAATTCTTAGCAAGGTGCAATTTCCCAAGTTGGAAGCAGAAAGAAATAGAAAATATGATCAAACTAATTATAAGTACTAAAACTGAATCTGTCATTTAAAAACTCCTAGCAAACAAAAGTCTGGGCCACATGGCTTCACAGGTAAATTCTATCCAACATTAGAGAAGAATTAACACCTATTCTTCTGAAACTATTTCAAAAAATTGCAGAGGAAGGAATACTTCCAAACTCATTCTATGAGGCCACCATCACGCTGGTACCAAAACCAAATGAAGAAACTACAAAGGAAGAAACTTATAGGCTGATATCACTGATAAGTATAGGCACAAAAATCCCCCACAAAATACAAGCAGACCTAATCCAACAATACATTAAAAGGATCATACACCGTGATCAAGTAGTATTTATCCCAGGAATGCAAGAATTTTTCAATATCCACAAATCAATCAATATAACACAGCACATTAACAAAGACTAAAAACCATATGATCATCTCCATAGATTTAGAAGAAGATTTTGATAAAATCTAACATCCATTTATGACAAAAGCTCTCCATAACAAGGAACCTACCTGAACATACTAAAAGCCATATATGGCAAAAGTGTATGTTAGTCACTCAGTCGTGTCTGACTCTTTGCAACCCCATGGACTGCAGCTCTCCAGACTCCTCTGTCCATGGAATTCTCCAGGCAAGAATACTGGAGTGGGTTGCCATTCCCTTCTCCAGGGGCTCAAACCCCAGTCTCCTGCATTCCAGGCAGATTCTTTACCATCTGAGCCACCAGGGAAGACCCCATTGCTAATATCATGCTGAACAGTGGAAAGCTGAAAGTATTTCCTGTAAGATCAGGAATGGGACCTTCCAGGCAGAATTAGTCAACCTCACTATCACCTGTACTCTTTTTAAAATTTCCGCTGTAGAGTGTTATTTGAAAGTGCTCTTCAAACTTAAATGTACTTACAAATCACTTGAGTGTCTTGTCAAAATGCAGATTCTGATTTAGTAGGTTTGGTGTGAGATCTAAGATTCAACACTTAAATGATATTCCCAAGTGCATCACACTTTGAGTAGAAAGGTATCATAGCATTCACTGCATTCTGCTTAGATATTTTGTTTATGTGGGTTTCATCCAATAGACTACAGCATTGGAGTATCATTGGTGACCACACATGCTTATTGAACAACTGTGTGTGTTAGTTGCTCAGTTGTGTCCAACTCTGTGTGAACCCATGGACTGTAGCCCACCAGGCTCCTCTGTCCATAGAGTTCTCCAGGCAAGAGTACTGCAGTTGGTAGCCATTCTCTACTCCAGGAGATCTTCCTCACCCAGGAATCGAACTCAGGTCTCCTGCATTGCTGGCAGATTCTTTACCATCTGAGCCACCAGGGAAGCCCCTTTGTTCAAATAAATGACTAAAACTTGACCTGACGAAAAATTCACCATCAAGGCAGTACTCTCAGCTTTTCTCAACCTTCAAGGGTTCTAAGATTACTACCAAATTTCTCCTTGTGATCAAAGACAGTGATTCCCAAAATTTAGTCCCACAATGCTTCCTCACTAAAAAAACCTTCCAAAGGAGAATTGCTTTCAGGATACAAGCATAAACAAAAGGTAGTAAAATGCATTATCCAGAACTTAAAACTTGGAGGCCTTTCAGACACATTTATGGAGCTTTTAAAATTTCTGAGGTTAGTATTTAAGTTGGACTTCTAAATTCATTTTTTATTGCTGCTTAAAAAATCGCCACAAAGTGACTTAAAAAAGCAGCCATATATTAGCTTACACTTCTGTAGGTCAGAAACCTAAGCATGTCATGGCTCGGTTTTCTGTTAAAAGCTCAAAAACTGAAATCAAGATCAACTGGACTGACTTCCTCTCTGGAAGCTCTGAGGAAGAATCTGTTCCAAGTTCATCAGGTTGTTTGTAGAATTCATTTCCTTGCAATTATAGAACTAAGGACCCTGTTTCCTTGTTGGCTATTAGCTGGAGACTCCTCTCAGCTCCTAGAGATCACCTATATTCCTTGCCACATGGCTCCCTCCATCCTCAAGCCAGTAATAATGGATAGAATCATTTCCAGTCTTCAAAGTGCTACCCACTTCCATCTCTAACATCTAGACTCAGTTTTAAGGATTGGTGTGATTCAAGTGGGTTCATTCAGACAATCTTAAAGTTAACTGATTTGGGACTTTATTTAAATTTGCAAAATCACTTAACACCTTGATTAGTATTTGAGTAAATAAGTGGAAGAAAGAGTGTGTACACCCATGGCAAGCATTTAGGGATCATTTGAGAGTTTCTCCCTACCACAGCTTCCAGATGAAAGCCTGGAGAAACTCATTTACCTTTCTTACTAGATTCCATGGAAGTAAAAAAATAAAGGTGTACCACTGACATTGAATCCATAGCAACACTGAAAATGGGAAGGGGTGAAATTAGTGCACTCATCATTGGGACAAAGTTCTGAAGATCACACATAAAGATTGAAGATTGACTTGAGAAGAAAAGGCGACTCAGGGCACTCAGGATGCTTGCAGCTGAGGGGAAAGCCTGCAATGTCCAGGTCAACAGGATTAGCAGGGGAATGTGCTATGGGCTGGGTACTGTTTGTCAGGGGTCCCCGCATCTGTGATCTGATGCCTGATGATCTCAGGTGGAGCTGATGTAGTAATAATAATAGAAATAAAGTGCACAATAAATCTAACGCACTTGAATCATCTCAACCACCCCTGCCCAGGTCCATAAAAAAATTTTCTTCTTTGAACCTGGTCCCAGGGACCAAAAAGTTTGGAGACCACTGTTGTGTATGGAATAGCCAGGCTGGGTGGTCCTGCCTCATTTGTATACCCCCACCATGACACAGTTTTAATAATATAAACTGTATATTTCAGTATTTATTTTGGTAGAGCCGCCAAGACAATGAAAAAAAAAGGTTAAAAATGTAATATCTCATAGGCAAATGGGACTGAAGCTAGGATGATAAACAGAGACCATTTTTCATTTAACTTCTTTCTGTACTTTTTGTGTTCTTCTTAGAAATTTTACATAAATAATACAACTTTACTGTAAAAATAAATGCATTATTTTCTCATTATCTTTTGATTTATAAGAATTCTCTACATATATAGTCTAGATACTAATCCTTCAATTTTATGTATTGTTTTTGCTGTTTGAGACTTGTCCAGTTTATGATGACTTTTCACATATAGAAGTTAATTTTAGTGTTGTCTAGTTTACCAGTTACTTCTTTTATAGTCAGTGATTTTTGAATAAAATTAAAATATCAGGATTCATTGACTTGGAAGCAGCAGAAGACAGCTTACATTGCCATAAAGAGACAAATAAAAATTGTATCATAATTGCAAGAGTCTTTTAGTAATGATATCTTCTGGTACAGCTTGATTCAGGAGTAAATAACCATCAGAATTCCTCTCTCTGTTCACTCTCATGAGAGTTGACTCTGTTCTTCATTCTCACACACCAGAAAATAGGCACTGGTAACCTTAGACTCATCTGGGTCATCACAAGATAACTGCACTCCAGATCCATAGTCTCTTACTATCAAGTCTGCAGGAAACAGAGAAAACTTCTCTTTCCCAGAAGTCCAAATACTACCTCGTGATTTATCAGCCATCATTTGCATACAAGCCTATAATGAACCCATTATTATGGACAAAATGGGACATGCTGACCAATTCAGATCCATTTGAGTCCCCTCATGTATCTGGAAACCTAGTCAACCGTAGAAAAGCACATGGGCTCGGAGTAGGGAAATAGGGTAAGATTACCAAAAAATACTAAGCTTGTGGGGCTAGGTGGCTCCAAAACCAATTAATGCCCAGATAATAATTACTTTTCATTTCATAAGTGATGCTGATAAATGATTGCTACTAGATTTAAGGATAGAAACTTGGTATCGAATACTGGCCTTTCCATCTAGTGTATGATAATTATCTACTTTCTCTAAGTCACAGTGCTTCATATTTAAAATGGATATGATAATATTTTTTAAGGTTATTGTGGATCAGATAGAAATTATATGTAAACAGATTGACCCATGCTTGATAAACATAATACCACAACTGCTATTAACCTTTGAGTGTTAATTGAAAGCTATGTGCCTCCTTTTCTAGAGGCAGTCACATGTGAAGCTGCCTCTCTGCTTAGGTATTAATCCTTTGTTAACTGGACATCAGTTAAAGGAGATGAAGCCCGAGTGTAGCACTCATGCCTGCCCCACTGAAATCCAGTCCAGGTTGATCTATTCTGTTGATTGATGAAGAGAAGCCACACAGATGCTCATTCTCAAAAGCCTGGCTGTTCTGTTTTAATCTGTTAACCTCAAGTTCTACCTTTTTGCTTAAAAAATGTACATTTAAGTGATTTAATTAGCCTTTAAGTGATTTCCTCATTCATAAAATGGGCAATAATATCACCTAAGATAATAAAAGCTAGATTATGTGCTAGCACTTAGGCAAAATAGGGACTTGCAAATACAAATCCCTCCCTACTCCCCGCTTCCCTGCACTAACTGCAGGGTCTTTCTAGTCTTCCACATTTCTTTCATCTTCTTCCTAAGTCAACATATACCAACAAAAGCATACATCCTTTCAAAGAAACACGTGTTCTTAGGATTTCTCTAAGAAAAGGTATTCCCAGGAAAAACCATCCGCCAAGGAATAGTTAAGGGAGAGAGCGCGGTACTTCCCCTTTACTCTAAGAACATTACAGGGTGGCAAGGAGTCACATCTTTAATTTCTTCCGCTTTGGCTTCTTTGTGTCAGTTTTGAACTCTTGCTTACACTTCGGGAAATTCCACTTACAACACTTAGACTGAGAGGGAGAGATTTTCAGGGCAATTAAGAAGCAGATGCACTGAATATAAATGTCTGGGGCCTTTTAAAATAGCCCATTATTTGCTATTTGAGAAAGGCTATCCCAAAACAAAGTTCTACTGTTAATGTTCCATGGAATACATTATATTATTATTACTAGTGTAAGAAGTAAGAGAAGCTGGTATTTATTTAACCAGCCCACTAGAGTGTCATACATTTCAAATTAGATCTCAAAGTACATTTTTACTGAGTGCCATGGATGTACCCACCACCATGCTAAGTGGATAAGGATAACCAAAAAAAATGATCATTTTTTAAAAACATGAATGACTGCAGGCGTGGCAGAATGTAGCTTACCATGTGCACAAAAAGTGCTAACATAATCCAATGAGGAGTGACTGAAATATTCAAAAATCACGAGCCCTTTGTCTCCTTGTATGTGTTCCTGAGAGGAGCTTGAAATTCAACTAGTATAGGATTTCAGAATCAAATTCTTGTATATTGGGCCTATTTAAAAATTTTTGTAATTTCTACTCACCCAGAATAAGTTGAGTCAATGGTTTATATGATTGAAGTTACAAAAAAAAAAAAAAACCACACACACACATTGATTTTAAAATATTTGAATAAGTCAGTAAATAATAATAGTAATGGAAGTAATAATGAAAGTAAATTATTCTGTTTAAATTGTATGAATAATTGATCTTGTTACTTAGTTACAAAATCTTGAGATAGTTTTCTTTTTTATTATTCCATATGCAATCTTATTCTTTGAAGCCTCAGAATCCAGAAGGCTGGGAAAGGTTCTCAACTGAAAATAAAGAGTTGTCGGTGGGAAGGAGCCTGAGGCAGTCCACCTATGGGAGGGAGGAAGGGCAAGCTCAAAAAATATTTCAGTTTGATAAACTGGACCACTCAAGTGGTAGTCCTGCAGAGCTGTGAAAGGTTTGGGCAACTTTCCACCAACTCCAGGAAAAAGTGCAAGTGCTTCTGCTTTGGTAACAGTTGCCTCTTTATTAAGCAGATCCAGTGGCTATTTGTTTGATGATGCATGATTCATTGATGAACTTAACAGAAGTAGTCTAAAAAGAAATTGGCCTTTCAGTCAATCAGCAACCAATGAATTAGATGGAGATGAGAGGGTCCAGTGATTTAGTCACTGCTGGTTCACCCTGGTTTCCAGTGTTGGTTGAGGGTGGAAATCTAGGCAATGAGGAAACAGGAGGAAATGTAAGATGAAAAAGAAGTAACTATATGGGTGGTGGGGTGGTGATGAGTGGGGAAGGACTACTCTAGCATCTTTTTTTCCTTAATTAATTGCTATTCAAACTCATAATCTTATCCACAAGAGAAAGTCCTTGTGCACTGAGATAAGGTTGTTTCTGAGCAATGAAAGGAGGTTCTTCCAATAGGAATATGATGCTATGTTTAGGAGATGATAAAAGAAGGAGACAGACTACACTATGACAATAAATACCAATATCAAAAATAATAAATGCCAATATTGTTTACCACCCATTTGCTCATGGCTTATGAGTTAATGTTTGTGTAAACGTCTGAGTTCATAGTGTGAGAGTAAATAGAAATAATTACTATTAAATACCAAGTTTTGCAGTCCTCACCCTAAAATACATTAGTTGTAGGAGATGTTTTAAACATATCTCTGCAGAGCAGTTAGCCAAATTGAGCAAAGAAGAGGACCTTAATTGAGAGCACTATAATTCAGCAATCACTGCATCATCTTGGTGTTGTAAAGAACATGGGGTAGCACTGAAATAAGGTATCCTGAACTACAATTTTATAGTCCCTTGTTTCTAACCCAAATGTGAAGAATTTATTTCTTTTTTTAAAATCATAGATTCGGTATTTTAAAAATTGGATAATAGCATCCTTTTAAGGTTGCTATGAGGATTAAGAATAGCATATATAAAATTCATATAAAAGTATTAGCACATATCAGAGTTACAATAAACTGTAGCTATTACAGTGGTGGCCACAGGTATCTCATAAAAAGTCCCTACGTTCTAGCTATTCTGTGCACTCTCTTACTTTTTTTCAAAATCTATTAGCTCTGTGCTAATATTTCAGTTCATCTTTTTGCCTAATACTTAATTTTTAGTTGTCTGAAGAATAATTGGAATCCACTATCTGCTTGATTCTCTTCATTCCAGCTTCACTCCTCAATGCCATATACGCTTGTCTCCTCTAGAGCAGATGGTCTTCAAGTGCCACTCAGTCCTTGCATCTAGTTTAGAAGAGGACGGTCAGGGGATATCAATGAAGACTTTATGAATGAGCTAGGGGATGACCTACAGCTTGAAGGAGAAGCACAATTGAAATTAAAGGGACTGTACATTTGCTTTTCAGTATTCCGTATAGACTACAGAGTTCTGTTTTGTGTTTTCTCTCACAATGCCATCCTTCCTTACCTCAGCATTTTGACACAGCCTTTCTGTGTTCCAAGAATGGATGATGTAATTCTCAGAGACTTAAGAAGTTGACTTAATTTCTTTTTCTTATGGTAGGTCCTTAGACCTACCCTAAGTTGGTTATCTGTTTTAAATATAGCGGCATGTACCTATCAATCCCATGTACATATTAACTCCCAATCTATCACTTCACTGACCGATGTTGCACTGTTTATCTGTAAACTATTAGATATTTAGTTCAGCCAGTGTTTACTGAGCATCTTTTCAGTGTCTGGTGTGGCACTCATGCTTGACTATGATGCTGGTGGTGGTTTAGTTGCTCAGTTGTGTCCAACTCTTTGCGACCCCATGGATTACAGCCCACCAGGCTCCTCTGTCCATGGGATTCCCCAGGCAAGAATACTGGAGTGCGTTGCCATTTCCTCCTCCAGGGGATCTTCTGGCCCAGAAATCGAACCCAGGTCTCCTGCATGGCAGGCAGATTCTTTACCAGCTGAGACAATTTCTGTCCTTACAGTGTAGATAACCCAGGGCAGCAGTGGTTGCTGGATGCCTGCTCAATATCCCTCCTTCCTTTCTTCCTTTCTGGTAGAATCACAATATAAAGCCAAGCCGCAATGTGCCCAATTAGAATATAATATTTCCTAGTCACTCCTGTCCTTAGGGTTAGCCAACAAGAAGTGAGCTAAGGTATTGTGTGAGACTTCCAGGAAAGTACCTTAGAAGGAAACTTAACAGCTTGAATATACCTTTTATCTATTGCATCCTCTTCCTTCCTGCTGTCTGATAAGCAGATGTGATGGCTGGGGTTATCGTGAATATGTGGCAACTTTAGGTATGGAAACCATATGCTGAGTGTTTCAGTTCAGAAAAATTGAAGGGTCCTATAAATCTGATGAGCTTGAAGCTGAAACACTTCAAGCTTCAAGTTCAGGACTGCTCACTTCTGGGTTTTCTTTACATAAGATAAAAATAAACCTCCAACTTGTTTAAATAACTGTTGCTATTATTTTTAATGTTAAACTTAATCCTAATGGTTATAGACAAGAATGTAAAGAGGGAAATTCAGGAGGGTGCTAAATTAGGGTGCTCAGTCACTCAGTCATGTCCAACTTTTTTGTGACCCCATGGACTATTGCCCACAAATTTCCTCTGTTCGTGGGATTTTCCAGGCAAGAACACTGGAGTGGGTTGCCATTTCCTTCTCCAGGAGATCTTCCCAACTCAGGGATCAAACCTGCAGCTCTTGCATCTTCTGCATTGTTAGGCAGTTTCTTTACCACTGTACCACCTTGTAAGCCAAATTAGGGTGGGGATAGAAATTTTAGGAAACTATGAGGCTAAAATGTAACCCAGTTATGAAAGTTTGGGAAAGGTTTCTTAAAAGAAGTGATGCCTAAACTGAACTCTGAACTGTAAAATGAGTTGGAGTTAGCCAAGCAAAGAGTACAGGATGGGATGTCAGGGATGTAGAATAGTGTGTGCCAGAACCTGGGGGCTGGGGACTAGGGAGATGACCTAGTGCATTCTGGGAATTTAAAGCATTTCAGTGAAGATAGGGCAAAGTGTGCATGGATGGGGGAGTGTAAGGCATGAGAAGCAATCATAAAGCATCTGGGCTGATTAAAAAGGGAGGCCACTAAAGGATTCTAAGCAGGGGAGTAGCATGATAATATTTGGATTTTAGACATATCATTTTAAATTGAAGTGATGGAAACCCAATTAGGAGACTATTTTAATAATACTGACAAAAATAGAGCAAAGGAAAAAGATTAAGAGGAAAATTTTAAGAACTGTGGCTATTGACAAATTGGATGGGGAAGATGCATCCATGAGGAAGAGAGAAGAATCAAGGTTGATGGGCTTCTGGGTGGATAATTTCATTGCCTGATATAAGGAATCTGGGAAGAACAGATTTGCTGTTTTCAAAGGTCACCAAAAGATGAGTTAGATCTGCATGTGTTAGATCTGTATATGAGAACACTTGTACATGCCAATCATAAAAGGTAAGACTTCTGAGACTGCTAGCTCAGTCTTTCCATGATTTAGCTGCCTTATTTCCTTTCGTTTTCATCTATTTGCAGCATCTATTCACTGATCTTCATATGAGATGGAAGACAGTGGATGATTTTCTAAATCTATATATTTTTCATCCTTTAACATAAAACATCTGTTCTGATTTGTCCAATTTGAAAAGCATATGATAAGATAGAGGAAAAAACATATTTCAATAATAATTCTACTCTTTCCTGTCACTGGCCTTTTTTTTAAATTTTCTTAGTTAGCATCAGAAAATTCAGACAATACTTTGTGTAGCAGGGACACATTGATCAAATTATCCAAATCTCATGCCAGATTTCTTGTGCTCAACTATCCATACACTTTCTCTGCAAGATACATTTTATCTTCAGTAGTGGATGCTGCGAAAATTTAATTTAACCCTAGTCATTGTAGTGAGATCAGATTCAAGAAGGAACTGCTAGGGAGTCTGTACTGCTGAGGCAAAATAATGCAAAATTGCTTTGGATGGTTGTAAAATGAATAAGGGTGCTCACTAACAGTTGTTGTTGTTCAATACCTAAGTCATGTCTGACTCTTTGTGACCCCATGGACTGCAGCACGCCAGACTTCCCTGTCCTTCACTATCTCCCAGAGTTTGCTCAAACTCATGTCTATTGAGTCAGTGATGCCATCCAACCACCTCATCTTCTGTTACCCCCTTTTCCCCCTGCCCACAATCTTTCCCAGCATTAGTCTTTTCCAGTGAGTCAGTTCTTCGCATCAGGTGGCCAAAGTATTGGAGCTTCAGTCTCAGCATCCATCCTTCCAATGAATAGTCAACATTGATTTCCTTTAGGATTAACTGGCTTCACCTCCTTGCTCTCCAAGGGCCTCTACAGTAGTTACATCTGAACAACAAATTAAAGTTCTGGAAGCCAAGGAAAGCAGATAATCAGGCAGTAAATAAAGAAGAATCTCAAACAATTTTGCTTTTTTTTTTACTAACTTTTTCAACCATTATGTATTAAACACCTACCATATTCTCATGAAGCTGAGAATCTAGCAACTGAGACAAATATTCAAGTAAATATGTAATTACAAATTATAACAAATACTCTGAAAGAAATATCAAGTATAATAAAAGACTGTAACAGAGGGCCTGATTTATACTAAGGACAGGCCCTATACCAGTCAAGGTCCAGGCTGCGGATAGCAGAAGCTATATTAGATAGCTTAAGCAGAAAGATATTTATTATAGAATATTTAATGGTTTTCAAAATAAGTGGTGAAACCACAGGCCCTAAAATAAGCTGCCATGAACTGTTTCCAAAGCCACACCACAGAACTGGACCATTCTTACTGCTGACCACAGGATCGTATCCCCTCTGCTAAGATATATACCATAAAAATGGGTGCCTTGCACCCTGCTTTTGTCTTCAGTTAACTCAGTTCCGAAATCAAACCATCCATGGGAGCTTATATTTGATAAACACAAGTCACATTCAGAATACAGGCAGCAAGGAAATATGAGTAGTATAATTTTGAGCTTTTCAGTTTTTTTGTTCAAGAGGCCACACCAAAGAAGGTTGGAAGAGGCAGTTAGCCAGAGAATCAGATTATCTGCTGCAAGTACAAGAGAAGGTCTTCCAGAGGAAACAAGTGAAAACTGACCCAGGCCAGGTCATACAGAACCTCATAGGTCATGTTAACAATTTTAACAATTTTTAATTTAAAATTTAATTTTAGATTTAATGATATAATTTTTCTCCTATGCTTAAATTAGCATCTAGAAAGACATCTCTGGCTGCTGCATGTAGAATCCATTTTAGGAGGGAGCCAGATCAAAGGTAAGGAGGCTGTTGGGAGGCGTCTGTTGTAGACCCAGTGAGTGGAGCTGTGGAGACAGAACCAAGGACATCACCTGGAGGGAGAGCAGCAACAGAACTTGGAGTAAACAAGGGAGCAAACAACGTACTAGGACTTACAGTAAATAAGAACGAATTAATATTATACAGCACAATGCCTTTCTCCTACCCCTCCCCCATGTAAAATGGTAATTCTTATATCAGTATATCAGGCTTCAACAGTACATGAACCGTGAACTTCCAGATGTACAAGCTGGATTTAGAAAAGCCAGAGGAACCAGAGATCAAATTGCCAATATCCACTAGATCATCGAAAAAGCAAGAGAGTTGCAGAAAAACATCTACTTCTGCTTTATTGACTATGCCAAAGTCTTTAACTGTGTGGACCACAACAAACTGTGGAAAATTCTGAAAGAGATGGGACTTCCAGACCACCTGACCTGTCTCCTGAGAAATCTGTATACAGGTTAGGAAGCAACAGTTAGAACTGTACATGGAACAGACTGGTTCCAAATCAGGAAAGGAATATGTCAAGGCTATATATTGTCACCCTGCTTATTTAACTTATACGCAGAGTACATCATGTGAAATGCTGGGCTGGATGAAGCACAAGCTGGAACCAAGATTGCCGGGAGAAGAATCAATAACCTTAGATATGCAGATCACACCACCCTTATGGCAGAAAACAAAGAAAAACTAAAGAGCCTCTTGATGAAAGGGAAAGAGGAGAGTGAAAAAGCTGGCTTAAAACTCAACATTCAGAAAACGAAGATCATGGCATCTGGTCCCATCATTTCATGGCAAATAGATGGGGAAACAGTGACAGACTTTATTTTGGGGGGCTCCAAAATCACTGCAGATGGTGACTGCAGCTGTGAAATTAAAAGATGCTTACTCCTTGGAAGAAAAGTTATGACCAACCTAGACAGCATATTAAAAAGCAGAGACAACCTTGCCAACAAAGGCCTGTCTAGTCAAGGCTATGGTTTTTCCAGTGGTCATGTATGGATGTGAGAGTTGGACTATACAGAAAGCTGAACATCGAAGAATTGATGCTTTTGAACTGTGTTGTTGGAGAAGACTCTTGAGAGTCCCTTGGACTGCAAGGAGATCCAACCAGTCCATCCTAAAAGAGATGAGTCCTTAATATTCATCAGAAGGACTGATGTTGAAGCTGAAACTCCAATACTTTGGCCACCTGATGCAAAGAACTGACCCATTGGGAAAGACCCTGATGCTGCGAAAGATTGAAGGCAGGAGGAGAAAGGGACAACAGAGGATGAGATGGTTGGATGGCATCACTGGCTCTGGAAATAAGTCTGAGTAAACTCTGGGAATTGGTGATGGACAGGGAGGCCTGACATGGTGCAGTCCATGGGGTTGCAGAGTTTAACACGACTGAGCAACTGAACTGGACTAATACCAGTATTGTTAAGAAAGGATGAAAGTGTAAATGACATCCATCCATTACTTGGATAAATACCCAACATGCACCATTTGTTCATCAGGTGGTATTAGCTCTGTGTGGTCTTATTTCTTTAGTTCATCCTTCCTTTGTTGTTGTTTTAATGTGCTGTGTTTTTTACAAATAAAACCTGATTACTGTATTCTACCTAATACACTTTTCACTCAGGAAAATAACACTAAGGCTCCAATTTTATTATGTCATATAGGCCCCCCAAATAGGAAGCAATGATAGAAAGAATGAAAACAACTGAGGTAAGTATAAAAGATGGATGAAAGACTGCAGGTTACAGAGAAAACAGCAGATGACTAGGAATTTGACGGAAGACACACAAAAGGCATACACAAAGTGATTTTCAAAAGTCAGTTTTGAAAAGGAAGAGCAAAATAGCATTTCAATGAATATACTTCATGCTCCTGTACATGATACTTCTCTCCAAGACCTTGTTTATGCATTTTTAACCTACATAAGAAATATTTTCTATGCCTGCAGTCCTCCTCACAGGAAGTGATATAAATCACTCAGTTTGATGTGAGCAAGGAAATAGGGAGCTAAAACTAGAGCAAAACAAAGGACTTAATGGACTAGGAGGAAAGTGACAAATAGTCCAAAAATTTCCAAATTCACCTCTTCTACCTCCTCTGTTACTTATTCTTTTCTTAAAGTCCTACGGTCTGGCTTCTCTCCAGTCTCCTGAAGCTATCCTAGACTTTGGTGACCTAGTTCCTCAAGATAAAGGCCTTTCCCATAATTATTTTCTGTCGGTTCCACTTTAAAATGAAGTTATATCCATTTTTTCCCCTAAATTTAAATGCTTCATTGTTCTACTAACCATAAAAATAATACTGAATATTTGTAAAAATAAACAAAATCTCTCCAAATTCCAAAATTCAGGGCAAAAACTTACAAACCATTAGATGAACATGCTTGCTGACATTCTTTTTCATGGATATATATGTACATGCTCACACCTAAAGAAGTGTATGCAGTTTCATCTGTACATGTTGTTTTGCCTTTTTTCCACAGTAAAATTTCATTTATATAATCAAAACTATTATATCATATGGGAGAACAGATGATTAATGACACTATCTTATTTGTATATATCATAACAGTTTACAAAGTACTTTCATTTACATTATTTCAGTTAAATTCAGTGAGTTGATTAATGGTGATGTTTGTTTCCAGAAGTCTCTTCAGTATTAAAGCAGAAAAGGTAATGAATCCAATGTTCACTCTAATTTTCAATGAACTTTATGTGTTTATAAATGTGAACTAAAATAATTTCATTTTAACATTAAACTTAAAAAATCTTGATATTGAACCTGAAGCAAAATTTATAGAAATAATTAATTAGTTAATTGTTCAATATTTGTTAAATACCTGCTATTCCCCAGAGAAGAGATTAGGGAATTCAAAGGTTTAAAAGAGAATTTTTACAAATTTAAAACTTGTATCACTAGAAATGTTTTCTAACCTGCATTTTTAAATTCAACAATATCAATAAAGATTTGCATCATCAATTTTAATGATATTGTAGCTTTCTTTTGCCTCTTTTGATAAACATTTCAGTTGTCTCTACTCTTTACTAAAATGTTTCAGAACAAAAAGAAAGAATAGAATCTGAGTTCATGAATTGAAAATACCAAAATGCTAATGTCAAAACTGACAGAATACACCAAAATTAACCATGCACTTCTCATTTGAGTGTTGAGTTGCTTGCAGGATTATTTTCTTGTTTTTATTAATAATAGCTGGATCACTAGTCTTAAAAAAAAGATGTGTTTTCCATTTTCATAAATATTTTAGATGCTGTTTTAAAAAGTCACTCAAATGTATATTTCAACTAAGACTGTCTATAAAGTTTACAAAACCTTATAAATATTGAGTTTTGTCATGCGTTTCATTCTTCAAAATATTCATTCCTGGTGTCTTTCTTTGAGATGGATATCCTTTCAAATGTTCATTGGTCATATACACTTTTCCTTTCTGAAATGCCTTTCAACTCTTCTGTCTTTCTTCCCATCATGATGTGTATAGTTTTATTACATTTTTAATCAATTTATTGAAATTAGAGAAATTAACTCTCTATATGTGATAAGTATTATAAATATTTCTTTTTAGTTCCTGAGGTTATCTTCAAACTCACTTATCGTATTTCTGCAGGCTCTTTGTTATTTGGTCAAAATCTGTTCATACTTTCTTTTCTTCTTTCTCACTCCCTGTCTCCTTTTGTTTTGTATATGTGTATTATGCTTAGAAGCTTAGAAAGAACGTCCTCAACAAGATACTGTACAAATTTTGACATACATTATTCTAATAATTTTAGGATTTAATTTTCCTCAAATATTTGGTGAACCCAGAATATATTTTGAATGTTTTATTTTTCTAAATTGTTACTCAGTTATCATATCATTATCTTTTTTGCATAATGAAACTTTCTCCCTCCCTCCACATCACTTTAGATGTCGTATTTATTACATTAAATTCTCACATGTTTAAGTTAATTTCATAGTTGCTCTGGTCAGCTGCATTAATGTTAATCTATTTCTATACCACACAGTTATTTTTATAAATGCTGTTTAGTAATATATTTTTCTAAATGAAAGCATATACTTCTTTTTTTCTTCAGAATTCTCTCAAAGTTTTTCCACATTTATACTTCCAGTTAAAGTTTAGAATCATTTTTGTCAAATTAAGAAAACATCCAGTGGGTGTAGAGTCAGACACGACTGAGCAACTGAACTGAACTGAACTGAATGCATTTATAAACCCTCATAGGAAGAACTGACATTTAAAAAATATTTATCATTAGATGTAAGATTAAGAACTGTCTTTTTATTTAAGTCTTTTATGGACCTTAGTAGTTTGAGTTTTCCTCATACTTGTGCTCCATGTTTCTATTATTAATTAGATAATTTGATATTTTGGATTATTAGTATTATAAATTATATCCTATTATATTTTCTAATTAATTTTTACTTATTAAAAATTATCTTTTTACATGTTAACTTTATTATTGGGCACCTTTATAAACTCTTAGTTTGCCTCATATTTTTCTTTTTCTTTTTAAACTTTTTATTTTGTTTTGGGGTTTAGTCGATTAACAATGTTATGAGTCTCAGGTGAACAGCGAAGGGTCTCAGCCACACATATTCGTGTATCCATTCCCAGCTAAACTCCCCTCCCATCAGGCTGCCACATAGCACTGAACAGAGTTCCATGTACTATACAGTAGGTCCTTGTTGGTTATCCATTTTATTTATAGCAGTATGTATATGTCCATCCAAACTCCCTAACTATCCCTTCCCCCCATCCTTCCCCCTGGTAACCATAAGTTCCTTCTCTGAGTCTATGAGTCTCTTTCTCTTTTGTAAGTTAGTTCATTTGTATCATTTCTTTCTAGATTTCATATATAAAGGATGTCCTATGATATTTCACCTTCTTTGTCTGACTTACTTCGCTCAGCATGGCAATCTCTAGGCCCATCCATGTTGCTGAAAATGGCATTGTTTCGTTCTTTTTAATGACTGAGTAATATTCCATTGTATATATGTACCATCTGTTCTTTATCCGTTCCTCTGCTGATAGACGTTTAGGTTGCTTCCATGTCTTGGTTATTGTAAACAGTGCTGCAGTGAACATTGGGGTACATGTATTCTTTTGGACCATGCTTTTCTCTGTATATGTGCCCAGGAGTGGGATTGCAAGGTCATATGGTAATGCCAGCTTTAGTGTTTTAAGGAGCCACCATGCTGCTCTCCACGCTGGCTGCTTACCAATTTACATTCCCACCAACAGTGGTAGAGATTTCCCTTCTCTCCACACCCTCTCCAGTATTTATTGTTTGTGGATTTTTTGATGATAGACATTCTGGTTGGTGTGAGATGATACCTCATTGTAGTTTTGATTTGCATTTCTCTAATAATTAGCAGTGTTGAACATCTTTTCACGTACCTCTTAGCCATCATATGCCTTCTTTGGAGAAATGTCTATTTAGGTCTCCTGCCCATTTTTTGATTGGGTCATTTGCTTTGATGCTGTTAAGCTTCATGTGCTGTTTATAAATTTTGAAGACTAATTGCTTGTCGATCACATCACTTGCAAATATTTTCTCCCAATCTGCAGGTTGCATTTTCATTTTGTTTACTGTTTCCTTGGCTGTGCAAAAGTTTTTGGGTTTATGTCAGTCCCATTTGTTTATTTTTGTTTTTATTTCCATTATTATGGAATATGGATTGAAAAAGATACTGCTACGATTTATGTGAGAGAGTGTTCTGCCTATGTTTGCCTCTAGGAGTTTTATATTTTGGGTTGCATATTTAGGTCTTTAATTCATTTTGAGCTTATATTTGTGTATGGTGTTAAAGAATTATCTAGTTTCATTTTTTTTAGCATGTAACTGCCTAGTTTTCCCAGCACCATTTGTTGAAAAGACTGGCTTTCCAATACTCTGTAGTCTTGCCTCTTTGTGTGCTAAGTCGCTTCAGCCGTGTCCGACTCTGTGTGACCCTATGGTCTGAGCGCGCCAGGCTCCTCTGTCCATGAGATTCTCCAGGCAAGAAAACTGGAGTGCATTGCCATTTCCTTCTCCAGGGGATCTTCCCGACCCAGGGATGGGAACTGCGGCTCCTGTGTCTCCTGTATTGGCAAGCGGATTCTTTACCACTAGCGCCACATGGAAAGCTCTTTCAGTTCAGTTTAGTCGCTCTTTGCAGACCCATGGATTGCAGCATGCCAGGCTTCCGTGTCCATCATCAGCTCCCAGGGCATGCTCAAACACATGTCCATCGAGTTGGTGATGCTATCCAACCATCTCATCCACTGTCATCCCTTCTCCTCCCCCCCTTCTATCTTCCCCAGCATCAAAGTCTTTTCCTAGGAGTCAGTTCTTCCCATCAAGTGGCCAAAGTATTGGAGTTTCAACTCCAGCATCAGTCCTTCCAATGAATATTCAGGACTGATTTCCTTTTGGATTGACTGGTTTGATTTCCTTGCAGTCCAAGGAATCTCAAGAGTCTTCTCCAACACCACAGTTCAAAAGCATCAATGCTTTGGTGCTCAGCTTTCTTTATAGTCCACCTCTCACACCCATACATGACTACTGGAAAAACCATAGCTTTGACTAGACAGACCTAGTTGTTGGCAAAGTAATGTCTCTGCTTTTTGATATGCTGTCTAGGTTGGTCATAGTTTTTCTTCCAATGAGCAAGCGTCTTTTAATTTCATGGCTGCAGTCACCATCTGCAGTGATTTTGGAGCCCCCCAAAATAAAGTCTCTCACTCTTTCCATTGTTTTCCCATCTATTTGCCATGAATTGATAGGACCAGATGCCATGATTTTCGTTTTCTGAATGTTGAGTTTTAAGCCAACTTTTTCACTCTCCTCTTTCACTTTCATCAAGAGGCTCTTTAGTTCTTCTTCACTTTCTGCCATAAGGGTAGTGTCATCTGCATATCTGAGGTTATTCATATTTCTCCCAGCAATCTTGATTCCAGTTTGTGCTTCATTCAGCCTGGCATTTCGCATGATGTACTCTGCATATAAGTTAAATAAGCAGGATGACAGTATACAACCTTGATGTACTCCTTTCCCAATTTGGAACCAGTCTGTTGTTAGTCATAGATTAACTGACCATAAGTGCATGGGTTTATTTCTGGGTTTTCTATCCTATTCCACTGATCTACTAAACTCTCAACTTATCATATATTTTTCAATGTTTTCTTAAAAATTCTATTCAAGTATATTATCTGTATAATAATAATTTCACTTCTTTAATAGCAAGATATCATACTTTATTCTATTATCTAGTTGCAATGGCTAGATTACAATCATGTTCTTGATGTGAATGGAATTTTTTTTAGTACAGATATTCAGAACTGATAATAAGAGAAGAAAATCTTCTGGACCATGATAATAGGTGAGCTGAGAAAAGAGGTCTCAGATTTGTTAGTTTATCCATTAAATACTTTAAACAATTTTCTTTTATACAGTGACTCAGAGTTCTTAAGATGTCTTTTATGTCTTTTACATTTCAAAACTTTTAAGGATGTTCTTAATGGAGAAATTCCTAAGATTATTTGATCATATCTTCCAGAATTAACCTTCTTAGATACACAGTGAAAATCCCAGAAAAGACTTTCAGTTTTATGTATAGAATATATACCATGAGTTTGTATGTGTGTGTATGTGAGAGCACTCGGTGTGTTAGGTAAAACCCATATAATCCTTTTATTAAAAAATCAGAAATGAATAGTGATTTTTACTAAATACTTTTTGGGAAATCTATGGGAACAATAATATTCCTCACTTGCTCATTATAATAGTGATCATTTACAACAATAGATTTTCTACTGAATTGCCTAGCATTCTTGGATTGAGTCTGTGTTGATCATGGGTATATAAGGCTTTCCATATTTTCCTGGAGTCTAATTGTTAATATTTTTTTTTAGGATACCTATATGAATATTTAAAAGTGGGACTGGGCTGAAATTTTACCCTTTTTTTGTTTTTATTGATAAATAATATTATTGAGTTTTGTTGACTTCATTTAAAACGTGGAGCTAGCTTTTGTTCTTTATGTTCTGCATACATGCTAAGTCACTTCAGCGCGTCCGACTCTTTGTGACCCTGTGGACCGTAGCCTACCAGGCTCCTCTTTCTATGAGATTCTCCAGGCTAGAATACTGGAGCGGGTTGCCATGCCCTCCTCCAGGAGATCTTCCTAATCCAGGGATCGAACCTGCATGTCCTGTATTAGCAGGCAGGTTCTTTACCACTAGCACCACTTGCGAAACTTTTTTTGTGCTATGGAATAGTGTAAATCACTTAGCAGTTATTTGTAATTTGAAGTTTTTTGTTTCCCCTCAGCACCTAGATTTTTAACAATAATAAGATTCTGCCATATCTACTGTGTTTCTTTTAAAGCAAACCCCATTCTTAAATATTTAAGAAGCACTGCTATAAAAATTGTATTTTCTTGTATAACCACAGTATTGATAGTGATATCGAGCAAAATTAGCAGAAAAGTTTTATTATCATCTAATATCCTCACCATTCTTCATATTTCCCTGGCTATCTCCAATGTGCCTTTGCTTTTAATAATTTTTATTTTATGTTGGAGTATAGTTGATTTACAAAGTTGTGTTAGTTTCAGATGTACAGCAAAGTGATTCAGTTATTTGTTGTTCATTCACTCAATTGTGGCAACTTTTTGCGACCCCATGGACTGCAGCGCTTCAGGCTTCCTTGTCCTTCCCTCCCTGCCTCCCAGAGTTTGTTCAAACTCATGTCCTTTGAGTCAATGATGCCATCCAACAATCTCATGCTCTGTCACCCCCCTTCTCTTCCTGCCCCCAATCTTTCCCAGCATCAGGGTCTCTTCCAATGAGTCAGCTCTTCGCATCAGGTAGCCGAAGTATTAGAGCTTCAGCATAAATCTTTCCAATGGATAGTCAGGACTGATTTCCTTCATAATTGATTGGTTTTATCTCCTTGTAGTTCAAGGGACTGTCAAGAATTTTCTCCAATACCACAGTTTGAAAGCATCAATTCTCTGGCACTCAGACTTCTTTATGGTCCAGCTGTCACATCTGCACATGAATGCTGGAAAAACCATAGCTTTGATTATATGGACATTTGTTGGCAAAGTGATGCTTCTGCTTTTTAATACACTGCCTAGTTTTGTCATAGCTTTTCTTCCAAGGAGCAAGTGTATTTTAATTTCATTGCTGCAGTTGCTGTCCATAGTGATTTTGAAGTCCAAGAAAATAATATCTGTCCCTTTTGCATTGTTTCCTCATTTATTTGTCATGAAGCATTAGAACCAGATGCCATGATCCTAGTTTTTTTAATGTTGAGTTTTAAGACAGCTTTTTCACTCTCCTCTTTCACCTTCATCAAGAGGATCTTCAGTTCCTCTTCACTTTCTGTCATTAGGGTAGTTTCATCTGCATATCAAGGTTATTGATATTTCTCCTGGCAATCTTGATTCCAGCTTGTCCTTCATCCAGCCCGGCATTTTGCATAGTATACTCTGCACAGAAGTTAAATAAGGATGATGACAATATATAGCCTTGACATTCTCCTTTCCCAATTTTGAACCAGTCTGTTGTTCCATGTCATTTCTAATTGTTGCTTCTTGATCTGCATATAGGTTTCTCAGGAGGCAGGTAAGGTGGTCTGGTATTCTCACTGTTTGTAATCCACACAGTCAAAGGTTTGGCATCATCAGTGAAGCAGAAGTAAATACTTTTTCTGGAATTTCCTTTCTTTATCTATGAGCCAATGGATGTTGGCAATTTTATCTCTGGTTCCTCAACCTTTTCTAAATTCAGGTTATACATCTGTAAGTTCTCGTTTCATGTACTGCTGAAGCCTAGCTTAAAGGACTTTGAATATTACCTTGCTAGCCTGTGAAGTGAGCACAATTGTGTGGTAGTTTGAACATTCTTTGGCATTGCCCTTCTTTGCAATTGGAATGAAAACTGACCTTTTCCAGTCCTGTGGCCACTGCTAAGTTTTCCAAATTTACTGGCATATTGAGTGCAGCACTTTAACAGCATCACCTTTTAGGATTTTAAAAAGCTCAGCTGGAATTCTATCACCTCCATTAGCTTGTTGGCAGTAATGGTTCCTAAAGCCCACTTAACTTCACACTCCAGGATGTCTTGCTCTAGGAATGATCACACCATTGTGTTTATCCAGGTCACCAAAACCTTTTTTTGTACATTGTTTCTGTGTATTCTTGCTACTTCTTAATATCTTCTGCTTCTGTTAGGTCTATACACTATCTGTCCTTTATTAAGCCAATCTTTGCATCTTTGTCCGACTCTTTGAAACCCCATGGAGTGTAGCTCATCCGGCTCGTTGGTCCATGGAATTCTCCAGGCAAGAATATTGGAGTGGGTTGCCATTCCCTTCTCCAGGGGATTTTCCAGGGATTGAACCCAGGTGTCCTGCATTGCAGACAGATTCTTTACCATTTGAGCCAGCAGAGAAGCCCAATTCAGTTAATCATATACATGTATCTATTCTTTTTCAGATTATTTCCCCATATAGTTTAACACAGAATACTGAATAGAGTTCCCTGTGCTGTAGAGTAGGTCCTTGCTATTACCTGTTTGTTTGTTTGTTTGTTTTGTTTTGTTTTTTTTGCTATTACATGTTTTATGTATAGTAGTGTGTGTATGTTAACCCCAAACTCCGAATTTATGCCTCCCCCTACTTTCTCCTTTGGCAACCATAATCTGTTTTCTATGTCTATTGCGGGGAGCGGCCTGAACCAAAAGGCTGGCTCTGGGAGCTGCCTTGATCCTCAAGGGTCTGATAGCGGACATAGCTCTCTGTCCCGACACCCCTCTCTGAAATTTATTATCTAAGTTAATCTTAAAGAACATTTGTAAGCCTTGAATGCACACATGACGCAGATGGATAAGACTTTCACGACCACCCTTAAGATAAACGGGATGCCTCTGGTGTTATCAGAGAGTTCTGGTGATTGTTATCTCAAAGTGATGTTTATGGAAAAATATTTTCTCTTCTTAAGATTCTCTTCTTGGTTTAGTATAAATGTAACCCTGAGAAATAAAGAATCCTCGCTGACTGCAGCGATCCTCTTGACCCCATCTGTCCTGTGTCTTTATTTCTTAGCCTAAAGGAACGCGTCGTGTTGCTCGCTGAAATCTCCCGGCTGGCCCGGCAGTCTATGAGTCTCCTTCTATTTTGTAAACATGTTAACTTGTATATAGTTCGTTTAAATTCCATATATAAGAAATATTATATTTGTCTTTCTCTGATTTACTTCACTTAGTATGATAATCTCTTGATCCATCCATTTTGCTGCAGATGGAATTATTTTATTATTTTTATGACTGAACCATATTCCATTGTCTACACTAATTTTAAATCCATTCACTTTGCACTCTTGCCAGTAACAATCCTAATCTAAGCCAGTTAGATCTTGCCTAGATTACTGAAGTGAATTCTTAAGTGATCTCCTGATTCTACTCTTGGTTCTCACATAGTATTTAAAAGTAACTGTTGTTTAGTTGAATGAGCCTCACTGCTTAACCCTTCCAACAGATTTCCGTCCCTACCTCACTTAGAGTAAATTCACACTTTTAGCTCTGCTCAGAAAGTATACAGATTCGGCTTGAGCCTGTCTATCAGTATCTTTCTCCTCTTTCTCCACTGCCTCCAAACACACTGGCCATATCCTTACTTCTCAAGTAGGTCAAGGTTTTTCACTATTTGAGTGTCTGCACTAGTGATTTCCACTTTCTGGGATGCTCTTTGCCCAGTTTTGTGCATGGCAATTTCCTTCTTGTATTTTTATCTTAGCTGAAATAGCAGTGTCTCAGGAATCTCTGATCAGAGAGGCACTTTATATTTACTATTTATCACCCTTCTTTTCTTCTCTCTAGAGCACTCACTATTTTTGAAGCAATGAAATTTATTAAATTTTGATAATACAGCACTCACTATTGATCATTTTGAGATATTTATTTGTCTATCTCTGCATTCTATTAGAAATTTTCTGAGAGCAGAAATATTGACTCTTAAAATTACTCAGTTACAGAAAAGCGTCAGCACATGGTAGACAGTCAAAGTTTGTGAAATGGGTGAAGAATTATAATTATAACGCTCCACCTTAAAGATTTGTACCTTAAATCAGGTTTGTCTGATTTCAGCATGAAGACATCTGCTCCTGTATGATGGAATAACAGAGATGGGGATTTATCTCCCACATTGCACAACTAGAAAATTATACAGAATATATGAAACAATAGTTTTCAGGCATTGAACAACAGATAACACAGGCCAGTGGTTTGTAAGAAAAGGGAAACAAGTAAAATGAGACCTATGAATGCTCTCAGAGCAAGTTTCTGAATATCGACAGAAGGAAGGCAGAACGTGGAAGACTTGCTGAGTTTAAGAATTTAAAGTTCAGGAAAAGCCAAGATAAATAGGATTTGCAAGGCCGAGCGCCAGGAAGGAGAGAGCTGTATGAAGAGAGCGTAGGAGATGTGCTGAAATGTCCCCTCAAGTTCCTGGCTCAGCGCTGGCCTGCACCTGTGTATTGGGAAGCAGCCCAAAACTGGGGAAAGAACCACTGGAAAGGAAGACGCAGAATAATCCCAAGAGTGTACTCAGGACAAGCAGAGTTTGTACTCCCAGCGGCTAGGGTAGAGAGCCTTACTAGTAAGCAGAAAACGTGTCAGTCCTAATAAAACAATACCTCAGTGATGGGGCCAAATTAACCCTAGGCTAAAGGCTGTCCAGAATCGCTTTAACAAACCTTAAAAGCAAGGTTTCAAAGGACCAAATTGTTACAAATAACATGCTGAGTGACACTAAAATGCCCAATAATATTTAAAGGAAAGAAAAAATAAAAAAGAACACCAAATGGTATAAACACACACACAAATGAGACTCAGAACAAGCAATTTTAGAAAGGAAACTGTCCCCTTGGTAACCAAAAGTTTATTTGTTTTGTCTGTGAGTCATTTCTGTTTTGTAAATAAATTCCTTGGTATCATTGTTTTTAAATTCCACATATAAATGATATCATATGATATTTGTTTTTCTCTGATTTACTTCACTCAATATGGTAATTTCTAGGTCCATTCATGTTGCTGTCAATGGCATTATTTCACTCTTTTTGTGGCTGAGTAATATTCCACTGTGTGTGTGTGTGTGTGTGTGTGTGTGTGTCTGTATATCACATCTTTATCCATGATCTATTGATGGACATGTAGGTTACTTCCATGTCTTGACTATTGTAAATACTTCTGCCATGAACACTGGAGTGCATTTATCTTCAAATCTGAGTTTTCTTCAGATACATGCCCAGGAGTAATATTGCAGGGTCATACAGTAACTCTATTTTCAATTTTTTAAAGAACCTCCATACTGTTTTCCATAATGACTGAAACAATTTACATTCCTACCAACAGTGTAGGAAGGTTCCCTTTTCTCTAGACCCTTTCCAGCATTTATTAATGGAGACTTTCTGGCCATTCTGAGTGGTGTGAGGTGATACATCATTGTAGTTTAGATTTGCATTTATCTAATAATAAGGAATATTCAGTATCTTCTCATGTGCCTATTGGCCATCTATATGTCTTCCTTGGAGAACTGCCTGTTTAGACTGCTATTTAGACTTTAGAACTGCATATTTAGACCTTAGAACTGCCTATTTTCTGCTCGTTTTTTAATTGGGTTTTTCTTTATATTAAGCTGTATGAGCTGATAGAATATTTTAGAAATTAATCCCTTGTCAGTCACATCATTTGCAAATATTTTCTCACATTTGGTGGATTGCCTTTTCATTTTGTTTATGGTTTTCTTTAGGCGCAAAAGCTTTTAAATTTAATTAGGCCCCATTTTCATTTTAGGCTGTTGTTCAGTCGCTAAGTCATATCCAACTCTTTGTGACCCCATGGACTGTAGCCTGCTAGGCCCCTCCATCCTCCACTACCTCCTGAAGTTTTCTCAAATTCGTGTCCGTTGAGTCAGTGATGCTATCTAACCATCTCATCCTCTGCTGCCCCCTTCTCCTTTTGCCTTCAGTTTTTCCCAGCACCAGGTCTTTTCCAATGAGTCAGCTCTTCACATCAGGTGGCTAAAGTATTGGACCTTCAGCAACAGTCTTTCCAGTGAATATTCTGGATTGACTTCCTTTAGCATTGACAGCTTTAATCTCCTTGCTAAGGGACTCTCAGGAGTCTTCATCACCACAATGTGAAAGCACAGAACTTTGGTGCTCAGTCTGATTTGTGGACCAGCTCTCACATCCATACACGACCACTGGGAAAACCATAGTTTTGACTATACAGGCCTTTGTCAGCAAAGTGATGTCTCTGTTATTTAATACACTGTCTAGGTTTGTCATAGCTTTCCTCCCAACAAGCAAGCCTTTTTAAATTTCACAGCAGCAGTCGCCATCAACAGTGAATTTAGAACCCAAGAAAATAAAATCTGTCACTGCTTTCAATTTTTCCCCTTTTATTTGCTGTGTAATGATGGGACTAGAGGCTGTGATCTTAATTTTTTGACTGTTGAGTTTTTAGCCAGCTTTTAATGCTCCTCTTTCACCTCCTCAAGAGGCTCCTTAGTTCCTCTTCACTTTCTACCATTAGAGTGGTATCATCTGCACTTCAGACGTTGTTGATATTTCACCTGACAATCTTGATTCCAGCTTGTGCTTCATCCAGCCCAGCATTTCACATGATATACTCTGCATATAAGTTAAATAAACAGGGTGACAATATACAGTCTTATTGTACTCCTTTCCCAGTTTTGAACAAGTCAGATCAGTTCAGTTCAGTCGCTCAGTCATGTCCGACTCTTCGGGATGCCAAGGACCACAGCATGCCAGGCCTCCCTGTACATCACCAACTCCTGGAACCTACTCAAACTCTTCTCCATTGAGTCAGTGATGCCATCCAACCATCTCAACTTCTGTCGTCCCCTTCTCCTCCTGCCCTCAATCTTTCCCAGCATCAGCATCTTTTTAAATGAGTTAGCTCTTCACATCAGGTGGCCAAAGTATTGGAGTTTCAGCTTCAAAATCAGTCCTTCCAATGAACGCCCAGGACTGATCTCCTTTAGGATGGACTGGTTGGATCTCCTTGCAGTCCAAGGGACTCTCAAGAGTCTTCTCCAACACCACAGTTCAAAAACATCAATTCTTCGGCGCTCAGCTTTCTTTAGAGTCCAATTCTCATATCCATACATGACTACTGGGGAAACCATAGACTTGACTAGACAGACATTTGTTGACAAAGTAATATCTCTGCTTTTTAATATGCTGTCTAGGTTGGCCATAACTTTCCTTCCAAGGAGTAAGTGCCTTTTAATTTCATGGCTACAATCTCCCACAATCTGCAGTGATTTTGGAACCCAAAAAAATAACATCTGCCACTGTTTCCCCATTGATTTGCCATGAAGTGATGGAACCAGATGCCATGATCTTCGTTTTCTGAATGCTGAGCTTTAAGCCAACTTTTTCACTCTCCTCTTTCATCAAGAGGCTCTTTAGTTCTTCTTCACTTTCTGCCATAAAGGTGGTGTCATCTGCATATCTGAGGTTATTGATATTTTTCCTGGCAATCTTGACTCCAGCTTGTGCTTCATCCAGTCCAGTGTTTCTCATGATATACTCTGCATATAAGTTAAATAAGCAGGGTGACAACATATAGCCTTGATGTACTCCTTTTCCTATTTGGAACCAGTCTGTTGTTCCATGCCCAATCCTAACTGTTGCTTCCTGACCTGCATACAGGTTTCTCAAGAGGCAGGTCAGATGGTCTGATATTCCCATCTCTTTCAGAACTTTTCAGTTTATTCTGATCCACACAGTCAAAGGCTTTGGCATAATCAATAAAGCAGAAATAGATGTTTTTCTGGAATTCTCTTGCTTTTTCAATGATCCAACGGATATTGGCAATTTGATCTCTGGTTTCTTGCCTTTTCTAAAACCAGCTTGAACATTGGGAAGTTCATGGTTCATGTATTGCTGAAGCCTGGCTTGGAGAATTTTGAGCATTACTTTGCTAGCGTGTGAGATGAGGGCAATTGTGTGGTAATTTGAGCATTCTTGGCATTGCCTTTATCTGGGATTGGAATGAAAACTGACCTTTTCCCTCCTGTGGCCACTGCTGAGTTTTCCAAATTTGCTGGCATATTGAGTGCAGCACTTTCACAGCATCATCTTTTAGGATTTGGAATAGCTCAACTGGAATTCCATCACCTCCACTAGCTTTGTTCGTAGTGATGCTTCCTAAGACCCACTTGACTTCACATTCCAAGATGAGTTGTCCCATATCTGGTTCTGACTGTTGCTTCTTGACCCACATGCAGGTTTCTTAGGAGAGCGGTAAAGTAGTCTGGTACTCCCATCTCTTTAAGAATTTTCCATAGTTTGTTGTGATCCACACAGTCAAAGGCTTTAGCATAGTCAATGAAGCTGAAGTAGATATTTTCTGGAACTCCCTTGCTTTCCCCATTATCCAATGAATGTTAGCAATTTGATCTCTGGTTCCTCTGTCTGAAACCCAGTTTGCACATCTAGATGTTCTTGGTTCACTGTGGCCTACTGACCCCCCCTAAAAACACTGCTGTGATTTGTCTCGAGGGGTATTCTGCCTATGTTTTCCTCTAGGAGCTTAATAGTATCTGGTCTTACATGTAGATCTTTAATACATTTTGAGATCTTTTTTTTTTAATAGGAAGTTAGAGAATGTTCTCATTTCATTCTTTTACATATAGTTGTCTAATTTTCCCAGCACCACTTTTTGAAGTGGTATATTTTGCATCCTTTGTCATAGATTAATTGATCATGGCGTGTGATGCTTAGTTGCTCAGTCATGTCCAACTCTTTGTGACTCCATGGACTATAACCTGCCAGGTGACTCTGTCCATGGGGATAATCCAGGCAAGGATCCTGGAGTCAGATGCCATGCCCTCCTCCAGGGGATCTTCCCAACATAGGGATCAAACCCAGGTCTTCCACATTGCAGGCAGATTCTATACTGTCTGAGCAACTAAGTGTGTGGATTTATTTCTGGGCTTTCTATCCTCTTCCATTGACCTGTGTGTCTATGTGCCAGTACCATATTGTTTTGATTTACCATAACTTTGTAGTATAGTCTAAAGTCAGGGAGCATGATTCCTCTAGCTCCATTTTTCTTTCTCAAGATTGTTCTGGCTATTCAGGGTCTTCTGTGTTTCCATTCAAATTTAAACATTTTTTTATAGTTCTATGAAAAATGGGACTGTTAATTTGATAGGAATTGCATTGAAACTGTAGATCTGCTTGGGCGATATGGTCATTTTAATAATATTTATTCTTCTAGTGCAAAACATGGTATGTCTTTCCATCTGTTTGTGTCATCTTCAGTTTCTTTCATCCGCATCTTACAGTTTTAGGAGTACAGGACTTTTGCCTCCGTAGGTTTATTCCTAGGCATTTTTATTTAAATGTGATAGTAAATGGGATTGTTTCCTTAATTTCTCTTTCTGATATTTCATTGTTAGTGTACAGAAAAGCAACAGATTTCTATATAATAGCTATGTATCCAGCAACTTGATCGAATTCATTTATGAGCTCGAGTTTGCTAGTGGTGTCTTTAGGATTTTATGTTTAGGCAAGCGTTTATAGGTCTAGTTCTTTCTTCTAGGTTGGATTCATTTTATTTATTTTTCTTGTCTGATGACTGTAACTAAGGATTTACAAATCTATGTTGAATAAAAGTCATGAGAGTGGGGAATCTTTGTCTTATAACTGATCTTAGAGGACATGCTATCAGCTTTTAACCATTGAGTATTTTGTTAGCTGTTATTGTTGTTCAGGCACCCAGTCGTGTCTGGCTATTTGCAACACCATGAGCTGCAGCACACCAGACTTCCCTGTCCTTCACTATCTCCCAGAGTTTGCTCAAACTCATGTCCATTGAGTTTATAGTGCCATCCAGACATCTCATCCTCTGTCCAACCCTTCTCCTCCTGCCCTTGATCTTTCCCAGCATCAGGGTCTTTTTTAATGAGTCAGCTCTTTGCATCAGGTGGTCAAAATATTGGAGCTTCAGCTTCAGCATCAGGCCTTCCAATGAATATTCAGGGTTGATTTCCTTTAGGATTGGCTGGTTTGATCTCCTTGCTATCCAAGGGACTCTCAAGAGTCTTTTCTAACACCACAATTCGAAAGCATCAATTCTTCAGCACTCAGCCTTCTTTATGGTCTCACATTCATACATGAGTACTGGAAAAAACATAGCTTTGACTAGATGGACCTTTTTTTGGCAAAGTGATGTCTCTGCTTTTTAATATGCTGTCTAGGTTTGTTATAACCTTTCTTCCATGGAGCAAGCTGTGGTTTTGTCATATTAATATATGGCCTTTATTATGTTGAGGTATGTTTCCTCTGTGCCCACTTCCTGAAGACTTTTATCATAAAATGGATGCTGAATTTTATCAAAGACTCTTTCTGCACCTATTAAAATGATTATATGGTTTTCATTCTTAAATTTGTTAATGTGGATTGGTCTGTGGTCCGTGGATATGGAAAAATCCTTGCAAACCTGGGGTAAATCCCTCTTGATTATGGTGAAGAATAGGTGTTAACTCCTTTCTAAAGTGTCTTTAAAAGATGACTATTTCACTTATGACTATTACTAACAGGCATATTTGACTTTACATCCTTCATTTTATTTTTCTTTCCGTTGGTTTTAATATTTTGTGATACAGTCTCTTTTATTTGTTTTCTTTACCTCTGTGACTGCATCATGGACATCCTCATCCACTACCCCAAATCAACACACATCCCTTAAGTAATCAGCAAGGTAGAGATTATCTAATATTTTCCCTTAGTGTTTGCTTCTGCCCATTAAGACACATTTCTCCGTTTACAAACTTGAGTATAAAGACACATCTGTTGGTTTTTTACCGTGATACTTAAAGAAATTAAAACAATTTTATCACCTCGTACTCACCAGTATAGTCCCTTGGCTTGCTCATTTGCGAATTCTTCATTTTAATGCATTTTTTGGTGTGACTAGAATGCACTTGCAAATAATTTTTCTAGAACAGACACGTGCAGACTTTTGAATCATGTATTCAAGCCTATTTTTCTAAATTGATATGTGGAAAGCTTAATTGAATATTTAATCCTTGGTTCACAATTTTATATTCAATACCTGTTAATAATATTTTTATTGCTTTCCTATATCCAAAATTGCTAAAAGAGAAGTCTGATATCACTTGTTAATCTCTGTGTTGATCCACTTCTTTTACCTGCAGAATGAATGATCTTTTAAAATCATTGCAAATGATTCACCAGTATTACCTCTCTCTCCTTCTCTGTCTTGTCTCTCTCTGTCTCTAATGGACAGTGAGAGTTTCCGAATTAAGAACCATGTTAATTCATTAAAGTGTTTTAATTCTTGTATTTCTTTGAATATTTTTTCTGTTTTATTTTTCAGAAAATCCAACATCCATATATTGGAATCTAATGTCTATTTTATAATTCTCGGTTAAGAATTTTTTCTTGGCATTTTTAAAATGAAGTTCTCAAGTCAGTTACTGATTCTGTTATCTGGATGTGTCCTGGTTTAAAATTAATTCTTATATTTTAGAACAACATTATTCTTCACTAGTTCTCTCCTTAGTATTGTTGTAAATATTGATGGATCATTTTACACCAAATTTTAAAGACATTTGGAATAAAAAATTTCCACATCATCTTCAATTTTCTTGATGATGCAATACTGTTATGGTCTAGGCTTGTCTCCCATCTTAGGAAATATAATATTCATTTTAGGAACTTTTTTATGGTTTAGCAGATTTTCTTCTATATTTTGATCTGCTCATAACAGTAATAATAACAGTTGCCACTGTCCTTACTGGTACTACTCTATTATTGCTATGACTATTACCATTACAACTACTCCTGCTAATTATCACCACCAAAAGTTAACCCTTTTTAAATTATTCTTTATTTCTAGGCCCTGAATCACTCAAAATTCTATTAGCAAAAAAAAAAAAAAAATCCAATTCAGAAGATTCAAGAAGTGTTTACCTAAGTAGCCTTTACAGAGCTGTGGTCAGGACTAAGGAAACCAATAAAGGATGGTGAGAAGTCCAGAGACCAGCAACAATGGGGAACACTTACGGCTTCCTTGGTCTGAAGAGGTAAGAGGAGAAAAATGGCATTGCTTGAGAACCAATCTGGGGGACCAAAGAGAGAATAACCAGCAGAGTCATGTGCTGAGTAAGTTAAATATGTTATGTCTTTTAATATCCACAAGATATTAAAATGGGCATAGAATGATGAACAAAGTCATATGGTACTTTCCCTCACGCGACTTCCTTACCTTTGACGGGGGGCATACCTACATTTTCTGCTCAGTTCATTCCCGTTGCTCAGTCGTGTCCGACTCTTTGTGACCCATAGACTGCAGCACGCCAGGCCTCCCTGTCCCTCACCAACTCCCGGAGCTTGCTCAAACTCATGTCCATTGAGTAGGTGATGCCATCCAACCATCTCATCCTGTGTCGTCCCATTTTCCTCGCACCTTCAATCTTTCCCAGCATCAGGGTCTTTTCCAATGAGTCAGTTCTTTGCATCAGGTGGTCAAAGTATTGGAGTTTCAGCTTCAATATCAGTCCTTCCAGTGAACACTCAGGACGGATCTCCTTTAGGATGGACTGGTTGAATCTCCTTGCAGTCCAAGGGACTTTCAAGAGTTTTCTCCAACACCACAGTTCAAAAGCATCAATTCTTTGGTGCTCAGCTTTCTTTATAGTCCAACTCTTACATTCATACATGACTACTGGAATAAACCACAGCTTTCATTAGATGGACCTTTGTTGGCAAAGTAATGTCTCTGCTTTTTAATATGCTGTCTAAGCTGATCATAACTTTTCTTCCAAAGAGCAAGTGTCTTTTAATTGCATGGCTGCCGTCATCATCTGCAGTGATTTTGGAGCCCCAAAAATAAAGTCTGCCACTGTTTCCACTGTCTCCCCATCTATTGCTATTTTCCTTAAAATAAGAAGGGAGACATCTCCATGACTCCCTTCAGACCTTCACAAACTATATAGATGGAGGTTTGCAGTCTTAAGTTCTTATTCATTTTCTGAGGACCAAAGGAAGCGGAGTGGGGACATAGGCAGTGTGGTCAAAGAGATTTCTGCTACTGTTTCTCTCACAGTTTATTGGAAGTCCAGGCTCTACATCTAGCAGGCCTGACATACCACAGCCGTACAGATGGTGTTGCTGGGAATTGGTTTGTTCTCCTGCTTCAGTCTGTCCACTTCTGAATGAAAAGTCAGTCAGATTGACATTCTATGCTGTTTTTAGTCCTTGAGTGTTTGGTCTTTTGTTGTCTGAAGTTTGTTTCACAGTAGACCTGCTTTTAGATCATATCCCTCTTAAGTAAGAATCTGCTTAGTTTAGGGCTTTCTCAGATTCCGGCTGAGTTGTAGTTGAGGAATTGACTCGAGAAAATATTTCTGTTCTTTCCCACAGTTCATTCATGTTTATAGACTATGCCTCTCTAGATAGTAAGTGTTAATATTTTTAAAGCCCTACATATTCATGTGTTTGCTTGTTTCTGCAACATTTTTATTTATTTCACTTAAGTGACAATTATTGTACTGTGTTGAGAAACTAGTGTCCTGTATAAATCAGACTGAACTGGCATCTTGATGATGTTGTTGGGTTTTTATTATGAGGTTAAGACCTTTCTAAAGGTCAGCACAGATGGTTTTAGTTCTTTTTTTAAGAAGTTCTTTTGGTTAGCTTTACTGCTATCAGGGAGGGGAACTCTTGTAAATGTGTCTTTATGCCTACAAATATCCCACATCTGTTTGAAAGGATAAATGTTTTGGAGAGAATTTAACTATAGCAAATAAAAGAAGAATGAGACCAAGCTCTCCTAATAGGTGACTGAACAAAGAGGAAAATAAGTAAGATGGTATAATACAGCAGTTATTTTGAAAGAAGGAGTTCAGATTTTCTGTTCTTGGATTTGAGTCTGAGAATAAGATGTTAAAAAAGAAATTTCCTGCATGTAGCTGCAAATATGGACTTGTACTCAAACTCTAGTGCTGGCCTCAATGAGAAATGGGATAAATAGAGAAAATTGAGGGAGGAGAAGAAAATCTTGGGAAACAGTACAGAGCAGGAATAGGAACTGGATTTAACAAAGAAGATAGGAAGATAATGCATATAGTGTTGTCCTATAAAAGTGCCCTATAATACTTCTTTTGAAGTATTTTTTAAGAGTTTAGCACCAAGAAATCCTTTGTTTCCAGGTTACAGATTTTTCCTGCTATCATTGATATTTCTCCCTTCTCTATTTTGTATAAGCTTTGTCTTTTCCAATTAATTTAGGCACAGTTTCATTATTAAGACAACATTCAATAATGTAGCCATTCCAACTGGATGTCCTTATTAAAACAAACCTAAGTATTGTACAACATAAAACCTCCATCACAGAATGAAAGTTAACAAGTCATTTTCATAGGAAATCTGTTAATAGACAAATTTATGCTCCATGATTATTAACCCAGGAGTCTGATTTCTAAAATAAAAACCATTTGCACGCTATTTCTCATTTGATATCCAGATACCTTTCATGATGCTAATTCTCTTTGGTAGCAGTGGTTACAGAGTAAGGTCTGCTGGTCACAGATGCACTTCCCTACTCTAGGACTTCTATTCATTTGTTTAACATACTTTAATTAAGCCTGCCTCTATAATATAGTTTTCCAGTTTCCAAAAACAATTCAAAGATAATATCAGGAGAGTCTCTGTCTTCAAGGAGATTACTTTTCAGGGATTATTAATAGTCATTGGAATCAATTTTAAAATTACCTTGTTTTTGTTGAAGTCTTTTGGTATCTTTAAAACCTATGTAACAATGTAGAAATAATTGTCATTTTCCAATTGAAAACTCTAACTAATTCATTCAAAGGAGAAAAGAAACATGAATTTAGGAATAAGGGAAATTGAACTCTTGCCTTTGAAATTGAATGCTTCTCTCAGAAGGCATATCTGGCATTAAAGGATCATGCTTGAGGAATATTAGCATTGAGTCATAATGCTCTTCAATGGTTGATAATAATTTTTAAAAAATATACTTAATAATTATTTATTGAATCAATAATATAGACCCTCATTTTGTCCAGTGCAATGCTAGATATGAGAGAATTTTAAAGTAATTATCACATGAATTAAGAACCAGAAGTAACATACAAAGTAAATTTAAATACGTAACACAGTACTTGATTGTTTACAAAGCATAGTCAATAACATTGCCTTATTTGATTATATATCATTGTCTCTTTTGAACTGGCATAAATACAATACAGTAGACAGTCAGGACTTATTCAGTGGGGCAGATTAAAATGTTGCAGAAGGCAAAGAAGGGCAAAACGAGTATGGACTGGAGTAGCAGGGGAATTTTCCTTAAATTGCAAAATGTACTGTTCTCTATTTATCTTTAAAAAGTCTCTTTTCCTAGCTGGATACTTCAGTGTTCTTTCTTTAAGTCAGTTGTAATGTAGATTTGAATGAACAATTAAGGGGGGAGTATATGCTATTAAAGGCAGGTCTATAGGAAGCAAAATAAAATTCTTATAAAAGCCACCATTGAGAGGAGTACAAAGAAGAGGTGACTGTATGCTATTCTTTTAGAGCTACTTCCTCATTCCCACTAAACCCTCTCTCTGGATTCCTTTCTACACTGAGCATGTTGTGACCCAAGGCTGCTTTCTCATGAATGGCCTGTTCTGGTCATAACTGCTGCCAGGAATGTGAGGGAGTGTTGTTCAGATCAGGCCAATTATGTGCTGTGTGCACCTGTGCAACTAGATCGGCGATCAGAAATGACAAAGTTGGATAGGGTGAGCGAACATTCCCTTGGTCCCTTTAATTCTCTCTGGGCCAAACAAAATAACCAAACACACATGCACGCACAGCTGAAAAGTGCTTTTAAATACCTCAGGTTTTTGTGTGTTTTTAAAAAATTTTCCCAAGACAGCTTGAACAAACATTGCACTTTAATAATGGTGGTGGTGACTTAAGGGCTGAGGCGCCTGGGCTCAGCAGGGTTCTCTCCCGAGCCTCCCTGTGTGCCTCTGCAGTCTCCGCCTTTGTGTGTTAGTTACGTTGCAGGCCTCACGTGCGCAGCTCACAGGGACAGGTTAGAGGAGATCGCCAAGGGGAAATAAGAGAGAGATAAAGGGAATCTTACCATATCTCAGCTCCTATGCGAGGAAGCATTTTATAGTTCTTCAGTCAAAGGGGCATATAGGTCAGTCTCGGCCCTCTTATTTGAACTTTTAAAGTGATTCAGACAAGAGAGGAAATGGAATTTATTTGAGTAGATGTATGTCATATTTAAATGCATACTTGCAATACTGGTACAGTTTTTAAAAATTATAGTTAATTTACAAGTTTGTGTTAGTTTCTGGTGTAAAGCAACGTGATTCAGTTATACATACATGTATAAATACAGTCTTTTTTATGTTTTTCTCAATTATAGTCCAAGATATTGACTATAGTTCCCTGTGCTATACAGTAGGACCTTGTTGTTTATATGTTTCATATATAGTAGTTTGTATCTGCTGATCCCAAACTCCTAACTCATCCCTCACCCTCTTCCCCTTTGGTAGCCATAAGTATGTTTTCTATGTCTGTGAATCTGTTTCTGTTTTTCAAACAAGTTCATTTGTACCATATTTTAGATTCCACATATAAGTGGCATATTTTTCTTTCTCTGACTTACCTCTTTTAGTATGATAATCTCTGGGTTCATCCATTTTGCTCCACATGGCATTATTTCATTCTATTTTATGACTGAGTAATATTACATTGTATATATGTACCACATCTTGTTTATCCATTCATCTGCCATTGGACATTTAGGTTGCTTCCATGTCTTGGCTTGTAAATAGTGTTGCTATGAACATTGGAGGCTATGTATCTTCGAATTGATTTTCTCAGGATATATGCCCAGGAGTGGGATTGTTGGATCATATGGTAACTCCAGTTTCAGTTTTTTAAGGACCCTCCATACTGTTTTCCATAGTGGCTGTACCAACTTACATTCCCACTGACAGTGCAAGAGGGTTCTCTTCTCTTCACACCCTCTCCAGCATTTACTCTTTGTAGACTTTTTGATAATGGCCATTCTGAGTGGTGTGAGGTTATACCTCATTGTAGATTTGATTTGCATTTCTCTACTAATGAGCTATACTGAATATCTCTTCATATTCCTATTGGACATCTGTATGTCTTCTTTGGAAAAATATCTGTCTAGTACCAGTACATTTAAAACTTAAAATTAGCATATAAACTAATCACAGTGGTGCCTCGTGGCACTCCAGTTGGTTAACATAGAACCAACATAGAATAGCCAGAGAATAAGTACCAGGTTGTATACTAACTAACTGATAAAATTATTAGTTAAAAGCAATAAACCCAATACTGCCATATTTATTCTCTCTTATGTAATACATACTTTTGAAAACAATTTTTGTTGGAATAACCATTCTAGTCTCAGATTTATCACTATCTTCCAAAATGAAAAACATCCAAATTTCAACATACAGGATTCAGCTGCTGCAGCTGTAGCACCAAAAAAAAAAGGCAAATTCAAACCTCAGATGAACATATTTGCTAAATAGCATTTTCCGTCTTTGTTGGCTTTCGGTCATTGTTATTTTGGCTGATTTGATTTGGAGAGCTGACATTCAATGTTTTAACATTTCTAAGCCCCTTTTGGAGACCCCAAGTGGAAATAGAAAAAGTAAGAGGTAATTAAAAACTATTGAAATACTGAAAGTAAAGAAATTCTTCAGGGGAATAAAACCTTTTATAAACCAAGAAAAGAAATTCTTCAGGGGAATAAAACCTTTTATAAACCAAGAAAAGAAAAGAACCCAGGCAACTGGGTATAGAGAAACCAAGAAGACAAATTTGAAACAGAATAAAGAAAATAATAAAAGGTATCATGTTGTTACAAAAATACATAAGTAAAGTCAGCATAAGGAAATCAGATGGAAAAGGAGAAATTGAAGGAAAAGGTATTCTCTAAAGTCAAAAGACAGTTGCACATGAAACAGAAGACACGGGTTCCAACCTCACCTGTTGCTCATGGGTTGTGTGGCTCTACACAATGTCTGAAGTTTCTGGGCTTCACTTTCAAGTCTGTAAAATCACTTCAAATTCTCAAATTCCTTGAAAGAAGACATTTTTGCATCTCTTCATTTTTTCTTTGCTATTTACTGCTAAACAATTAGCAGTACTGAATTTGCTACTTTAGACTGACTAAAAATAGACATACTAATATAATACACCCTGTTTTACAGGGTTAAAATAGCTGACAACTCAGATGGGTAAATAACTCTTTTTTTCTCTAGGTCTAGTTTCCTGTAACTGTTCATAATTCTCCTGAGCATATGTAGCCCACGATACACTTAGAATGCATGGCTGTGGACTGGTATCCCAGAAATACTAAATATTTCGTTAATGCTTTCTGACTAAAATGAAAGCAGGAAAAGAGAGTGTGATTAATTTGTCTGTGGTAACTGAGGATAAAAAACAGACTGAAGTCTGTGGTTTTATAAAAACAAAAGAAATTATTCAGGCTGTTTCTACATTTTACAAATGTGTTGCTTCCACTTTGCTTTTAAGCATTTCATTTAGTATTTCCACTTTGATTATAATTCATAACCAAAATGAGACAATCTGTGTAAAGTACTTATTAGAGTGCCTGGTACTTGGTAAGTGTTCAATAAATATTAGCCTACTGTTGTTTACTTGAAAGTGTGTTTGTATTTTACAACTTTTACTTTCTATATAAAAAGATGGTTTTAGCAGAGGCAGATTCATGCATTAGTAGTAAAGGTGGAAACAAATAAAATTATAAAAAGCCATAAGGAAGCCAGATTGGGGAAAGAAAGGAGACATAGATATACACATTAATTGTTAAAAGGAATTTGGGGCCAGGATTTGTTCTATTCCCCACTCTGTCAGTGTCCACACACACACACATACACACACACACACACTTCAGAAATTCTTGTCCACAGTCAGAAGGAATTTTTTTTTTAATTCATGAATTAGAGTTTAATGTATCACAAAATGAAATATCTTTTGGGCCTACATTCCTTATCAGCATATGTTAAAAATTGCTTTATATTTTGTTTAGAAGGATATTCTGCCCTCTGCTCCAGTACACTCAGAAGAAAATAGCAATGCTTCTTTGTGAACAAAAGCATGTATCTGACAAAATCTAGTTTTAGAAATAATAGCAGAACACATGGACCCACTTCAGTGTATATGAAGTTTCCATCAAGAAGGAGGAGCTGGTAGAGTGAGAAGGACAAATTGTGAGGAAAATCTTGTTCTCACTGGAAAGAGAGGATCACGATAGCTTAGGATGGTTTGAGAAAAATTAGATGTGCTGATCTTGATTTATAAATTCAGGTCACACACACACAAATAAAGATGGGGCAACCACTAAGGCAAGTGAATGTGGTTCAGAGTCCTTCCTTAGATTAATGTAAAGTTAGAGTCACAAAAAGTCACTTCTGCCCCCAAAATGTTTCCAATTAGGATTAAATAGTGACGGCATTTCAATGGTGGGAACACTAAGGGGGAACACAGAACTATCTCACTGATGGATCTAATTTAGAGAAAGACAGGCTATTAAACTCAAAAGTTTAAGCTTAAAATATTAATATCATCCCAAACCACCAGGAACATATACACATATCAAGTTATAATACTTTGCAATACTAAAAGCCAATACATTGAAAAGTGAAAGTTAGCATTAGAGGAGAATGAGGAAGCCAAAAGATGGACCTATCAATGACTGATCCAACTGAGGATGGATATGAGAAAAAAAGCCACATAACACTTTTTTGATATTTCTTTTACTACTGCTATCAAGTTGACATATTGTTCATAGTTGAGGGAGCCTTCTATATGACAGACACTGTGTTGGATAATAGAAAAATGTTGGCTGGCTTGAAGTTCCCTATCCAACCAGAGCTCAAACTTTTATGGATTTTAAGAAAAGAAAAAGCCCTGAGTTCTGGATGTTGAACATGTCCTAGGGAAGAAGTGCTGTGGAAGCACAGTGCAGGGGGTGGCCCAAACTGAGTAGGAATGATGGAGAACGCATCTCAAGCAGGTGAGATCTGAGATGAGCCTTGAAAAATGAAGGAAGTTTTCTAGGCAGAGAAGAAGGAGGAGAGAGGACAGTCCACACAGAATAAATAGCACGAACAAAATACAAATACAAAAACAACAAAATACAAAAATAAAAAATCAAAGGCCAGAGACCATCTGGGGAAATGCAAAGGGTCTAAGGTGAAGGACATACTGAAGTATTGTGAGGAGACCCGAGCCCAGAGGTGAGGTGGCTTGCTCAGCCAAATGTGGAAGTGGGTTTTGTAGGTCCTGCTGAATAGTTAGAACCTTATCCTGCAGGCCATGGGGATGAGTCATACTGAAGGATGTGTGCTTTTGAGAAATGACACTCATGATAATGTAGAAGGTAGAAGAAAGAGGTTAAAGATATAAGGCCTGTTATCATGCAGGTAAGGAAAAAGAAAGGCTTCAATGAAAATAGTGTCAGAAATGCAGAGATAAAGAGGAGGGCCATTGGGGTTGAGTGATAGGACATCATATGGAAGGCGGAGGAGAAAGAGCATCAGTGGTAACTTTGGTTTCTGTCTAGAGAAATGATGCTGCATAGTGAAGGGGTTGAGGAGGAGGAACAAGTGATGGGTTTCAGTAGAGTCAGATAAGGCTTTTAGTGCCAGTGAGAAATCCTGATTTCATTAAGAAGCCCTAAAGATCCATCCTGGAGATACAGATCAGGGGTCCAATATCTAATGGGTGTTACTTAAAAGTCATAGGAGTGAATGAGATAACCAATGGAGCATATGTAAGAAACAGTTAGATAGAATGAGCCAAGGAGAGAATCCTCAGAAATGCTAAAGATAGCAACAGGGGGACCAAAGATACAGCACTGTGCTGAAAGCAGCACTCAGAAGACAAGTGGAAGAAAAACTAAGAGTTATGTTTTGGCCAAAGCATCATGTGAAAGATAGGATCATGTGCTAATATGTTACTATTATGTATCCTAATATGGGCAAATCTAATTTGTGGTTCTACAAAGTCATAACTAGATATCCCCACTCTCCTTGTGGAAATAACCAGAATTGCAGACACAACAACTATAAGAAAATGTTATTCTAGGACTTCCCTGGTGGTACAGTGGATAAGAATCCACCTGCCAGTGCAGGGACATGAGTTTGGTCCCGGGAAGATTCCACATGCTGCAGGCAACTAAAGCCCATGTGCCACAACTACTGAAGCCCCTACACTTAGAGCCTGTGCTCTGCAACAAGAGAAGCCACTGCAATGAGAAGCCCGTCCACCATAAGGAAAAGTAGCCCCCGCTTTCCACAACTAGAGAAAACCCACGTGCAGCAGTGACGACCCAGGGCAACCAAAAAATAAATAAATTAGTGTAAAAGAAGCAAATGTTATTCTAGAACTAGATAAGCAATGCAAAATCAATAAAGTGAAAGCAATTCCTATAGCATTGAATATTGACTAAACCTAGACCCAGTTTGATTAAAAAATACGTACAATAAGATATTATTTTATAGGAGGCACTAAGGATTAATGAAGGTATAGATGAAGTGAAAGTCGCTCAGCCATGTTGGACTATTTGTGACCCCATGGACTATACAGCCCATGGAATTCTCCAGGCCAGAATAGTGGAGTGCAGAGCCTTTCCTTTCTCCAGGGAATCTTACCAACCCAGGGATTGAACCCAGGTCTCCCGCATTGCAGGTGGATTCCTTACCAGCCGAGCGACCAGAGAAGCCCAAGAATACTGGAGTGGGTAGCCTATCCCTTCTCCAGTGGATCTTCCCGACCCAAAAATCGAACTGGAGTCTCCTGCATTGCAGGCAGATTCTTTACCAACTGAGCTATGAGGGAAGCCCCAAGGTATAGATGCTGAGTCCTGAAAAATAAATTTGGCCATAAACATGTGAAAGACTCCAAATTAATGATGTTTCACTTATTTTCTTTTGTTTCAAATATTATTCAAATTATGCATTGAATAGATGTCCCTATGCTCTTCACATTCTTCATAATATGTTTGCCTACACTCATACATACACACAGAAGTGATGTACATAGCATGTACTATTTTGGACCCATTTAAAAACACCAAGCTAACTATTCAGCCAGTAAAACTTAAATGACGTCTCTCTTATGTTTCCGAGGGAAAAACATTACACTGTACTCACAAACTGCGTGTGTTTTTTCCATCAGTAAATATATGTCATATGTCAAAATAAACTGGCCGAGGAAATGTAAATAAATGATTCAGTACAACCCATTACTAGTACTGGAAAAAGACTCAAAAGCGTAACGCCTACAGATTGTGAGTCAGGAACACCAGGTTTTCACATAATGGGTGGTGCATGCTGTAATGAGAAACAGGGGCAGGAGGGGAAGCTGTGACATGGATGGGTGCCAAGGCATCTTGTGCACTCAGACTCACCATAACATATTGAAATGCCCTATTTTGGGGTCTGTCTCCTCCAACTATAAGTCTTCTCAAGGAAAAAAATAGCTTATAGTCACCTTTTTACCATTATACATGACACAATTTAAACACTAAATAAATCCATTAGGCTGAATCAACTTACTTGACCAGTAGATGTCAAGAACCATGATAAACAGGTTAAGAAGGGCATAGCATTGTTCAACATAGTTCTGGAAGTCCTAGCTATAGCAATCAAAGTAAAAGAAATAAAAGGAATCCAGATCGGAGAAGAAGTAAAGTTCTCACTGTTTGCAGATGATATGATACTGTACATAAAATACCCTAAAGATGGTATCACAAAATTACTAGAGCTAATCAGTGAATTTAACAAAGTTGCAGGATACAAAACCAATACACAGAAATCAGTTGCATTTCTATATACTAACAATGAAAAAATCAGAAAGAGAAATTAAGGAATCAATCCCATTCACCATTGCAACAAAAAGAATTAAATATCTAGAAATAAAATAACCCAAGGAGACAAAAGAACTGTACACAGAAAATTATAAGACACTAATGAAAGAAAGACTTCCCTGCTGGCTCAGATGGTAATCAAAGATGACATAAACAGATGGAGAGATATTCCATGTCCCTGGGTAGGAAGGATCAATGTTGTGAAAATGACTATACTACCAAATGCAATCTACAGATTCAATGCGAGCCCTATCAAATTACCAATGGCATTTTTCACAGAATTAGAACAAAAAGTTTCACAATTCATATGGAAACACAAAAGACCCTGAATAGCCAAGTTAGTCTTGAGAAAGAAGAATGGAGCTGGAGGGAATCAACCTTCCTGACTTCAGATTATACTACAAAGCTATAGTCATGAAGACAGTGTGGTACTGGCACAAAATCAGAAATATAGACCAATGGAACAAGACAGAAAGCCCAGAAATACACCCATGCACCTATGGATACCTTATTTTTGACAAAGGAGGCAAGAATATGCAATGGGGCAAAGACAGCCTCTTCAATAAATGGTGCTGGGAAAACTGGGCAGCTACATGTAAAAGAATGAAATTAGAATACTTTCTGAGACCATACACAAAGATAAATTCAAAAAGGATTAAAGACCTCAATGTAAGACCATAAACTATAAAACTCTTAGAGGAAAACATAGGCAGACATAAATCAAAGCAAGATCCTCTATGACCCACCTCGAGAGTAACAGAAATAAAAACAAAAATAAACAAATGGGACCTGACTAAACTTAAAAGCTTTTGCACAGCAAAGGAAACTATAGGCAAGGTAAAAAGACAGCCCTCAGAATGGGAGAAAATAATAGGAAATGAAACAACTGACGAAGGATTAATTTCCAAAATATGCAAGCCTCTCATACAACACAATGCCAGGAACAGAAACAACCCAATTAAAAAGTGGGAAAAAGACTTAAGCAGATATTTCTCCAAAGGAGACATACAGATGGCTAACAAACACATGAAAAGATGCCCAACATCAGTCATTATTAGAGAAATGCAAATCAAAACCACAATGAGGTATCACCTCACACTACTCAGAATGGCCATCATCAAAAAGTCTACAAACAATAAATGCTGGAGAAGGTGTGGAGAAAGGGAAGGTGATTGCACTGTTGGTTCAGTTCAGTTCAGTCGCTCAGTTGTGTCTGAGTCTTTACAACCCCATGAACAGCAGCACGCCAGGCCTCCCTGTCTATCACCAACTCCCGGAGTCCACCCAAACCCATGTCCATCAACTCAGTGATGCCATCCAACCATCTCATCCTCCGTCGTCCCCTTCTCCTCCTGCCCTCAATCTTTCCCAGCATCAGGGTCTTTTCCAATGAGTCGGCTCTTTGCATCAGGTGGCCAAAGTATTGTATTTTCAGCTTCAACATCAGTTCGTCCAATGAAAACCCAGGACTGATCTCTGTTAGGATGGACTGGTTGGATCTCCTTGCAGTCCAAGGGACTCTCAAGAGTCTTCTCCAACACCACAGTTCAAAAACATCAATTCTTTGGCATTCAGCTATCTTTATAGTCCAATTCTCACATCCATACATGACCACTGGAAAAACCATAGCCTTGACTAGACGGACCTTTGTTGGCAAAGTAATGTGTTTGCTTTTTAATATGCTATCTAGGTTGGTCATAACTTTCCTTCCAAGAAGTAAGCGTCTTTTAATTTCATGGCTATAATCACCATCTGCAGTAATTTTGGAGCCCGGAAAAATAAAGTCAGCCACTGTTTCCACTGTTTCTCCATCTATCTCCCATGAAGTGATGGGACCGGATGCCATGATCTTAGTTTTCTGAATGTTGAGCTTTAAGCCAACTTTCTCACTCTCCTCTTTCATCTTCATCAAGAGGCTTTTTAGTTCTTCTTCCCTTTCTGCCATAAGGGTGGTGTCATCTGCATATCTGAGGTTATTGATATTTCTCCCAGCAATCTTGATTCGTTTGTGCTTCTTCCAGTCCAGCGTTTCTTGTGATGTATTTTGCATAGAAGTTAAAAAAGCAATATATAGTCTTGACGTACTCCTTTTCCTATTTGGAACCAGTCTGTTGTTCCATGTCCAGTTCTAATTGTTGCTTCCTGACCTGCATACAGGTTTCTCAAGAGGCAGGTCAGGTGGTCTGGTATGCCTGTCTCGTTCAGAATTTTCCACAGTTTATTGTGATCCACACAGTCAAAGACTTCGGCATAGTCAATAAAGCAGAAATAGATGTTTTTCTGGAACTCTCTTGCTTTTTTGATGATCCAGTAGATATTGGCAATTTGATCTCTGGTTCCTCTGACTTTTCTAAAACCAGCTTGAACATCTGGAAGTTCATGGTTCACGTATTGCTGAAGCCTGGCTTGGAGAATTTTAAGCATTACTTTACTAGAGTGTGAGATGAGTGCAATTGTGCAGTAGTTAGAGCATTCTTTGGCGTTGGGATTGGAATGAAAACTGATCTTTTCCAGTCCTGTGGCCACTGCTGAGTTTTCCAAATTTGCTGGCATACTGAGTGCAGCACTTTCACAGCATCATCTTCCAGGATTTGAAATAACTCAACTGGAATTCCATCACCTCCACTAGCTTTGTTCATAGTGGTTCTTCCTAAGGCCCACTTGACTTTGCATTGCAGGATATCTGGTTCTAGGTGAGTGATCACACCATCATGATTATCTGGATCGTGAAGATCTTTTATGTACAGTTCTTCTGTGTATTCTTGCCATCTCTTCTTAATATATTCTGCTTCTGTTATGTTCCTACCATTTCTGTCCTTTATTGATCCCATCTTTGCATGAAATATTCCCTTGATATCTAATTTTCTTGAAGAGATCTCTAGTCTTTCCCATTCTGTTGCTTTCCTCTATTTCTTTGTGTTGGTCGCTGAGGAAGGCTTTCTTATCTCTCCTGGCTATTCTTTGGAACTCTGCATTCCAAATGGGAATTGGAATATACCAAATTGGATATATATTGGAATTCCAATTGGAATATACCAAATATACCCATTCCAAATGGGTATATCTTTCCTTTTCTCCTTCACTTTTCGCTTCCCATCTTTTCACAGCTATTTTAAGGCCTCCTCAGACAGCCATTTTGCTTTTCTGCACTTCTTTTTCTTGAGGATGGTCTTGTCCTGTACAATGTCGCAAACCTCTGTCCATAGTTCATCAGGCACTCTGTCTCTCAGATCTAGTCCCTTAAATCTATTTCTCACTTCCACTGTATAATCATTAGGGATTTGATTTAGGTCATACCTGAATGGTCTAGTGGTTTTCTCTACTTTCTTCAATTTCAGTCTGAATTTGGCAATAAGGAGTTCATGATCTGAGCCACAGTCAGCTCCCGGTCTTGTTTTTGCTGACTGTATAGAGCTTCTCCATCTTTGGCTGCAAAGAATATAACCAATCTGATTTTGGTGTCGACCATCTGGTGATGTCCATGTGTACTATTGGTGGGAATATAAATTGATACAGCCACTATGGAAGCTGGTATGGAGATTCCTTAAAAACTACAAATAAAACCACCATATGACCCAGCAATTCCACTCCTAGGTATCCCACTCCTAGACTCTGAGGAAACCAAAATTGAAAAAGACACGTGTATCCCATTGTTCATTGCAGCACTGTTTACAATAACTAGAACATGGAAGCAACCTAGATGTCCATCAACAGATGAATGGATAAAGAAGTTGTGGTGCATATACATGATGGAATATCACTCACTCCTAAAAAGGAATATCTTTGAGTCAGTTCTGATGAGGTGGATTAACCTAGAATCTATTATACAGAGTGAAGTGAGTCAGAAAGAGAAAGATAAATATTGTATCCTAACACATATATATGGAATCTAGAAAAATGGTACTGAAGAATTTATTTACAGGACAAAAAGAGAGAAACAGACATAGAGAATAAACTTATGGACTTGGGGAGAGGGGAGGAGAGGGTGAGATGGAAGAGTAATATATAAACTTACATTACCATATGTAAAATAGATAGCCAACGGGATTTTGCTGTATGTCTCTGAAAACTCAAACAGGGGCTCTGTATCACTCTAGAGGGGTGGGATGGAGTGGGAGATGGGAGGGAGGTTCAAAACGGAGGGGACATATGTTTACCTATGGCCGATTCATGTTCAGTTTGACAGAAAACAGCAGTATTCTGTGAACAATTATGCTTCAATAAAAAAATAAATTAAAAAATACATACAAAAAAAGAAGGGTATAGCAAGATTGTTTACCACACCCGGGAAATGATTAAACTGACCTAAACTAGTGAAGCATTGTGGTTGTCTGCAGGAAGCTCAGAGAAAAAAATAAGATGCAACCATGCAGAAACATGTGCTCTCCTCAAGCAGAGAAGAGAACAAAGTGTAAGTGTTGTCAGTCAAAAGGGCCAGAATTCAGTAGGGAAGGGAACCTTACTTCAGCCAAGGTAGACAAAGCAATGTCATTCAGGCCCCTGACCAAGTGTCTAGCCATGCTTTACATTAAATTCTAAGTTTATCTTTGTGACACTTTCAGTTATTGTTTGAACACAATTCCTCTGACTTTATTAGATTATAAGAAGTTGTCAGCAAATAACACTGTGCCTGGCACATAGTGAAAATCACAAAAGATATCCAAATGAATATATTTGAATTTTCCCACTCAAACTGGCTATTATTAACTGTAGCTGCCATTAACTGTGGCTGAGAAATGACCACATGCCATTCTTGACTGAGCCCAAGCCTGGGCAGTAATAATACTAACAACACTGTTAGTAACGACCAACACACATCTCAACAGTGCCAGACACTCTTCTCAGTTCTTCATGTGCATTAGCTCATTTAGTCTTAACTGATCATCCTATTATTCTCCCAACTTTGCAGAAGAGGAAACTGAGGCACAGAAAGACAAGCAGAAATGAGACACATAAACACAAGGACAAGGAATCCCCCTCCAAGGTCTTATAGAGGAAGACCTGGCTGTTCCCAATTACCAAGTCACAGGTCCACTAGTCGTTAGAGTTCTGCTGAATGTGAGGGACCAGGCGTGGAGGGAATGGAACAAAGAAAGTCCATGTGCCAGATGCCGGTGCTGCTGGTCCTCCTGGGATGCAGTGAAAAGAATCATAGCTGGTGTACCCGGGTGTCAGGAAGTGGCCATAGACCAACGCAGTGGTAGCAATTTAGAAAGCTCATGACTCGGTGTGTAGAAGTCGGGCTTCATATTTATGTTCCAAGTGCTATATATAATCTTTGAGAACAATTCCATTTGATAGGGTGGACAAAACCACCGGTATCCTGTCAACCTGACAGCTCTTCTATTCTGGCATTTGGCATCACAGCCCAGGGAGTGCTGGGGTGAATCTATAAGTTGCAGGGACAGGACTCTACTAAGCAAGGGATAACTAGAAAAAGGTAAATTTCAACTTCTTCAAGTCACACACTTAATCCCATTTTGAGTTTGAGAACTCACAGTTAGTTGGGTTCAGGCATTTATACAGTGAAATTTAGAATGCATCATTGAAATTCAGGTCAGCTTTTCAAGTGGTGTTTGAGATTATCCAATTCAGTTCAAATATCTTCCTTCTGCCATAAACAGGTACTTGTTTAAGTAGATGAGTTTTCTATTTACAAAAGATCAAGTGTAACTGAGCAAGGCAGTTTTACTGATCTAATAAGTAACACATCTAATAAATAAAGAAGTATATAGGATAAATAGGACTCTCCATCCTGGTGATAAATCAAAATTTCATTTTCCAGGAAGGTGATATTACCAGGAGAGGGCTAGATGAGGCTTTTATCTGTGATCCTTCTGAAACTCTAAGCAATGGTTTATGATCATGCATTTTTTATGTAAAGAGTATCCTTAGATTTTGTCTAATTGCTAAAGCAATCAGGAACCTAGAAAATATTTAAAAATCACAAGTATAAAGGTAATATGTTAGAATTAAGAAAATGTCCACTTTCCACACTGAATTGAAGGGATACCAAAAAGCATTTTCACCAGAGGTTAAACTGATCATCCCTATTCATGCTCTTCCCTTATATACATTTGCATTTTAATGGAATGCATCATAATAACTGGATAAGAGCCTGCCCTACTGACACATCCTCAGGTTCAAATCCCAGATCCACTTCTTGCCAGCTCTATAAACTGGAAATGTTGCCTAAGATTTTTCTTGTTTAGTCTTCTCATATAATAGCATCTGCCTCCTACTGCTCTTGAGATTAAATTGCATCAAGTTTGTAGAGCCCTTCTCAAAGCACCTGGCACTTAAGAAAGTAAGTTATTGTGGTTGTATACTTGTGATAAAATTTTATATTAAAATTTTTTTCCAATTTGCAAGTTTTTTTCTCAGAAATTCGTGATGGCTCAGTTGTCAATCATAAAGAAAATGGATTGTATTGTCTATTGACTTTTTTGTTAGGGACCAACAAATCAAAAGCTGCTTTTGTTTTCCACTGTTGACATATTGCCAGATTTTTGCCAATTTTCCTCAAATATGAGTTGTAATTTAATTTTAAGTAAAACCTGAAACTCCCTTATCCTTGGGAAAATAGAACTTCCTGTTCTTAAGACAAAGACTCAAAGACTTCCTTTGAGTTTATACAAAACAACATGTGGGTATAAGGAATTAAGTAATCCAAAAATATATAATTAAATTTCCCTTAAAATAAGCATTCTTTCAGCTCTTATGTTTTTGATTAGAAGAGAAACATTTCCTAAGCATTGAGTTAGTTCTCTGAACTTTCAAGGATGACACACATGAAGAAAAAAAAAAGGTAAAATGTTTACCCAAAATTCACTTGAAAGTGAAGTATGGTTTGTCTTAAGAATTTACCTACAGAGAAAGGGAAAAGAGTTTATTCATGTAATGATTTCACTTATTCCTTGAGAGAACACAGGCAGTCTGGCTTAAAATTATTGTCTCCAGAGACAGAAAAGGAGACCATGTGAAGATGGAGGTGGAGAGATTAAAGTCCTAAGAAAAAAACTATTGTGCAATTTTTAGTGAAACTTACTTGTTTTTATATTGTCATTAACAAAACCTCCCAAATGCTCATGTTCCTTTCTATTTTGTGAAAACAATTTTATGTTTGGAATTTAAGTTGAGGACATGTAGATCAGAAAATATAATCATTGTAGTATTGATTATATTGTACTTAAAAATTATAGATTTTTTTCAAGCAACTTGCAAGTGCAAAATTACAGTTGTCTTGTTAAAGAAATACACTAAACTGAGAGAACAATGCATTTTTAAAAAGCTAATTTTAACTCAACTCTGCAATAATAAAATATCTTTAATTTATTATTATTTCTGGCATGAAAGGTAAATTGACCCAAATAAGCTTTAAAGATCCACAATACTAGAAGAATTTACAACAAATAAACCTTTAGTCTATCTCCCAGTTTCTAGGATGAATAATTTTCATAGTCATTCAAAATATTTATTCTCCCTAAAATACAATTTTGAGAACCTTGTATAATAATGCATTCTAGGAAGCAAAATATACTCAGATATAGCATATTTTCTTTTATCTTGCTGTCTATGAAATGTGTTCATCATTTAACTCTGTTAAAAATCTTTAACTGAATTTCTTTAGTATTTTTTCCCCGTACTTCCAACACAGATGTCAAATTATTTATTGTTTTGAGTGGAGTTATCTTGTTAGCATAGGCATATTTCCATGCACAGATGACATACTATTTTGAAAATATTGTTTTCTAACCATGGCGATTATTAGTTATTCCATCAGTCCATCCCTCCACAGTGATCTGTTTCTCCATTTACAGAGGTAGGCAACATTAACATTTCTAGGGTATTAATAAGTGCCAATCTCCTTTTTAAGTCACTTTAACTTCAATTAGTACTTATTAAATGCCTACTATGTATGAGGCACCTTACTTTCTGCTTTCACTAACATATATACAAGCTGTCTTGAATGAGATTACTTTACATACTAAGATTATTTCAAAGGTATTTGTGAGTGATATCAACACAAGGGAAGTATATACATATATGCTAAATCTACATTAGATGACCAAATACTGTTCTGGCCTTGCATTTTGAAATATCCTTTTTCCAAATGCTAACCAATACAAATTATATAAAAATATGTTCTCAAATGTTTACTATAAATTGAGAGCAGCTTACAAGTATCAGCAATAAAGAAGCCAGATAGAGGTTTAATAAGTACTTTAGAAGACCCATGTTGTTGATGTCATTGTTCAGTTGCTAAGTCATTTCTGATTCTTTGCGACCCCATGAACCATAGCACACCAGACTCCTCTCTCCTCCACTATCTCCTGGAGTTTGCTTAAATTCTGTCCATTGAGTCAGTGATACTATCTAACCATCTCATCCTCTGCCACCCTCTCCTCTTTTGCCTTCAATCTTTCCCAGCATCAGGGTCTTTTCCAGTGAGTCAGCTCTTTGCAGTAGGTAGCCAAACTATTGGCATCAGCTTCAGTCATAGTCCTTCCAGTGAAAATTCAGTGTTGATTTCCTTCAAGACTGACTGGTTTGATCTCCAACATACAAAATATCAAAATATGCTTGGCATAACACATAAGACTGAATGAATTATGTCTGTACTTGAGATCAATTAGGAAAAAAATATCCTTGGATTTTTCAAACTTTTCAGATTGAAGAAGTAAAGATTTAAAGATGTGATATTGCACTGTATGTGGGAAAGTGTGGCTAAAAATCACCACACTTCCCCACATATAATACTAAATTTTAAAATCACAAACAAACATAAATGTCCCCATCTATAAAACTAGGTAAATTAAATGAAAATTCAAGTAGATTTTCAGGAGAACGAAACATCTATACCTTTCTAAATGTCCTGGTTTTTAAGTCATCAGATATTTTGATCATCTTCTCGTCTTCTTTCTCATGCAACAATACTCTCCTGACATTCACTAGACTACTGTTAATATTATCACTTCTGCAAAGCTCCTAGATCTGTGATGCCATCCTGACATTGCTCCAGCACTAATATCCAAAAAGCTGCTCCATATTTCTACTTGTATATCCTACCTACACTTGAAGCTCAGTATGCACCAAAGTGAATACAGCCTCATTCCTCACACATATGTTCCTGTATACTAATTCAGTTTATGACAGAAATATTGATGAAACTCATCAACATTTTCATTCAAATTGGATGCCAGGTGCTATTGGTTCTACAACTGGCAGATCTAGAATACATTCCCATCCCTCTAACGTCGCTCTCATGATCAAAATCCAAACACTCTATCTTTCCTTGCTTTTGCTACTGCAATAGTTTTCTATTTCCTACTTTTTTTTTTTTTGTTCTGTGTTCTGTTAAATCCTTTTTCTGACATTTGCAGCTGCATCTATCTTTACAGCCTTACATCTTAGGCTATTGTTGGATAGATACAGCTTTACAAGTCAGTTCTCTTCGCACACTCTGGAGTAAGCACACCAGTCCTCTTCCCAACTTGCAGAACATGCTCCCACTGTATTCAGAGCACATTTAAATGAGCACCAGCGTACTTTATAGATTTTGCCCGTCCCTGCATCCTAATTCAAGTTTTAGTTGTGTTTTCTGCATTTTGCAATCAAAAGTGTCTGTTACATAGCCTCAACTTCAGTTAGAATGAAAACCTTTTAACTCTGCTCAATGCCATCTTGTCAAGAGGGTATCCCTGAATCTCCCAGCTATGCATAAGTAAACTGCTCAGGTATAACAGTTTCTTTACATCTCTCCTGTGGCACCCTCCAATTTATTTCTAACTTCTATAATAATATTAGTATATGTGCATAACTTTCTCACCTTCTAAGCTCTTTGGCAGAAAGACGTTGTCTATAATAAACACCCAATAAATATTTGTTGGACAAATAAACGATTGGATGAGTGTAGAAAAAAAATCTTTGCAAAGGATTCTCTAAGGCTTTTGGGTTTTTTACCCAGATGTTTGGCTTCACAAAGACACTTGTGAAAAGGAAATAAATAAATTGGTAATAAACAATGTTTTCTCTCCGCTTCCCTCCGAATCACTGTAGACCCATCATATCAGCACAGTGTTCTGGCTGCATGTCTGTGCTTCCTCAGCTTTCACAGCCAAACACCTGCAGTTAGCAAACCACACATACCGAAGTATTTTTAACATGACTCACATTGACCTGGGGAGCTGACAGCTTGTCAACATCCAGACGAATACCAAACTAAACGTCAGTATTTTCACAGAGACGCCTTTAATAACATGGGGAAGCCTGAGATTTCTCTCCTCTCATGGAGCAATGCACTGATCTGAGTAAGCCTGTTCTTACTCTGTTCTACGTTCTTCCCCTGGATGAACAACATGAACGTTCTATTGTGGATCCACTGAAAGGATCTGGAAGTCCTAAAATTTTTATTTCCAAATGTTGCGCATTAAGGTTTTTGACCCATTATCATCCCAGACAACTAGACTGAAAGAAAATGCGACTGATCCTAAGCTATTACAGCCTCTCTCACAGACTACCCTTCCATTTCAATTCATGGGTTTCAAGTTAAAAATGTTACTTAAATTCTTTTTCTCTTTAGAACAGCAGTAATGCCAGCCACATCACTACCTATCACTTTTAAAACAAGCTCCATGGCTTTCAAAACCCAGGTCAAATTGTTCTATGCTCAAGTTATCAAAAATATTTCCTTTAATAACTTTGTGTTTTAGGACGTTGTAAGCTAGTTTTGTTAGAGATTATTTCTATAAAATTATCTCTGCAAAATCAGTAATACATGGCTAAATTTTTTTCCTATATAACTAACATTGTTTTGTAAAGTTTGTAGTTATTTTTTGGCAAGCAGACAGAATAGTGTTTCAGTTTAGATTTTGAATTCCTTAAGGAAACACCACCAAGGAATCCATTATTTATATAGAAATGACTAATGAATATGTTTTAAATATAATAGGATTATTAATGATTTTATAGTTAAAAGAAAAAAACTTTTGATTTGGGGGAAAAAATCATTTCTCTACTGAGCAAAACTCAAAGCCATATAGCACATTGCTTCTAAGAGGTTTGCACATAAGCAGAGGATGAGATGGTTGGGTGACACCACCGACTCAATGGACATGAGTCTTAGCAAACTCCGGGAGATAGTGAAAAACAAGGAAGCCTGGTGTGCTGCAAGTCCTTGGGGTCACAAAGAGTCAGACACGACTGAGCAACTGAACAACAAAAACAAACGTAAGCAAAATCAGTAACAAAATTGAACCTCAGAAGTATTAAATACCTGCTATGAACATGACACCCTACTATGTTTTAAGCAGCATCAAACATTTGACTTTTTATTTTCCAGAGGCTAGTTACATACTTTGAAGATTGTATAAAAATTGCATATACACATCATTGTACATCCTCAACAGTGTTGCTTTAGAAGTATTTTCTTGGACTGCCCTTAAAACCAAAAGCTGAATGTGCTATTTGAAAACCTTCTACATTAGCCTTCTTATTCCTTGGCTTGTTTCTGCGACTACCTGTCCTCATGTTGGTTGCTTCTATAATGTGCCTTGAAATCTCCCATCCCCTAATCTGTCATCTGAGTCTAATAACGAGATCTAAAATCCCCACCGTTATTATTATTCGAGTTTATGTTATTTTTCTGTTTCAGGGATAAATTTGACAAACAGAAGGGAAAAGGAGAAATACCAGAAACGTAGAGTGCAGTTGCAGGAGATCTTCAAGCTACTAAATGACAAGTTCCTCTCTAACCTTTCACTGAATGAAATTGTAATACAACTTGCTATTATCTTCTATTTCTGAGTTTAGGTTTGCTTTGTTTTACTTTTCTGATATTGTATGCAGGAAAAAAAGATCTTCATATGGGTGGGAGACGGATTCAGGCTATTTTGAACCCTTCTAGCCAGGCAACAAGGCTATTTTGCCTAAAACTCTTTTGAACTTCTCCCTGGGATCTCACAGAGCTTGGTGCAGGTGGAGTTTTCTGGGGATTTGGCTCTTTCCAGGTATTTTTAATTGTTTCCACATGAAGAATTGTGTTGCTCCAAGCTGAAATTAGCCAGGCACATGAAAGCTACCATCCCCTTGAAGCCTGGGGAAAAAATGGCAAAAATTGGTAGTCAGATTGTTGCTACAATCAAACCATAGCATGTAATTCCATATGCATTTTTTAAGAAAATTATGCTTAAGGCATAATGAACAAGACCTCAAGGGGTTTCACACATTGAGATAAAACAGAATCTCACAGAAACCTACATGGTATATCTTTTAGTCTTTGTTTACAGGAAAAAGGAGTCAGGAAATGGATTTTTAGTTATACTTAATTTTGATTTTGAGAAATGGGACCCAGGACTAAATAGCCTTGAAAAAGAATATAAAAGACTAGCAAAGAATTCACTTTTAAGGTTACCAAGTGCAGTAATTTAAGGCCTTCAAGTGTTCTTAATAAATTTGAATGATTACTGTTTGTTATTGCTATTACTTTCTATTTAACAACTAAAACCACAGTGTTTTTTTCCCACCTGTGAGAATCTGAGAGCTCAGAAAACATGCATTGGGCAGCTAATCCACATCAGGCCCCACACTAGGGATTAGTCGTACATCTTTCGGCTTAGAGCAGTGCCAAAATTGACCTTGGCACTCCAAAATGTTGCTAGGAAAACTAGAACATGTTTTAACTCCTAATCTAAAGGAATTATTTCTCCATGAAATAATTCCAAGCTTTGTCTGCAGCACATTCACAGGATATTAAATGCACTCATTTTCAAACCCAAAGGTAAATGCTGATGAAATCTGAATTATCAGCTGATTGGGACTCACTTCATTAACAGTGCTGAGCAGAGCCAAGTTCGGGTTCAGTCCAGTCGCTCAGTCATGTCCCACTCTTCACGAACCCATGGACTGCAGCACCCCAGTATTCCCTACCCATCACCAATTCCCGGAGTTTGCTCAAACTCGTGTCCATCGCATCGGTAATGCCATCCAACCATCTCATCCTCTGTCATCCCCTTCTCCTCCTGTCTTCAATCTTTCCCAGCATCAGAGTCTTTTCCAATGTTCTTCGCATCAGGTGGCCAAAATATTAGAGTTTCAGCTTCAGCATTAGTCTTTCCAATGAATATTCAGGATTGATTTCCTTTAGGATTTACTCATTTGATTTCCTTGCACTCCAAGGGATTCTCAAGAGTCCTCTCCAATACCACAGTTTAAAAGCATCAATTCTTTGCTGCTAAGCTTTCTTTATAGTTCAACTCTCACATCTATTCATGACTACTGGACAAATTATAGCTTTGACTAAACAGACCATGTTGTAGTAGGACAAAAGAAAAATTATGTATTATATCTTTCCCTATTTGAACCAAGTAAAAAAAGTTAATAAAATTCTCTGATCAAAACTCTGTTCACATACAAGTGTCAACTCTCATAGACCACCTGTCAGAGGGCACGAGGTGTGCTGGCTGGGAACTATGAGCTGATTGGAAATAGTTGTGCAACAATAAAGGGTGGTAAAACAAATAAGCAACAGCTTGCCTTTATTTAAAATTTTTATTTAGTTCATCATGGATGTTTTGTGTATTGCATTAAACATTGCATTAAAACTTTATTTTTTGAGGGCCCCTTAAATTTTACTTCAAGGCAAGTGGTACTAATGTTAGTCCAGCCCTGTCCATTATAGTAATTAAGTTACGGTTTAATTCAGTTTCAAAGTTTCTTTTCCATTTAGCTTGTTCATTGAACCAAGCCTTTGGAAACTTTCTCGGGAACAGTTAGGTGATTAAAAAGTCAGACAGGATAGGAAAGAAATTTAAAAAATGAACATTGACAATGCAAAACAAAACAGCAAAAAAGCAATGTACTAATATGTGAAAGTTGACTGTATTTCCCTAATAGTTTTTCACTTGTGGTATTTTAAATCATTTAATCTTATTTTGAGCAACATTAAAGTTTGCTTATTTACTAGTGTTTTCTTTTCTATTTTCAGAGATACTATTACAATTATTTTGTTTACAGCCCAGCTGTAGATATTTGATCCCTAATATAGATTTAAAGTAAATAAAATTTTTGAAAGGAAAAAATACTATCATTAAGAGTTACAAAATTAATAGTTTTTTTGTCTATGACTTTATGTCACTATACACTGCAGAGTCCATGAATAATACAGGAATCCTGGTTAACTCACTTCTAGACTGTTTCAAGTGGACATACCATTTCTTGAGTAACTTAACTAAACACATGTTACTCAGCTAAGTGGCAGAGATCAAATATATAGAGATACAGTAAGTTTGCCTTTTGGTGAATTTTTTTTCTAAATTGGCTGATTATTTCCATACATAATAGGCTCACTCAAAGACAGAAAACATATTTCTTCAGTGTATTTGGTCTAAATCTCAGAGTTAAGAAACTATCTATAATAAAGTAACTGGCTGAATGAATCCCTTTAAGTCCTTTAGAAAGCAGAGCAAACATTTGAGGTTGCAAAAAGTATAACCTGGCTACATCTGCATATCAGTAGGTGAACTCGGAAAATTGATGCATTTGTTTCCTACAGTTGACAAAATAATTAATGTCCTACAGTCATAATTTTTAAAAAAGAAATGGCAACCCACCACAGTGGGTATAGGTAATGAGTTTAGAGGTAGAAATATTTTGCATGTTATTAGGTTGGTGCAAAAGTAATTGCAGTTTTGCATGGTTGACCTTTGCATTTCTATGTTGGAATGCATTCTTATATAAATACGGTTATGTTATGTATCATTTTAATGTGCATTTCTCACTTTATTTATTTATTTTTTTTGCTAATGACATTGCTTGCTATTTATTTTATATTTGTTTTAGACTAGGGAAATGAAGTTAGGCAAAAAGCAATTTGAGCTGTTTTCTTATTCAAGTCCAAAATGGGTTGTAAATCAGCGGAGACAACTCGCAACATCAACAATGCATTTGGTTCAGGAACTGCTAATGAACGAACAGTGCAGTGGTGGTTAAAGAAGTTTTGCAAAGGAGACAAGAGCCCTGAAGATATGAGCACAGTGGCTGGCCATCGGAAGTTGACAATGACCAACGGAGAGGATCATTAAAGCTGATCCTCTTACAACTACAGGAGAAGCTGCCAAAGAACTCAAACTCGACTATTCTACAGTCATTCAGCATTTCAAGCAAATTGGAAAGGTGAAAAAGTTCAATACATGAGTGCCTTATAAACTGACCACAAATTTAAAAAATTGTCATTTTAAAGTGTCGTCTTCTCTTATTCTATGCAACAACAATGAAACATTTCTCAATCAGATTGTGGCTTTCTACAAAAAGTGGATTTTATGTGACAACCAGTGATAACCAGCTCAGTGGCTGGACGAAGAAGAAGCTCCAAAGCAATTGCCAAAGCCAAACTTGCACGAGAAAAGGTCATGGTCACTGTTCAGTGGTCTTGTGACCATCTACAGCTTGCTGAATGCCGGTGAAACCATTACATCTGAGAGGTATGCTCAGCAAATCAATGAGAAGCACTGAAAGTTGTAATGCCTGAAGCCGGCATTGGTCAACAGAAAAGGGCGCAATTCTCCATAACTACACACGTGCATATTGTTAAACCAATGCCTCAAAAGTTGAACGAATGGGGCTACAAAATTTTGTCTCATCCACCAAATTTACCTGACCTCTCACCAAATGACTACTACTTATTCAAGCATCTCAATGACTTTTTGCAGGGAAAATGCTTCCATAACCAACAGGAGCCAGAATATGCTTTCCAAGAGTTCTTTGAATCCCAAAGCACAGATTTTTAGTCTATAGGAATAAACAAACTTATTTCTCATTGGCAAAAATGTGTTGATTATAATAGTTCTTATTTTAATTAATAGAAATGCATCTGAGCCTAGTTATAATGATTTAAAATTCTTGGTCCAAAATTGCAATTACTTTTTGACCAACCTAAATAATTTGGGTCTGATTCGCTAGATTTGGTTAAAAGATCCTCTCACTGTTTACAGTAGAATTTTAAGACTATTTTAAAACAACAATCTGCATTTTCTTTAATTTCTTCATTTCCTTTTGCATTCCAAATTATCATTGCATGTATATACTACATCTTGCTTTTCTTCATTATGAAGCAAATGGTTGCTTTTATTTTGTCCCAGGTATACAACTTGATCAAGATTGACTCTGCTCTTTCTGAAGTAATTAATTTCAATCTCCCACACTACACTCAGCTTTCCCTCATTCTTTCCCCTTTTCTTTTCAAAGACAATAGATCTCCTTTCTCTTTCTCTCTCTCTCTCTGTGCGTGCACACACGCTCATGCACATGCTTAGTTGCTCAGTTGTGTCTGATTCTTTGGGACCCCATGCACTGTAGCCCTTCAGGCTCCTCTGTTCATGGAATTCTCCAGGCAAGAATACTGGAGTGGGTAGCCATTCCCTTCTTCAGGGGATCTTCCTGACCCAGGGATCAAACCCAAGCCTCCTGAATCACAGGCAGATTCTTTATTGTCCGAGCCACCATGGAACCCTAGATCTTCTTTCTACCTTAATACATTTAGTGAATCACTTATAATTTTGGATCTCCAAGGAAACATTTCAGGAATGTCTTTAGAACTTTTGTTTTCTGATAAACTAACTCATCACTTGTTTCAGAGTCAGATTTTATTTGAACTCCAACTCCTGCACCACCAAGTGATCCTAGCTTAGGTAAATTACATTACTCCTCTGATTCCCTTTCTGGCCAGATTCAGGCAGGCAGTAATGCCTACCCCAAAGCAGAAATGTAGGGATTAAAGCAGTAATAATATATCTAAGGTGCCTACTATTTATTGCCAGCAATTTCAAATGGTTCAGCCCAATGGATGCTGCCTTTCGTCCTTTCCCTGGAAAGAGGCAGACCATAACAGGGCTTTCCAAACCAATTGACTTGCCTGAGGTAAAATGCAATATATCCCCATGCAAATTCCATAGAAAACAAGCTGGACAATAAACCTAGGATACTAATCTTTGTGGTTTTCTAAAATGGTGGGTTTCTTTGCCTTTTTGGCTTTTGTTTTGGTAGACATTCAGCCAAAAGCTGGCTCTGCCCTTTCTTTTACAGAACTTCTCTAGAGGTATATGAAATAAGTTCCTTTCCATATCTTTGGTCATATCCCAGTTCTCTAAGGGTCATATTTGCCGAAGTACACGGTGACTTTTTTTCTCTTTTCTGCCATAAGAACATCCAAGATGGAATCTTAATTTCTTAAACAGTGTTTTGTTAAATTCCTATCACAAGTTTTTATGATCTCTGATAACAAAAGACTTTCAAAAAAGACTAGAGAGACCACAGGCCACTACTGCTTACAGATACTACTATTTCTAAAAGGCAATTGAATGAAAACTTTGAAATCACTAAAGTCAAATGTTGCCACAGCTTCTATATCAAATAACAAAGATATCTGAAAAAGTTTTATTTCAACTTCTCGACACACTTTTTTTGCTTCTTTAACAAAATCTAACTTCCTTTTCCTTTACCCATTCCCACTGGGCAAATCCTCATTCTGTTCCTAAAACCCATCAGTTTCCTGCCTCAGGGCAGAGCACCATTTGACATTACCGGGCACTCCAAACCTGGCCCAGAAATGTGGGGACAGGACACAGGGATGAGACTGTTAACCAGGCCATGAAATTTGGTATTCATAACCTCAGGTTTGCTTCCCATGATATTCAAGCAAAGGAATGAAAATAGATCAGCATTCAGTAAAACTCTTGCTATTCTTGCTAGCTTTACCATTAATTTATTTAGAAAGATGGTTGACAGAAATGGTTTGGGGATAGGAGGGAGACTGTAGAAATGAACTAGAGTCACAGATGGAATCCTGTTTTTCTCTAAAGGTTAGTCGAACATTTTCAACATGTTTTCGCAGATTTTTCATTCCTTCCTCATCAGGTTTAAGCGCTGTGTAAACTGTAGTTTTGCCAACCCAAAACATTGTGACACTGAAAGTCAGCTTTTCTGAATCAAAGCAAAATTGGCACAGACTAGTAATGCAACTAGTAAGTTACATCCATTCTTATACATGTCCTTTAATCACTTATAATTATAGGGATTCCCAGGTGGTACTAGTGGTAAAGAACCTGCCTGCCAATGCAGGAGACTTAAGAGACGGGGCTCAAACCCTGAGTCAGGAAGATATCCTGGAGTAGAGCATGGTAATGCACTCCAGCATTCTTGCCTGGAGAACGCTATGAACAGAGGAGGCTGGCAGGCTATGGTCTACAGGGTCACAAAGAGTTGGACATGCCTGAAACGACTTCGCACTCATGCACAATCAATGTTAAGTAAGCTTGGTCAAACCTCTGTTCTTCTGGTATGTAAAACTAAGGAGTGATAATTGCTAGTTGTTCAATTATCAATGATTTATGACTGAATTGGTTATATTTTATTCAAGTTTTAATTGGGAACAGTGGGGGTGGGAATTATGATTCCCACCATCTCAAAATAAATTTTTTTCCATGGCCATCTAGAGGTGATTTATAGCTAACCCAAAATGTTAATCGTTGATAATTCTAAATTAGTATGAATGATTTTCCTTTTCTTTCTTTTTTCTCTGTATATTCTATAGTAATCATACTGTTTTAGTAATAACTTAAAGAATTTTAATCAAATGAGATGTAAGCTAACTTTTCCCGAGGACAAAGTTCCTCACAGTTTTGTGGAGGGGATGTGTTTTGAACAAGATTCTGAACGGAGGTAGTGTTTTAACTTGGCAGAGAGGAGCAGAGCTCAGAGAACAGTAACAGATGAGGATTATTTCACAGTAAGCATCATCCGGTGGCCAACTTTGAAGTACATTTGAAAATGCTTACAACTTATGGAAATTTATATTTACTGTAATTTTCCCAGCAACGACAATAAAAAAGGCAAATTTGTACTTTAAAATGACAATTCCTATATAGCAATGCTTGCACAACTTAGATACTTTGTTAACAAATTCTCTTTGATTGAGTGCTGATTGCTGCTCTGTCCAGTTCATTGGCTTTCAAACGTTTTTTGCTCATAACTTACTCTATAAAAAATATATTTTACATAACAACTCAGCATACACACATACATTTACATCATATACCTAGATCATCTTCATCACCTATATCTATATCAATAATCATAGCTACATTTATGTGAAGAGAATTGTTGTGCTATAATACCTAACCCTTACTATACTTCTATTCTATTCTATTTAAAAAGAACTACTCATCATAAGCAAGTAAATCAATCCTACAATATACTTATGGATAGTGACCCATAGTTTTAAACATGCTAAATTAGTACATTTTTGGGTTACAAAGTCCACAGCTTGAGAACAGAAATACAGCAGTTACATTATTGCAGCAGTCCTGGTTTAATATAAAAATAGTTTTAAACATACTAGATTAGTACATTCTTGGGTTACAAAGTCCCCAGCTTGAAAACAGAAGTACAGCAAATATATTACTGCAGCAGTCCTGGCTCAGTATAAAAATGCCCAGACTGATGGAAATATAAAACACAAAATAAGATTCTAGAAACAGAACCGTCATGACACAGAGCATTTCTGATGGAGGCAAGAGAGAACTGCAGATGACTCTAGTGTTATATACCTAAAGGGTCTGAGGCAAAGTTACTCTGTGGATCGCGTTGGAAACACCAGAAATGGGTGATGATTCTAAGATATAATATGGCCTTTTACTTTTTATCACCTACTGAAATGTTTTATTAATTTTTCATCCATTTCAAACTTCTCAATTTGTCTTTTTTCCCACTTTTTATGACTATTTTGTCTTTTATCCTATATTAATTTATAACTTACACAGGGAGTTATTCTGATTTCTACTTCCTTTTTCATTTGCCATAGTACTGAGTATGGTATTCTGCAAGGACTCGAGGGCCAGGTCTGTTAAAAATTGATCTGGTTTACTGAGATACGCTTCTTAAAAATCACATGTGTACACTTTTCTGTTCCTTGTTCTCAATTTCTCAACGACCATTAGAAGGCATAGTCTGTACTCAAAAAATTCAAGAGGAGTTTGACTTAAGATAGAACTTAGTTCAAACCCCATCTCCTGACACCTATTAGTCTTATTATAACCATGGAGAAGAGCATAGTTTCTTGCTTAGTCAGAGTGTTTTCAGTGGCAAGTGACAGAATCCTACCTCAACCGTCTCTGACCAGAAAGGGAACTGTTGGCTCACATGATTAAGTCATTATCTTGTAAATACTGACTCCCGGAATCCCCAGTTATTTCTGTCAATACTCCTTCCTCTCTGTTGGCTTTATTCTCAAATCTTACAATATTTCTATTTGTGTTAGGAAAAAGATCTCCAGCAGCTCCAAACTTACATTCCATAGCTTAACAACTCCAAGTGAAAGAGAATTTCTTTCCCAGTTTTTCCAGAAAACTGTTCTCAGGCTAATGCTGATTGTCTCTAATTTACCTGAGTTGGGTCATATGCACATCTCTGAGCCAATCCCTCTAGCAAAGAGAATCCACTGCCCTCATTTGCTAAGCCTGGAGTAGGAACCCAGGTCTAGAGCCAAGGAGTGATCCAACTGTCTGAGCACATGGATGGACAGTAAGAGTTCTCCAAAGGAAAATGAGGATATTCTTCTAAGGAGAAGAAAAGGCAAAAAATACAGATGTCTGTTTTATCTCTTAAAGCCTTAGCTCCCTTATTACTAAAATATGATTGATGTCACCTATGGTTGGGGTGAGGATTAGAACTGACAAGCAGATAAAGGCCATGGTAAAAGAGTAGGTATTCAATGGAAGTAAATAACAAATCATAATGCAAATGGGGTAAAATAGTAACAATAAGTTTTTTTTAAGTTTTGAGAGTAGATTCTCAATAGCTATTTTTAATATTTCTCCCAAACCTATGTCAACCATATTCAACGTTACAATATCTCTACAAGATAGCATTGCTTGTGGTCCTTCTAATTGTGTTAGAATCTTATACTATTAACAAAAGCAATTTAATACAGATGTTGGTTGCCAGAGGAGTTAAACAAGCAATCTTTAAAAATTTTCTGAAGGTAGGTAAAGCTAGAAATACAACCATATTCATAGTTTTTTATCATGCACCATAAATATTATAAAATATCAATCAGGGAAAATTCTATTGATCACCAGAGAGTCCCAGAGCTTCACTGGAAGATACTTTTACTCTAGATATGAAGCTCTGTATTTGGTGAAGAAATCTATTCAGCCACTCAAATGATAGGAGAGTAATTGAAAAATAAAGGCCCAAAGGGCTGCTCTAAGAATAAAGGAGCAGGGGTTGTCATAATTTAACAAGGCAGAAAAACAAGAAATAAAAAATATATAAGGACAATCATAACCCATTTAGGAGTTTTAAAAATCACTTATATTTGAATTTACAAGAAAAACACTTTCTGTGAGCCATTGAAAAATTACTGTAAACTGTTGTGAACCTTGATTTGATCAACAGAACTCACGTTGTATCACATAATCAGATGTGGTTTGTGCCGTTTGGTATGAACAGCCCTGGAAGGCCCCCTCTTGCTGAGGAATGAATGACTGAGCCCTCAGGACTGAGAAGGGACAGGCTATTCACATCTTAAGACTGTCAGATTGGCCAGTCTGTATGTTGGAGTACATTTTCTCATAGTTAAAAGCGAAACCACCCTTATGGACCATAGAAAATGTGAGGTTTGTATCACTTGTATAAAAATGCAACTTGGGATAAAATGTCTGTATTCCTCACACTTACTATCATTAAAAAAAAAAAGTGTCAGTTCACTTTTTACACTATTTAGCTCACTAAAGGGGAAAAAGGAAATGTGGAAATAGACATGAGGAAACAAACAGCAGTAAAAGGAAAAGAATAACCACTAAAGTTAAACGTGACCTATTTTCATTTTTTTTCCCCCTTGGACCAAACCTGACCGAAAGTTAAGGTTTCTGAAGGGAAAATAAGAACCTACATGCCTGAGTATCATAAGTATTTGGGCCAGAAGAAAGTATTTAGCTTAGCATGATCGAGCTTAAAAGAATGAGGACTTAGGTGACCGAGTTCACTTTTCTGAATTACAAGGAAAAAGTATTTATTTATTCAGCAAAAAGTACATAGTTCAGCACAGATGCAGATAAACGCAAAGGAAGCCTCAGATGACCATAGTGCCAGACGTGTCTATCGTTGTTTGAGAATTCTCTGGCTTACCTGTTGTTAGTCTCCTGTGTTTAGTATCACATATCGGCAATGGGCTTGTGCGCATTTATTCCAGACTATTCCTGAAAGAAGTCCAGGGCAACTGAGAAAAGCCAGCTAGCAGAAGAAAATTAATTCTTCTGGAAAAAACCTAAATAAGGATTCCCCTGCTAAGTTTCAGAACCTAGACGTACAAGATCTTTGTGTAGCATTGCCATGCACACAGTGTATTTGTTGAGTTTCTGTTGTCGGCATCCGTTCCTCTTGATGCGTTCTCAGCCCTTTGTGTGAATCCTGCCTCACTGATGTGTGTGCCAAGATCGTCTCTTCAAGCATCTCTAGTTAAGTGATAGGCTTATGAGTTAAGCCAAGCCAACTAGATTCTCCTTTGAAGAACTATACATCTTAGTCCAAATAGAAAGCCCTAAAGACTATAATTTTAATTTTAAAATGGAAGAGACAATGTCCTGCCACCTTCTCCTAGTTCCTGTCTTTCCCTGAATTGACAACTTCTCCTTTTGTTCAGTGGACCTAGCCAATACAATTTTTTTTTTAAATATACAATTTCATTTATTTGTGGCTGCACTGGGCCTTTGTTGCTTTGAGCAGGCTTTTTCTAACTGCAGCGAGTGGGGGATATTCTTTAGTTGTGGTGCACGGGCTTCTCATTGCAGCAACTTCTGTTGCAGAGCACAGGCACGAGGCACTCAGACTTCAGTAGTTGAAGCCTGTGGGCTCAGTAGTTGTGGCTCGTGGGCTCTAGAGCCTGGGCTTAGTATTTGTGGCACAGGGGCTAAGCTGCTCAGAGACATGTGGAATCTTCCCACATCAGGGAACGAACTCATGTCCTCTGCATTGACAAGTAGATTCTTATCCCCTGCACCAGCAGGGAAGTCCTAGCCAATATAACTTTAAGTCATGTGTTTTCTGTTTAAATCTCAGCCCTCAGATTACCCACAGCTTAGTAGGGGGAATGCTATGTCTCAAGACCTAGTACACTGTCCACTAGTTAGGAAACCTTCAATGGATATTTTTATGTAACTATTGTGATTAAAGTAAATGTTGGCCACCACTGAAGCATACAAGGAGATAACCGTACGTGATTTTGGGGTAGGTGTTGGAAAGGATTACAGAAGAACATGGTTGAATAAGTAATCTTTTTATTCCCTCAGTGCCCTGTACAGAGTAGGTCTCCAATAAATGTTTGAATCAAAAGCATGAAATCCTATAAAAATATGTTTCAGTGAAACTCAAAATAATATAATTTTGTTAATTCTTTTTTACAACCTTCTAAGATTTGTTGTATTGTATTGAATGAGCCAACTTAGACAACATTACAGCCAAGTTTGCGAATTCTCATTCCTCTTGCACTTTTGCCGTTAAATAACATTACCATCCCCTAGAAGAAAAAAGGCTGAGTACTTTCTCATCCAGGTCTAAGAAATAACAGGCAGCCCTGTCTTTCTTTGAGCGCCAGAACCAGTAACAGGAAAAACTGGGGAAAATTCTCAGGAGGAAAAGCTAATTTGAAACCCTTGCTACAAAATGTTGACACTTGGCAGCTCTGTGTTTTCAGAATCTGTCACCAAGGTGTTAGAATAAAAGAGGTATTTCGAGTTATAAACAGGGTTTGGAGTTCTTTGAAGAGAACCAACATGGGTTCTGGGAATTGGAAATATTTATTAGTCCTATGTAAAATTTGAGGAACTTTGACAATGTATTTTTTGACCATAACCTTCTTAGTCTTTACTTCTGGGCCTCAAGCAGCACTTTTTCTTCTTCTTCTTTTACTACCAACGGTGAAGCACTGGGAAAACTATATACTTACTGGAAATATATCAAGAAAGACTTAAGAGTAGAATTATTGCCAACAATCTACCACTTTAGAATAGTGCAAATAGGTTAAAATCATATCCTGAAACCAAGCATCAATCTCTCATAATCCTCCCTATTCTACTTAGGCTTCTGAGTTTTATAAGCATTGACAACTAGAGTATAGCAAAGTGACCAAGGAAGATTTCAGAGAATTTGGGATACACCTTAGTGGGGAAAAAAGTCAGCTCCAAACATCTGTCGTTTGGAACAAATTATAGGATAATGTGGGTCAATTAATGAACCAAATGGGTGAACAACAATCATGAGTTATGAGCTTGAGTCATTTTGGGTTACCAGCTGGAAAAATCATTTAATCTCTGAGTTCTAGATTCTTCATCTGCAAAAAAAAAAAAAAAATTGCATTTTTTATAAGGTGCATGTGAGGTTTAAATGAAGTAATATACATGAAAGTATTTTGTCCACTGTTAGACACTTTTAGACATTATTAGACACGGTGTTAGACATTGTTAGACACTCTTGAGAGTCCCTTGGACTGCAAGGAGATCCAACCAGTCCATCCTAAAGGAGATCAGTCCTGGGTGTTCATTGGAAGGACTGATTTTGAAGCTGCAACTCCAATACTTTGGCCACCTGATGCAAAGAGCTGACTCATTTGAAAAGACTCTGATGCTGGGAAAGATTGAGGGCAGGAGGAGAAGGGGATGACAGAGGATGAGGTGGTTGGATGGCATCATCAACTCAGTAGACATGGGTTTGGGTGGACTCCAGGAGTTGGTGATGGACAGGGAGGCCTGGCATGCTGCAATTCATGGGGTCGCAAAGAGTCAGACATGACTGAGCGACTGAACTGAACTGAGACACAATATAGCAGATGTTGAGGATGATAAGCAGAAGGAAGGAAAAAAAATCACTTTAAAAGTAAGATATCTTCAGAAATCAGCAAAGAAGTCAAAACACATCAGTGCCACATCCAGCTTGATCTAGAGGACTCTGCCGCCTTTGCTAAGAATCTTTATTGTGCCTTTTCCTGCCCAAACTGGTATTTTCTTCTACTATTCTGCTTTTCCTTTGGTTATTGTCTAATAGCCTCTAAGCAAAGACTTGACGCACAAGCACAGGGAAGGAGAATAGTGGAGAAGTTAGAAGGGGTGATGTGGTTTCACATCGGAACTGAGGTGGTCCTAGGAAAACTGCTCTCTGAACAGGTCAGTCTCTATTACTAGAAGGAAGGGAAGAATCAGAACTAGGTCTCTGGGCTCCTGGTGAAATTATACCCAGCAGTGGATTTGCAACTTCTTAGCCATCTTCTGACTCTACCCATTTGGGGCTGTTTCAGAGCCCCAGGTGCCATGTTGGATGGCAGGTGTTGATGAAAAGCCTGATGAGTTTATTATTGAGAAGTTGTTGTAGGGGCAGGCCAAGTAAACCTCACCTCTCCTTTCTAGGTCCAAGAGCAGAAATCTAGCCCCTTTCACCCTCCAGGGAAACTTTCTGTGGAAACTGCACTGCTCCCAACCATCCCAGTGCCACTAATGCTGCTTCTAGGAGCTTCTACCACAGCCTCTTCACATTTTTCCTCCCTTAGTCCTTTAGGACTTTTTTACATCCACTGTTAGATCAGTAAAAATGCACACTATGTAGTGTGCTGATTTTAATCAGGCCCAGTAGCCTCATAAAAGAGAAAAATAAAGAAGGAACCAGAAAATGATTCATATGTATAATAAAGAGCTCTTGTAATTTTTCCATTTGTTCAACAGCTTGACTAATAAAATTTAAAAGTCTAAAGATTTCCTCGATCAGTCTATTGGTATGGCAACAATCATGAAAATTAACAGGGTATAAAGCATTTTACTAAATGAGTAAGATTTTTAAAAACAGGCAGTCCCCTCTCTCAAACATTTTAGAATTTTCAAAAAAACTTAACGATAAATAAAATGCCCACTAGATTCCAATTTTCCAAAGAGTATGTTATAAAACTATGGGACTATTCAAGTCAATGTTTTAAAAAAATATTTTTTATTCAGATTATAAATTTCCTAAGCCCATTACACAGAATAAATTAGTTTAAAATCAGACAAATATAGAAATCACCCATAGTCTTACCACCAAGAGTTAACTTAAATTTGATACATTTCTCTCCTTCTATGCTTGTTTTCTGAGTTGTGTCTGTATTATATATTCAATTTTCTAACCTATTTTTTCACTCGTTATGAGCATTCTCACTCATTAGAGAACATATGTATATAGTGTTTTAATGAATGTTGAATAAATAGTATATGAAAGTGAAGTCGCTCAGTCGTGTCCAATTCTTTGCGACCCCATGGACTGCAGCCTACCAGGCTCCTCCATCCATGGGATTTTCCAGACAAGAATACTGGAGTGGGTTACCATTTCCTTCTCCAGGGGATCTTCCCTAACCAAAGATTGAACCCCAGTCTCCCACATTGTAGGCAGACGCTTTACCGTCTGAGCCACAAGGGAAGTTCAAAACAGTGTTGCCTGATACTAGTACATTATATAATAGACATCCATTAAAACTCTATTCATGAAAATTTTTCTAATTAATATATATGATTTCAGTATATTTACTAGTATATTAATATATTTAATGTCTAAATGACAGGTAAATCTAGAGGTAGTTTTACATCCTTTTAAATATTTGATGTGATTAATATTTCTGTGCCTAAGTCTGTCTGTATCTTGGATTATTTCTTTCTGATATATTTTTCAAGTGGAGATATTAGATCAAACCACTAGAACTTAGTTTTTGTGTTATAATTACTTGGAAATCTTGATGTATGGGACCACAGCAAATTTTAAATTCTGGGCCAATTTCATACCAATTTACATTGAAGCCATAAAAATATGAGAATTATTTTTAATAACAGAGTGTTATTTGCCTTTTTATCTATGCTCTTCTGAATTATTTACATACTGGATCCCACTTAAATCTCCAATGATCCTAATAGGCAGGCTCTATTTATTAAGCTAGTTTAACAGTATAGAACAGTGAGGACCAGAGAGTTGAAATTGGCACAAGATTACAGTTAGGGATAGTCTGTGTCAGAATTTGAACCAAAGCAACCAGACTCCAGACCCCCATGCTTCACTACTTCCTGCCCACTAATAAGATAGAAAATTTTTAACCCTCAAGACAGAAAAGCAGCAAACTCCCCCCTATAGAGTGTTAGCATATTATTTGTTATCCGCTTCTTTGCATTAAGAAAGACAATCTAACTTGAATGTCAACAGGATAAAATTAATCAAAGCACACACTGGCTTGCAGGGCTGAGATAGGATCCTACTGAAAGGAGTAGATGTTCACGAAAGGTACATTTTAGGAGGAAACCACAGAGGGCTGTGATAGAGGAAAGTCTATTTGGAGAATTCAGTCATAGCTCTTAACTAACGTTCCAGGTTTAACTGAATATAAAGGGCAGCAGAGACGAAAATTTGGTTTGGATGGAGTGTGGGAACCAGGGAATAACAGGTAGCGAGCAGGAAAAGTTGATCCACCAACTTGTAGGTGCTCGAAAAGGACTCGCGTCTCTTCTGCAATTATACACCAGCACCCAACTCACCCGGTCCCCCGGCTGGCTCTGCGGCATGGAATCCACCCGCCAATGCAGGAGACACAGAAGACGCGGGTTTGATCCCTGGGTCGAGAAGATCTCCTGGAGGAGGAAACGGCAACTTACTTCAGTATTCTTGCCTGGATACTCCCATGGACAGAGGAGCCTGGCAGGCTGTAATGCATGGGTTACAGTCCGTGAGGTCACAAAGAGTCTGACCCACCTGAGCGACTGAGCACTCACACACGCACTCAACATGACCCGAGCATTAGCAGCCTTCACTGATGACTGCTGAACAAAACCGGATTATGCTCCTTGCCGGAGAGCCTCTGGAGGTCAGCCCTCCAGTCGGGACAACGGAGAACCCAAGCCTGTGAACAACCTGGTGCTGTTCTTACTATGATACGAGCAGTCTGTAATTAAACAAGTGGGTTTGTAAGAAGACACAGCCTTCGGGAAGAGCCAGTGAAAGCTGAAGTGCACAAATTATAAGAAATAAGAGCGTACCTAAGACACTTTTACACAGAACATGTTTTGATTTTATCTACAAACTCAGATATTTTGAGCAGAATTGTACTAAAATTTTATGTTTTTTAAGAAATATTTCTTGAGTTAATTGTCAATAAAATAGAGAGAAGGACCTGACAACAAGAGGGTAAGGGAGAAGCCAAGGGAAGAGAGATAGAAACCCTAGGGTGCTTAAGCCAAGGCAAGCCCGGAATCCTAAAGGAAAGTTATACATGTGGGTATTTGACCTGTTTTGTTTTGTGCAACTTTAATTATACTAGATGTAATTTTTACATTGATATTCTTGGTTTTATCACTTGATATCTTATATCCTTAGCAGATGACTTCTATCCTGTCCTTGCCCATAGGTATTGAAATGGTAGCGTGTATCACTAAATTTCAAATTATGCTGGTAGGATCACAGAAAAAATAATGAAGAATTTTTTCGAAATGCATCTGCTTATTTACCAATCAATTCAGGTTTAATTTGAAAATAGTTGACAATCTTATATGCCTGCTCCTCTCCGAGTTTAAATTTGTATTTACAATTGTGCTGTATTTAATGGGGCAGTGTTAACTGGTGGTTAAGAATATAGTCTTAAAGACCTGAATTCCAGTCCCAGCTCTACTTTCTGGCTGTGTGAGCTTGAGGTAAGTTAACTGAGCTGCAGAGTTCTTATTAGAAAATATGGTAAATACTATCTATTTAATAAAGTTGTTATAAGACATAAATGTTAGGATGTATGGAAAGTGCTTAGCACAATGATACTTAGTGGGCAACAAATTAATAGTAGCTGCTGCTGACCCTAGTTCAACTTTTTGGAAAAGTTGAAATGGACCATAACTATTACAAGAACGGGATTCCTCATGAGACTCCCATAACTTCCTGGAGATGGGTAGGCCAGAAATTCTCTGGGAACTGTTGAAGCATTTGTTTCCAGATCTGATGAATTCCAAGGCTTGCGCAAAAAAAGCAGAAGTGAAAATCATTAACTAGCATCTGCAAAAATCATTATATATGAAAACTTGGGGTCAGTTCTCTTTGGATCCTAACTATATTCCACTTCTTAGTGTGAGTTTCTACATTTATTTTGTTTTTGCTTTGGGTATGTTCAAATATTTGGCTAACATCAGTGAGTTCCCTTGCAAACAAACTTGTCGTCCTATGTTGTACAGAAAAGCTGAAGACTTGATTATGAAGGAACAAAGACAAGCTCAAGTAGAAGATGCTACTAGTATTTGACTTTACAGTTGAAAGAAATGTGTGACTCAGTAGTGAATTATTCTTTCTCCTATCTGTTCTTTTGTTCACTGTTTGGTTTATTGAAATGTAGAAAGAATACTCTCTCTATATTTCCCCTTGAGGTTGTGCATTATTCCCTTAGTTCTAAAGTAAATATATGATTCTAATAACAAGAAAATAAATTTTTTGTAACTATGTATGGTGATAGATATTAACTAGACTTATTGTAATTATTTAACAATATATACAAATATTGAATCATTGTTGTACATCTGAAACTAACATGTCAACTATAATTTAATAAATAAACACATGAAAGCACAATTTAAATGTATAAAAACATTCCGACAAGTCCTCCATTAAAGATAATACAAGTACGTGAAACCACCATGTAGAATTCATAGGAAAATTTCACTACCAGTAATATATAAAGCAAGACCCAAATTACACACATGTGATAATTTGAAGCCTAAAAGGTTGAATTGACTATTCTTTATAAGTGAAATTCAAAGTTTTACTATTAAATACACTTACCAAAAAGAAAAAAAAATTGTTAATTTAAACTAGGCAGAAGTTTGATTATGTTAAAAGGATCAGAAAAGCATAGACAGAAATCATCATCCTTCCTTCTTGAAGCACAAATAAACTTTCCATCTTCCACTTCATGGCATGGGCTATATTCCTGCTTTTAGTTTAATAAGCTAAGGAGAGTAATACAAATTTTTTTTCAAAGGGAGGGAACCTAACATATTAGCTGATAATTTTGAAAATGAAGTAAACTGAAAGAAGATACTACCAGATAAAAAGGCAAATAGTAAAAAAAAAAAAAAAGACAAAACAAGATAGAGTAAAAATAAAAGTTATGAAGGAACTAAATAAATTTCATGTGTTCATGCTCTGTCACTTTAGTCATGTCTGACTCTACAGCCCTATGGACTATGATCTGCCAAGCTCCTCTGTTCATGGGATTCTCCAAGCAAGAACACTGGGGTGGGTTGCCGTGCCCTTCTCCAGGGGATCTCCCTGACCCAGAGATAGAACCCCTATCTCTTAAGTCTCCTGCATTGACAGGCAGGTTCTTTATCACTAGTGCCACGTGGGAAGCCCCAAATGAATTGCATAAATGCAAGCTAGTTAAAAATCAATAAAAAACAATTATATAAATTAGTAAGAAAAAACAAAATAGATTTCAGATGATTAAACTGGAGTCTAACAGGTAATTAAATAAATTAGTAATATTGTTATGATGTAATTGGTAATTTTATAGAGTGGGTATGAGGAGAACATAAACCGATAGTGGAGTGGGTGTGTATAATATTTTGCTTGCTACATTAAAATGATGATACAAATTCAAAAGTTTATTGCAGTCATATAAAGTTAGTTATAAAGCTCTCAGAATAAAAAAAACTACAAAGCTTAGCATTCTGACCCATTTGTGCCCTTCTGTGTATGGGGTTGCTTCATGAGTTCTGTGAACTGAGAACTGAGGGCTGATTGAGGAAACCCAGACTGCTACTCTGGACATTCCGTAACTGTGTCATCTTCCTATTGTCCTGACCATCCAGAGATAACTGTATCAGGGAAAACAGCCTCCCGAGTGAACACGGGGTTAAGAGCTCCACTGCACCAGTCCCATCCAGCAAGGTCATGCACACTATGAAGCATGACCAATCTTTCATCATTTTGGCAGCAGCAGAAGTCAGTCACTACATTGATAAAAGATATTCATTACTCAGATTCTATTTTACCTAATTTTGACAAATCTTTTCTGCCTGATCATTGTCAAAGCTGTATTTATTCCCCCATATAACTTGGATGCAAAGCCTTTGGGAAATGTTTAGCTATCATTTTTTGATGATAACACTTCAAATGTTCAACGCTAATTTAAATGTGGTTCTTTTAACTTCACTTTGGAAGTCTGAATTAGCATCAAATAGCTCAAAAATTAATATCAGAATATGAATGTTGTAATTGATTAGAAACAGTTCTGACACATGATCTTGTGAGAATTTTTAGCTTTACTGTAAAATCAACAATATTTTTCCTATTCCTCACCATGAAAATGTCTCATTACATTATGACTCTGATCCCAGACTGTTGTTTTGATTTAATAGCATTTTGTCCTTTTATAATTTTAAATGTTTCTTATTTTAAACTCAATGAACATCAGAAGCTATATTAATTTTTAAAGCTCTAATTACATGTCACTCTAATTAATGTGTTTTCTTTATCAGACACCTCAAAATTCTTTTCACATCTGAAACATCTAGATAGCTTTCAATCTTCCACAGTCTTCGAGGTATAATTAGTCACTAGGGAGGATGGCTCCCTACCTTTCAATTTTCTTCTAGATACTGCAATGTTACCAGGCCTCCCTTTTAAAATATTCCGAGCTTGGTTTGGAAGAAAATGATATCATTTGTCCCTATTACTGGAAAAGTTTGTCATCACCTGGTTATTCCTCTTGGTTATTTCATATCTTGGCAGTGGTGTGCCCTTCAAAAAACATAATTAAGTAATGAAATTGAACTGTCTCCAAGTATTCCTTAAGAACCTATTTTTGTTCTTAAAGCTTTCTCCCTTAGATTTTGTCCTTAGTTCAAAACTCTGTTCTTGCCTATATTCTGTCAAAGATGCACAGAAAATGTTTTTTACGGTACAAATGTTTCAAAGGTATTCATTGTGTGACAGAGTTAATGAGTCTCCACAGAACAACACTCATCAGCTAATGGGCCATAGTAGAATGAGCCTATAGAAGTCACTGAGATACAGAATGTTGGAGAAATTTACAGCCAGTCTATCAACAGGGTGTACTAGACATTTAGTCATAAACTAGATGCCTAATTCAGAGTTGGTTCCGTTTAGCTCAGTCGCTCAGTCATGTCTGACCTTTTGCAACCCCATGGACTGCAGCACGCCAGGCTCCCCTGTCCATCACCAACGCCCAGAGCTTGCTCAAACTCATGTCCATCAAGTTGGCTATGTCATCCAACCATCTCAGCCTCCTGCCTTCAATCTGTCAATTGGTTACCTTTTGTCAAAGGTGTAATCCCATGAAAGTCCCTCATCAGGGGTAGTGTCAGGAAAAACACAACTTCTTTGTTGGAGTTACATGCCTATAACTGGAAGTCTCATTCCTGAAATTGTCTGAGAAAGATGTCTATGATACTTAGTGTCTCTCTAGTAATTCCTGACATAGCATGATTCTAAAGTGCATTCTGTTCATTCCAAAGGGGTGGCTTCTTCTTAATAGAACTGTAACTTGTTTTAACTGATTGTCTTGGCATGACTGTGCAAGATACAAATCAAGATACAGGGAAAGAACTCAAAGTATATCGAGGAAAAAGATAAAACAAAATTTAAAGCTAAATAATAATAAAGATTTGCATAGTATTTAATATGGATAAGCCACTGTTCTCAATACTTCATGTATTTTAACCTATTTAATTCTCTCAAGAAGTCTCTGAGCTTAGTTTTTTTACTATGAATTCCATTCTTTAGATATGGATACTCAAACACAGAAACCAGCTCACAGTCACAGAAAACACTGATTTCAACCCAGGGAATCTGGCTCCAAGGCTGGGCTCAGAAACACTACAATACTACACTGTCTCTCTTTTTACTTTTTGGTCACATTTTAAATTTTTTCTTTTGTATCGGGGTGTAGCCAATTAACAATGCTGTGATGGTGTCAGGTGAACGGAGAAGGGGCCCAGCTAGACACATACACCTATCTTTTCTTCTCTAAACCCCCCTCCAATCCACTGAGCAGGATTCCATGCGCTTTACAGCACGTGCTAGTTGGCTATCCGCTTTTAAATATAGCAGGGTATTCATGGCCATCCCACACTCCCTGACTTTCCCTTCCCCCTGGCAACCATAAACTCATTCTCTGAGTCTGTAAGTCTCTTTCTGTTTCATAAGTTCATTTGCATCATTTCTTTTTAGACTCCACATATAAAGGATGTCATATGATATTTCTCCCTCTCTGACTTACTTCACTCAGTGTGACTGTCACTAGGTCCATCCATGTTGCTGCAAATGGCATTGTTTCATTCTTTTTAATAACTGAGTAATATTCCATTGTGTATATGTGCCATTTCTTCTTCATCCGTTCCTCTTTCAATAGACATTTAGTTTGCTTCCATGTTGTGGCTATTGTAAATAGTGCTGCAATGAACACTGGGGTGCATGTATCCTTTTTGGTCATGTTTTTCTCTGTATATATGTCCAAGAGAAGGATTGCCGGGTCATATGGTAGCTCCATTTTAAGTTTTTTGAGAAACCTCCAGATTGTTCTCCATAGTGGCTGCACCTATTTACACTTCTACCAATACTGTAGGATGGTTCCCTTTTCTCCACACCCTCTCCAGCATAAAATACATGACCGCTCAGTCCTGAAATGACGTGGTCCCTCCCTGCTTCTTGGGTCTCAACACATACCACTTCTCTTTCTCACTGTCCTTCAAACAGGCCATACACTGTCGTTTAATACATTTCAGCAAGCAAAAGAGTTCCAGAAAAACATCTATTTCTGCTTTATTGACTAGGCCAAAGCCTTTGACCGTGTGGATCACAATAAACTGTGGAAAATTCTGAAAGAGATGTGAATACCAGACCACCTGACCTGACTCTTAAGAAACCTGTATGCAGGTCAGGAACCAATAGTTAGAACTGGACCTGGAACAACAGACTGGTTCCAAATAGGAAAAGGAGTACGTCAAGGCGGTATATTGTCACCCTGCTTATTTAACTTATATGCAGAGTACATCATGAGAAATGCTGGGCTAGATGAAGCACAAACTGGAATCAAGATTGCCAGGAGAAATGTCAATAACCTCAGATATGCAGATGACACCACCCTTATGGCAGAAAATGAAGAAGAACTAAAGAGCCTCTTGATGAAAGTGAAAGAGGAGAGTGAAAAAATTGGCTTAAAGCTCAACATTCAGAAAACTAACATCATGGCATCTGGTCTCCTCACTTCATGACAAATAGATGGGGAAAGAGTGGAAACAGTGGCTGACTTTAGTTTTTTGGGCTCCAAAATCACTGCAGGTGGTGACTGCAGCCATGAAATTAAAAGACGCTTACTCCTTGGAAGGAAAGTTATGACCAACCTAGACAGTATATTAAAAAGCAGAGACATTACTTTGTCAACAGAGGTCCATCTAGTCAAGGCTATGGTTTTTCCAGTGGTCATGTATGGATGTGAGAGTTGGACTGTGAAGAAAGCTGAGCACCGAAGAATTGATGCTTTTGGACTGTGGTGTTGGAGAAGACTCTTGAGAGTCCCTTGGACTGCAAGGAGATCCAACCAGTCCATCCTAAAGGAGATCAGTCCTGGGCGTTCATTGGAGGGACTGATGTTGAAGCTGAAACTCCAATACTTTGGCCACCTGATGCAAAGAGCCGACCCATTGGAAAAGACCTGATGCTGGGAGGGATTGAGGTCAGGAGGAGAAAGGGATGAGGATGAGATGAGGATGAGATGGTTGAATGGCATGACCGACTCAATGAACATGGGTTTGGGTAGACTCTGGGAGTTGGTGATGGATAGCGGGGCCTGGTGTGCTGTGGTTCATGAGGTTGCAAAGAGCCGGACACAACTCAGCAAATGAACTGAACTAATTCCTCAAATGTTGACATTCACTCTTGCCATCTCCTCTTTGACCACTTCCAATTTACCTTGATTCACGGACCTAACATTCCAGGTTCCTATGCAATATTGCTCTTTACAGCATCGAACCTTGCTTCTATCACCAGTCACATCCACAACTGGGTATTGTTTTTGCTTTGGTTCCATCCCTTCATTCTTTCTGGAGTTATTTCTCCACTGAGCTCCAGTAGCATATTGGGCATTGGGGAGTTCATCTTTCAGTATCCTATCTTTTTGCCTTTTCATACTGTTCATGGGGTTCTCAAGGCAAGAATACTGAAGTGATTTTCCATTCCCTTCTCCAGTGGACCACGTTTTATCTGAACTCTCTACCATCACCCATCCATCTTGGGTGGCCCTTCATGGCATGGCTTGTAGTTTCATTGAGTTAGACAAAGTTGTGGTCCATGTTCTCAGATTGGTTAGTTTTTACAATTTTGGTTCTCATTCTGTCTTCCCTCTAATGGAGAAGGATAGGAGGTTTATGGAAGCTTCCTGGTGGGAGAGACTGACTGAGGGGTAAACTGAATCTTCTTCTGATGGGTAGGGCCATGCTCAGTAAATCTTTAATCCAATTTCCTGTTGAAAGGTGGGGCTGTGTTCAACTCAACATTCAGAAAACTAAGATCATAGCATCTGGTCCCACCATTTCATGACAAGTAGATGAGGAGACAGTGGAAACAGGGACAGACTTTATTTTGTGGGGCTCCAAAATCATGGTAGATCGTGACTTGCAGCCATAAAATTAAACTACTCTTGCTCCCTGGAAGAAAAGCTATGACCAACCTAGACAACATATTAAAAAACAGAGACATTACTTTGCCAACAAAGGTCTGTTTAGTCAAAGCTATGGTTTTTCCAGTAGTCATGTATGGGTGTGAGAGATGGACTATAAAGAAAGCTGAGTGCTGAAGAATTGATGCTTTTGAACTGTGGTTGGCAAGACTCTTGAGAGTCCCTTGGACTATAAGGAGATCCAAGCATTCCATCCTAAAGGCAATCAGTCCTGAATATTCATTAGACGGACTAATGCTGAAGCTGAAACTCCAATACTTTGTCCACCTGATGTGAAGAACTGACTTATTGGAAAAGACCCTGTTGCTGGGAAAGATAGAAGGTGGGAGGAGAAGGGGACAACAGAGGATGAGATGGTTGGATGGCATCACCGACTTGATGGACATGTTTGAGTAAGCTCCAGGAGTTGGTGATGGACAGGGAAGCCTGGCGTGCTGCAGTCTGTGGGGTTACAAAGAGTTGGACACGACAGAACAACTGAACTGAACCGAGGACCCTAGTAAGAGTCCTTCTCTCTACCCCGTTCTTAAAACTGATTTTCTCTGCTTCCTTCACATAGCAAATTGTTACAAGAGTGCAGTTGTAAGTCCCACACAGAGATTAACTGTTGCTCCAAGTTCAGTTCCCAACTTTCACAAGAAATGGATGAGTCTAGGTTAGGTCAGATAGCTAATCCTGATCTAATCAACTCTGCTAGGAATTAGAGTCATGTAAAACAAATATAGGTGTTGAGCGCCTACCTTAATTGTAGGCATGTGTTCTTAGAGGAAAAGGATTAGGCTGTCACTTCTGTAAGTGTGTAATAGCATGAGTAATTTGACAAATAGAATAGAATAACTAATTATCCCAATAGATGGTGAAGTCACTCAGTCATGTCCGACTCTTTGTGACCCCGTGGACTGTAGCCCACCAGGCTCCTCCGTCCATGGGATTCTCCAGGCAAGAATACTGGAGTGTGTTGCCATTTCCTTCTCCAGGGGATCTTCCCGACCCAGGGTTCAAATACAGGTCTCCTGCATTGCAGGCAGACGCTTTAACCTCTGAGCCACCAGGCATATATAAAACATGCCATAAACTGTAAAACTCTGCACTTACTTATTGGTTTATTTCTCATATGTTTAGGTCTCAAACACATACTATCAAGTCAGAAGAGAAGGTAGTTAGTTCCTTGTATTCATTTGACAGAACAGAAGGGAGTTAGTTCCTTGTATTCATTTGAGAAGTGCATACTAGCTCATGGTACATCTCCCTAGACAACCTTGAATGAAATCCTATGATTTTGACATAAATGGATTGGGTTCTTATCTGTTCTATTTTTAACATCACCAGCCTCATCCAGAGGAGGAATGTATGTCTCATGATATAATACAGGGAAGTATTTGTATATTAAAAATAGGTTAAATTAATTGGTATAAATTCAGTATTTTTTTTAACATGATGAATCTTTCTGTTAGGATTTGTAATGTAGTAGTTGAGTGAATACCTTATGTGGCTTGAGTCATAAATCTGATGCAAACGCAGAATTGATTGTTGATGTTAAATAGGGGGCAAAAACAGCTATACTGCCAACTGATATTGGTGATAAATTTTAAAGTATTTATAAATATTTTTATCATTCCTAGGAGGTCTTTGTTAATGGGCATTACAGCTAAGAAATTAAGATGATGTGTGGAAAACCCAAAATGGTCAATTTATCATTATTACATTTTTGTTTATTCAATTTGAGACATATATACATTAGTATCTGACAAATCTTGGCATGAGTGCACTGAAAATTAATGTAGAACATCCATGGCTAGAAAGAAATGTTATTTCTAAACCTGGAGACTGAGAATGTAAAAAAGTGTCAGTATTTCAGATCTCTGTCTTCCTATTTGTGAAACTTACTTGGTAGGAATCTTAAGGATGTCTAACAGAACCCATATTTTACAAGAACAACTATTAACTTGTCCTCATCGGCTGTAAAAAATGTTCTGGCCAAATGAGCATCACAATCCCTTCTAGAAAATTAGTCTAGTCACTTGATCACTGACTATTATGAAAATCATGGAAACTAAAAGTATACCATAGTTTTTAAATAGCAATTCTTTCCCCCAAAGCTCAATGTTTCTATTTGGAAAGCAAATCTTTTGCTGTGATTATAGTTGGGGAAATTGGCCTTTCTGGTTCATCTTCTGACCCAGTTAATACTTCCACTTTCCCAGAGATAACACCTAGTTCAGTGAATTATCAAGACCCTTGTTAATCAAGCCCTTAAAAGGCACCTACAAAACTACTCGGTGCAGTTAATACAGAAAGGAGATGTACAGAGAACATAAACAATGTAATTTATTCAGTTTTCTTAAAAAGCTTTCATCAATAAGCAAGATAAGATCAGGAAGAACTGCATAAAATGCTGTATATGATTAAGGATGAAAATTCTGATGGTTCAAGAGCTATAAAAACAGATGGTGATGAAAAGAAAGGTAAATAACTTAGAGGAAAGACCTCTTAGAGAAGGTAAGACTTTAAACTTTTGAGAGAACTTGAAGGATGAAGGAGGTAAAGTTACAGAGAAAGGAAGAAGAATAAACATAGGATTAGGAAGAATAGCATTTCTCAGCTTGAGTATTATTTTTAAGAAGTAGAGGGGAAATCAGTCAATTTATAGGATGAGCCTTAAATTTCAAGCACCGGAAATTAGGTTTGCTGTAGTAAGAACTAAGAAGATTCTACAGACTGTAGATCAGACTTCTTTGAAGTTTTTTAAAACTTGTCAACTTAGAATTCTTTACTCAAGAAAAATATCTTTCAAAACGAAGGTAAAATTAAAATGTTTCTAACATACAAAAGCTAGGAGAATTTATTACTAGTGGATTTTCTGCTCTAAGGAGTACTAAAGTGTTTTAAGCAGAAGGAAAATGACATCAGATGAAAATATGGATCTATGCAAAGGAATGAGAAGCAAAAAAATAGTAATTACATAAGTAAGTGGAAAAGCCTACTATATTATGATATAAATGTCTTTAAAAGATAATAGTCTGTTTAAAGAAAAATAACAGCATTGTATTATAGGGTCTATAACATGTAGAAGTGAATGTATGGTAACAGTATCACAAGCACAAGGAGGGGAGGTATGGAAGTACACTGTTATAGAGTTCTTATATTACACATGAAGTGGTATGTCATTTAGAGCAAACTGTGGTAAGTTAAACATATATGCTTTGAACCTAAAGCAACCCTATACACACACACACACACACACACACACACACACAAGAATTATAAACAATAAGTCAATAGAAGAGATAAAATGAAATAATAAAAAATAGTTAATCCAAGGTTCCCTGCTGGTCCAGTGGTAAAAAATCTGCTTGCCAAAGCAGGAGACACAGTTTGATCCCTGGTCTGGGAAGATCCCACATGCTGCAGGGCAGCAAAGCCTGTGCACCACAACTGAGCCTGTGCGATAGAAGCCAGGAGCCACAACTCAAGCATGCTGGAGCCTGTGCTTTGCAGCAAGAGAGAAGCCACTGTGCTGAGAAACCTGTGCACCTCAAGTAGAAAGTAGTCCCTGCTCACCGCAACTAGAGAACAGCCCACACACCAGTGAAGGCCCAGGTTAGCCAAATAAACAGCTAAATAAATAAAAATTTTAAGAAAATAGTTAATCCAGAAGGACCCAAAAAAAGCAATAAAGGGGGATAAGGAACATACGGAAAAATAGAAAACAAATGATAAGATGGTAGATTTGCACTCAGCTATATCAGGAATCACATTAATCATTAATGATCAAAATATTCCAATTAAAAGGCAAAAATTGGATTTTAAAAAAGAACAAGATTCAAATATATGCTACTTAGAAGAAACCTACGTTAAATATAAAAACACAAATAGGCCAAATGCTAAACAGTAGGAAAAGATATACTATGCTATCATTAATCACAAACATTAATGTCAGATAATATAGATTTTAGAGCAAAGGATATTATCAAGGATAGAGACCCATTTGATAAATGATAGAAGACTCAATTCATTCAAAAGACATAGAATCCTAATGGTTTTATACCTAATAATAGAGCTTCAAATTACATGTAAGAAAACAATAAATCTGCAAAGAAAAATCAACATACTTACAATAGATGGAGTTTTTAATGTGTCACTCTTAATAACAGAACGAGTAGACAGAAAATCAGTAAGGATGTAGAACACTTGGATAACACTATCAACCAAACTTATCTAATTAAAAAGTATAGACTGTTCACCTAGAAACAAAATGCACATTTTTTCAAGTGCACATTAAGCATTTATCAAAAATAAATCATATTCAGGGCAAAAAACAAGTTTTATTAAACGAGAGTATTTCTGTTATACAGAATATGTTGTGTAACCATATTGTAGTTAAAATCAATAATAGAAAGACATGTGAAAAATGTCACATATTTGAAAATTAAATATTATACTTCTAAATAGCCCAGAAGTCAAAGAAGAAATGTTTTAAAAAACAGAAGATACTTTGAACTGAATAAAAATGTGGGATGCTGCTAAAGCAATACTTAGGGGAAAATTATCGCAACTATGGTTATATTTGAAAAGAAAAAAGGAAATAAATCAAGAGTTTCAACTTCTACGTAAAGAAAACCAAATTAAACACAAACTAAGCAGAAAAAAGTAAATGATCAAAGACAAAATGAGTAAAATCCAGAAAAATAGTAGAGGAAATCAATGAAATCAAAAGCTTGTTCTTTATAAACCTGTCTGACCAGTAAAAACAAAATAAAGACATAAATTACCAATATCAGAAATGATAAAGGCAACATCATCTTATATCCTACAGACACTTAAAGGATATTGATAGATATAAAAGCAATAATAAAGGAATGTTATGAACAATGTTATGCCAACGAAATTAACTAGATGAAAAGGTAAAAAGTCATTGAATGTCTACCAACCCTCACTTGAAAAGTTGGTAACTAGAATAGTTCAGTATCTTTTAAAATATTGAGTTTATTGTTAAAAACTTTCCCATATAGAATATTCTACCAAATATTAACATAAGAAATACTACTAACCCTAAAGATCTTTGAGAAAATTGAGAGGAAAGAAACACTTCCCAATTTATTCTGTGATGTCAGCATTACCCTAAAAATAAAATCTGAGAACTTCACACAAAAAAAACAAAACAGGAGAACTACATAATAATATCTCCTCATGAACATAATGCAAAATTTCTAAGCAATCTGAAGTAGTAACCTATGTCTTTGTTGATTGTAAAGTGGTTGCTCCCAGTTCTCACTTCTATAGTCACAGTTGGCTTATATAACAATTAGCTTCACTTCTTCTTTTAGAATTTGTATAGGGACACACTTTCCAAATTTGAAGCCATTTTTTGTTAACTTTTTAATGAAGTTTAATGAACATATAGAAAAATGCCTATTCATAGAGATAAGCTCAATGAGCTTTCATGCACTAGACATACTTGTGAAACCAGATCAAGAAACAATGCATTTGACTGAAGCAATGGTATAGGCTTGGTAAACTCAAAATCTCCAAGACAGGCTGGAGACCAAGAGAACAGCAGCTTGAGTCCAAAGGCAGTCTGCTGGAAGAATTTTCTCTTGCTTGGTAGGGGAGAGGTGAGATAATTTCAGTCTCTGAAATTTTAAATGGCACATTAGACCAGTTAATTTAATAAATATATATAGTGCATTCCATCTAGAAACAGCAGAATATGCATTATTTTTAATTACACATGGAACATTCTCCAGGATAGATAACACAGTAGGCCACAGAGAAAGTCACAACAAATTTAAGAAGACAGGAATTGTATCAAGTACATTGCAGATCACAACAGTAAGACACTAAACATCAATTACAGAAAGAAAAATGGATAAAACACAAATACATGGAGAATAAAGAGCACACTACTAAAAAACCAATAAGCCAATGAAGAAATCAAAGAGGAAATCAGAAAATATCTTGACACACACTAAAATAAAAGCACAACTTTCCAAAATGTATGAGACACAGCACAAGCAGTTCTGAGAGGAAATTTATAGAGATACAGGCCTAACACAAGAAACAAAAAATATTCTCAAATAAAATACTGAATCCACCATCTAAAGGAACTAGAAAAAGAAGAATAAACCAAGCCCATAGTCAGCAAAATAAAAATATCAGAGTGGAAAAAAATTTTAAAAATAGAAGAAAAGACCAATGAAACCGTGATCTAGCTTTTTGGAAAAAGTGAACAAAATTGATAAGCCTTTAGAAAACTCATCAAGAAAAAAAGAGAGCCCAAATCAATAAAATCAGAAATGAAAATAGTGAAACAACAACTAATATCACAGAAATACAAACAAGAGAATTCTCTGCATATTTATATACCAACAAATTGGACAACCCAGAAGAAATGGATGAATTCCTAGGGGAAAAAAAAAAGAAGTGATCTTCCAAGACTGAATAAGAAAGAACTAAATAATCTGAACATATTGATTACTAGCATTGAAATTGAATCAGTAATCAAAAAATTCCCAACAAAGTTCCAGAACCTAATGGCTTCACAGGGGATTTCTGCCAAACACACAAGTAGAGTTAATACCTAGCTTTCTCAAACCATTCTAAAAAACTTAAGAGGAGGAAACACTTTTCAAATCCATTCTATGAGGCCACCACCCTGATACCAAAACCAGACAAAGACATTACCAAAAAAAATAATAATAATAAAATTTACAGGCCAATATCCCTGATGAAGATAGATGCAAAAGTCCTCAACAAAATATTAGTAAACTGAATTCATTTATACACTGAAAGGATCATACATTGACTCAATCGGGATTTAGACAAGGGATCCATGTATGGTTCAATATATACAAATCAATCAATATGATACACCACATTAACAAACAAAGGATAAAAATCAAACAACATCCAGTCATGATAAAAACTCTCAATAAAGTTGGTATAGAAGAATGTAAGGCTATTTATGACAAACCCACAGTTAACATTGTACTTAGTGATGAAAGTTGAAAACCTTTCCTCTAAGATCAGGAACAAGACAAAGATGCCCACTCTCACCATTTTTATTTAACATAGTATCAAAAGTTCTGGCCATATCAATCAGACAAGGAAGAGAAATAAAAGTCAACAAAATTAGAAGAAAAGAAGTAAAACCATCCTTGTCCTCAGATGTCATGATACTATATATAAATCTCTGAAGTCTCCACCAAGAAACAATTAGAAATATAAGTGAATTAGTGAAGTTGCTGGATACAAGATTAATATACAGAAATATGCTGCTTTTCTATGTACTAAAAATGAACTATCAGAAAGAGAAAGCAAGAAAACAATCCCATTCACAATCTCATCAAAATGAATAAAATATCTAGGAATAAATTTAGCCAAGGACATGAAAGACCTATACTTGGAAACTATATAACATTGATGAGGGAAATTGAAAATGATACAAATGAAAAGATATCCCATATTTATGGATGGAAAGAATTAATACTGTTAAAATGTTAACACTATCAAAAGCAATCTACATATTTAATGCAATCCTTGTCAAAATACTCATGACATTTTCCACAGAACTAAAACAAATAAGTCTAAAATTTGTATGGAACCACCAAAGACCCCAAATAGCCAAAGCAATCTTGATAAAAAAGAACAAAGCTGGTAGTATCATACTCTGTGGCTTCAGACTATGCTATAAAGCTATAGTAATCAAATCAATAAGGTACTGCTACAAAAATAGACACAGATCAATGGAATAGAATAGAGAGCACCAGAAATAAATTCATACCCTTATTTGCTCAATTAATCTGTGATGAAGCAGGCAAGAATATACAATGGGGGAAATATAGTCTATTTAATAAGTGATGTTGGGAACACTGAAGAGCTACATGTAAAAGAATGAAATTAGAACATTTTCTCATACCTTATACAAAAATAAACAATGGATTAAAGACCTAAATGTGAGACTGGAAGCCATAAATCTCCTAGAAGAGAACAGGCAGCTCACTCTTTAACATAGGTCTTAGCCATATATCTTTGAGCCTGCCTTTTCAAGCAAGGTAAATAAAAGCAAAAATAAACAAATGTAACCTAGTCAAACTTAATAGCTTTTGCACAGCAAAGGAAACCATCAACAAAACAAAAAGACTAATGAATAGGAAAAGATATTTGCAAAGGATATGTCTGGTGATTAGTTTTCTGTGATTGTGGTTTTCATTCTTTTTGCCCTCTGAGGGATAAGGGTAAGAGGCTTATGGAACCTTCCTGAGGCGAGAGACCGACTGTGGGGAAAACTGATTCTTTTTCTGATGGGTGGGGCGGGGCCAAGCTCAGTAAATCTTTAATCCAATTTTCTGTTGATGGGCAGGGCTGGGCTCCCTCCCTGTTGTTTGACCTGAGAACAAACTATGGTGGAGGTAATGAAGATAATGGTCACCTCCTTCAAAAGGTCCCATGCAAGCCCTGCTGCACTCAGATTGCCAGGAGAAATATCAATAACCTCAGATACACAGATGACACCACTCTCATGGCAGAAAACAAAGAAGAACTAAAGAGCCTCTTGATGAAAGTGAAAGAAGAGAGTGAAAAAGTTGGCTACAACTCAACATTCAGAAAACTAAGATCATGGCATCTGGCCCCATCACTTCATGGTAAATAGGTGGGAAGACAATGGAAACAGTGAGAGACTTTATTTTTCTGGACTCCAAAATCACTGCAGATGGCGACTGCAGCCATGAAATTAAAAGATGCTTACTCCTAGGAAGAAAAGCTATGACCAAACTAGACAGCATTGACGTTACTTTGCCAACAAAGTCCGTCTAGTCAAAGCTATGGTTTTTCCAGTAATCATGTATGGATGTGAGAGTTGGACTCTAAAGAAAACTGAGTGCCCAAGAACTGATGCTTTTGAACTGTGGTGTTGGAGAAGACTCTTGAGAGTCCCTTGGACTGCAAGGAGACCCAACCAGTGAATCCTAAAGGAAATCGGTCCTGAATATTCATTAGAAGGACTCATGCTGAAGCTGAAACTCCAATACTCTGGCCACCTGATGCGAAGAGCTGACTCATTTGAAAAGACCCTGATGCTGGGAAAGATTGAAGGCAGGAGGAGAAGGGGGTGACAGAGGATGAGATGGTTGGATGGCATCACTGACTCAATGGACAAGAGTTTGAATAAGCTCCAGGAGTTGGTGATGGTCAAGGAAGCCTGGCGTGCTGTAGTTCATGGGGTCGCAAAGAGTTGGACACGACTGAGTGACTGAACTGAACTGATGTCTGGTGAGCGGCTAATATCAGAAATATATAAAGAATTTATGCAACCAAGCAGCCAAAAGGCAAATAACCCAATTAAAAAATGGGCAGAAGATCTAAATAGACATTTCTCCAAAGAAGATCCAGATGGCCAATGAGCATGTAAGAAAATGTTCAATATCACTAATCATCGTGGGAGAGGAAATCAAAGCTGAAATGAAATATCACCTCACCCCTGGCAGAATGGCTATTATCAAAATGAAAACAAATAATAATGTTGGTGAGGATGTGGAGAGATGGAACCCTTGTGCACAGTTGGTGAATATTAAATTGACATTGCCATTATGGAAAACAGTATGGAGGTTCCTCAAAAACTTAAAAATATAACTGTTAAAAAATATATATAACTGTTATATGATCTATCAATTACACTCATGGGTATTTATCCAAAGAAAATGAAAACTCTAACTTGAAGAGATATATGTGTACCAATATTCATAGCAGCATTATTTACAATAGCCAAATACGGAAGCAACCTAAGGGTCCATCAACAAATGAATAGACAAAGATGTGGTGAATATATATATGATTGGCCCTGGAGGGTATTACACTCAATGCAATAAGTCAAAGAAAAAAAAAAGACAAAGAGTACATGTTTTCAATTATATGTGGAATCTAAAAAATAAGCAAATGAATATAACAAAACAGGAATAGACTCAGAAAGAACAAACTAGTGGTAGTTACCAGTGGATAGGTGGGTTGGGGCAGAAGGAAAACAGGGAAGGAAATTAAGAGGTAAAAATTACTATAAATACATAAAATAGTATATAAGAATGTAATGTATTCCACAGGGAATATGGCCAGTTATTTTATAATAACTTCAAATGAAGTATAATGTGTAAAATATTGAATTGCTATGTTGTACTCCTAAAGCTAACATAACATTGTGAGTCAACTATGTTTCAGTTAAAAATAAAATGAAAAACATGTTCACAGAAATATATGGAATAGTGTTTGACCAAATATCTGGCACCTTGACTCAGCCATGTTGATACATAAAATTTACCATTAGAGAGTGGAGTTCATCCTCCTTGCAAGAAGGCCACTATGCTCTGCAACGCTGACTAAGCAAATGTTCTGGGGCCAATACAAGTTGCAAAAATTAATAAGGCATAATGTCTTAATTTTATAGATTTAAATATGCTTCACAGTGATGTTTATATAAGTATATATTTAAAATTTTTCATCCTTTGAAATTCCAATTTTTAGAAAAAGTTTATTTGAAATATCATTGACATATAACATTGTATTAACTTTAGTTGTACAACAAAATGACTTAATATATGTATACTGTGAAACTATTATCACGATAAGTTTATTTTTATATCCATTACCACACATAAATCTAAATTTTTCTAGTGATGAAAACACTTAACATTTACCTCTTGGCAACTTTCGAACATACAATGCATTATTATTATCTATAGTCATCTTGCTATACATTATATCACTTAGATTTATTTATAGCTGGAAGTTTGTATCTTTCCATCACCAAATATTTGGGGTTGCTTTTCTGTATGTGTGTGGTTTTTAAATTTTTTGGCCATGTGACACAGCATGTGAGATCTTAGCTACCCAACCAGGGATCAAGCCTCTGCCCCCTGCAGAGGAAGTGCAGTCTTCACCACTGGACCTCCAGAGAAGTCCACTACATGTCTTAAAATACAAATTAGAGTTGTAATCTTACCTTCCAACCAGAATGGGTTGTCTTTTAATATATTATGGTGTATATTTTTTCCTTAATGATGCAAGGATTTTTAAAAAGCAGTACTGATAGAAGTGAAAAAGTTGTGTCAGTTTAAACAATTTGGTAAAGGAAAATGTTTGGTATTGATTTATGTTATCATTCCAAATATTATTTTTCTATTCATTTATTCTATTCATATTTACTTGGTCTTGAACTACAATTTACTTTCAAGTTTCTTAGAACACAACCACAAAAACAATAATCTGGAAAGTCACTTAACTCATGGGAAACTATATAAATGCAGTTATATAAAATATAACTGCATCCTTTTATGCCATATAAATCCCCTGTTGTTTAAGTATTTTATTCATTGCATTTTTTAAATAAAGGTCTACAGAGAAGTCTAAGATTCATTTATATTTGGCCAGTGGATATTTTTATACTCTGTATTTTGAGTAAAGAAGAATCTATTTAAATCCTCTAGCAAGAGGAAATGCATCTACTTCAGACAATTGAGTTTTGACAAACTCAGTTTCATTTTGATTAGGTTTTCTCTCTGAGAAGCAGCTGATGCCATTACTTGTCTTGTTGTCCTTGGAGATTCAATTTCACCTTTGTATATACAATAGCGGGGAAACACTGTAGCCTGGGCAGTTTTGGTTTACATTTGGTCTCCTAGAATTTCATTGTAATAGTTTTGTTTGGCATCCAAATTCTATGTTAGTCCCAGTTTATATTCCCCTTCAACTGAATAATTACTAGTCACCACATTTCCATAGTCCCTGCCAACATTTTGTCCTTTCAGTGGTACTGGAAAGTAATTTTTGTTCTGATTGTGTTTGTTTGCCAAGGGCATTTATTACCAAGACTTGATAAAGGCTCTCATTGGACCACATTTTCTTCAGCTGTTTCCACTCATACTCAAGACCTTGACTAGCCCAGTTGGTTTGTTTGTTTAAATTCAAGGTTGTTTTTTTCCCCCCATTACATGCTTTCATGATCTGGAAAGTTTTAGGGAATTATTTTTTTAATCAACTATGGGATCTTTTGAAAGCCAGAAATGTAGAGAAAATAACTTCACTAGTTGAAAAGCAACATAGTGAAAGTTAACAGCTCAAACTTTGGACTCTTGGGCCAGACATATAGGTTTGAGTGCTGGTTCCACAACTTGCTGACGTCTCTGTACCCTTATTGCCAAGTCTTACAAGTAAGGAAACCAATAGTTACCCATATATAAGGTTACTGTGAATAATGACTTATACACAGTAAGTGCTCAGTGTTATGGAGTTCTAGATACACTTTGTCTTTGGAGTAAGTAATTCAATAAATTAAATCACTTAGGTATTTAGTAAATTCTGTAGTAGGCTAGTTGAATTAATCAATAGAATGCTATAGTCTCCATATACATACTCCTTTAAGCTCAATTAATAAAATTTAGATGTATTAAATAACCTTAGTGCCTCTCCTAGAAATAAATATTAATCATGAACCTACATGTTTCTAAATCATTCCAGTAAAATGACAGCTCCTTCTTAAAAGTCATTAAATTCAAATTACCATATTTCATCAATTTAAAGACTCTTCTGTTTCTTCAACATTTTAGCATCTCTTAGGATGCATTTTACAATCTGAAATTGTAAATCACAATGAGCCAGGCCTTGCCTAAACACGCTACAGCTCAATCCTTTCCCACCTTTCAAATTCCCATCATTGAGTTAAACGCCTGGTTAATATTATATGTGTTGAGTTTAATTGCCATAATAAATATCTATTAAAAGATGACAGTATAACTCAGTATTAAAACAAAGAAGATGCTCTGTCTGAAAGGTATGGAAAGGTATGGAAACAGAGCAGTTGGGTATACATCTGCATTGAAGAAGTAGATATTCATCTTTGAAGGGATAGTCACAGTTCCATTTTTTCATCCATCAAATGCTTTCTAGAATCTAAGAAAGGCTAAAGCAAGTATAAAAATGTTACAGTTTGCTCCCAAAACACTTGAAGCTGTCTATTGGTCGCTTCTTCCAGTGGTCATGTATGGAGGTGAGAGCTGGACTGTGAGGAAAGCTGAGCACCGAAAAATTGATGCTTTTGAACTGTGGTGTTGGAGAAGACTCTTGAGAGTCCCCTGGACTGCAAGGAGATCCAACCAGTCCATACTAAAGCAGATAAGTCCTGAGTGTTCATTGGAAGGACTGATGCTGAAGCTGAAACTCCAATACTTTGGCCACCTCATGTGAAGAGTTGACTCATTGGAAAAGACCCTGCTGCTGGGAGGGATTGGGGCCAGGAGGAGAAGGGGATGACAGAGGATGAGATGGCTGGATGGCATCACCGACTCAATGGACATGAGTTTGAGTAAACTCCTGGAGTTGGTGGTGGGCAGGGAGGCCTGGCGTGCTCCGATTCATGGGGTTGCAAAGTGTCGGAGATGACTGAGTGACTGAAGTGAACTGAACTGAACTGAGTGAGGTCTGCAGTTTGTGGGCGGAAACCTGCAAATTATTTTGGAGAAATGTTTTTTAAAGTGCTATACCCTCAATAGTTTTAAAAAAAGATACTTTATGTTGGGCAATACTGTGTTGGGCAAAATTATGTGGGAAAATCGCAATATTCCATGGTATTGTGTGGAAAACAAACATCAACAACACAAGCTAAAGAGTGAGTCAGAAACATTGGACTCAGAACATGAAGTCTGAGAAATACCTTTACTAATTTAGTGGATTTATATTTTCCTTTTTATACTTAAGGAGAGGAATCTATGATTTTTTAAATTAAGTCAAAGTCGAAAAGAGCTCCTTCAGTAAATATTAAAAATGTAAGTGATGTGTAGATATGGCATATACTGGCAGCATTATTTTCTTCTTTTGTGATATATAAAATAATAGCACAAGTTAAACTGATAGAATCTTATCATTTACAAACTATAATAAGCATTAGTAGCAGTATCACCCAGTACTTCTTAAACTTTCTGTGGTAAAGAGACTAGTTGTTTTAATTTCTAATCCATCATAAATAGATATTTCGCAAACTATAAGAAAAATGAAATTAAAAGAACAAAAATACAAGTTAATCCTTTACATTGTTAGATACAACAAATGTAAAATTACTTTTTCAGATTGCTCTAAATGTTTCCCAGTGCTGATGCTTACATTCTAAACTTATCTTGCCCCAAATCAGTAATAGTTCACAGACTAACCCAGTTTGAGGACCACGCTTTGAACATCACTGATCGCGGGTGCAGGAGGGTGAGAGGAGCTACCCCACATTCAAGGCCGGGAGGCGGCTGTGAGGAGATACCCCTCGTCCAAGGTAAGGAGCAGCAGCTGCGTTTTGCTGGAGCAGCTTTGAAGAGATACCCCGCATCCAAGTTAAGAGAAACCCAAATAAGACGGTAGGTGTTTTGAGACGGCATCAGAGGGCAGACACACTAAAACCACAATCACAGAAAACCAGCCAGTCTGATCACAGGACCACAGCCTTGTCTGACTCAATGAAACTAAGCCATGCCGTGTGGGGCCACCCAAGACGGTCGGGTCATGGTGGAGAGGTCTGAAAGAATGTGGTCCACTGGAGAAGGGAATGGCAAACCACTTCAGTATTCTTGCCTTGAGATCCTCATGAACAGTATGAGAAGGCAAAATGATAGGACACTGAAAGAGGAACTCCCCAGGTCGGTAGGTGCCCAATATGCTACTGGAGCTCAGTGGAGAAATAACTCCAGAAAGAATGAAGGGACAGAGCCAAAGCAAAAACAATACCCAGTTGTGGATGTGACTGGTGATAGAAGCAAGGTTCGATGCTGTAAAGAGCAATATTGCATAGGAACCTGGAATGTTAGGTCCATGAATCAAGGCAAATTGGAAGTGGTCAAACAGGAGATGGCGAGAGTGAATGTCGACATTCTAGGAATCAGCAAACTAAAATGGACTGGAATGGGTGAATTTAACTCAGATGACCATTATATCTACTACTGTGGGCAGGAATCCCTTAGAAGAAATGGAGTAGCCATCATGGTCAACAAAAGAGTCTGAAATGCAGTACTTGGATGCAATCTCAAAAATGACAGAATGATCTCTGTTTGTTTCCAAGGCAAACCATTTAATATCATGGTAATCCGAGCCTATGCCCCAACCAGTAACACTGAAGAAGCTGAATTTGAACGGTTCTATGAAGACCTACAAGACCTTTTAGAACTAACACCCAAAAAAAGATGTCCTTTTCATTATAGGGGATTGGAATGCAAAAGTAGGAAGTCAAGAAACACTTGGAGTAACAGGCAAATTTGGCCTTGGAGTACAGAATGAAGTGGGGCAAAGGCTAATTGAGTTTTGCCAAAAGAATGCACTGGTCATAGCAAACACCCTCTAACACAAGAGAAGACTCTACACATGGACATCACCAGATGGTCAACACCGAAATCAGATTGATTATATTCTTTGCAGCCAAAGATGGAGAAGCTCTACACAGTCAGCAAAAACAAGACTGCGAGCTCACTGTGGTTAAGATCATGAACTCGTTATTGCCAAATTCAGACATAAACTGAAGAAAGTAGGGATAACCACTAAACCATTCAGGTATGACCTAAATCAAATCCCTTATGACTATACAGTGGAAGTGAGAAATAGATTTAAGGGACTAGATCTGATAGACAGAGAGCCTGATGAACTATGAACGGAGGTTCGTGACATTGTACAGGACACAGGGATCAAGACCATCCCCGTGGAAAAGAAATGCAAAAAGGCAAAATGGTTGTCTGAGGAGGTCTTACAAATAGCTGTGAAATGAAGAGAAGCAAAAAGCAAAGGAGAAAAGGAAAAATATCCCCATTTGAATGCAGAGTTCCAAAGAATAGCCAGGAGAGATAAGAAAGCCTTCCTCCGTGATCAATGCAGCGAAATAGAGGAAAACAACAGAATGGGAAAGACTAGAGATCTCTTCAGGAAAATTAGAGATACCAAGGGAACATTTCATGCAAAAATGGGCTCAATAAAGGACAGAAATGGTGTGGACCTAACAGAAGCAGAAGATATTAAGAAGAGGTGGCAAGAATACACAGAAGAACTGTACAAAAAAGATCTTCATGACCCAGATAGTCACAATGGTGTCATCACTCACCTAGAACCAGACATCCTGGAATGTGAAGTCAAGTGGGCCTTAGAAAGCATCACTATGAACAAAGCTAGTGGAGGTGATGGAATTCCAGTTGAGCTATTTCAAATCCTGAAAGATGATGCTGTGAAAGTGCTGCACTCAATACGCCAGCAAATTTGGAAAACTCAGCAGTGGCCACAGGGCTGGAAAAGGTCAGTTTTCATTCCAATCCCAAAGAAAGGCAATGCCAAAGAATGCTCAAACTACTGCACAATTGCATTCATCTCACACGCTAGTAAAGTAATACTCACAATCCTCCAAGCCAGGCTTCAGCAATATGTGAACCAAGAACTTCCAGATGTTCAAGCTGGTTTTAGAAAAGGCAGAGGAACCAGAGATCAAATTGCCAACATCCACTGGATCATCAAAAAAGCAAGAGAGTTCCAGAAAACCATATATTTCTGCTTTATTGACTACGCCAAAGCCTTTGACTGTGTGGATCACAATAAACTGTGGAAAATTCTGAAAGAGACGGGAATACCAGACCACCTGACCTACCTCTTGAGAAACCTGTATGCAGGTCAGGAAGCAACAGTTAGAATTGGACATGGAACAACAGATTGGTTCCAAATAGGAAAAGGAGTACGTCAAGGCTGTATATTGTCACCCTGCTTATTTAACTTATATGCAGAGTACATCATGAGAAATGCTGGGCTGGATGAAGCACAAACTGGAATCAAGATTGCCGGGAGAAATATCAATAACCTCAGATATGCAGATGATACCACATTTATGGCCGGTAGTGAAGAGGAAATAAAAAGCCTCTTGATGAAAGTGAAAGAGGAGAGTGAAAAAGTTGGCTTAAAGCTCAACATTCAGAAAACTAAGATCATGGCATCTGGTCTCATCACCTCATGGGAAATAGATGGGGAAACAGTGGCTGACTTTATTTCGGGGGGCTCCAAAATCACTGCAGATGGTGACTGCAGCCATGAAATTAAAAGACGCTTAGTCCTTGGAAGGAAAATTATGACCAACCTAGACAGCATATTAAAAAGTAGAGACATTACTTTGCCAGCAAAGATTTGTCTAGTCAAGGCTATGGTTTTTCCAGCAGTCATGTATGGATGTGAGAGTTGGACTGTGAAGAAAACTGAGCACTGAAAAATTGATGCTTTTGAACTGCGGTGTTGGAGACAACTCTTGCGAGTCCCTTGAATGGCAAGGAGATCCAATCAGTCCATCCTAAAGGAGATCAGTCCTGGGTGTTCATTGGAAGGACTGATGCTGAAGCTGAAACTCCAGTACTTTGGCCACCTCATGTGAAGAGTTGACTCACTGGAAAAGACCCTGATGCTGGGAGGGATTGGGGCCAGGAGGAGAAGGGGACAACAGAGGATGAGATGGCTGGATGGCATCACCGACTCGATGGACTTGAGTTTGAGTAAACTCCGGGAGTTGGTGATGGACAGGGAGGCCTGGCCTGCTGCGATTCATGGGGTTGCAAAGAGTCAGACACGACTGAGTGACTGAACTGAACTGACTGATCTTTGTCGCTGTGAAGTGACTTAATTGTTAAACTGTCAGATCTTCTCAGTGATGCCAGGTACAGTTCATAAAAAGATGAATCTTAGGTTTTCTTTCTTAAACATAGCATCTTATATCAATTGAACTTGACAGTTTATAAAGCACTTGTACTGATGAAATTTAGTCAACTTAGCTGCATAGTTTTTCAGGCTTTGATATATATTCTGTATTCGAAATACATCCAGATTGCTAACAGAGACCCAAAAAAACCATAGCCCACCTCAAAAACAAGATCAGCATTTTTACTGGACAGAAATGCAAAACAAAGGAGAGGACAAAGCTGGAAGCAGGCAATCCCAGCCAGGAGTTTAACCGAGACCGAGTAAATGAACCGATGCCAGAAGGCAATAGAAACACTGACTGACTACTTTAAGTAAGAGGCTGACTTGAGGCTTCCAAGCTGGTGAAAGAACACAGACAAAAACGGCTTCTCAGTCAAATTGTACAAGAAGCTGTGAGCTGAGGAGGCAAGGATATAGACACCATTTTTCAACTGGGTGCTGGACCAAGCCTCCTGCTGGTTCAGCAACGGAACTGCAACATCCTCTGCTATCAAAGAGCTTTCTTGTGCCTCAGTTCAAGTGACTTTCTCAACTGCATGTGTCCTATAGAGGAAAACTGAACGTACGCTATTATTCCTGTTTTACAGAGGAGAAAACGGAGGCTCAGAGAAGTTGCCTAAGATCATACAGCATTCAGGCAAATACCAGAATCAGGACTAAGACTCCTAGCTGCATTGTATGAGCCACTTACTGTGTATCTGAAAAACACCCTGTGAGATATTGCAGTACAGTTAGAGTTACTAGGATTGCTACTAGAAAACTTATTCTTTGATTCCAAATTTAAGTACTTTTAAATTAAAACTGAATGGGTATTATAATTTGTGACTCTTTCAATAATTTCCCATCTCAAACCAAAGGATGTCAGTATTTTCAATAAAGTTTCAGCAGTAGGGGAAGTGGATAACTTTTTTCCTCTTACAATTTAGTATATTGATTTCCATCCAGTATTATCAAACTCTAAAGGGAAAGAAGGTCTTCAAGAAAGAAGAGAGAGGATCTTCATATTTGATTAGGTGGGGAGAAAACCAGCAGCAATAGAATCTAAAACTTAGACAGGACTTCTCAAAGAGTTGAGAAGATAATGGAAAAGGATATGCTTGGATCCATCCTGGAATTTTGCAAAATAATTCCAATTTCACAAAACTTTACTTCCTCTAATTAACATGGCTCAGGAGATTATAAATAAAAGTGACTTAATTCCAATACACTGTATAAATCAAATCACAAAGTATGAAAAAAGCTTTGTCAGATCTTTTAACCAGATTGTTTTTTAATTCAGAAATTCTAGGCTACATTTGAGGGAGAGTCTCTGAAACCAAAGTACCAACCAGATGGTTTAGGGGTCAGCCTTGAGCAGATACAGAAACTACTACAGGGAACATAGTTAAAGTGTCAAACATGAGAATCCTTTAAAGACACCCATACTTTGCCCAAGATGCTAACAAAACTCCCTCTGGCTAACTTTACCCCTGGTGTCTCCCTGCTGGCAAATAATAAAAGTTCCAGTCCTCCAGTTCCCTTCTCTAAGCTCACCAGTTACCTTGTTCAACTAAGTAAACACAGTATAGGAAAGGATATAACATTCTAAATTTCTTGAAATTATATGGAGTTTCTTAGTAGCTACGCTTTTTAGTTTAAAAAGTCAATATATGTTTATGTTTTAAAATGTACTCTTATTCAATGCTCTTTATTGTTCTGACAAGACATTAAAAGTCATATTATACTGTCAAACTTAGATGTGTTTACATGTACACACTTCTTGGCATATAATTCCTTGTTTGCACTTTGAGGTTAATAGAAGTTATATGATCATTTCAGGGCATACAATGGAAGGGTTGGAAATGAACACATCTTGATTCCTTATACCATGGATAAGATACTAGAAATGCTTATCCCATCTTCTTCAAAAGCAATCGGAATCAATGCCCTTAACCTCATCAACCATTAGGAAACGATTCCACACATATTATCTCACTTAAAAATTGCTCATGTCTCAGTCAGTCCAGTGTTCTTGCCTGGAGAAAATCCCAGGGACGGGGAGCCTGGTGGGCTGCCGTCTATGGGGTCGCACAGAGTCGGACACAACTGAAGGACTCAGCAGCAGCAGCAGCAGTCAGTCTGTTTCTTTCAAGATTATCAGATAGGATAAATAGTGAAGAGACTATTGAAATGCCTTAGCAATTAAGAGTATTCAGAAACAAACCATAAGCTGCTTATGATTAACATGTTCAGCCAAGCACTTATATATTGAGGGACATTTTTTTTTCTTTTTAATTTCTAAAATGGAAATCTCTTATCTCATTTATAGAAGTAGGAAAATGTTTTTATTTTTCCTTTTGTTCGTTTTACTGTGTGACTTTTCACAGAATCTTAGTGAGTGAAGTCCATTGTCAAATTCCATTCAGCAATTGAGCTTATAGACCAGGTTCTGGGGGGAGAAAAAAAGATTTAGTCCTGCTATGACACAGGCTTATACCCATATAATGGCTGAAATGAATGCATTTCTAACTATTTATGTATCCAAATAATGCTTTAAATCCTTTTCTACATAAAAGAGAAAACTGCCAGAAATTAGTGTTAGTCCTTTACTGATTGAAAATTATGTATCTCCATTGTTGTAGATATTATTCAGCTCCAAATAAACTATTAATTGCAGTATGCATACACTTATTTGTAGTTTGGAAGTTGGCATATGCTTCTGGATTCAGGACTCCTACTGGTTTTAAAAACATTTAGCAGTGTCTGGCAGCTGACTTTTATAGATATATCATTATCATAGATTTGAAACAGAAACTAAAGAGAGCTTTTATCAGAACTTTTAACCTGTTTTTTTAAATTCAGAAGCTCTAGACTATATCAGAGTGACAGCCTCTGAATCATGTCAGGAGCTAGTGAATTAAGATGTTTGTTTTATTGTTGTTGTTTAATCTCTAATTTGTGCCCAACTCTTTTTGCGACCCCGTGGAAGGTAGCCCACTAGGCTTCTCTGTTCCTGGGACTTCCCAGACAAGAATACTGGAGTGGGTTGCCATTCCCTTCTTCAGGGCATCTTCCCCAGCCAGGGATCAAACCCATGTCTCCTGCTTGGCAGGCAGATTCTTTACCACTGAGGCCCCAGGGAAACCCAAAGTACTTGTTTAGTAAGCACTTATTAAATACTTAGTATTCAGACAGTCCTTAGGTGCTGGAGATAAGACTAATAAGACATGATTCATACACTCAAGGAGCATATACAGTGTAAAAGAGAGGACCACCAAAGCAACAAATGTAGCAAAGCTTAGTAGGAGCTGTGGTGGAAGTATAAATGGAATACACCCGGTCCATAAAGGAGGCAAGGGCTGACAATTGCATGGGGCCACAAGGAGTCAGGATGCTGTACGTGGAGAAAGTGAGGCTTGAGCTAAACCTAGAGAAAGTACTAGTTTTCATCACAAGTAGAGGCAGTGTGGGCCCAAGAAGGAGAGTCATGTGAGTCAGGGTACAGTGGTGGGAACCAGCAGTGCGGAACATTTGGAGAACTCGGGGTACTTTGCTGTGCCGTGAGCATCAGACACAAAAAGAACCGTGTTCAGTGACCTGTCAAGCCGAAGACAGCGCAAGTCAGAGTAGAGGCCTTGTATCCCAAGTCAGAAGCTTAAGCAGTACCCTGTGAGCTCACAGCAGTGGAGAGGAGAATGGTGGTTGCCGGGGGCTGGGAGTAGGAGAAATGGGGAGATGCTGATCAAAGGGTACAAAATTCTAGGTATAAGATGAAGTTCCAGGAATCTGATGACTATAGTCATGGTGACTATAGTCAATAATACTGTATTGTGTAGTTGAAAATTGCTGAGAAAGTAGATCTTACATGTCACTACAGGGGGAAAAAGGTAGCAAGGTGAGGTGGTAGATGTGTTAACTAACCCTATTGTGGTAATCATTTTATAATACATAAGTGTGCTCAATCATCACTCTGTACACCTTAAACTTACACAATGTTCTATATTAATTATAGCTCAATGAAGTTTAGGAAAATATCCTGTTAGTAAAGGGCAACCTTTGATAAAGTCCAAACTGGTAGGGATACCGTCAGATTTAAACTTTACAAATTAGAGAGGGTTAGATAGGGAACAGGGACTACATAGCAAGCGTCTAAGTGAAGGGTGGTAAAAACTGAATTAAGGAGGTGCTGGTTGAAGTAGAGACAGAGAGGATATAGGAAGCAGAATCCGTAGAACTTGATCACAGATTGGATGAATTGTTGGATAGATATATGGATCAATGCTTTGCTGATCCATCCTCCAGGCCTTGTTACTATCAATGAAATTAATTTGTAAAACCCCTGGATTTGAAAATGAATGCCTATGAGGAAGGATAATATTTCTAATATTTAACAACCACAAATTTAATAGCACTGGCACTTACACTGGTTTGCAATGTGGAACCAGGGCCAGGAATGCCCTTGCTGTGCCAGAAATTAACTCCTTCTTTGTTGGGCCGTTAGGAGGTCTAACAGAGTCCAGGGGAAGAACTGGGCCACAAGGGGTTGTGGTAGTAGAGAGTTTAACTATTTACTAAATGAGCAAAAGGTCTTTCAGCATTTTAACAGCTGGTGTGGCTGAATATTATTAGCTCTGGCTGTGGTGAAGAACAAAAATAGTTAAGTCCTAAGAGAGATTTATCCCATTTCTAAACAAATCAATAACTACACACATTCATAGGAATCCTGATCTGTGTATCACCAAGCACTTTCTACCAGTCCAAGTTTTGGTAAAAATGGAAAAAAGGTGGAGAGCTGGGAGAAGTAAGTTGGCATTCTGGCTCTGCCTTTTAATATTGTATGACTTCAGACAAATATGGAACTTCATTATTTTCCTTTATAGACTGGAACTAATAGCATTTACTCTACTACCTCCCAGGGTTGAAGTGTGGATCAAGTAACATAATATATACAAAAGAGCTTTGTAAGCTGTGAAGCTCTCTGTAAAAGTTGCTTATTGTTACAATATTAATGCTGTAACCTGAGTTTCCCTAGGTGTCCTCGGGCTGTGGAAGGCTTAATGACACAGGAATGACATTAATTTAAGCTGCAATAGATAGTCCTTGTTTCTGCCTGCGAACTTGGGGTCTCAACCTCTGCAAGCATTCCCCTGATGACTTACCAGAGCTCTTAAACCAATTAGACCTTCACCCTCAGCTGCACAACCTTTGCTGGGCACCATCTCAAGGGATGGTTGTTGCTTGTCCCGAATCAAGTGAATACATTCCCGTGAGACGGCAGTCATATCACTGCTTCTCCTGCGCCTCTCAACCATGGCACTGTCCTGCCAGCCACTGTGGTCCAGCACCGCTCCCCCCTAGAAACTCCCTGCAGGGCCCACACAAGGGAGAAGAGCTGCCCGGGGCCTTAAGTAGTGATTCTCAACCCCAGCGGAACACTGATCTCTCCCAGGGAGATTTTTTTAAAAATCCATGCCTAGTCCCTCCCCTGCCAGACTAATGAAAACCAAATCCCTGAAGATAGAGCAGGGGCATCAGTGTTTTTAAAAAGGATAGAAGGGACTCTGATTCGAGTGAGTGTTGAAGGTCACCCTGTGGGTATGTGCAGCACCTGTATCTCCCCTGCCGTGTTCACCTGTTAGGCCACAGAAACTATTCTGCATGTGTCCCCTGCCTTAGAAGGACCCTCCCGAGCTGTGGCAGAAACCGCCACAGGGACTGGTGGTCTAGCAGTTAAGACTCTGAGCTTCCACTGCAGGGGGCATGAGTTTGATCCCTGGTTGGGGAACTAAGATCCCACATGTTGTGCGGTATGGTCCAAAAGTTAAAAAAAAAAAAGAAAAGAAGAAAGAAAGAAATTGCTATATTACATTTTTCTTTATTTTTCCAATCAGTAGTGATTGCATTCACTCCTTTAAGTGTGAAAAAGTGTTATTTTATTTCTACCTCATCGTTGCCTTTGTTGTGTAGTTTCCAAAGTCGCATCCAGCTCTTGCAACCCCGTGGGCTGTAGCCTGCCAGACTCCTCTGTCCATGGTATTCCTCAGGCAAGAAGACTAGAGTGGGTTGCCCTTTCCTTCTCCAGGGAATCTTCCTGACCTAGGGAATCAAACCCACGTTTCCTGCACTGGCAGGAGGATTCTTTACCACTGAGCCAGCAGGGAAGCCCTTTTTACCTCATACTGTCACCTTATTTGTGTGCTTTATAATGTGGTACATAAATAGACAAAGAAATGTATATTTACATGCTCCAATATTTTACTTACAGGTGTATGGGAGCAAGATTTTGTAGAAGACAATTGTCTTTCTATAAAAATTTATGACATCTCCGTGGTTCTTAGTGTAAAACTAATTTTTCTAATCTGAAAAAGCATCTGCCACTCTTTTATTGAATGGTCTCATACATGGGATGTAAAACTTATGAAACGTTGACTAAACACTAAAAGTACTAGTGAAAGCCACAAGCTTTAAAGGGATTTTTTTTTTTTTTTTTTTTTTTTTTGCAGAAGAGGGTCAAACTGGTCTCCTGATTCCAAAACCAATTTTTTTTTACAATATTTGAATATTGGATATTTAAATGCTGCATATTAGTATGCATATAATCAAAATAAAGAAAATTTTGCCTGTTAGATAAAAATAATAACTTCTAAATTACAGAGAGAAATTTCCTCAGATGTTTTTCAATCTAGTAGTAAAATGCCAATTTGTTTCTTAGCTAAGAAGAAGGCCTCAACCACAAGACTTTTTTCTCTCGTGATAATTCTGCAAATGACACACTCCTTACTTAAGCAACAACAAAATGCCCATCTAAATGACTCATCTCTACTACATTGCTTAGGGATTAAAAAAGGTTCCAGTTACTAGCAAAAGTTCCCCACACAGTTTTACACACACGCACGCATCCCTTTTCCATTCTGTGCCCTGAATTATTTACCCCACTGTACAAAATAAATTATTAAAGCAAAGTAGTTATAGAAAATCCACATGATCATGTTATAAAAAGTTTGAATTTTATTCAAAGATGGAAAAACATTTGCTGTCATTCTCAAATCAAAGCTCTCTTGGGCTCCAATACAGGCCTTTCAAAAGCAGCACTCAAAATTGAGATGAGGAAGTTTGCCCACATAAGAACCTCAGATTCACTTTGTTTAGGAAATGATGGCTGAAATTTAATTCTTTAGATCACATGGCCCAGAACCACTCACCAACTTGGACCCACTCTGAGTTTCCTTAATAACTTGGTCTGTTTAGTTCAAAGATGTGGAGACCTGTTTGTTTATAACTATTTGGAAACATTTAACAAACTATATTAAGATTACCTTCAGGCACTTCATTTATAAGAAAAACTCCAGCTGTTTTCCTCTAGCCTATTTTTCTAGAGGGTACATTTCTTCCATTAAATTCTGTCACCAAGAAAATAATTTTGGTTAAAAATGTTCATCAATTCTCTTTCATCTAAATATCTACTCAAAAAAAATTAGATGTCTAAACTCTTCAAACAGCTCCTCTTACTAGAATGTCAAGTTCCTTTATAGAGTTACCTAATGGATCAGGAATGTAAACTTGTCTTTGGTTACTAAAAAGTGTTCATTTTAGATCTTTCCAATCTCATAATTTGGAGAAGGAAATGGTAGCCCACTCCAGTATTCTTGCCTGGAAAATCCCATGGACGGAGGAGCCTGGCAGGCTATGGTCAATGGTCACAAAGAGTCAGACATGACTGAGTGACTTCATATATATACATAATCTCATAATTTCATTCTCAGGTAATTTTTTTCTTCTCATCATATTTTCTCTGGTCATCATGGGGGCTCGGTTTTTTGTTAAATTCCTCCTGTTTATGTATTATTTATAAGAGGTATTTATTTATACATTGTAATCACCCTGGTCAGCAAAGTCACTCCAGATTTCCTTCATTTATGCACTACACTTTGCTGAGAAATTATAACAAAAGAATGGCATCAAAGATTGTACTTTTACATAGAATTCTGCTCAATGCTATGTGGTAGCCTGGATGGAAAGGAGGTTTAGGGGAGAAAGGATACTTTCATGTGTATGGTTGAGTCCCTTAGCTGTTCATCTGAAACTATCATAAACATTGTTAATCAGCTATATCCCAATACAAAACAAAATTTTTAAAAAAATGGGAATACCTAATTCTTAAGGAATTGATTTCATCATAAATGTTCTTCCATATTATAATAGCAAATATGTAATAAAATCATTGGCAGTGAAAAAAAAAGACTGTGCTTTTATTAGGCAGGGAATTCAGATTAAAATAGTCCCTTACCTAATGAAGAAGACCAAAGTAAATCTTAAGTTATTTACAAAAATTCTGCTCAATCTCTCTCTATTTTTAAATAGATAGGGCTTTTCCAGGGCTTAGTCCCATAAAAATCAGTATTTGGTAAGTCTATAAATAAATAGGACAGTGATGTTTTTCTTTATTTATTGATGTTTAGTTGATGTACAATTTAAGTTACAAGTGTACGGTGTAGTGACTTACAATTTTTAAAGGTTATACTCTATTTATAGGTGTTAAAAATATTGGTTATGTTCTCTGCATTGTACAATATATCTTTGTAGCTTATTTTATACCTAAGAGTTTGTACTTCTTACTCCTCTACCCTTATATTACCCCCGCTTCCCTTTCCTCTCTCCACTACTAACAACTAATTTGTTCCCTGTATCTGTGAGTCTGTTTATTTTTTGTTATATTCACTAGTATGTTGTAATTTTTAGGTTTCACATATAAGTGATATCATATAGTATTTGTCTTTCCTTGTCTAACTTCATTTAGTGTAACCCCAATCAGGTCCATTCATGTTGTTGCGAAGTGATTTTTTTTTTAAGGTCAGTCTAGGAACTGTTAACTTTCCTCACTGAATCTATTTTCCAAATTTTTTGACAATTAAACAATAATATTAAGGAAGGAAAGCAGGGAGTAGGCATGAGTGCAAATATGTATTACAGAGACATTATGATGTTCAGTATTAAATAACCTGCAATATTTAGAGACTATGGCAAAATTTCCAATAATGGGCTAAGATAAAAGGAAGATAAAAAAGGAAAAAGCATCTTGTAACAGTTGAGTCTAAGGAATATGAGAAAAACAAAGCTTTACAAATAGCATCCTGTTATTCATTGGACAAGTTTTGTACAGAGAAAAGTCCTTTAAGTTGTAATTTCATATTTTCACTAATGCTTTCTTCACATCAAGAACATACATGCACATGATACATAACAATGTATAATCTTAAAACACATGGAAAAAGTATCTATGTAAAAGAGAAACTCTAGGGTACTCTTTTATGAAAAGGAAAATACACATTGAGTAATTGTAGAAGATACATTGAACACCACTCATTAAATAAACAAACTAAAGTATATATACAACAGAGTAGTTCTCATATTGTGGTATTGATTATATGAATTAGTAAAAGTAAAATATTGCCATTAATGAGAATTTGAGAAATATAAAATAAAGAAGAAAATATTTTTAGCCATTGTTTCACCAGATTAATGAATAACAAGATTTTTTAAAAGGACAGAAAATCAGGACTGATTTGAGCAACGAAGAAAAGCTAAAGAAAATCTATTATACTCCACAAATATTTGAAGGATAATGGCAGCAAATTACGTTGAATCATTGCCATAAAGGATTAGAGGTATTTGTTGGATTTAGCTTCAAGCAAGAGAGGAAACAGAAATAATCTTTGCTGAGCATCTACTGTGTTCTGCTATCTCAATTCAATCTCACAACTTTGTAATCTGAGGACTGTTATATCTATTTAACAGATAAGGAAAACAGGCCTTAGATGAGCTAACAACTCACTCAAGGTTTTACATGGCTAGGAAGCAAGCAAGAGATTTAAAGCCAAGTCCACCTGGCTCAAATGTCACTTCTGGGGTTTTTGATCATGTTTGAGAAAGCCCCATGGATCCTCCAGCATTCCAAAGGGCAAGAGAAAGAGGTCTAAGAAATTTGGGTCTTATACCACTGTTTCATCTTTAAATAAAATAGTTCCACTTGTTCCTTATTTTGTACTGGAGATCTATGTGAGAGTTCAGTAAAGATAAACAAAGACTGTCCTGAAAAAGCAGAAAGTCTACCATACGATGTTGCTTTCCAGATTAGTTTTTGGACATTCTGGACCTAGAAGAAAACTGTGGCAGATGAAAATGTGCAATTTAACTTTTTTCTGGAGATGTTAAAGGGAAAAATGGACCATTGTATTTTGAGTATAGAGTACAGTCCCTTTTCTTCCTGTTGTACAAGAATGTACAAGATTGTCTCTCAGATATCCAGAAGAAGGATGACAAATGTGGAGCACTCAAGCCCTTGGCCATCATGGCTATTCAGTCACTACTGGATCAAACCAGAGTCTTAGAACGTTTTTCAACAGAACGTTCCCAACAGTTCAGCCAGTCAACCAAGTATGTGAGCTACTTAATTTTACTTATACAACATCTTTTTCCATTAAAAACAAACGCTTTTTTTAAACTTTTTCCTAGGATCAGCATTTTTTAAAAGAATTCAACCTGAATTTAAAAAAAAAAGAAAAGTCTCAGTTGTGTCATGGTAACCAGTGAAGAAAACCATTAAACTGTGGCCTTTACTATTTTTTTCCTTCATTGTTACCCGTGACTCATAACTCCACTCTTTTCCTTCTGCTTCCATGCTTTCATTGGTCTCTACTGGGCCACTTAACACAAGCTAAATGGAAAGAGTAGAAGAAAAAACTTCCTGTAGGCTTCCTGTCAACTTGCAGATGTACAACCCTTTTGGAATTATAGATCTTGTGGGTTATTGCACTTTCATAAATGCAGTTCGGACAGTGTTAGTGTGAGTGCCAATTGCAAGAGCTCTTCTCTTAATATCAGAGCATTCTGGAAGTAGAAGATGTCAGGGAAGGCATATGTGTGTCCCCAAGCCCAGGTCACTTTCACCTTCTCCACAAGAAGGACATGTCAGGCATCAAGATCAAACTAACAGTGATAGAAAGAAATGTAAAGACTGAAGGATCAAGGGAAAGTATTACTAAGTCTAGGGGTCAGTAAAGGAGACAAATACTAGTCTCTCCTTTTGTAAGAAGATATAAAACAAATTGGAGGTTTAGAAATTTTGTTAGGCAAAAAGAAAGAATTTTTAAAGCTAAAATAGGGTAGGAGCAATTTTTTTTTTCTACCTTTTAGGAGTGAAGATTTGGTTGATGGAAATTTGTCTAAGACACTTTCAAGCTTTCAGGAGATTTACGGGGCTGTGGAGATAGGTAGGAAAGGAAGGAAGGAAGATGATGTGTGCTTTCAAAATGTCTATGGAAGGCTGAGATGGAAGATCTGTATGCTGGCAAGAGTGGCAATGGGAGCTTCAAGCTCTTCTTCTTACTTGTCCAGCAGTTTTATCATTAGGAGAAAAGGTAGAGATTTCAAGAGAATTGCTCTCCAGAAATAGAGATCTATCAGGCAGAAAAGAAACCCACAATATGCTGCAGTAACAATAGCAAAGCTTTATTGGTTTAAAATAAAATTTTTCTTCTTTTTCAATCTGCTTGTTTACCTACTTGGCTCAGAGTATTCATTCAGAGGACACCCACCATCTCACAGTCTTGGTAGAGCCCCTACCATCTCAAACATTCCAGAGAGAAAAGAGAATTCTGAACATTCTCAGGCTATTAAATGATTTTCCTCTAAGTATTGTAACACATGTTACTTCTGCTCTGACGTATCAGCCAAAACCAATTACACTGCCCCACTCAGACACAATGAGGATGAGAAATACAACTCCATGTGCCCCAAACAGGAGATAACAGGGAATATTAGTGAACAGGACTAATAACTGCTTAAAGAGAACATCCTCATGTCTCTCAAAAACCTGAGCAAGTCTGAAGGAGTCCCATTGCAGGCCAGAGGAAGACTGTTCCTAACATCGCTTCTGCTCGCATATGAGAGCACAAAACAGAAGTTATATACAACATATTATGGAGAACCTCTAAACTGCCTGATTCCTGACTTCTGGCCCATACTAATAAAATTTATAATACTTGAAGCACCTAAGCTACTATGGAAAAGACTATGCAATTGCCTTAAAAAACTAGAAATAAAGTTACCAAATGATTCAGCAATGCTATTTCAGGCATATATCCAGAAAAGATGAAAACTCATATTTGAAAAAATACATGAAACGCAGTGTTCTTAGCAGCACTATGTGCAATAGCCAACACATGGGAGCGATGTGAGGTCCATCGATAGATAAACAGATAAAGGAGATTGGTATATGGCCGCCCGCTCCAGTATTCTTGCCTGGAGAACCCCATGGACAGAGAAGCCTGGCAGGCTACAGTCCACGGAGTCACAAAGAGTCAGACTTGACTGAGCAACTAACACCCCTCCTGCATATATATATATGGCATTGTTTATATATATATATGTGGCATTGTTTCATTTTTTAATGAAACAATGCCATTTGCAGCCAATATGGATGGACCTAGAAATTATTATGCTAAGTGAAGTCAGTCAAAGAGAGAAAAACAAATATCATATAATACCACATATGTAGAATATACAAAGTACAGATTAATTTATTTACAAAACAGAAACAAACCTAAAAAACAAACTTACAGTTATCGAAGCAGACAGTGAGGGAGGGATAAATTAGGGGTTTGAGATTAGCAGATGTACACTGTGCCGTGCTGTGTTTAGCCACTCAGTTATGTCTGACTCTTTGTGACCCCATTGACCGTAGCCTGCCAGGCACTTCTGTCCATGGGAATTCTCCAGGCAAGAAAACTGGAGTAGGTTGCCATGTCCTCCTCCAGGGCGTCTTTCCAACCCAGGGATTGAACCCAGGCCTCCTGCATTGTAGGTGGATTCTTTACAGTACAGTCTGGGCCACCAAGGAAGCCCAAGAATACTGAAGTGGGCAACCTATCCCTTCTCCAGGGGACCTTCCTGAACCAGGAATCGAATCAGGGTCTCCTACATTGCAGGTGGACTCTTTACCAGCTGAGCCCAGGGAAGCCCAGCTACACACTACTATGTATAAAATAGACAAACAGCAAGGAATTATTGAATAGCCCAGAGAAGAATATTCAATATCTTGAAATAAGATATAATGAAAAAGAATCTGAAAAAGAATGCATATGTGTTTGTATATATATACGTGTGTATTGAATCACTTTGCTGTACACTGAAACTAACATCTTATTATAAATCAACTATACTTCAATTTAAAAAAAAATCTTGGAGCACCTAGAAAATGCATCTATAGCAAAGATATAATAAACTGTTATAAAATGGCTGGAGGGAAACCCACATTAATTTAATCAAAGATATGTATTATGTGCTCAGTCACTCCTCAGTCATGTCCAACTCTTTGCAACCCTTTGGACTATAACCCACCAGACTCCTCTGTCCGTGGGATTTTCCAGGCAAGAATACTGGAGTGGGTTGCCATTTCCTCCTCCAGGGGACCTTCCTGACCCAGGGATCAAACCCGTGTCTCCTGTCTTCTGCATTGCAGGTGGATTCTTCACCCGCTGAGCCATTGAGAAACAACTATGTATTATGAAATAGCTGCAAATTAATTCAATACAATTATTTATAATAAGAGTAGAAACTAGTTGGAGCTATCATTGAAAATAGACTCTCAAGGAGATTTCTCCAACAGGAAGAAAAAAATATATACTAAGAGCTAAGTTCATGTATTAAAAAGACAAATAAGTTACTACTTCCTCTTTCAAAAAGTCAGGGATGTCAACTGTATTTTAACAGTTGGTCAAAGGAAAAACTAATACTAGGTCTTTATTCTTCTGAACTAATATCAATACCATCTTTCCAAATCCTTAGTAAAATGACATCATTGTCATTATTCCAGAAGACTTAATGGAAAATAGTTTATATAAATCACCAAATAATCAGATTGAGTTCATATATGTAGACTTAAATAACCAGGAATGTAATACATACCAAACATCTGGCATATCATAGTCGAGCACTTGAAGAATGATTGATATATCTATACTATCAAGTTACTGGTTTCATGGCAATCCAACTTTTCCTTGAAACAAGAACAGACTCAGATTGTCATGAAGCTTTGTGATAAATTTGTGTTTGGAATAGTCATCAAAGAATTAAAAACTAAATTTTCTTTGAAAAGTAATGATAGCTTAGTTAATGCATCTAAAATCATAAAAGACATATTGGCTATAGTTTTTATTCTTGCTTTACTTATGTTTTGACTGCTACTTTTCTATCATAAGAATAATAAATTAGATAGCATAAGGCATCATTTTGGGTTGTTTAGTTGCAAATAACATAAACAACTCTAAATTACAAAAGCATAAAAGGAATATATTGTAAGAATCACAGGCAATTTATAGAACCAAAGAGAAGCCTGTATTAGGCTTGAAAAATAACAGGAATTAGTGCATCAAACTGGACCAGGGTGAAGGAGTTAATCGACCACCACAGGATGAGGAAACTCCCATCAGTTTTTAGGTTTTTGCATCATTCTGCTCCATAGTCAGCATCCCCTCTGGGCCAAGTTTAATTCACAATTCCACCCCTTAGCTGGGGTGGGGCAAAATACCTTATTGATTGCTGTATTAGTCTTGCACACAGTGGAAGGAAGGTAATTTTCTAAAAAGAATTTGGGTTATTTACCTATTAAATGAATGCTTTAAAACAGTTATCTATGACACTAGGGTATATTCTGAGGAGATTTTGGAGTTGCTAAAATACTTCAGGGGGTGCCTATAAATTTCCTCAAAATTCCCTTTAAAAGTCTGAAATTTGAATTCTGATCTTATTAGATTTTCACTCTATATACATTGCATGTGTATATGCAATTATACACGCATATGTGTATACTTGTCTGTGCATAAACCAAGATTTGTTTTTTAAAAAATAAGTTACTAGGAAGCTATCAGGATGCAATTAGCTTATACTATAAAATCTTTCAGAACATTGGTAGTAGAAAGGAGAATCTGAATTACTTAAATTTAACTCTCAGGTACAAAGCATGGAAACATAACACACATTCCAGAGCAGTAAATATTGTGACAGCACTGAAAATTAACTTGTGTGTGGGGGAGAGGGTGAGAAATCATATTTATGTTAATAGAGATTCTAGATTATGATGGACTTTGTATACCAGAAGTTTGGAATTTTACCATGTAGGCAATGAGACGTTGGTAAAATTTATTTATGTATGAAACGATATGATCAAGTTTGCATTTGCATTTGTTTAACCCCTGATGGAAACGGATAGGCTAGATTAAAGGAGCAAATCACAGGAAATAACTTGGTTAGGCAACTGGCAATGATTTAGGCACAACTAAGTGCTGACTCTGGAGAAGGCCGGAAAAGCCCATGGACGGAGGACCCTGGTGGGCTGCAATCCACGGGGTCCCAAAGAGTCAGACACGACTGAGGGACTTCACTTTCACTTTTTACTTTGATCATTGGAGAAGGAAATGGCAACCCACTCCAGTGTTCTTGCCTGGAGAATCCCAGGGACGGGGGAGCCTGGTGGGCTGCCGTTTATGGGGTCGCACAGAGTCGGACACAACTGAAGTGACTTAGCAGCAGCAGCAAGAGCTGACTCATTGGAAAAGATCCTGATGCTGGGAAAAACTGTGGGCAAGAGGAGAATGAAGCAACAGAGGATGAGATGGTTGACTGGACATGAGTTTGAGCAAACTCAGGGAAATAGTGATGGCCAGAGAAGCCTGGTGTGCTGCAGCTAATGGGCTCGCAAAGAGTCAGACACAACTTAGAGCCTGAACAACAACAGCAAAGTTATAGGAACTTGACCTAAGTCAAAGACAATGAGAATGGATCTAGAAAGAAGGGAACTGTGTTATGTAGTTTTTTCTCTACCACAGCCTCCTCTAAATCTTAGAGGTGTGGAGCAACAAGCATTTATTTTTCTTGTCTATGGGAGGGGAGGGTTTTTCCCCACCATGATCATCGGGGGACATTTGTCAGTGTCTTGAGATATTTTTGGTCATTACAATGAAGAACAGTACTAGCAGCATCAGTGAGTAGAAGCCAGAGATTTCACTAAACCTCCAACAGTACACAGGAGAGCTCCACCACCCTCCAAGAGCCATCTAATCTAAGCTGTCAGTGTTCTGAGGTTGAGAAGCCCCAATTAGCTTATGATTCCACAGGTCCAGTTTGGTCTGATCTTAGCAGGGATTCTAAGGGATTCTGCCCTCAGCCAGATGGTCCATGTACGTGTGGTCAGCTAGATGGTCAGCTGAGTGTTGGCTGCTCTGAGGTTCTGCTGTGAGAGCTCCTTTCTGATACCTATCAAGTCTTATCCTCCTGCAGGTTGACCAGGGGTCCTTCAAGTGCTGGAGGCAGGGCTCCAAAAGATGAAGAAGAAATATACAGGATCTCCTGGGGCAAACACTGCTGTGAGTGTCAGAGAGCAAACGCTATTTGTTGCCTGTGTCTCATTTTGTGAGTCAAAGAAAGTCACAAATTTAGCCCAGATTCAAGGGATAAAGAAATACTCTTGTGCCTTTTGATGTGAGGGTTATAAAGAATGTGATCATTTTGCATTCTACCCTAGAGACAGACTCTTGGCATAGCTAGGAGGTAGAATCAAAACAGCTAGTGGCTGCGAGTGAAAAGGAAGAGATACTGACATTAAAATTGTATTGACCAGAGATCATGAATAATTGAATCTTGTTTTTGGCTACCTACTTCTTTGCATATTTCCCAGAGAAAATTGTATTCATAGAGAACCAAGCAAGGTAAAAATGACCCTCTTTATTTTCTTTTTAATATTTGTTTAATTTATTTATTTGGCTGTGCTGGGTTGTAATTATAGCACACAGGATCTTCGATCTTCACTGTACTATGCAGCATCTTTCATTTGTGGCATGCAAACTCTTAGTTGCAGCACGTGGAATCTAGTTCCCTGATGAGGAATTGAACCCAGGCTCCCTGCACTGGGAGTGTGGAGTCTTAGCCACTAGACCATCTGGGAAGTCCTGACCCCCTTTTGTTTCTATCTGAAGATTTTGATTCAAAGATAAAAAAGTTCAATCCTAAAAATCTACGCTTAAAGCAGAAGGAAAGATCTTCTCTGTCTAATCCATTGAAAAATATAATTCTTTCTCCACTGTGGAGAAAGGACACATCTGTGAGAGGGAAGGGAGCAAAGGAAAGAAAGGGAATTGGGGGGAAGGCCTGGTGCTGGGTAAGAGAGGACAGATGAGGAGACACATGGCTGATATGGTAGGGCGCCCTGGGAGCTTGCAGCAGGCTCTTAGGAGAACAACACATCCTGAAAAGACTCCACCCATGCACACTCTCCCCACAAGGGCAAGGTCAAACATAATGCTCCCGAACCTCGTCAGTCTCTGGTCCTATTTCTCCGTCAGCGAAGTCCAGAGCCCTGCCCTTCAACCTGATCCACTCATTTGGAGGAAACAGCAGAAGGAAGCTGTTCAGCCTCAGCTTCCAACCCCTAATCAGGTAAACTGTTAGATACAGGACTGACAGAGAGGAAAAACTCAAGACAACTCCCACGTTTTAGACTAGGTGCAGTGAAGGCAGTGTTTCATCTCAACTAGACATACCCAACTATGCTGAGAAAATTCCTCCCCAGCATACTTGGTCATGGATGTGGTGTGTATGAAGACATTACCCTTTCAGAGTATGTAAAATGAGAAAAGAAACAAGTCAAGAGCAGGAACTTGGAAAGCATTAGCATTTAAACAGCAAGTGGAAAAATAGGCTCATAGAGTAGGCTCGATGACTGGCTGGAGACTTAAATAGAAATCAGGAAGAAACAGGGGAATATTTTCTAAAGATTGAAAAATTCACAAGAGTGGGTGGGTGTGGGGGGAAGTCTCAAAACAGAGGGGATATATACATGTAGCTGATTCACATTATTGTACAGCAGAAACTAACAGAACATTGTAAAGCAATTATACTCCAACTAAAAAGCACATAATAAAAATCAGAAAATTCAAAAGATGTGGTTGTGGTCAACACAGTCAAGTGCAGCAGTGGTAAAGTAGGGATAAAAACTTAAATGAACATTGGCTTTGGCAATGGTGATTCATTGTAAATGAAAAATGAGTGTAAGATTTCAAGTAATGATTATTATTTTATTGAATAGATATGGAGGAAGAACAGAGATATATGAACACTTGTGATTAAGAGAGTTTTTTATGTAAGGAGATTTGGGTATATTTACATGCTGAAAGGAAAGACCCACTAGAGCAATTGAAGATATAGAAAAGAAGAAGAACATGATGAAGCAATCTCTCAAAAGATATAGAATAAATGAGATGAAGAAGAGCATGTTGAAGGAGTCTCTTTTAAAGGAATAGGGGAGTAAAATCAAGTAAGCAAAAAAGATGAGGAGTAGGAGGTTTTCATGCTGGTAGCTGTTGCTTTATGAAGCAGGGAACAGCCATCCATCCATGTTCTAAATGAGATGGTGAAAGGGAATGGGGTAGTTTTAACTGGAGGGCCAGAGGACAGTGATGAATATATTATTAGACTCTACACATGCATTTTCCATTCTATAAGGATTGTGAGGAACTCAGAGTAAAAAAAATAGTGATGACTAACATATCTACAAAATATCATATATTTCCACTGGACATTGAAATGGAGGATGATATAGCACTGCTTATCTTCAAATACAGGGGGTGAGTCAGGAAACATTTGCGAGCAGTACTGAAATGTATTTATCCCACATTTATTAAATAACCATACCATTCCTCCAACAAATAAGGGATCCATCATCCCAACCATTAAAGAGCTTGAAATTTGTCAAGGAGGAGAAAACCAAACAAAACATTATAAGGGACACTAACTGCAGTAGAGATGCACATGGTTCTCTGGAAGTGGAGGGGGAGGCACTTAGTTGATCAAGAAGGGAGGAAAGGATTGAAGTTTGAAGAAGAATTCTGGAAACAAGTGACAAACTGAGAATTGAAGAAGTTCATTCAGAGGCGGATGCAGGGGAGGGGGTGGGGGGATCAGAAAGGGCAATCTGAAAAACAGAATCAATGGGCAGAGATGGAAAGAGACTCTCAGGAAGAATCAACTCAAACAGGCAAGTCAGAAGCCCTCATCCCTCTACTAGCTGCTTAACCCCCTTTTCCCTTTAAAGTTCCCAAACCCCTCACATGCATTCTAGATTTTAAATAATGGGGGCAGGAAAATCAGGACTTGCCTCTCCTCCACTCTTCTCATAAATGAAACACTTGCCAATATTATCCCCATCATCAAGTTCTTGCTACATAATCTGATGAATACAGTTCCACTGAGGAGTCATAGATTCATCATTGCTTTGCATCTAACTCCTTATAAAGTATGTTCTCATACTTCCAGACTCAAAGTCTTTTTAACAGAGACCTGAGGATAGAGAAAAGGGACATAGAATGGAAAGAGTGTCTCCCAGCGTCTCTCCTCAAATCATATGTCAAATCACACTTACTCCACTTGTACCTTAATCCTGGCTCTGAATAACTGAAAAGTTTGCATTGTGTCTTGAATTTTTAAAAGTAATACAATGTATAGTCCATGTACCACATTAATTCAGCTTCAGACTTGGACAAATTACTTTGAACAACTTCAGCCCCTAAGCAGGGTTAACTGGAAAATGCACCCTCCTCCATGAAGGGAGCCTCTGGGGAACCTGGTGAATTTGGAATGTTAAAAGTAATTCAAATATGTACAGAAACAATGGAACAAGAAGTATGATTTCTTAAAAGCTGGTTAAAAATGCTATCTGAGTTCAATTTAAAGTGCTATTATTCTAATCTTTCTATTAAACAATAAAACATGAGAGAAAATATTACATGCTTTCCTAACCTTAGTTTATGCATAAGAATGTAATTTATTTTTTAAAGAATACAAACACTACAGTAATTCTCAAAAATACCAAACTTTGAAATCCTCTTAGTTAAGAATTAAGTTTTTGAGGGAACTGCCTAGATATGCAAGGAAGGGTAGATAAATGCATCTTTAAAGTAATCATAAAATCTATTTCATAATGCCCTCACCTGTGTTTGTCAGAGCCGGCAGCAAACAATGCTAGCTTTACTATTGGTTTCACTTACAACAGTGAGGACAAACTTGAGCAGGATTTTAAAATCTAGAATCATGTTCTTTTAAAAATTAAAGAGAAGCTTGAATGTATCAGATAGTTTAGAGTGATATTAAATGAATTTCATTGCATTTCTTTCTTTTTTTCTTTTCTTTTTCTTTTTTTTTTTTTTTTTTACCAATAAGGCCCCAGAAGTGCTGAGGATCTATTAAATAAAAAAGAGGAACAATAAGCATCCCAGAACATCATCTGGGATGATGGTAGTACTAAAGCCCACAGGGACACCAGGCTTATTTGTTGTCTTAAAATATCAGATTATCTCTCTGTCTCTGTCTGTCTCTTTCTCATTCTCTCACCTCTCGCCCCCCTGCCACACACACACACAGACTTCCATAAGAAAACCTCTGATTTTTAAGTCCATATTGTATCGAATCCCCCTTTTTAAAAAAGTATTAATATTATTAAATTATTTTCAGCCACAGAGCAGATAACATTTCTAAAGAACCCTCAGCTGTTATCAGGAAGGACAAATCAAGAAGACTAAACTCACTATTATTCCTTATCTCTAAATAACTCCATTAAAAAGAAAAAAATGCACAACACACACACATAAATTTTTTAAGGACATGTGAAAGATAGATAGATTTGATAAGGAAGATGCTTTCTTGGCACAGGCCTCAATTTCCTTGACAATAGGATATGACCATATGAAAACCTCATTAATGCACACTTTAATAAGTTGGAATTTATGGTCACTCAGAAAAAAATTAAGTCAAAGTATATCTGATTGTGTGAAAAGTTGTATTAGAAAGCTGTATCTCTAGGTCTGCAAATTATTTTTGGACATTTTTATTTATGGAAATGCATAAAATTATAGAAAACTTTTAGGCAGTGTTTCCCTAACCACCACCTCCAGTCTCCCTCCAGTTCCCTTCCCATTCTCTTGTTCCATCTCCTTAGGCAAAAGACTTAGAAGCACCCTAGATGAATGATTACAGGCTGCTGCTTCTTTTTTGCTCAGGAAAAGTTTCTGCACATTGTTTTTGTTTTTCTTTTAATTAATATTTATTGGAGTAAAGTTGCTTTACAATATTGTGTTACCCTCTGCTATACAGCAAAGTGAATCAGCTATACATATGCATATATCCCCTTTATTTTGGATTTCCTTCCCATCTGGGTCACTGAAGAGCACTGAGTAGATACAGTTCCCTGAGCTGATTAGTAGGTTCTCATTAGTTATCTATTTTACACAAAGTATCAAAAGTGTACATATGTCAGTGCCAACCCCCCAATTCATCCCACCCTCCTCACCCCTGGCTTGGTATGCACACATTAGTTCTCTACATTTGTGTCTCTATGTTTGCTTGCACAAATGATTACAGGCTTCCGCTCCTAAAGCTTCACAAAGGCCACCTCTTCTTTGAAAATTCCCATGACAGAGCCCCACATACCCCTGCCTTTCCATGCCCATCTTTCCAAAGAAATGTATAATATCATATCTTTTATCAGATATGTCTTCCCATTGTCATTAGGCATCATTACCCTCAGATCCTCTGGACTTTATATTCCTATAATATAGGGTGTTTCTTTTGGATTTCAGTTCACTTCAGAGCTCAGTCATGTCTGACTCTTTGCAATCCATGGACTGCAGCATGCCAGGCTTCCCTGTCCATCACCAACTCCCAGAGCTTACCCAAACTCATGTCCATTGTGTCAGTGATGCCATCCAACCACCTCATCCTCTGTCATCCCCTTCTCCCACCTTCAAACTATCCCAGCATCAATGAGTCAGTTCTTCGCATCAGGTGGCCAAAGTATTGGAGTTTCAGCTTCAGCATCAGTCCTTCCAATGAACACCCAGGATTGATCTCCTTTAGGATGGACTGGTTGGATCTCCTTACAGTCCAAGGGACTCTGAAGAGTCTTCTCCAACACCACAGTTCAAAAGCATCAATTCTTCAGTGCTCAGCTTTCTTCACAGTCCAACTCTCACATCCACACATGACCACTGGAAAAACCATAGCCTTGACTAGACGGACTTTTGTTGGCAAAGTAGTGTCTCTGCTTTTTAATATGCTGTCTAAGTTGGTCATAACTTTCCTTCCAAGGAGTAAGTGTCTTTTAATTTCATGGCTGCAATCATCATCTGCAGTGATTTGGGAGCCCCAAAAAATGAAGTCTGACACTGCTCCAATGTTTCCCCATCTATTTCCCATGAAGTGATGGGACCGGATGCCATGATCTTAGTTTTCTGAATGTTGAGCTTTAAGGCAACTTTTTCACCCTCCCCTTTCACTTTCATTAAGAGGCTTTTTCATTCCTCTTCACTTTCTGCCAGAAGGGTGGTGTCATCTGCATATCTGAGGTTATTGTTATTTCTCCCGGCAATCTTGATTCCAGCTTGTGTTTCCTCCAGCCCAGCATTTCTCATGATGTACTCTGCATACAAGTTAAATATGCAGGGTGACAATATAGAGCTTTGACGTACTCCTTTTCCTATTTGGAACCAGTCCATTGTTCCATGTCCAGTTCCTGACCTGCATATAGATTTCTCAAGAGGCAGGTCAGGTGGTCTGGTATTCCCATCTGTTTCAGAATTTTCCACAGTTTATTGTGATCCACACAGAGTTCAATCGATGCTCACTAAATAAATAACCCATTAACAAATGAGTAAACAATGAGTAATTTTTTTATTATACACATAGGATAATACTAACCTTAAACATATTAATATCTGCCTAAAGTTGGTTACACAGTTTTAGAAAGGATAACAAAGGCAGGGATGCTGTAAGGATTCTGGGACTTGGGGAATGGCCATATATTTTTTAAGCATTAGTAGTCTTAAAATAAAAGCTATATATGACAAAACCGCAGCAAACATTATACTCAATGGTGAAAAATTGAAAGCATTTCCCCTAAAGTCAGGAACAAGACCATGGTGCCCATTCTCACCCCTACTATTCAACATAGCTTTGGGAGTTTTAGCCACAGCAATCAGAGAAGAAAAAGAAATAAAAAGAATCCAGATTGGAAAAGAAGAAGTAAAACTCTCACTGTTTGCAGATATGATCCTCTACATAGAAAACCCTAAAGACTCCACCAGAAAATTACTAGAGCTAATGAATGAATATAGTAAAGTTGCAGGATATAAAATTAACACACAGAAATCCCTTGGATTCCTATACACTAACAATGAGAAAACAGAAAGAGAAATTAAGGAAACAATTCCATTCACCATAGCAACGAAAAGAATAAAATACTTAGGAATCAATCTACCTAAAGAAACAAAAGACCTATATGTAGGAAACTATAAAACACTGATGAAAGAAAGATGACACAAATAGATGGAGAAATATACCATGTTCATGGATCAGAAGAATCAATATAGTGAAAATGAGTATACTACCCAAAGCAATCTATAGATTCAATGCAATCCCTATCAAGCTACCAATGGTATTTTTCGAGAACTAGAATAAGTATTTTGACAATTTGTATGAATATACAAAAAACCTTGAATAGCTAAAGTAATCTTGAGAAAAAGAATGAAACTGGAGGAATCAACCTGCCTGATTTCAGACTTTACTACAAAGCAACAGTTATCAAGACAGTATGGTACTGGCACAAAGACAGAAATATAGATCAATGGAACAAAATAGAAAGCCCAGAGATAAATCCATGCACCTATGGACACCTTATCTTTGACAAAGGAAGCAAGAATATACAATGGAGAAAAGACAATCTCTTTAACAAGTGGTGCTGGGAAAACTGGTCAACCACATGTAAAAGAATGAAACTAGAACACTTTCTAACATGATACACAAAAATAAACTCAAAATGGATTAAAGATCTAAATGTAAGACCAGAAACTATAAAACTCCTAGAGGAAAACATAGGCAAAACACTCTCTGACATAAATCACAGCAGGATCCTCTATGACCCACCTCCCAGAGTAATGGAAATAAAAGCAAAAATAAACAAGTGGGATCTAATTAAACTTAAAAGCTTTTTTTGCACAATGAAGGAAACTCTAAGCAACGTGAAAAGACAGCCTTCAGAATGGGAGAAAATAATAGCAAATGAAGAAACAGACAAAGGATTAATCTCAAAAATATACAAGCAGCTCCTGCAACTCAATTCCAGAAAAATAAGTGACCCAATCACAAAATGGGCCGAAGAACTAAACAGACATTTCTCCAAAGAAGACATACAGATGGCTAACAAATACATGAAAAGATGCTCAACATCACTCATTATCAGAGAAATGCAAATCAAAACCACAATGAGGTACCATCTCACGCCAGTCAGAATGGCTGCTGTCAAAAAGTGTACAAACAGTAAATGCTGGAGAGGGTGTGGAGAAAAGGGAACCCTCTTACACTGTTGGTGGGAATGCAAACTAGTACAGTCACTATGGAAAAGAGTGTGGAGATTCCTTAAAAAACTGGAACTAGAACTGCCATATGACCCAGCAATCCCACTTCTGGGCATACACACTGAGGAAACCAGATCTGAAAGAGACACATGTACCCCAATGTTCATCGCTGCACTATTTATAATAGCGAGGACATGAAACCAACCTAGATGTTCTTTGGCAGATGCATGGATAAGAAATCTGTGGTACATATACACAATGGAATATTACTCAGCCATTAAAAAGAATACATTTGAATCAGCTCTAATGAGGTGGATGAAACTGGAGCCTACTATACAGAGTGAAGTAAGTCAGAAAGAAAAACACCAATATAGTATACTAACGCATATATATGGAATTTAGAAAGATGGTAACGATGACCCTATATGTGAGACAGCAAAAGAGACACAGATGTATAGAACAGTCTTTTGGACACTGTGGGAGAGGCGAGGGTGGGATGATTTGAGAGAATAGCATTGAAACTTGTATATCATCATATGTGAAACAGATCACCAGTTCAGGTTTGATGCATGAGACAGGGTGCTCAAGGCTGGTGCACTGGGATGACCCTGAGGGATGGGATGGGGAGGGAGGTGGGAGGGGGAGTTCAGGATGGGGAAGAGATGTACACCCATGGCTGATTCATGTCAATGTATGGCAAAAACCACTACAATACTGTAAAGTAATTAGCCTCCGATTAAAATAAATAAATTAAATAATAAATAAATCTTAGAACATAAAAAAAAATAAAGAAGTAGGGGGATGGTAAAGATAAGTTGCAAGAAGATCCAGTCATTAATATAGAGCTATTGTTTTCAGAGTAATGCCCTAATCATTCATTTTTATCCATTTATGTAATTAGTATAATTAAAGGTAATTATTCTGCCAAAACAAAAATAAAGGGAAAAAAAAAAAAAACTGAAGGGAAGGGGGCAGGGCACAACCTTTAAAAGAAACTGGTTAGAACCAACTATGTCCAAGAAGGCGAATGAGTCAATTTCCACATTGACTCAGGCATTGAGCCTCAGAATATGCTTACTGTAAAAACATCAACATGTTCAATGACACACCCATGGGTGCCATGACAGTTCCAAGGCTCACCATAAAAGGTCAGCTAGTGAGCAGTGGCCCAGTTCCTAGGAATTCCCACCCTTTCCCCAAAACAGCTGGAGTATTCTCCCCTCTTGTAAGCCTATATTTCATTCTTTGCTGTACTATGGGCTAACCTTCTTTCTGAGTCCCCTGAAATTGTGAATCATATATGGCATGAGGCTCAGAAATCTTAGCCAGTGTTTGACGCTAAAGCTTGAGGACTTCAAGTATTAGGCTATGAGCACAGAGCCCAGAGCCAGGAGAGCAGGACAGAGAGACAAGGCCCACTGTGGGCCTTCTGCTCTTTCCAGGGGACAGAGAGAAACTCTCTGGGGATGAAAAGATGCCACCCTCAGGGAAGGTGAATTCTCCAGTTATGTTCATTGTATTCTTCAAACCAAAATTTGTTACATGCAGTCTAAGAAGGAGACCTGAGTATAATAGATAGAATGCTTTGATCTAGAGCCAGTTCAGAAAATCTAGAGGTAATAGTTGCAAAATTAATAGGGGAACAAGTTAGTCCTCAGATTCTTCCATGTTTGGGTGAAATGTCTCACAAAATTCTCAATTCCCCAGCTCTAATTGATTCCCTGCTTATCAAGCTTTTCTTTCAGTTACTGTTTTATTAATGCTAGTCAGAGGATCTCCATATTTGAGGTGCAAGTGTTCTGATCTCCAGCACATGTAATCTTACTGATGGGTTATAAACCTGTTCCTTGTGAGTTTTGTTAGTGCTGAATCACAGTCTCAGAGGAGAAACGGGTTGGAATCCCTTAAGGTTCTTCCCAACTCTGAGTCTGTGGTTCTATGATTCAATTCCCCAGACCCTAATAATCTGAATATGAACTGATGTAAACTAGTATGTGAGCTTCCCTGGTGTTCAATAGCAAAGAATCAGCCTGCAGGTTCAGTCCCTGGGTCAGAAAGATCCCCTGGAGAAAGAAACAGCAACCAGCTCCAGTATTCTTGCCTGGGAAATCCCATGGACAGAAGAGCTTGGTGGGCTATAGTCCATGGGGTCGCCAAAGAGTCAGGCATGACTTAGTGACTCAACAACAACAAACTAGTATATGAGGTGTAGGACAGAGGGGTGGATCCTGGAATCTGATACCTGAAGCCTGAAATCCTTCTATTAATACTTTGTTTTGAAGCTTGGAAACAGAGTCTTCGCCTTTCTTAATCCATAGCTCTGAGTTCAAAAATGTAGGTATATGGGTAATTGCCCCACTCTTGACCACCAGCTTCTTCCAAGGCCACACCCTATTCCTAACACTATCACCGTGTTATCAAAGTATGGCCTTCTCTCTTTATCACAGTCTAGAATCTATTGTCAGAATACTGCCTCTCCTAAACAAAGGGGAAGTAGCCAACTTGCTTTGGTTTCTTGTCTTAGGTAAATTACTTGTCTACTCTAAGCTTCAATTTCTGCTTCTATATAATTTCAATGCCAAAAATATTCCATGTCCAGTTTCTCTTTATTGAAAAGTAGTTGAAATTCTATCAAACTAAGCCTCAGGAAAATTAGGAATTGGAAAGAATGGTTCCAAAGGATTAAGTTTCCTGGAGGAGAGGATCGTTGGCCAAGTTATGTTAAAAGGCCTGGCAATCAGATTCAAAGTGTTCATTAACATTTTGACAGAAAAACTGGGAGAGAGTGGGTAAAGTCCACACATTTCTCTAAGTACCTTTATCTTTTAATCAGGAACACCCTAAATTGTCAACTAACTACAATGTTCTACACTTTGTGTAGAATCCTCATGCTCAAAATTGCGCAGATCAGAAGGCATCAGCAGCACCTAGGAGCTTGTCAAAATGCAGAATCTTGAGTTCCTACTGGATCTGAATCTGTGTTTTTAAAGGACCTCTATGTGATTCTTATGTGACTTAAATTTTGTAAAAGACCTGTCAAGAGAAGCCATTCTCAAGTATGATTTCCAGACCAGGAACACCAGCACTGCCTGAAAACTTGTTGGAAATGCAGAACCACAGTACCACTCTAAACTTACTAAGTGTAAAATGTTGGGGTGCAGCCCAGTAAAGTGTTTTAACAAACCCTCCAGGTGATTCTGATGTATGCTCAAGTCTGAAAATTTCTGCCTCTGGCTTTTCTCAATTTATATTCAAGAAGAGCTAGCTTTCAACAAAAACTATTTTAATCTAAAATTTCTTTAAGTGGCTAAAACAACCATATATCTATCAGGACAATTTTTAAAATATGTTCAAAGCACACTAGTATTTTCCAAAGATATACCGGTGTGATTTTATTTAAGCGTAGTCAGAATTGATGAATGTGTATATTGAATACCATTTGTTAATTCATCTGGCATCTGGCAAAACCATATCACACTGATATGATGGATGATCCTGCTTCTTTGGAATGAGAAAACTTCCACATGGAGGCACAGTAATTATTCCTGAAGGAATGAATATAAACTGTCATCATGGATAAGTTCTGTGGGCAAAGGATGCCTGAGGGAAAAGGCATCATTTTAAACCTCGATTTTCAGCAATGGTTCTCCCCAGTGCTGCTCACACCTAAAGCTGTTTTCAGAGCTTCTTGGACATTTCTGCCCTTTGTGGCTTTGGGCTTCATTTATCAGGTGATGGAATGTTTCAAATTCCCTCTCCCTAAAGAATTTAAAATACTTTCTACTTTGAAATTTTTTCCTTCAAAAGCAAGGTCCAGAAGCCAAAATGAGTTCAGCCAACACACTAGTGTGTTCCACAAGTGTAGCTTTGACCAATGAGTTTTTTTAAATGTATTTTATGAAGAATGTTAACATACATGTAGCAATTTTCTGCCTGTAGAAGGGAATGGCAACCCACTCCAGTATTCCTGCCTGGAGAATTCCATAATCAGAGGAACCTCGCAGGGCTACAGTCCATGAGGTCATTAAAGAGTCAGATGTGACTGAGTGGCTAACACTTAGCAATTTTCTAAATTAACCAGCAATTTCATTTCTAGAAATACATACTAAAATATATCCCCAAGTGAACATATATATATATATTCACATAGATTTATCCATATGATAGATATATGAACATATATTTACAAGAAAATTCATTGATACGGTATTTGTTGGAAATAAGTAAAATGTCCATTAGCAGGGCATAGTCACAAGGGTATCAACCAGAGCCAGTTCCCTCAGGGATGCCCCCTATGTGTGCCAGGCTTTGACTCTTAGTTTCCAGATTATTAGGAGGACAAGTATATTGAACTGCTCGGGCTGTGATTAATAAAATGCCACAGAGTTTGCATTTATGTTTCTCACCTATAAAATCAATATAATGGTACCTATCTCTAAGATTACTATAAGGAATAAGATAATAATTTAAAATGCTCATAATTTTCCAGGCCCAAAGTAGGTGTTCAATAAGCAAGACATTATTATGTCTCTGTATAAGCTTGCTTTTGAAAAAAAAAACTCATACACACACACCTGAAAATGTACTGTAAAAACCACTCCACTAAATCATTTCTAAAGTCACTCTTAGAGTGACTGTAAATGATACTTGGCTGCAATGTTTCACAATAACAGGAATGGAACTTTTAGGTACTTATATTGCTTTCAATATAAAAATAAATTGTACTTTTCTACTCTATGGGAATTATATTTTTAACAGTTGTTTTGCTTAATTAACTATATTTGTTAAAATGTATTTGTGTTGCTAGGTAAACAATGTAATCCTGATGTTAGATCACTTTTTCTGTGGTTAGCATATTATTAAACCTACCAATTATATGTTATAAATAAAATGAAATTACATGTAATCATTAATATTACTGAATATATATTTTCTATAGAATTCTACTGAAGATATATTACTTTCAGTGAAGAAGTGAAGTACACAGAGATATACACAGTATGCTACCATGTGTTAAAAAGTGCTCTTTTTTAATGTTTACCTTTTTGCCATATGTACGCATTATCTTTTGAGAAAAATAATTTTTAAAAATAAATTAGATGTTCTTTTCAAAGTAAAATACAGCAGGGGAGAACAGATGCCCCAAATTTCATTTTCAAACAGAAATCTCTATCAACAGCACTGCTAGCAGCTTCTGTTTGTCTTTATTTAGTAAAGCAAAGCCTTCAATCTTTCCTGGCATCAAGGTCTTTTTCAATGAGTTGGCTCTTCTCATTAGGTGGCCAAAGTATTGGAGCTTCAGCTTCAGCATCAGTCCTTCCAATGACTATTCAGGGTTGATTCCCTTTTGGATTGACTGGTTTGATCTCCTTGCAGTCCAAAGGACTTCAAGAGTCTTCTCCAGCACCACAATTTGAAAGCATCAATTCTTCAACACTCAGCCCTCTTTAGGGTCCAACTCTCACATCCATACATGACTACTGGAAAAATCGTAGCTTTGTGTATATAGACTTTTGTCAGCTAAGTGATGTCTTTGTATACAGACAGAAATTTGTCACTTATTTAATAATGATAGGTGGACTCTGTTAAATATTGCAGATATACCAGAAAGCAGAAGATACATGTCAATCGCCCTCTTGAGGATTACATTCTCACAGGGAGATAGATGGTAAGCCAAACATCTTTCATGATAAAATTGTGGTAAGGCATATATTAGAAGTAGGGCAGGGCACCATAGAAACTCATATCAGGGGCATGTCATCGCAGAAGATGTCAAGGCAGGCTTCTGGAGGAAGTCTGATGTAAGAGTAGGAGTTAATGTAGTGACTACTAATGGGACTATTCTAGACCGCCCGCTAGCTTAGCTGGCCCTGGAAGATAATACTTGGCAGGTGAACAGTGAGTGATGAGAGCTCAAAGCAGCTCCTCTCTCTATTTGTCTTGTTGTGTGTAATCTCTTCCAGTCTGCTGATGAAGGTAGAAGTTGCTGGGCCATGAGGGATGTGAGAACTGAGGCTCAGAGAGGAGTCCAGGGTCACACAGCTTCCGAGTGAGAGAGCCAGGATGTTGATCGTCTCTGCCATGTTTGAAAGATCAGCAGATTTTGTCTGATGATATTGAAATTCTGACTCAGAATCAGCCAAGGATAGGCTTTCAGTCATATGACATGATACCTAAAACACTGTTTGGTACATACATAATAGATGTTCAGTAAATATATCTTGAATGAATAAATAAATCCTAAGTTTGAAGTATCCTGTTGAGACATCCTCTATCTTTTGAATAATTTAAAGTAATCCATGTCTCAGTCCTTGAATGGAAATTTAGGCATCTTAAAGGTCTTACGGAACTTCAAAACCCTCCAAAACCAGGTGTTTTAAAACTGGAATTTGTTCTTTCTACAAAATGCTAAGGGACCATGATGGGACCTAGAGCCAAGTCCAGGAGGTCTACTTGGGCTCTGAGATGTGTGAGAAAAGGTATTATATAATAATAATCCAAATGAAAAATTAGGAAAATAGGCTAAAAAAGCAGGAAGAAACATCTAAGGATTGGGAACATGGCTCTCTAGGAAGAAGTCAATTTGATTCATCTATTTGGAGCTGGCCAGAGAAATTTTACACATATTTCATAAAGATCATCTGGTTTACCTCTTACAACATGAATTTGATCCTCTCTCCAGCCAGACCAAACAACCTAATACACTGAGGATTGTGCCTGATGATGAGAAGCAGAATGGCATGGCTTGCTTTCTCTTCTTTTTACCTAAGACCAATATGTGGGGTCCTTGAGAAATTAAAGCTTCAGTGCACTGAACAAACTCTAGTGTTTTCGGAAGGACTTCGATCTTTCAGAATTACACCGAGTATGCTGCTGTGCTGTGGTTAGTCACTCAGTTGTGTCCAACTCTTTGAGACCCCATGGACTGTAGCCCACCAGGCTCCTCTGTCCATGGGGATTCTCCAGGCAAGAACACTAGAGTAGGTTTACCCTGAGTATCCTTTCTAGCATTTAAACATGGCATCCATATCTTAATTGCCCTATTTTAACTCTGATTAATCTAGTGCTGGGAGGTAAATTAGGCCTCTTTAGTGGTCTATTAACTTTCTCCTCCCCCTAAGGGAAAATTTATTAAATTCTCTTTCTGTGTTCCAAGAAAGCAAAGCTTGGAACTGGCCAGTAAGCGTGTAAGAGCCTAATGATGATTGTGGAATGAGTTTCCACCAGCTTTTATTGTTATTTTAGTTCATTCCAAATGTAGACTTAAACCATTAGCTAGCTAGCTTTTTCTCTTTCTTTTCCTTCACTTTCAAACACATGCACACTCTGTCACTGTCCCTTTCTCAATGATACAAAGACTTGTATAAGTTCTGCTCACATCTCATTTTCTGCTCATTTTCAGGTCTCTCTTCTGCTCCAGATCTATTTCCTGACCACTAAATCTCAGTTCAGGTGATCCTCCAGTCACTCTTACTGCAGTTACTTATTTGTTGCTCTCCACACTGACCTGTGCTCTCCTGGTGACTCAGGTGGTAAAGAATCCCCCTGCAGTGAAGGAGATGACCCAGGATTGATCCCTGGGTCAGGAAGATCCCCCGGAGAAGAGAAGAGCTACCCGCTACAGTAATCTTGCTTGGAGAATCTCATGGACAGAGGAGCCTGGCAGGCTACAGTACTTGGGGTCTCAAAGAGTCAGACACAAGTAACATTTCTTTTATAAGACCTGCAGATAACATGACAGCAGGAGCTATGTTCCCCCAGTTGGTCACTGTATCCCTGATCCCTGGCAAAGTATTTGGTATGTGGTTGTCACTATGTTTTTGTAAATAAGTGAATGAATGAATATATTAATCTTTTTTAATTGTTTTATTTTATATTGGAGTATAGTTGATTAGTTTCAGATCTATGAGTACATTAATCTTGCTCTTGGATGTTTAGCAATATAAAGAAATATTAACTAAATCAGTTATTTGATTATCCTCCATTACTAAAGAAGTCATTGGGTTCCCCAGGTAAAGAAATTCTTCTCTGAAAATATGAAAACCTTCTCTTGAGAATCTCTGGAATAAATAGTTTTAATACTCAGACAAGAAATATATATATAGTCAAGTTAGCTCTATTTAATGACATTGATCTTGGATGGCCTAGGCCTGCAGCAGCTTGAAGCAGGGCTTGGGTTCCCAACCAGAAGTTGAGGTCAGGCCCCTGCAGGAAAAGCACTGAATCTAGTCACGAGGCCACCAAGGGCAGTGGCCAGTGGCAAGGCTTTGGCCTATTAGCTGGGTAGACATGAATTTCCACCCAGAGATGGAAAGTAGTGGAGAAAGTTAAGTGTTTATTAGTAAGAACAGTGGAGAGGGAAAGGGCAGCACACTCCAGTGTTCTTGCCTAGAGAAGCCTGTGGACCGCGGAGCCTGGTGGGCTGCCGTCTTTGGGGTCGCACAGAGTCGGACGCAACTGAAGCGACTTAGCAGCAGCAGCAGCAGGAAGAAAAGAGTATAGAACGTGTGGATAGACACACAGGTGGCCTCAGAGAGAGAGCTGTGTCCTTGTGATGGTTTGAAATCACTTTTATGGAGCATTCTTTCCCAGTTTTCCTTTAGCCAATCATCTTGCTTTGCCTGGCTCTGAGTCTGTTTTTGGTTTATCTCAGAGTCCTCCCATGTATGCACACGCATCTCTTAACCAAGATGGATCCTAGTGAAGAGCCTGTGGGTAGGCTGACATCACTGAGTATGTGGTGGCATTCCCTCTCTTTTGACCTCTGAGCCTTTCTGCACAGGTGTAGCTGGGGAAGTCTCCTTAACTTCAAGAATGAGGAACAGAATATGTGGCCTTTTATCTCTCATCTGGTCATGGCCCAGCCTCTTCCATCATCTTGCTTTTAAGAAGTTTCTATCCACAGGGGAGAAATTTTTCAGCCTGAGGCCCATCTATCTCCTGCCTCAACATGTTTCTGTAAGTATTGGGAAAAAATCCATGAGCAATATGACTGGCAGTTGTGAGTTAGAATTAGGTAAAAGTTAACATTCTTGTTTTTTGTTTTAGCAATTTTCAATTGCTAAATTTTTTTAGCATATTTTCAATACATTCATGTCATAAAATAAGAGGGAAAATGCAGGTTTTTTGATTCCCAGCTTAATGGTCCTTCAGTATACTATGCAGCTAACAGAAAGACATTAGGAAAGAAAACAAAGATTCAGAATTTAGGATTGGCACAAAGATATTATTTTTGGTGTAAATAAGCAAAAAATAGAAGTTGGTTTCTACAAGTATGTACTGAAAAATACAGGGAAAAATATAGGGGAAAATAACTTAGATTTAGACCCTAGTACCAATTTTGAAAACGGAAACTTCATTTTACACCTCTGCATTTCACAAACTCACACAGCAAGAAACATGAGGTCACCAATTCTTGGAAACAAAGTAAATCTGTGGTTTACCTCCCAAGATCTCTCACTGGTTCCTGTTACCACTGGCAGCAGAGGTGGTGTTGGAAGGCCACTGTGAAATCAAGAATTCACACAATCTGAAACTGCTTATGTCAGGCCTTTCTTCAGGGTGAAAATAATATTCAACAACTTTCAGCATATGCTTACCACATCTGCACCCATTTTGGGTCAATTTTTTAAAAAAAAAAAAAAGAAAAGAAACTGCTGGAAAGAAATAAGCTACCCATTCAAAAGTAAAAACAGGGAAAGCCAGCTGCATACAAATACTACAGATTGTGCTGATTAGATCCATGGATGGGCAGAAAGAGCTGTTTCAGGAAAAGAAAAATCTAACTTCTGAACAGAAAAGACTCAGAACATAGATGGACAAAGTACTTCTAGCAAAAGCAATTTCTAGGAGTTAAGTGAAGATATTTTCATTTCATCCAAAAAGAATTCTCAAAAGAATATTTCTTTTCGACATGGGTTGATTGATTATTGATAGGCTGGTTTATTGACTGCCCCATCCCATTCTGTTTTTTTAAAGAAAATGGAAAAGCACAATGAGCAAAGATGAAAAAATCATTCATAATCACATTACTCAGTAATACCACTATGAAATTTTCACTGATGGTTGGGACTTCACCAGTAATTCTTCATGGTCATCAGTGAGTTGTAGAAAAGGATTTTCTAGTAAACTTTCTTCCAAAACGCATATATTAATTCCTTCTTTAATCAAACCTCTCCCTCAAGTGTGAGAGCTTTTAATCAGCAAGACGATACTCAAGATGGAATCGGGTGTGCTCCAAAGTTGTTCGGCCTGTGTAATGGCTTGCATTTGTTCCATCCGCACTAGGAGAGTGGACTGAGGCACAATTATGCCAGAACAGAGGCAGATCTCAATGTCAGAGAGGTTTCAGTGCACCGGACTTTCTCTCAGAGACTTGGATAAGGAAGACACGTGAGTCTTGAGACTTCCCTCAGTGGTTCAAAGGACAAACCACCCAAGCCTGCAGCTGGTTAGCCTTCTTTGCTGTCTGCTCATGAGGTCAGAGCTCCAGGTTTGATTTCAGCATGGACAGAATACTTTTCTGTTTCCTCAAAGCCGTAGACAGCATTGTTCACTGCTTATGTCTCAGAGAACGTCATTCATTCACGAATAAAGAGATTGGGAAAGATAGTCTAGAGATGTGTTGGAAAGATAGTTTAGAGATGCAGAGTAATCCTGACAAGAAGCTGACTCTATTGACACCTATTGCATCTCTGGCACGTTACCTACATCATTTCATGTTGTCATAACAGTACCTGTATAGAATGATTGTTATGATGTTTAGATGAAAAAAATGAGAGTCAGATTAATAAGTAAGCCAAGGTCATACTATTAATATGTGACAAAACCAGAATTCAAAACTCCAAATCCATACCTTTCCCACTGTAACATCCTGCCTGGTTAGTAAGAACAAACTTTAAGTGTACTATTTTTTAAATAACAGATGAATAAGAATGCTTTCACCTATAAATATTTAAATATATGACACAGTGACTCTAAAATTTGTAAGGTCTTGTGATGCCAAATGATCAAAGTCCCTATAGGACTTTTAGTAAAACAAATAAACCTGATATCTATATGCTGTTTATGTGAAAATAAACCTCTCCTCATATGGCCAAAATTAAAAGGAAGAAAATAAATGGGAATGTGATATATAAACTAACAAACACTGTGAACACATAAACTACTATTGTCTGCCAAGTTCTCAAGGACATAGCTGATTTTTAAAAATCCTCTGCAAACAATAAGCGTTGAGAGTGCAATCCCAAAAAAATATACATTTCTTCTAAACTATCTAGGGAACATGTCTTTTGAATCCTTGTTCAGTCACTCAACACACAGCTATTTATTTAATTCTTCCATGAGTCTGTACAGATGCAAATCCCTGCTTCACTTTTGTGAGATTTCCACAAGTAATCTGTCTGTAAACCTGTCTAGGAGTGTAAGAAGAGCACATTGAGCAGCTCATATTGTCATCGGTCAGTGCTGTGTGATATGGAATAATGCCTGCCCCAATCTCTCCACTGGCTAAGCAGGAAGCAGCTTTCTACATTCTCCTCACTGGACCTCTGGATATATAGACAGACAGCAGATGTAAGGAGCCTGGGCAACAGAACTCTTTACTTAGTTGATAGCATGAAGTATCCAGAGGAGCTGAAAATTGGCCATGATTGCTGATTTCTTTCAATAACACTAATAAGATTCCTGGAACAAACTATTGGTTATAACTAAAGATCTATATAAAGATTATATAAATTTAAAATTAATATGAAGATTCATATGAAGATTTATATAAAGTTTGATTTTATAAGACTTGACTGACATTTTCTTAAAAATTGCCCAAGGTACTGACCCTATGAAATTGCTGGGAAAATCACATGAAACTAAATTTAAGGATAATTAATAGCATGCCTTTGGAAAAATAATTTTTTAAAAAAGAGGAGTAAGGAAGTAAAGAAAGAGATGCATAAAGACAAGGAGGGGATGGACAAGGAAAAGAAAATAAGAAAGGGGAAAGGGAGGAAGAGGGAATAAACTCCAGACAATTGAACTTTATCACTATTGGTAGAGACCCTGTCATGGGCCAGGACCTGTGTGAGGTACTTGGGAAGCTACAGAGAGATGAAATACGTCCACTCAACAAATTCGACAAATATTTAAGCTAGGGGAAAGGAGCCCATTTTAGTATGCTGTATCACTTGGAAATAAGTCTAAGATTACTTAAATGAGAAATAAATCAGAAGTGGACTTCAAAAGCATCCTTCTTATTTAAACATTTATTAGAAGTTTTATGCTGGGAAAGATTGAATGATGCTGGGAAAGATTGAAGGTGGGAGGAGAAGGGGATGACAGAGGATGAGATGGTTGGCTGGTGTCACCAACTCGATGGACATGAGTTTGAGCAAGCTTCAGGAGTTGATGATGCACAGGAAAGCCTGACGTGCTGCAGTCCATGGGACTGCAAAGAGTCAGAGATGACTGAGCCACTGAACTGATACTGATTCTGATAGAAGTTTTAATTTTTTTGAAGAAGCGAGCTTGTTCTTTGCACAGGATTGGGTGATGACTGTTACCCGTGACCAACAGGACTGTGTCCAGATCCATTGCTGACAGAGAACCATCTCATTACCTGGCAGCAAAGGGGCCTACATCACATGGGCAATTTAGTGGTGATAGCAATTTCTCAGGTTTTCTGATTTTACCATGATATGACATAGGATCAAGTAAGCTGTAGTTCCACACACTTGAGTTCTAAAACAGCTATGTCACTAATTTTTTGTTGTTGTTTAGTCACTAAGTCATGTCTGACTCTTTTGAGACCCCATGGAGCCCACCCAGCTCCTCTGTCCATGGAATTCTCCAGGCAAGAATACCGGAGTGGGTTGCCACTTCCTTTTACAGGGGATCTTCTTGACCCAAGGATCGAACCTGAGCTGCCTGAACTGGCAGGCATTGGCAGACAGATTCTTTACCACTGAGCCACCATGGACGTATGTCAATAATTAGCCTAGACATAGTCAGAATAGATGCTCCAGTACATTTTTTTGATTGTTGTTTGTTTAACAAATTTTAACTCAGTATATATGTCTCAAATAAATACAAATACTATCTTGAAAAAAATTCCCAAAGAATTATATTTGAAAACAACAGGAACATTTAATTCTTAGATCGTTTTTGCTTTGAATATATGAATAAGAATGTATTGCAACAGAGAGGCTTAACACCTGGGTGGATCAAAAATCAATATTGTGAATATGAAAGAGTAACTGGCTAACTGAACTTCATCAACTTGCTCCTGTATCTTACCATATCCAGAAAACTGCCAGCTAAGTCTTGAGACCTAAGTAGATCCACAGTTTTAAAGAATCAGTACTATAAAACCAGTAGAATAGTATGAAAAATGACACTGCTTTAGTGCACTAGTTTTCGAATGAAGCATACAACTTTGTTCTGACTGAACAAAGTTCAAGAATTTATGCCTTTGTTCTTGCCAAAGTTTATTCAAAATATGTTTTCAGTGCCACTGGGAATGAAACTTTATCTGGAAAAGACAATAACTGGTACTATAAATAATGAACAAATGAGTACAGATTGTCAGGAAACACCTCAAATAATTCTCTATAAATCAAAAGGACATGTAATTCAATTCATGACTTGCATATTTTAACTTGCTTCATTCAAAAGCATATTTTTATTAAAAATGTTATGGTCACTTTAGTCAAAAGCCACTTGTGTCTAACTTTAGTTAGATATTGGTTTATGTACCTGAGAGGACAGCATTTTTCAAGTGTTAAAAGAAGGCAAGGATTACAAATGACATATAATACTTTTTATGCACAAAGAGAAAAGGGAGGTGAGATATTGTGGGAGGTATTTCTGTCCATTAAAAGAGCATTATTCATGAAAACAAAAGTATTAAATAATCAGAAGAAAAAATTCTTGGAATAAGGCCTTTAATAGCAAGCTACACAACAGTTCTAAATATTCTAGGGCAAATTAGCCTAGAGAGATGAGGAACAGAGGGAGTATTTGTCCCTTTGCACAGGTTGACATACACTTGACTTCAATGAAGGCCCAGTTCCTCACCACATAGTAACAGCCTCTGCCAGGTTGAGTTCAGTTCAGCCGTGCCTGAATCTTTGCAACACCACGGACTGCAGCTTGCAGGCCTCCCTGTCCATCACCAATTCCCGGAGCTTACTCAAATTCATGACCATTGAGTCGGTGATGCCATCCAACCATCTCATCCTCTGTTGTCCCCTTCTCCTCCCGCCTTCAATCTATTCCAGCATCAGGGTCTTTTCAAATGAGTCATTTCTTTGCATCAGGTGGCCAAAGTATTGGAGTTTCAGCTTCAACCTCAGTCCTTCCAATGAACACCCAGAACTGGTCTCCTTTAGGATGGACTGGTTGGATCACCCTAGAGTCCAAGGGACTCTCAAGAGTCTTCTCCAACACTAAAGTTCAAAAGCATCAATTCTTCGGTGAGCAGCTTTCTTTACACTCCAACTCTCACATGCATACATGACTACAGGAAAAACCATAGCCTTGACTAGACAGACCTTTGTTGGCAAAGTAATGTCTCTTCTTTTTAATATGCTATCTAGGTTGGTCGTAACGTTTCTTCCAAGGAGCAAGCATCTTTTAATTTCACGGTTGCAGTTGCAGTCACCATCTGTAGTGATTTTGGAGCCCCCAAAAATAAAGTCTGACACTGTTTCCACTGTTTCTGCATCTATTTGCCATGAAGTGATGGGACCAGATGCCATGATCTTAGTTTTCTGAATGTTGAGCTTTAAGTCAACTTTTTCACTCTCTTCTTTCACTTTCATCAAGAGACTCTTTAGTTCTTTCTCACTTTCTGCCATAAGGGTGGTGTCATTTGCATATCTGAGGTTATTGATATTTCTCTGGGAAACCTTGATTCCAGCTTGTGTTTCATCCAGTCCAGCTTTACTCATGATGTACTCTGCATATAAGTTAAATAAGCAGGGTGACAATATACAGCCTTGACAGACTCCTTTCTCAATTTGGAACCAGTCTGTTGTTCCATGTTCAGTTCTAACTGTTGCTTCTTGACCTGTATACAGATTTCTCAGGGTGCAGGTCAGCTGGTCTGGTATTCTCATCTCTTAAAGAATTTTCCACAGTTTATTGTGATCCACACAGTCAAAGGCTTTGGCATCTCTTGCTTTTTTGATGATCCAACAGATGTTGGCAATTTTATCTCTGGTTCCTCTGACTTTTATAAATCCAGCTTGAACATCTGGAAGTCACGGTTCATGTACTGTTAAAACCTGGCTTGGAGAATTTTCTGAATTACTTTGCTAGCGTGTGAGATGAGTGCAACTGTGTGGTAGTGTGAGCATTCTTTGGCATTGCCTTTCTTTGGGATTGGAATGAAAACGGACCTTTTCCAGTCTTGTGGCTGCTGCTGAGTTTTCCAAATTTGCTGGCATATTGAGTGCAGCACTTTCACAGCATCATCTTTTAGGATTTGAAATAGCTCAACTGAAATTCCATCACCTCCACTAGATTTGTTCGTGGTGATACTTCCTCGCTTCACATTCCAGGATGTCTGGCTCTAGGTGAGTGATCACACCATTGTGACTATCTGGGTCGTGAAGATCTTTTTTGTACAGTTCTTCTGTGTATTCTTGCCACCTCTTCTTAATATCTTCTGCTTCTGTTAGGTCCCTACCATTTCTGTCCTTTATTGAGCCCATCTTTGCATGAAATATTCCCTTGGTATCTCTGTATTTCTTGAGGAGATCTTTAGTCTTTCCCATTCTATTGTTTTCCTCTATTTCTTTGCATTGATCAGTGAGGAAGGCTTTCTTATCTCTCTTTGCTATTCTTTGGAACTCTGCTTTCAAATGGGTATATCTTTCCTTTTCTCCTTTGCCTTTCCTGTCTCTTCTTTTCTCAGATATTTGTAAGCCCTCCTCAGATAGCCACTTTGCCTTTTTGCGTTTCTTTTTTTGGGGGATGGTCTTAATCATTGCCTCCTGTACAATGTCATGAACCTCTGTCCATAAATCTTCAGGCATTCTATCAGGTTTTAGGTCATTTGATTTAGGTCATACCTGCATAGTCAGTAGTTTCCCCTACTTTCTTTAATTTAAGTCTAAATTTGGCAATTAGGAGCTCATGATCTGAACCACAGTCAGCTCCCAATCTTGTTTTTGCTGACTGTATAGAGCTTCTCCATCTTTGGCTGCAAAGAATATAACCAATCTGATTTCGGTATTGTCCATCTAGTGATGTCCATGTGTAGAATCTTCTCTTGTGTTGTTGGAAGAGGGTGTTTGCTTTGACCAGTGCATTTTCTTGGTAAAACTCTGTTAGCCTTTGCCCTACTTCATTCTATACTCCAAGGCCAAATTTGCCTCTTATTCCAGATGTTTCTTGAATTCCTACTTTTGCTTTCCAGTCCCCTATAATGAAAAGGACATCTTTTTTGGCTGTTTGTTCTAGAAGGTCTTGAGGTATTCAGAGAACCGTTCAACTTTAGCTTCTTCAGCCTTACTGGTTGGGACATAGACTTGGATTACTATGATACTGAATGGTTTGCCTTGGAAACGAAGAGAGACCATTCTGTCATTTTTGAGATTGCATCCAAGTACTGCATTTTGGACTCTCTTGCTGACTATGATGACTACTCCATTTCTTCAAAGGAATTCTTGCCCACAGTAGTAGATGTAATGTTCATCTGACTTTAATTCACCCATTCCAATCCATTTTAGTTCACTGATTCCTAAAATGTCTATGTTCACTCTTGCCATTTCCTGTTTGACCACTTCCAATTTGCTTGGATTCATGGACCTAACATTCCCGGTTCCTATGCAATATTGCTCTTTACAGCATTGGACTTTGCTTCCATCACCAGTCACAACCACAACTGGGTGTTGTTTTTGCTTTGACTCCATCACTTCATTCTTTCTGGAGTTAGCTCTCCAATGATCTCCAGTAGCATATTGGGCACCTACCGACCTGGGGAGTTCATCTTTCAGTGTCCTACCTTTGTGCCTTTTCATACTTTCATGGGATTTTCAAGGCAAGAAATCTGAAGTGGTTTCCCATTCCCTTCTCCAGTGGACCACGTTTGTCAGAACTGTCTGCCGTGATCCGTCCATCTTTGTTGGCCCTACGTGGCATGGCTCATAGTTTCATTGAATTAGACAAGGCTATGGTCCATGTCATAAGGGAACAGTGGAAACAGTGTCAAACTTTATTTTTTTAAGCTCCAAAATCACTGCAGATGGTGACTGCAGCCACGAAATTAAACGATGCTTACTCCTTGGAAAGAAAGTTATAACCAACCTAGATATCATATTTAGAGGCAGAGACATTACTTTGCCAACAAAGGTCCATCTAGTCAAGGCTATGGTTTTTCCAGTGGTCACGTATGGATGTGAGAGTTGGACTGCGAAGAAAGCTGAGCGCTGAAAAATTGATGCTTTTGAACTGTGGTGTTGGAGAAGTCTCTTGAGAGTCCCTTGGACTGCAAGGAGATCCAACCAGTCCATCCCAAAGGAGATCAGTCCTGGATGTCCATTGGAAGGACTGATGCTGAAGCTGAAACTCCAGTACTTTGGCCACGTCATGTGAAGAGTTGACTCACTGGAAAAGACCCTGATGCTGGGAGGGATTGGGGGCAGGAGGAGAAGGGGATGACAGAGGATGAGATGGCTGGATGGCATCACCAACTTGATGGACATGAGTTAGGGTAAACTCCAGGAGTTGATGATGGACAGGGAGACCTGGAGTGCTGTGATTCATGGGGTCGCAAAGAGTCAGACACGACAGAGCAACTGAACTGAACTGTGGTCCATGTGATCAAATTGGTTAGTTTTCTGTGATTGTGGTTTTCATCCTGTCTTTCCTCTGATGGAGAAGGATAAGAGGCTCATGGAAGCTTTCTGATGGGAGAGACTGACTGAGAGGGAAAGTGGGTCTTGTTCTGATGGACAGAGCCATGCTGAGTAAATCTTTAATCCAATTTTCTGTTGAAGGGCTGGGCTGTGTTCCCTCCCTTTATTTGACCTGAGGCCAAACTATGGTGGAGGTGATGAAGATAATGGGGACCTCCTTCAAAAGGTCCCAAGCATGCACTGCTACACTCAGTGTCCCCAGCCCTGCAGTGAACCACCACTGACCCACGCCTCCACGGGAGACTCCTGGACTCTCACGGGCAAGCCTGAGTCAGTCTCTTGTGGGGTCACTGCCCCTTTCTCCTGGGTCCTGATGCACAAGATTCTGTTTGTGCCTCCAAGAGTCTGCTTCCCCAGTCCTGTGTAAGTTCTGGATGCTTTATGGTGGGGTTAATGGCAACTTCCTCCAAGAGGGCTTATGCCATGCCCAAGTCTGCACCCAGAGCCCCTGACCCTGCGGCAGCCCACTGCTGACCCATACCTCCACAGGAGATGCTCAAACACAGTTCTTTCTCAGTCTCTGTGGGGTCTCTGGGTCCTGGTGCACACAAAGTATGTTTGAGCCCTCTGAGCATCTCTGGCAGGCATGGGGTTTGATTCTAAATGCAATTTCACCCCTCCTACCATCTTGCTGGGGCCTCTCCTTTGCTCTTGGACGTGGGGTAAAGGAGAAGCTCAGTGCTATAACCCTGAGGCAGCCCAGGGACCTTCAGCCACTGCTCCCTGTCTAGGACTTTTAGTACCACTCCTAGTCACCTAGCAAGTTTTCACCTGAGGAAAAGAAAAAAATATTAAACACTAAGCTTGTCACCTACAGTGGCAAGGCCTATTTTTAATCATTTTAAATACAGATAGATGGTCTTATTTGGTTCATGATGATGATAATGATAGAATGTTTAGAATGTTTTGTATGTATTTTACTATTTTATCCTTGAATTAATTTCTTCCCATTTTATTTTAGTTCAATTCAGTCAAAAAATGTTTATGAAGCATCTCCTTTCCTCCAGGCCCTGTACAAAGACTTGGTCAATGGCATGTATTCTACTAACTACAGAACAAGGAGATCAAACCGTACACCATCAGTGTGCAGATAATGCTGTGAGAACAGTAGGGAGGAACTAGGACGGTTAGGGTGGAGAGAGGAAACAAAGGAGGCATTAAATCTAGGACATGAGAGAAGGAAAGGGACAAAAAGCAGAGGAGTGTGAAAGTGCACGTGTGTCGACACATTAGTGAATGGAAAGAAGTTGGGTTAAAAACATAGTTAGGGGCCATACTATGAAATGAAAATTCATGAATGTCAAGCTGAGGGATTCACACTTTATTTTTCCTATGTAAAAGGTGAGAGGGCTGAGGAGGAGGAAAGTGAGTTACGAAACTAGTATTCACCATATGTTTTAAATTTAAACTTTATTTATTTATTTTTTTAGAGAGTCATTTAAGATTCACAATAAAATTCAAGGAAAGACCCAGAGATTTCACATACTCCTCCTGTCCCAACACATGCATACCCTTCCCCACGGTCACCACCCCCCACGGTCACTCTCCTGACTCCCCCTACCCCAACGACCGCTGATCATTTTACTGTCTCCATAGTTTTGCCTTTTCCAGAATATCAAATTCATAGTTGAAATCATATGGTGACCTTTTCATGTTGGTTTCTTTCATTTAGAAATATGCATTTAATTTTCCTTCATGTCCTTTCATGACTTGATAGCTCATTTATTTTTAGTGCTGAATATTAGTTCATTGTCTGGATATATCACAGTTTTTTTTTAAATCCATTCACCTACTAAAGGATAACTTGGTTGCTTCCAATCTTGACAATTTTGAAAGCAGCTATAAATATCTCTGCAAATTTTTGTGTAGACATAAATTTTCTACCTTTTTGAGTAAATACCAAGGAGTGCAATTGCTGGGTCATATGATGGACAGTCCCCATCTTTTACTGATTCTAGGATGTACATTTTTTACAATTCTAGCATCAGAATGTATCTTTCAATGAACAGAGTCTTATAGTGGGAATTATTACATAATTGTATTGCCAATACCAACAGCTTATATTTTCTTCCTTGTGCATTTACAGAAATGATATATAATAAAAATTTGGCCAAATAAATATTAAAATGTCTTTAGATAGAAAAAGTCTCATGAGAAAGAATTATTTTGTAGCATTTTTTAATTTGGTGATACATAAAATAACTATGTGGTAGTCTGCTTTTAATATACATGGGTCACAATATTAAGTGCTTAAACAAGGAGGTGATGTAATCAAAATTATTTTTAAATAATTGTTCTTAGCATTCTGTGAAATACTAAAGAATATATTCGAGAGGAGTGAAGTGGAGTCCAGTGACAAAGCTGGAGGCTATTTATATACTATGTATATATAGTATTATGGGGGTTCCTGGGAGATCAGTTGGAAAAGAATCTACCTGCAATGCGGGAGACCCCAGTTTGATTCCTGGGTCAGGAAGTTCTCCTGGAGAAGGGATAGGCTACCCACAGCAGTATTCTTGGGCTTTCCTGGTGGCTCAGACAGTAAAGAATCCACCTGCAATGCAGGAGACCTGGGTTCAATCCCTGAGTTGGGAAGATTTCCCTGGACGGGGACATGGCAACCCTGGAGGGCTGCAGTCCATGGGGTCACGAGGAATCAGACATGATTTAGCGACTCAGCACACATAGTATTAAGATACATATATATATATGTAGTATATAGTATATATATGTATAGCATAGTATATAGGACCTTCCCTGGTGACTCAGATAATAAAGCATCTGCCTACACAGTAGGAGACCCAGATTTGATCCCTGGGTCAGGAAGATGCCCTGGAGAATAGTGGCAACCCACTCCATTATTCTTGCCTAGAGAATCCCATAGACAAAGGAACCGGTGGGCTATATTTGATGGGGTTGTAAAGAGTTGGACATGACTAAGGGACTAACACTTTCACTTTCATGTAGTTACTATATATATGGTATACTATATATAAGGAGAAGGAAATGACAACCCATTCCAACATTCTTGCTTGGGAAATCCCATGGACAGAGGAGCCTGGAGGGCTGCAGTCCATGGGGTCGCTAAGAGTCGGACACGACTGAGCGACTTCACTCTCACTTTTCACTTTCATGCATTGGAGAAGGAAATGGCAACCCACTCCAGTGTTCTTACCTGGAGAATCCCAGGGATGGCGGAGCCTGGTGGGCTGCCGTCTATGGGGTCGCACAGAGTCAGACACGACTGAAGTGACTTAGCAGCAGCAGCAGCAGCATATATATATATACACACAACACACAACAATATAGACAAGAAAATATGGGATATGAGCCATAGAAGTGGCATTAGGCATTCAAGAAAGTCAAGATTCATTTTAAATATACACTTATTGAGAATAAGTATCCATCTAGATGTGATCTGATGGGGGAGAAGGAGTTAGAAGTAACTTTCTCTTTGTGGGTTTTTGCCTTTATTTTTTTTTAACTGTTGTCTGCATTTCCTATTCAATCAAATCAAAGTTCTGGTGTAGGGACATAATTTTGTAAATAACCAACTGCTAAAAAAAGAAAACAAAATATCCTTTTCCCTTTGGCATTGTAGGCAGACTTCTTAAATCTTCAATGTATATGAGATGCCATTTTGGTCCATCTACATAGTCATCATGACCTTGACAGTGACCTATAGTTAACACCGAGCATCTGATACATAAAACCACCCATCTAGACAATGGACTGAGCTGTCAGCTCAAATTTCCCAGGAGATAACCCCTGCCTCAAAAATACTAGGAAAAACTGTGGAACATCTGTGTCATCTCCAAGGCCATTCTGTATTTATTTGAAGGGCTAACGTCATGGTCTTCATCATACCTGACCCGTTTTCACTTACCTAGCTCTTTAGCAAACAAAACTTCCTAATTTATCTAAACTTCTGCTCCATTCTCTTAATTATTAGTTAGCCATTCATGTTTTGACAGTAAAATTTATCTAGCAACATTCACCATAACTTTCTTCCAAATTTTTGTTTGAGGCCCCAACATTTTAGGTGAACTCATACTGGCTTTCCTGCACACTATCCCGACGCCCCACTCCTCAACTAGAGATAAAAGCAGAATCCTGTGCATATGAGAGACTCGTCGGATTTTTAGAGTGGCGCAGAAGTGAATGAACATGTAATTTATTGTGCATAGCAGGACATTCTTGAGAGTAGAGGAGAACATTACTAATAATTACACAGGACCAGTACGCACAATCCTGCTCAGGATGAAAGGTCATATTATTTATAAGGCCCTGGCCAATCTGTCCTCTGACAAGATGCCCAGCTTTATTTCTTTGTGTTTTCTTTTTTTTTTTTTCAATTCTTTTTTGAAAAATCAAATTCTGACAATTACCTTCCAATAGTTCACTTTTTGGTCAAATCCTCTCAGTGGAAAAGCAAAATGTTTGGTTAAATTAATTTAGTATTATAATCTAATACTCCTGAAACAGAATTGGAATGATAAGGTTATAGTAACATTACCATAGGCATGTGCCAGAAATATTGTTAGTAGGATTCCAAAAAAGTTCTGTGCTCCAAGAAGATGAAAAAACTCAAGCTAAGTGACTTTAAAATGGTTCTCTAATGACAAGGTTCTTTAAAACCACTACCTATTAACCTCCAAGAGAGTGGTGAACTATGGTATATGAGTGCTAAATTCCTTCAGTCATATCCAACTCTTTTGCAACCTTATGGACCATAGCCTGACATGCTTCTCGGTCCACGGGATTCTCCAGGTGAAAATACTGGAGTGGTCAGCCATTCTCCTCCCCGGGAGATCTTCCAGACCCAGGGATTGAACCCACATCTCTTATGTCTCTTCCATTGGCAGGTGGGTTCTTTACCACGAGCGCCATCTGGGAAGCCCCTATGATAGTTTCTCCAATTTATGAGAGCCTGGAAAGGAGATTAATGTTCTTCTGTTCTGTGAAGCACTTTTTGAGAAATTTTGTTTGGGAAAAAAATTATACTTTATCTTCATTTAATAAGCTAAAGTTTTTGTTTGTTTCCATAGTTAATACTTTAATACTTATTCATATTCACCCTGAAGTAGTAGTTTAAGCTGAGTTGAGGGTAATTAATTCCCTTTCCAATTTACTTCTGTGCCTTGGTATTGCTATGATTAGGTTTGGACAGATATATAAATGTAGCAATGAGACTTGTAGGATACAAAAGTCACTGATTTGATGTTTTGTGGGTAGGAATTTCTCCAATTCCATAAACTGTCTATGACAGTCTAAAGAATTTGTAGCTTTCCCTTCAAACTCTCTTTAATAACCAGCTTCCTCTTTAACAACATGTTGTGAATGGACCGAAACCAACCTGGATGTTTCCTTTCTTGGTAATCAGGAGACAAGTCATGCTCTCTCTTAGTTTGATAAGACTATCAGGATGTGAAAAATAAATCTTGGCAGTGTAATTGAGATAAATCCTCAAACGAAACTCAGATAAAGTACATGTAAACTTAGTAACTGCATATCCTTTTGAGAAAAACAGAAAAACAAATTTAAAAGAACACAGTAAAAATTTTAGAACCTGCCATTAAAGACAATTTTTTAAAATGAAAATTTAGAAACATTGTCTCTCAGAGTATGATTTCTGAAAAAGCCATACTTTAAACATGGCTCTCTTTTGATAAGTGGGTAAGTTATTTCATTCTGCCTTGGAATTTTAAAATAATGTTCTATGTCATCTGATAAAACAGCGAAACCAGAAAAGAACCCCAGGAAGAGATTTATTAGTACCTTGTTTATTTTCCTTTGTTTTGTGGCCCCAAAACTTGCAAAGCATTTTAATTATGATTAATCTTTAATTCTAATTCTTTTAGAATTTACTTCCAAACATACACACATTGACCACTAAATATCACAATCATCTATATAACATGCCAGAAATACTCAGCTTTATGAGGGAGGGTAAGATGCCAAATGTTACCACCTTATTTGGACAAGTCATATTAAAAGTATACACATTTCTTCATGTGTTTCTAAGAGAACACACATTGTAGTGGCCAAGACTTCAGACTTAAGATATATCTGGATTTATATCCTAGTTCTATCACTGATTACTGTGACATTCTAAACATCTCTTACACCTCACCTGCTAAATGAGATGCTAATAATGACTTACCTGTAAGCTTCTTATAAGAATTTAATAAACAGAAATATGTAAAAATTTTTTACTGAAGTTCTGGCATATAGCAAATAAATGTCACTATTAAACAGAATTAGTACGTATAAATACTTTCCATTAGTAGTTTGAGTTGGCATGGTATGTACCAAGATTCTAGCTTTCCAATCATTTAGCATTTAGCGTGTCTGTTTCTACATAGCAGAAATGCATCTGTGCTATCATGCATCTTCTAAGTCACTATATACAAGAATTAAGTTTTTACTAGCTTTTCTTATCTTTCTCTTCACCTCTTTCTTCTACTAGCTTGTACTTTCCACTTTTTCTCCTTCCTGGGATTGCAGTTTTGAAAAGTAAACACCTGTTGCCATTGAAAGAAAATCCTATAGAGAAAAGAAGTCTAAATAAAGTGAGGGTTAAGAGTCTGCCTGTCAGTGTTCCCAGGACCCAAAGATTGTGGCCAAGATTGTGGCCCTTACCACCACCATACCCTGACATCACTCCAGAAAAACAAACCTATGTGAATGTTAGCAACCAATCAATACTAGCACCTCCTTCCATGGGACCATGCATTAACTGGCTAAGGCTGCCATAACAATATACTCCAGACTAGTGGCAATACTAGAGAAATGTATTTTCTTACAGTTCCGGAGGCTGAAATCCAAGATCATGTGCCATCAGGGTTGGTTTCTGGTGAGAGCTCTCTCCCTGGCTTGGCGATGGTTGCCTTCTCGCTGTGTGTTCTCCTGGTCTTTCCTCTGTGCTCGAGTACAGAGACAGGGAGAGCTCTCTGGGGTGTCTCTTCATCATCTTTTAAGGACATTAGTCTTATCAGAATAGGGCTAACACCTATGACCTCACTTAACCTTAATTACCTCCTTAAGGCCCTTTCTCCAAATTCAGTCACCTTGGAGATTAAGTCTTCAGCGTATGAACTGAAGGAGTTTTAACCCAATTCAGTCCATAACAATCCTGCTTTTTCCTATTACTATGAGGACTTGCAAACCCCTTCCCTTCTCCTATATTTAAGCATCTTGAAGGGAGAAGCAGAGGAGGAAAAGGCTCATCCAGAGAAGAAGGAAATAATGGTATGGCTGAAGTGGTTTCAAATAATATTTTATTTTTTTGCACCTTTTCAGATTAAAACATCAAGTGTTTTTTTTTAATTCAAGTACAACACTAATTTCTCATCTGTTTTCTTTCATTCTAATGAACATGTATAGCACCTTCCTGGCTCTCTTAAAATACTTGTCACCTCCTTCCTGGCAATATTTAGTTGCTTACAGGTTCCAATTTTTTAATTAAATATAGGAGTGTCTTGAGAGTGTGTCCAATTATTTTTTCCTGATAATAATTAGCACAGTGTTTAATACTGTATTTTCAAAAAGCAATTTTTTTCAGAAAACAATTTTTCATTTTTTCAATAATTTTTAGTTCAATGCTTAGAAAAGCTAGGCCACTACTGCTTGATTAGAATTTCCTATTAAATAAACATAAATAATAATTATAAAATAAATTTATGAATAAATTCATATAAGTGTGAAATTTAAAAGTTGAAAAACTTAATATAATACTCTTTTAACCCAACCTTTTAGGTATTTATAAAATGCATTTAAAATCTGCCATCATTCCTGCCATACATATGAGCAAGTATATAACTCAGAAATATTTTTATTTTTATTCTGCTTGTACAAAATTTAACAAGATAATACCTTTAATGATATGTTTCACAATGAGGGAAGAATTCAATTTTAATTGCTCAGCACTATTCCTGACATATGTTCATTTAATAGCAAATGCTAGTACAGTTTACAGAAATTCTGCATATTAGCAGATAGCAAATTCCTTGAGGACAGGAACTGGTTTTGTTTTATTAATATATTTAGTTGTCATAGTCCCAAAATGTTGTCTTGAATTTAGCAGTTGTTCTAAAATATTTATGGCGTAGAATAAAACAGAACTACATGTATTGGAGGGGCTTCCTGGGTCGCTCAGGTGGTGAAGACTCAGCCTGTAATGCGGGAGACCCGGCTTCAATTCCTGTCAGGAAGATCTTGCTGGGGATAACCCAGGACATGGCAACCCACTCCAGTAATTTTGCCTGGAGAGTTCCATGGACAGAGGAGCTGGCGGGCTACAGTCCGTGGGGTCACATGGAGTCAGACGTGACTGAGGAACGAACACTCACACACACACACACACACACACACACACACACACACATTGGAAATGTTTAATACAAGATGAGCTCTGAGTAACTGTTCTCACTTCTTTTTATTTTCTTTTTAAATTAAAATATAGATGATTTGTTAGTTTCAGGTGTGATACATAATAATTTGGCATTCACGTATGAAATGATCACCATGATAATAAGTCTAATACGATCTGTAATAATTTTACATGTCCCTATGTAAAATTATTACAATATTGTTGATCACATTTCTTATGCTGTATATTGCATCCCCATGACTTTTAATTATAAAACAGGTTAACTCCTTTTAATCCATTTCACTTACTCTATTCTAGTGTGTGTGTGTGTGTGTGTGTGTGTGTGTGTATGTATACCATATGACTTCCCTGGTGTCTCAGACGGTAAAGCGTCTGCCTACAATGCGGGACCCAGGTTCAATCCTTGGGTTGGGAAGATCCCCTGGAGAAGGAAATGGCAACCCACTCCAGTATTCTTGCCTGGAAAATCCCATGGACCGAGAAGCGTTGTAGGCTACAGTCCATGGGGTCGCAAAGAGTCAGACGCGATTGAGCGACATCACTTTCACTTTCACCATATCTTTATCCATTTGCCTATCGATGGTCACTCAGGTTGCTTCATATATTTGCTTTCATATATAATGGTGTGATGAACATTGAAATGCTTATATCTTCTCAAAGTAGTGTTTTTGCTTTCTTTGGGTCAATACCCAGAAGTAAAATTGCTAGATCGGGCTTCCCTGGTGGCGCAGTGAGTAAAGAATCCACCTGCCAATGCAGAAGACCCGGGTTCAATCCATGGGTCAGGAAGATCCCCTGAAGAAGGGAATGGCAACCCACTCCAGTATTCTTGCCTAGAGAATTCCATGGACAGAGGAGCCTGCTCAGCTGCAGTCCCTGGGTTCCCAAAGAGTCAGATGCAACTGAAGTGACTGATCATGCACACAAAGTTATTGGGTTTCCCTGGTGGCTCAGATGGTAAAGAATCCACCTGCAATTCAGGAGACCCAGGTTCAGTCCCTCGGTTGGGAAAATACCCTGGAGAAGGAAATGGCTCCCCATTACAGTATTCTTGCCTGGAGAATCCCATGGACAGAGGAGCCTGGTGGACTACCATCCATGGGGTCGGAAAGAGTTGGACACAACAGAGAAACTAGGCCCACACAAGTTCTGACAGGTGTGAGGTGGTATCTCATTGTGGTTTTGATTCGCAGCTCCGTGATGATTAGGGATGCTGAGAATCTTTTCATGTATCTGTGGCTATCTGTATATCTTATCTGGAAAAATGTTTATTTAGTTCCTCTGCTCATTGTTAAAACTGAGTTGTTTAGGGGTTTTTTGATGCTGAGTTGTTGAGCTCCTTGTATATTTTGGATTTTAATTCCTCATCAGAAATATTGTTTGCAAATATATTCTCCCACTGAAGAGGCTACATTTTTGTTTTGTTTACATTTTCCTTTAATGTGAAGAAAGGTTTTTAGTTTGATGCAGTCCCATTTGTTTATTTTTTTTTTCTTTTGTTTCCCTTGTGTGGAGAGATAGACATTGCTTAGCAAAGAAATATTGCTAAGACCAATGTCAAAGAGCATATCACCTATGGTTTCTTCTAGAAGTTTTACAGATTAATATCTAAAATTTAAGTTAAATGTGTCTTTAATCAATTTTTAGTTTATTTTTGTATATGGTATGAGTATGTGTGTGTGTGTGTGTGCTCAGTCATGTCTGACTATATGGTATGAGAAAGTAGTCCAGTTTGATTCTTTTGCATATAGCTATCCAGTTTTCACAACACAATTTATTGAAAATCCAGTCTTTTCCCCATTGCATATTCTTGCCTACTTTGCCATAGATTAATTGACCGTATTAGTGTGGGTTTATTCCTGGGCTGTCTATTCAGTTGAATTGATCTTGATGTCTTATTTGGTGCCTGTACTGTAGTATTTTTACAACTGTAGCTTTGCAGTTTAATTTAAAATCAATGAGCATGATACTTCTAACTTTGTTCTTCTTTCTTAAAATTGGCTAACATGGCTCCATACAAAATTTAGAATTATTTGTTGAACTCCTGTGAAAAATGCCTTTGGTATTTGGATAGTTATCTGCATGGTATAGCTATCCATTTGTTTCATTTTCAACTTATTTCATCAGTGTCTTATAGTTTTGAGTACAGGTCTTTTTGGTTAGGTGTGTTCTTAGATATTTCAGTCTTTTTGGTATAATTATAAATAGTGCTGTCTTCTTAATTTATCTTTTGACTACTTCATTGTTCCTGTATAGGAATGCAACAAACTTGTGTATGTTAATTTTATATCATATGCAACCTCACTGAATCTATTTATTAGTTCTAATACTTTTATATAGTATCATGCTATCTGCAAACAGTGACAGTTTTACTTCATTTCCAATTTTTTTTTTTTTATCTCATTGTTGTGACTAGGACTTTTAATACTATGTAGAATAAAAGTGGTGACATTGGCATCCTTGTCTTCTTCCTTGGAAATGTTTTCAGGTTTTTTTTTACCATTGAGTATGATGTTGGCTGTAGATTTGCCATACCTCACCTTTATTATGTTGAGGTATGTCCTCCTGATACCCACTTTGATGAAACTTTTATCATAAATGGGTGTTGAATTTTGTCCAGTATATTTCTGAATCTATTTAGATGATCATATAGTTTCTATTACTCAATTTGTTAATGTAGTGTATCATATTGTTTAATTTGTGAATACTGAACCATCCTTGTATCCCTGGAATAAATCCAACTTGATCATAGTGTATTATTCTTTTAAGGTATTGTTGAATTCCATTTGCTCATATTTAGTTAAGGATTTTTGCATCTATATTCATCAGGCATATTGGCCTTTAATCTTCTGTTTTTTCTTGTGCCACCTGGGAAGCCCATGTGAAAAGAATGCATGTTTTACTGCTTTAGGATGAAATGTTCTATGGATACCTATTAAGGCCATCTGGGGTAGTGTGTCATTTAAGACCAGTATTTCTATACAGATCATCTTCTGTCTGGATGATCTGTCCTTTGATGTAAGTGAGGTGTTAAATTTTCCTACTGATACTGTGTTGCTGTAAGTTTCTCCCTTTATATTTGTTGAAACTTGCTTTATGCATTTAGGTGCTCCTATGTTGGGTATATGCATATTTATAATTCTTATATCTTTTTATTGGATTGATCTCTTGTTCATTATATAATGTCCATTTTTGTCTATTGTTACAGTCTTTGTTCTAAGATCTATTTTCTCTGAATTAAGTATTGCTACCTCAGCTCTCTTTTATTTCCATTTGCATGAAATATCTTTTGTATCCCCTCACTTTCAGTCTGTGCATCATTAGGTCACAAGTGAGTCTCTTACAAGCAGCATATATGGGGGTGTTATTTTTTTATTCACTTAGCCATGCTGTCTTTTCAATAGAACATTTAGTCCAACTACATTTAAATTTTGGTAGGTATGTTACTTTGCCAACAAAGGTCCATCTAGTTCAAGACTATGGTTTTTCCAGTGGTCATGTAAGAATGTGAGAGTTGGACTGTGAAGAAAGCTGAGCGCCGAAAAATTGATGCATTTGAACTGTGGTGTTGGAGAAGACTCTTGAGAGTCCCTTGGACTGCAAGGAGATCCAACCAGTCCATCCTAAAGGAGATCAGTCCTGGGTGTTCATTGGAAGGACTGATGCTGAAACTGAAACTCCAATACTTTGGCCATCTCATGCAAAGAGTTGACTCACTGGAAAAGACCCTGATGCTGGGAGGGATTGGGGGCAGGAGGAGAAGAGGATGACAGAGGATGAGATGGCTGGATGGCATCACCGACTCGATGGACATGAGTTTGAGTAAACTCCAGGAGTTGGTGATGGACAGGGAGACCTGGCGTGCTGCAATTCATGGGATTCACAAAGAGTCAGACACAACTGAGCGACAGAACTGACTGATGTACTTAATGCCACTTTTTAAATTACTCTCTCGTCGTTTCTGTAGTGCCTTTTTGTTTCTTCTTTTCCTATTCCTTGTCATTGTCCTTGAGTGTTAGTATTGAATTCCTTTCTCTTTGTGTGTGTCTGTGTGTATTTATTATAGCTTTTTGGTTTGTGGTCCCCATGAGGTACATCAGTTCAGTTCAGTCACTCAGTTGTGTCTGATCCTTGCGACCCCATGAATCTCAGCACGCCAGGCCTCCCTGTCCATCACCAACTCCCTGGGTGGGGAAGAGGCCTGCAGAAGGACATGGCAACCCACTCCAGTATCCTTGCCTGGAGAATCCCAGGGACAGAGGAGCCTGGCGGGCTACAGTCCATGGGGTTGCACAGAGTCAGACACGACTGAAGCAACTGAGCATACGCACAAACATAATTTCTAGTTGATGATCCCTTCAGTTTACATGGAGTCCAACCACCCTTCATTTTTTACTCTACCTTCCAGGTTTGATGTTCTTCAAATCATATTTTACGTCTTTTAGCTTTCTATATTCCCCTTAAGTACTAATTGTGGATAGAGCTGATTTTACTACTTTTATCTTCTAACCTTCCTCATAGCTTTGTAAGTGGTTGATCTGCTACATTTGCATATGTTTCCTTTTACCAATGAGAATCTTCCTTTTGTAATTTTCATATTTCCATTTGTGATCTTTTTTGTTTAGACAAGTCCCTTAAATATTTCTTATAAAGCTAGCTTAGTGCTACTGAAATCTTTTGAGTTGGCTTAACACTCTATCTCACCTTCAAGTCTGAATGGCAGACTTGATGGGTATTAGGGGTTTTTTGTTTGTTTTATTTTTTTCTTTTTTTTTCTTTCATCATTTTGAACATATTGTGCCACTCCCTTCTAGTCTACAAGTGTTTTGAGAAAAGATAGCTGATAATCTTACAGGAGTTTCCTTGTATATAACTAGCAGTTTTTATCTTCCAGATTTTAAGGTTCTCTCTTTCCCTTTTATTTTTGCCATTTTAATTATAATGTGCCTTAGTGTAGACGTTTTTGGTTTTATCTTGTTTCAGATTCTCTGCGTTTCCTGAACCTGAATATCTTCCTCCTTTCTCTGCCTCTCTAAAGTGTCAGAGAAGCTTTTAGCTATTATTTCTTTGAGTAAGTTCTTTGCCCTTTTCTTTCTGTCTCTCTCTTCACCTTCTGACACTCCCCCTCATAATGCAAATGTTATTATATTGATGTTGTACCAAACATCTCTTATTCTTATTTATTTTAGTTCTTTTTCTTTTTCTCTCCCTCTTCAGCTCAGATGATTTCCACTAGTTTGTCTTCTGTTTTGCTGATCCATTCCTCTGTACCATCTAATCTACTGTTTTTGTTGTTTTACTGTGTTTTTTTTTAATCTCATTTACTGTATTCTTCAGCTCTGTCTAGCTCTTTTTTATATTTCTTAAAGTTTTGTTAAAATTATCACTATTTGCATCAATTCTTCTCCCAACTTTGTTGCACATCTTTATGATCATTACCTTGAACCCTTTAGCAAGTAAATCACTTATCTTCATTTTGCTTAGTTCTTCTTCTGAGGTTTTGCTTTTTCCTTCATTCAGAACATATTCCTCTGTCTCTTCATTTTCCCTAATTCTCTGTGTTTATTTCTGTTTGTTAGGTAGGTTAGTTACATTTCCTGCATTTCCTACTTAGAGAAGTTACCTTTCCTAATCCTAGCATATGTAGGAAGTATACTATAGGACACAGCAGCACACTTCCCTTTAATCACCAGAGCTATCTGCTCTGCGGCACTCCCTATGTGAATTGCATGGGCCCTTCTACTATGGACATATCTGGAGTTGGTGCCAACCTACCAGTGGGAAGGGGCAGTTCTCTAAGCAGTTGGCCACAAGGTTTGGGGGGTGTTGGGACTGGTGCTGGCCCACTGGTGGGTGGGAAAGCCCCCAGCATTAACAGGCTACAAGACTCCAAAATGTCACTTGTCAACACCAGTTTCTTCATGGTACGACAAGCTTCCCCAAACGGCTGTCAGCAACATCTGTGTTCTCAGAGGGAGTACCAATTTCCTCTCACCTTGCCAGGAGTCTCTCCAAGATCAGTAAAGAGCTTTCAGATTACTGCTTCTGTGCTGGGACTCAGCACATGTGAGAGTTTGCATGTGTCCCTTAAGAGAAGAGTCGCTGTTTCATAACGCCCTCCGTCTCTCCTGCGTGGAAGCAATCTGACCTTCAGAGCCAGACATCTAGGGGCTCATCTTTCCCGTGCAGGGCCCCCAAGCCGACTGCCTGATGTGGCACTCAGACTCCTGATTCTTGGGGGCAGACTCTGCATTAGTGATTATCCTTCTATTTGTGGTTTGCCTGCCAGAAAGTGTAGGCCTTGGCTGGATCACATCTTTGCGCTCCTGCCTATCTTGCTCTGGTTCCTTCTTTAGAACTTCAGATGTGGAAAATCTTTCTGCTAGTCTTCAGGTCATTCTCATGGATAGTTACTCTAAAATAGCTGTAATTTTGGTGTGTCCATGGCAGGAGGTAAGCTCAGGGTCTTTACTCTGTGCTGCCAGCCACATCCGTCTTCACTTTCTTTTAACAGATTACCTCTATTATTAGCATAACCATAGGTTGTTCAATACAATAGTCATTAGCAATATGTGGGTATTTAACACTTAAAATATGGCCAGTCCATATTGAGACTGGCCGTATTTTAAGTGTTGCAAATAAAAGTGAGGGGTGTTGTAAGCATAAAATATTCACCAAACTTCAAAAATTTAGTACAAATAAAAACAAGATTTATATTAATAATTTAAAAAATTGATTACATGTTGAATTGTTCATGTTTTTGACATATTGGATTAATAAAATGGGTCTCCCTTGCGGCTCAGTGATAAAGAATCTGCCTGCCAATTCAAGAGAGACAGTTTTGGTCCCTGGGTTAGGAAGATCCTCTGGAGGAGGAAATGGCAACCAACTCCAGTATTCTTGCCTGGAAAATCCTATGGATAGAGGAGCTTGGTGGGCTACGGTCCACGGGGTCACAAAGGGTAGGACACGACTTAGCAACTGAGCACACACACACACACACACATACACACCAAGATATTATTAAATTAATTCCACATTTTTCCGTTTCTTCAATGGAACTACTAGAAAATTTTAAATCTCACAGGTGATTGGCAGTATATTTTTAATGTACACAGCTAATGTGACCTCTTCACAGATGCAGGTTGTTATTTTGCCTAGAATTATACTATGCTAGCACAGTGAATGCTTTAAACTCTATTTCTGTAGAAATCATTGGCCTCTTAAAAACTTGTTGGAGGAAAAAAGAAAAAAAGTTTAATACCTGATGTAGTCCAAACAATATATTTATTTTTTAGCACTTATTTAGAACAAGCTATTGAATATTTTGGAAATTCACAGTGTGACATGAAACATTTTAATTATTGTCATGTGGCTTCTCTACAATTAGTTCCTTAAACAGTACTCAGTTGTAGGCCAGACAAATTACAAATTGTTGTGGTTTAGGGTCCTTTATGAAGCATGAGGAAATTAAAAACTAGAAACTTTATAATAACCAACTCTAGAAAAAAGTAATTGGAGCTCCTGTGGCAGCAATAGTTTTAAGGAATTAAAAAATAATGCCATAGAAAGAAATTTTTATTTAGTAAGATTTTAAATACTCATTTTGTAAACAGATACATCCGTGGCGTTTCAAGGTTGGTGCAAGCACTTGGGTGAGAATAAAATTAAGTTCTTATGTATTTGTTCATTAGAGCTGACAATCTTCAAAATTCTTCTGTTTACTAAGTATATTTCCATATGTAATTTCATTTTCGTTTTGATTTCTGATATAAACACTCTGAAAACTGCTGACATCAGTTAACCTCAATCATTTGATAAGTCATCTACCTCAAGCAGTTCACAATACCTTTTCATGTTGAATGCAGAGGTCATTTTCTTCCACCATCAGTGCTAATAGGCCACCCCTTCCAATTAAATGCAATAACAGAGAAGCATTTCTAAGTGGCCGAGTGTCTCGTTTCACAAGAGATGTAATGATATCTCTTCTTTTGTGTCATCTGAAAAGGTTCAAATGGTATGAGAAGCTATTCTGCCACAGTTAAAAATGAAAGTTAAGTCTGAGAAGAAAGCAAGAGTGGAGATATTAGTGAGGCCAAACTGCAAATGTAGGGGCCATTTTCAAAGCAGAGGGAACCCTAAAAGTGCAGAAGAAAAGGAGGCACAGTTGTCTCTTTAAAAAGAGAATGAGAAAGTGTCCATTCTCAGAGCTGAGTTCTTAAACCCCAGACAGCTGTGAACAGTTTTGTCAGCGGCTCTGAAGTGTGGCAGAGTCAACCCCTGGGTCTTAGCCACATGGGTTGGGTACTGGTTTCCATGAGGCTGAACACACAAGAGGACACTTCTGCCTCAAGGACATCCTAGTTGTCATTGCAACCCACAGAATATCAAAAAAGTGGAAGAGTAGCTTAAGAATTCAATGAACTAGACTAATAGGCACCCTGGGCGCATGAAAAAATCAGACCAGCAAAAACTAGCAAATAAAAGTACACATGGCGTGGCAGGAAAATCACAACCATTTGCCATGACACTGAATCTTGGGTCTACGATTTAATGTGTCACCTTAGGCAACTTCTTTAACTTCCGTGAAGCTTGGCTTCTTCTATAAAACAAAAGTTACACGTATAGTATTTAGAGGAATCATTCTACTTAAAGTTTCTGAGATATAATAGCTGTTCTTTAATATACGTTGGTGGTGCATGAGCATGTGCTCAGCTGCTAAGTCACGTCCTACTCTTTGTGACCCCATGGACTGTAGCCCACCAGGTTCCTTTGTCCAGGGAATTTCCCTGGCAAGAATCCTGGAGTGGGTTGCTGTTTTCTCCTCCAGCGGATCTTCCTGACTCAGGGATACATGTGGCAATCTCTCTCTGAAAAAGCAACCTATAGCAATAAATGCACTGATAAAACTTAGAAAGGGGATTAGTTTGCTTTCACTCTTGCAATCTTTGTGATTTGATATGAAGCAGTATAATAATATAGAAACTTTATAGGCTCCTGTTTTGCTCCCCATGTTTCCCTAAATCAGACAAGGACTGATAGAGCTAACCTTTGGTATCCTCGTGGCCTCTAAGTTACAGTATTCCTCACTACGCATCTTGAGCAGTCCCTAGACCTTGTCTTCTGCTTTGAATTTTATTTTTAAACTCTTCTCACCTCAAGACCTGGTGTCAGCCACCACTCTCACCCTCAGTGACAAGAGAGCTACACTCCTATTTTTCCTTCCATTATCATTCCATGCACCTATAGAAGGAATGACCAAAAGATCTGACAATCAAGTACTGAAAATGTCTCCCCTGAACTCTAACCTCCCAGTGGAAAACCCCAGAGTAGAGGGAGGCTCCAATCATAGATAAGCTAGCCACACCTGTTGGAGGCCAGGCTCTGCCTTAGCTTTATGCCCAGAATCAATTCTGTTGTCCCAGGGTCCATCCCAGTTACCCAATGAATACATCCTCCCTACACATCCAATGAATGTGTTTAGTTAGTCACTTGGTCATGTCTGACTCTTTGCAACCCCACAGACTATAGCCTACCAGGCTCCTCTGTCCATGGGGATTCTCCAGGCAAGAATACTGGAGTGGGTTACTATGCCCTCCTCCAGGTGATCTTCCCCACCCGAGGACTGAACTCAGGTCTCCCGCATTGTAGGCGGATTCTTTACAGTCTGAGCCACCAGGGAAGCCCAATGAATAGCCAGACCTAAAACAAAGTTCCGGTATATGCAACCAGAATACGTAGTTTATTTATTTTAATTTTTCTTAAAATTCTAAACCTAAAGTTGACATGATCTTGTAGAGTTGAGGTTAGGATACAGAAATTGTGACGGATTCTACCAAAAAAAAAGTGACATTGAAGGCAATACTAGAACTGTATTTAGGATTTTTAGGGAAGACAACTGAAAAGGCTTATTTTGAATCAAGAAGTGAAATGTACACATTTCTCATTTTCATTCTTGTTCCTTACTTCTGAACTATGCTCAGACCTCCCTTTAGAGTAACTTATATTTCTTACTTTGATTTGCTTCCAGTGGCTCAAGGTGAAAAAAAATTTTTTTATCCTGCAAGCATAACAATGGAAAAAAAAAGTGCTTTCCTTTATGATCCTGGGTATTATGCCTAATAAATTTGCCAGCAGTGAGGAATGAGCCTGTGAGGAGAGATACACATCTAATAGACTCTTATGACATAGTACAAAGGCCTAATTGTTGCTAAAATTTATGAGTTCAGTGTCCTTTCTGCTTGTAGTCTGGAGAAACAGTCTTACCATATTCTGAGCATCTTCCATCCTACATGATTTTTCTGTATCTCCTTTGAAAATGACTGCAAAATGCTATAAAAACTCTTTGTTGCATGGCATTATGTGGAAACTAGATATACTGGTTAATCCAAGAATTAATAAGCATTTTCTGTATGTATAGGTGACAGAATGAGGATAAACCCACCTTAAAGTACCTTAAGTATTTAAAGTACCTTTCTCTGGTTCTAACAGCCCTGCTCTCTCTCAAAGCTCTACAATAGCTGTTAAATGTCTACTCTATCTTTGTGCTACTGACAAGTACATGTATCAGTTGATCAAGATTCCTCATTGCTGGAGGGCCAAGAAACAGCATTGTAGTTTCATCTGTATTTTTAAAATAAGGGAGAACGTCATTATTTTCACAAGGCACATGATAATGTTCCCCAAGTTACCCAAAGAGAACAAAGCCTGTTGCTGAATAGATACCAAAGTTCCTTTTAGTTAATGCTCATGGAGGGTATGGGGAAGTGTATGGATGCCTGTTCTTTGAAAACAAAATACACAATTTTTAAAGCTTCTTCCTTTTTTCCTATTTTAGAATCTGTTTTACTTTGCTTTATTTTTCCTATGGGATAAATTCTTCCCCCTAGTCCCCTGATGATTTCTTTCAGCATGATACATGAATAACTATGGATAGAAGCTAGTTGGGGTGGGGGGTGTCAAACAAGGTAAAGCTATTTTGACTTGTTTCATTTGAAACTCACGATCTGAAACCTAAAAGCATATTTAATAGGCTCCTGCAATTTTTTCATAGAGGGGACTCAATAAATATTTCCTAATGGAATAATGCAAAGTTTTAAAATATTGTATTTAGGCAGGAAGCATCTCCTACACATTTAAATTTAAAAGTTCATACTGTATTTATTGGTCTACTATAATTACTGGCTGCACAGTTAATATTATTAAATGAGAAGCTGGGCAAGTGTGTAACTCATCCATCCAGGGTACCCTGTCTGACATGTGGCCTAGGATGCACTGCCCAAATTGAACACTTTTTCTTTTCAAACAAAAAAATATTGCCTATCAGAAATTAGGTTATGAATTTCTCTGCCAGTATTTTATATATATGATATCAACAAAAATTCCAAAGGGACCAATAAGGGCCAAATTAAACAAATGTCCATGTGTAAGACAGCAAACTTCCATAAACAGCTAATTGATGAATGTAAAAGTGCATATAGACACACATAAAACTGAGGGAAGATGATTTTGAATTGAATTCAAAATGCTGAGCAACAGATTCAACTTCAGACAAGATACTTAGATTCTGAAGGAAAGAAGAAAAGCATGATGGCAAAGAGTAAGATAATTTACAAACTGGGATTCACCACTGCCCAGAAATGCTAAGTAGAAGAGGGAACGGGATGCAGATCGGACATTTCATGTACATTCATCCACACAGATAGTACCATAATAAGTAATGCTATCCTTGATCAGAATGAAAATGGCAGACCCTTTTCATTTATAGTTAATCTGGATGAATCATTCACAAAAGACTAAACTCTTGTTTCTAGGTTGAACCCCAAAGCCTTTCAAGCTTGATTAGCTTATATTGTTTTCACATTTTTAAGAACCACAGTATAAAGCAGAATGATGTATACATTTGTTCTCTGCAGTGGGGATATCTTTCAAGAGTTACACATCACTGTGTCAGTGTGGGTTAATGTAGAGTAGTCACAGCCTGAAAGTTCTCTGGAAAGAGTAGACATTATTTCCAAGTTATCATCTACAGTGAATTCTAGATCTTAATTTTTATTTGCTTACAAATTACTTCTCCTGACAAAAGCTATATTTAGCTGAACTATGTGATTTGATTTTCAAATCCTCCACCCGCACACCCATATATTTAAGTAATTGTTTCAAAGGTTCACAATCGTCGCTTTGTAAGGAAGGAAGCAGTGCGTGCGTGCTTACTTGTTTAGTCCTGCCTGACTCTTTTGCAACCCCAAGGACTGTAGCCTGCCAGGCTCCTCCGTCCATGAGATTTTTCGGGCAAAAATACTGGAGTGGGTTGCCATTTTCCTCCTCCGCAGGATCTTCTCGACCTAGGGATGTAACCTGCATCTCGAGTGTCTCCTGCATGGCACGCATTCTTTACCCACTGAGAATTGTTGCAAGTTGCTTCTGTTACAGGTAAAAATATCCCTTAGTACAAAAAATTAGTACAAAAAAATCCCTTAGTGCAAATTCCTGTAGGTGAAAATTATGTCCACCATCTGACCTTTGCGTCACACTTCCTTGCAGTGTGAGTAGACAAAGCCCTGCAGAGAGCCGCCCACGCTGAGTAAACTGCTTTCACAGATCCACTGCTGCATTGCCGTTTCAGTGAAGATTCCAAATGATAGGCATAAACTAAACAGAAGTGCACAGTAAATAGGAATGTGCCCTCTGCCCTGCTAGTCGGGAAAAGGCTGAGCGCAGGTTTAGACTGGAGAAGCAGCGTGAGACCTGATTCAGGAGATGAAGGCGTCTGGTCCTTCTTCTGCCAGTGCTTGCTCGGGGACGCTGGGAAGGTCGCTTAACTGTTCTGAGAAAATTTTGTGACATTGGAGGATTAGACTTAGTCTTGACTGTTTCATGTAGCTATTTGAAAAACTTGGTAATCAAACTGCCGTTCTAATCATGTTTTCTCTTTATGTATCAATATATTCTTGGGCGCTAGAGATGGGCTTCCCTGGTGGCTCAGAGGTTAAAGCGACTGCCCGCAATGCGGGAGACCCGGGTTCGATCCCTGGGTCGGGAAGATCCCCTGGAGAAAGAAATGGCAACCCACTCCAGTATTCTTGCCTGGAACCCACTCCAGTATTCTTGCCTGGAGAGTCTCACGGACGGAGGAGCCTGGTGGGCCACAGTCCACGGACTCGCGAAGAGTCGGACGCGACTTCACTTCACTTTCCAGAGAGTATAGATAGACACAGCCTCTAGGTGGCGCAGTTGTGAAGACCCTGCCAGCCAACACGGAAGGCGCGAGAAACGCGGGTTCAGTCCCTGGGTCGGGAAGATCCCCTGGAGCAGGAAATACTGAAACCCCCTTCAGGACTCTTGCCTGGAGAATTCCATGGACAAAGGAGCCTGGGGGGCTCCAGTCTGGGGCGTCTCAAGAGTCGCACACGACTAAGCACCTGAGAACACACAGATGCAGGTATGTGGACGTCTATCTACATGTGTGTGTAGATATAATACACACGTGAACACGTGTGAGCCGGCTCACACGGTAAAGCGTCTGCCTGCAGTGCAGGAGACCCGGGTTCGATCCCCGGGTCGGGAAGATCCCCTGGGGAAGGCAATGGCACCCCACTCCAGTACTCTTGCCTGGAAAATCCCACGGATGGAGGAGCCTGGTAGGCTACAGTCCGTGGGGTCGCAGAGAGTCGGACCCGACTAAGCGACTTCACTTTCACGTTTTCATGAGCAGAATAAGCATAGATGCATCTATCAGCTTGGGGGAGTTGTGGTTTTGTTTGTTTTTCACGAGTGCTTGAGCAAGCACGCATTTGCTCTGTTGAGTGGAGTGCTGAGCAGTGTCAGTTCAATCCTATGTTGATTATATTGTTCAGTTATTACTGGCTGCTACTTACGGTTGCTTTTGTAGGCCATTGGGTCCTTAGATCTCCTTACACTGCCATTCTGGAAATAATGAGATTTTGAAACAGTGTTTCTTTTCTCTTTTATTTACTATAGCCATTCTGGTAAAATTCTCCTGCTATTTTTCCTTAATTTCTTAATTCTGTGGTTTGATGGTTTGTTTCATTTTGAAATCTGAAGATTCACATTTGTATATTGTATTATTTCCATCTTTAGTCACTCTGAAAGAATTTAACATTAACATTCTATAAAAATTTGAAGCCATCCTTATAGTCTCCAAGACATTTTAGAAACTGATAAATATAGTTTAATTGATAAGAAATTTAAAGAGAATTTTTAAGAAAACAGAAATATAATGAGTAAGAACTATTCTTTTCAATGAGTTTTTTTCTTCAATTTTATTACATTTGTTACCTGCGATATTCCTAAATTCCTCTAAATTTTCTATCTTCCAAGTGGTTGCTTTTCCTTACTATATTGTATTAGTTTGCTAAGCCTGCCATAGCAAAATACCACAGTCTATGGTGTCTTAAACAAAAGAAATCTATTTTCTCACAGTTCTGGAGGATGGAAGTTCAAGATTAAGTTGCCAACAAAGTTTCTCCTGAAGCCTCTCTTCTTGGCTTGCAGATGGCCACCTCCCTGCTGCCTCTTCATATGGCCTTCGATCTGTGCATACACGCCTTTGGTGTCTCTTGGTGTGTCCAGATTTCCTCTTTTTATAAGGATACTGATGCCAAAACTTAGCCTTTGTGAGCAATGGTACTGAGTAAAATCTTGGAGACAAGAGTTTTGGGTGAAGTAGTAAAGAAGAGCCTTATTGCTTTGACAGGACTTCCCTGGTGGCTCAGATGGTAAAAGCATCTGCCTACAATGGGGGAGACCTGGGTTTGATCCCTGGGTCGGGAAGATCCCCTGGAGATGGAAATGGCAACCCATTCTTGCCTGGAAAATCCCATGGATGGAGCCTGGTAGGCTACAGTCCATGGGGTTGCGAAGAGTCAGACACGATTGAGCAACTTCACTTTCACTTTCACTTTTGATAGGCAAAGGTAGACACAGCAGGTTCTTGTCCCCAAAACTCTGTGTCCCAAACTGATGGGGTTTGTGAGGAGTTTTATAGCCAAGGGACAGGGTTGTTTCTAAGGACCAGGCTGCATGCGAGCCCTGTATCCTTTCATCTGAGATCTCTTGGCATCTCATGGTCTCATAATCTGTGGTTCTTGGTTCCTGAGGTTACTGAACTGTGACATCCTCTCTGGAACATCATCTATTTGGTGGAGATTTTAGTTCTGCAGAAGAGCTCAAAGATATTGCTGTGAATACCTCTTGAGGAAGAACCAGGACCCTACCCCAAGGCTGTACTATTGTTTCTTGACTGCTCTTCCCTTTTTCTACATCCCCTCCCTTTCCTGATTAGCAAATGTTTTAACCTATCCTTTGGAATTCAGGGAACAAAGAAAGGCTTTTGTGCTCAGGCACCCCATTTGGTCCTATTCAGTTTCAATACCAGTCACAATGGACTAGGCCCCCCCCACAGCCTCATTTTAACTTAGGCCTCACAGGAGGCACAACGGCCAAGAGTCTGCCTGACAATACAGGAGACTCAAGAGAGGCAGGTTTGATCCCTGGGCCAGAAAGGCCTCTGGGAGCAGGAAATGGCCACAGGTATTCTCAGCCTCATTTTAACTTAGGCCTCACAGGAGGCACAACGGCCAAGAGTCTGCCTGACAATACAGGAGACTCAAGAGAGGCAGGTTTGATCCCTGGGCCAGAAAGGCCTCTGGGAGCAGGAAATGGCCACAGGTATTCTCGTCTGGAAAATCATGGAGATAGGAGCCTGGTGGGCCATGTAGAGCCCAACAAGTGAGACAAAAGTGAGCGCAGCATACAGCGCAGTCATCTCTCCAGAGGTTCTCTCCAGTAAGAAGTCCTGGGGTTATATGAATTTAGAAAGCTCATCAGATATATAGTCTAAGTCTTCCTTGTATTGTTACATTGTTTAGTATTAATGAAAACATATTTTCAATCTAATAATCAACACACAACTGCCATAGGAAAAACTAATTGAGACACCCCATTATGGTAGCTCTTATCCAGCCCTTGTTCTCTCATTTAACCTACCATTTGTTCTCTCTCTCTTTCTTGCTTAATTGCTTTCTAAAAATGATTGCCCTCCAGCTACGCCTGAGGTTTACCCTTCCAGGGCAACAGTCTTCATTCCAGAAAGAATGTCACTGGAAGATGATCTCAAGGACCATCAGAACCTGTCTTGGAATCACCTGATGCCAGCCCTGATGATCTCAATGCTTCCAGGAGGAGAAGAATGCAGGACCCCATCAACCTTGACCCTTATCTTCAGTCCTATTTTCCATCCTAAAACTATAAGACCTCTTCCAACTTCCCAAGAAGGGGGACAGTCTTGAAAGCATTAGCTTGCTGTGGTCCCCTTTGCCAGGAAAAGCAATAAAGCTACTCCTTTCTTCTCCTCCAAAACTCTGTCTCCATATTTATATTCAGCAATGGTGAACAGAGACCTGTTTTTCGGCAACACAACTACTTCTAAACAGACTTTCAGTAGGCATTATGATTTTAATTACATGAATTAGTACTTATATGATTTTATAAGTATTTCCAGCAAATCTATTCATTTTTTCATGAAATGGTAGAGTACAATAATTTCCTAGTTCCTTCTTCCTTTATTCTTATACTTGACAAGGAAATTTATTAATAGATAATCATTCATAAACCAGCATTACAGAAATCCTCTGATACTACATAATCCTATGTCCCAAAGAATACCTACTAAACACTTGTTAGATTAATTTAGTTAGGTTTAGGTCATTGTTTCTTACTTGTAGGAACCTAAAGGCCAATAAAAACAGAGATAAGGATCTTGGAATCAAACTGCTATTTGCTATATGACATACAGTAACACTTGTTAAAAATCGGTGCTAATGGATGACAAAGACTACACTCTCTGGTACATTTTCTTCTTGTTGTTCGATGCACAGTTAAGGACTTCACTCTCCTGAGACAGCCCTGTCTCCTACACCTTGTTACCATTAGAAAAAGCTGTGAATATGAAGTTGGGTCTGTGAAGGCAGTTCTTAGGATCTCTGCAGAATCTGTTAGCAGTTTTAGAGTCTCTCTCCAGGGTTTTCCTGGCCTTTTAGAAAGCTTGGGATCTTAGCCAGAACAGGCTGACCAACCTCTGCAGGGACCTGCTTAACCTTGTCATTAGCAAGAGAAAAACCTAAGCAATTCCCATGTCAGTTTGATAGAGGATGAAGCTAAGGGTCAAACAGACTAAGGATTTTGCCTGTTAAGTTCAAAGTCATAATATGAATAATTGATGAACCTGCAAATTCTGTCTAACGACTTTTATCCCAGAATGATTCCATCTTCTTTCACTGGTGTTAAAGTAGGAACTTGATAAGTCTTGTTAATTATATAAGATTGTCAACTGTGTAACCATGTGTTAGGCAAATTAATTGCTTTCTTTTTACTGGAATGATGCTATCGAAGCGTCTCAGGTGTCACTGGTGGTAAAGATTCTGCCTTCCAGGACTGGAGACCCAAGATACTTGGGTTTGATCCCTGGGTTGGGAAAATCCTCTAGAGGAGGAAATAACAACCCACTCCAGTGTTCTTGCCTAGAAAATTCCATGGACAGAGGAGCCTTGTGGACTACAGTCCGTGGGGTCACAAAGAGTCAGACACAATTTGAGCAACATGTACACATGCACAAACTGCTGGAGCAGATAATCTTCAGCAGTCTCATTAAACCAGAGTCAGATTTCAGGAAATTAGATTATTTAAGAGATGTGGGCAGACTTTTTTTTAAAATAATTTTAAATTTTTTTAATGTTTTTATTTCTTATTGGGTAAAAGATTATTTAAATTCTGTGATGCTTTACAATCTTCAGAAGTTTTACACACATGATTTTGTATAATCCTGGAATTACCCCTTTTCCCTGTCTACCTCTGTATCGCCCCTCCGGTCTAACCTCTCCCCACAGGGAGGCACTGGTTTGTTCTCTGTATCTGTGAGTATGCTTCTTTTTTATTTTATTTATTAGTTTGCTGTATTTTTTAGATTCCACATATAAGTGATATACAGTATTTGTTTTTCTCATCTGACTTCTTTCACTTAGCATAATTGGGCAGACTTTTTTAGAGCTGCTGAGTATATTCAAAGATTTCTTAATGAAATCAGAGTAGAAAATTTTATGCCCATTCTTCCCTAGATGTGGTACACACACAAAAAAAATTAAAGTTGCTTAATGTATACAGATGTCTAAACTAGAACTTGCTGGGGAAAGAGACTGATCCAAAAAAATTCCTGGACCTTGTTAACTATCCTCTCCTTAGCACTAACCCAGTGCCTGGCAAAAGTAAGAGGCTAGCAATGTGTTGGTAGTGGTTCAGTTGCTAAGTCATGTCTGACTCTTTGCAACCCCATGGACTGTAGCCCACCAGCCTCCTCTGTCCATGGGATTTCCCAGGCAAGAATACTGGAGTGGGTTGCCATTTCTTTCTCCAAGGGATCTTCCTGACCCAGGGCTCAAACACACGTCTCCTGCATTGTTCAGTCTCGTCCTGCATTGCGGGCAGATGCTTTACTGCTGAACTGTTGATAAAGCATCTGCCTGCAATGCTAAAGATGCAAGTTTGATCCCTGGATTGGGAAGATTCCTTACAGAAGGAAATGGCAACCCACTCTACTGCTCTTGCCTGGGAAATTCAGTGGACAGGGGAGTCTGGCCAGCTACAGTCCTTTGGGTTGCAAAGAGTTGGACATAACTGACAACTATAATATATTAATTGTAGTTAATTGCAGTTAAATATATTAACTGTAAGCAAAACAACAATATGTTAATTGAAATAAATTAGAGAATCAAAAATTTTTATAAAAGTAATGGCTGAAAGATGAGGGTAGTGGGCAGGGCAAAACCTTTAACAGAATGACATTGTCACAAGGACACAAGATAAACTCATAAGAACCAAATAGGTCCAAGATGGCTGATGAGACTTCCAGTAGACCTTGAGCCTCAGTACACACTCACTGTAACACTTTAGTAAGCTAAATGACACAACCACAGGCATCATGACAGTTTCAAGGCGGACCATAAAAGATCAAGAGGTGGGTGGTGTCCCAATTTTCATGAAATCCCCACCCTTCCCCCCAAATAGCTGAAATACTCCCCTCACTCGTTAGCCTATGAAGTTACCCACCTCTGTAAAAACTGACAACCCCATACCCTGGTACCTCTTGCCTTCTGAGATGTCCCACACTCTGTGTAGTACTTTTTCCTAAACAAATTCACTTACCTATCACTTTGTCTCCCACTGAATTCTTTCTGTGACAAGATATCAAGAACTGCGTTTCATTAAGTCCTGAGACCACATGTGTGACCTCAGTTAAAAGACTGTGGCTTCAAGTCCCGATCTGAGTTACAGTTTCACAGCCCCCCTTCTTCCACCTTTGCGCTCCTGCAGTCTGCTCACATCTGGCAGCCACGTGATATTTGAAGAGTATAAGTCAGAGTACGTTATCATCGGAACTCTTCAATGACTCCCATTCTTACTCAGGACAAAAGCCACGGCCCTCGTAACCATTTCGAAGGCTCTGCAGGATTGGCCCGTGTGTCCCTCTGAGCCCATCTCGTGCTTTGAGCTCTGCTCGCCCCCCTCCACCCACCCGGCCTTCTTTGCTCTTCCTCCAGCTTGCCGAATGTGCGGCAGCCTGGGGAGGCACCTCCCAGCCCTCCCGCTGCTACCCTAGATTGCTGCTGCTCCTTCCTTGCAGTGCACAATTTACAATGGGAACAATTCTCCCCAACTCCATGTGCACCTCCCTAATCTATTTATCTCTCTACTCTTTATGAATTTCTGGTAAGTAGTTGACTTCTTTATTGTGCCTATCATCTGTTTTACCCCAGCTGCAATGGGAATACCATAAGTACAGGGGGTTTTGTTTGTTTTTCTAGTACCAGGAACATACTAAGTATTCAGTAAACACTTACTGAAAAAATAAAAAATAGTACAGGGAAATGATCTAAATTCAGTAAAATCAGTGTTTTTGTGCAGGCAACATTAGAGGATCTGTTAACAAAGAAGGGAAAGACAAAACAATATTTTCAGAATAAACTGGAAAGGAAGTTTTAGGACTATAAAGGAAAAGTGAAGTTTATGCACCAGTCTTCCCCGGTGGCTCAGATGGTAAAGAATCTGCCTGCAATGGGGTAGACCCAGGTTTGATCCCTGGCTCAGGAAGATCCCCTGGAGAAGGTAATGCCTACCTACTTCAATATTCTTGCCTGGAAAATCCCATGAATGGAGGAGCCTGGCGGGCTATAGTCCGTGGGGTCAGAAAGAGTCGGACTCAACAGGAAGACTAACACACACTTGTACAAAAAAGATAAATAAATAAAAAAGAGGGGAGAGGGGAAGGAAGAAAGAAGTAAGAAGACTTTATGTTGACTTAAAGGATGCTGGTTAAGACATTGCTCTTCACAGAGTTTCCAAGTTCCCTTCGATCATTGGTCTGGAGAGAAGACAGCTAGGACTTCAGCCCGCAACATCTGAATCTGCTCCTCAGTTTTATATCATTAATATTCTGAGTTTCTCAATAAGACTTTGTTTGGGAAAAAAAATGCTTCCGATTAAAAGGGATAACAGGAGAATGAAACTACTGCCACAAAGAACGTTACACTGGACACTTTCTAAGAGGCTTCACTAAAGCCTGCTGATAGAAAAGTCAGAATCCCAGGGAGTGGTCTGTAGAGCATCCCTCTCTCTTAGCAGCTGGGCGTCAAGTTCTGAAGCTCAGAAAGAGAGTGGCTGTAAGGCAAAGCAAAAGAACAGCCGGGTCTTCAGGGAAATGCGCAGCTGAACCTGGAGTTGAGGTGGCCCGGTGCAGCGAGGAAGGAGAGGAACCAGAAAGGAGCTCAGCCAGAGATGGCTCAGCTGCCTCCCTCAGCTGCCATCCGAGGGAGGAAGGGTGCTGGGCAGAGAGTTTACAGCCTCGGAGGACCCGAGATAAGGACACAAAGACGTTCTTGGAGACTGCTCGGAACACGAGTTGGAACTCTGGAGTGTGGTGGGAATAAAAGCGAGCAGTGGGGTTTGTAGAGTCAGGAACAATGGTTTGGCACCCTCACTGAGGGTGAATTAGGGCTGTCCACTGTCAGTGCTGGGAACTGAGGCGTGGGACTCCTTATCCGCTAGGAATTTGTGCCTGCAGTGGCTGGATTGGTGCCTGCCCTGAGAGATTTGTGCCAAGTGTGTATATAAAGACGTACAGTGTATGAGTTTGGAGGAATTTACACCACCAAGGCTCTTGGCTTTGAATAGTTCAGTTCTATTTTTTTTAATTATTATTGCTAAATTTTATTATTAAAATTTTTTATTATTATTACTAATTTTTATTAATTATTACTACCAAAGTTTACTTGGAGTCGTGAAATCTGTTCTGCACTGATATATACTATGCTATTAGCATTTCTCTTTATGCTGTTCTAAATATTCCCTGTGTGTCTTAGTCACTCAGTCGTGTCTGACTTTTTGCGACCCCATGGACTGCAGCTTACCAGGCTCCTCTTTCCATGGAATTCTCCAGGCAAGAATACTGGAGTGGGTAGCCATTCCCTTCTCCAGGGGATCACCCAAGGATTGCATCCCAGTCTCCTGCATTGCAGGGAGATTCTTTACCACCTGAGCTACCAGAGAAGCCAAAATATTCTGTGCCTATGCTTAATTTAGTATATGTGATGATTCATGTTATTTGCACAAAAATAATAAATAAGGCTGGTAGCCGAAGGAGAGGACAAATAAAGTTTAAAAAAGGGCAACTTTCATGTTATTCAGTTTTAGTCTCACATAATGATATTATTTCATTTTTTTTCTGTTGGAATTGCTATTATTAACATGTGGCTGTTTTTTGGACACTTTTCCATTGATATTGCCCTGATTTGGCAATTGTGGTTGAGGAATTTAGGTATTTGAGTGAAATACAGAAACAGGAATTTTCGTTGAAAGGATAGATTTCCTATAAAGATTCATATTAATATGGGTAGAAACCATAATAGAAAATTTTATTTAACAGTAAATAAAAGTGGTCCTGGAGCTTCCCTGGTTGCTCAGTGGTAAAGAGCCCACCTGCCAATTCAGGAGATGCAGGTTCGATCCCTGGATTGGGACGATCCCCCGGGGAAGGAAGTGGCGACCCACTGCAGTACTCTTCGCTGGAGTATTCTATGGACAGAGGAGCCTGGCGGGCTACAGCCCATGGACTTCGGACGTAACTTAATGACTGAACAACAGCAGCAACAGAAAAGAGGCCCTATCTGTATACAAGTAGAGGAGAACTGTAGCGAATATCTTTGGATGCACAGAAGGAGCTATGAAGCCACTGAAAATCACATTACATGAGAAGAAGTTGAAAAACCAGGATTTCTTAACTTGAGAAGCAAGACCTGCTGAATGTAATACCTGTCTCCAAATAGTTGGAGGCCTCTGGAAGAAAAAAAAAAAAAAGATTGGGCTTGTTAGGTATGGCCTGAGGGACAGATGACGGGAGATGCAGTTTCCTGAGAAAATGGAGCAGGATGTCTGAAATGCACATCTCTACTGCCGACTCTGAGAGCACCGGGATGGGCAGCCTAGCCATGGTGGCCATGTGCTCACCAGTGGAGAAGACAAATAAAACAGACATATTAACAGAGTGTCTGCTCCGCTGACTATGCCTCCATGATGGCCAGAGATAAACTGTGATGGGCTCCTAATTTATTCTCCTGAAACCTGACCTCAGGTGTAAGGGAGGTGTGTAAGCAAAGATAGAGGCAAAGTAGGATCCAGGTGGTGTCAGACTTCTGTAGAGATTAACAAACACCAGGTATCAGGTTTTTGCAAACCTTAGAGACAGTGGGAATTCCTAAGAGAGGCCTCTGTGAGGACCACTCACAGATTCTGCACCTCTGGCCAATGCAGCTGTGAGCATCCTGGCAGCACCCGGCTTGATTTGGTCTACTGCATGCTGGCCCCATGCTAGTCTCTGGGAAAACTGCTGCCACAAAAATTTGAATGCTAGGAGTTTGTGGGTGTCTGTTTTTGTCCTTAAAAGCTTAGTATCTGTTCATGAAGGCCCTTGCAGCCTATGTCAGACAACTCAAGTAGTTAAAAGAAGTAAAGAGGTGAAGAACATGTTTCCCTAAAATATACCACATGCAGGAGCATGGGAGCCTGCTTGATGCCACAGAGTCTAACTGACATGAGAAGCACGCTATAGGATGTCAGAGAGGCATCAGGTTGTCCAGGGGCCGGGATTTAAATCCCATTTCCACAACTGGTTGGCGGTGGGACTTGGGCAAATCTTTATCCTCTCTGTGCCTTTGCTTCCTCTTCTGTAAAATGGAGAGAACAATAATAGTAACTGCTTCACAAAATGAGGATTAAAGGAGTTAATTCATAGAAAAAGCTTATCTTAGTGCCTAGACATAGTAAGGAATTAATAAATGATTATTATTTGAGTATCAAACTATTTTATCATCGTTGCATTTAATTAAATGCTTAATTAACTCAAATACAGAATCCTGCTTCCTTGTAAGAAAAATAAGCCTGATATAAATATATAAATATTTGAGTGTGCTCTTGATAAATAAAGATGTAGAAAGACATATGCCCAGGTATAGGTTGATATTTCCTGCCTCTTTCTTCTTTTATATCTCTGAACAAGAATTTTCCAGGCTTACTACTTTCTTCTGTCCATCTGACCACTCAGTAATTCTAATGCTCAAATTCTAACTTTCATTCATTCAAATATTAAACTCCCCTGTAGATTTGTAAGTCTAAGTATCTTGCAGACACCTCCTAACATTCCAAATATTGACATCTAGTATTTGGAATTTCTACTATTTGTCAATATACTTAGCCCTTTCCAGAATCATCTTTAGTTTAACAAAGCTACCCTGATGAATTTCCCTCAACTCCATCTTTCTCTTCGGATTTTACTACAGACCTTCTCCGATTCAGGGCTTCTTGGTTTATTGCCTAGACTGTTAAAAAGGAGTCCAGCTCTAAACTCGTAATGTCTCCTGTCTCTCTCCTTTCTTTTGCACAATGCTTCCCTTTCTACACAGTCATCTAAATCTTTCTACAATGCAGATCTGATCAAGTTTACACTCGCCATTACCTACATTTTAGAGCCTAAGGCCCTGGGTAAAGTATTCATGGTTCTTCATGGCTCCAATTTACCTTTCTAGTCCTGCCACTTGCAGTGCTATTCAGACTTGAAGGCTATTGGTTAATTCTTCCCTACGATCTCCCCAGTCCCATACACATAGAACGCCAGGACCCTCTGGGCCTTTGATCATGCTGGTTTCTTTCCTTAGTGCTCTTTCTCCTTTCTCTACCCTGAAAACCTCCACTCGGTCTTTGAGATCCAGCTCAAATATCACTGCCATAGAGGTTTCTTTGCCTTGGGGTTCCTTCCACCGAATCCTTTGGCATTGCATTTATATAGCATTTTAACAGTGTTACAGACATAGATGGCTTAAAGACAACAGATTAAATGCATAAATGTCTTAGATTAGGTTGGATTAGGTGCTTTTCAAATATATGAATTCTTTCCTTTCTATATCTTAAACTCAGTAACTGGCTCAATCCTTAGCACATAATATTTGCTCAAAGAGGTTTATTGAAAGAATGAATGAAATTTACCTCCAGTATGTTTTCACTTTTCATCAGCACAATCAAATAAAAGTTTGATTGTTTTGCTCATTTTAAATTATCTATAGGCTGATTTCTAGCAATCTATTTATGCAAGGGTAAATGCCACACTAGAAAGATGGTTCTGCCTTTCTTTTGGAATGCCAATGAACTCAGCTACAGAAAAGAGGTGATGACCACCATTTATTCATTCATTTAATTGCTTATTATCTGTCAGCCCTCTTCTAGGCTCAGGTGATTCCGTGAAAAGAAACAGAGACAATGCCCTCTGTTAGATCTTTAATTCTCTAAAGAGACAGAAAATAATCAAGTAACCAGAAAAGCAAGGCAATAGTGTCTAGTAATACGGGCTAAAAGGACTGTAAAATGATATGCTGTTTTGCAGCAGATTAGGGATGGAGGTTAGAGGGGATGATTCTTCTCTAATGAGGTGAGATCTAACTGTTGGAAAAGAGCCTGTCACGTAAGATCTGGGAGTAGAGAAGACAGTCAGAGCAGTCTAAAGACAGGAACTGGGAAAAGAAAGGCCACAAGTGTAGCCGGCACATCATCAGGGAAGAAGACCATAGAGTGTACCAAATACTCCACTACCTGCTTCCCTTGTTTCTACTTTCATGTCTGATCACATCCTTGGAAGAAGCCTATCCACATTTTATAGAAGGGGAAGCTGAGAGTCAGAGAAGAGAAATAACTTTCTCTTCTGGAACAAATATTCTAAACAAATTATGACTGTCTCAAAAGTTCAGGATCAAACTCAGACTTGAGTAAAATGATTCTAGATATCACTGTGTCTTTACAGTCTTTTGATAAACCACTGTGAGTGTGAAAAGAAGCAAATACACTGGAATCTCTTGATATATTGCTAATGTTAGAAGACAGTATTTCTTACCTTCAAGGGTAAATGTATTTTAAGCTTTTCCATATTTGCAAGCTATATATTTCAAAAACAACTGTCATCCGTTCAAAACCATGGTAGGAGCTATGAACAACATACTTCATTTTAATAGATCAAATTGAAATGTCAATTGATATAAATACCAATAAAATGAAAATTCATAGTTTGATGAGAATGTATATTATTTCAGTAGTTTTTTCTATTGAAGTATAATTAACTTACAATATTATATTGATTTCAGATATATTACATAGTGATTCAGTATTTTTATACATTACAAAATGATTACCCCGATCTGGTTACTGTCTGCCTCATGCAAAGTTATTGCAATATTATTGACTATATTTTCTATGCTGTATATTACTTCCCAGTGACTTACTTTTTATACGTCACTGGGAAGTAGCTTTATTTTATAACTGAAAGTTTGTTCCTTTTAACCACCTTCCTATTTTGTTCATCCCTTTACTCTCTCTGTCCTGGGAACCACCAGTTTGTATATGAATCTGCTTCTGCTTTGTTATATTCATTTTTTTTTTTAATTCTACAAATAAGTGAAATCACACAGCATTTGTTTTAGTCTGACCCGTTTAACACAGTATAATACCATCTAGATTCATCCATATTGTCACAAATGGCAAAATTTTGTTCCTTTTATTGGCTGATTGATATTCCCGTCTGTAGTATGTGTGTGTACTCTGTCTTCTGTCCATGAACACAGGTTGCTTCCATAACTTGGTTGGTTGAAGCGTGTGTACTCAATCATGTCCAACTCTCTGCAGCTTCATGGACTGCAGCCCGCCAGGCTCCTCTATCCATGGGATTTTCCAGGCAAGAATACTGGAGCAGGTTGCCGTTTCCTTCTCCAGGGGATCTTCCCAACTCAGAGATTGAACCTGTGCCTCCTGCATTGGCAAGCAGATTCCTTACCTCCGTGCCACCTGGAAAGGCCATATCTCAGCTATTTTAAGTAGTGCTACAATGAATTGGGGCGGCATCTATCTTTTTGTATTAGTGTTTTCAGCCTCTCTGAATAAATACCCAGAAGTGGAATGCTGAATTGTATGGTAGTTCTATGTTTTGTTTTGTGCCATTTTCCACAGAGGCTACACCAATTTACATTTCCACCCATAACACACACAGTTTCCCTTTTCTCTGCATCCAATTCAACACTTTTATTTTTGACTCTTTGATGATAGCTATTCTGACATGTGTGAGGTCATAACTTAGAGTGGTTTTGATTTACATTTCCCTGATGATTAGCTTTGTTGACCATCTTTTCATGTGTCTGCGGCCATCTGTATATGTTTGTTGGAAAAACTTCTATTTAGGTCCTCTACCATTTTTGATTAGTTTCTTTCTTTCCGTGGCCATCTGTAATGTTTGTTGGAAAAACTGTTTAGGTCCTCTACAATTTTTTATTGGTTTCTTTCTTCCTTTTTTTTTTTTTTTTTTTTGGTTACTGAGTTTTATGAATATTCAAAATAAACTTTTGATGTTAACTACATATCATTTGAAAATATTATCTACCATTCAGTAGATGGCCATTTTGTTTTGTTGATATGCAAAGGCTGTTTAGTTTGATGTAGTTTCATTTGCTTATTTTTGCTTTTGTTTCCCTTGCCTAAGGAGACAGATCTAAGAAACTAATGATACCATCAACGTCAGAGAGCTACTATGTTTTTTCCTAGAAGTTTTATGGTTTCAGATCTTGCATTTAAGTGTATAACCCACTTTGAGTTGATTTCTGTGTATCTGGGTGCAGATTTCTGTAACTGGGTGCAGAAATTCACCCAGTTTCATTCTTTTGCATATAGCTGTCCAGTTTATCCAACACTGTTTATTGAAGAGATTATATTTTTAAAGTTTGAGGATAAAGTAAGAGCCAATTCAATGTTAAAACACAACATTTGTTGTTGTTGTTGTTGTTAAACATTGTTTCCTGTTGATGCTAAAACATTCAACCAATTCTTCAGGGCTGACATAGCACACTAAACTAATAACAAAATGCAATCATGAAACAATTGTGGACACTTCAAAAAGGGTATTCAGTTTATAGTGAATAAAATGAGCAGATACATCTCTGTTCTATTTCTAAAAATTAATCTATTAGCGATCAGTAACCACAAAAAGGCTAATTAAAGGTTAATTAAAATACCATGTAATTATCTTCCCTTGGGCATGAATAAACTTAAAAGTAATATGGAAATTAGTAATATGGACACTGAGAGATATTTCTTAAACCAAAGATACCAACAGATCCAAAATTAGAGTAGTATCTAAATTAACGGATATGGAAAACTTGGCCAATTGCCTAAAGATTCAAGTTGCAGATTTTTAGAATGTACAAGGAAAAGATCTTATCTTCAGAGTCTTATCTAAGAAATGTCTTCATCTCAACAATGAGATTCAAGTTTTGAGTTACTGTCTATGGAGAGAAACTAGTATAGGAGGACTTTAACCTATCTAAGGTCATTACCATAAATCATGAAGAGGATTTGGGCATGTGTGTTCCTCAACCAGAAGAAAAATTTACCACTAGTAAATTGCTGAGTCTTAGGCACATGGTAGAATGTGCATGGGCTGTTTGCTGGGATTTATTTTTCCTTCCAGGTGTGCTTTTCCTGTCCCAGTGATCTCCTGGTAATAATAAATATCTTACTGTACATCCAGAAACGTCATTAGAAATAAGGACCATAGTTATCAATTTGATTTTAGGAGCTAAAGATTGGAAGTGATGTTTCTCTAACTTTGTACAATCTGCCTCACTTCAGAAGAGGTGCAGACTTTGTTCATAAAGGGCTCTCTATATAAACAAAGCAAACAATTTTTAAGGTTTTCTGTATATGCCTTAGCAATCTGTGATTGATTAGACCTCAGGAGGCTAAGGAGGAATATGACTCAGTTGAGATTTTTATTAAGGCACAGATGAAGGAGAAGCAGGAGTTTTATTTTGAAACCAACCCCCTAGGGTCTTAATAAAATATGCAGTAGTCATTAACACACAATTTGCCTCTTTGGTCCTTCCTAAAAAAACTGGAAGAATTTTGGAGAACATGTGATTTACATTTTACCCCATGGGTCTAGGTCTCTTGGTCAGTTTGGAAATGAAGCCTAAAACAACAACCAAAGAAAGTTTAAATTTATATCCAGGATAACAAACAGGTTTCATATTGCCTACCCTGCCAGACCTCATCAATTAGAGGTGGCTGCCTGGAGTTCTGGGTCGAGCAGAATGGTAAAGAGTATACTAGCTCATGGGAAAGAAACCAGGATGAGTTACTTCTGTTTCCCATGGACTCAGGGAGGGAACATAAGGCCCACTCAGTGTGTTCACTGACTCTGACGGAGACACTCAAAGAAACATGAAGACAGATAATTGTCTCAGGGAACCACGATGGATGAAAAATAAAGAATGGTGTGTGGGTGCTCAGTTGTGTCTGAGTTCTTATGGCCCCATGAACTGTAGCCCATCAGGTTTGTCTGTCCATGGAATTTTTCAGGCAACATTACCGGGGCAGTTAAGGCTACTACAGGGGTTCTTCCCAGCCCAGAGGTCAAATCTGTCTCTCCTGTGTCTCCTGCATCGACAGCTGGATTCTTTACCGCTGTGCCACCAATAAGGGAGAAAATATAAAAAATACACATGTGTATAGTGACTCCAGAGTAAAGCCATTTATTCATTCATTAAAAAGTTCATTGCATGTTTGTTTAATAATAATTAAATTATTAACAATAATTAACAAATATAATAATAATAATATTACTATAACATGTATTACATATAATACAAATATATTTTAAATATACTTACATATTATAGTGGGAAGCAGGCATTATATACATTATATATGAATAATGAAAAAATAAATATTTGCTGAGTGTATTTTCCAGGTGCTAGAGATATAATAAAAATGAAAACAAAATTCTAATTCTGTTATATTTCATGTGAGGAAGAGACCAAAAAAAAAGCAATTAAACAAATAATTCTGGGAGTGGTAAAGGCTGAGAATAAAAATAAAGGAACGAAAGGGAGCAGAGATTATTAGGAGTGCTATTTCGTGAACAGTGGGTGAAGCCTTCTCTGAGAAGGTGGCCTGGAAGGAGGACCTGAGGGAAGTGAGGGGCTGAGCTGTGTGTGTACCAGGAGGGCGTGTCTCCTTCAGGGAGGAGCAAAAAGCCCAAAGACCTTGATGCCAGAGCGTTCTTGGTGTCCGAGGAACAGCAGGGATTCCAGCGGGTGCAAGGGGCACTGATGAGAGTGAAGGCGATGAGGGGAGATTGGGGGCTGACGACGAGAGCTAAGCCTCATCCGCCAGTGAGAAAGCTGTCTCTTGTTCTGGGTTTGACAAGTTACCAACAGAGAGTTCTGAGCGGAAAGTCACTATGAATGACCTGGTGGTTGCTGAGAAGAACTGTGCAGGTGAAGGAAAGGGAGCAAAAATAGAAGAAAGAAGACCACTCAGATAAGCAAAGCAAAAACACTCGGAGACAGCTGTGATCATCCTGAACCAGTTCAGCTGTGGTGAAGGGGAGAAGTGAAAATATCAGGAGACAGCTCTCTCTTTATCTCTCTCTTATATACACACATACATATATATATATTACATTTATATATGTGTGTATGTATATTGCTATATAATATTTACATTTTAAGATTTGTATCTAATGTTTTTAAACTAGAAAGAAATACTCAGCTCACCCATTTCTCCTACTCCCCACCCCCAACTCTTAAAGCCATCAATCTGTTCTCTGTATCTATGAGTTTGAGTTTGTCTATTTAAATTCCACATATAAAGGAGATTACATGGCTATTTGTCTTTCTCTGTTAAGGTCTGTCTGTGCTGTCACAAATGGCAAGATTTCATTCTATTTTAGGGCTGAGTAATATTCCATTGTATATATGACTAAAATAAGTTCAGGTCTGTTAAGGCACAGTTCAAGGAAACTGAAAGTTCTTTACAACTTTTTTATTCATTCATTCATTGTTGAACACTTTGGTTGTTTCCATATCTAGGCTACTGTAAATATGCTACAGAGAACACCATGATACATACCTCTTTTTCAAATTAGTTTTTTTGTTTGGAACTCCCATACTTTTTCCCACAGTGGTTACACTGATTTATAGTCCCATCAAAAGAATGTATTCTGAAGGCAAAAGTGGTGGAATTTTTTAATGGGTAGGAAGTGATATGTGACACAGAATGTCATGAAAGACTCCAGTATTTACGGCCTGAGCAACAGGAGAAATATATTTGTCATGTTTTGAGATGGGGAAGATTGTGAAAACCACAGTTTTCAGGAAAAAATTAATAATTCATATTTGAACACATTAAATTCTTTTTAATTTTTTAAAAATAGACTTCATTGAGGTATAATTCATAAACAATTAGACATACCAATTTAACGTGTTCAGTTTGATGTGTTTTGACAAATGTATACACTTGTGTAGCTATCACTGCACACAAGATAGAGAGTGTTTACCGTTACCCCCAGAGCCTGTCCGAGTCCTCTGCCCAGCCACTACAGCCCCAGGCAACTGCTCCGTTTTCTGTCCCTAGAGCATAGACTGTATTGTAGCATATAATCTTTGGGCTGGCTTCTTTCAGTCAAGACCAACATTCTGTGATTTCATGCGTGTTGTATCAGTAGTTTGCTTCTTCTTACTGCTGGGCATCATGTGCCTTTTTATTACTGAGTCGTAAGAGTTCTTACTGAGCTTCCCTGGTGGCTCAGACAGTAAAGAATCCACTTGCAATGCAGGGGACTGGGTTCGATCCCTGGGTCGGGAAGAGCCTCTGGAGAAGGAAATAGCAACGCACTCCAGTATCCTTGCCTGGAGAATTGCGTGGACAGAGTAGACTGGTGGGCTACAGTCCATGGGGCTGCAGAGAGTCAGCCACGACGGAGCGACTAACACACATACACACAAGCGTTCTAACACTGCTCCTCTTCCAGACACATGCATGGAAAATGTCTTCTGAATACCACTGAATTCTGAATACTATTCCTTTGTCAGATGCATGCATTGTAAATATTTTCTCCAGTTTGTGGTTTGCCTTTTCTTCGGAAGAACAGTGTATGTTGAAAAGCAGAACTTTTAACTTTGTTGAAGCCTGATTTATCACATTTCTTCTATGGTTTGTATATTTTATGTCCCAAAATCTTTTACATACTCCAAAGTTGCAAGATGTCTTCTATGTTTTCTTCTAGATAGTTTATAATTTTAACTTTCAAGTTTAGCTCTGTGATTTATTTCGTTAGTTTTCATATATGATACAGTTTATTTTTCCCAAATGGATATGCAGTTTTTATAGCACCCATTTTTGAAAATAATTTACTTCCTCCACTGAGTAATGTTGACACTTTTTTCAAAATTCAACTGACCGCAAATGTGAGAGACTATTTTTGATGCTCCATTCTGTTGAATCGCTCTTTATGTATCCTCATGACAGTATTATACTGTCTTGAATATTAATTTTACACGAAGTCTTGCTTTGTCCCTCCAGGTAGTGGTCGTGGCTTATTGTGTTACTAACATCTGGATCTTCTCACCAGCCCTTTGTTGACTTCTCAGCTTCTGATTAGTTTTCTTACTAACAAGTACATTAAATTCCACTTGTTGTAAATACTTCAAGTGTTTTCCAGGTTAAAATTGACTAATATAAAGTCTCAAAGAATTGGTGAGAAGGTACTATAATTATCCCCACTTAACAGATGAGGAAATTGAGGCACAGAGAAGTTAACTATTTTGTCTATTAAATAAAGAGCTAGTAAGTGGTGAAAGACAAGTTTCAAAACCAGGTAATCCAGCTCCTGAGCATTTGACTGTAACACTCTGCTTTGCCACCAGCAAATATCACTATACCAATGATATTCAAACCTTAATTCACTTAAGTGAATTCATGCAGGATGGAAACAGGAAGAGAAAAAAAATCAGAGGACTGAGCCAGAAGTTTAGAGCTCAGAAAGATGAGAAAGAACCAACAAAGGAGACTGAAACGAAATAATCCTTGAAAGAGGAAAATCTTAAAAAGGAGTGTCCTAAAAACTAAGGGAAGAAAGTATTCCAAGGAGGGAGTGATCAACTATGTCAAACGCTGCTGGTAGGTCAAATGAGGTGAGAGCTGGGAAATGTTCATGGGATTTGGCAACATGGGTTGTTGATGATAAGAAGAGCTGTGGTGGAACCATAGTAGGTTATTAGAGCTAATAGAGTAGGATCAAGGGGGAAAGGGAGAAGAGAAAGTGGAGAATCAAAGTGTACACACCTCATTAGCTGTATTTGTTTTGAAGGATCAGGTAGTAGCTGGGAGTGATAGTGGTGGTGGTAGATGAAGTCACGAAGAAGGCAATGGCAACCCACTCCAGTACTCTTGCCTGGAAAATCCCATGGACGGAGGAGCCTGGAAGGCTGCAGTCCATGGGGTCGCGAAGAGTCAGACACAACTAGCGACTTCACTTTCACTTTTCACTTTCATGCATTGGAGAAGGAAATGGCAACCCACTCCAGTGTTCTTGCCTGGAGAATCCCAGGGACGGCGGAGCCTGGTGGGCTGCCGTCTATGGGGTCACACAGAGTCAGACACGATGGAAGCGACTTAGCTGCAGCAGCAGCAGATGAAGTCAGGTTTGTATGATGGTGTGGATGACCTAAACGAAGAAGAAAATCTTGATGATGCAAAAGTGAGGAGAGGAAATTGAAAAATGCAAATCCTGGAGGGGACAAGTGAAGACAGCAGTTAGATCCAGTGCCAAGCAGAAGAGTCAGCTGCAGGTAGAAGGGGAAATAACCCCTTCCTAGTAGTAGGATAATGAGGCAGAGGATGTGGTACAAGGTGGTTTGACAGGATTTGTGGTAGGAATGTGGAGGGGGGGGGCTCTTCTGGGAGCTTCTATTTTCTCAGTGAAGGAAGAAGCTGGACCATCAGCTGAAAGTGAAGAGGGGCAAGAAAATTGCAAAAACTTGATGAAAGTGGAAAAGGTATCAATTATGTGGTGGTGGTGGTTTAGTCAGTAAGTCATGTCTGACTTTGCCACTCTATGTACCGTAGCCCACTGGGCTCCTCTGACCACTGGATTCTCCAAGTAAGAATACTGGAATGGGTTGCCATGCCCTCCTCTAGGGGATCTTCCCGAACCACGGACGGAACATGGGTCTCTGTGAGAGTAAGAATTAAATAGATTAGAGAAATGTAGTAGAATTGCCAGGTAGTTGCACTGGATGCATGCTTGAGGATAATGATCATACATGCAAAATGATAGTGAGTTGATACTGAATAAGTAGCTCTCATTTTTTTAAATGGCCATTTTCATTCCAATAATATTGTTGGGAAAAGCTAATAAGCTTAGATCTTCTATTTTTTTTTTTAATTGGCCAAAAGTATGACCATAAAATTTGCCAATTAAATTGTGCTATTGTACTGAAGGTAAAGGGGCTTCCCTGGTGGCTCAGATTGTAGAGGATCTGCCTGCAATACAGGAGACCCAGGTTCAACCCCTGGGTCTGGCAGATCTCCTGGAGAAGGAAATGACAACCCACTCCAGTACCCTTGCCTGGAAAATCCCATGGACAGAGGAGCCTGGTAGGCTACAATCCATGGGGTCACAAAGAGTTGGACACGACTGAGCGACTTCACTTTCATTGAAGATAATTTCCTGATTTTAATCATTTAACTATGTCTCTGTAGGGCTCCCCTGGTAGCTCAGCATAAAGAATCCGCCTGCAATGCAGGAGACATGAGAGACACAGGTTTGATCCCTGGGTCTGGAAGATCCCCTGGAGGAAGAAATGGCAACCCACTCCAGTATTCTTGCCTAGAGAATCCCATGGACAGAGGAGCCTGGCGGGCTCCATGGGATTGCGAAGAGTCGGACACGACTGAGCGATTAACACTCACTCACTCACGGCTCTGTAAGAGAATTGCTTGGTTTTAGAAAATACACAATGAAATATTTGAGAAGAAAGGGATATTATTTCTGCAACTTACTCTTAAATGGTTCAGAAAATGAATAATGTATATATATGAGATTAAATATACACACACACACACATACAACATTCAAAAAACTAAGATCATGGCATCCAGTCCTATCACTCCATGGCAAATAGATGGAGAAACAATTGAAACAGTGACACGCTTTATTTTCTTGGGCTCCAAAATCACTGCAGATGGTGACTGCAGCCATGAAATCAGAAGGCACTTGCTCCTTGGAATAAAAGCTATGAAATACCCAGACAGCATATTAAAAAGCAGAGACATTACTTTGCCAACAAACACCCATCTAGTCAAAGCTATGGTTTTTCCAGGAGTCATGTATGAATGTGAGAGTTGGACTATAAAGAAAGCTGTGCGCTGAAGAATAAATGCTTTTGAAATGTGGTGTTGGAGAAGATGCTTGAGAGTCCCTTGGACTGCAAGGAGATCAAACCAGTCAGTCCTAAAGGAAATCAACCCTGAATATTCATTGGAAGTATTGATGCTGAAGCTGAAGCTCCAATACTTTGGCCACCTGATGAGAAGGGCCGACTCATTGGCAAAGACCCTGATGCTGGGAAAGATTGAAGGCAGGAGGAGAAGGGAACAACAGAGGATGAGATGGTTGGCTGGCATCACCAAGTCAATGGACATGAGTTTGAGCAAGCTCTGGGAGTTGGTGATGGACAGGCAAGCCTGGCGTGCTTCAGTCCATGGGGTTGCAAAGAGTCAGACACAACCAAGCAACTGAACTGAATTAAACTGATAGATATGTTATATGTGTATATTATGTATATATATAAGTGCATCAGAAAATACTGTTGCTTTGATCTCCCTTATTCATTCTGAATTACTTCTCTCACTCTGAATCTATGATCTCCATGATCATTCTAGTCCATGTCACCAATATCAAAGCCCAGCAGACCTGTTTTCCCTATAACCTCTCCCTCAATATATTTTCTACATTCTAACTAAAGTCTATTTAAAGCCAGTCATGTTACACACGTAAAATATTCCAGTGCATTTAGAATTTTCTGGGCCCTGCATATGCCTCCAAGCATCTCGCCTCTCCTCATCATTCCACATGTTCCAACAATACAGAATTTTCCTTGACGTCTGGAACAAGTCATGTCTGTTCCCATATCTGCACTCTTGACTGGAATGCTCTTCTCTCTAATCTCCCACATCTCATCATTCAGTCAACAAAGATTTATGAAGTACCTGCTGTGTCCCAAGCACTGTTCTAGGCTTTGTGGTAACAATAGTGAAAGTACATTCATGGTCTTTTCACAAGGTTTGTGTTCTTGTCAGCAACATACTCAGGATTCATAAAGCCTGAAGTTAACATAAATTTGGCCTGCTCTCACTAAGAAAAAAAAATACTATAAGTTGTGAGTGCAAAAGTAAATATAAAAATTAGTAGTTATTTAGAATAAGAGAAGAAATTTCAAGCACTTTCTTGGCCTCGGAGTTTCAGACCCCTTTCTTCTGAGAAATCCCTCAGCAAATCGCTAGACATGCTTCCATGCTAAGACTTCCTGATACAACTTGCCTTCCCCTCTTCATCATGAACACTGCAAAGCTTACAGAAACTCCCAGCAGTTATAGGGCTCCGAGCAAGACAGAGCTTCCCTGGTGATTCAGACGGTAAAGAATCCACCTGCAATGCAGGAGTCAGGAAGATCCTCTGGAGAAGGGAATGGCTATCCACTCCAGTATTCTTGTCTGGAGAATTCCATGAACAGAGGAGTCTGACGGGCTACAGTGCATGGGGTCACAAAGTGTTGGACATAACTGAGTAACTTCCACTTTCAAGAAAGACAGGGCTCTGAAGCTTAAATTTCACTAGCTTCGTGGGAAATTTACTCCTAATTCTGTAAACAAGACAGCTCATAAACAATTACAACAAAAATATTTTAGGGAGTGATAAGTATTATAAAAAGATAAAAGTAATTCATGTGACAAAGAATGCCCAGGCAGGCAGTATTAAATATAGTGGAAGAGAAGACCTTAAGCTTGATTCCAGAATAAAGATCATACAAAAGCCACAAGCATTTAAAGGTCACAAGTTCTTTGCTTTCTTGACTGTTCCTACTGTAGCAAATTTTAAAAAGGGATTTCATAGAAGGCTAGCAGAAAACTATGTTGCATTTCTTATGATACAAAATTGCTTATATCTTTAAAAAAAATTCATAAATTTAGTTTTCTGAGAAAGGAAGGATTTTTCCATAAAATAAAGCAAGCAAAGCAGGCAATTGTCACTTTTATATCTGAGATGGTGGTTCAGATCATTTTGCAGCATATTAAAGGCATTTCAGCCTACTTACCCAAAGCCCTTTTGAAAATGGTCTTCAAACTCCAGGGTTTCTCTTTAAACAGAAGTGCACAGAGCAGCATCTTAGAAAAGTGACTGAGAAGAAGGAATTGTCTTCAGTTTTAACAGAAGACAAAGAGTGAGAGGTGAGGAAATAGGAAGAAAATTGAAAAAAAAATAAATTCTCGAGTACCTCACCATAAATGTCAAAGACCTAAAGCCTGCGTGTCAGTTTAAACCACTGAAAAGTATGCTCATTTTGAGTCAGAGGGAAATGGAAATTGTCAGCAGCATTGTACTGTCTTAACCTGGGAGAAGAAAGAGTTGAAAACTCTACATGTTTCTAGACTTTTATTGAGCCACTTCTTTTAATCTTCTTGAAATTGGACTTTTTCATTTTACAGAAACACGACTTAGCTCTGAAAGATTATGTTAACAAAATAGTATTTCAATTCAAGTTTAGGGAAATTAGTCAAATGGAGTTGCCTGTCATAATGACCATTCTAGTTTTCATCTTCACTGAAATAAACTTCATAAACAATCAGGAATGAGTGTTCCCACCTTCTCTTTCAAATTCTCCTGTCAGAAAAGTTCGGAACAACTGATACAAACTAGTTGAAGACAATTTTTATAATGGAATTCCTTCTGTCCGCCACTTTTTAATTTTTTTGTTTTGTGTGTGTGTGTATGTAAAGGTTGGGGGTCTGGCTAATTTTTATTTTAGGTGATGTAGGCCTGTAATAAAAAAAATTTAAAAATCAGTAGACAAAAACATATACAATGAAAAGAAGATCTCTCTTCCCATTTCACACCCAATCTTTCTCCCCAAATGTAACTAGTAAGAGTAATTTCTTATGGATCCTTCAGGGAATAGGGGGAAAATACAGACATACACACACACACACAGGTTACATGTGTGTTTAATGTTTTACACAAATTGCATTATATGGCAAAGAGTGTTTGAATCTTCATATTGTTCAATTTGAATAATCATTGCCAAAATGACCTTTCAAAGAAATTGTATATTTTATTTTCCTACCAGAAATACATGAATTTCTGTACATAACCTCTCCAAATACATGAATTCATGAAGAAATACATGAATTTCTTCATAGCCTCTCCAAAACTGAATGTTAGTAAACTTAAAACAAAATTTTTGATCTAAAAGATGAAAGATTGCAGCACTGTTTATAATAGCCAGGACATGGAAGCAACCTAGATGCCCATCAGCAGACGGATGGATAAGGAAGCTGTGGTACATATACACCATGGAATATTACTCAGCCGTTAAAAAGAATTCATTTGAATCAGTTCTAATGAGATGGATGAAACTGGAGCCCATTATACAGAGTGAGGTGAGCCAGAAAGATAAAGAACATTACAGTATACTAACACATATATACGGAATTTAGAAAGATGGTAACGATGGCCCTATATGCAGGGCAGAAGAAGAGACGCAGAAGTACAGAACAGACTTTTGAACTCTGTGGGAGAAGGTGAGGGTGGGATGTTTCGAAAGAACAGCATGTATATTATCTGTGGTGAAACAGACCACCAGCCCAGGTGTGAGGCATGAGACAAGTGCTCGGGCCTGGTGGGCTGGGAAGACCCAGAGGAGTCGGGTGGAGAGGGAGGTGGGATGGGGGACCGGGATGGGGAATACGTGTAACTCTATGGCTGATTCATGTCAATGTATGACAAAACCCACTGAAAAATAAAAAAAATAAATAAGTAAAAGATGAAAGAAAACACCATTTTTGCTTTTGCTAACTGATTGTGAATGAAAGCGAATATTTTTCATGTTTTTTACCCGTTTATATTTCTTTTTTCCCTTAAGTGATTATCACCTTTAAGGACTACTCCGGCGGCTCAGCAGTGTTAATGCAACGCAAGAGATATGGAGAAGGAAATGGCAACCCACTCCAGTGTTCTTGCCTAGGAATCCCATGGACAGAGAAGCCTAATGGGCTACAGTCCATGGGGTCTCAAAGAGTCAGACATGACTGAGCGCGCACAGGCACACACACATTTATCACCTTTATATGTTTTTCTTCTATATTTTCCTTTATGTGACAATTTATGTAAACCATTTGTAAATTTAGAAAAATCACCATTTGTAAATTCTACCTCTTACAAATATTTTTCCAAGTTAATCATTTTGGGGGTATTTTTTGCTTTTTTTCTCTTGTAGAATTGCTCTTACAGTCTTTTTGCAGTGTAATTTTTAAACTTTTTCATATGGCAGTAGTGTTTTTGTGTCCTACTTACGGTCTCCTCATAGCAAGATTATACATAAGCTTATCGTAATTTTATAATTTTATTTTTAAATCTTTGATGTACCTAGAAATTATTTTAATATTAAGGAACCAACCTTATTTTTTTACAAAATACTATCATATTTTTTCAACACTATTTGTGAATCTATTCTTTCTCCTCTGTTTGGATATGCCACCCTCATAACACACTGATTTCCCTTGAATTTATCTATTACTGGACTCTTTTTTATGTTTCCTAGATCTATTTCTTCTATACTACCAAATTCTTTTAGGGTTTTTTTTTTTCTTTTTCTTTTTTAACTTGATTACATATTTTATTATCTGGTGGACTAGTCTTCTTTTTTCTTTAATTCTTTAAAAATTTATTTATTTTTGGCTATTCTGGGTCTTTGTTGCAGTGCATGGGCTCTTTGTTGCTGCCTCTGGGCTTTCTCTAATTGTGGCATGTGAGCTTCTCATTGCGGTGGTTTCTCTTGTTCTGGAGCCTGGGTCTGGGGCACATGGGCTTCAGTAGCTGCAGCTCCCAGGCTCTAGATCACAGGCTTAATGGTTGTGGTGCAGGGGCTTAGCTGCCCCATGGCAGGTAGGATCTTAGCTTCCAGACCATGAGTCAAACCCTTGTCTCCTGCATTGGCATGCAGATCCTTAACCTCTGGGCTCCCAGGGGAAGTCCCTCAACTAGTCTTCTTTCATTGCTTTTCTTTTCTAAAACTCTCCATATTTCACATATTTACAAAAATTTTGTCTGATTTCCCATAAAATCTTCTAGTGTTGTAATGAGATTGATTGACTTTAGTTAATAATTTATCATTAAGTGATCATCTTTTAACCTATCCATAGAGTATCATTTCCTCTATCAATCTCAATAGAATTTTTTAGATGCATTTATAAAAGTCTTAGAAATTCTATAAGTTTCTGATTATTTATATTTTTATAACCATTGTAAATGAGATCATTTCTTCCATTTTTATCTAATATGTTGTTGTGCACTTATGAAAGCTTCTAATTTTGTGTATTAATTTTGTAAGTAGCCATCTTGAAAAAAATTATTAATTATAAAAGGGTTTGGGGGTGATTATTTTAAATTTTCTAGGTAGATAAATCATTTCACCTGCAGAGAATTTTTTCTCCATTTTTCCATTTCTTTTTTTCCTTCCAGTATTTATACCACTGATTTTTCTTGTTTAATTTGTATTGGTTATTCCTTCCTGAACAATATTAGTAATAGACCTAACAATAGAAATCCTTACCTTTCTCCTGACTCTAACTTGAATGTTTATTAAGTAGATTCTTTATGCTGTTGTCAAATATCTTCAACAAATACCCTATTGAGAATAAGATAATCATTTTTCCTCCTTTAGCCCAGTATTGTGAGGAATTATATTAATTAATTTCCTGCTGTGCAAACAATTTTGCATTCTTGGTGTGTGCCTCACCAGGCCAGGAATTAGTGTTCCTTAATTGTCCACTTTATGCTATTTATGCATTTTAGAAAGATATTTGTATCAATATTATAAGTGAGATTAGCTTTGTAATGAAGGAGGGGCAGATTTTGTTATTACTTTTCTCCTGATCTAGCAAGTAAAAGTTGAAAGCTTTCCTTCATTTGTGTGTGTTAAGCCGCCTCAGTCAAGTCTGACTGCTTGTGACCCCATGCCCACCAGGCTCCTCTGTCCACAGGGTTCTCCAGGCAAGAATACTGTAGTGGGTTGCCATGCCCTCCTCCAGGGGATCTTCCCAACCCGGGATCAAGCCTGCGTCTCTTATGTCTCCTGCAGTGGTAGGCACGTTCTGTACCACTAGCGCCTGGGAAGCCTTCCTTCCTTAGTGTTCATTAAAATATTGTAAATTAGGTTGAAATTATCTATAAAACCATTTGGACCATTTCAGAGAGTACTATTAATATGTTTTCAGCAAACTTGGTTTGATTTCTACCTTACCAAAAAGGTATTATAAGTGTATAAATTTTCAGGTAGTTTTGGTTTGAAGATTTTTTAAAAATTAATTATCCTTTAATAATTATAGGCTCTTTGCTGATCTATTTTTTATTTCCCATTATAACAATTGATTGTCTTTTTCTTTTTCTTTTATTCTTGAGTACTTTACCTAAGAGTTGGTTGATTTTTTAGGTCTTTTCAATGAACCACCTTTTTCTTTGTTAATTTTCTCTCTTGTCTGTTTCCATTCTTATCTTCATTATTTCCTTTCTTCTACTGACTTTTGGCTTATTTTTATTTATTTATTTATTTTTAAAATTTATTTTTAGCTGTTCTGGGTCTTTGTTGCTGCATGCAGACTCTCTAGTTGCAGCTGGCAGGAGCTACTCTTTAACTGAGGTGTGTGGGCTTCTCAGTTTGATGGCTCCTCTTGGACTGGAGCACCGGCTCTCGGCACGTGCACTTTAATAGTTAGAGCAGACAGGCTCAGCAGCTGTGGCTTGAAGGCTCTAGACGCAGTAGTTGTGATGTATGTGCTTATTTGCTCCATGGCATCTGGGATCTTCCCAGACCAGGGATTGAACCTATGTCCACTGAATTGACAGGAGGATTCTTATCCACTGTACCACCAGAGAAGTCCCGGTTTATTTTTAAATGTCAGGCATTGATTTAAATATTTGTCCTTTTCTAATATCAGTATTTAAAATTTCAAGTTTCCCTCTCATTACAGCTTTAGCTTTTATCTCGTAAACTTTGATATGTTACTTTAAATTATAATTCAGTCCAAAGTATTTTCTTACTTCCCTTGTTTTCTGTGGTATTTTTTGAGTTTATCCTGTCTGGGGTTTGCTGATCTTCTTAAATAAATACATTTATGTCTTTCATCAAATTTAAAAATTTTCAGCTATTATTTTCTTCAACTATTTTTTGTGCCTCTGTATCTCTTGCACTGACTCTCTGGGAGTCTATTCATGTACATTAGACCTTTTGAGGTATCTCATTGGTTCCTGAGAGATGACAGTTTAAAAAAATATTTTTAATCTTTTTTCTCTCTATTTTTCAAATTGGATAACTTCTATTGACTTACCTTCAAGTTTACTGATTTGTTTGTTCCTCTGTTATTTCCATCCCACTTGCAAACCTAACTGTTAGTAAGGGTTTTATTTTAGTTTATCATATTTATCATTTCTAAAATTTTCTTGTGCTTCTTTTTTATATTCTCTGCTAATCACATGAGACTTTTACTCATTCCATTTTGTTTTTCCAGTTGAGGTTTTCTACATCATGTTGTATAGCTATACAATAGCTATGATTCCAACACCTAGGTATATCTCAGGTATGACAGCTGTTCCTTCTTTTTTTTTTTTTTTTTTTTTTTTTTGAGAGTTAGACATATATTCTTGGTTCTGTGTATGTAAAGCAATTTTCTATTGTATCCTGGATATTGCAAAAGGTATGTTGTGTAGACTGAGTCCTATTGTGATCCTCTAGAGAAACCAATATGATTTAAACAGTAAGATCTGTTTTATATTTATGAATGGTAATTCAAACCTCTGTGCTGTTTTCTGAGACTTTGCTAATCTGTTTTACATCTGGCCCATGCATTTAAAGTTCATGTGTTAGTACAAGACTTTTTTGAGTAGTCCAGTTTTCAACTCAGCTCTTTTTAAGCTTTTGTGTTGGTTGTTCTTATGTAGGCATTGTTCCAAAAGGGCATATTTTTGGGTTAAAGCTGAGTTTGTACATGTGGTTTAAATCTCAGTTCCATTTGGAAGACCTTGCTATGTGTTGGTTGAGGTCAAACCTGTACATGCATAGAGTCACAGAGGAAAGATAAATTCATGAATAAATGGAAAGTCACCCCACGTGAATTATTTCACACAGTTTTTACTCTCCAACATTTAATTGGTTTTGTTTCTTTTTGGAGTCCTTGAACAATTCAGAACATTTTCGTTTGTTTGTTGTTCAGAGTTGTTGTTTTCATTATAATCATAGGGAGACATGGAATACAGTGAGAATATTTCTTGACATTGTTGCATTGGTTTTATACTCTTTGCCTTTGTGCTTACTTAACAAGACTTGTAAAACTTTTTTTATTAACTCTTTCCTCAGAGCTCAATAGAAATTGCCTCAGGGTAAAATCAGAGAAAGCTTGCAATGTCCTGAATGCAGACTTTTAAAACCTACATTCTTACAGAATTTTTTGGCCTTGAATTTTAGTATAGTCTTCAGAATATCCCTTGATAATGAATACCTTGCATTAGTTTTTCATAGAACATGATGAGCACTTTCATCTGTAGTTTCAGTTCTTCCCTTCCTCTTATAAAAATACTCATTATTCTAACTTTGAGTACTTTTTTCTATTTCAGTATTTAGTTTATCTTATTCATAGATGCTGAAGATCTTTGTGTGGAATTTATTTTTGTTCTTTATTATGTGCCCTCTAATTGCTTTAATCTCTTTGTCTCTTTTATATGTAACCACCGTGATTATCCCAAACCTTTCCCAAAAAGTCTGTCTTTAGCATTTCTATTCTAATCCTTACTAATTCTAATTTATTCATGACTTTTGTATTAAGCACCCTCAGTTTGTTTTCTTAGTCCTGAAATCTCACATTACATCTTTTTCTGTTACTTCATTATTTACTTTTTATTCATGAATTCATGCTTTTCTTGATCTCCCTGTGGTCAAATCTCCCATGGTATCTGTCATAGGTTGAATAGTGTCTGCTCCCCCCAAAAATTCATATCTATCCAAAACCTCAGAATATGACTTCCTGTGGAAATAGGGTCTTTGCAAATGTGATTAATCTAATAATTGAGATAAGATCATGCTGGATTACAGTGGGTCCTCAGTCCTATGAGGTTGCTTTCATTTAAGACAGAAAAGGACCGAGAGACACAGAGATGAAGGCAATGAAGGCCATGTGAAGATGGATGCAGGGTAGGAGTAATGAGTGCTTCTATGAGCCAAGGAATGCCAAGGACGGCCAACAGTCACTGGAAATTAGGAAAGAAGTATGGGAGAGTTTCTCCCGCAAGCTCCAGAAAGAACTGACCTTGTTGGTTCTGTACTCCTGGCCTCGGGAGGTGTGAGAATACCACCCCTGTGTTTTTTCAAGTTACTTAGTTTGTAATGACTTATTGCAACACTAGTGATCTACACCTTATGTTGGTACTAGAAAGTGAGGTGCTGCAGTAACAAATATCTAAACATGTGGAAATGGCTTTAGAATTGGGAAATGGATGGAGGCTGGAAGAATTTTGAGGCACTTCTTGGAAAAAGTCTAGATTGCCTTGAAGAGATGATTAGTAGAAATATGTATGTGAAAGGCAACTCTGATGAGGACTCAGATGGAAGTTAGGAGCATGATGGAGAAAAAAAATCTTAGCAAATGCACATATCATTATGAACAGAATTTGGGTAGAAATATGAATGAGGAGAGTGAAAAAGCTGACTTAAAGCTCAACATTCAAAAAAGGAAGATCATGGCACCTGGTCCCATCACTCCATGGCAAATAGATGGGGAAAAGTGGAAACAGTGACAGGTTTTACTTTCTTGGGCTCCAAAATCCCTGTGGACAGTGACTGCAGCTATGAAATTAAAAGATGCTTGCTCCTTGGAAGAAAAGCTGTGACAAAATAAACAGTGTATTTAAAAGTAGAGATATTACTTTGCTGACAAAAATCTGTATAGTCAAAGCTGTGATTTTTCCACTAGTCATGTATGGATATAAGAGTTGAACTATAATGGAAGCTGAGTGCCAAAGAATTGATGCTTTCCAATTATGATGCTGGAGAAACCTCTTGAGAGTCCCTAGGACAGCAAAGAGATCCAACCAGTCAATCCTGAAGGAAATCAGTCCTGAACATTCATTGGAAGGACTGACTGATGCTGAAGCTAAAGCTCCAATACTTTGGCCACCTGATACAAAGAGCCAATTCGTTGAAAAAGACCCTGAAGCTGGAAAAGATTGAGGGGAAGAGGAAAAGAGGGCAACAGAGGATGAGATGGTTGGATAGCATCATTGACTCAATGGACATGAATTTGAGCAAACTCTGGGAGATGGTGAAGGACAGGGAAGGAAGCCTGGTGTGCTGCAGTCCATGGGGTCTCAATGAGTCAGACATGACTTGGCGACTGAACAAAAAAATTAACGTAAAAGATGCTTTTGGTGAGATCACAGAAATAAATGAAGGATATATTATTGTCAAATGGAAGAAAAATTGTCCTTCTTAGAAAGCAAAGAAACTTTGGCTGAAATGTGTTCTATAGTTTGGTGGAAAACAAAACTTCTAAGTTAAGAACTTGGATATTTAGCTGAGGATACTTCTAAGAAAAGTATGAAAGGTCTTACCTAGTTCCTTCTTGCTGTTTATAGTCAAATGTGAGAGGAAAGAGATAAATTGAAGACGCAATTGTTAAACAATAAGGAACCAGAATTTGATGATTTGGAAAATTCTCATTCTATACAGAAGGCATGCTCTAGAGACAGAATCAAGCATTCTGGACAAATTCCTGCTAAAGAGATTAGGTATATATTAATAACATGTGAATCAAATCAACCATGTCAACAAAAGCCAAGAATAAAGATCAGGTTATCAAGGAAAGGTCTATGGAGGACTTTCTTGTCTGATGGAACAGATTACTAATTGTGTGGGAGACCAACACAGCTTTTGAAACTATTATACTAGCAGAAACATTGCCAGCCTGGACTGAAAGAGATAATGGTGGGACAAAATGAAGGAAGACTGTCAGACTTCTGGGACTATACAAACAAACAAAAAATGGACTGACAAAGCTACTTGGCTGTAAAAGTGTACTAACTGTCAATTTAAAAAAAAAAATGAATCCAGGGGAGAGCTGCAGAGACCAGAAAAAAAAAAAAAAAAAAAATAGAATCATTGCCACAGGCTGAAAGGGTAAACCAACTGATATAGGCCCAGAGGACAGAGCATCAAATCTTAGACGATTATTCTCAGCCTTTGAACTTAATGGAATTTGTCCTACTGGATTTCAGATTTGCTTGGGATCAGTGACCCCTTTATTCCTTCCAGCGCCTCCCTATGGGAATAGGAATGTTTATCCTATGCCTGTTCCACTATTATATTTTGGAAGTGGATAGCTTGTTTTCTGGCTTTACAGGTGCCTCAGTGATAACCTGCCTGCTAATGTGGAAGACACAGGAGACATGGGTTTGATCGTTGGGCACAGAAGAATCCCCTAGAGTAGGATATGGCAACCCACTCCAGTATTCTTGCCTGGAAAATTCCACAGAAAGAGGAGCCCGACAGGCTACAGTCCAGCAGGACACAACTGAGCGTGCATGGAACTTGTTTTCTGGTTTTACCAGTCTAGACACAGAGAAGACTGCCAAGGATTTCCAGCAATGACCAGAAATTATTCTAGAATACATTTCCGTTGTTTTGAGTCATCCAGATTGTGGTAATGTGCTATGACAGCCCTAGGACACTAATACAGTGTGGAATTTACTTTTATTTCTTTGGCCTTTTTTATATGAGTTATTTCATCTATTGGAGTTTTTTACACTATATTCTTTTCTTTAATGGTTTTTATTGTAACAATTTTTATGTTGCTTTCCTATCATTTCTTTTTGTCTTTATTACTCATGTTGTTTTGTCAAAACCTTCTTTTGGTCCTAAATAACTTTGATACATTCTTCTTGTCTTCCTTCCATAGTGCTAAGACCCAATTTTTTTCTTCCTCAGAGCTTTGGTATGAATACCCTCATTTTCCTAATTATGGATGAATTGAAAGAGTTAAGTCCAGCTTTAGAAAACTATAGGTAGATGACCTGGCCTATGTTCCCTCTCATATCATTTTGTTAGAAATTCGCCATATAAGAAAGTGGACTGAGGCTTCAATGAGTACCTCCACAAAAGAGGATATCCAAATGGCCAATAAAAAATATATAGCTAAAATGAAAATGACTGAGTTCTCAAGGATCTGGAATAATCAGAAATCTTATAGATTGTTGATACTAATTAGTTCAACCATCATGGGAAATTGTTAGCACCTATTAAACCTGATTGTATGTATACTTCAACTTCTAGATATATACCAAACAGAAGTGTATTCACACTTTCACTAAAACACATAAAAAAGATTCATATCATTTATAAACTGGGACCTGCTTAAGAATGTCTCAACTATAAATTGTGATACGCTCACACGATGGAATACGCCACAGTGAATTCCCTTGTGGCTCATCTGCGAAAGACTCTGCCGGCAATGTGGGAGACCTGGGTTCAATCCCTGGGTTGGGAAGATCCCTTGGAGAAGGGAAAGGCTACCCACTCCAGTATTCTGGCCTGGAGAATTCCATGGACTGTAGAGTCCATGGAGTCACAAAGAGTTGTACACGACTGAAAGACTTTCACTTTCACTTTCAAAAAGAATAAACAAACTAAAACTACATTCAACAACATGGATGAATCTCACAAAGATAATGATGAACAAAAAAGAGAGAAATCTCTGATGGATTGAATGTGTTGATGCAAAATTCATACACTGAAGTCTTAACCCCCAATATGACATGTTTGGAGATAGAGCCATTTTGTTATTGTTTAGTCACTAAATCATGTCCAACTCTTTTGTGACCCCATTGACTGTAACCCACCAGGCTCCTCTGTCCATGGGATTTTCCAGGCAAGAATACTGGAGTGAGCTGCCATTTCCTTCTCCAGGAGAGATTCCTGACCCAGGGCTCAAACCTGAGTCTCCTGCATTGACAGGAAGATTCTTCACCTCTGAGCCACCTATGTAACCCATAGAACCTTTAAGAGATTATTAATGTTAAACAAAGTTCTGTCTAGTCAAGGCTATGGTTTTTCCAGTGGTCATGTATGGATGTGAGAGTTGGACTATGAAGAAAGCTGAGCACCAAAGAATTGATGCTTTTGAACTGTAGTGTTGGAGAAGACTCTTGAGAGTTCCTTGGACTGCAAGGAGATCCAACCAGTCCATCCTAAAGGAGATCAGTCCTGGGTGTTCATTGGAAGGACTGATGCTGAAGTTGAAACTCCAGTACTTTGGCCACCTCATGCGAAGAGTTGATTCATTGGAAAAGAACCTGATGCTGGGAGGGATTGTGGGTAGGAGGAGAAGGGGACAACAGAGGCTGGATGGCATCACTGACTCAATGGACATGAGTTTGAGTAAACTCTGGGAGTTGGTGATGGACAAGGAGGCCTGGCATGCTGCAATTCATGGGGTAGCAAAGAGTCGGACACGACTGAGCGACTGAACTGAACTGAAGGTCAAAAATGGGGCCACAATTAGATAGCATTAGTGTTCTTAAGAGAAGAGACACGGGATCTTGCTTGCTTGCACTTTCTCTCCATCTATGTCTTGTGAGCACACAGCAAGAAGATAGCCACCTGCAAGCCAAGAGAGCTCCTGCCACAAGCTGAATATCCTGGGGCCGTGATCTAGGTCTTCTGGCCTTCAGAACTATTAGAAATTAAATTTCTGTCATTTTAGCTGCCCCAATTATGATACTTTTTATGGCATCTCAATCACACTAAAAAAGAATTTATTACATAAATCTTCCAAATATATAAATTCAAAAGCAGACAGAATTAATCTATGGAGTTAGAAGTTAGACAATAGTCACTCTGGGGAGAAGTAGGAAATAACTAGAAGGGAGCCCAGAAAGATGCCTAAGGCACTAGAGATACTCTGCTCTTGATGTGATTGCATGAATGTCTTAATTTTGTGAAAATTCATTGGGATGTGCACTAATGCATTTTCCTGATTTATGCATTTATGATGAATGCATTTTTCTAAATGTACATTTTGGGGAAAAAATTACAAAAATTGTCTTTTCTAAAATTACCTTAGTTCCCTGCTCCTAACCAGGACACAGGTTTTTGGAATTTTAATTTATCTATTTTTTTACGTAGGCCTACTCTTAGGATTCCTTTGTGGCTCAGACAGTAAAGAATCTGCCTGCAATGCAGGAGACCCAGGTTTGAACCCTGGGATGGGAAGATCCCCTGGAGAAGGAAATGGCAGTCTACTCCAGTATTCTTGCATTGGAGGGGAGGTGAAGAGTGAAAGGGTGGAGATCAGTGATCTTTTTAAGGATGTAATTCATTTTCTTTCTCCTGACTGCTTACAGGATGGATGAAGTCCACAATGCCTATTGTATTCTGCCTTTCAGTTCAGTTCAGGTCAGTTGCTCAGTCTTGTCTGATTCTTTGCGACCCCATGGACTGCAGCACGCCAGGCTTGCCTGTCCATCACCAACTCCCAGAGCTTGCTCACTGAGTTGGTGATGCCATCCAACCATCTCATCTTCTATTGTTCCCTTCTCCTCCTGCCTTCAATCTTTCCCAGCACCAGGGTCTTTTCTAATAAATTGGCTCTTCTCATCAGGTGGCCAAAGTATTGGAGTTTCAGCCTCAGCATCAGTCATTCCAATGAATACTCAGGGTTGATTTCCTTTAGGATTGACTGGTTTGATCTCCTTGCAGTCCAAGGGACTCTCAAGAGTCTTCTCCAACACCACAGTTCAAAAGCATCAATTCTTTGGCACTAAGCCTTCTTTATGGTCCAACTCTCACATCCATACATGATTACTAGAAAAGCCATAGCTTTAACTAGACAGAGCTCTGTCAGCAATGTTTCCACTTTTTAATATGCTGTCTAGGTGTGTCATAGCTTTTCTTCCAAGGAGCAAGCATCTTTAAATTTCATGGCTGCAGTCACCATCTGCAATGATTTTGGAGCCCAAGAAAATAAAGTCTGTCATTGTCTCCATTGTTTCCCCATCTACTTGCCATGAAGTGATGGGACCAGATTCCATGATCTTTGTTTTTTGAATGTTGAGTTTTAAACCAGCTTTTTCACTCTGCTCTTTCACCTTCATCAAAAGGCTCTTTAGTTCTTCTTCACTTTCTGCCATAAGGGTGGTGTCATCTGCATAGCTGAGATTATTGATATTTCTCCTGGCAATCTTGATCCCAGCTTTTGCTTCATCCAGCCTTGCATTTCACATGATGTACAGTGAATATAATTTAAATAAGCAGGGTGACAATATACAGCCTCAACATACTCCTCTCCCAATTTTGAACCAACTTGGTTTTATATCTATTTATTGAACTCCTGCTGCCATACTAAAATTTTCCTTCAGCCATTTCTATAGTTGTCACTGTTTGAAACTTACTTTTAAATTGTTTTTATTTTTGGACAAAGGAGGATCTAAAATATAACTTTTTTCACTGTCTTTCCCCAGAAAGCCAAATCAAGTTGCCAACTAACTTACTTAGTTACCATACCTTTTAAAACATGTTAGGAGGTGGTTGACTTAAAAACAGAAACTTTTATGAACTCCTATAAATAATAACAATAGTATTAATACATTAATGTGAAGTTAAAATTGTCAAGACTTTTAATAAAGATGCCCAATCATGATTGACCCAAAATGTTACACTACCCTCCCCAACGGATTCAGGTTCCGAATGATTTCATAACTGAGTTATTTTAAATCTTCAAGGAATAAATAATTCTGCTGCCTTTTAAAGTGTTTCCAGATCTAGAAAAAGAAGGATCACTTCCAAGTATATTTTGTGAAGTTAGTATGTTGATACCAAAACATTGCTAGAGAATGATAATGTCAACTTAAAAAATATTCACAGCCTAAAAGTTGAGTTATTAAAAAAATTGAGTTATATTTTATTTGGTGGGAATTTTCAGGACTTCAAGTCTGGGAGACAGTATCTCAAGTGAAGACAAGGAGGTGGTGAGGAGAGGAGTCAGGTTATATAGAAGTTTTGCAACAAAGGGCAGATAGTCTGAACATCAAAAGATGATTGTTAGTTGAAGGAAACCAGATATCCTCAGTTAAGGAATTTAGTGCTTTTCTATGTATGGGAAGATGCAAGAGTCTGAGTTCACTGAAATCATTCCTTTCATATGCACCTCAGCTATCCTGAGGCCAGGAACCTGTGTTACCCTGAGCTCCTTGGGCTCACCAAAGGGAATGACTGCAATCTGGTGGCTATCAGAGCACTGGTATTTCTCTCCTCCCTGAACGCCCTTAGCACTCAGGAACTGACATTGGAGACCTAGAATCACTGATGACTGTCACATCCTTGTTTATTGATATGGCAGAAAATATTCCAATTCTCAATAGCTAATACTGAAAATGAGCTTTTAGTATATAATAAGCATTATTTAAGGGTCCTAGGAATATAAATACATTTAATTCTCACAAAATGCTTATGAGATAGATGCATATTAAAACTTTGCAGATAAGAAAACTTAGACACAGAGATGCTAAATAACTTCTCCAAGATTTCACAGTTAGTAAATTGTAGAACTGGAATGCAAGTCAAGTAACTTGATTCTAGAAGACAAGCTATCAACCATTATACTGTCTGCCTTTCATAGAAAACAGAAGTTACGCCCCTCTTTCATTTTTTAATGAAGATGCCACCATCTGAGATAAATTGGTAGCAAGTTTAACTCAAAAGTATATAAAGGTTAAAGAAGAAAATATATATATATCATGACCAAAAGAGGATTTTTTTAAAGAAAATCAAAGAAACTCAAGAGTAAAGACAATTTATGCAATTCTTACATTTTAAGTAAATTAAAATTTTATGTATTCATTCAATCAGAAAGCAATTTTATGTAATCATTCTCAGAGAACAGAATAAATCATATATGAAAGAAGCAACATGTCAATGTATGGCAAAAACCACTGCAATATTGTAATTAGTCTCCAACTAAAAAAAAAAAAAAAAAAAAAAAAAGAAAAAAAAATAAATAAAATGATGATAAAAAAAAGAAAGAAGCAACAGTTACCATTATTAATAAAAAATATAGTGAACAGAGGAAAACAAAATGAAAAAAAAGTTAATAATATGAAAATTCAGTAAAGAGGTTGTTGAATGGATTTGGCTAAGGGGCAACTAGATCCAGAGTCTGAAAGCAGGAGTTGCTACTCAGTTGATCACTCTCTTGAATGATAAGGATAAGGGTAGAAGGTAACTATATGCCACCTAAAATTAGTTTAGGTCGCTTGGTCAGAGGTTATTGACGTCACGAATAGACTTTCATTCGTGATCTTTGGGAAACTGAGGGAAAATCAATGTCCTGAGAGTTGCAGCAAAAGAATGCAGTTTTGTATATGTAAAACTGCCTCTAATCTGCAAAGGTCCCTTTGGGCTAGCGAAAAGCTGAAACCATGTTATTAAAGATCCTTCTTTATAACTGGAAGTGCTCTTAATCTGTTCATTGAAATGCCCGTGGTTTACTAAGGCATCTCTCCCATAGAGCAGGTGGTTTAGAGCAAGTATATTGGGCTCTTTTGTCTTCAGTTTATTCACTCGTAAAATGTGAGGGGTTGAACAAGATAACCTAAGACTTTTCCCAGACCTAACATGTCGAGATTTTAGAGTCCTCAGATCCTTCCCAGAGGGCAGATAGATACTGATGGTTGTAATGGAAGGAATGTCCTGAGGTCCTGATGACGTTGAGAAAGAACAAAACTTGCTCAATGAGGGTGAGTTGGGAAGGGGACTTGATGCAAGGAGGGCTAAAGATAAACCCGAATGTTTTAGAACTTGGTCTAAGGTATGCCTTATATTTATAAAAGGATAATTGTCATATAGCATATTAAAAGGCTACATGTTCCAGCCATACAAATAAAAAGTATCACACATTCTTTATTCAACTTTGTTCTGAGTTAAGAAGTCATGGAGGGGACTCTTACCATAGCAACCATTTATTACTAAGATCCTAACAATATTTTTGAAGTGTGGTTTGCTTTTTTCCCAAACAGTTCCCTGGCACCAGCTATGTGTCTGTAAATTTAACTCAATTCTGACACATATACCTGCAGATAGCATCAGATTCCATGGTTAAGAGTTCAGGCCTACAAAACTGCTCTCCATTCCAGGTGCTAAAGCAAGTCCAGATTATTGCCTGTGGTACTAACAAACTGGCTATCAGTCAGTTTCCCATGACCCCCCTCTTTGGTTTCAGTTAATTTGGTAGAGCCATTCACAGAACTCAGGAAACCAGTTTACTCACAAGGTTATTGATTTAGTATGAAAAGTGAAAAGAAAGTGGAAGTGCTAAATGCTCAGTCATGTCTGTTTGCAACCCCATGGACTGCGGGCTGCCAGGCTCCTCTGCTTATAAAAGTCTGCAGGCAAGAATACTGGAATGAGTATTCCCTTCTCCAGGGGATCCTCCTGACCCAGGGATCAAACCTGATTTATCATAAAAGGGTATAATTCAGGAAGAGCCCAATGGGAGAGGTCCACCAAGGCGAGGCATGAAAGAAGGATGAGGAGCGCCAATGCCTTCTCTGAGCACCACTCCCCCCCAATCTCCATGTGATCACCAACCCAGAAGCTCTCCAAACCCTGATACTTTGAGATTTTATAGAGACCTCATTACCTAGGCATGATCAATGAAATCTTTGGTCCTCAGTTATTAAACTCAATTTCCAGCCCCACTCCCTTCCCCAGAGGCCAGGGATAGAAGTGGGACTGAAAGTTCCAACCCCAGTTGGTTTTTTAGGCAACCACCTCCCACCCTTAGATGACTAGGGGCTTTCCAAAAGTCACCTCATTAACAAAGACACCTTTATTATGCTCATCACTTTGGAAATTCTGAGGGTTTCAGTAGTTCTGTGCCAGATAGAAACAAATATCAAATATGTATTTCTTACTAAAAATATCAGAATATCACAATTATAAACTTGTATTTGTTACAGGTATATAGAAATGCATTTGATTTTTTATAATTGCTTTTTATATTTTTATCCTTAGTAAGCACATCTATTAATTCTAACAATTTATCTATAGGTTCTTTTAGATTTTCTAGGTATATAACATTACATAACAACAGCTACATTTGTTCCTTTCTAAAACTTGTAACACTTTATTTCTTCATTCTGACTAATTGCCTTAGTTAGAATATTTTCTTTCATGCTTTAAATTTAAATGGTGGTAGTTGGCATCCTTGTTATATATTGTAATTTTTTCTAGAGTTAATTTTCAAACACTTAACATTTATATAGATTTACCTGTTTACTTTCGTCTTGCTCATCATTTCTTCCAGCCTTTTTGAACTTTCACCTGCATCCTTTTCCATAGGCAAAGTATGGATCTTTTGGTAACAAATACCTTTAGTTTAGGGGCTTTTCAGGCGGTGCTAGTGATAAAGAACCCGCCAGCCAGTACAAGAGACATAAGAGGTGCAGATTTGATCTCTGGGTCAGGAAGATTCTTTGGAGGAGGGTACAGCAACCCACTCCAGTATTCTTACCTGGAGAATCCCAAGGACAGAAGAGCCTGGCAGGCTACAGTCTAGAGTGTCACAAAGAGTTGGACATGACTGAAGCAACCTAGAAACTATTCTTGCAAAAAGGCTTCCTTGGTGACTCAGTGCAAAGAATACCCTTGCCAAGCAGGAGAGAGAGATTCAATCCCTGGTTGAGATTGAAATAGATTCAATCTCAATCTCTGGGCTGAGAAAACTCCCTGGAGAAGGAAATGACAATCCACCCCAGTATTCTTGCCTGGGAAATCCCATGGACAGAGAGAGGAGCTTAGCAGGCTAAAGTCCAGGTCACAGGTTGCAAAAGAGTTGGGTATGACTTAGTGACTAAGCAACAACAAAATTCGTTCAAAACTTTAAAGACTATCTTTCTATTGCCTTTGGGCTTCCATTCTTCATGTTGAAAATTCAGCTTTTACCCTAATTGCTAGTTCTTTGAGTTCCAGAGTGTTTGTCCCTAGTTACCTGTAAGAAATGAGCATAAATGTTTATGGAGGAAGGTAATATACTTACAGGCTTGGAGCTATATCACAAAACTTTTGTGACACTCAATTTAAAGTAACCAGGCATCTGAGAAGAAAAGAGAACAGAAATGAAACTTTAGAGAAACAGTCGACAATACTGACAAAACTCCAGGTAAATTCCTGTCTCCTCAACCCCACTGCTTCTCTGTTAACTGCTTTTGGGATGTATCTCCTTGACTTTAGCCCTCAACATGGTTATTGTGATGTGATGTTGTTGTTTAATTGTGAAGTCATGTCTGACTCATTTGTGACCCCATGGGTGATAGTCCCCAAAGTTCCTCTGTCCAGGGATTTCCCAGACAAGAATACAGAAGTGGGTTGCATTTCCTTCTCCAGGGTATCTTCCTGACACAGGGATGGAACCTGTGTCTCCTACACTCAGCCTTCTTTGTGGTCCAACTCTCAACTACATGGCTACTGGAAAAACCATAGCTTTGACTATACGCACCTTTGTTGGCAAAGTGATGTCTCTCCTTTTTAATATGCTACCTAGGTTTGTGAAAACTTCCCTTCCAAGGAGCAAGTATCTTTTAATTTCATGGCTACACTCACCATCTGCAGTGATTTTGGAGTGCAAGAAAATAAAATCTGTCACTGTTTCCACTTTTTCCCAATGTATTTGCCATGTAGAGATGGGACCAGATGCCATGATCTTATTTTTTGAACGTTGAATTTTAAGCCAATTTTTTTACTCTCCTCTTTTATCCTCATCAAGAGGATCTTTATTTCCTCTTCACTTTTTAACATTACAGTGGTATCTGAGTATCTGAGGTTGTTGATATTTCTCCCAGCAATCTTGATTCCAGATTGAGATTCATCCAGCCTGGCATTTTTCATGATGTTCTACTATATATGCTAAACAAGCAGGGTGACAATATACAGTCCAGACATACTTGTTTCCCAACTTTGAACTAGTCACTTGTTCTATGTCTGATTCTAACTGTTGTTTCTTGATACACAAACAGGTTTCTCAGGAGATAAGTAAGATGATCTGGTATCCCAATCTCTTTAAGAATTTTCCACCATTTGTTGTGATCCATGCAGTGAAAGTCTTTCACATAGCCAGTGAAACAGAAGTAGATGCTTTTTGGAATTCCCCTGCTTTTTCTATGATGCAAATGTTGGCAATTTGATCTCTGGTTCCTCTGCCTTTTCTAAACCCAGTTTATAAATCTGGAAGTTCTCAGTTCATGTACTATTGAAGCCTAGCTTGAAGGATTTTGAGCATTACCTTGTTAGCATGTCCAATGAGCACAATTGTATGGTAGTTTGAACATTGTTTGGCATTGCCCTTCTTTGGGATTGGAATGAAAACTGACCTTTTCCAGTTCTGTGGCCACTGCTGAGTTTTCCAAATTTGCTGGCATATTGAGTGCAGCATTTTAACAGCATCATCTTTTAGGATTTGAAATAGCTCAGCTGGGATTCCATCACCTTCACTAACTTTGTTCAGAGTAATGCTTCCTAAGAACCACTTGACTTCACACTGAACGATGTGTGGCTCTAGGTGAGTGACCACCCTGTTGTGGTTACATGGGTCATTAAGACTTTTTTGTATAGTTCTGTATATTCTTGCCACCTCTTCTTAATCTCTTCTGCTTCTGTTAGGTCCTTGCTATTTCTGTCCTTTATTTGTACCCATCTTTGCCTGAAATGTTTCCTTGGCATCTCCAGTTTTCTTGAAGAGATCCCTGCTGCTGCTGCTAAGTCACTTCAGTCGTGTCCGATTCTGTGTGACCCCGTCCCTGGGATTCTCCAGGCAAGAACACTGGAGTGGGTTGCCATTTCCTTCTCCAATGCATAAAAGTGAAAAGTGAGAATGAAGTCGCTCGGTCGTGTCTGACTCTTCGCAACCCCATGGACTGCAGCCCACCAGGCTCCTCCGTCCATGGGATTTTCCAGGCAAGAGTACTGGAGTGGGTTGCCATTGCCTTCTCCGTGAAGAGATCCCTAGTTTTCCCCATTTTATTGCTTTCCTCTATTTCTTTGTATTGTTCACTTAAGAAAACGTTAGTCACTTAGTCATGTCAGACTCTTTGTGAGTCTGTTCTGTGAGACTCCTCTGTTCATGGAATTCTCCAGACAACAATAATGGAGTGGGTGGCCATTCCCTCCTCCAGGGGATCTTCCCAACCCAGGAATGGAACCTGGATCTCCTGAATTGCAGACAGATTCTTTATAGTCTGAGCCACCATAGAAGTCCAAAGGCTTTCCTATCTCTCCTGCTCTCCTCTGGAATTGTGCACTCAGCACAATTTCTCCTTTCCCTTGCACTTTTTTGCTTTTCTCACCTATTTGTAAAGACTTCTCAGATAACCACATTGCCTCCTTACATTTCTTTTTCTTTGAGATGGCTTTGATCACCACCTCTTGTACAACGTTATGAACCTCCATCAATAGTTCTTAAGTCACTCTGTCTACAAGATCTAGTCATATGAATCTACTCATCACTCTTACTGTATAATCCTAAGGGATTTGATTTATGTCCTACCTTAATAGCCTGGTGGTTTCCCCTACTTTCTTCAGTTTAAGCCAAAATTTTGCAATAAGGAGCCATTGATCTGAGCCACAGTCAGTTCACTTTTTGCTGACTATATACAGTTTCTTTATATTTGGGTGCAAAAAATATGATCAATCTGATTTTAGTATTGACCATCTGGTGCCATCCATTCGTAGAGTCGTCTCTTGTGTTGTTGGAAGAGGATGTTTGCTATGACCAGTGTGTTCTCTTGGCAAACTTCGTTAGCCTTTGCCCTACTTCATTTTGTATTCCAAAGCCAAAGTACGTGTGAAAAAATGTCAGTTGATCAGTCGTGTCTGACTCTTTGACACTGCATGAACTGTAGTCCACCAGGCTCCTCTATTCAGGGCATCTTCCAGGCAAGAATATTGCAGTGGGCAGCCATTCTCTTCTCCAGGGGATCTTCCTGACCAGGGTTCAAACCCAGGTCTCCTGCATTGCAGGCAGATTATATACCATCTGAGCCACCAGGGAAGTGGTATTGACCATCTGGTGATGTCCATGTGTAGTGTCATCTTTGGTGTTGTTTGAAGAGTGTGTTTGCTATGACCAGTGTGTTTTCTTGACAAAACTCTGTTAGCCTTTGCCCTGCTGCATTTTGTACTCCAATGCCAAACTTGCCTCTTACTCCAGGCATCCCTTCCTACTTCTGTATTCCAATTCCCTATGATGAAAAGGACACCTTTTTTTGATGTTAGTTCCAGAAGTTCTCATAGATCTTCATAGAACCATTTGAGTTCAGCTTCTTTGGCATCAGTGGTGTGGCATAGACTTTGATCACTATGATGTTGAATGGTTTGCCTTGGAAATGAACCAAGGTCATTCTGTTGTTTTTGAGATTGCACCCAAGTACTGCATTTTGGACTCTTATTGACTATGAAGGCTACCCCATTTCTTCAAAGGGGTTCTTTCCCACAGTGGTAGATGTAATGGTGATCTGAATTAAATTTACCCATTCCTGTCCATTTTAGTTCACTGATTCCTAAGAATTTAATGCTCAGTCTTGCCATTTTCTGCTTGACTGTTTCCAGTTTACCTTGATTCATGGATCTAACATTCCAGGTTCTTCTGCGATATTGTTCTTTCCAGCATCCAACTTTACTTTCACCATCAGACACACCCACATTTGAGCACTGTTTCCACTTTGGCCTAGCCTCTTCATTCCCTCTGGAGTGTTTCTCCACTCTTCCTCATAAGACATACTGGACATCTACTGACCTCGAGGACTTATCTTTTCTGTGTATAGGAAGGTACAGGAGTCTGGGCTCACTGAAATCATTCCTTTCATATGCATTTCTTTTTAAATTTAGCTTCAGCTTTCTGAATTAATTGATTGATACCTTTTATCAGTTTTGGAAAATTCTCAGGCACTTCTCCAAACAATGTTTCTACCCTACTTTCTCTTCCTCTGGGACTTCAGTTACAAGTATGTTAGATCTTCTCAGTGTATTCTGTATCCTCCTGCCTTTTACCTTCTTTTCTTTATTGTCCATCCCTTTGTTTCCCGGTGTTTTGTTCTGGGTAACTTTTGTTTTGTTTTGATTTGATTGTTTTTCTGACTTAGATTCAAGGTAAATAATCCTATATTTATCTTCAATTTAGTTCTTTCTTTTTTAAAGTTTCCAGCTGTATGAAAAAGTACTCAAGCTTGCCTTTTATGTCTTGGATCATAATAATCATAATTATTTTAAAATCTATTTTTGATAATTCCAATATCCATTACTTCTCAGTCACTTCTATTATGTATTGTTTATCCAGTATTTTGTTTCTTTTCTCTGTTTTGCTCATGTGCCTGTTTATTTTTGACTGAGTGCTAAAAATTGTGCATTAAAAATTGTGGAACAATGTAAGCACAGTATAATATTATTTTTCAAAATAATTTTTCTAAACTATGGAGGGTCTAGATTTGCTTCTTTACTGCTGTGCGCATGCTCAGCTGTGTCTGACTCTTTGTGACCCCTGTGACTCTTTGTGACTCAGAGGGCCCACCAGGATCCTCTGTCCATGGAATTTTCCAGGCAAGAATATTGAAATGGGTTTCTTTACTGGTGAGGGGCTAACGATCCTGGGTTACCTTAATTCAATTTAAGGGACAGATATGTTTTACACTGAACTTCAGTTCCTAGAAGAAACACGTTATTTTCAAACACTTTAACTCTTAAGGTGTGGTCTCAACTCAAAGCAGTGAGACATTTACTGTTTCATTTGTTTTCTATTGGCTGGTGCTATACTCAATTATTACTTTTTTTAATCTAGTTGTGCAAAACTGTGAAAAACACTGTTCCATCTCAGGCTCTCAGACGTCTCTTCAAAAATGAGCGTATGACCCTGGAGGAACAGTGCTCCAAATTGAGGGCTCACTTCCTGGGTGATCTTTTTCTCCTGGATTTTGACCCTCTGATGTTCTACTATTTTTATTATATTATCTTCCTTGCTTTTTCTGTTGTTCACAGTAGAAATTTTGTTCTGAATTATGCAGTCTGCTGGGGCTTCCTAGGTAGCTCAGTTGGTAAAGTATCCACCAGCAATACAGGAGACCCGGGTTCTATCTATCCCTGGGTTGAGAGGATCACCTGAAGAAGGGAAAGGCTACCAACTCCAGTATTCTGGCCTGGAGAATTCCACAGACTGCATAGTCCATGGGGTCGAAAAGAGTCAGACACGACTGAGTGACTTTCACTTTTGGAGGAGGGCAGGGCAACCTACTCCAGGATTCTTGCCTGGAGAATTCCATGGACAAAGGAGCCTGTCAGGCTACAGTCCATAGGGTCACAAAGAATCGGACACAACTGAAGTGACTGAGCACATTTGTCTGCTCTTATAGATAAACCAATTCTTTCTAATTCAAATTCATAAGGTCTTTTGGTCAGTTTTTTTTTAATTTCTTAACCATGGTACAGCTGAAAAGAAGTTGCTGATCATAGATTTAGTTTATAAATTTTATCTTAAAAGAGGTAAAAAGGATTTAAAAATTATATTTCTAGCTTTTCAAGGTATAATTCAGAAAGAAATATTTGTTTTTATTTAATTTTATTTTTTTTAGAAATATTTATTTTTAAGGCAAGATAACAGGATCCTGTGTTTATTATGTGATTGATTTTGTTATGCTAACTGATCTCAGCAAATTTTATACCATATCATCATCTTATAAAAGATGCAATAGTTGTTATCAGGCAAAAGTAACCAAACTATAAAATAATATTTAACAAAAATTATTTAGAATCACACAGTGTCATATGATGACGTTTCTGTCAGTGAGATAGTTAGAATGTAGCAGTTAAATGTAGAATCTTTGGTAACAAAAACACCCATGCTTGACTTGTAGCCCATCATTTGCTGGGACAGATTAATTTCTCCAACCTTTAGTTTCCTCATTTGTAAAATGGTATTCATAATACTATGTACTAAATCAAGAATATCTTGAGGATAAAGAAACATTGTTTAGAAATGATTTATTTAACACAATGCTTGGTATCTGATAAATATTTAATAAAGATATTTATTATTAGCCATTATGCTGGATCACAGTTTTCCAACCTTAGCTCTTGACATTTTGGACTGAATAACTTTCTCTGAGAAAATATTCTATATATAGTAAAATTTTCAGAGGTTATCTTGACCTCTATTCATCAGATGCCAGCAGTATCCCCTCAGTGAGACAACTAAAAATGTCTCTAGACATTGTCAAATATTGCCTGGAAAACAAAAATTCCTGGTTGAGAACCTCTTTGCTTGAAAATCATGTATATATAATTAGTCCTCAAACTCAAGTGGGAGAGACACTAAATTGGAAGTTAGAATACTTAAATTAATATGCTAGATTTTATCATTATTAATCTATGAGCTTCAGAAAATTCCTTAATTTCTCCCATCTCAGCTTCCCCACTGTACATATACACACACAAATACATATATATGTTCATATGCTATATAAATGTGGGTAAATATATGTAGCTATTTAATATATGTGGCAGTTCTTAGTATCTTTAAAAGGATCATACAAGAACAAACTGTGAAAAATAGCTTTGTAAACATTCTCAATATTTCATTGACCTGATAAAGAAGAAAATAATAATTGCTTACCTGTTAATCACCTACACCCTGCCCTCCAATTTTGAGGAGTATAGAAACAGAAAGCTTGTCATTACATAACATTTTACAGTGAAATAGAATCTGTAGGTCAATCCAGTGATAGACAAAAATTAGGTAAAGCCAAAATTACTCTTGTAAACCATTAGAAAGATGCTTAACTGGAAACCTATTAATGATCTCTGAGTAATTAAGATATCCAGTTTTAGTTCATATTGGAATAGATACCTGTTTCTTCAATTGAGTACCAGATGAAGTGTTTGGGGCCATGGTGTTTTTTTTAAAAACTATATTTAACAACTGTATTAACCCTCCAATTTGAAAAATACTCAATAATGAGAGGCACAGTGACCAGCTTTAAAAAAAAAAAGAAAACAGGCTAAAGTCTGTGTCTCATTTCCCGTGTTCATTCTGTGGCATATGCTCAATTGTACAGCATGATGAGGAACATCAGATGCTGGTTGTATTTATTATTCATTTAACCACACATAACATGTTAAATTACAATTCAGTTGTATTAATGGGACTCCACATACTCTTCCATTCCTTTGCCTCTGAATACACTGGTACCTTTACCTAGAAAATCTTTCCCTGCAGTCTACTCAATGAGCTCCTAGGTTTCTGGACTAGTTTCCCAAGGAGATCTTTAGCAAAGTACCACCACTGGCCACTTAAAACAATCACGAAATTTATTGTATCACAGCTCTAGAAGCTAGAAATTCAAAAGCCAAGTGTAAATAGGGCCAGGCTCCCTGTAAAGCCTGTAAGGGAGAATTCATTCTTGCCTCTTCTAGCTTCTGGTACTTGTTAGCAACCCTTGGCATTCCTTGGCTTGTAGAAGCACCACGCTCATCCTTGCCTTGACTGCCGCACGCTCACCTTCTCCCTGTGACTCCGCTCTGAGTCTTTCCTCTTCAAGGACACCAGGCATGTTAAATTAAGACTCATTCTATTCCAAGACTTCCCAGGTGGCTCAGTGGCAAAGAATCCACCTGCAGCGCAAGAGACACAGGAAATACAGGCTCAGTCCCTGGGTCGGGAAGATCCCCTGGAGAAGGAGATGGCTACCTACTCTAGTATTCTGGCCTGGGAAGTCCCCTAGACAGAGGAGCCTGGGGGGCTATGGTCCATGGGGTAACAGAGACGGACAGAGCCGAGTGCCTGAGCATGCGTGCACTCCAATAGGGCCACATCTTAATTAATTGTACCTGCAATGACCCTATTTCCAAATAAATTCTTAGTCTGAGGTTCCAAAAAGACATGGATTTGGAGTGGGAACACTATTAAGCCCAATAAATTAGCATTTGGCAGTTTCTTCAAAGATAATCTGTGTGAACTCTTCTGTTTTTTTTTAATTGACCGCTTTGGGCATTCTTTCATCAGGGTAAGTTTTGAACTATCTAACTTAAAACACGAGCCTTATGACATAAACACAATCTACCGTTTAGAGCACTAGGAGGTGCCTTAAACAGGCGGTCATTGTCCAGAGCAACCAAGGCTGCGGTGAAGTGAGAGGTCAGAGATTAACTAGAAGAAGCTATACATAGTGAGACACTGTGGTTGCAAAAGAACAGTGGCTTTAAATATGAACTCGAATTGTACCGATATCACTGCTGTATATGGATCCACTTTGGCATGGGCAGCTCCATATGTATAGTGCCTTCCAGGACGAATAAGGAGGGACTGATATTTTTAAGCCACACAGGAGCCTCTAGCTGATTCACTTAATGAATCAAGGAGTGTTAGAGCAAGAAAGTATGCTAGATATCATAGAGTCCGCCTCTCATTTTGTAGAAGTGAAACTGAGGCTCCCAGTTTAAGTACCCTGTTTCAAAAATCAACTTTCAAAGACTACGTAATGACAGAAAATAAGTGTTTTTCAGTATTTATTTCTTAAATAAATATATAGAATAATGACACAATCTCATTTATAAAGTAATATGTTGTTGTTGTTTAGTCGCTCAGCGGTGTCTGACTCTTTGAGACTCCATAGACTGTAGCCCACCAGCTTCCTCTATCCATGGGGTTTCCCAGGCAAGAGTACTAGAGTGGGTTGCCATTTCCTTCTCCAGGGGATCGTCGCAACTCAGGGAATGAACCTGCGTCTCCTGCATTGGGAGGCAGGTTCTTTACCACTGAGGCATCAGGAAAGCCCCAAAATCACACATAAAGACAAAGAAGAAGAGTACAGAATGTACATTGAAAGGAAATGAGAGCACAGATGAGCACAGATGATTATTGCCTTCTTTGAATTTTCTGATGTTTCCTATCTCCTGTAAACAAATAATACGAGCTGTTATGATTGACCCCAAGGTTGGGCACCCTAAACTTCTTTGTTCATCGATCCTTGCTTACCAGTTGCCAATAGTGAAGGCACCCCCAAGTAAACTCTCGTTTCCTGTGGAGCATAGTTTTAAAGTAGTTAGGATACATATTAAAGCAGCTTTTCCCAAATTTCAGTCATGTGTGTGTGTGTATATACATACATATATTTGGAGGAAAATTCCTTTACAATGTTGTGTTGGTTTCTGCTTGTACAACAACATGAATCAGCTATAAGTATATATATATATCCCCCACCTTTTAGCCTCCCTCCCATCCACCCCCCATCCCACCCCTCTAGGCTCTAGGCCATCTCTGAGCACTGAGCCAAGTTCCCTGTGCTATATAGCTGCTTTCTGCTAGTCACATTTGTATATTATGTTAGTGAGTTTGGCATATCTGAATATCAATGGAATATTACCTTATTGAATGTTTTTAAAAATTATTTTTTAATAGGCAGTTTAACAAGCAAGATATAAGGATAAGAAGACAGCACATGGAAAGATGCAAAGTCACTAGTGCTTAAAATAATACATAAATTGAAATCACAATGAGGCATTACTACGTATCTGATCCAATGGCTGAAATTAAAAGATTGACCATGCCAGTGTTGGCAAGGAGGTGGACCAAAGGGAACCTTTGTACGTAACTGGTGAAAAGAAAGAAAGCTACAGCCACTTTGAAAAACAGTTTGGCAGTTTGCTGAAAAGTTAAACATGACTACCATATCCATTCATTCCTTTCCTAGGTATTTATCCAAGAGAAATGAAAGCATATGCTCATGTAAAGACTTGTACACTAATTTTCATAGCAGTTTTATTTGTCATAGCCTAAATGGGAAACAGCACAAAGACTAATGGGTAAGCAAGCTGTGGTGTGTCCATACAATGGAACACCACTCAATAACTAAAAAAAAAAAAAAAAAATAGACTTTTGCTATTAAATGGATGAATAACTATTTTAAGTGAAAAAACCAGGCAAAGCCAGATTTACACTTTTATAAATCTAAGTAACTAACTACATATTAATAAATATACATATATATATGTGATTACATTTACATAAAATTCTAGAAAGTGAAAGCTGTCATATAGTGACTGAAGTCGCTCAGCTGTGTCCGACTCTTTGTGACCCCCTGGACTCTAGCCCACCAGGGTCCTCCATCCATGGAGTTTTCTAGGCAAGAGTACTGAAGTGGGTTGCCATTTCCTTCTCCAGGGGATCTTCCCAACCCGGGGTTCGAACCCAGGTCTCCTGCATTGCAGGCAGACGCTTTACCGTCTGAGCCCCCAGGGGGGCCCATTGTATAGTGACAGAGAGCCAGTGAAATGTTGCCTGAGGATAAGAGAAAGATAGAGGAGGCCAAGAGAGAAAGATTATCAAGGGGCAGAAGGAATTTTTGGAGAGTGATGGATAAATTTATTATCTTGCAATGATTCTTCCATTGATATATGCATATGCCAAAATCTATCAAGTTGTACACTTAAATATATGTCAATTAAGCATTAATAAAGTCGCTGAAGCCAAAATAATCCCCCCCCCCAAAACTTGGATACCATAAGCTTGCCTGATACAGCATCATCAGTGTTATTATCAACTGCTTTGCTTGAATTCTCTGGACTTATAAACACCTTTCCCATTCTAGTTGGCTCACCACACACTTAACAAGTTTTACTAAATTTAGTGTAGCATGAGTAACATTTGAGACCACAGAAGTCTACAGCAGTAGAGAATTATTGAAAGTTTTTGAACAGCTGAGGAGTGAAATAATCTGAGCTTCTGTTTAAAACAATCTACCAGAGAGTAAAGTGAACAGTAATTTGGCATAAAGAAAAGATGAAATTGTGCATTTGTAAGAATAATAGTTAAAATGTTAGTATAATAATTCAGAAAAAGTAAGAGCATTCATGCTGGTTAATGTTAGCTTTGGAATGGGGCATAGGGGAAGAATTCAGCAGATCCTATAGAGGTAAAAACATGAGGACTTAGAAATTTATTGTATGGTTAGTAATAAAGAAGTCATTAAAGATCACTTGAATGTGTAAAGACTAGGTGAACTGGGAGAATGGTGATTCTATAAAGTGTATAGGTTCATAAGAGCATGGGTGTGTGGAGTGTCCTGCAGATGGAAAGAAGGGTGGGTCTAACACTCAGGAAATACACTGGACAGACTGACATCAGTTTGACAGTTGTCTGTCATGATGAGATCATAGCTGAGATAATGGGAATGGATAAAAATAATCAAGGAAGAAACAGTAGGGAGATGAAAAGAGAAGAAAAGATGCGTTGTTTACCAGACACACAGAGGGGAAAGAGGACAGGTGAGGCCAGCATAGGCACAGTGTTAGCATAGCATGGCAGAAGCTGAGAGTTAGAAGTTCAAGAGATATATGTGTTAAGGATTTCAGGAGAAGAAATAATGGAGAAAATTGAAGGCTTTCAGTAACAGAGTGGACAACTCAGAGTTGAGAGCTTTGTCCAGGCCCAGGATAAGGCTAGAGGGAAGATGAACATCCCTGTAATTAAAGAGCACTAACCTGACCCGTTTGCTCTGAGGCACTTTAGAGGAGTATTAATTTCTTGCTAGAATGTGAAATGGTGCCCTAGCAATTTATTGAAGATACTGGAGGAGCAGAAAAATTGTACTTTATGGAGAAATCTTTTTTACTTTTATATTAACACCTACTTCAAAGAGTTCCTGGAGAAATTAATCTGGCCCTGAATTCCTTAGCAGAAAGAAACTCATTGAGTCTCAGATGAGTAAGAGGCAACACCATCAGCTTAACAAACTGAAAGTAGGCTCCATTACCTTCGGCTATTTTAATACCAGATACTGACTCAATTTGGCAAGAATGAGACTGAACCTCTTCCTTACCTTTGTGATGTCAGGCAACCCCAGCAAAAACACCTCTTTGGGATTTGCCTTCCTACCCAGCTCCAGAAACAGCCGGAAATGAGCATAACCAGAGAGAGCAGGAAGAGATTATTTTCCCTTTGGAATGTAACTGCCACCTCTACCCAAAACCAACAGATACCACAGGTGGACTAGGGGAAGAGACAATAACTTGTCTGCTGCTGCTGCTGCTGCTGACTCGCTTCAGTCGTGTCTGACTCTGTGCGACCCCATAGACGGCAGCCCACCAGGCTCCTCTGTCCCTGGGATTCTCCAGGCAAGAACACTGGAGCGGGTTGCCATGTCCTTCTCCAATGCATGCATGCTAAGTCGCTTCAGTTGTGTCTGACTCTGTGCGACCCTATGGACAGCATCCCACCAGGCTCCTCTGACCACGGGATTCTCTAAGCAGGAATACTGGAGTGGGTTGCCATTTCCTTCTCCAAATACCTTGTCTATACAGATGCAATTAGTTTGATAGAAGTAAAAACATGGCAGACCACACAGCTTAATATTTCTGAAGCTTTCAATTACATCAATTTTGCCCTAGTGAAATGTCTTTAATTTTCCTGGCCCAGTTTTGAAAGTTACAATGCATTAATGTGTATTGAACAAACTTGTGAAGTAATATTCCCAAATCACTATACTTGAAAAGATTTTTTACATTAAAAAATATCTTCTAGCAATGAAAGTTTGTTTTATTTAGGAATTGGCATTCAGAAATTTTAAACATTATTAAAAATATACACTAAAAGCCACTAGGTACATACATCTACTTGTGCAGATCAGATTGAATTTTTTTAAGTTTTCTTTACAGTTGAACTTAAAGAATGTAGGTAAATGTAATAATCTGATTGGTAAGAATGACTGGTGGAAAGGATTAAGATGGATGGGGTTAAAGTTCAGCTTTATCTTTGCAAATGAATTGGTAGAAACTAAAGCAGAAAACATGAGTCTAAAATCAAGATATTTCTATTTCACTTGGCACTTTTGCTGGAAACATTGGACATTCAAAAGAAGTCGGGAATCAGTGATATTTAAAATATGAGTATATCAAGGTAAGATTCCTGCTTGGTAAGATACCAACCCTTTCAGGGTTGCTTAGAAGATACATTTCTTTCCTTTATCGTGCTTCTCCTAGTTTTGACTATTTGCAAACATCCCTCTTCCGCCTTCACAGTCAGAGTCAGAAAGTACCAGATATTTAAAGGTAAATTGTTCCAAGGCTGAACAGCTGTCCCCAGTCTGGATTCTTCCCGTGTCTGTTGCTTTGTAGTATTCAACTCCCCACTCTTACTCAAGAGCCAAGGCCACAGATGTCCACAGGAAATGCATCCGAGCGGTCTAAGGGGAGTGAATCAGATGCACATGTTCCTTGGTATGTGGTGATGGGCATCCTCAAAGTGCCGGCTGCAGGCAGGGCTCCCTCAGGCCAGAATTGGTTCCAGGCTTGTGAATGCCGACTGTCTGCACAAGCTGTGCTGGAAAACCGCCTCTCCTTCCCCTTCTCAGTGCAGTGTTAGTGATGGAGTGTTAGAGTGTTGCTGAGATGAAACATGTAATCATCTTGGGGACGTGAGGGATGAGCACATCTTTGTAGCTGAGCTGAGTCACGTTCTCATGTGAGGGGCGAGTGCAGCCTGTCCCCAGACGGATTTCCCTGCCCCACAATGTCAGAGCACATGGAGCAGTTTAGCCAGAGAAGAGGCTTAATTCCATGTTTTAAAATGCAATTTTCAGTCAATTATAGTCAATCAAAAAGTTACTCGATGAGTGGAGCTCGGTGTTACAATGTTTCTGAGCCTTATTTGTATCAAAATCACAATTAATGATTGCCTTTGGCACATAACAAATATTTAGATGTTTTGCGAGTTTGTCAGAAACAACAAACATCCCACTGTTATGTTCTGTCATGTGACAGAAATGCAGCAATTTCAACAATTTGTTCTACATTCTATCTACAATTCACCACCACCAAATGCTCCCTGTTTCAGTGAAGTGATAGATCCACCTACTTGCCCCAAACTACAGGAGTCATTCTAGATTCCTTCTTCTGTACCTTCAATATTAAAAAAAAAAAAAAAAAACCAAAGTCCTGTGATTCCACCTCAAAAATCTCTCGTTTGATTGCATTAGATCGTTTGCTTTTAAGGCACCTCTCGTCAGAACTATTGCACTAGCTTTCTAATGGGTCTCTCTGCCTCCATTTTTGCCTCCTCCAGCCGTGCTTCCCCTTACTATCCATGCAGCAGAGGTATTCTCATGTACCACTCTGGTACTATTGCTCCCTTGTGCAGATTTTACCATGCTATCTACTGCATGCAACCAAACGTAAACAGTTTGTAGCACATACAAATTTCATTATCTGGTTCCTACCTCTTCAGTCTTCTCTTGAGAAACTTCCTCATCTCTCCTCCCTCCCTGTGTCTTTTACACTTCAGCAATAACTAACCACTCAAAGTCATCAAAATATTGCAATGTATCTCTTACAATATTCAAGACATAGAGAAGGTTCTCTATGTTCTCTCTGTCTTGACTGCTCTTATCCTCTCTTTTATCTGCCAAATACCTCAAATCAAATAAGAAATATATTAAGTGATGAAGTGTTCCGATGTACCCAATGATTAAAAAAAAAAATGCCCTGTCACATATTTCAAATGAACTTTATATATTACTCAATTATAAAAATAACTATATTCTATTGTAAAAGTTTGTTTGTATTTGTCTTAGCCACTAAACTATGACTTCCTTGATTACCTAATCATCTTATCTTTTGTTTTCTTTTTATCTACACAATCCTGCAAAGGATTTGCTTGCTTTTTCACTCAAAATTTCTTTCTGAGTCATCCATATTGATTTGTTTAGCTGCAACCTGTGTAACATTCTAGGATTCCATTTTATGAATGTATTAGAATAGTTTATCCAATCTTCCATAAGTTGACTTTTGTATCTTGTATATTATTATTATTATAGACAATGTTGCCATGAAGTCTTTCACACATCTCCAGATGCACATGTGCACAACTATGAATTTGAATGTAGAATTGCTGGAATGTCAATCATGTACTTCAATTTTTCTAGACAATGCAAAAATTTTTCAAAATGATTTGCTAAAGTGTAGTTTTTTTTTTTTTTTTTTTCTTTTCAAAATTCTATTAGCCAGTAATAGGACAATGGAAACAGTGAGAGACTTTATTTCTTGGGCTCCAAATCACTGAAGATGGTGACTGCAGCTGTGAAATTAGAAGACATTTGCTCCTTGGAAGTAAAACTATGACCAACCTAGACACCATATTAAAAAGGCAGAGACATTACTTTGCCAACAGAGGTCTGTCTAGTCAAGGCTATGGTTTTTCCTGTGGTAATGTATGGATGTGAGAGTTGGACTATAAAGAAGCTGAGCGCGGAAAAACTGACGCTTTTGAACTGTGGTGTTGGAGAAGACTCTGGAAAGTCCCTTGGATTGCAAGGATATCCAACCAGCCTATCCTAAAGGCAATCAGTCCTGAATATTCATTGGAATGACTTATGCTAAAGCTGAAACTCCAATACTTTGGTCACCTGATTCAAAGAACTGACTCATTGGAAAAGACCCTGATGCTGAGAAAGATTGAAGGGGGAGGAGAAGGGGACAACAGAGGATGAGATGGTTGGATGGCATCACCAACTTGATGAACATGAGTTTGAGCAAGCTCTGAGAGTTGGTGATGGACAGGGAAGCCTGTCTGCAGTCTGTGGGGTCGCAAAGAGTCAGACACAACTGAGCAACTGAACTGAACTGAACTGATTGGCCAGTAAAAATTTTTATTGGCCAGTGCCAGTTAAGTGTAATGTTTGGGGTTATCTTTTCAATGGAAATTAATAGAATTTCTGTCAGAAAAAGTTTATTTGTACTGTTTTAAACAATAATTATTTTGATTTTTATCAGTTTCCTACAAATTATGAAAAGTTTGAATACATGTACTTTCCTATCAATTTCCAAAAATGGATAACTTTGCAGAGTTGTAAAATAGCATAGCCAATAAAAAGTCAACCAAAGTTGTACAGACCAATAGAATCAGATAGTCCTGCAGGATCTGCTAGCCAGGGATCTGCAAGTTATCACTGGCTAGCCAGATACAGTAGTAGCCTGCTTTTTAGATCCCACATACAAATTTTTTACATTTTTAAAGAGTTGTAAAAAAAGAAAAAAAAAATGCAACAAACATATGTAGGCAACCCTAAAATATTAACTTTCTGGTCCTTTACGGAATAAGTTTTCCTACTTTTGTGCTAGCCAATTCCCTCAATTCCATTAAAAATAATCTCTTTTGTCCTTTACAAGGACAACTGTTTTTTCCTCATGGTAGATTGAACAAATTAATACTTTTATCAGTGGTATGTAAGAAGTCAGGTGAGTAAAATTTGGTTTTATGTTGGAGCTTTAATTGATATTTACCTGTTAATTAATGAGATTGTGTATCTTATTATGTGCGATGGTCATTTCTATTTGAAATGAAAGTGAAAGTCGCTCAGTCTTGTCCAACTCTTTGCAACCCCAGGGACTATACAGTTCACAGAATTCTCTAGGCCAGAATATTGGAATGAGAAACCTTTCCCTTTTCCAGGGGATCTTCCCAACCCAGGGTTCAAACCCAGGTCTCCCATACTGCAGGTGGGTTCTTTACCAGCTGAGCCACAAGGGAAGCCCAAGGATATGGGAGTGGGTAGCTTATACCTTGTCCAGGGGATCTTCCCAACCCAGGAATTGAACTGGGGTCTCCTGTATGGCCGGCAGATTCTTTACCAATTGAGCTATCAAGGAAGCCTATTTCTATTTAATGTCTGTTTATGTCTCTTATTCATTTGGAGTGATTAATTTGGCTTCTACTTGCAGATCTTTATAAACTCTAATAATTTTCCACTTTTATGTGTTGGAGATATCTTTCCCTAGTGCATTACTTGTCTTTTTATTTTTTTTACAGGTTTTTTTTTTTTTTTTTTTTTGGTAAGCAGATAGAATTCAATTTGTAATTATATTTATCAGTCTCTTTAGGTTTTGAACTTTGGAGGCTTTGAAATAATTCCATTTCATAAGATATTCTTTTATATTTATTTCTAACACTTTTAGCACTTTGAAAATTTTTGCTTACCACATTTAAATTTCTAATTTACATATAGCTAATTTTTTGTACTGTATAGAAATGCAGTATATTTTCCATCTGAGGTTGTATCACTATTTAAATAATTTTAAATTCTTTCTCTATCTATAAGCCAACTCTATGGATATATCAAGTTTTCTTAAAAAAAATGAGTCCACATTTTCTATCCCTATTTCATTTGATACATTTTCTTTGAATCATAAACTATTGCTAATTAGTAAATTACTATTAAAATTAATTTGTAAGTTATCTTCTAGAAGGTTAAATTCCTTCTACCTTGCCCATTTTCAGGATTGTCTCAGTTATAATTCTCTGTTTCTTTTGTGATTATTTTACAATCAGCTTATCATATTTCAAAAAAATATTTTGGGCATTTGATTGACATCTAATTTAATCTATAGATTAAGAATTGATATTCTTATAATATTAAATATTCAACTCTGAGTTCTTGATTTTTCCCTCAATTTACCTGGTTTTCTTCATAACTTTTGGGTAGATTTATAGCTTGTATGTTTTTTATGAGATTTACTTCTAGGAAAAACATCTTTCTATGTCCATAATTATATTATATCATTATCTATCTATACATATATCAACCTAAAAAATAGTCACAACCTAAAAGTTGAGAGTTGTGTTTTATTTGGTATGGATTTTTAGGACTTCAAGCCCAGGAGACAGCAGCTCAAGTAACCCTGTAAGAATTTTCTCCAAGCAGATGAGGGGAAGAGGCAGGTTATATAGAAGTTTTGCAACAAAGGGCAGATAGTCTGAACATCAAAAGACTATCTTTAACTAAAGAAAGCCAGATATCCTAAACTCAGGAATTCAGTGCTTTGCTATGCATGGGAAGATGCAAGAGTCTGGGTTCACTGAAATCATTCCTTTCATGTGCATCTCAGCTATCCAGGGTCAGTCTCCTGTGCTATTTCACATTCTGAGCTTCCTTGCGGCTCACCATAGGGAGTGACTGCAGTCCTGATGGCTGCTGGTTCACAGATATTCTTCTTCCCGAGTTTCCCTTAGGGCTTACCTTAAAGGGCTGCAGTCGCTGATGACTGGGACATCCGTGTTTACTGATGTGGCAAGGAATATTTCATTTCTCCCATAAAAACACTATATCTTTGTTACTGTAGATAGGTCTTTTAAAGGTTACACTTTCTAAAATTTTATTTCTGCTGTATAAAGATACAATTAGCTTTTTAATACTGACTTTATAGTCAATGATGTTGTTATACTTTTACAAATGCTAACAATTTTTATTGATTGCATTCATTTTCCTATTGATGATCATGTAGCAGGGAAGGGCCAATTTTGACTCCATGTTGGATCTGTTGTTTTGACTTTAACTATAGCTTTTGTTATGTAATCTTACATAATGACCTGCTTCAGAGAACCCTGCCCACCTGTGGATGGCTAGTGAAAAGAAGAAGTTAATACAGCCTCTCTTATTTTGTGAGGTAAATAGCCTTTTTACCTTACTTCCTTACCTCCTACCCCTCCCTGATTTTAAAAAAGAAACTGACATCTAGACCCTGATGAGATGATTTTTTTGTAGCACTAATTGCCATCTTCTCTGGCTGCACGCTTTCTGAATAAAGTCATTATTCCTTGCCTCAACACCTTGTTTGTAATATTCTTGGCCTGTTGTCCAGTGAGTGAGTAGAGCAAGCTTGGACTTGGTAACAATCATACTATTTTCAAACAATGACAGTTTGCCATTATCTCCTTCATTCTTTCCTTCTCTTTTTCTTTTCTCCTTTGTCCTGCCATCTTTTCCCTGCCTCCTCACTTTCTCTTTCTTTCTTTGTTTAATTTCTAACTGTATTGCCTCAGTTCTCTAAATACAACACTTACTGTAGAAACTTGTATTTCTAGTTTTTGGATCATTTTTATATACTGCCTGCATTCAGTTTACTGTTATTTTGGTTTTGTTTCAAAGCTCATGAATGAGTTTGATCTTAATTTTCCCTTCAGATATTCTTCTGTTATTAGTGTCAAGGCTATATTAATCTCATAAAATGAGTTAGGATATATTGTTCCTTATTTTATTTGCTAGGAAAGTTTGTATGAGAATGGAATTGCCCATTAATAAGGTAGAATTTGCCTTAAAAAATGTCTATGCCTATTTCTTTTTTCTTTATGGGAAGATTCCTAACTATTAAACTTACTTAATGATTATAAGATTATTTAGGTTCTCTATTTATTCTTGAAACAGTTTTTGTAATTTGTATTGTCCTAGGAATCTGTTCATTTTACCTAATTTCTTAAAAATGTTGGATATAACAGCATATAACATTTTCATTATCTTTTAATTTCTGTTTTATTTTTTGTTTTTTTTTTTCTTTTATTCAAGTCATGCAAGGTTCAGTTGTAACTCATCTATCTTTCTTAGTGAAGGAAAGTTACATGGCTCAAAATAGCCTGGAGTTAAAACTCCCCTTCAGGTCCTCCCCGCCATTCTATGCAAAACAAAGAACTCTCTCACTCAGAGAAAAAAATGGACAGTAAGGCTGATTACACCCAGTTCCCAGTCGGTCCAGCCTCTGGTCTATCTCCCAAATTCCTTGCCCCAGCCATTTAAGAGATAACTACTTCGAACAGCCTTGGAGAAGAATAGGTCCCCTTAAGACAGTAGCTTTCCACATTCATGCCTGTATATACTTCCTCTTCTCTTGGGTAAGGGCAGCAGCTCGCTAATCTGACTGCTGCCCCTTCTCACCTCATTACAGGTGATCTTTCCTGTAAAGTGCCAGTCTCGTTCTTTTTCTGAACCTCACCTTCTCTAACTCTCTTACCTTACATTTAGCCTTGCCAGTTTTATTTGTCTTTTCAAAGATCCAACTTTGGATTTGTTGCTCTTGGTGACACAGATGGTAAAGTGTCTGCCTACAATGTGGGAGACCCGGGGTTCAATCCTTGGGTTGGGAAGATCTCCTGGAGAAGGAAATGGCACCCCACTCCAGTATTCTTGCCTGGAAAATCCCATGGATGGAGAAGCCTGGCAGGCTACAGTCCATGGGGTCGCAAAGAGTTGAACAAGGACTGAGCGACTTCACTTTCACTTTCTATTTCATGAATTTATTATTCTAAGGTAATTATTTCCTTCCTTTCATTTTGTTAGAATGTTTCCTGTTGTTCTTTTCTTAACTTTTTCAGTTGAATGCTCACCTCATGAAGTTTCAACATTTTTCTTTTTAAATTAAAAACATTTAAGACTGTAAATCTCCCTCTAGATAAGTCAATGATAGGCAGTATTTTCACTGTCATCCAGTTTTGTTTTTTTTTTAACTTTCATCTTTGATTCATGTGTTATTTATTTAAAAACAATTCAACAGAGTAAGATATAAAAACCAACAATTCTTAAACATTCACCCTAGCAGGTAGATAAGAGCTCTGAAGATTTATATAGGGTAAGAGATTTTATAGATATGGAAGGAGGAACACGGAAGTTGTACTAGACAAAAAAAAAGACAGATTAGTTATTGCGAGATTATTTTCCTTTGGCAGGAGTCCACCAGGCAGATTAGCTAACTAGTAATGATCAGGCAACCCTGATTGACTAGTTTAAAATTCCATTTCTGGAATAGCCTAAACTGTAATTAAGTTCAGTTGCAGTTTAAAGTGTTGTGGGGATTAACATACGCTACACTCCATTTGGGGCCTGTATTCTTGTCTTTAACATATGTAAAAGTGTTTGTGTGCATCATTAAACAGTTTCTAAGTGTACATGTGGTTTTGATTTAGCTTTCTTTAGTTGTGTTACATTCCAGGAATATGTTATTTATAATGAAAAGTCTTTGAAATTCATTGGCACTTGTTTAACGGTTTGATATGTAATCAATGTTTATAAATATTCAGTGGGTGCTTTAAAAATGTATTTTCTCCAGTTCTTGGGTAACATGTTCAATATATTTCCATTAGGCATGCTTTTAATATTGTTTTTAGATCTTTTGTATCATTACTGCTATGTATACATGATTGGTCAAATATCATGAACAATATATTCAGATCACCCATTATCATGATGAATTATACTTTTCCTCTTGCAATTCTGCTGTTTTTTTTTTACAGTACATATTTAAACTTTATAGTACTGGATCTAATCAAGTTTAGAATTGTATCACCCAGCTGAACTGATTGCTATCTTTCTTTGGTAAGTTTTAAGTTTATTTTGTCTGTTTACAATATAGCTACACCAGCTCTCTTTTGGTTAACATTTGTTTGAAGTATCTTTTTTTAACATCATTTTGCTTTCAACCATTCTATATTATTAGGTTCTATGTGTGTCTCTTGGGCTTCCCGGAGACAGCAAAAATCTGCCTGCAATGTGGGAGACCCCAAGTTCGATCGCTGCATCGGGAAGACCTCCTGGAGAAGGGAAAGGCAACCCACTCCAGTATTCTTGCCTGGAGAACCCCACGGACAGAGGAGCGTGCAGGCAGTCCATAGGGTCACAAAGAGTCGGACACGACTGAAACGACTTAGCACCCATGTGTCTCTTAAACAGAAGATAGCTGGCTTTTATTTGTTGTATTACAATCATTGTCCTATAATTGGAAAATTGGATCCAATTATCTTTATTAAAATTAATGTATTCTTTTCCATCTGAGCCAACAGGGAAGCCCATAATTAACATATTTGGATTTTTACAATTTTATTTCTAGAATTTCATTTTTTCTCTTTCCTTATCATTAGATTGCCTTTAATTTAATTCTAGTTATTTTCTTTATGTAAAACTTGACCTTATACACTTTATTTTTTTTTTATGGTTAACTAGTACTTTTTACATGTATAATTAATTTAATAAGGTCTAAAATTAGTATCATTATCCTCCTTTCCAACAACCTAAGTAAGCACTTTAGAGTGTTTGAACTCTATTTAATACTTTCCTGAGTTACACATCACCATTGCCTAGTATTTTAGTTGATCTTTTTTATTCCCATACATTTTTTTCATCAGTGTTTCCTTAGATTTACCCATATTGTTACTATTTTCTTTGCTTACTATTTCTTCTTGCATATAAGATCTAATATCTAGTATTATTTTGTTTCACAAATTCATTCTCAACAAGTTTCTTTAGTGAGAGTTAGGTAGTGATAATTCTCTCAATTTTTGTTTGACATAGTCTAGCTGGGACCACTTTACTATGAATTTTTAACTTGGGAATTTTCAGGCTGCCCAATTAGTATAAATCTCAGCCCTATATCCATCTGAGGTCTAGTCTGATCATGAATTTTCACTGGAAGCTTTTTGGTATAAATTTACTTACCTGAAGTGGAGGCTTAGAAAACAAATATATTTATGTATTTATGTTTAGGGAGTAGGAAATAGTGAAAGTGGGATTTGAGTTTTTTTCTTTTTTCTAGTTCACCTTTTCACTGCAGATGTTCCTTTTTAGTCACCTTGACTTTATGTAGGAATCTGACCTGGCTTTCACCTTGTTCTGGACTAGGTTTTGTAAGGAGTCACAAATTTTGTTAAAATTGAAGCTCTAGATCACCTAGGCTTGATGAGACCTCCTGAGATAGGTAAATGTCACCAGGGCAGCACCACTTTCATCACTCAAATGCCTTTCTGGATTCTTAGCTTTTGGCTTTTCAGATTTTCCTTCCATTTCTTGCTAGCTTAGTGGTGCACTTAAAGGGCCTTTAAAAAAATAACTTTATCAAGAATTTGTAAGTGTTGCATACAAGGACAGCTTTGAAGGATCTACTCTGCATCCTTCTAGAACGTGCGCTCCACTCTTGATAACTTATGCATAGCAGCCGGGAGGACTCCTTTTGTTACCAAATGGGTACCCCTTCCAGGGCCCGAGAGCGGGCTCTTGTCTACCACTCAGAAATGAATTGTCTGAGGAGAAACACATGCTAACAGAGCAAAAGAATTTACTGGGAATAGGCACTAGGTGGAGAGCAGGAGAGCTAGGGGACTCAGGAGAACTGCGCTGTCATGAGGCTTGCAGTCTTAGGTTTTATGGGGATGGGGTTTTCTTTCTGGGTTGTCTCTGGCCAATCATTTTGCCCCTGCAAAATGATTCCAGACCCTTCCTGGCAGTGCACACATCTGTTAATTAAAGTGGTTTCCAGCACAGGGGTTTCTGGAAGGTTGGCAGAACATATTATGGGCTGGCATCCCCTGCCTCCTTTTGTCCCCTCCCAAATTCTCCCAGTTAGTCTTACGAGACGTATCAGGGGATGGTATCTCCCACCTCTTTTTGACCCCTCCTAAGTTCTCCGTTAGTTTTCAGCAGCAGCTCTGTGTTCCTTATCACGACCTCCTGTTGTGCAGCAACTCACGCCTGGCCAACAGTTCCCTAACATTTTCTCCTCCATCTCTGTAACTCACCAAACTACCTGACTTTGAAAAACCTCTACAAACCTCAGTTTTCTGAGCTTCCTTATCTAGTGACTCTTTATTAGATCTATTATAAAAGAAATCTCCCCAGTTTACATAACTACTTTCTAGGAAGAGATTTGGCATTTTTGATAAAACCCTTAAATTTCTGGGGAACTTTAATGAGATTAAGATTGCTTGTAGGAAACACACACTTGACCAACAGCCAGAAGTCTCATTCTAAAAATAATTTTGCATTTTTTTTTTTTGTTAACTGTATACTCTATATCCTTGGAGAAGGAAATGGCAACCCACTCCAGTACTCTTGCCTGGAAAATTCCATGGACAGAGGAGCCTGATAGGCTACAGTCCATAGGGTTTCGAATAATCACAACTGACACAACTGAGCAACTTCACTCATACTCTATATCCAGTCTTTTTCTCTATGAAACAACCTTATCAAAAGTGAATCTTTGAATTGGATTCCTGCAAAGTTTTTTTTTTAATTGCAATTGAATAGACCTAAATCTATGACATATGCTCTGTTAAGAATAGTTTGAAAAGTTTTCATTAACAAATCTTAATTTTTAAGAAAATTTAAATGAATTACCTTTGTTTTTGTGTTTCAACTCTAAGTTTAGAGGCACTCTAAACAAATCAGACCATCTTTGTTTCTACCAGAAATAAGATATTCCTGAACTGCAAGGATAAATATTACATTCCAAAGGAAAATTTTCTTTTTAAAAATTTTGTGCAAATTTGAAAACAGAACCTAGCTTTAAAACATTCAAATAAAAATGTTAGGACCAGGACTGAGTTTTACTTACATTTCCTGTTGATATGCAAACTTAGTGATTATTCTGGCCAAGGTATTCCCCCTCCACCACCAACTTTCATCGCATATAAATCTGAAGAAATGTATTAAACTTTTAATGTACATGGCTCCTTATGAAGAAACTGAGGGCTGACTACATTTTAAAAAAAGACTTTTCTAGCTCATTTTAATTTATTGTTAATTATATAAGGTTGAAATAACATTCTGATGATTTAGCTGAAAAGTAATAAAAATTAAGTTTAGAGTGTTAGAAAATCTAGATTTCTCACAGATCAAGTAAATCACCATTCTATGCTTCAATCTTTCCTTTAAAGTGAGGATAAGAGTAACTCTTATTTGAGTCAAAATGAACTGGGTTCAAATTCCTGAGCTGAGCTCCTTATGCTTATTTGTGGGATAATTACATTCATATTGTAATGTTGTGAGGATTAAGTACTGTCTGCACCATGCATCAAGAAAGAGTAGAGAACAGAGGTTTGAGGAGAGTACTTCTGATTTTGCTATATAATCTAATTTTATAATGATTGTTCTTTTTCTTAATGGCTCTCCATTGTATCCCATTTACCCTTTCATTAGCAAGTATCACTTTTTCTCTTAGCTTTTCAGCTTTCTTTGTTATGAAAAAGATTCAAAATTTGTCAATGCAAAGGGACTTCTCTCAAGCACTGAGTCATTGTGATGTTAAAAACAGTAACGGCAAATTCTGGAAAACTCAGCCTGTATTCCAGTATGAATACCCCAAGATGTGTCCTGTGTGTATATATGTGTATATATATGTGTATATATGTATGTATATATCTATGTATATATATGTGTATACATGTTGACAAACATAAGGAAAAAGAGATCGATGTTAAAGATAGATGTTAAACCTATATACTTGGCGTTTATTAACTGAACCAAAAATTATTGAAGAAAAAAAAAGAAAAGAAATTAGAAGAGGTTTAGTTCTTTGAAACTGTTTTTTGTGCCCTTGAAAAGGTATCGTATGTCTTACATGAAAATGGTATGTTGCGTGACCACATTAAAATGATGAGGGTCCAACAGACACATTATAGCTAATTTTAATAGGTAGAGCAGACACACTTGAGTTTCTTTTTCTCACTCCCCATTCCAGCCCCACCAGGTATGCACATTACAAGATTCCCTAGAGTCAGAAGATGGAAGTGAAGAGTTTCAGGACAGAATCCCCATCCCCAAGAAAAAGAAAGGAAGGGAAGAAAGAGACGAGAGGGTAAGCAAAGAGGAAGTGGGGCGGGGTGGGGGAGGGGGAGGGAGGAACAGGAGAGAAGGAATAAAGGGAGCTAGGGATTGCAAGAAAAGAATGAAAGAAAACACATACATGAAGGAGAGAAAGAAAATAAAGGAAAAAATGAGAAAGGAAGGAAGCTTCGCTGATGGGAGAGAGAAAAAGGGAAAGAGTGTGAGGAAGAGAATTGTTTTTGTCTCAGGTCCATTAGGAAGAGAAATAGAACCTTTATCAGCACAACAGAATCTCGAAGAGGCAATGTATTGTTTTCTTGAAAGCCCAGAAGCTAAGCAATTCCAAGAATGTTTGGCAAAGCCCTTTTGAGAAGGGTGGGGTGGGGGGCGGGTGGGGAGGACTTTCTCAAACCCCTAGCCCCCAGCGCTGGCCCCATCACAGGGTGCGACAGGATTTGGGAGACCTAGAGAAACCTTCAGGTCACCCAGGGAACTGCTCCTCCCGCCGGTCCTGCAGTGGCGAGGCGGGTCGGGGTGGGGGGTGAGAGCGCCCGGACGCGCGGGGCGCGGGGATGTGCGAGTGGCGAAGCCGGACCCAGCGCGGGCGGGAGCAGCGCCCGAGTCCCGGCGCGGGATCTGCTGAGAGGCCCCGGTGAGTCTATCCGGACGCGGGTCAAGAGATGCTCTGGCTCCCCGTCGCCCCGGGGCCCCGGCCGAGGCGGGCCCGGAACCTCTCCGGAGTCCGGCCTGGGCTCCGCGCTGCCACCCGCTGCCGGGAGCCCGCGCTGCCCCGGGCGCGCCTGGGCGGACGCACCGACCCACCGCGCTGCTGGGCTCCCCGCCGCCCGCCGGCCCCGTGCGCTCATTGGTTGGGGATGTGTCTGCTCGGCAGCCGCCAACTTCCCCCGAATCCCGCGGGTGAGTCCCGGGAGAGCGAGCTGGCACCTGGGAGCTGAGGGAGATGGGTCCGGAGGGCGTGAGATCTCCCCGGGGGCGGCGGGAGCTGTCGGGACGGGAGCTGGAGGGCAGCGCTGGCCGCGGGGCGCGGCCGCCCGGGAGGTGCGCGGAACCGGGTCGACGACTCAGGTCCGGCGCGGTCGGAGCGCCCGCGACCCCGCGGGCGAGGGAGGCGTGCCCTGGGAAAAGCCGAAACTGAGACTTAAAGAGTGAGGGACCGGGGCAGGGAGGGTAACCTGGAGGAGGGCTCTGCAAGTGATGTGAGGTCGCCTCTTCAGGTCCATTTCCGTAGCTTTCCTGCAGCCTCTTCCTCGGAGAGTTAGGTCTGGTTACTGAGGTCAGCGGTACCAGATTGCAGCGGGGCTGATTTGGGGACTGGGAATTTGCCGTTCCGCTGGACAGACACAGTGTTTTGTACATTTAAAGTAAGGTTTGTTTTCATTTTGGCTTCTGTCAGATTTTTCTTCCCTTTTGTAGCTCACTTTTCTATTTTTACTTTCCCTAACCTGAAGATCTTTTTATGATCCCACCTCTTCATCTTGCTTTGAACCTTAGTTTCCTCTTACATAATTTATGCTGATAGAGTGCTTAAATCTCTCGAGGGTTGGTTGGTGGGAGTGGGGTGGGTAGTTCTTTAGCAGATGAAAGTTTCCTTAATCGGTCTCAACCTGTTCGTATTGTTCGAACAAAAGGGTAATTGCAACCGAGCTGTTCTCTTTAGCCACTTGATCAAGCCTACCCCTCCCCGATATACGATACAAATAGTAATTTTATTAAACTGAAAAGTAGTACCTTGATTTGCATTGTCAGCATTTGGAAGTTGCTAATCCTCAAATCGGCTATGAAGGCATCTACCTTGCATTATTGCTGGGTTTCAGTACTTACAGAAATATTGTCCCACAGTTTCTTGCGCTCCATGCTGTGTCGTTTGTTGTATAGCTGCTACACTGCATATGGGAGCAATGTGGTTGGGACTTTGTGTTCAGAACTCCGTATATTATTAATAGATCCTGGAAACACCTTCAAGTTAATGTCTGGGGAAACAAGGAGGTGATTTCTCCAGCTTATGTGCCTCCTCAGATCTGCAGCTACCGTCTAGTATATGTGCTGCCATCTAAATATGGGACCTGTTACCATCTTTTTTGAATATAAGTATAGTTGATTTATAATATGTATCAGTTTCAGGTGCATAGCATAGGGGTTCACTATTTTTGTAGATTATACTCCCCTATAGGTGGAACCTGTTTCTCTTGCTTTCTATGCCTCAGTTTCCATAATACAAACTGTAATTGCATAGACTAACCTCAGGGACTAATAGAAATGTTAATGTACTGTGAAGTTGAACATTGCTTGGATTTATAGACTTCTTTTTAACAAACCAGTTATCCTCTGGATTCTTTGATTTGATGATGTGATAAAAGTAATGTGTATGCTCAACTGGTATAAAAAAATGCTACTTTATATTGCTTGGAAACTCAGTTTCTACCTAGGCAAAATAATCATTTTTTCTTTTGGAGATGTTGTCTGAAGTCTGCAGTTTGTTAGGTTACATGTTCTACTTCTCTTCTCATGGAAGTGTCTACTTTTTTGTTTGAACTTGCCAACACATCTCCAACTGAGGTGAAATACTTTAAGGATGTAGGTATGTTTTGACATATCCTGCTTTATAGGAGACTACAAGTATCAGCTGTATAATTTTTATATTCTTTGTATAATTTCCTCCTTAACCCCTCTCCAAAATGGGTTGGGTGTGGTTGCATTGGGCGTCTAAGTATCTGAGAGATGGTGGTAAGTTTCTTCCTGAAATTCAAGATACTGACACTTATTTTCATATAAGAAAATAGTGAATCCACTGGAATTGACTGGGAATGAATGACAAAGTTAATTAGGCAGTTAAACATGCCTGCCTCATTTTTGCTTTGGTAAATGCTGTTGAAGAATGTGTCTTAGGAGCAAAGACTGCAAATTACCAGGTGTTTACAAGAGGGGCAGATGGAGAGTTAGCATGTAGTTAAAAAATGATATTCTTTTGATGCAGGTAGAAGGACTAAGCCTCAGTCACTGCCTTCATTTACCCCTGTAATAATTTCTGCTGCCTTAGGTGCAGAACCATTCTTTAAGAGCTCAACTCTACAGTACCCCAATCTCATGGGTAAGGAGGAGAAACCTGGGGAAAGTACCCTAGAAGACAGAAAGATACACTTGCCTACTAGTTTTCCTGTATAGTGGAAGCCTGGTGGCGCCAAAGAGCACCTTTAATTTAACCCCAAGGCTGCCCTGGTTCCTGGCCCTAAGTTTTGCTAGAGAAACTGACTGTTGTTTCTAAGAAAGAACTAAAAAGACAAGTGAGTCGTAATATACCAGGAGAATGTTTCTCTAGATTGTCTTCTGAACTATTATTAGAGAAGGGAGAGAAATACTCAGGAAAGGGAAATACTCAAATAAATGTGATTAATATTAAGATGTTTTTGAAGTCAGTCTTGAATTGATCTGGGAGAAGTGAAAAATTTTTCTTTTTATTGGTTCCCTTTCTGTACAGCATACAAGCATTCACTTTGTTTCCACATTTTCTTTCTCCACCTACCTCCCCTGTTAAAACTCCAAGGACTACTGTCAATGCAATTCCATATCATAACCCAAGAAAGAGGCTGTGAGATGAAGCCAACATGAGTTACATAACTATTAAGACATTTTAACATTCAGGTACATTACATTCCGTTTTTATTGAGTAGACACGGTTTTCATGGTCTAATAAAATATTTTTATTTGATAGTCTGTCCTTGGTTATAGCCTCATGTAATCAAGGGGACAGCACACTTAAAAATATGTATCCAGAAATTTAAAGTCCAATTGTGGTTCACTTAGTAATAACTCAGTAGGCATATTAAATTCCTAGTTATCTGCTGGCTCACCCAGGCCATCCTTTAAACACAGAATCCTCATCTACTTTATCCTGTGCCTCAGTTTCCACAAAACACATTCTCAGAAAATTACAAAGATTTCTAACAGTAAGAGCATCTCTGAGCAGTCACTTCATCTGGGAACTAAATTATATGCTTAATTTGCATCAGGCTATAAACAGCTAATCTGTTCGTTTATGATCCTTTTTACTACAATCAACCAGGAAAATTGAAGTTGTCTGTTCTAAGCTTTGGTGAATGGCTGATAAAGAGTCACTAGGCCTCTAAAAGAAGCATAATGAAATTTAATACTTAGGCTTATATCCCCTTAATTTTACCCCCTAGACTTCTGCAATAAGGTTTAAAGTAGCTATCTTTCTATGATGATTCAATTTTATTTTCAAAATGTATTCTTTGTAATTGTGTTCTTTGAAATGTATTCATTGTAAATGTATTCTTAGTTGTGTAGCTCTGGGCAAGTTACCTGGCTTTTCTTTGCCCCACTTTCCTAAGGTATAGAATTGGAATATTAAAATCCACCTCACAAAGATTCAGAAAATTAGCATATACAAAGCACTAAGAACTATGAATGACACAGGGGAAGTACTCAATAAATGTCAGCTATTATTAGTAGAAGTATTAATATTAGTAATTTAAAAGCAAGTTAAATAAGTATCTTGTTATCTTGACCTGCAAGGTTGAATTTTTTTTTAATCATATTTTTTCCTTCTTTAGTTGCACAAAGAAGCTGTGATTGTGGTTAATATCTCTCATCCCAGGTTGTAAACCATGACTTTTGGTCCGGTGAATGACCACTTCCAAGACAGTCTAACCAGTTAATAGATACTCATGTTAGCAGCTGTAATTTTGAACTGTAAAAATAAAAGATTTTTTTAAGACTGAAAAAAAACTACCACAAATGTTTGTTCATTTTTGTTTTTATCTGTATTCATATTTCAAATTATTATCTAGTCAAAACCACAAAGTATTAGACATTGATTTCCAAACTTGTAAAGGAAGACAGTGGAACAAGATATAAAATTCACCTTTGATGTTGTCCAAAGTTCAGAAGGGTGAGTTTAAAAATTTCCTTAATGGTACAGAAGTTTCCTGCTTATGAACCGCTGAAGAAATTCTATGTATTTAAGCAAGTTTCCTTGTCTAATTTTGCTTGGATCTTTAGTGATATGTCAAAAAACCTGAAAGATTGTGGCCAGGATCTGTCTAATTTATATGACTATATACCCTTTGCTTTCAGAATCAAAATTTGACTTTCAGCAAAAAAATTTATATTTCTAATTTATACTGAGTTAGCCTTTCACTTTTATTCAGCTACGTTAGGCATTTAGAAAATTGTGTATAAGTCTTCGTTTTATCTATCTGTTATGACTAGTTTTTAAAAATTAAAAAATAGTTTTTTGCAGATTTTAGGTAATGGGCAGATCAGAAAGTCAGATGGATATAACTGATATCAACACACCAAAGCCAAAGAAGAAACAGAGATGGACCCCACTGGAGATCAGTCTTTCTGTCCTGGTCCTGCTGCTCACCATCATTGCGGTGACGATGATAGCGCTCTATGCAACCTATGATGGTGAGTTATCCCCACACTCATGCCCACAAACATGCAGAGGAGAGTGAAGTCTTTATCCTAGACTTTTCCCATCTATTAAACAATAGGTTAAGGAGAGAGACACTTAAACACTGTGATATAAAGATTCATTTATAAAATGTAATATCAATATGCCAAAACAATTAACTTTGACTAAAGTACAGTGTTTTTTATGCTTGAGCTAAGTTATTAATTGCCAAGTATAGTTAGTGCACTCATACTTATTTTATGAAGATTCTAATGTATAATTTTACTTGATGAAAATGTTCACAATTTTAAAACCAACTTCATTTGGTCAACTTTTGTTGTGTCATTGAAATTCTAAACAGCTTTATGAGAATTTAAGAGGTCTAATTTGACTCTTAAAAGTTTTTCACAAATGGGGGAAAAAAATGGTTATCAGACTAAAACAACTGATATTTCACTTCAATAGTACTAAGGGCTTAGGGGTCAGAGATGATATAGGAAATACATTCTCTTCATTTAAAAATTTTTAAATTTAGGATTTGCTTATTTCATTCCTCTTTATTTTCTTCTACTTCTGTCAGTGGTATATAATACTCAGGGTTTAGTTCTTGCTTTAAGGAATTGATTATTTAATTGATAGCTTATAAAAGAAGAAAAGGTAGGAAGAAAATAGAAAACATGTATTGCAAATATTTATGCATATATCCTCCTTTTTCTAGATGGTATTTGCAAGTCATCAGAGTGCATAAAATCAGGTAAGAATATGGTTTTTAAATAAAATAGTTTTATAATTAATGTATAACCTTTAAAAATCAAATGCTAATATATCTCTATATTTGTGTATATTTTTATTTATTATAAATCACTTATTTACAGTCAAAGAAAATAAAAATACATTTAAGTAGTAGATAGTTAATTTATTCATTCTATAAAGGAATTCACTCATTTGAACCCCAGAGTATATGGTAAGGTAGAGATGGAGAACTGTACCTCTAGCTTTATGAAGCTTGCCTTATAATTGGAGAAAGAAAATCAGCACATTGAAATGGCACACATCATATCATTTAGTTTTAAATTTCTCAGTGCAGATCATTAGAGGGCTTAGAATGAAGAAGGAAGTAACATGTAATCCTCTAAAGCAAGGTAGAGAAACTGAGATTTGGGAGGAGTCTTAAAGCAGGGCTGGGACACGGAAGTGAACGCACAGAAGAGAAAATTCCAAACTAGGAGAAGGGACAGGAATAAATCATGTAGAGAAGCAGTGAAAGTATAGACTTGATAGATAAAAGTTACAGAGAGCATTGAGAATTCATGTTTAGCCCTAATTTTGTAGTAGGAGTGGAAAGGATATTTTCCTAAACAGATCACTCAATAAGGCAAAAGTTGGAAGGTAATTCTGGGAATGCTAGGGTAGGTGGACCGAGTGAGAAGCTAGGGAGAGTAGGCAGGTAGGGGCTGCTTCTGTAACTCAGGTGTGAGCTGAGGAGGGCTACCTACAGTGGGATGGAAACGCAGTGAAACAACTGGGTGGCTCAATAGCTTGCTAAATGAAGGATGTGAATAATTTGAACATACACCAAGTGTGAAACCTCAAGGGACTTGGGAGACCAGCAGCTCACACAGAACCAACGAAATTAGGTAAGTTTGTTTTCTGGAGGGATGTGATTAATGTAGATTTAGACCTGTTGGGTCTAAGTCAGGGGTAATATCGAAGTGAAGATTGACAGCAAGAAAGTAACGATGGAGTGGATTTAGGGTCTGTCAGTCAAGAGGTGATGGTTGAAGCCTTGGGAATATTTGAGTTCTTAAAAGGAGAAGTATAAGGTTGGAATTAAGAGGACATCAAGTATTAGAGTAGAAGGAAAAGAAAAATCAGCAAAGGGAACAGAGAAGCAGATGATGCTTTTAGAAGTCATATCAATTAGAGTGTGGTGAAAAAAAGAACATTTTGACAAAGAGAAAAAAGATGGTGGCAGATATGTGAACACCTTGGATATGGACATAATATATATGCCCTTTAGCAAGAGGTTCTAAACTTTCTAGTGTCTACATCTCTTCTAAGAAATAACCTGTCACAAATAAGTTTTAAACACTTTCTGTTGGACTGTCTTATGTGGTTTTTTGTTATTTACTGATTTGTGCGGAATAATGATGGGAAATAATAATAATGATAGGATCTAGTCTAATGTCCTGAGTGTATATATGCTCTTTTTTGCCTACCCTCCCCCCACCACTGGATCTCAAGGGCACTAGCCATATAGACGTTCTGGGACATGATGAGGGTAGCTGAGGATACCAGCCATTTGCTCCTCAGCGTAACAGCATGTGCCTTCCCATCCAAGGCCTTCCCAGAAACCAAGGCGTTTCCTTATTCCTCGGGGGAATGGCTACACAGGTCCCTTGGCTGGTGGTGTCTGGGGTCTCTGCTAGTCGGTACTGCTCAAGTTGTCTAAATTACTGCTTGCCCTCTCCCTGAGTCCCATCCCTCCTTCCTCTCCACCAGGAGCCCCATTATATGCTCATGCTGTTCAGTTTTTAAAAACCCCCACTTATGTGTTGACTTCTAATTATCTCTGTTTTTCAATACACTTGACAGACCTATTAAGCCTCTTAATCTATAGACTCTCTCAGGCACTCTTTTTTTCTTTCTCAATTTTTTTTTCTTGGATTTTATTTTTGAAGAAACTAGATCCTTTGATTCCGTAGGCGTAACTGTGTAAAATCCTACAGGTGATTGTACCCTAGAGATCTGAGGAGGTTTCTTCAGTGATACCCACCCAAAGAGCAGTGTGACATTCGGAATCTGAAATCTTGCACGTGACTTAATGTTTAGGGGTAAGGCTTTGACGTTTTTTGATGGTGGTTGCCAGGCTTAACTCATTAAAATGTGTTTAAATTGGATCCTTTAATTGTAGCTTAGAAATCATACCAAATGTAAAAAACACCTCACAGAACTGTATCTTGGCAGAGAAACATATACAATAGAAATAACTTCAGTGATAAACAAGATTGCTGAATAGCTGTGTGTTTTTCTTCACTCTGCTTTGTTGATTCACAAGCTGTTACGAATACTTTCATATTCCTAGTTACTATTCCTCCCGGGGGGAGAATGGTGAAACATACTTATGGATAGAGTTTTCATGCTCTCCTTACACACACACACACACACACACACACACACACAGAGTCCTCTACTGGTTAGAAAATATTTTCTGTGTCAGAAAATACAACTGTCACTTTTGGAAGTTTCTATAGATTAAGAAAACTCTAGGGGAAATTTTGGAAAGAAAAAAAGTGAGAGAGTGAAAGAGGGGAATGGATGGAAAACAAAAGAAAAATGGAGAAAAGGATGTTGAAAAAAATATAAAGTCTCCCACCAGTAATTCTATACATTGCTTTAAAAGGTTGGGAAGATTCAAATCTGAGCACAGAAATTGTTGAACTTTGGAAAGGTTAGGTATGGATACCCACAGTGCTTATTTTAAGTAAAAGTTGCCTTTAGCTTAAATCTTTCTCCCCGTGGAAGGGAAAGTCATGGCAAGTGTACTTCTCTCTTTGATCCTATGAAGTCAAGGGATGGAGGTCAAGCCATACTAAGGTAAAAATAAAATATTGTAGAAGGCTGTGGATCATCTTGAAATGTAGTGTTTGTCCTTTAAACCTCTATAAATTTAAATATTGGTTTGGCCAAAAGGTTAGTTCGGGGTTTCCATAAACTGTTATGGAAAAATCTGAAAAACTGTTCCATTCAGTTCAGTTCTGTTGCTCAGTCGTATTCGACTCTTTGCAACCCCATGAATCTCAGCACACCAGGCCTCCCTGTCCATCACCAACTCCCGGAGTCTACCCAAACCCACGCCCATCGAGTCGGTGATGCCATCCAGCCATCTCAGCCCTTCTCCTCCTGCCCCCAATCCCTCCCAGCATTAGGGTCTTTTCCAATGAGTCAGCTCTTCGCATCAGGTGGCCAAAGTATTGGAGTTTCAGCTTCAGCATCAGTCCTTCCAATGAACACCCAGGACTGATCTCCTTTAGGATGGACTGGTTAGATCTCCTTGCAGCCCAAGGGACTCTCAAGAGTCTTCTCCAACACCATAGTTCAAAAACATCAACTTTTCAGCACTCAGCTTTCTTTATAATCCAGCTCTCATATCCATATATGACCACTGGAAAAACCATTAGCCTTGACTACACGGACCTTTGTTGGCAAAGTAATGTCTCTGCTTTTTAATATGCTTTCTAGGTTTGTCATAATTTTCCTTCCAAGGAGTAAGCATCTTTTAATTTCATGGCTGCAGTCATAATCTGCAGTGATTTTGGAGCCCCCCAAAATAAAGTCAGCCACTGATTCCACTGTTTCCCCATCTATTTCCCATGAAGTGATGGGACCAGATGCCATGATTTTAGTTTTCTGAATGTTGAGCTTTAAGCCAACTTTTTTACTCTCCTCTTTCACTTTCATCAAGAGGCTTTTTAGTTCCTCTTCACTTTATGCCATAAGGGTGGTGTCATCTGCATATCTGAGGTTATTGATATTTCACCTGGCAATCTTGATTCCAGCTTGTGCTTTTTCTAGCCCAGCATTTCTCATGATGTACTCTGCATATAAGTTAAATAAGCAGGGTGACAATGTAGAGCCTTGACGTACTCCTTTTCCTATTTGGAACCAGTCTGTTTGTTGTTCCATGTCCAGTTCTAACTGTTGCTTCCTGACCTACATACAGGTTTCTCAAGAGGTGGGTCAGGTGGTCTGGTATGCCCATCTCTTTCAGAATTTTCCACAGTTTATTGTGGTCCACACAGTCAAAGGCTTTGGCATAGTCCATAAAGCAGAAATAGATGGTTTTCTGGAACTCTCTTGCTTTTTTGATGATCCAGCAGACATTGGCAATTTGATCTCTGGTTCCTCTGCATTTTCTGAAACCAGCCTGAACATCTGGAAGTTCACAGTTCATGTGTTGCTGAAGCCTGGCTTGGAGAATTTTGAGCATTGCTTTACTGGCATGTGAGATGAGTGCAATTGTGCAGTAGTTTGAGCATTCTTTGGGATTGTCTTTTTTGGGATTGGAATGAACACGGACCTTTTCCAGTCCTGTGGCCACTGCTGAGTTTTCCAAATTTGCTGGCATATTGAGTGCAGCACTTTCACAGCATCATCTTTCAGGATTTGAAATAGCTCAACAGGAATTTCATCACATCCACTAGCTTTGTTCATAGTGATGCTTTCTAAGGCCCACTTGACTTCACATTCCAGGATGTCTGGCTCTAGGTGAGTGCTCACACATTGTGATTATCTGGGTCGTGAAGATCTTTTTTGTACAGTTCTTCTGTATATTCTTGCCACTTCTTCTTAATAGACTTCCCTGGTGGCTCAGACGGTAAAGCTTCTGCCTACAATGCTGGAGACCCAGGTTCAATCCCTGGGTCAGGCAGATCTGCTGGAGAAGGGAACGGCAACTTACTCCAATGTTCTTGCCCCCACTCCCCCAAAAAAGGGGCTCAAGGAAAAACTTTTCAGCCAACCCAATATTTATAATATACACAAAATGATGTTTATAATACATACTTTAACTTGCTTGTGTAAGAAATGCATCACTATGAAAGAGTACACAAGACCTAAAATAAAGCACACACTACTTAACAAGTTATGGCCGTGTTCAAAACCCTACTATTAAAGTATGAGTAATATTATTCATCTCTTATTTACAATACAAGATTGTAAAAAAACATAGAGTTATAGAGCCTGAGTGTGATTTCTCAAATGTCTGTAAATCTGTATCCTGAAACTGGCTTCCATGGCACTGAAACCTTACTGAGATGTCAAAGAATCATGAACTTTAAGTCGAGGTTTCCCAGTTCCATCACTATTGACCTTTCGGGCTGGATCGTTCTTTGCTGTGGGGAGGGGACTCTTCTGTGGCCGGGAGGACGTTTAATAGCATCCCTGGCTTCTCGCATTAGATGACTAGTAGCACTATTTCCCAATGGTGACAACCAGAAAACGTCTCCAGACATTGCCAGCTCTCTCCCTGGGGCAGCAGCATCGTCTCCAGTTGAGTGCCCCTGGCTTAAATAATCTCAGGAGATCATCTAATGCTTTTCTTTGTACTAGGCAGAATAATGCTTCCCTAGAGATGTCCACTTCCTGTCCTTGGATCCTGTGAATGGGCTACCTTATAAGGCAAGGGATACTTTGCAAATGTGATTATTAAGTTAAGGATAACCCAGGGAGATTATCCTGAGCTATCTGGATGGTCTTATGTGATCACAAGTGTTCTTATTGGGTTGGCTAAAAGGTCCACTCAGGTACCATTTATAGAAAACCCCAAATGAACCTTTTGGCCAACCCAGTATAAGCGGGAGGGAAGAGGAGGGTCAGAATCGGAGAGGAAGATCTAAGAAAGAAGCAGAGAAAGCCAGGATTGGAGTGATGCAGCCATGAGCCAGACGATATGTGTCGCCTCTAGATGCTGAGAAGGGAAAGTCATGGTTCTTTCTCGAGTATCCAGAAGGAATGTTGACCTCCCTGTTGACCTCCAGAGCCATAAGATAATGCATTTCTGTTAAGTCACTGTTTTTGTGGCAGTTTGTTGTAGCAGCAATAGGAAACAAGTCATATACCCTTCTATAGTTCCTTTATTTGAGGCCTGTCTTTGAAGAGTTAAACATGCATACCCAGTGTTTCTTGCTCAACTAGTCTTTTATTACTAAATTGTGTGTAACATATAAGGATAAGGAAGAAATGTTAAATAGATTAATAGAGGGATATAATAATACAGGAGAATAATAATAGAATATAATAAAATAAAAATAGGAGATAATAAAATGAAATAGCAAAAGCTAACACTTATTGAATGTTTGTGTGTCTGACCCTGTTGCAGGCAGTTTACCTTTGATCCTCATAGTGACCTTGTGAATTAGGTACCATTATACATTCTTTTTACAGATGAACAAAACTTGAGCTAGCATTGCACTCCAGGCAGCCTGGCTCTAGAGCCTGTATTCATGACCACTTCTCCATGTTGCCTTAAAGATAATTAGGCATCTGTCAAACTTTTAATGCTCTATGCTTGTACATGCAGTATTTGAGAGCAAATTGCATCCTCTCGTGATAGAACTTGGAATTAAAGGACATAAATGACTCTCAGAGAACTGAAATAATTAAATCCAAACTGGGAATGAGAAGAATGAGTATCTCTTTGACCAAGAACCAAGCTACTTTATTGAGAACAGTAAGCAACTTTATCAGTGATTTTAGTACATCAAACTCAACTTGGAATTGAGGAGTTTAAAGAAGCAAACATTAGGAGTGTGGTCCTCAACTCTCCAGGGGATAGAGAAACCAAATTCAGATACATGATCAATAGAGTTCTCAAGAGAGCAGGACCGCCTGTACAGTTGTGCAGGTTGTACACTGCACAATTGTGGCAGTCCTGAGGGATAGATTTGTGGAGCGCCAGGACCTGGATGAACCTCTCAGAGTTATCCATTTTCTTTACTTTAATTCTCTACTCACCAAGCAAACTTTTGATGAGTATTTAAATATTAATACAGGAAAGGAGGCATTTTGTTCACTTGATAGATATATTCAGCTTGGTGAGATAATGTATTCCTAATTCTGATATATAATCACTTTTGTGTGGCTGGAGCTATAACCTTTGAAGTAAATGAACCTTCCAAATATCTGATCGTTTCTGCAAGGGCCAGATCCTGGTAATGCCCTCCGTGAAACATCTTGTTAGCAACTGGCCTTTTCCTGGCAACAGCAGGGAATATCTGCACTGCTATGGGCCATGATCCCTCCTTCCTTGTCTGTTGACACCCGAGAAACATCCATGAAGAAAAATGACACAACTGGATGAGTACGCTGAAGACTGCAGACTGGCTCATGAGGGCTGCCAACCATGTAACAGCCTTTCAGAGTGGAAGATGAGGTGATTTCATTATGTAATTAAGCTCGAAAAAAATCCTTCAGGCAATAAGAACACAGCAGGTATCTTAGTGGGAAGACTGCCGAAGCACAGCTTTGTTCATTTAAATGTGGCATGTGGCAATTTGCTTTGGGCTTCCCTGACACCATTCTCCTGACAATTGCACAGAAATACTTGCTCAAAAATTCTCCAGTCTAAATTAGCATCTGTCAATCAGATCCTTTCCAAGAAAGGGAGTCAATTATATGATAGATACACTCGTATATAACATATTTTTCTTACCTTCTAGGTAGATTTTAACCAGTCATGCACTATCTCTTTTTAGTACGTGGTCAAAGTATGGGAAACATAGTTAAATTAGACTCAGTGGTTAAAGGGAAAAAAATATTGGCAATATCTGGTAAGTTCATTTGGTATCTTAAGGTTCATTTTACAGAGAAGGCAAACCTATAGGAGCAGAAAGTGGAATAGCTTTCGCCTACGGGCTGGGATTGGAACAAGGATTCCCACAAATGAACATAAGGAAACATTCTGGGGTGATGGAATGTTTCTAGAGTTGGATTGTGGTGATCATTGCATAAATACGTAGATGTATTAAAAGTCACTGGGTGAATTTTATGGTATGTGGTTTAAAAACAACAAAATCACCCTTATCCCTTTTTTCCATTCTCCAGTGGCCATTTATAAGTAATTACCTTCTGTTTTGATCGTCTATTTGCTATTGTTAGTAAATGTTGAGTCCATTGATTCCCATTTCCACAATTCAAAGCAATTATGTGTCATTTTCTATGCCTACCAAATCACTAAATAAGCTTCTCAGTTTGAGTGAGTATCTATTATTTGATTACATTAGCATTATATTGATGAGAAGTCTATGGAAATAGTAAATCAACTAGGAAGTTAAAATTATTTCAGAATTGGACATGGGAAGCATAGTTTGCATATGCTGGAATTGCATTTTCAGAGGAAATTGGGGATATATGTGGTAGGGTAGGCGAGGTAGATCAACCACCTCTTAATCAGAGGCAGGATACTGGGTCTACCACAGAGTGGTTCTTGGGGATAATCGTGCTCCTGGGAAAAGGTGTTAGTTTTTCCCGAGAGTTCTGTGAATTGTTTCCTTTTTCACCCTGACTACCAATATGTCAAGAGATTTATCTTTAACCTATAATTATAGGACCTCTTGCATACATTTGATTCATTAGCATTATCCCTGCCCTTCTTTTTCTTTCTCAGCTGATGTATATGATTTTGTTTTATATATCCCCCCATAAGACCACTTTGAATTCTTTTATGAGCCACATAGGTTAATAATTAGATGACTATAATATAGGGAAATTCCAGTAATAGATATGTGCATGAGAAAGACTGTTAAAGAGTAAACTTTATTTCAAAGAGATGTGTTATGAATAATTAAAGCAAAATCTTTTGAAAGATTGTGGCTTCTTTTTCCACAAAGCCAACAGCATGAAAGAACTGAGATGTAAGTTTGGGCCACATCCTGTGTTGCTAGTATGTGATCTTAATTAAGTCAGTTTAGCTCTCTGCATTTCATTTTCCTTATCTACAAAATTGAAATTAAAAGTGTCTCATTTTACAGAGAAACAGCAAAGATTAATAACAGCCTATTTCATCTTATGCATTCTTCAAGGAGATGCACCACAGGTATAATGCACAGATATAACCCATTTAATATGTTCTTTCATGAAAGTTGCAGATGCACTATTTAAAGCTGTTTTTTGAAGGGTAAAAATCTATTTATTGAGAATCAAAGGGCAGTCAACGTATTTTTTAAGTGGAAGGTGTATCTAAAAAAGAGAGAGGGTAGGGGTTGGAGGGGAGAGAGAGAGAAAGTAGTATATTTTAGATACTCTCGGGTAAAGATGTGTCATCTCTTATTAACATTTTCCTTGACTACTGTGCTCTATTTTAGCACAAGAAGTGACAGTTCAGCCTGCGAATCAGGTAAAATGAGCAAAGTTAGTATCGGGCACTTGCATCCATGTTTCCTGTAAAGCAGACCACACTTTTGGGTGTGTGTGAAATCAGTCGGGCACACTTTGATTTGAACACATAGCTCTCCTGTGCTCACCCTTGCAGACACTCACTGTTATCCCTTGCCTCCCCAGTGATTAAACCCTAAAAGTAAACAAGCCAGAGGGCTACCGTAAGAGGAGAATAGCTAGATTCTTGTTGTTCAGTGTGGTCCACATACCAGCAGCAGCAGCAGCAGCTGGGAACTTGCAAAAATGCAGATTCGCAGATCCCAACTCAGAGCTGTTGAGTCTGCAACTGGATTTTTAGTCAAATTGCCAGGAGAGGACACTGCACAGTAAGGATTGAGAAGCTGTGGGCAACAGTGATTCTCGACGATGGCTGCTTATTACGATAATGGGGGAAACTTAAAGTATATCCACGCCAGCCCATCTCTTGTCCCTGACACATAAAGTCCCCAGTCCGTCAGCAGAGTGGTTTCTGCTGAGTGTTGGTAGCAAAGGAATTGAAGTAAGTAAAGTGACATGAAGGTATATAGAAATTCCCTAGGCATTTGCATTTTTACAAGAAGTTATATGTAACTGACTGATTGCTTTAAAAGGTGTAATTTTGGACAGTGCTACTCTGTGAAAACTAAGTGAGAGCTGAGGGACACTGGGCCAGTTTTTTTTTTATATATATAAACTAATTATAATGGAGAAGCTGAACCTAGACTGTTCCTTTGAATTTCCTAGTAGAATGTAGGCGCGGATATTGCCATAGAGACTTCAGAACAACATCTTTCCTTATCTATTCCTCTCTTCATTCATTTATAATTCCCCAAAACATTAATTGAACACTTTCTAAATATTGAGCACTTTTCTAGACACTGGGAGCTTGACCTTAGATATACCCTGCCCTCAGGAAAGTGACAGTCTAGCCAGCAGGACAGACCAATAATCAAAGTCACCTTGCGGTCTGGGTAAGCGCTAGGGCAGAGAGAAGCAGAGTGTTCCGCGGGCGCTCTGAGAACAGAACTCCCAGGCCACATCAACCCTTATATAGCTTGGCCGCTAGAGTGATTGTAACAGGGCCAGGAAAGCATTTGCAAGAGGAAACATCGCCTGCTGGTTCAGAAGGCCAGTCAGGGGCTGGCAGGCCAGTGGAGCAGAGGGCAGCACGTGTACAGGCTGGATGCAGTACGCCTGGGTGAGTGTAGGGTCTGCAAGGAGCTCACGATGACTGGAGTGTAATGTGGAATGCACTGGGTTCTAATTCCTCTTCAAATCTATAGAAAATGCCTAAGTATCTTATAGGAAGCATCTAAAGGATTTTAAGCAGAGGTGGGACATTGTCAAGCTTGCCTGCTAGCTCACGCCAACCTGGTGAAGTGGAGACAGAGCTTTACCCATACAAGGGAATACTATTTCTGTGTCCTGGGTATGAGGGAGAGCTTAGCAAGATCAAAGAACTAGAATAATGACTGTAGGGCTAAGTCAGAGAGGACGTGTGTGTGGATGTGAGAGTAGGGGTGATAAGGGTATGTCAGCATTGGCACAGGATTTTATAGTCCGTGGTAATTTCCATGGTAAAGTGTTTGAACCTTCTACTAATAGCAATGAAAAGTTATGGAATGAAGTTCTCAGTGAAGATCGGAATTGTTGAGAAGGTTCACTGACTGTAGCTGAAGAAGGGCGTTGGGCAGGGAATTAGTCTACTGTCCCTTAACCATAACCCTAATGGTTGCCTGGATTTGATGGTAACAGGGTTGAGGGAATAGATGGATTTGAGAGATCTTTAGGAATAAATATAAGGCATAAAGTAAATATGTGAGGTTGTGAAAAAGAAGTGAGTAAAATGTAACTGACGTTTCTGGCTTGGGAAACTGGATGGTAAGTGTTGCCAGTCACTCAGCCAGGGGACACAGGGGAAGAAATTAGAGAGTATGTTAAAAGCTAGAGTCTGATCATCGGAGTTAAATGCAGCTGAGAGGATGATAAGACAGAAATGGAAGCAGAAAGGAAGAGGTTGGGATTTCCCTGGTGGTCCAGTGGTTAAGACTTTGCCTTCCAATGCAAGGGGTGTGGGTTTGATCCCTGGTCCTAGAACTAAGATCCTACATGCCTCTCGGTCAAAAAGCCAAAACCTAAAGCAGAAGAAAAATGTAACAAATTCAATAAAGACTTTCAAAAAAGATCCACATTAAAAAAAAAACTTTAAAAAAATGAAGGAAGAGATTGAAGATTCCATTCAGTTCAGTTCAGGCGTTCAGTCGTGTCCAACTCTTTGCGATGCCATGAATCGCAGCACGTCAGGCCTCCCTGTCCATCACCAACTCCCGGAGTTTACTCAAACTCATGTCCATTGGAAGATGGGAATAATGATGGATCTGTCCCTGGGGACATAAAAGAGGATACATCCAGAGAAAAGGTTACTCTTAAACAGAGGAGGAACCCCACTTCCTCTCTTACAGGGGGACGGCGGCAATGATAGTGTGAATGCTAGTATGGTTAGAGGCTGGCGAGGATGGGGACCTGCGTGATACGTCAGCCAGTTACTTTAGGTTTTCTCTTTGTAAGAGAAATTAAGGGTTTTGAAGGCTGGAAAGGGCCAGTGTCTGGAGTGAAAGGAAAGACTCACCAGGGCCGTGTAGAAAGGCTTTGCACAGAATCAATGGCCCTGTTAAAGTTTTATTATTTGAAATGGCATTAAGCTAAGCAGCTACAGGGCTTTCCCAGCATCACAGATAATGTCTTCCACAGATATTTACTGAACATTGTTCCAGTTGCTGCAGATGCAGAAGTAAACGACACAAAGTCTCTGCTCATGATGAGCATGCAGTAAAAAGGGAGGCTGACAATAAACAAGTCAATCAGTAATTCTATAAAAATACTCTGAAATAACTTAAAGTTGGAAGGGAAAAGGTAGGTGGTGGGGAACATTCAGGGTGGGCTCATTTGCACGGGGAAGGGAATGAGATTCTCTGGTGAGATGACAGTTTAAATGATGGCACCATAGGATGTAGCCTAATAGAAGGTAAAAGAAAAGCCAAGGAGAGGCAGAGCAGACCTGAAGTAAGAATTCTCAGGAAAGTGGAAGAGCCAGTGCAGAGGGACTAGAGAAGTGAAAAGGCTTCTGAGAATGGGAAGGCCGATGTGTAGATGACGCAAGTAAAAGATTTCAAAGGTAACTATTCCATATGATAACATCAGAACATCACCCTGAAAATGCAGATATGAATGTGGAATGGAGGGGAAGGTCATGAGACTTTATAAGGTGAAGAAATTCTTAAGTCAGATGGCAGCAGATTGTCCACGTAGTCCCTGATGTTATCTGGGAACATGGGGGAACATTTGGGGTAGGGAAGACTGAGCGAGATGTCAAGTCTTGAATAAAGATGAATGTCTAGGAATTTAGGAGATGACAGAGATAAGCAGATGAGATGGGGATGGTCAGCTGGCAGAAGCCTAAATAAACCCAATGGATAGGAATGATCTGAAGCTGCGTAGAGTGACCGTAGGAAGCTGGTTTTGTTTTTCAGTGTGTGGAGTGCTGAGGGAGAGAGAGCTTCAGGGAAAGGGACCTCCCTTAAATCAGAGAGCGGGGGCAGCGTCCTGTGAGTAGGCTGTGTGTGAGTGAGTCACCAGTCATGTCCAACTCTGTGACCCCATGGACTGTAGCCCACCAGGCTCCTCTGTCCATGGATTTCTTCAGGCAAGAGTACTGGAATGGGCTGTCATTTCCTCCTCCAGAGGATCTTCCCGACTCAGGGATTGAATCTGGGTCTCCTGCATTGTGGGCAGCTTAGTGGGTAAGCTTAGGGCTTAACAAATCATGCCTTCTTGTCCAAGATAATTCTAGAAATATGTTCTTCTGATCCTGCTTCCTCACACAACCCAAAGCGCTTTCTTTCCCTCTCTAAAGGCAGACTTGCAGGAGATACCCTTCTGAATGGAGGTACATGTTTGCTGATAGGAACCAGATTCTAGAATCATAGCATGGGCCACCCAATCTAGAAGTTAGTGCTGCCAGACACAGTGGCAGTGATTATAATGTTTTATTAAAGTAAGTATGGGAAAATATTTTGTGAAGGGTATCTTTCCAAACCCTTCTCTATACCCTGCCTTACTGTGAAGAAATTATTTATATACCATTTCCAGGTGAAGTTTGGAATAGTTGTTCACTTTCTCATAAGATGTGGACATTTTTGTTTTTGTTTTCAGAGGTGAAATAAAAGGTATCATTTGTACTTTGGAAATTAGTCCACTCTGGTTAGGGTTTTCGACTTCTATGTGTCATCAGTTATTGTATCACCCCAGTGGGTCAGGGGCAGCGGGTAAGAGGAGGTGCTGGAGGGCCTCCTGTCCAGCACATTGTGTGGGAACTCCATTTGATGGAATTAGAATTAGCCATGAATTCGTTTTTATTTTATTTTTTTATCAGCCTAGATGAAAACTCAAAGTGAACCAGTGAGTTCTTAAACCAAAATGTTTGTTTAAACATTTTTCAGAGGCATAATCTTCCTTCAAAATTAAAAGGAAAAAAAAGCCCAAACAAAATTGTCACATTTTAGACACAACATGTCTTTAAAACTTTTCAAAGTAGTACCTTAGCCTGAAACTAATAAACAGGGGTTTGGTCCATAGCACAGACTAGGTGGATTGGGAAATCAAATTGAAATCGATTAGCAGGTAACCAATGACCAGCAGTACCTCTGTTTCTTTGGGCTTGATGCTTAAAGCAAAAATAAACAAGCCAACCATTAAGTGGTGAAGATGGCTTAGGCCATATCTTTTAAGTAGTTTCCTTTGTTAATTAAGACTTTATTGAACTTCAGAGAATTTCTTATTTAAAGAACTCACAAATCATTAAAGACTTATAATAAAATGTGGTTGAGGATCTAGTAGTTCTTTAAAAATACTCCCAGAAAAGAAAGTTTTTGTTAAATATAGGGGCTTAATTTTCTGCTTTAGTGAAATTAATTGAGTGAAATTAAGATGTTTCTGATACCTCTTGCCAGTCTGAAGCCAGAATGAATTCATTATCTCCAAACATATGTATATAGTGATTAATGAATTCACTAACTTAGAAACAAAGAAGCAAAGTATTAAAATTATATTTGTTCAGAGAAATAATTTAATTATATATAAGTGAATCAAAGAAAAAAGCAATATTTTTTTAAAAAGTCATTAACTGAACAGAATGTTTCTCTAAGCCCTGCGTATAATGTTCTGTAGCAAGGAAGTGACAATATGTTGGGAAAAAATGGTACGAGTGAAACCTTGAACGTCTCCTTAAACTCATATCCATGCAAGTATGAATCTCTAAAAGAGAATATAAGGTAGCAGCTACAGATGCTATGAAACATGATATATTTCAACAACTATGGTAGTAAACTTAAAGAAGTGGAAAGATCTGCAAAGCCGGCAAGCTGGCTGAGTCCCACGCAGGCCCTTGTTGCAGGATCAGCCCCACTCCAGCCCCAGGCACTTACTAAGCTAAGGTCACTGGCTCTGGCTCCCGTGTCTGGTCAGTCTCGCGCCTGGTGAACTGCGTCTGACCCCAGTCTAGTGACTGAGTTCCTACCTGTCCCTTGGGACCTCACTCCTGGCTCATCCCCCGGTTCTGGAAATTGAGTTTCTGCTCTTTCTCCCCTGTCTTCTGGGACTGGAACCTAGCTTAGCTCTTAACCTTGTTGTCTTTTGCACAGTCTGCTGGGTACTGTGCCCTCATCCCAGCTGCCTGCTGCTGCTTGTCCCTGGGTAGCTTCTTTCCATTGCTATTAGCCAGGAACTTCCTCTGCTGCTGATCACTCATAGTCTATCTAAACTTTGATCCAGTCTCCCTGGATTGACTCAGACTACTTCTCCCTGAGCCCACTTTAGTGGTACATGACAACCATCTTATATGGAAGGAAAATGTTTCTTCATTTGCTGACGAAGAAACAGCTCAGTGATGTTGTATGCTGACACAGAAAGCGAAGGATCTGGCTTTTCTCTCAACTATCAGCCAATCATGCGTGTTAATTTAAAAAAATTTAGAGAGGGAGGAATCAGTTTTTTGTCTTGTTTTATTTCAATACAAGAAAATCTATGTGTCAGAAGTTCAAAATTTTTCAGATACTGCCTATCTGACTTTAAATGAACAATAAAAGCCATATTTAATTGTAGTAACAGGAAAAAAGAAGCCAGTATCAAAATATCTTAAGATTCTGATACAAGTAAGTAAAAGTACAGCTTTAAAATAACAGGTGGTGATAATTCACTAACAGAAGGCAAGAAGGAAGGGTTCTTTGGGAGTGTCTGTTATGGACTAGTCACTGTGCAAGGTATTGGAATTAGAACCGCTGCTGTGGGCAAGGGGTGTATTTGTAATTATTATTGCTTTTATAGTCTGTGGATTACCTGGAAATATACTTTGAGGTAATTGTTAGAAACTGCACATCTCATACTGATAACTTATTGCATGATTGATAGTCTGAAGCTCCATGTCTAACCTAGCCATACAGTCATACAAGTGATGCCTTTATGTGTGAGTCTTACAGAAGAAGTCAGCCAGCAGCTTAATGTCTGTAATCCATGAGAACTCTGTCTGGATTCATGAGGAGGCCTTGTCTAAGCAAGGGCTCCTAAGAGCCTAGGTTGACTGGGCAAAGGCACGTGCTGAAAGATGGTCTATAACTCTCTGACCAGCCATACAGATAGATTGAGGATCAAAAGGCCCATTTCTACTAGATGCACATGATGAGGACTTCTAGGACAAGGCTGGCTATTTCCTACAACCTCAGCAAGAGGAAGTCCTTTCCTGTGATCAACTCCCTTCCCTAAACTGGACAGGGCAACAAAGGCCACGCCCCTGCTTGTCGGTTCCCACAGATCTCTTTCCACCAGTTGAAGAGGCAGGGCTCCTCCTCAGGGATGCTCTGCCCTGGGGATGTTGAAACCATGGGGATCTAGCCCTTCATTCTTTATCCATCCTGTACCCTTCCTTCTGAGGATGACCTACTTTTCCATACTCACAGAGAGCCGCTCTACACGCCAGTCCTCTTTCAGTTGCTTCTTTCGTGGAGCCTGTCACTCGCCTTCTCTGCCTGGACCACAACTCTGTTCCTAACTCCACTATCTGCTGAAAGAATGAATGAATGAAATGTCTTCCCTCTTCCACCTTTGCCTAGCTAACTCCTTTGCTCCCAACACATCCTATATCTCACATCACACTTGTAGATAGTTCTCCAACGTCTAGATTTGCCCCACTATAATAGCTACTTCTATCTTACTCATCAGTCTGTTCCTAGCAGCTAATAAGGTGCATCACAAATAGTTAAGTCACCAATAAATACTGATTGTGTATATGAATACTTTATGTTTTATATTTATATAGTTTATTTACATTTTATATTTGTATATATTTATGCTGTCAGGTTCCTTATCTTGCTTACAAAGCCACTGTTGTCCAGGTAAGGTGTTTTCAGGGTACCTGAAGTGGTCTCATTCTGACTGTTCCACATATGTAAATCAGATTTCTTAGTTTTGTATCTCCCCATCAAATTTCCCGAGTTTAACCCTTTTCTGTCTGATCTATCTCTTTTGCTAGCAGTAATTATTCTCTTCTTGGTGGTTTAATTTTCCTTGTTAATTTTACCCTCCTAAGCTAGAACTGGGCCAGCAAGGAGACAGTTTCTGTATGTATTTCTCTTGCCACTATTTTCCTATTTCAGGGAGATTTTGTAACTAATTTCCTACTTACATAAGCATTTCCAGCTTCATACAACCAAAATCTCCACTGATCTGGCCTTTCTTTTCCAACACCAGCTCTCTCAGAGCTTCTCCCTTCTCAGTAACTCATCTCTGCTCTCCTTTAATGAGACCCCGTACTCACCTTCTCTTGAATGTCTCTGTTTGGCTAAGTGTGGCTGGTTTTGGACCGTCATCCTCGAAGATTCCTCTGTCCCAGGTTGTTTCACTCGTAGTGTGCTCATTCAGACTCCTGGTTAGTCCACGCAATCACCCGTCATAAGTTCATTTATCGAAGCACACTGCAAGTGTCTCCTTATCTCTGAGTTATGGAAAATAGGAGCTTTACCTGTCAACTGGATGCTGGAGAAGCTCGGGAATTGGAAATGAGAGTAGGGCATAACAACCCTTCCTTTCTAGAAATAGTTACTTTATAGGAATTCATGTGCACCATGAAAGAAATAGTCTTGTGTCAGAGGAAACCCTGCAGATTCTGTGGGGGCAGGGATTATTATCTGTTTATGCACCATGACATATATTCAGATCCCAATAGTGTCAGACATGTAGGGGTACTCAAAAATAGTTGTTGAAAAGTTTCAGAGTCTTTTCATGGTCCACAAAGAAAAAAATCTTTTTTGGAGAAGGCAAATGATTTAACATAATCTTCTGGGTCTTCTGTAATAGAAGAGAAATAGGTTTAAAAAAGATAATCATATGGAGCCTTACACTACCTAAATGCCTAATTTGTTAATACGTACACAATGTCATAGTGCCCACTAGAGTTTTGTTTTTGTAATTTTGACTTCACTTTAGGCAGTATTCTAAAGCACCAGTGGGTGACCCAGGTAATCCTTCTTTGTGATCTTGCACCACTCCCTATCCAAAATTGACGCAAAGGCAGAATGTTTTGAATTACTCCAAGTAATTGTATATCATTGAAGTTGGACTGATCACTTCAACAGCATGATCCAAAATAGCAACATTTTTAAATGGTAGAAACATGGCTATGTAATCTCATTGCTTTCTCCTCAGAGATATCCACCAGTGTCCAGAATTTGAGATCTACCTAATAAAGTTACTAAGGGAACAGCGTAGCCTTTTCATAGCCTTCTGTATCTTTCCTTAAGTGAGGAACATTATTATTCATTAATATTATAATCAACATGCAGCCTTGATAGCTTATTTTAAGTGATATATTGTATTTAAATTGCAGCTTTTGCCAGCAGAGAATCTTTTAGGATTTAAAATGCAAATTGGACTTGAAAAAGAAAATTTATTTTTAGACTTAGGGCACTTTAACTTAATTGTAACACAGTTTCAGGGCTTCCATTTGTTAACAGGATGTTTTGGGTTGTGAATTTTGGAGGAATCCCTACTGGAAAATTATTGACTATCCTCTCTTGGCTATGAGCCATTCATTTAAATGGGCTATAAGATAAGGCTGAAGAGTTTCACTAATTTGGAAATGCCAACTAAGGATTATTACTGTAGGTCCATTAGACTTGAGATTTCTGTAATTATCTATACAAGTTCTAAAGTCTAGGGTCAAACGAGGTGAAAAACTTTATGTAGCTATACTTGTTATGAAGCAATTAAAATCTTAATTGGGCATCAAAAAAACAGTGACTGCTATATAATATAATTTGGATTCTCTCTCTCTGTGCAGCTTTCAAAATGTTTTTTAGTGTTATTTGGAGTTATGGAAGGATAATTCTGTAGAAAGACATCAGCTTAAAGTTAGACCTAGGCTCTCTCTAAAGTCATATTGATAACTTCAAGCATATAATCACTCAGTGCCTAGGTTTCCTTAAAATAAAGGTAATATGTCCTATTTATAGAGCAATGGGAAGATATTGTAAGAGAGAAAAATAATTAAAAACCTTCAGCTTTGCTACTTACCAACAGTGTGACTTTGCATACAGATTCCTTATCCTCAATTTCTTTAGCTCTAAAGTGGGGACTCAATTACTATAGCTCTAAAGTGGGCTTCCCTGGTGGCTCAGACGGTAAAGAATCTGCCTGCAATGCAGGAGACCTGAGTTCGATCCCTGGGTTGGGAAGATCCCCTGGAGGAGGGCATGGCAACCCTCTCCAGTATTCTTGCCTGGAGAATCCCCACGGACAGAGGAACCTGGCGGGCTACAGTCCATGGGGTCACACAGAGTCGGACATGACTGGGCGACCAAGCACAAGAAGTGGGGACAAGAATATTGTTGCCATACTTCAGACCTAAAGTTTGAAGCAAATGCATGAGGTAAGCGCTTGGTGCCTAACGCATGTCAAACACTGACTTTATTGTTATTATGACATACGCATCTTTGGCTGAACCTTAATTAAAATCCTATAGTTTATATTTTACCTATAAACTTGACAGTGAGTTTCTCTGTGAATCTGATAGCAAATGGATTCCAGGTTAACTGTGTATAGCCTGTGTCTGTGTGTCTGTGGGTTTGGAGCCTATGGGGGTGTGGTTGTGCGTGTGTGTTTGTGCCTCTGCATTCAAGGTAAACTGGTCCCGTGGTACAGTGGTAAAGAATCTGCCTGCCAATGCAGGAGGTGTGCCATATGCAGAATTCAATCCCTGGGTTGGGAAGAGCCCCTGAAGGAGGAAATGGCAACCCACTCCAGTATTCTTGCCTGGACGGAGGAGTCTGGCGGGCTACAGTGCATGGGGTCACAGTTAAACCTGGCTGAGCACACATGCATCTTGTATATGAAATATAATTTTAAACTAGTTACTCTTCAACACAAAAAGTAAATCTCCTTTCCTGGGAGTTTCAACTCTACAGAGAAAATTCACTATCTTGAAAGTTTCTTCAAATCTACCTGTGTAAATCCACAGTTTCTGAACAGTGGTATAGAGGTGGCTTTTGGCACTGACCAGTTGGACTAGTGCAAGACTTGACTTTGGCTTAGCTTGAACTTACCCAGTGGTTGACAGGGAGTGTTTGACTAAACGATTAACTAGCAGTTCTTATTACATCCTGATTATATCTAGTGTCAGGTATTCCCTCACCTGCTTCCCCCCAACCTTTCTTTAACCAAGGTATCAGAAAAGCCATTTGAAACAGGGATTTCATTTAAAAGGGAGGATTGAATTTTGCAAGAATCTGAACATTTATAATGAAAACTGTTTGGTTTTATTAGCATTAGTCTGTGTGCTTGCTAATGTTCAGTCATTTTCTCTTTACAAATGGTCCCCCAGATTCTAGTTTCTACATTGCTGCCTTCTGAATGGAGTCCTTTGTGACCCATTGTAATTACATTGCATTTTCCTTGTGTTCTTTCAAAACGTTCTGACTTCGCCTTAATTTTGGTTGGGAGATGGTGGGAGGAGGGTGGCAGCAGGGGAATGAGGTCAGCAGTACTTTCAGAATGTTGTCAAAGGAGATTTTTAAATTGTCAAAAACTGCCTAGTAAGTAATAGCGAGCTCTGCGGTTTGTTGTCGTTTACTTGCTTAGTCGTGTCCGACTCTGCAACCCTTTGGACTGTAGCCCGCCAGGCTCCTCTGTCCATGGGATTTCCAGGCAAGAATACTGGAGTGGGTTGCCATTTCCTTCTCCAGGGGCTCTTCCCCACCCAGGGATGGAGCCTGCGTCTCTCGTGTCTCCCGCATTGACAGGTGGGTGCTTTACCACTGAGCCACCAGGGAAACCCGAGTACCAAGCTTGGAATCTGTTAATGAAGCAGACAGGATAGGAGGTTGAGTCAGAAATGAATGTCCTCTGGTCTTCACAGGAGCGTTTGCTCCTAGATGCCCAGCATTTCTCTGATGTCTTCTGGACACTTCCAAAATGGTCATAGACCAGGCGGATGATTATAGTAATTTTGAATGTACCAAAATGAAATGTCGTGTGGTTGCGAGCAGAAAACCAAGGGCGTAGGCTGATTCAGAGAGAGAATAAGCTGAAAGCAGTTGTGCTCATAACAGCTTCCTTAAACCTGACTTAAGCAGGGAAAGAAGAATCAATGAAGAAATTTTGCTACCAAGTCAGGAATGTTTCATTATGTTATAAATAAATAGATGCCTAGTATATTTAGAATGTTCAACACTAAAACATATAGTGGTCAGGAGTTTTTAATAATACAATAGTAACTGAGAAAGAAATGCTTTGAATCCATTTCCACTTAATATTGTTGCTTGTTTTGCACATTTTCCTGGATACTTTTTAAAAGCCTGAAAGAAAAAAATGGACAGAAGTGTAGTTGACCCTAATCATTTACAAATTTTCTATTTGCTAATTTGCCTACTGGCTAAAATTTATTTGTAACCTCCAAATCAGTCTTCACACTTTCGAGATCATTTATAGACTGATGAAAGATTTCTGTCACCGGCATATGTGTACTTTGCTGATGTCCAATGGGATTGTAAATGAGGGCCCTTCTCTTGGTCTTTTTACCGCCACATGTTTCACATTTTTTATACTATTTGTTAATTATTTTATTGTTTAAAATGGTCCCCAGGCCTAGTGCTGAAGTGCAGTCTAGTGTTCCTAAGTGCAAGAAGGCCGTGATGTGCCTTACAGAGAAAAGACATGTGACCCATAAGCTTCATTCAGGTATGATGCAGTGCTGTTGGCTCTGACTTCACTGTTAACAAGTCAATGATACAGATATTAAATCAGAACTTAAACAGGAACACATAAAACGAGGTTATATATTGATCAGTTGATGAAAATGCTGTGTGATCAGAGGCTCATAGGACCCTAATATTGTATTTTCCAAGGGTCAATGCCTCAGAATTTTTTTAAATTCACTTTTATTGGAGTATAGTTGCTTTACAATTTGTGTTAGTTTCTACTGTACTGCAAAGTGAATCTGCTATACGTATACATATATCCCCTTTTTTCAATTTCCTTCCCATTAAGGTCACCACAGAGCACTGAGTTCCCTGAGCTATACAAGTATCAGTATTTGTTAATTCAGTGTTACTGTTGGCTTTAGAGCAAATCCATCAAATAATAGAAATTCACCCTAATCATCAATTGAGTTCAGTCGCTCAGTCATGTCCGACGCTTTGTAACCCCATGGACTGCAGCACGCCAGGCCTCCCTGTCCATCACCAACTCCCAGGGTTTACCCAAACTCATGTCCATCAAGTCGGTGATGCTATCCAACCATCTCATCCTCTGTCATCCCATTCTCCTCCCACTTTCAATCTTTCCCAGCATGAGGGTCTTTCCCAATGAGTCAGTTCTTCACATCAGGTGACCAAAATATTAGAGTTTCAGCTTCAGCATCAGTCCTTCCAATGAATATTCAGGGATGATTTCCTTTGTGATGGACTAATTGGATCCCCTTGCAGTCCAAGGGACTCTCAAAAGTCTTCTCAAACACCACAGGTCAAAATCATCAATTCTTCAGTACTCAGCTTCCTTTATAGTCCAGCTCTCACAAAGCTATGGAAAAACAATAGCTTTGACTAAGGGGACCTTTTTTGGCAAAGTAATGTCTCTGCTTTTTAATATGCTCTCTAGGTTGGTCATAACTTTTCTTCCAAGCAGCAAGCGTCTTTTAATTTCATGGCTGCAGTCACCATCTGCAGTGATTTTGGAGTCCCCAAAAATAAAGTCTACCACTGTTTCCCCCATCTATTTGCCATGAAGTGATGGGACCAGATGCCATGTCTTAGTTTTCTGAATGTTGAGCTTTACGCCAACTTTTTCACTCTCCTCTTGGCTTTCATTAAGAGGCTCTTTAGTTTTTCTTCACTTTCTGCCATAAGGGTGATTACATCTGCATATCTGAGGTTATTGGTATTTCTCCTGGCAATCCTGATTCTGGCTTATGCTTCCTCCAGCCCAGCGTTTCTCATGATGTACTCTGCATATAAGTTAAATAAGCAGGGTGACAATATACAGCCTTGACATACTCCTTTCCCTATTTGGAACCAGTCTACTTGGAACACTATTTGGAACAGTACAGTTCACGTACTGTTGAAGCCTGGCTTGGAGAATTTTGAGCATTACTTTACTAGCACGTAGGAACTGTGAACTTCCAGATGTTCAAACTGGTTTTAGAAAAGGCAGAGGAACCAGAGATCAAGTTGCCAACATCGACTGGATCATTGAAAAAGCGTTCCAGAAAAACATCTATTTCTGCTTTATTGACTATGCCAAAGTCTTTGTGTGGATCACAACAAACTCTGGAAAATTCTGAAGGAGATGGAAATACCAGACCACCTGACCTGCCTCTTGAGAAACCTGTATGCAGGTCAGGAAGCAACAGTTACAACTGGACATGGAACAACAGACTGGTTCCAAATAGGAAAAGGAATACGTCAAAGCTCTATATTGTCACCCTGCTTATTTAACTTATATGCAGAGTACATCATGAGAAATGCTGGGCTGGAAGAAACACAAGCTGGAATCAAGGTTGCCAGGAGAAATATCAATAACCTCAGGTATGTAGATGACACCACCCTTATGGCAGAAAGTGAAGAAGAACTAAAGAGCCTCTTATTGATAAAAGTGAAGGAGGAGAATGAAAAAGTTGGCTTAAAGCTGAACATTCAGAAAATTAAGATCATGGCATCTGGTCTCATCACTTCATGGCAAATAAATGGGGAAACAGTGGCAGGCTTTATTTTTGGGGGTTCCAAAATCACTGCAGATGGTGACTGCAGCCATGAAATTAAAAGATGCCTGCTCCTTTGAAGAAAAACTATGACCAACCTAGACAGCATATTAAAAAGCAGAGGCATTACTTTGCCAACAAAGGTCATTCTAGTCAAGGCTATTGTTTTTCCAGTGGTCATAATGGATGTGAGAGTTGGACTATAAACAAAGCTGAGCACCGAAGAATTGATGCTTTTGACCTGTGGCATTGGAGGAGACTCTTGAGAGTCCCTTGGATTGCAAGGAGATCCAACCAGTCCATCCTAAAGGAGATCAGTTCTGGGTGTTCATTGGTAGGACTGATGCTGAAGCTGAAACTCCAGTACTTTGGCCACCTGATGTGAAGAACTGACTCATTTGAAAAGACCCTGATGCTGGGAAAGATTGAAGGTGGGAGGAGAAGGGAACGACAGAGGATGAGATGGTCGGATGGCATCACCAACTCAATGGACTTGAGTTTGGGTAAACCCTGGCAGTTGGTGATGGACAGGGAAGCCTGGCGTGCTGCAGTCCGTGGGGTCACAAAGAGTCGGACACAACTGAGCGACTGAACTGAACTGACTGAGATGAGTGTAATTGTGCAATAGTTTGAGCATTCTTTGGCATTGCCTTTCTTTGGGATTGGAATGAAAACTGACCTTTTCTAGTCTTTTAGCCACTGCTGAGTTTTCCAAATTTGCTGGCATATTGAGTGAAGCACTTTCACAGCAGCATCTTCCAGGATTTGAAATACTCAACTGGAATTCCATCACCTCCACTAGCTTTGTTTATAGTGATGCTTCCGAAGGACCACTTGACTTATCATTCCAGGAAGTCTGACTCTAGGGGAGTGATCATACCATCGTGATTATCTGGGTCATGAAGATCTTTTTTGTATAGTTCTTCTGTGTATTCTTGCCATCTCTTCTTAATATCTTCTGCTTCTGTTAGGTCTATACCATTTCTGTCCTTTATTGTGCTCATCATTGCATGAAATATTCCCTTGGTATCTCTAATTTTCTTGAAGAGATCACTAGTCTTTCCCATTCTATTATTTTCCTCTATTTCTTTGCACTGATCACTGAGGAAGGCTTTCTTATCTCTACTTGCTATTCTTTGGAACTCTGCATTCAATTGGGTATATCTTTCTTTTCCTCCTTTGCCTTTAGCTTCTCTTCTTTTCACAGATATTTGTAAGGCCTCCTCAGACCACCATTTTGCCTTTTTACATTTGTTTTCTTGGGGATGATTTGATCACTGCCTCCTGTACAATGTCATGAACCTCCATCCATAGTTCATCAGGCACTCTGTCCACCAGATCTAATCCCTTGAATCTACTTCTCGCTTCCACTGTATAATCATAAGGGATTTGATTTAGGTCATACCTGAATGGTTTAGTGGCTTTCCCTACTTTCTTCAGTTTAAGTCTGAACCCTATTCATAATTCCTGTTCATTCATTTGCATGGGAATGTATCAGTGATCTATGTAAAGATGAACATTAAAGAAAATTAAACCCACAACAAAATGCCACAGCACAAAGCTTCTTGCTATCCAGTGGCAATCATTTATTTCAGATTTACATTATTTTCCTGAGAGTCTTCCTAGGAGCACTTGACAAATGCAGAAGTCTCTTTAAAATACACATACACATTCATACACACAGGACCAGACATCTGGCCTCTATGGAATGTACATGTATAAACTTAGAAATCTTTCTTTTGGTAGTGCCCCAAATTTCATTTTCAGTCAGCAAACCATTGATGTTATTTGAAAGCATGGTGTATAGATAAAAAAGGGGGATTCTAAGACATTGGAAGCCATTGGCATTCAAAGTCAGACCATGGATTGCCCCTTCTCGAGGTAGACCAGTAGCTGGTCTCCAGTGAAGCTAGAATTCCACAATGCCTAATCATGTCTGATAACTAGTGGAGTGGTTGTATCTTGGGTCTGTTTGCTGAAAGGGCCAGGGTCCTCCTGAGATAGAGAGCTTATCTCAGGAATAAAAAGTCAAGCTCAGCAAAAATGTATGTTGAAGAAAACCTTTCCCATCAGAGAAGTGATTCTGTATGCAGTCCAGTTTTTGCTATTGTGGTCCTCTTCCCAAACCAGGCCCACTGTTCCTTGTGGTTCTTGAGAGAGGAAGGCATGGAGAATAAAATCAAGAGAGCTTCTCACCTGGAGGGGCCATGAGCCCTCTTGGGACTCGGTCTAAGACAGTGACTGATGGAAGAGGGCGCGTTCCCTGCACCAGAGGTTGTGGATGAGATCCAGGAAAGGAGGTTGCGGAGGCAAAGCCAGTATAGCGGGGGCCTAAGGAGAGTAGGCTTGTACAAAAGACACTTGTGTGATTCCCTGCCATACTGGGCCCAGGACTCGGAAAGGATCAGTGAACTTAGAAATATGGGTTGTCGTGACACGAGCCCATTCACACTTACAGGCTGGAAAGGCGAGAAGGAATAGGCCTGATCCATCCAAAAATACCTGGAGTAGGAAAGGCCAACCCACTCCAGTATTCTTCCCTTGAAAGTTTCATTGATCGCAGAGCCTGACAGGCTAGAGTCCATGGGTCAGTCGGGTCGCAGAGAGTTGGACACAGCTGAGCGCACACACACACATATCTAAGCATGGGACTGTCTTTACTTGCTGACACTGAGTTCTCTTGTTTTCATTTCCCATGTTTCTCTATTGTCTAATCTGATAGTTCTTCCCTTGGATGAACATTAGAATCACTCAGGAAGCTTTAAAAGATGCTGGAACCACCTCAAAGGTTTTGATTGATCAGAGATCGATCCTTGGCATCTTTATATTTAAAAGGCTTCTAAGGTGATTCACATGGTTAACCAGAGTTGAAAGTTGTTGCTGTTAAATATATCACGGAAAATTTTCATTCTCCATCATCCATCCTGCTCTATCTAGAGGAGGGTTAGGCAAGAACCCTGCTACGTGTCCACCTCAGGAAGGGCTCTCCTGGGTGTGCCTCTGTCTGCTCACGCCTCTGTGAAGAATTCATGTTTCTTTCCCTGTCCTTCTTCCTGGCCCCTACAGACTCCATATTCTGATGCCTTCTCCTTTCTTGGACTCTGCACTAGTTTCTGGTGATAAGCTCAACATTGAGGGGAGGAGAGGAAGTGAAGAAGAGGGCAGGGCAAGGGGAGAATAAAGGGTAATTGGGAAGAAGAGGGGGAGAGAGGGATGGAGCACGCTCACTGCATCTCACACACCCTGGCTATGGCCAGAGTGTGGAGGGGAGAGTGTGAGCGGGGAGCCACACACACCCAAGTGTAAGTTCTGGGTCTCCATCACTTACTAGCTCCCGGATCTTGGGGAAGCTACTTTTTGGCTTGTTTTCTTTTTGGCTGTCCTGGGTCTTCCTTATGGTGCACAGGCTTTCTCTAGTTGTGGACCACAGGTTCTGCAGTGTGTGGGCTTCGGTAGTTGCGGCGTCTGAGCGCAGGCTTAGTTGCTTTGCAGCATGTAGGATCTTACTAACCTGCCCAGAGATCAAACCTGTGTCCCCTGCATTGGAAGGCAGATTCATAACCACTGGACTACCACGGAAGTCCAGGAACTACTTGTCTTTTACAACTAAAAAGTGGGGAAGCTCAGGGATTCAAAACAAGTCCGACTGATTTAAGAACTCTAAACATCTTCTCAGCTTATGTAGCATCTTCTAATCCATACGCATACCATAGACCCTGGTAATGAATACAGCAATTAATAATGTCCCAGATGGTAGTTGAGCTTGTTTTTAAATTCCTGTGGTCAAATAAGTTGGGCAAATGTTACAAAAAGATTAGTTGGAGGAAAAAAACAGTGTGCCATTTATTATCAGCCTAGAACACTCAAAATTGTCATTCGTGAGAAATAAGCTCATTATTAATAAAAGATTACTTTTCTTGTCTTTGTGTGACTATTTTCTTAAATTAAAAATAAAGTCTTTTCTTATTGTAAAAGCAAAGCATGTGCATCTAATACAAATTGGAAAATAGAGATAAGCAAATAACACAAAATTAAACACACTCGTAATCCCTCTACCCGGATATAATTGCTGTAAAGACCTTTTAGACTTCCTGTTTTTATACAGATTTTCAAGAAATTATAATACACACTTTCTTTCACCTTTATAAACATCTGGTCAACAGCATTTCGTGTCAATACTTGGCATTTACTACATCATTTTTATGTCTGCTTATGAAGGTAAAATAATTTTGTTTGTTTTTAAACTACATTTGTTTACTCAGAAGTCAGAAACCCACAGATTAGGAAACATCTGAAGAGCCCCAGGTGTGGCTCTGTGGAGAGGTTGAGTAATTCAAAACAAAGTGCAAAATATAAAAACAATTACAATCAGCTTGACAGTGCTGCGTCTGTTTCCTATGGCCCTCCTACCCATGAGCCTACCGCTGACTTCAAAGGAAAGCCAGCACAGAGGGGTCCAGAGGATAAGGTGCAAAATGAGAATCAAAACCCACGATAAGAGATTAAAGGGAGGTTGATCAAAGCCCCAGCGTGAAAGTGCTAGCCCATGACTTGCCTTGGCCCATGGCCCCGAAATATTCATCAGAACAGAACTTTCTTTGATGTGATTGGAAGCGCCTGTGCTCTGATGAGCTCTCTGGTCAAAGGGAAACTTTAAAAGTGGCACAGAAGGGGTTGGCAGAGGTGTGCTCGCTCTCTCGCTCTCTCTCTCTCTCTCTCTCTCTCGTCTGCACATACCTCACAAATTGCTTGAATGCTGCTTCTTTGGTTTGTTGTCCAGATGTAAGTGGTTTCAGTGGGTATCAAGTGAGGAATCCAGCCTAAGACGGGAAGGATCGTCCTTTTCGTCGTGGGAGGTGAGGCTGTGTGAACGTGGCGTGTGTCTGCACTCGTGAATGTGGAGCTTCAGCCACTGCTCCTCCTTTTCATTCAGGCTGGGTCAGTATGTGTTCGATGCCGTCCTAACGAGGAGTCTGTGGCTCTTTGTGGTGTTAGGATAGAAGCCATCTATTTCCTCAGAGAATAGAAGAAAGTAGAAGTGCCTTCAAAATGGTGGTTGCCTTTACAACATTCAGCTTACATTTTTTAAAGTATGTTGAGAGACAAGAGTTGTATAAAATTACTAAAAAAATGTGTGCTGAGAATGTCTTTAGGTAGTAGTCCTTTCAGGTTCTAGTTTTCTGGCTCTTCACTTTACATAATAATCTTCTACTATTTAGGGTCTTTATTTTTATTTCCCCTGTCATCATATCTCCATTTCCTTAAAAGTTTAAGAGATTTTTCATTTTTTCTCTACCTATTTAGGATCTATTTCTTAATCTTTACCTGAGGTTTCAAGTTAGAGTTTTTAACTGACAAGTCTTGATCAAGCACAATGTTAGACTCTGAGAGAAAACTTGAAACTGTATCTCTGCCTTTACGGGAACCACAATCCAGGTGAAGAGGCAATGGGTTTTCTAACAGAAAAATGAATGTCAGCCAGTATGGGCTTTGTAGAGACAGTCCTTCATGAAGAAAAATGATTTGAACTGGGCCGTGAATGAGCCTGAAATTTCTGAATGTAAAAAAATAAAAAAGGATATTTTGACAAGGGTTGAGGCAACATAGTCAAAGTTACAGAAATGGAGAACCGTAAGATGTTTCATAGCATAAAATGAATACACTCATGTAAGAAAGTGGTGAGAGATGCTTCTCTAGGTATATTAAGGTTAGAATGTGCTATGAATCTGGATTTTATTATGAATGTGAGAGGACTGAATACTTTGTAGTGGAATAGTGAATACTTTGGAGTGGAAAACGGCATGCTGAAATGCTAGGATGGTGTGAATCTAACTGACACTCAGGATGGATGGCATGGGGAGTGGCCTGGGGCCATACTTTGGTGAAAACGCATGAATAGACCCTTAGAGAGGAAGGACCGAGAAAGAGTGGGAACAGTGGGAACTGAAAGTATTGACTTCAGTCAATTGACTCTGGAGGCTTTGAAATGAGAACTGGTCTGACCTACAGGAACTGGGGAAGGAGACGTGTAGGAGGAACAAGTAAAGGGACTCATTGATGATTCAGTAATGTCATCATACAAACTTAACACATTTTACTGAACTTTCCAGGTGACAGGAGTACAAAGAGGTTGAGTTCATCAACAGAATGGTTAGGAAGACCCAACAGGTATTCGTATGAGAAATTCAAAACAGCTTAATCTAGAGCATTTAAGACTGAATGAGGCAGTGACCTCCCAGGAGTTCAGAGAAAGAAATTTTCCCTTTGGTTTGGAAGAGATGGGACAGAAGCTGAACCTTGAATAGTGGGTAGAATTTGGAAGGAAAGGGAGGAGAAGTTAAAAGGGTCAAGTTTCTACTCAGCCATAAAAAAGGAACGAAATTGTGCCATTTGCAGAGACATGGGAAAACCCTGAGTATGTCATACAGTGGGAAGTAAGTCAGAAGGATGAAAAAAAAATCGTATATTAACACATGTATGTGGAATCTAGGAAAATGGTACAGATGGACCTATTTGCAAAGCAGAAATAAAGACACAAACGTACGGATACCAAGATGAGGGAAGAGAAGGTGGGATGAACTGGGAGACTGGGATTGACATGTATATGCTACTATGTATAAAATAAATAGCTGACAGGAACCTACTCTATGGCCCAGGGAACTCTACCCGCAGCTCTCTGGTGACAAAGGGGGAATATATATTTATGTGCAGCTGATTCACTCTGCTGTGCAGGGAAGCTAACACAACAGTGCAAAGGAACTGTACCCCAATAAAACTGTTATTTAAAAGCAGGGGTGAGGAGGAGAGAAACAAAGATGCAGGGTAGAGAAGCACAGGAGTTTGTGGTCCATGCGGCAAAACCCACCTGGCCGAAGTACAGTGTTTTTGTGAAAACCCAGAGAGGAGAAATGAGAGAAGGTAGAGACTTTTGATTAGCCAAGTTAAAGAGTTCGTAATTTAACCTGGGCAGTGTCAAGCCACTGACATTTTTGAGCAAGGGAGTAGCTAGAGCAAAGTGGCCTTTGGGGAAGTTTAACCTGTGAAAGATGTGCAACATATGAGAGAGATACTACTATGAATACCAAGAGGAGTAGTTGGGTGACATCTAGTCAGAAGGGATGAAGATGTAAACTAGGTTGACATTGATTGTCTAGAGCAAAGTAAAGAGGCAAAAGAGTTACTGATAGTCCAAGGGAGAGCATGAAATACAGAATTCTACTCAAGATTTAAAACCTGGGAGGCTGTGATAACAATTGTACTGCATGCCAAAGTACAAACATCCAGAGAAGACTGGTTTGGAGGTGATACAAAGAATGCTCAAATCCAGAAAAATAAACGACCCAATCAAAAAATGGGCCAAAGAACTAAACAGACATTTCTCCAAAGAAGACATACAGATGGCTAACAAACACATGAAAAGATGCTCAACATCACTCATCATCAGAGAAATGCAAATCAAAACCACAATGAGGTACCATTACACGCCAGTCAGGATGGCTGCTATCCAAAAGTCTACAAGCAATAAATGCTGGAGAGGGTGTGGAGAAAAGGGAACCCTCTTACACTGTTGGTGGGAATGCAAACTAGTACAGCCACTATGGAAAACAGTGTGGAGATTTCTTAAAAAACTGGAAATAGAACTGCCATATGACCCAGCAATACCACTTCTGGGCATACACACTGAGGAATCCAGATCTGAAAGAGACACGTGCACCCCAATGTTCATCGCAGCACTGTTTATAATAGCCAGGACATGGAAGCAACCTAGATGCCCATCAGCAGATGAATGGATAAGGAAGCTGTGGTACATATACACCATGGAATATTACTCAGCCGTTAAAAAGAATTCATTTGAATCAGTTCTAATGAGATGGATGAAACTGGAGCCCATTATACAGAGTGAAGTAAGTCAGAAAGATAAAGAACATTACAGTATACTAACACATATATACGGAATTTAGATAGATGGTGGCGATAACCCTATATGCAAAACAGAAAAAGAGACACAGAAATACAGAACAGACTTTTGAACTCTGGGGGAGAACGTGAGGGTGGGATGTTTTGAAAGAACAGCATGTATATTATCTATGGTGAAACGGACCACCAGCCCAGGTGGGATACATGAGTCAGGTGCTCGGGCCTGGTGCACTGGGAGGACCCTGAGGAGTCGGGTGGGGAGGGAGGTGGGAGGGGGGATCGGGATGGGGAATACATGTAACTATATGGCTGATTCATGTCAATGTATGACAAAACCCACTGAAATGTTGTAAAGTGATTGGCCTCCAACTAATAAAATAATATTAAAAAAAAAAAAAAAAAAAAAAAAGAATGCTCAAACTACCGCACAATTGCACTCATCTCACATGCTATTAAAGTAATGCTTAAAATTCTCCAAGCCAGGCTTCAGCAATACATGAACCATGAACTTCCAGATGTTCAAGCTGGTTTTAGAAAAGGCAGAGGAACCAGAGATCAAATTGTCAACATTTGCTGGATCATCAGAAAAGCAAGAGAGTTCCAGAAAACCATCCATTTCTGCTTTATGGACTATGCCAAAGCCTTTGACTGTGTGGATCACAATAAACTGTGGAAAATTCTGAAAGAGATGGGCATACCAGACCACCTGACCTGCCTCTTGAGAAACCTGTATGCAGGTCAGGAAGCAACAGTTAGAACTGGACATGGAACAACAGACTGGTTCCAAATAGGAAAAGGAATACGTCAAGGCTGTATATTGTCACCCTGCTTATTTAACTTATATGCAGAGTACATCATGAGAAACGCTGGGCTGGAGGAAGCACAAGCTCAAATCAAGTGTGCCAGGAGAAATATCAGTAACTTCAGGTATGCAGATGACACCACCCTTATGGCAGAAAGTGAAGAAGAACTAAAGAGCGTCTTGATGAAAGTGAAAGAGGAGAGTGAAAAAGTTGGCTTAAAGCTCAACATTCAGAAAACTAAGATCATGGCATCCGGCCCATCACTTCATGGCAAATAGATGGGGAAACAGTGGAAACAGTGTCAGACTTTATTTTTCCGAGCTCCAAAATCACTGCAGATGGTGACTGCAGCCATGAAATTAAAAGACGCTTACTCCTTGGAAGGAAAGTTATGACCAACTTAGACAGCAAATTAAAAAGCAGAGACATTACTTTACCAACAAAGGTCTGTCTTGTCAAGGCTACGGTTTTTCCAGTGGTCATGTATGGATGTGAGAGTTGGACTATAAAGAAAGCTGAGCACCAAAGAATTGATGCTTTTGAACTGTGGTGTTGGAGAAGACTCTTGAGAGTCCCTTGGATTGCAAGGAGATCCAACCAGTCCATCCTAAAGGAGATCAGTCCTGGGTGTTCATTGGAAGGACTGATGTTGAAGCTGAAACTGCAATACTTTGACCACATGATGCGAAGAGCTGACTCCTTTGAAAAGACCCTCATGCTGGGAGGGATTGGGGGCAGGAGGAGAAGGGGACAACAGAGGATGAGATGGTCAGATGGCATCACCGACTCGATGGACATGGGTTTAGGTGGACTCCAGGAGTTGGTGATGGACAGGGAGGCCTGGTGTTCATGGGGAGTGCTGCGGTTCATGGGGTCGCAAAGAGTCGGACACGACTGAGTGACTGAACTGAACCGAACTGAACAGAGAGTTTAGTCTTAAAGAGATGGAGACTAAGATGACAGCCAGGCAAATGTGTCCAGAAGTGGTCAGAAGCGGGGGCTCGAGGCTCAGCTGGCAGACAGATTTACCATTCCAAGCTGGAAAAATCCACACAGCTCAGCAGTTCTTTAAAAGTGTTTAATTAATTAATTTATTCAAAAGGCAAAGGATTTTCAAAAGCTCGCTTGAGAACTTATACTCTCTTGATGCAGATGAATTCTCAATTGCTCTTTTGTTTTCCCTGCAGAACAGTTCAACTTGTATGAGAAAGAATGTGGGGAGGGCAATGATAGGGTTTTCTCACTATTCCAGATGTAGAAATTGTGAGCACAGCAGTCCTGTACATAATATAATATTTTTCTCTTCGTACATCTTCTCTTTATACCTCTTTCTATTAATTGAGACACCTAGCATAGTCAAGTGTTTTGCGCATTGTAAATACTCAACATTGGTTGATTTGTTTTTTCATCATAATTCTCAAAGATAAAATCATGGATGAAAGAAAAACTAGCAAGCTTACAGCTAATTTTATAATGACAGACTCTACATAAACAAATGCAAATTGGATAATCCAGTATGAACTGCAGAAGTTTTGTAAGTAGAGGCCAAGAAGTATTAACTGTAGCTTCAGATCTTTACTGAAACAATAAAATCTATTAACAATCCCACATGCCTTAGAGCCTCAGAGATGTCAAAGGTCACAGCACCTTGAAGAACAAAGTCAGCAGCCAAAGTTATCAGAGTGAAGGGTGACTCCAGGCCCAGGCCCAGAAATGGCTAAGGCAGGCCTGCATTCTTTCTTTCATCTGAGGTAGAAACTAGTGAGATGCTTGGTTATTTAAAGAAAGAGGTAAGATGCAGGATAGGAGGACTCAGACCTCTCAAGAATAAAACCAGCCATAATATTCATCATTCAACCTAAGTCCACAGTTCCACAAGTGAAAAGAAGAGCATCTATCCAGTTGACTTGATCATAAAGAAGTAACGTGTCTCTTTTTTTCTCCCTTTCCAAACTACTTGCAAAACAAACCCTTCACTTTATCTCATCCTTTCTCTGGTCTTTCAGCTGCTCGACTGATCCAGAACATGGATGCCTCTGTTGAGCCTTGTGCAGACTTTTTCAGATATGCTTGCGGAGGCTGGTTGAAACGCAACGTCATTCCTGAGACCAGCTCTCGTTACAGTAACTTTGACATTTTAAGAGATGAATTAGAAGTCGTTTTGAAAGGTTAGTGAAGTTTAAGTCTATGTATCAAAGATTTCTGTCTTCATATATCCATTTTAACGCCTTCCCAGGTGGCTCAGTGGTAGAGAATCTGTCTGCCAGTGAAGGAGATGTGGGTTTGAGCCCCTGGGTCAGGAGGATTCCCCTGAAGAAGGAAATGGCAACCCACTCCATTATCCTTGCCTGGGAAATCCCGTGGACAGAAGAGCCGGGTGGGCCATAGTCTATGGGGTCACAAAAGAGTCAGACACAACTTAGCAACTAAATAACATCCATTTTCAAGATTTTACTTGGGAGTGTAAAAGCCATTACAGGGAGCGTCACAAAATTAAAAGTTGATAATCCCTCCAAGTTTTGTGGACCATTGCTGAGTCACTCTAAGGATGGAAGACACCAAAATGAATATGTTGGCATCTCAGCATTCCTGCTTTCATTTGTATGTAATGTGATAAATGTTCTACTATCCATGAAGGTGGCATCTTTATGCATTCTACAGGAGAAATTAAATGATTGCCACTAAATAGGTCATGCATACTCTTTCTACTCTGGCCCTGTGTTGAAGTTGCTGTAAGATATTACCAAGGTTTACTTTCCCAGACTAGGTAAATCTGTTCTAATCCAGATATAATCAAGACACTCTCCCTGGGAAGTTGAGGAAGTTGTGTCTAGTCCTTTGTTATCCTACATTCTGTGTTCTCATTTAAAAGTTACTTTGTAAAAATAAAACTTTTTTATTTTTTAATATCCAGGCAAGTAGAACATTTCATTTGGAGCATGAACAGTATGATCACACAAAAATGCTTACCCTCCAACCATCAAGAAGACTATCATATTAAATTCCAAATTCGAAAAACAAATTTGTTTTCTTTATTTAATCTCAATATCAGAAAAAGTAACTTCTGTATGGCAGAGCAGTACATATCACTGTTCACCAGAAACTAATAATCTAGTCAAAAAGACTTTCATTTAAGTTGGCTAATCAAAGTAACTCCTCCTTCTACACCAGGAATAATGATCTGATAAGGAGTTTGGTTTTTCCCATAGGGTTTTGGAATGGGAGAGGTATGAACACATATAAGCTTTTTTTTAAAACCAAACTTGCATGGAAAATGTTATTTAGAGCTGCAAATGAGCGATTATACTGATGCATCTTACCAACACTCCATTTCAGATGTCCTTCAGGAACCCAAAACTGAAGATATAATAGCGGTGCAGAAAGCAAAAATGTTATATAGATCTTGTATAAATGAAAGTAAGTGCTCTTTATTTTATTTTATTAGGAGTATGCCAAAATATGCATAGACTTCATAATATATTTATATTCATTATTTTTAAAAGCTGCTATTGAGAACCGAGGCGGAGAACCTCTACTGAGACTGTTGCCAGATATTTACGATTGGCCGGTGGCACTGGACAACTGGGAGCAAAAATATGGTGAGACAGTCTTCCCTTTAAAAAAATTACATCTGTGTAAAATCTGTTATTTCTATACTATAGTATCATATTAATGCGTTAAGCATCTAACGATAATACTTCACCTTTCATTTCTTCAGGTTCTTCTTGGACAGCTGAGAAATCTATTGCACAACTGAATTCTAAATATGGAAAAAAAGTCATTATTAATTTTTTTGTTGGCACTGATGATAAAAACTCTACGAATCATATAATTCATGTAAGTTTGTATGGCCAGCAGCCAGAGTTATCTTTAAATTGTGATAAAACATTCACACGCATTGTTGTTATTGATATTTAGTAATAAGGCTTGTTCTTATTTGAATTGTAGGAACAAAGTGGTAATAAATTCAAGGACAGATACCTGGATTTCTGATTTTGAAACTGTTTTCTTGATGCTGTGTGTTAGACATTCAACTGTCCTTTCTGCTATCTTTGTTTAGATAGCTCTCCCTTTATAAAAATAAATGATAAGAAATTAAAGACTTCAGGTCTCTCCTGTTTAGAAAAGGGGCTTCCCTGGTGGCTCAGTGGTAAAGAATACGCCTGCCGATACAAGAGACTTGACTTTGATCCCTGGGTTGGGACGATCCCCTGGAGGAGGGCATGGCAGCCCACTCCAGTGCTCTTGGCCTGGAGAATCCCAGGGACAGAGGAGCCTGGTGGGCTACAGTCCATGGGGTCACAAAGAGTTGGACACAACTTAGTGAGTAAACAACAACAATTTAGAAAAAGCACTTGATTTCTCTGTATGTTCATGAAAGGAGCATGGTCTAGTTTATATAAGTAATACAGGTTGGAAATCAGAAATTCCTAATTGACTCCAAAAAGATCATAAAAATGGGATTTTGAACATAATTTGGTGCTTGCTACATCTGTACTTTTTTTCCCAGTTAAATAAAGTAAGCAAAATGTCATTCTTCTTAAAGGGCCTTATTTGATTTTTTTTTTAGAGTATAAACTATTCATTTAGGTTAACCTAAGACATCTCCTAAGATGAGATTAGTACTTAAAAAGTATGTTTAGAATGGAGTAAAACATTTACAGAGCTTTTCTTTAGTCTCCTGTAAAAGAAACTACCAAAAGTTACAGGTCACAGAAGCTGGTGTATGTCACAGTGATATAAATCCTTATGGTCATTTTTATTAAAACCGTGCAGACAATTGAACCTGACTCTTGTCTGCAGTGGACCCTTTCTGTCTTCCTGGAGTCCGTCCCTTGGCTGTGGAATGCCAGCATCCTGCTTGATCCCCCTGTGAGGGCTGCTAAGGAGGCTCAGAAGGTTAGAGAAGGAACAGGGCCCCTCCTGTGGGGATGCCTTCTGGCTCTTTCCCCGCCAGTCTTCTGGGTTCTGTTTCTTTTATATTGCCCTGTTTCTTTACACTGCTAGGATCCTCACTTCCACCCACAAATGCTCTAGTTTACTTTACCCACTTACCGTGCAGCACGTAGGAGGGAATCTCACTGTTGGTCCTTTAATGGACCGGAACCTGGTGGTCCGGAGTCCACGATAAGAAAGTTAAGAGGGAGAAAGAGGCCGATATCCCCTGGTTTAGGCGGAAAGCCAGTAGAGAGCCCTGTTCTTGGGGCTCGCGCTGCTGCACGAGGCACCGGGCGCCCTCTCGAGTGGGTGAAGGCGCAGCGCGCCTTCTCCAGAGGGTCTCAGAAGCCGGGCAAGAAAGTGAGCTCAGCGGGCCTCCGCGCTCCAAGGAATTAGCCAGAAATAGAGAAAGACAGAAAGAAAGACACGGGGACCCAAATTCTGATGGAGCAAAGGTGTCTTAATCAACATGGCGTGGGCATATATACTGTAGTTATTCTCAGCAAAGATAAAGATTACAATTCCAGACTTACAAAACATAAGATGATCCCTATCAAAGAGAGACTTGCAAACTATCACCTTTTACCATTTGGCTCGTAAAAAGGAAGAGGGTACTTATCACCTTAATGAGAAATGCCTGGATTCCTCAGCCCTGGGAAAGGTGTGCCCCTCCTCTTAATTCCTGAATATTCAGGAATTAATAAGGGCCAGAGGGTTCCTGACAGATCCAAAGCAGCACACAGGAAGCCTCTTGTTAAATGCTTCCTGACACTTACAAAGTTGCGAGGATGTCTAGGAGCTCTCGTGGGGGATCCAGGGTGGAGTGGACGTGCTGGAGCAGAGATGGGTTACCTCTTTCACATGCTCAGCTGGCAGCTGGGTCTGCTGACGTCCTGAGCAGGGCAGCTCCGAAGAGAACCGAAGAGGAATCTCCTCTGTCCTCTTAGGGGGTGTGTGTGTGTGTAAGTTGCTCAGTCATGTCCGACTCTGTCACCTCATGGACTATAGCCCACAAGGCTCCTCTTCCATAGGGATTCTCCAGGCAAAAATACTAACACATTCCCTTCTCCATGGAATCTTCCCGACCCAGGGATTGAACCCCATTTCCTACATTGCAGGCAGATTATTTACCAACTGAGCTACCAAGGAAGCCCCCTCTTAGGGTAGAGAGTCTCAAAAAAATCTCTGGCAAGATTTCTACTAGCTTAGACTTCTTGAGTCACCATAGAGGTTTTCTACCTTTTATTTGTTTTTTGGTTTTTTGGGGTTTTTTTTTTTTTCCATTACAGTTAAGGGTAGGAGCAGAAGAAAACATCCAGCAAGGGAGTATATTAGAAGCTCAGGGACCTGAAATGTCCTATAAAAGTATAAAACCCCCCAGTCCTAGATTCTAATGTGTATTTGTTCATCTCTCCCATTGTTATACATTCAACTCCCATATGGTTTTTGTGGGTTTAAGATTTCATTGATTTCTCTCAAATATCTGTAGTGTGATCTTCCAGATTGTCTCACCTACCCATCAGTTTAACACTGAGAAGTATTGTGGAAACCACTTCTTAATTGTATATTCACTCAGTGTTAGCTTGTTATATAGAGCAAGAACACTAAGATCGTGCTTACACACAGGTAGGCATGCTTGTAATTTGTCAAACTGTTCTATATCAACTGAGTATTTTCTTCTTTGTATGGTTTTTATAGATTGACCAACCTCAACTTGGCCTGCCTTCCAGAGACTACTATGAATGCACTGCAGCATATAAAGAGGTAAAAACAGGAACAAAATAACCAACAAAACTAAGCTACAGAATTTAAACTAAACCCTCTATCTTCTTCACTCAGGCAGATACTGAAAATCATACCTAATAGTGAGCTCCTTTGACTGACTGAGTATTCTCAACAGAACAAATGAAGAGCTTTTAAGAAACAAAGAAACTTGAAATTCCTTGTTTGTGTCTTGATTCTCCGTATTTAAGTCATGTGGCCCATTTTTAAAAGCCAATTTTATTTACTTATTTATTTTTAACTTTTTATTTTATGTTGGAGTATAGCCCATTAACAATGTTGTGATAGTTTCAGGTGAACGATAAAGGGGCTCAGCATACGAATGTTGTTCAGTCACTAAGCTCTGTCCTACCCTTTGTGAAAGCCCTGTCCTACGCTTTGTGACCCCATGAACTGCAACATACCCGGCTTCCCTGTCCTTCACTATCTCCCACAATTTGCTTAAACTCATGTCCATTGAGTCGATGATGCATTCCAACTATCTCATCCTCTGTCACACCCTTCTTGTGTCCTCAATCTTTCCCAGCATCAGGGTCTTTTCTAATGAGTCAGCTCTTCACATCAGGTAGCCAGAGTATTAGAGCTTCAGCTTCAGCATCAGTCCGTCCAAGGAATATTCAGGGTTGATTTTCCTTAGGATTGACTGGTTTGATCTTGCTGTCCAAGGGACTCCTAAGAGTCTTCTCTAGTACCACAGTTGAAAAACATCAATTCTTTGGTGCTTAGCTTTCTTTATGGTCCAACTCTCACATCCGTACATGACTACTGGAAAAACCACAGCTTTGACTATACGAACCTTTGTTGGCAAAATAATGTCTCTGCTTTTTAATACTCTGTCTAGGTTTGTCATAGCTTTTCTTCCAAGGAGCAAGCATCTTTTAATTTCATGGCTGCTGTCACAGTGATTTTGGAGCCCAAGATAATAAAATCTGTTGTGTCTCCACTTTTTTCCCATCTGTTTGCCATGAAGTGATGGGACCAGATTCTATAATCTTTGGTTTTTTAATGTTGAGTTTTAAGCCAGTTTTTTTAACTCTCCTCTTTCACCATCGTTAAGAGGCTCTTTAGTTCTTCACTTCCTGCCATTAAAGTGGTGTCATCTGCATATTTGAGGTTGTTATCAACAACCATATCATGGTGTATCCATTCTCCCTGAAAAGCCAATTTTAAATGTCTTATTTTCTCTATAAATTTAAATGATTTAAAAAATGAACAGGTGAGTCATGGTCTAGGTCAGTGCCAGTGAAGACTGGGGAATGGTCTAGTAAGTACATACATTGGACTCAGCACAATTCTTCTAGAACCTTCCTATTTGACTTTCAGAGGGCAACCCGCATGGGGCACTGGGTTCAGACAAACCTTTGTGGCCACCTTCTGACTCTGTCCATCACTCCCACAACACCGCTTCTTATTGTCTCACAGCCTTGCCTTGCTCAAGCTGGTGTGGGTGTGCACTTGCTTGTTGATATAAAGGAACCACAGAAGATAAACTTAGCAGTGTAATGTATTAAGTATTTGGGAAAGGTTTTGGTTCCATAAATGTTTTCTTTCCTAATTTGAGGCTCAGAAGTAAGTTTAGTTACCTTTGATTCTAATGGGTCAGAGGTGTTGTGCTGGAATTACTTCTTAATTAAAATGATTAGCTCTTTATGTTCATACTGAGTGTGCATTTTGCCGCATTATTAAGTTCAAAAGCCATGGAATAAATTCATTATAAAGTATCTTTATGAGTGGCTACACAGCATTGAAATGAAGAAAAAAATAAATATAAAAGTCCACAATTAATGTCATTGACAATCAAATGGGTGTGGGATATTTGAGTTCTTGATAATGCAGGTATCGTGTGGGTTGCAGTTGTTGGTTTTACAAGCTGTCTAGCTGCTTCCTATTGCAGAGTTGAGGGTGATTGAAGAATTTTGGCTTATTATACTACATTTTCATTGGTATTAACTGGAATGTTTGTCAAATTTAGGATTTTGTCCTAAAAACATACTAAATTTATCCAACCTTATAAAGATGTGTGAGGACTTCCCTGGTGACTCAGTGGCAAAAAATTTGCCTGCCAGTCCAGGAGATGTCGGTTCAGTCCCTGGTCCAGGATGATCCCCTGGAGAAGGAAATGGCTGCCCACTCCAGTACTCTTGCCTGGGAAATCCTGTGGACAGAGGAGCCTGGCGGGCTCCAGTCCATGGGGACTCAAAAGAGTCAGACATGACTTGGCAACTAAACAACAACAAAAAGGATGCGTATTTTTTGTATTTTAACTATCCTGGTATCAAGGTATACCTGGCAGTCAGTGTGTACACATAATGTGATTAAGTTTCCTTTTGGCATTTTTTCTTTTGGGAAGGATCCTGTTGTTAAGAGGATGGTGTATTTGTGCATTTTGTATTCAATATTGCCTCATAATTAATAGAATGTCATAATCTAGGTTATAGGTTTGAGTCATAGAGAAGCATTTTGTTTAACCTGTGGCTAATTTTTAAAAATTTTTATATTAGTGGCCAAGATTTAATAAAATTTGAAGATTTTACTTGAGAATCCAGATCTCCTGATAAATTAGCAGAATTGGAAACCCTAGACCTACATCCCCATGTGGTTGTGGACAGAGTTTTTTTATGGTTGTTCCTTCAGATAGGACAACCTTTGTTCTCCAGACTTGGGCAGTCCTCATCGAGATAATTCATTGGTTTTTATTGACTTTGTGGTTCCTCTAGACATTTGAGTTTGTAAATTAGTTGGGGTCTTACTAAATTGTGGTATAAAAGAGACTGAAAAATACAAGCAAGCCAGCAAGCAAGCAAGCAAGAAGCTCATTTCTGTCTCCGGAGAGGTAGGAAGCTGTCTTTATGGGAATGGCCAGGAGCACTGTTTTCTTTGACCTGTTGCTCTAATATCGACCTCCTCAAGTGTTTTATTTATAGTCTGTTTGGTCAAAGTTGGCTCACCAGTGCCCTGTTCACATTTCAGCTCACAGGAAAAAGAAAAGAGGTAGTGATAGACAAGCAATTTCTTGTTATGTAAGTGACACAGAAGTTGTATAGCTTTCATTGCTTTGTGTATTGTCATATGGACACAGCTAAGTATCAGTGAGAAATGTAGTATTAAATAAGTGGCCATGTGTATGCCTTATTAAAATTTGGTTAATGGAAACAAGGTTCTATTACTGAAAAGAAGAGGAGCTCAGACCAAAGATAGTTACATTTGGCAGTCTCTACTCATTGCATCCACTGGTTGGGAAAATACTTATAGTCAAACAATGGAGTGGAAATTAAATCTGGAAAATTAAATTAAAATAAATTAAATCCCACCCCTCTAGTAATGTGATTAGAGTTCATGAGTGAGAAATCCAAGGCCCAAAGATTGTCAGTCTTTGTCAGAACCCTCAGTCAAACAATAGTAGAACCAGAGATAGAACTTTAGTCCCTATCTTCTGTTCCTTCCATACATCATTCCAACTTCCTAAGAGTAGTATTTCATAGTAGTAGAGTTCTTTAAGTGAACAAATGATTTAGAAAACTCAGTAGCGCTAGCACTTTCAGCTAAGAATTTATTATTAGCTCAAATTAGGTGCCCTCCCGTGATCTGGATAAGAGAAGCAACACACAGCATGCTGGGTGCCTTACCCGCTTCCATAACTGTGGCTATAAGGTCACTGCACTCTTTCCTCCTGACCTCCGACCTCAGAATATGTCTCAGCTTAGTGCTCCAAGCTCCAAGCAACGTCCTTCCAGTTGCAAGGAGTCCGCATATAATATGGAATTTTTTTTTTATGAGACGAAATTCTGTCATCCTGAAAATGAGTAATTGCTAGAACATTTCTGTACTCTACCCATCTTAAAATCCATTCTTTTGGAGCATCAGGGGGAGGGGGAAGAGAATATAACTATGGAGAAAATTCAAATTTTCTACCTATTTCCCTTATGATATTTGCCACTCTTTCCAGTCATTACTACCAGTAATCCCTCACTTAGTTTCATCTGCATCCCCAGCCAGCTATCAAATAAAAGTTCATTCTAGTTTTTCCACTACTTTGCTCTCTCTGAAAGAATTCAATCCCTTCAAGTACTTTTTTTTTTTAGGGTTTTATCATTCATGGATAAAAAATGGTGAAAAGGATAGGATAACAAAATAACACTACTGGAGGATTTATAAAGCTAGAATAAATCTCAACATCATTATATAAGTATAACAATGGTTTTCATTGGTTTTCTCACTTATATACTTTATTAATTCTTTCTAAAATTTCTTTATTTTTAATTGGTGGGTAATTGCTTACAGTCCTGTGTTGGTTTCTGACATATATAACATGAAACAGCCATAGGTATACTTATGTCCCCTTCCTCTTGAGCCTCCCTCCCACCTCCAGCCCCATCCCACCGCTCTAGGTTGTTCACTTATATACTTTTATGTATGCTGTTTCCTTTGCCAGGACGACTACACACACACACACACACACATACACATGCACACGCCATCTGGCCAGCCCTCCTGTTTTTCTCCTAATCCCTATAGTCTAAGTTTGACTTTTACTTACTCGTGAAGGCCTTTCCTGGAGCTTTTGTCTAGATGAAGAACATATATGTTCTCATAGCATGCAGACTTCTATATACTTTTTATTTAATGTCTATTGCGGAATCTATGGATGCATGGTTGAGAGGGAAGGTATCAAGGAAGGCAGGAAAGGTGCTTTATCTTTGACTAGAGAAGACTGGCCTCTTTGTCTGTCACTCTAGCCAGTGATTTTCACACTATGAAATGGCATCCGGTTTGCAGATATGTCTCAGGGGCTGGGGAAGAGGAAGCATCCCTTTCTGATCAAAGGGACCCTAATTATAGATTTCCTTGATCAAATCATTACCTAAGGCCATTTCCCCCGGGTCTTTTTTGATCCCTCTTTCTAGGGAATCATCTTACAATTCTACAACCAGACTTCTTATGAGCAATGAAAATAGCACCTGTAGTTACAAGGAAGTCCATTCCACTACACTGAAGTATTGGGGGCTTCTGATATCCTAGGAATGGAATTTTTGTGTTCTAATATTTGTTTGGCATTCAAAATAGTAAAATGTGCCATTATCCCACTAAGTGATGAAAATAGGTAAAAGCATTTTTTTCAAGAACTATGTCTAACCTCCTTCCTTAAAACAAAACTTATTTTTCTCTGGTTAAAACAAAAACAAAAAACTCACTGCTTTTCAAACTCGTGTGCTTTTATTTAAAATTTTTGAATGTTATATTTTGAGAAATGCATATTGTATTCCTCTGGTTATTGTTCTGAACTTAAATACCTCAGTTCCTTTTTGTTTTCTGTACTTTCCCTCTTAAAGAGGGAATAGGCCTTAAAGACAATAGCAACTCAAAGAAATATATTCTTGTATTTTTTACATGATAGTATCATATATTTTCTTATTATATTTACTTATGCACAGACTTTAAAAGCTAAATGGGACATTAAAGAATTTAGTTCAACCCCTCATTTTAGAAATAAGAAAATAGAGACCCAATTAAGTAAAATGATTTGCTCAAGTCGTGGATTAGAAGATCCATGTGTCAGGAACATTAATTATATGCAATAGAAACCTACTATAACTTAAATTCTGTAAAAAATGTTTTCTTTTTGTTTGCCACACCTAACTGTAAGTTCCAGGGATGAATCAAGCATGATTGGTTCCAGGGGTACAATTGAATCATCTTAACTCTTTTTCCCATTCTCAAGGCTCTACTTTCTGCTGTGTTGGAGTCCTTTTCTAGCAGGCTATCTCTGTTGCAGCATCAACGATGATCCCTGGAAGCTTTGCAATCTACAGAAAAGAAATCCCATCTCTGTTATGGTCTATCGATTTCTGAGGAAAGGGTTCTGATCCTGACTGGGCTACCCGCCCTTCTCTTGACCAAGCACTGTGTCCAGGGAACCAGGCTCTCTGGTTAGCTAGTTGGTACTGTCAGCCCATCTCAGTGACTCAGGAAAGTAGACCCCTTCTCCACCAAGAAGAAAGAGAACAGAGGGTTCTGTTGTGAGAAGTTGGCGAGAAATAGCTACTGTGTAACTCCCCTGGTCATGATCCTGTCTTCTGATTCCCAACTAGTTTTACTTCTAGATGGTGCAATTCCTTAAAAAAAAAAACCTGGAGAGCAGTTCTCATTGAAAATAGTGAATTAAGCTGGCCCATGTGGATGACCCAAGGTGTCAAACCAGACAAACACTGTCTTTTTCCAGGAGTTTATAGTGTAAAACATAACACAGTGTCCCTCCAGCCAAATATTAGGCGGAAGGCCACATCTACATCTGTATAATACTGAACAAATATATACATTTATTTTAAAAATTGAGATTTAATTGTGCTCTCAAAATGGATTCATTGAAGAGCCACTCTTGCTGGAGAGATAGAACTTAATTTCTGAGGTATTCTCATTATCTGAAGATGTCGCTTAATGACACACCGCTACCCCAGAGGACAGAAGTAATGAGATTTGAAACAACTCTACCCGGTACAAAAGTATGCATTTTTCTATGCTAGGAAAACAATATGAGAGATACCCGTTGCCCATAAAAAATAACCTTCCCATTCACAGAATTTTAAAATGGAACCAACCAACTACTTCGTGTAAGAAAGTGCTTGCATACTGATTCACTGAAAGGAATAGCAACCTTAATTTTCTTGAAAAATCACACCTTCAGAAGAGTTTTTAAACTCTCTTCGGGAGAATGGAATTGGTTTCAAACCTTCTCTTTCTCTACCTCCTTAGTGTTTCAAGGCTAATTGTTATCTTGTCCTTCTTCATAAGGAAATCTACAGGTTAGGTAGCCAAAATATTGCAGCATAATTGGATCGTAGCTATGTTTATGTTCTGTGTTTGTCTGAGAAGGTAGAATGAGCCACATTAGTGGTTTCTGAATGTTCGGACCACTTTGCGTGTGCCAGAAACAGTGCTCTGTGTAGTCACACCTTCATGAATACATTCTTCAAGATTTATTTTACTTGTTTGTACATTAACAGAACATTCATCTGAATAGAGCATTTCAGGGCTAAAGTAAAATTGAGAAAATCTCTCATCTAGTTGAAGAAAGCCTGAGGAGGTAGCAAAGGAGTTCGAGGTTAAAAGCTGTATAGTATATTGCTGTGCGGCATGGCAGGGTAGGAAGAGGGAGGTGAGAGTTATGGAGAAATTTCGAGCAGTTAGAAAAAGTGATGTTCATTTAAAAAAGAAAAGGAAAAAAGAAAACACTTTAGGGATGAAGACAGAGGACTTAGAATATGGCTGAGATGGTTAGAAGCCAAAAAGAGATGATCCAAGTCTTGTGTACTAAATAAGAGAAATCACAATCCAGGGAAATTCTCTAAGCTGTACCTACTCTGGAAATAGCACAAACTGAGATTTTCAGTCCTATAGATGAGCAGGTTTTAGAACTTAGGGTAAACCAAGAGAGGATTCTGTTTGCCTGCTTACCCAAAATGCAAGCTCACAGAAACTGCTCTGGACTTGGACTACGATTAGAAGGCTGATGACAGTGAGGGAAATTTACTCAGTATACTTACAATTTAACTATATTTTTATTGAGCTTCTACTATGTGACAGATACTCCTCTGGACAGGAAGGATATCAAGGAAACAAGGCAGAAATGGCCTTTAATTCACATAGAATTCTCATGGTTCGAATCAGAGGAGATAGACGATGAAAAATAATTTAAGGAAATAGGTGAACGGAGGCAGTGTTATAAAAGGTGAATGACTGGCGTTCCGGGTCAGTGGATAATTTAGATGTGATTTGATTTGGTTTTTAAAAGGATTGCTCTGACTGTTGCTTGGTTGACTTGGTAAAACAGATCCTGCAAGGGAAACTGCTGACCTCATTTTGTTCTTTCTGGGCACCAGGTGACTAATAGTCAGGAGGTTTCACCCAAGTATCTGTGTTTAACAAAACATAAAGGAGCTTTTGAACTTGGGACTTAGTGGGTATGACAAGGGAAATTTTTTAGATCAACTGAACTTTGTAAAAAGAAGTACATGCACCTTCCCAAACATAAGCAACAAACCTTGGAAGTTACACAATAAATTCTCATGTGAATCTGCAGGTGCTCTCATTAATAACCTCTGACCACCCCCATGCTCGTCCACAGTGGATTCTCTCGTGTCCTATGCTTCTCCTGTTTTGAGCCCTGCTAGCATCTGGGGACTTTCTCACTTCCCGTCTCCAGGATCCGCTGTGTGATTCTGTACGTCTGTATCCGTCTTTGGGGAGCAAGTCTCTGTGTTCTGGCAGCTGCATGATCCCTGACATGCTTCCTCAAGTGGAAAAAACGGCATAGTCTTCTGCGAGGAAGCATCTCTCCTGGTGGGGGCCCTGTGTGTTCCCTCACGAAACAGCCTGTGTAACACTATTAAATAACACCCCTGACTTCAGCGGTTAGGCATAAGACAGTTCTGTGACTTTTCAGTTGCTTAATGCTCCACATGATATCTGGGAAAGGGAAGGGCAGAAAATTGCTAAGGCTGAGGTGTCCCAGAAATGAAACCTCTGGTCCATGGTTGTCGGCATACCGAGGAGCACAAATATCAGGCAGCGTTTCCAGAGCGCTCTCTGTTCCTCCCTGGGACTTGCTGTTACTTATTAACAGAGATATTAAGTGTGAAGGACAATAGTTGAATGGCATTGCTGTCTTGCTCTTTGGCAACTCCAACAAATTGCAGCTTTTTTCCTAAGCAGAAGGAATCCAATTTCTGAACAGAGCCAACATATAAATATTATTGCCTGGTCTTGCAAAATAAAGAATTCGAGTAACAGTTCCTGGTGTTGGGTATTGGTAAATACCTCACCAATAGTGTGTAACTTAAACGCTCACGAAACTGCTATTGTGGATTTTACCCAACCACTTAAAACCAGTTATCATCTTTGAACCTGCTGTTACAAGCTTTGGGATTTATAATGTTTTATTTTTAAAGGAAAGACTATGTAGATATTTAGGTTTTTTGTTTTCTGTGTTTTATTTTTTTGTCACGCAAAGAATTCACTGTATCAAAGCTTCAACTAGGCTACCTTACAACGGTCAAAGAAGATAGTTACCTCTCACCCTTGTCCTAATATCTAGTTGCTCTATTAGTGACAGAAAAAAAAAATTAAATTTTTGATTTAAAAAATAAAAAATATTCTGGCTAATGTACTGTTTAAGGTTAAAATATGTGTTGATTCACTTTCTCCCCAAATTATAATTGCTATTATTTGGCATTTTACATATCTAGAAGTATCTCAGGGAAGAAAATGAACATGTTAAGGTAGAATCATATCTTGTAGAAAAGACTTTGTGAAGATTTGTTTCGTATTTTTTTGACTGGTGAGTCTGTTGTGTGAGACCTTCTCGAGTTGTGGCCAGCGGGGGCTCCTCTTGGTTGCAGCGGGCGGTTTTCCCAGTGAGGCGGCGTCTCTTGCGGAGCACAGGCTCTAGATGCCGCAGGCTCGCGTAGCTGCGGTGCGGGGCCCGGGAGTTGTGGCACGCAGGCTTAGCTGTTCTGCGGCACGTGGGGTCTTCCTGAGCCAGGGATCAAACTGGTGTCCCTTGCATTGCAGCGGGGATTTTTAGCCACTGGACCGCCCGGGAGCCCGCGCTTGTAGAAAGGCTTTAACAGCAGCAGTGAGCCTGGGTTCTGATAGCTACTGGATGAATTTGGAATCCAAAGAAGATAAAATCAAGATACTGAGACATACTTCACTCTGTATAACAGGCTCTAGGTTCACCTGTCTTAGTTCAACTGACTCAAATTTGTTCCTTTTTACAGCTGAGTAGCTTTTCACCGTGGGCTTCCCAGGTGACTCAGTAGGAAAGAATCTGCCTGCCACTGCAGGAGACAAAGGAGTTGTAGGTTCGATCCCTGGGTCAGGAAGATCCCCTGGAGGGGAAATGGCAACCCACTCCAGTATTCTGACCTGGAAAATCCCATGGACAGAGAAGCCTGGCAGGCTATAGTCCATGGGGTCACAAAGACTGACCACTGAGTGGTCAAGCATGCAATATTCCATTGTACATATATGCCATAGCTTCTTTATCCAGTTATCTATCAGTAGACATCTAGCTTGCTTCCACGCCCTGGCTATTATAGGTACTGTTGTGGTGAACACTTTGGGATACATGTGTCTTTTTCAATTATGGTTTCTCAGAATCTATGCCCAATAGTGGGATTATTGGGTCATGGCAGTTTTATTCCTAGTTTTTGAAGGAAATCTCCAAAGAGAAAAACAAATACCATATTAGCACATACATATGGAGTCTAGAAAAAGTGCTACTGATGAACTTATTTGCAGGGCAAGAATAGAGATGCAGATGTAGAGAACAGACTTGTGGACACAATGGAAGAAAGAGAGAGTGGGATAAATTGAAAGCATTGAAATACATACATTACCATGGATAAAATAGTTGGCTAGTGGGAAGTTGCTATATAACCCCGGGAGCTCGGCCTGCTGCTCTGTGATGACCTGTAGGGGTGGAATGGGGGTGGTGGTGGGTGGAAGGCTCAAGAGGGAAGGGGTATATATAAATATATATATATATACTTATGGCTGATTCATGTTGTTGTATGGCAAAAACTAATACAACATTGTAAAGCAATTGTCCTCCAATTTAAAAAAAAAAAACAGATACTGAAACATGTTTTAGTCAGTCACACTGTAAAATTTTGCCAGGTAATGGAGCTCATTAAAGGAAAGAGTGTATTCTGTGTTAACTGTATTTAATATTCAAGCATCCCAGAAGTCCATGATATCATATGCTTCTAGCTTTCTGGGAAGCTTTTACCAGTTCAGCAGATTGGAAGCATTGTACAAAGTTCTTGTGCTTGCCAAGTTCTGTAGCTTTTAAATACATCTTTAGGGATGAAGACACTGCAGTAACACCATTGCAGAGTCAATGAAACGGAGGAGAGCACTCTTGCTATTGTCTTCTCACCTCATTAACAAAAAAGCATCCCATAGTGTACAAAAAAAATCTTAGAGATTGATATTGGAAAATTCAGATTACCATTTCTTTGCAGTCAATAGTAATTTCCTGCTGAATGCAGATGAACTCATATGTTTGAAATACAGTTAATTCAAAACACCGCGTGCTTGTACTTTGGAATAGTTGGTCCTATTAGGTATGAACTCAGACATGTTTGTTTTCTTCAAAGTGAAACAAGAATTCTGATTACTTTTTAATAGGAAAAGAATGGAGTTGGCAGGACTGTACATAAAAACATCCTTTTATCCCTGTTACCTTAGTGATTAAGTGTTTAATACAGAAACAGATGACATTTTATTGAGTAGCAGATTCAGGATGGAGATGCTAGTTAGACAGCCTCCTAGTTGCAGGGTATCCTTGGAAGAGAGAGCCCTCTCCCCAGAAAATTGTTTACTTAGCATTTAATAACGGTCATGGAATACCAGTATCTAAACGTTACTTAAAGATGTCCTCTTGAATTTCAAATTAATAACAGCTTACATTTTGCTTAGGTTCTTGTTTGGTAAAATATTTTCATTTCCCTACAAATTTTTTGTGTGATCCTCTTAATTTGTCACTGTGAATTTAAATGTACCTTTTCACTCAAAGTTGCAAGAAGGATGCCCCTTTCACTGATAATCAGTAGGGTTGTAAAACCCCCCGGAAACTGTGAAAGGGTTAAGTACTCTTCAGCTCTTCTTCATATTTATCCTGTGTGAACAAATATTTGAAGCTCAGAACCACCCATTGGTCCCAAACCTGTGGTGTGGCCTTCCTAACTGTAGTCTTCTAGTTGCTGTTGTGTTCGATTTTTTTTGCTACCTCATAGACTAGCCCATCAGGCTCTTCCACCCATGGGATGTCCCAGGCAAGGATATTAGAGTGGATTGCCATTTCCTGCTCAAGGGGATCTTCCTGACCCAGAGATTGAACCCTAGTCACCTGCATTGGCAGGTGGATTCTTTACCACTGAGCCACCAGGGAAGCCCTTCCCAGACTGATGCTGGGACTTGAAATTTTGAGTAAACTTTAATGTGGTGGGATCATAAGTTATTTAAACTGCTGATAGATAATAACTAAATAGCAATGGGCTGAGATTTATGAAAATGGTATTCAATTTCCTGGGTTCAGTGCCACTCAGAACTTGAATAAGCGATTTATATATTCTGTAAAAGGTCAATAACATAACTAGGTTATAACTTATCTTCATACAGTTAAATGTGTGTGAAGATAAAATGGAAGAATTTGAGTTCTTGGAAGAAAGCTGATAGTCAAAATGGCACATTAGAAATTTCACAGTAACGAGAACCAGCTATGGAATTAACTAAAGCCTACAGATGTGTCTTGGAGGAGCTCATGGGAAAAGAGTCTCATTAAAAAAGAAAATACTGCTTGGCTAGAGGAGACAATTAAAAGATGTCTTGATATTGTGATATGCTTGTGGCCATCTCTTCATGGATAGTTGGAAAAAAGCATTTATATGAGCAGAGAAAACCTGATTAAAGGAAATTTGGCAAAAGAATGTATTTTTAAGAAAAAAATACCAGTTTAATGCTTACCAAGTGTTTTGCAACTGCATTCTTATTAAAGCAGTATGACTTGGTTAAAAGTTGAAGATTATAAAATCTCCATAACCAAATGGTTTTAAATGGCATAGTACTTTTAGAGTGATCCCTCATTGTTCTGTTCTAATTCAAAGCTACATTGAGAATCTGTTATGATTCAAACACACACTGAGTTTGAGAATCTGAGCAGGTCATTTCTTTTAAGATTCAGAAATGAATTTCTATTTTGTGCTTCATCTGTTACCAAAAATGAATACTGAATTGAAAATAAATTTTAATTTTAAGTGCCATGATGAATATTTAGAAGGTTCTTCAGTAATGTACTGTTATTTATTTCTTACAGGCTTGTACAGCATATGTGGATTTTATGATTTCTGTGGCCAAATTGATTCGTCAGGAAAGAGGACTGCCCATAGATGAAAACCAGCTTTCTTTGGAAATGAATAAAGTTATGGATTTGGAAAAAGAAATTGCCAATGTAAAACACATATTCTCTGATACAATGAATAATGTCAACTGCTTTTTATTTCTTTCTCCTCTCTATCGTATTTTAAGGGTAAAAGGTACAACTCCTCAACCAAGTGATAAAAATGTACATGTACAGCTCAGTAATGGATCATTGACTTCAAGAGGACCTTTGAAACTGGAGTTTTTCAGTAAACCAAGTTCCAGACATCCAGGAGACATACTAATTTGGACAAATATTAAACTAGATTTGTTTAATGACCTATTATAACCGGAGCACGTCAAGATCTTAACTATTTACAGTCACACTGTTTTTGAGATGCCCTTGAGATTCAGGACACATGTGATGACTATTCAGCAAAGCTGTTTTAATTTTAATGTACACAATTTTGTTTTATTTTAAAGTTTTAAAATTTAAGGTGACCACAGAAATTGTCTCTATCCCTTTGCTAAGAAGTATTAGCCTCCTAACATGGCCACACTGCAGTATGAAATTTACTGAGTTCAGACTGTTAGACTGCTTATTAGCTCAGGGGAGATCTGACAGGAGGAGTTTATCAGCAAAGCCGAAGGGGTCTGTTGCTGAGATTCCTCTGGTTCTGGGTCAGCCCTTAGAGGCTGAGTTGGCACATTCTGTTCTGATGTTCCTCTGATAGAATCTGCAGTCTCAAGCAAGTGAACTCTGTCTAAACAGCATCCAGGTTATTGACTGATCTCATAGTCGGTTTCCATCTGGGATCCCCAGAGCTGTGACATTGCCCCCAGCAACCTACAATCCTAAATCCCTATCTGCTTGGCAGCTTGCCATCAGAATCTTGAAAACGAAAGATCTTGGAGGGCAACTTTAACTTTCCTGGGGCCACATGAAACTAAAAGTCTAGAATCAGAACCAGACATTGGTTGGAGCTGCAGCTGGATGGATGGCAGTTTGATGGGTGACATGTGGTTCTGTGTTGGAAACAGAATTCTTAGAGAAGCATAGTTTATTACCCTGGGTTTTTACCACTTGTACCTTATCAGACTGTGTGCTCCTTTGATCAGCCTCAGCTCTGTAATAGTCGTATCTTACTTACAAAATTCTCCGTGTCTATATTTTCTCTCCTCTCAGACACTAAGATTTAGTGGGGTCTTCATGCTCTCTGAATCACCTGTGTCTCTCACAATGTCCAGCCTACCATTGCAGGCAGATGTTACAAACATAATCTTTAAATCGTTGTTGCTCAGTTACTCAGTCTTATCCAACTCTTTGTGACCCAGAGGACTGCAGCATACCAGGCTTCTTCTCTATCATTCACCATCTCCAGGAGTTTGCTCAAACTCATGTCCATTGAGTCGGTGATGCCATCCAACCATCTCATCCTCTGTCGCCCGCTTCTCCTCCTGCCCTCAGTCTTTCCCAACATCAAGGTCTTTCCCAATGAGTCAGCCTTTCACATCAGGTAGCCAAAGTATTGGAGTTTCAGCTTTAGCATCAGCTCTTCCAGTGAATGTTCAGGGTTGATTCCATTAAGATTGACTGATTTGATCTCCTTGCTGTCGAAGGAACTCTCAAGAGTCTTCTCCAGCACCATAGTTTGAAAGTATCAATTCTTTGGCACTCAGCCTTCTTTATGGTCCAGCTCTCACATCTGTACATGATTACTGGAAAAACCATAGCTTTGACTATATGGACCTTTGTCAGCAAAGTGATGTCTCTGCTTTTTAATACATACACTTTCTAGGCTTGTCATAGCTTTTCTTCCAAGGAGCAAGCGTCTTTTAATTTCATGGCTGCAGTCACAATCCACAGTGATTTTGGAACCCCAGAAAATAAAGTCTGTCACTGTTCCCATTGTTTCCTCATCTATTTGCCATGAAGTGATGGGACTGGATGCCATTTTTTTTGAATGTTGAGTTTTAGGCCAGCTATTTTGCTCTCTTTCACCTTCGTCAAGGGGCTCTTAAGTTCCTCTTTACTTTCTGCCATTAGGGTGGTGTCATCTGCTATCTTAGGTTGTTGATATTTCTCCCGGCAATCTTGATTCCAGCTTGAGCTTCATCCAGCCTGGCATTTTGTATGACATACTCAGCATAGAAGTTAAGTAACCAGGATAACAATATACAGCCTTGACATAATCCTTTCCCAATTTCGAACCGGTTGTTGTTCCCTATCCAGTTCTAACTGTTGCTTCTTGACCTACATACAAGCTTCTCAGGAGGCAGGCATGGTGGTCTGGTATTCCCACCTCTTTAAGAATTTTCCACAATTTGTCGTGATTCATACAGTAAAAGGCTTTAGCGTAATCAATGAAGCAGAAGTGACTTTTTTCTGGAATTCTCTTTCATTTTCTATGGTCCAACAGATGTTGGCAATTTGATCTCTGATTCCTCTACCTTTTCTAAATCCAGCTTGTATATCTCGAAGTTCTCAGTTCACCTTTTGTTGAAGACTAGCTTGAAGGATTTTGAGTATTACCTTGCTAGCAAGTAAAATGAGAGCAATAGTGAGGGTTTGAACATTCTTTGGCATTGCCCTTCTTTGGAATTAGAATGAAAACTGACCTTTTGCAGTCCTGTGGCTGCTGCTGAGTTTTCCAAATTTGCTGGCATCTTGAGCACAGCACTTTGGTAGCATCATTTTTAGGATCTGAAATAGGTCAGCTGGAATTCCATCACCTCCACTATCTTTGTTCATAGCAATGCTTCCTAAGGCCCACTTGACTTCACACTCCATGATGTCTGGCTCTGAGTGAGTGACCATGGCACTGTGGTTACCTGTGTCATTAAGACTTTTTGGTACAGCTCTTCTGTGTGTTCTTGCCATCTCTGCTTAATGTCTTCTGCTTCTGTTAGGTCCATACAGTTTCTGTCCTTATTGTGCCCATCTTTGCAGGAAATGTTCCCCTGGTATCTCTGATTTTCTTGAAGAGATCTCTAGTCTTTCCCATTCTATTGTTTTCCTCTATTTCTTTGCTTTGTTCCCTTAGGAAGACTTTCTTATCTCTCCTTGTTATTCTTTGGAACTCTGCATTCAAATGGGAATATCTTTCCTTTTCTCCTCTGCCTTTCACTTCTCTTCTTTTCTCAGCTCTTTGTAAGATCTCCTCAGACCACCATTTTTGCCTTTTTGCATTCTTCTTGAACTAAATAAACACATCAGTGAACTGAAGTCACGAGTCATTGTTAACTAGAGAAATAATTCCCATTCTTACCTTTTGTCTCTCTTCACTTAAAATTGCTTCTACTCCTGTCAACCACTAGTCGGGGAGTTGTTACTGAAATTTTCTCTTTTCAGTCAGTGAAAACAGTAATACTGGATGCTGATGATAGCACTAAACTCGTTAGGCCCCATGAGCGGACAGCCACAGAAGTAAGTGCCAGCGCTCTGCTCAGGTCATTGGCACCTGCCTGCACTGGGTACTAGGGATTTTCCTGGTCTCACTCGCCTTCAGTTCTTGGCAGAAATCATTGTGTGTGTGTGTGTGTGTGTGTGTGTGTGTGTCTTCCGGTCTGAATTTTAACTAGGACACTGAATGGTGGCGGGCCGCAGGCAGAGTGGGAGAAGGCAATGGCAGCCCGCTCCAGCGTCCTTGCCTGGAGAGTCCCAGGGCCGGGGCGCCCGGCGGGCTGCCCTCTATGGGGTCACACAGCCTGACACGATGGAAGCGACTTGGCAGTAGTGGCAGCAACAGACAGAGTATTTGAGGGATTAATTGGAAATGACTTTATCCAAGAAATTCATTATATGAAATAGCCACAGGCACCACTGAGCTGCCCATTAGCCATGGAAGGAAGGAGGGCTGTAAATATTGCCAATGTGGTTTGTTGTTATAAAAATATAAAAAGATTTTTGAAGACCCCATGGACTGTAACCTGCCAGGCTCCTGTGTCCATGGGATTTCCTAGCCAAGAATACTGGAGTGGGTAGCTGTTGCCTCCTGCAGGGGAATCTTCCCGACCGAGGGGTCAAACCCAGGTCTCTTGCATTGCAGGCAATCTCCTGCTCTGCACGCAGATTCTTTACTGACTGACCCACCAAAGAAGCCCTCATACTTAACACTAACCAAGTCTTGCTGATTGTTACTAAATACACTTAAAATCTCATATTTCTCTTTTCTTCTTGATGTGACAAGATAAATTATGAAACAAATACAGAATAGAATTTAAATATAATTATGTTGTACCAATGCCATATTTCTTTCCCCCTTGTATATAGTTATATTTTTCAAAAGAATTCTTGGTCTTAAATAATAATAAAACATTAAATCCATAGGCTACAACTAAATCTGAAGATCGAAATGATCCAATGCTTCTTTATAACAAAATGACATTAGCTGAGATCCAAAATAAATTTTCGCTGGAATTCAATGGGAAGGTAAGTAGCAAAATTTAAGTACTTATGTCATTTTCAAAGTTAATGTTAAAATTCAATGATTTTTTAATTTATTGAGATAAATTGAACATCAGAATGAATTTAGATGATACCAACCATTTGACTTTATGAAAAGACTTGAAAAAACTATTCTAAATCATTGTATTTATATTTAATTAGAGCGAATTTCAAAGATAAAAAGCCCTTTCAAAGCAGCTATGGAATAGTATTAGAAAGTATCATAAAAAAGGGTTTGGAAACATTGAAAGTGAAAATCCTTCTGAAAGGTCATTATGTAACTATGGGACTTGGACAGTCATATAATATGTACCAGACTTCTTACCTCCAAAAAAAGAATATTTTATTCATAGAACTTGCCATGTTCTCATTAAGGCCATCTATGGAGGTGTTCAAGGCAATAATGGAGAAATAGAACACAAGAAACAGAAAAATCTATAGGTACCATTTATAAACATCAACTGACATCTTTTTGCTTAGTTGTAATTCCTTAGCTAGTATCTAATAATCTCTTCTAAGCTATGCGTATATTCTGTGTGTGAGCTGATGCACACAATTGGATGATGAAGCAACATTCATAAAATGTACAAACTACCACATTCAGTGATGGGATTCTATTTGGAATCGCAATAAACAATTGCAGTTGTTGTTTTGTTTATTGTCTGATTGCAATAAACAAGGAATTTCTTACATAAAGCTTTTTAATATGTGTTTAATAAGTGGTTTGAAAAAATAAAGGAAATCTAGAAAAGTCATAGCACCTCATACTGAGTAAGTGATCAGTGTATTTATGTACTTCTAAGTAGCCTAAAATATCAGTAATCTTAATTGAAATGTGGCATTTCAGCAATATTTGCGTAGTCTTCACTTTTGCTATCTTTCCTCGTATCCACTGGTGGTTGAATAACCACAATTCCCACCTAAAGAATAATAGAGAAACAAGATTCTTTCTTTCATTAACTCCAAATCCAGCTTCTGAAGTGTGAAAACTGCATGTCTATATAGACCTGACATTGATAGCATAAAATGCATTTTGTTCATCTTCACGAGACCATGTATGTTGTATCATTACCGTTACTTACACCTCTGCTAGAACAAGTTTGCTTTCACTTTCACGTACAGTACAGTCTCCACTGAAGTGTATTCCTGTGTTCAAACGAATTGTCTACTAATATATACTTTTAAGAAATATGCATATTATTTGTGTTTAAATTTTGGCTTAAACCTAGAAAACATTATAACTAAATTTCTTTTTCTCTCATATGGGCAAGACCAAGAATGTGACATTGAGCCTGATTTCTACCATATGACTACTACTCTTAGAGGCTTTGTTCTTGTTCTTAAATGGCTGGTTTAATTCTGCATTTAAATAATTATGCTGCAGAACTAATTTTTATTCAAAAACTGACAGAAGCAATTAAAGAAGAAGCCCAAACAAATATCACAATGACCGTTGTGATAATTATGTAGTGATACAATTGACACTGCAACCATGTCTGACCCTGTAACCATAACTGATTCTTGGAACCAAGAAGGAAAGTCCATAATTACTGAATGTTTTGTACCTGATTTTTTCCAGCCATTCAGCTGGTCAAATTTCACAAATGAAATCATGTCAACCGTGAATATTAATATTCCACATGAGGAAGAAGTGATTGTTTATGCTCCAGAGTATTTAACCAATCTTAAGCTCATTCTTGCCAAATATTCTGCCAGGTAGGTATGTCAGCGTGCCCGTGTCCCCAAAGTTTGCATTTAATATCATTCTTTAGAAGCTTTGCAGCCTCATCTTTTCTGTTGCTGGGTGGTGGGTTTTTTTATACAGAGATCTTCAAAATTTAATGTCCTGGCGGTTCATAATGGATCTTGTAAGCAGCCTCAGCCGAAACTACAAGGAGTCCAGAAATGCTTTCCGCAAGGTGAAGAATAAATCTCTCTTTTCTTAAGACTTAAAGCATAAAGAGATCCATGATTATGAAGGCTTGCCATGTCGATTGCTAGAATGTGGTAAACTTTGCGAAAAGACAGAAGGCCAGATGTTGGTTACTTTGCCTGTATTCAAGCCATGTTGCCTAGGAAAGCCAGTTTTCAGGTGCTCTGTTTTCCTCTGATTACTTTGGCACCATGATTGAATTGCCCTGGAAGGAAGGGCATTTGGTTATTTGCACAGTTCATGAAAGAGGACTGGCTCGGTTTGGTGTTGTGTTCCAAGTAATTTCAGGGCTATCTATCTCAATTAATTTGATTTTTCTAGTACTCACAGCACAATAGACTTACAAACAGATGCCTACATTGTGTGGACTTCCCACTGAGAATACACCTCCCTGGAGATACCCTTAAGACCTTTTGTTAGGCTGTACCCGTATCATTTAAACAATCTTCATTTCGGTCCTAATGTGAGGGGAGAGAGAAAGTCCTTATGTGATAAAGGAGAAATTCTCACAAATGGATTGGTTGGTGTCATGGGAAGGGAATAATTCTGACTGATTGAAATTTTTAATTTTTTACCCTTTAAAAGAAAGTGTAGACATATTTTAAAAATGAAAGAAGATAAGAGCTGTGTTTTGTTAAATTTTCCTTCCATAAATGTATCCCTTTATTGGTACTTAAATGTGTACGCATGCAGTTCTTCTAAGTACTGGAAGTTCAGCAAAAGCATTGAAAAACAGCAGTGTGTTTTCTGGTATACCAGGTCTCTCCCCTGTTACATATATTGAATATTGTTTCATGTTTATGTTTATGCAGTGGCAACAGCATTATTTTGGGATTATTTCCTAAAGTGGTCCAGGGCAGAGCTTTTTTCCTAAAGTGGTCTAGAAGGATATTAACTTGCAATAGCCAACAGTTCTTCTAGGACTTGCTACTGAAAATATACCGTATTTCCAGATCATATATAAGTAATAATTCTATTGGATTACATTTTTTCCTATGCAAGGACATCCTGACGTGTGAGGAGAAGCAATGACTATTCAAAGAATCTGAGACCCAAGAGTAGAGTCCTGTGAAATTTGTGCTCTCGCAATGCTCCGGCCGTCTACGCCTGCTCAGTGCCATTTCCTTTCTCTCCCCCATAGGCTCTTTATGGCACAACGTCAGAAACAGCAACTTGGAGACGCTGTGCAAACTACGTCAATGGGAATATGGAAAATGCCGTGGGAAGGCTCTATGTGGAAGCGGCATTTCCTGGAGACAGTAAACATGTGGTAATGTTTTCAGCACAGTACTCTATCAGTTTGCAGTCACAATAGTCCATCATTTTGCTAAAATTTTACTGATTGGCTGAGAACTTCTGAATTACCATTTGCCATTATTTCCCAATAAATCTTATCCTCCCTCCCCCAAGGGTCTGCATATTTTTCTAATCCTAATATTGTTTAACCCAAAAGCAATTGTCCATTTTCCAGGAGCAGTATATTCACAATACCTAGTCACATGTTCTTATAATATAGTCATTTGTAGTCTCCTCTATTAGCAAAATTGACTAAGAATTATTTTTTCTTAAAAACCAGAAAGTAAATCAGAGTTCATTTGAAATATAAGCCAATACTATATTTTTTATTGTTACTGAAGTGAAGACAAAGGAACTTAAAAGCAAGGTGAAAGAATTTATTGAAATGCTACTTCATGCTTAACTAAACTATTAATAGTAATGACAGCTAGTATTTTATGTTAGTTCTTCTTTTTGATCATGGAAACCATACATTCTAAAGAAGAATTTTATTAATGTATACATTAAGATCTATTCAATCATTAGTGTTAATGGAAGTGCTGCTTTAGAAATATAATTATCCATATATATCCATTTGTTTAGATCATTTATAATTTTATATTTATTAACATATTATTGAATCACATCAACACAGCTTATAATTCTATTTTTCTTAATTTTTATTACAAAAAATTATCTCATGACTCATATTTGCTTTCTATTCTTTTGGTTTAAGGTTGAGGATTTAATTGCCCAGATCCGGGAGGTTTTTGTTCAGACTTTAGATGACCTAACTTGGATGGATGCTGAAACAAAAAAGAAAGCTGAGGAAAAGGTAAAGAGCAAGGTGGAACTAACTACCAAAGAAAAATCTATAAGAAAAGATGAACTTTTAAGATATTTGGGGAAAATCTGGTAATCAAGAATTCTATAAAATAAAAACACACTCTTTCAAGATGTAACATTTCCAGGGACAATTTTTCATTGATGAAGTTTTTTTCTATGATTTTCATCTTTCATTATTTCTTTGCAACTAGCTTCTATTCTCCATGTTCAGCTCAAAACTTTGAAAGGAAAAACTCCTTTTCCTTAAAAAAGAAGTCTTCACAAACCAAGAAAATAAGAGAAATGTCTTGTGTGAATAAGGAAGCATTAAAAGATATTATCAGTGGTTCATATTTTTCCTCCTTTTATGAAACATATTTAAAAGATTTCTACCAATATTCAATAATCTTTAGTGCAAATTTTTAGCTAAAAATTTGTAAACATGTGCTATTTAGTTTTTTTTTTTTAATATAACCTAAGGAAAATAATACGAAATTTCTATTAAGCCAATGTAAGGTCAGTGCATTATTTGAATGCTATAGAGTGTCCTACAGGTATAGAGATGTTGATGGAACTCTTTATAAACTATTCTTATTTACCCCCACTATTCACCTTTTATTGAGATTTTTAACATCTTGCATAGCATAAGCAAAATAGAAATTCTAAGGAAATCCCAGGTTTAAATTTACTATGCCATTGTCTTGATAACTATATACAACTAGAAGGAACACATCCAGTGAAAACTGTATGTGCTTTATAAGCAGTATTCACATGCAACCTGATTATTCCTCTGTAGTTAGAGTAGCAGGAAGAACATACCATTTTCTGAACTTAACACAGAAAGAGTCCATAAATCTATTTATAATAAGAGATTCCAACTGAAGTCTAGTTTTCTTTCAGGATTAGATCACATGGAAGGGTCATCTTCAGTGACCACAGAACCCTGGATGACTCAGATCTAGAATTTGGCACCCCAGTATAGCTGTCTTTGCAGCACTCTGTCTAGCTCCTCAGAAGTTCAGGCTGAATTTGCTCCTTTCATGTTCTAGCTGTCATAACATGGTTCTTTTTGATGTAACCAATTAAATTGTTCTAGATTTAATAATCTCCCAAAGTGATATAAAACTCTGGATCTGCAAGTTGCTTTGTGAAATAGTCCCATACTCAAAAAGTTTAGGCAACACTTCCTGAAGGAAGGCTTCCCTGATCCTACCCTCAATTAGGTTACATGCGTCTAGGGTATAATCTTATGGCATCATACATCACACTTGAGAGTTAATATTCATTTTATTGCCTACCATTCACCTTTACAGTAAACTCTCCATGAGCAGAAATTTTTGCATTGTATCCTCAGCCCCTTACAAAGTACCTGGTTTATTGTAGACCCTAGAACACAAATTGAATGAATAAATAGGCAAAATAATTCATTCTCTTGGATACTTGCAATTACTTAATTGTAGACTCTAAGACGTCCTTCAGTGAAAGAGCCTGCTTCGTGTTTCTGTCATAGTACATGCGTGCTCAGCCTCTCAGAGTTGTCCAACTCTTTTGGACCCCATGGACTATAGCCTGCCAGGCTCCTCTGTCCATGGAATTTTCCAGGCAAGAATACTGGAGTGGGTTGCCATTTCCTTCTCCAGAGGATCTTTCCAACCCAAGGACTGAACCCATGTCTCTTGAGTCTTCTGCATCAGCAGGCGGATTCTTTACCTACTGAACCACCTGGGAAGTGGTCACAGTATTTACCCCAAATATTTTTACAGTATATCCTTTCTTACGTGGTACCTCCCATTTCTGTAGATTTTGTATCCCTTAGAATACCTTTTGGGGAAACGTCTTCTAGAAAATAAAACACCACTAAGAGGGGAGTGATTTATTATGGGCTGACAGTATAGAAAGAAAATAGGCTGGGCCTATTAGATTAGCTGACACATCTGTCTGATCCACTGGGGAAATCCTAGACTCATGAAACAGATCTGTAAAAACACCACATCCATTTGATGCAAAACAAATAACTCAGAGATGCAAGCTTAATACCTCATGAAAAATTTAAATTAATTAAATTATTTAAGAGCAATGTGGTATGATTGAATCAAATATCTTTGAGAAAAATGAGAGAAGTTAAAAAATAGAAATAGCAAGTAGTAAGCAAGTGGGCTTCCCAGGTGGAGCTAGTGGTAAAGAGCTTGCCTGCCGGTGCAGGAGACATAAGAAACGCAGGTTCGATCCCTGGGTTGGAAAGATCCCCTGGAGGAGGGCTTGGCAACCCACTCCAATATTCTTGCCTAGAGAATCCCATGGACAGAGGAGCCTGGAAGGCTACAGTCCATAGGGTCTCAAAGAGTCAGACACGACTGAAGCAACTTGGCATGCACATACACAGACAGTAGTAAGCAAGTGGTAAATATGAGATGTGTAACAAGGGAAAGCCTGTTTTCTACTCATTTAACTAATATCATTCATTTAACTGTAGAAAGTTGGGTACACTAGCTCTGGAGACCGAAACAGAACATAAAAACTCCAGGAACCAATATTCAAGAAGAATATTTAGCACTGAACCTGTAAGCCCACATCTGTTTTCTGAGCCAAATTGGTGAAGTGGAAAGATAAACTACTAGAACAAAAGTTCTAAATGTTATTTCTCCTATAAGATTGAAGAAAAAAGCCTTGCAGAGAAAAAGTTCATAAGAGTAATATCTGTGTTTGTAATACCTTTGTTCCAATACCTGTGGAACAAAGACTTGTCAGTCTGTCATGTTAATTTTCTTGGGCAAGCTTCAGACTTTGAGAATAGGGTATTAGAAGCTAAATTTCAGGACTCTTTTTTATTTCGGAATTCCAGGAAGAAGCCATGGCAAAGATCTCTGTTTAAGTGTGGTCAAATACTCATTTTGTAAACAGTATGGATCAAGTTATTCAATTTCCAGTCAAGGGCACAATCATAACGTTTGCATTTGAAAGTTCATAATCATGCTCACATTCAATATTATAATTTTCATAGGCCTTAGCAATTAAAGAAAGAATTGGCTATCCTGATGACATTATTTCAAATGACGACAAACTGAATAATGAGTACCTTGAGGTAAGTCTTGAAAAGACTCTATACTGATGACGCCTGAGGTTGGGGGCAGTGTCGTTTCTTGCTATGGGGGCCAGAACGTATGTGGGCCTACACCCAGAGCCCTTATTATATTAACACTGAAGCCAGAACTATGTTTGTTTTAGTGTTAGCCTGTTGTTTCATTGGCCTGGTCTGTGTTTGGTTTTTTTATTTCGCTTTCCAATATAGTCCATTTTAAGAGTAGTGATTAAAAACTTGGTGTTGTTTTTTTTTTTTAAGAGCACCAAGGCATAGATATTTAAGTGATGAGCAGGCAGTACTCAGGCTTTTTATACATGCCTGAAAAGTCAAATCTTCAGGTTTCCTTCCAATTTCTAATTATTCCTCCACTGGATTGACCTGGTCATGTCTTCTCTGGAAAAAAAGCATCTATTATTTGAGAGTGAGAAACTGTTTTATTCCTCTTGTGTAATGTAAATGATGAAAGCAGAATTGAGTGAAGTATGGATTTCAGAGTCCACTAAGAGCTTATTGCTAACCTTGCAGTCTCCCCGACAACTTGCCGTTTTGGTGACAAGGTGGCCCTTGCCTAGATCCGGGGATGATGATTTCTAATCTGTTGTTTACTAGCCTAACTGGAGAGTTTGCAAGGCACATTGTCCTCGTTTCTTTTTCCATTGCAGAGAAGCTTGACTTTTTAAAAAATGAGCTCACTGTAGCTTGCGAGTCCTTGGGGCCCTTGTGGCCGGAGTCTAGTGGCTGAGCACACAGCCTCCCAGCTGAACTGCATGGGCTCAGATCTCAGCCATGCCACACCTAACTGGTTAAGAGTATCACCTCAAAGGCAGACTCCTAGGGTTCAAATCTCAGTCTCATCACGGAGTAACCTGGCCAACTGACCTGTCTGTGCCTCATTCTTCTCAGCTTTAACATGGTGATAACAGCCCATCTCCATAAAATTATTTTGAGGATTATAAGAATAAGTGTTCTTATAACACAGTAACTAAGAATGCTGTTATCTGTCATGTAAGGATTGATATCAACACAGAAAAGCTTGTTTGACTCTTAGTTTCATTTGATTAATTAGAAAAGAATACACTGAAGGGATGGTTCAGCCAGAGCAGCAGTGACTTGTATGGAATTAATTAGAACTTAATTTTTCTTTGGCAAGTTTTAATGCTCTCTACTAACTTTATTAAGTGATAATCTCTTAATGCTATTTAGCAAAACTTTGGAGACACGTTTTTAGTATTGCTCTCAAAATTCTTTTAAATTAATACAGTTGAGCTACCAGGAAGAAGAATACTTTGAGAACATAATTCAAAACCTGAAGTTTGGCCAAACTAGACAACTAAAGAAGCTTCGAGAAAAGGTGGACAAGGATGAGTATGTATATTTCAATTTTCTAATATGTTCATTCAGAAGAGGGCCTTTGCTAGATTAAGAACCTGACCTAGAATAATGTTAAAAGGTGGAATGTTCTCTTTCTATTGAGTACTTCTAAGAGCATCTAACAATATAGGAGGATGTAATCGAAATATAAATTTTTTCCTTAAGGTGTCAGACTACATTTGATTTCTTCTCATACTATTGTCTGTCCCTTCTACTTTGTTTGTGGACAGAGCTCCCTAGAACACTTTAGTCTAAGCGGTCCTTAGCTCCTTCAAACCTTTGAGTCTATTACAATACTCAGAATTATCATCTACCCTTAGTCCCACCTACCTTTCTATTGTTCAGCCATCCTTTAACTCCGTCCCCTACCTAACTTGTCCAGGTAACACTTCTCTCAACCTTGTGAGAACCAAATCTGAGCTATCAGGATTCAGTCGCATTCGTAGCTTTCAAATGATCTTAATCTCTGCTTACTAGTGGTGTTAGTACACTATAGTAATGATCAGCTTAATGTTTATTTTTCGGTTAAATGGATGTGTTTAAAAATATTCATCAACATAAGTGCTTATGCACTTAAATCCCTAGAACTATCTGTGTGGACTTTTTCGCACACAGCTCCAAGAGAATAGGAGATCGTTCAGCACTGGATCGTTCAGTGCTGGATACATAGGAATTTCAGTCAAAACTAAATTAATGAGTGAGCAAGTGCAAAGTAAATATACTAACTTGACCTTTGTGGTAACTGACACAATACCATGCTAGTGAAGTGTATGGTTCACTCCTGCATTCCTTTATTCTTTCACTAACATTTATTAAGCGAATATTTTTGAATATGGAGCAAGTCAAGGTGGGAACTGGAAAAATCAAGGGTGAACTCTGATTCAATTCCATTACATTACATTAGTAGAGTGTAGGAAAGGTGTATTATAATAAACTACCTCCCGGAGGGAAATGTGCCAAGGAAGGGACAAAGTGCAGAAGGACTGTTTGACGACAGAGTGTTCTGTTCTCAGTAAACCAGGTACTGGTTGGACAAAATTCCCAGTGTGAAAATGCCAATGCATTCAACCCCTGTACAACATTTTGGACCCTTCAGGTATTCTGAAAAAGAGACCACTTTCTTTTACTGACCTCTCTGTTTACACTGGAGCAAATGTTATGTTATCTGGTACTTGAAACAGGGTGGCAAATGTCAGAGAATGCTTAGTGTCCCAGGTGGGAAAGAAAGAGATTGGGTACATATGGCTTCTATCATACTCAGTTGTCAAATCCTAGCTCTAGAAATTGACAGAAAGTCATCAAAAAGAATACCTTGTGGAAAAATTTATAATCTGAGAAGCTCCTTATAAGTCTGAATGTTTTTATTTCTTTGCAAAATATAGTTACATACTATATAGTTACATTTAATAATTGTTAGCACTTTGTAAAATACCTGTATACAATTATCATCAAATATTCTTTCTGATGGAGAAGGCAATGGCACCCCACTCCAGTACTCTTGCCTGGAAAATCCCATGGACGGAGGAGCCTGGTGGGCTGCAGTCCATGAGATCGCTACAAGTCAGACACGACTGAGCGACTTCACTTTCACACATTGGAGAAGGAAATGGCAACCCAGTCCGGTGTTCTTGCCTTGAGAATCCCAGGGACGGGGGAGCCTGGTGGGCTGCCGTCTATGGGGTTGCACAAGGTCGGACACGACTGAAGTGACTTAGCAGCAGCAGCATTCTTTCTGAAGAGAGCTAATATAAGCTGCATCCACCTGACATCAGAATATTTCTTCATAATTTTAAAAATCGTTGTTGAATTATTGCTTGATGTTTTCTTTGGAAGTTAATATAGTCCCCGTTCCATAATAATTTTGTAGTGTAGTGTGTAATTTTCACTCCTTTTCATCATATGTGTTGATCTCTGAGTTTTTTTCTCTTTACCACAGATAATCAATAGCAAAGACTGTATCTAAGATTTAATGAATGTTTTCTCAATAGCGTGCACAGCTCAGTAGTACTTTTTGGATCCTTTCCATGAGCCTCTGACAGTCAATCACAAGTGCAATATGCCTTTTAAGGTCTTCACTGCAATAAGAGGCTAGTTTTTCTTCCTTCCTCATCTTCTACCTGTATGCTGAGTACAAAGGCTCAACACTTTGGACTGCACTTTAGATTCACCTGGGGAGCATTTCAAATAGACTGATTCCCCAACTCTCCCACCCTAGATTGTGATACACATGCCTCTAGGTGGGGACTCAGGTACTGGTACTCTTTTTAAGTACCACACACCCTTCTCAAGTCAGAATCTTTGCATTAATGTTAACTTCCTTTTTATATTGAATCTTACTTGCTCATATTCAATATTGTGAAATATTTTTACAAGATGATACCTTTAATATAGGAATTTTGATTTTTTTTTAATTTAAATTTATATTGGACTGTACTTGATTTGCAATCCACATGCATGTGGATCCATGTTACATCTCCATTGTGATGACTTATTCAGACATTTCTCATTGTTCACCAGAGTGATTACAATATTTGTCCTAATCTTATCAATCATCTCATAGTCAATCTTGAGCTAATTCTCCAGGCTACCACCTTAGAGAGCTTTTAAAAACACAGATTGAGTCATGTTGTTTTCTGATGAAAACCTTTCAATGTGTTTTGCCTATCTCATGAAGCTTGTACAAAGCTCTGCAATCTCCTGCTCCACACTCCAGAATCCCTTGAGTCACCCTACGCCACAGCATTGTCCCAAATCTCCAGACACAGGAATTACTTTAAAATCACCACTCCGTCTCTTCCTCCTCCTTATCCCTTACCTTGGACCACTCTTTCTACTCTTGTTCATTTAACAGAAACCTACACTTAGTATGATTCTTCTTGAGTGTTACCTCCTTACTCATGCATCCCTTACATTTTTCTCTTCACCTTGTCCTTGTATGATACCTTACACATATTTTACTCACAGCGCCAGTATATTATGTTATATTTAGCTGGAATAGCCCTTCTTGAAAGAAAGCAAAAGTCATGTATTTGTATCACCAGAGATTGAACTTTGATGAATAGAATGTGGACCTTCCTTCAATGATGATAGAGTGAATGATTGATAAAATAGTCAATTTGTAACAGTGCTGATAAAGTGAACTCAGCCACTAAAATAAGTACTGATAAATCCAAGCATTTCACCATCATTGTTGGTGAATATGTCCAACATGATCTCTGTTTTCTCTGCTTAAGAATTCCAAAAATTGAGAACGTCAGGAAGTCTGAGTGTGATATGCCTAAGTTAATCATTTGGCTCAAAGGACCTCCTTCTGACCATTCAGGCAGCTGGCAACTGCAAAGGACAAAGATTTAAATTTAAAAGGCTGTTGGTTCATGTGGTTTCTGAGTACTTAGCTGATGTTTCCAAAATTACCTCAAACATCATGTTCTCTGGGGACTTAATGACAGTTTGTAAATAACTTCAAGCACATCATGTTATCAAATAGTAATAATGTTAGATTGAAAATGTAATATCCATTGGCAAAATTACTTGGCGAAGTATCTGAAATAATTTACTTTCAATAACATGATTATTCACTTAGAGTCTATGGAACAAACATAAACCTCTAAAAAGAAACAATATACTAGGACAAAATAAAGTGAATTCCTTTTCTTAATTTCAGACTTGACATTATTTTGTTAGTTTCTCAAGACAGAATTTTCTGTAATATAATTTGGACAGATACTGCCAGTCTTGGTAAATTATGACTGTTGAGCATGTGGAATTGCATTTCATAAACTACAATGACTTATTTCATTGCTGCATCTTTCTTGCCGTTATACATCAAAATAAAAACAAGCTGACAGTAATAGCAGCCAACTCAATAAACATTTTGCCAAATAGCTCCAGTGTGCAAAGTACTGTGCTACGTTGCAGAGGATAAAGAGATGAGTAAGACTCAGAGCTAGTAATCTAGTGGAAGAGGAAAGGTATGTAACAACGAAAGCAGATGAAAGGCGGAGTTGGCTGTTGTGATTACAAGACAACAGGCTGTTAGGATAGCACTTTTTTAAACCCACAATTAAACCTTTACCGATTAGTAAAACTTTCTCTGGAAGGAACATGTCAGCATTCAAAGTAATGTTGAGGTGAACTAGAGCAAAACAAGCAAAATGATTGATTCATTTCTTCTCCTTTATTGCTTCAAGTCTGCTGTTTTTTTCTAATCTGGACTAACTGGATGTTTGCTAGTCCCTGAAATAAGTGGTGCTATGGAGGTTGGCGGCCAACAGCTGTGGCTCTGTGTGGTTCTTCCTGAAAGACCAACAGTACCAAGAAGAGTGGCTGGTACCACTGTAGTTTTGCCACTGCAGTGAGCTGCTATCCCCTTTTCAGTGTCTCAGTTCTGCCAGTTACTATCTGTAGCCTTTTAAAAGCCTTGAAGTTTCACTATTTGTAAAATGAGCAGGTTGATTTAGACTGTATAACATCTTTAAGGTTCTTTCCAGCACTAAAATTTTAGGGCCCTTACTGTGATGTTTTGATAAGAGATAGCATATTAAAAAGCAGAGACATTACTTTGCCAAAAAACGTCTGTCTAGTCAAGGCTATGGTTTTTCCAGTGGTCATGTCTGGATGTGACAGTTGTACTGTGAAGAAAGCTGAGCACCAAAAAATTGATGCTTTTGAACTGTGGTGTTGGAGAAGACTTGAGAGTCCCTTGGACTGCAAGGAGATCCAACCGGTCCATCCTGAAGGAGATCAGTCCTGGGTGTTCATTGGAAGGACTGATGGCTGAAGCTGTAACTCCAACCTTTGGCCACCTCATGTGAAGAGTTGACTCATTGGAAAAGACCCTGATGCTGGGAGGGATTGGGGGCAGGAGGAGAAGGGGACAACAGAGGGTAAGATGGTCGGATGGCATCACTGACTCGATAGACATGGCTTTGGGTGGACTCCGGGAGTTGGTGATGGACAGGGAGGCCTGGCGTGCTGCGATTCATGGGGTTGTGAAGAGTCGGACATGACTGAGCGACTGAACTGAACTGAAGATGTTTTAGTCCTTGACTTTTCCACAAGTGACCCAAGAGAGAAAGACCATATTCTTGTGAGGTAGGGATGTACCTCACTTCTTCCTAAAGTATCTCTTCTGCTATTACCCTTCAGTGATGTTTCTAGACTCAGTTTTCTAATTAAGTCTTGTATCATTGAACTTGAATTTCAAAAGAATAGCTATAGAGGATTTCTGTGAAGAAATGAGATGGCCCAGAGGTGGAAAATTGATAAGACTCATCCAGGGTGGGCATTTAGAGTGCTGAAGACTTGGGACACAAGTGACCCTCCATAGTGTAGATGTGTGGGAAGATACGCAATGCAGATAGTCTGACTCAGCAAGTGCTACTTAGTCAGAAACACTAACAGGCTCAACCTGGACAAGCCGCTCTGGTTTCCTGTGGCAGTATCTGCCCTGATGTGCTCATTCTACACCTATGATCATAGATCAAAACATTAAGTTCCACCTATTTAGATTCCCATTAAGATAGCAGACTGTGATTTTTCAACACATTTTTGGATTATAAGCAAAATATATCTTATCAGTAAAAAAAAAAATTTGCATTTTAATTAGCACCCAAGGAAGGTTTGTTTCAGAGGAGAAAGAAGAGATAGAGAAGGAAGGCTAATAAGGTAAAGATTTAAACTGAAGAGCTTTGCAAAAGAAGTCTAGAACTTGATACCAGTGTGCCCTCTTGAGAGGACAATGCCCAGATAGCGCATGGCTTCTGGTTGGCACGAGTCTCCACAGTCTGCATGGAGCAGGGCCCCACCTAGGCTTACCACCCTTCACCCTTCCAGGACGAGAAGAGTCAGTGCTTTTGGGGCTTGAAGGACTCATCGGTATCCCAAGACCTAAATGAGTGTGCATGCCTGTCGTGTTCTCAATATTGTGCTAAGCCCTAGAGATGCTTTAAGAACAAAGCATGAAATCAATAAGTGGGAGTGGGACTCCTTGGAACTTAAAAGCTTCTGCCCAGCAAAAAAAAATTTAAAGGCAACCTAAGGAATGGGAGAAAATATTTGCTAATCACATATCTGGTAAGGGATTAATCTCCAGTATATATAAGACACTCCTATAATTCAATAGCAGAGGAAAAAAAAAACCCTAATAACCAATTTTAAATGACCCATGAACAGAGGAACCTGGTAGGCTACAGTCTGTTGGGTCACTAAGAGTCAGACATGACTTAGCAGCTGAGCATGTCCCCAAGGATTTGAATAGACATTTCTCCATAGACATACAAATGGCCACCAGATAGATGGAAAGATGCTCCACATCACTAATCATCATGCACGTGTGCTAAGTCACTTCAGCCACGTCCGACTCTGCGACCCAATGGACCATAGCCTACCAGGCTCCTCTGTCCGTGAAATTCTCCAGGCAAGAATACTGGAGTGGGTTGGTATGCCCTCGTCCAAGGGAATCTTCCCAAGGGTCAAAGGGTCAAACCTGTATCTCTTGTGTCTACCTGCATTAGCAGGTGGTTTCTTTACCACTAGTGCTACCGGGGAAGCCCCACTAATCATCAAGGAAATGCAAATCAAAACCCTAGTGAGATGTCACATCACTCCTGTCAGGATGACATATTGTTAAAAAATAAATGAAAAGACAACAAGTATTGGCAAAAATGTGGAGAAATTGGGACACAATTGGTGGGAATGCAAAAGGGTGCAAAAGTTATGGAAAACAACATAGACATTCCTTAAGAAGTTAGAAAAAGAACTGCCATTAAGACTCAGTAATTCTGGGCCTATAGCCAAACTAATTGAACTCAGGATCTCAGAGAGACATTTGCACTCCTGTGTTCATAGCAGTACCATTCACAATAGCTAAGATGTGGAGGCAACCTCTTTCCCTCAACGGATGAATGGTTGGAAAAAAAATCTGTGTATACAATGGAATACTACTCAGTATCTAAAAAGGAGGAAATTATGCAGTATGTGTTGATGAACTTAAGAAAATGTGCTCATTGAAATAAGCTCAGAAAGATAAGTACTGCCTGATTCCACTTATATGAGGTTTCTAAAATAGTCAAATTTCAGGAAATCAAAGGAGGGAATCGTTATTACCAAAAGCTGGGAGGAGAAGGAAATGAGGAGTTATTAATCAACAGGCAAAATATTTCCAGTTAAGCAAGATGAATAAGTTACAGCATTGCGCCTAGTGTCAACCATAATGTACTATTTACTTAAAATATATTAAATGGATAGATCTCATGGCAAGTGTTATTGCCATAATTTAGAAAAAGGACAAAGCATGAAACGTTGCTGCCTTCTTGGAGTCACTATTTCATGAGCTAGACAGACTATTGAATAGACTTGTAATGTCATGTTATGTCATTGCTAAGGGTTATGTAGGATGTAAGAGCTTTCAGTTCTTTCCTGAAAGATCCCAAGATTATTCTCAGTCAGGAGAATAAACACCAAAATAAAATTCTAACAGAAAAAAATCTACCCACCCCTATTATGTTCCAAATTGGGGATTTCTCTGAATTTGAGATATCGCTTACATGAGTACACACATCATGCTTGTAAACACATATAGAGTTACTGAAGACTAAGGTGATTGGGTCTTGTTGCCAACTTATAACAATACACAACCAACTGATGACTTCTAAGAAGAAAATCAATGATTTTGGGGGTTGGTTTGTTTTGTTTTTTGGGGGTTTTTTGGTTGAAAGAGACGTCGATTCTCTTATTGTGCTGTTAAGAGTAGGAGCCTTGGCTCTCACTTCCAAGGATCAGGTGAATCACTCAGGGTGCTCGTTAACAACTCAAAGGACCAATTGATTGAGGCTCTTTGGTCCTACTGTGCTTTTGCCTTTGGATAAAATATTGTACTTTATGCAGCAGCGGGAAGAGCTTGTTCTCTGGAACCAGGGGGCCGAGGTGGAGGGTAGAGAGAGTGAGCAACCCTGAGTTAAGATGCCTGCTCTGCCGCTTATTAATTGGGTGAACTTAGGCAACCACCATGATACCTCTGAGCCTCAGTGGGCCCTTTGTAAGCTGAGGATGATAGCATTTACTTTTACGTTGTGAGGTCATTGTTGTGTATTGTGTAGTGTGCTTGCCACGTAACTTAGGTGTTCATTAAACAGTAGCCATCGTTACGAATGGGTCATGATGAGACTTCAGGGTGGTGTATGAGCCAGCATCCTAAAGCCTGTTAGGGTGAGGGGCAGCCCTAAGTATGAAGTTATGTAAAAATGAGCACTGGGACTTCCCAGTGATTCAGACTCCGCACTTCCAATGCAGGGGCCATGGGTTTGATCCCTGGTCGGAACTAAGATCCTAACCACAGTATAGCCAAAAAATAAAATAAATCTTTAAAAAAGATTAAAAATGTGAGCACCTTCATTTTTAAAGAGGTTAGCAAGGAAATGGCATTGATTTTTGTAATGAAATTTTATGCTTGGTACCGATCGACATGTTAAAAGTAGGGGATTGATTGGAAGATGAGGGTGTCATATTTCTCCATAGTTTATTTTTCCCAGTTGTATCACTAACTCTATAAATAAATTAGGAAAAAGAGTTTGATCTATAATGTACCTTAGTTTCTATACATGAAAATTGAGGTATCATCTGTCTTATACGGGTAGTTTGAAAGATGGATGAAAATATATAGAAAACTTTGAAGTCTTGCTGAGGGGATATTAATAAATATAAAGAATTACGGTGGTAATTACCATTACAAATGAGAATTCTCCTTTCTAGAAGTCTTTGAGGAAGACAGAGAAAACCATTGTATTGTACTGCTGATTTCAAAGGAATTGCTTCAAAGGCACTAGATGCTGAGAAATTAAATGTTTTCAGGGAAAGGAGCATTCATGATTTTGTTGTTTAAAGGTGTTTGTTTTAAAGTTACACATTAACGAGTGAAAGAAGTTTTATTCCATATGTCTTGCATTCCAGTGGGTTTATTATGTCCAAGAGGCTATAGGATCAGGGTGTAGACTTCCGTTTTCAGTTCCCTGGGTAAAACGGTGTCCTTTGCGTTCATCTCATCACCACTTAGGTCCCTCAGGGTAATTAAGGGGTGGGAGGGAAACGCACCTGCTCCGCCTCTCCAGGAGATTGCAGTTGTATTTACCAACTGCACTGTTAGTCCAGCTTTGAGGACCTTGCTGCTTATAGTGGCCCTTTGTTCTGCTGTAAGCGTCCTCAAACCAGAAGGAGATTACCTGACAAAGCCGTTTCTCAGAAATGGAAAGTAAAGTCTGCTCACCTCTTGCATCCCCACCCTTCACTTTATACCGCACGTACCCATCCTTCTGCAGCCACGCAGTGGAGGCAGGAAGAGAAGTCACAGAACAGAGTGACATGCACTCTCTCTCAGGTCCAGTACCTGCTGCAGGAGATGCTAGTGTCTGGCCTCTGTACTTTAAAGATATCTTCAGGTAGCCTGCACTATCCATTTTGTTACTGGACACTTGGTTCTCTCGTTAGTTGTGCATTTTCTCTTTTCTGTGCTGCTGTTCAGGGTCGCATTTGTCTAGTTTCCACAAATGAAAGCCTCTCCTGAAACTCTGAGGCTGCATCCAAATCAGAAGATCTTACAGTTTTTGTTATATCACCATTTACTTTAAAAACTATATTCTTTGTCCTTTAATTTAGCTTTCTGTTGTAACATAGTGAGATATTTCATGATTGACCACAAATATTAGACACTGAGTCTGTCGCTACTATCATCACTTTAAGATGAAATGATCCAATTGCAGTACCTCAAGTTCTGGTCATTCCCAGGGACAAAGTGCCCTGTGCTTTTGGATCTGGATAATTGCCCGGGGGTAGTCTGAGGATGCACTGTGAAAGATCGCAAGGAAGAAAAGGCAAACACTACACACTTGGGCTCTGTGAAACTAACCACCGTAATTCTAATTTTATGTGAGTGCTCTGTGGTCATAAATAGCTACCTATTTTCTTGAAGGTGTAATTCACAATGGACATTTTAATTTGTAAAGCTTTCCCTGCTAAGAAGTTACAAACATTGATCAAAGTGCAATTTTAAACAGAAGAGCTGGAAAAAAAAATCATTAAAACAACAGGTGGGATATTTATTTTTACAATAGCAATAAACATGAGATGGATAATATAAACTCCATTCATCTATGTCTGACTTTTGAGATCTGTTGCTATCTGCAACATCAGTTTCCTGTATCTAGTTCTGTTCCTCTCTAATATACTAATTTAAAAAAGAAAACATTTTGAATTGGCACCTTTTGTGTTCATTATTAGTACTGTGCCTGAGTGCAAAATCAACAATTTGTATATTATCTGTGATTACCTACTAATGTCCATGCAGAATATATTATCACTAAATCAGAAGTTCAGAACTGAACAACTGAGGCCTAGAAATATGTTAAAGTAATTTTTAAACAATTGAAATTCTAATAAGTATAAGCTATGTATGCATAAAATCTGTTATGTTGGGTATCATCAGGGAGGAAGAAATTTTCCTCTACCCTTCCAGGATCTTTTGCCTGGTCTATGAATTAAATTGACATGAGACAGATTAATGGGAGAAAAATCAAGATTTAATACCGTGTATACACAAGAGAGCCCTAGGAAAACTGAGTAACTTGCCAAGAAGGCTGAACCCCTCACCCTAAGTACCATCTTCAGCTAAAGACAAAAGAGGATGTTGAGAATAGTGGTTTGGGACATCAAAGGGGAGGAAGGCAATTCACGTGAAGATGGAAAATCAGATGTTTGGGAAACACTTGTTCAGTGGGTCATGCTGTCACAATGGGATACGGGGTGGACTCTGATCTCTAGGCTCTGTCTGGTTCCCCCACCACATCGGGCCCATATTCTCTGAAGATTCCTCTGGTGATGGCTCTTTTTCAGGAACAGGCCTCCTCTACCTAAACTTTTTTAGGCAGTTGTGGGGCAGGTCAAAGTTTCTTCCTAAGTCTTTGGGAGATTTGTTTTCATCTCAAAATTACCTTCATGCCAAAGAGACTTTTGGGGGTGGCGACTTTTGCTGTCTTACACGTTCGGAATGTTGATGACACGTCAGAAATACCTCTAAAGGCACCATGAGGAACAGTGTTTCTCCTCGGGAGTAGGGTCAGAGTGTTTCCTGTTTTCTGCCCCTGCCAGATAGCCTTAAACCGTACGCGAGTCCTGTGGTTCTGTGTGAATTTATGTAAACACAGTCCTAACGCATCATTTTTCCTGATCATGAGTTTTATTTGTGTTATTTTCTTTCATAGTACTGTTTGGTCACACAAAATCAACCTTTCCTCTGTAGCTTCTGATCTCAAGATTTTAATCTAACATCCCTGGGTTTGCAAATGCATGTTTTTAATTGTGAGTCACTACAAAGCATGTGGGAAGCAAGTCAAGTTTAATTAAAATAAATAAAATTGTATGCTTATAATCATCAACCTGCAAGATTAAAATATTGATGACTCAGCTGTGGTGAAATTAGGGAGAACTGAAATATTGGTCATGCCATCCTGTTTGAAAATGTTTTTCTCTATTTGAAACAACAAAATCAAACTAAAGAAGAAACACATTGATTGAGCATCCCCCCACCCAAACCCTCCATCTTCAAACTTATTTCCTTCCTAAAGAAAAATTCCCAGAAATTCTATCTGAATTATTTTTATCTGCACAAACTCTATCTGGATTTTTTAAGTCATAAATCCTTCATATGAATGTCTTAGTCTTATTATTGGAGGTAAAACTCATGCTTAATTAGAATTTATCCAACAGTTGTTATATGTGGCCCTGTCTGAGTTACTTTTAATAGATCAAAATAGGCCTTACATCTGACATCCCAGAGTAGTTACTGAAATTTTAACTAAATTGCTGATTTGGGCAGCTGACTTTGGACTGCTTACCTTGCAAAGCAGGGTCTGGAAACAGTTCTGATTTAACCTCATTGTGCTAATTACTGTAAACTCCTTTCATGAGTAGGATAATAATTGTCACTAGAATTATTGCCCTAAAAGTGGAGTAACTATGCAACCATTAGTTAACAATTTATGGTTGTCTTGAGTGTATGTGTGCTGACATTTAAGAAGGTATCAGAATTCAAGTAGTATCAGTTTTTCAATTGACACTTTCAATATAAGGATATGTGTCTATTAATGAGTATATAAGCATACAGCCTATCAAGACGATATTACTCCTGTTGCACAAAAGTGCTTAACAGTGGTTGTTGATATGCAGTCTTCATAACATCTTAGCAGAAAGACATGGGAACACTGGCTCCATCCTTTAGCTTACCGCTGCTCTCAGGCTGTTGTTTGGAGAACTGGATTGTTGGTTTTTTTCTCACTCACTCTTGTATAAGTTATTTATGCTTCTTTATCATCTCCTCGACTAGGGTCTTCTGAAGTCAAGAATTGTGTTTTGTAAAATCTCTAGGTTCAATAGAGAACCTAATTCATGGCATATACAGACAGACAGATTTATTTAAGAATCACCTGGATTTCATTTTGCAGTCGTTATACAAAAATATACCTTTATTCACTTACCTGTCATATTTTTTAAAAAAATTTTAAGCAATAATCAGAGTAGGCACACTACCCAAAGCTAAATACCTGTCAAGGGGATCTCTTAGTCCCCAAAAAGGCTCTTTGTTAACTATGAATTTAAAAAGTTTAAATATACCTTTAGCAACCTGAAATTTGCTGAATTGAAATTTTAGCAACCTGTATTTCTATATTCTGTCAACTGTTCCAGAATTGTTGGCATAGTCACCTAGTATCAGCAACACAGAACTAAATAAATTTCAATATAATTTTAATCCATTGCCATTTCCAAAGAGATGCGTTAGAATGGGTTTTGCACTGTGAGATGCCATCATTAAAAATTTATGCAAATTAAATAACAGATTGCAGACCTGTGTATAGTCTCATTTTTCAAGAAGTGGAAATGTTTTTAAATGAATTCTCTCATCTAGTGAATTAATTTTAATTTGTTGATCATATTTCAAACAGAAAATTAAAATTCATCTTGGAATAGTGATAATGCTTTTATGGTGGTGAACAGATTGACACAGATAACAGTATCTTTTGTAACAAGTTCTTATGTTTTCTATAGGTGGATAAGCGGAGCAGCTGTAGTCAATGCATTTTACTCTTCAGGCAGAAATCAGATAGGTAAGGTCTATTCTTAAATAATCGTATAATATTTCTCTGTTGGTCCCACGCGTTAGTGCTTTGCATGACCAATTTATTATATTCCCTACAAAAGCGCTGTTGAGGCTGAGTTACTGATTTATTGAATATCCTCCTTGGAAGTAAATGTATCCATGTACCTCTTTTCACTATAATAGCAAAATTTAAATCAGTATAAGTCACATTAAGTGGTTTTTTTTTTATAACATTCTCATTTATAGCTAAATGGTTTATCTTATTGCTAAGTACTTTTATTTCAAACTGCTTTTTCAAAAAAATTCCCTTATAGCCCCATAAAGTTATATTAACTTTAGGACTTTCTAAGCATCAGCATCTTAAGTGGTTTAAGTTTCAAGAACCAAAGTTTCCGAAATCTGATTTTTTTCTCAGTTCTCTATGCAGGCATTGGTAGAGATGATCCTGCTCTGTATCATTGTTTTTTTCCTAGAAGGTTCTAAGAGAGAGGCTCAGAAAGTTGCAAAGTCAGTTTTACTAGGTTGAACCATGTGGAATTTCCTTAACCACTTTTGATCCAAAAAAAAATTTATGTTCACTAGTAGTAATATCACATAAATAAGCATGGAAATTAATACTTCAGTGAATAATACTATGAATAATGAAATGGCTTAATAAAACAAAGATATATTTTTTTCTCTTCCTGGGAATACCTTGACATCTTGCAGCTCTCTTTTAAGTATCTTACAAATAGATATATTTCCCCCCCACCCCAAGGGTTTTAGTATGAAGAAAGACAACCAACTGATTTAGTACTTCAGTGGAAGTATTCTAAATAGTATAGCCAGTTTCTCCAGGTTTGTTCAGTCCAGCCCTTCATTTCTAAGTGTAGTTAAAAATCAAGTGGGAAGCTAAAGTTTGATGATACTTCTTCCCATTGCTTTTAAAATTAGTCTGATACATCACCCAGCTAGTAAAATGATTACCTGAACCTAGGTCAGAACCTGTTTAACGATCAACTCAGAACCCGTGCAGTCTATCCTTCGTAAAGTATTCCTAGAAATCATTCAGACCTTTTCCTGGAAGTTGCTTGGTCGTGTCCAACTCTTTGTGACCACGTGGACTGTAGCCCTCCAGGCTCCTCTGTCCATGGAATTCTCTAGGCAAGAATACTGGAGTAGGTAGCTATTCCCTTCTCTAGGGGATTTTCCTGACCCAGAGATTGAACCCAGTCCTTCTGCCTTACAGGCAGATTCTTTACCATCTGAGCCACCAGGGAAACTGTTTATTATTGAAGACCTCTGCTTTTTCTGTGGAGAGTTTCACTTGGAGGACCTCTTTGATATTCAGTAGTTCTGTCGGGCGTGAAGTCTAGCTCATTCTGCTGCTGCTGCCGTTTAATCACTAAGTCGTGTCCAACTCTTTGCAACCCCATGGACTATAACCTGCCAGGCCCCTTTGTCCATGGAATTCTCCAGGCAAGGATGCTGGAGTGGGTTGCCGTTTCCTTCTCCAGGGGATCTTTCTGACCCAGGGATCGAACCCACATCTCCTGCTTGGCAGGTGGATTCTTTACTACTGAGCCGTCTGGGAAGCCCCTCGTTCATTCAAGACTTAGACTAAATAGGATAATTGACTTTTTAAAGGATTCCCAAGGCAAAGTGAGGCAGCCTCAACTCCATTAGGTCAGACTAAAGGATACTGCTTTATGTTAATCCAGCTCAGGATCCTATCAGACCTAGTGCTGAATCATCCCCAAGAGATCGCTCTGGCATGTTCATCCTCAGTCCTCTAGAGCAGGTCAAGACAGACTTCATTTGTCTCTAAATTACCCTTGTTCCTGAAGTTGGCTCAAAATTGGTCTGCCTCAGAGATTACCTGAGCAGAGAAGACCTGGGTATGTTCTCATTTTGAATTTAACACCCTCAAACCAAACAAGCTACAGCAAAAGGAAAAAGAAGTTAAAAGTGGCCTGACGTCTCACAAAGCGGACAATTATCATCTGAATAATCAAGAATTGGCTGTAATAAACATTCTTAATGTATAAGAAAAACCTCTTAAAGATGCTTAATGTAAATTCCTCTGATGGAAATAAGAAATCTGAAAAATTGCTAACCTCTTTTCATATGCTTATCTGCTAATAACAGCAGTTCAGAGAAAGGGAAAGTGTCATGCATGAGAACGCTTTGACGTGTACATTTTCTCCTTGACAATTCATTTAAATCTCCAAAATGGGGATGGTCTTAACTAAAAACAATTGAAAATCCTGATTTCTCACTTTCTTCTTCATAACAGTGTATTTGTGTGCCTATCCATGCCTATCCATACCTAGATATGTAGCTTTTGCAACACTCTTTTAATGGATTTGATATCATGTGCATCACAGAATTAGAGTTGGTACAGAATAACATGTCTCATAAATGACCCTCCCACCTTCACACAAATCCCCTAAAGTAGATCACATGTAATTTCTTGCAGGATTGATCTTTTTATGTTATGGTAAAAAAAAGAACTTGTTTTATTATTATTATATAGGGTGTTACTTTAATAATAATAATAATATTATTATTATATTATTGTTATAATAATTATAATTATTCTAATAATATATTATTATTATATTAATAATTTCTACTTTTTTATTCATTTCCCACCACTTTTTGTCATAACTCACACATGTAGGCTACATTCCAATTTTTATGCCTCCTTGCCCCTTCTCAAAAGCAAAAAGTCAACTTTCAGGACAGGACGGCATGCTGAAAGTGTTAAATTCACTTGTTCCTCTTCCTTGTGTAAATGCACCAGAGAACTTTAGGGACCTTTCGTGTCATTAGAAAAGCTCCACTTGAATGTTTTGTCAAGTGTTTCTCTGTAAGTTTCAGGCACTATCCAATCATCTTATTAAACTTTCAAGTCTTATCCAAGGAAATGACAAGTCATTTGAGAAGTCTTACTACTGCTGCATTCTCCTTTCTCAGTAACAACAAAATTCTTTTCCAATTTTAGGTAATTTATAAGTAATTTATGGTATATTCAGCCTGGGTGATCTATGACTACCTTGACATAATTAAACTTTCTAAAATTGTCTTACTCATTCTTAAGACTCTTATTTTCAGACTTGAGAATTAAGAGTAAATTTTTCCAAACATGTTGCTATTTCATTTAATATAAAAACAATGTTTAATTTTTCCACCAAAATTAATTTTATCTGATTGCACTCTTGAGCTTTACATCAAAGATTCTAAAATTGAGCTGCTTGCAGCCTTAAAAAAATAAACCAGGGAAGTGAGGGGATAGGCATGGGGAGAAACACTGTCTCTTGTTTCATGGACCAATGGTGTATTTAATTAGCTAACTTATTGACAATCATGAACATAAAAAATGCACAACTCAGCAGTTGGTTATTATCAACAGTTGTGATGTCTACTAGTAACAATGATAAGACTAGTCAGTAAAATCCTCATAAATATTTAGCTGACAGAGTAAAAGGAGAAATCAGGATTTGCAAAGTTGAACTTAAAGACTAGTATTGAATATGAGCCATAAAAATCTTATCACTTGCCTGAAAAATGTGTATCAGGGTATAATTAAAGCAGCAGGATCTTTATAGTTAATGTTTAGTCTTAACAGTGTGTTTCATAAGAGCATTTTATATAATGGATGGATTTTAATCAAAGTACATAGTGTGGGAGATAGTCCTCACTTTAAGTTAATAAAGTACTGCACATAATTTTTATACTTCAAGCTAAAAATAATTTCTTGGCACCGTTGATAGCTCAGGCAGCTACATGTGACGTATAATGTTCATCAGAATTCTCCAAGGACAAAAATTTTGTGTGTTTTTTTTTTAACTTAGTCATCTTGATTGTTAAGACAACTTTCCAGATATTTTTTAAAGATCTAAAGAGCACTTAAATTGCTCAGTGTATATTTTAAAGTCTCTTCTGTAAATAGCTCATATTTATCCCTGAAACACTTGCAAGTTAAGGTCATACTCACCCCAGCTGAATGACAAAAAACAATATTTGCTACTCTATGTTAACTAGGTCTTATGTTTCTAAAAATAAGGGCCTTTCTTTTGTGCTCTTAATGTTCCATGCAGTAATAGCCTAGGCCTTTGCATGTAGTAGACGTTGATACTAATGATTTTTTTATTTGTGCTTGAAGAACATATTGCTTCAGTGGATACTAAAATTTTACAATGTGAAAGATAAAATCTCAAAACTATGAATGCTATGAGGGAAGAGGGGCGCATAGGGGAGGTGGAGAAGAACACCATTGAGACAAAGGCCAGGAAGAATATGCTGTCTTTCATTAGGGAACAATGATAAGCCATCCAAGGTGTTTTAGCAGGATAGTGATAATGACGACAGTGGCACTTTAATTGGCAGGTAGGATGCAGTAGATTTAGGATAGATTGCAGTTGGGAGAGACTGGAAGTAAGAAAACCAATTAGGAAATTAAGTAATTCTTCAGGTAAGAAATGAGAATGTAAACTCAGAAGGCGGCAGTAGGACTGACAGGAGGAGACAAGCAGAAGAAATGCTACTGGAAGTCCTGACTTTTTCCTTACTAGATCATGTAAGGACTTTGTACAAAGAAAGGAGACAAGAAAGATAAATAGAAAAATGTTCACTGTGGGTGACTGAGACTCTTCACATGCTATTAGCAGAAATAATAAAGTCAAATGGCTTAGAAGGGAAATGAGGAGTTTGATGTGTGACACATGAAATTTAAACAGTGCGAAATGTCTTAAGTATAGAAAATTAGCTAGTTAAGACAGGTGTCAGTGTAGATATAAAAATTACAATTCATTTATTTACAAGTCTTTAGGACACTGTAGGAAATTCACTCATTCACTCAGTTATTGATTTATTCAGCACATTTCCTGAATACCTGTTATATTCCAGGCACTATCCAATTTAAGGTGCTAGAGATAATTAAAAATTCAAATGGACTCAAAAACAAATAAATACATGTACGTGCAAACAAATCTATGCTCTCAAAGAGCTAATACTTGAGGTGCTTTGTGGAAGACATGAAAAATAAAGGACTAAACAACCATAAAAAAATAGTCACTTGCCTTAATGAAAATTTAAAGAGGTTATGTGATTAGGGGTAATTTTGATTGTCTCCGTTTATTTACTAAGCTATTGTAGATGGATAAATTGTTAGACACGTTAAAAACAATACTTCTGTTATTAACTATTTCTTGCAAATATTTGCAGTGGAGAAAAGACCTTCTGAATGAGATGGTAATTTTCCCTTGCTCTAAATTCCTTATAGCATAAAAACAATTTTGACAGATGTTATGCAGTCAGTTGTGATTATAAATCACAGATATGGTGCACTCCAGGATAAACTCTTTACTGTCATCAACAATAAATGGCCTGGGGACTTCCCTGGTGGCCCAGTGGTTAAGAATCTGCTCTTTCACTACAGGGAGCATGGGTTCGATCCCTGGTTGGGGAACTAAGATCCTGCTTGCCTTGGCGGTACGCCCCAAATAAATAAAATATAAAGAAATAACAGCATCTTAATATCCTTTTTTAAAAAACCAACAGGTGACTGGCATTTGTTTCTGTCACAGAAGGTTTTTGTATACATTTAAGTGAAACTGGCATCCTGGAACGCAGCTTGGCGGGCAAATAGCCAATCCAGTGCCTGTCGTTACAGGAAAACCTACACGCAGTCTGTAACCGTCTTCTTTGCTCCTAGTCTTCCCAGCTGGCATTCTGCAGCCGCCCTTCTTCAGCGCCCAGCAGCCTAAGTCACTGAACTACGGGGGCATCGGCATGGTCATAGGACACGAAATCACCCATGGCTTCGATGACAATGGTAAAGTACTGCTGATGCTTTTATTTGCCTGAGATATACCCTAGCAAACCTAATTAAGAGTTAGAATAATGTATCAATATAAAACACATTTATTCATCAGCGTATCATTAGCCTAACAATCACTGCACTTTTAATGTTCCTTTTAAATTGTTGCTTTTGAAGATCAGAATTTTCTTAAAGTGAGGTTTAGCAATGTGTGCTTTTTACTCTGACAGAATACAACAATATCCACATTGAAAAGACACTGATATTTATCAATACTAATGATAATGTTTGTTCTTATTTCATGATTATGTCCTATCTCTCCAGAATTTTAGAAGGCAGAGTCCATGTCTTAAAATTAGATGTGAACTCAGAAAGTAAGGTGCCCCCAGGATTTTTAAACTTCCTGTGGTCAGAGACTTTTTGACTGCGTCTCACACCTACCACCTAGTTCACAGCCTTGCAGACAGTAGGAAATTAAATGTTTACATGCTGCCCCAGATAGCAAAATAGATTTCGAGTTTCAATGAAATTTGAGAGGAATAGAAGTAAAGACATGAGATGTGTAGAGAGGTAGGAGTTGAAGCTGTAACAGAGGAAGAAAAGGAGACAGGAGGGATATACTGCTGCTGCTAAGTCGCTTCAGTCGCGTCCGACTCTGTGCGACCCCATAGACGGCAGCCCACCAGGCTCCGCCATCCCTGGGATTCTCCAGGCAAGAACACTGGAGTGGGTTGCCATTTCCTTCTCTGAGGGATATACTAAGGGTCTGTTAACTCAATTAAACTCTATAGCAATCTTCACAGGTAGGTATTAATACTATTTCCATTTTTCAAACAGAAAAATATAGAGACGCATAAGACTTGGTCAAAGTTACAAAACTGGGAATTGGTGGAACCAGGATATGGGTTCAGGTAGTCTGTCTTTATAGCCCTTACCTTATTCACTACATCATAGGTAACTGTTTAAAAGATGACAAAATCAAGTGTCAAACATATAATGTATATAGATGCTGCTGAAGATCAAGAAGGAGAAAGATCAATGTAGTTAGGATCAGCAAGAAAGCTCCAAGGGTAAAGGTGACTTTTTGTTCGTGCTTGAAGTAGGACAAAACTATGAGTCTGCGATTTCTAATGAAGGGTTTGAGATAAGAAATGAATGCCATAGTGAAATACTGACCTCTTTAAAAATCTCAGAATATCAAAGTAAACAGACTTAGTTCAGGCAAAAATCATCCACCAGAAACAAGTCATGATTTCAGGAGTATTTATCTGGTGGCCTTGACTGAGACATCAACAGCCAAGTGGGTGAAGTTGGATTAATCTGGATTAATACTAGGGCGTATCAGCAAAGAGAGCCCTAGTGACCTGGTTTTTATCAACCCTAGATGAGAAAGCAGAACAGTTTATCTACTCATCTGTCCAGTTTAATATTCTCTTGCATACTTGGTATTTCAGTCCTTGCACTTTGAATTAAAGATATCTTATTGCAACTCTTGATGTAATGAGTTCTCATTTTACTTAGATAAATATATATTCCAGGCAGAAATTTTAACAAGGATGGAGACCTCGTTGACTGGTGGACTCAACAGTCTGCAAATAATTTTAAAGACCTATCCCAGTGCATGGTGTACCAGTATGGGAACTTCTCCTGGGACCTAGCAAACGGACAGCATGTATGTCGTCAGCCTTCTCTTGAAAAGTTGTATTCAATCTTAAGTGAACTACTGATGCTTTCTTAACAATCCAAACATAGTTAAGGATCTTTAAGTGTCTTTTGTTTTTTTTAACAGCTCAATGGAATTAATACCCTGGGAGAAAACATTGCTGATAATGGTGGTATTGGCCAAGCATACAGAGTGAGTAATAATATTTTCTTTCCATTTTAGTGGTTAGAGTGCATATTGATCACATTTGATCATTCATTTTAAAGCCTTTTGCAAAAGGTACTTGTAACAATAGAAAATTGAAAATACACAAGGAGAAAGGGGATTATAAATATGCTAATAAGAAGGGGCAATACAGTTGATAGGATTGAGCTGAATACCATTCTCTAAACTTCAAAGAGACTAAGGAGAAAAGGAAACAGAATATTATAATGGCAGAATTGAGGAGGTATGCAAGTTCCATAGAGGAAGCAACATTTTTCTAAGAAATAATCTCTGAGATAGTTTTTTAGAAAAGATGGTCTACAAAAAGGTTTATTATAGAATCATTCATTGATGTACTGAGCAGGACCCTCAGTTTCTTGGCAGGTGAAGCAGTATTTGGGAAGATTAATCAACATAAACCCAGTCCAATTACAGTGATAGTGAAGGACTGAAGTGATATGGTTCCTGCATGTGGCCTTGTAATGGTCCATACCATAAACACAGAGGAGTATATTGCTGGAATATCCCTTAGAATCTCATTTAGGCTTGCATTCAACAATACTTTCTGAGGCCTTCACTCTGTGTTTGGCACTATTCTTGGTGCTAGAAATCCAGCTTCAAACCCTTTATAAAAGATGCCATTATTTGATGACTTGAACCAGGATTAAAGGTGGCCTAGCAGATACTATGTGCACAAGAAAAAGTAGAGTTTTTCACAAAAGAGTGGGGGAATAATGGTCTTGGAAGTAAAGATGGAGTGAGTATGATTTTGAGTTGTTTTCCCAACCCTGAGACAGCCCACATGTGGGAGAAAAAGGCAGAGGCTACTTGAGAGGGCACAGGGGATAAGGTGTCCACAAGATAGAATCAGGCTACTGACATGATGGATGGAATATTCACTGTAGTGGAGGAAGATGTAGTGTTATTTGTTCACCACAGAGATGTTTGGGTTGGAGGGGAGAAGAATCTTAGCGGGTGGGTCAGGAAGAAGGAATAATCAGAACAATGCGGACGAGGTGACTGGTGAGGCCTGTGAATTGGCAGTGACCCAGGATGATCAAAGTGTGAGGCTTGGGAGATAAATCTGACTGAAAATTTTCCAAAAGAATGAATCCCAGCCAAGTCCTGGGGGATGGTAGATTACTGCTTCTTTGAATATTTGATTTTTTTTTTTTAAACTGGATGCCAGACATTGTACATTTTACATCTTTGGGTGGAGAAAATTTTTGTTCTCCTGTTAATATTCTTGAGCTTTATTTTGCGGTGCAGTTAAATCCCTCAGAAGTGGCTAGATCCTTTTAGATCTTGCTTTTACATCGTGTTAGGTACATCTGGGGTCGTGCTCAGTCTAGGGATAGTTCTTCACTGCTGAGCAACACCCTACTGTGTGAACCTAGCGGTCTTCCAGGCTTGTGTCATGTGAGTACCAGACATTTCATCTCTAATCCTTCCCTGCAGTTCCCTCCCTAGCCTTGGATAGTTTGCCCACATGTATGCTCAGGTACTCGGCTGAATATTGAGGGGATATTTGAGTCTCTTTCTCTGCATTTTCTCCTCTTCACCCTGTCCTTGGTGTCCTTGAATTCTCAGTGCCTTTTCCTCATCCATTCAAGAAGTCCACCAGGCTCCTGGGGTTTCCTGCTCTATTTTGTGGTCCGGAGTGCTCAAGTTATAAGCTGGAGCAGTCACAGGGCTCCTCTTGTTGACCATCTCCTAGAGATCAGTGTTTGCCTGATGTCTAGTGTCATGCAAACCATTGCTTAGTAAATTTTGTCTATCATTTGGTTGTTTCAGTGGAAGGATAAATTCAGTCTCAGCCACTCCATCTTACCTGGAAGTGGAAGGCATTGACCCTTTTAATACTCCATGGTGATTCTAATACACACCCCGATTGAGAATCACCGCTGTAAAAATTTGGCCAAAGTCTGAGTTAAGGATACTTCCATGGAGCTCCTCATGTAGAACAAGTACAGGTTTATAATAATGAAGCAAATTACAATTGTGCAAATATATTATTATATATGAAGTCTTGCCATGTAATACTCCCTGGTAGATTGTGAACTCCCTCAGAGGAGTAGGTTCGTCTTTCCTATATCCCCAGCATCTTTGCACATTAGAGATGCAGAAGATCTGTGTTGATGGCAAGCAAGAAGAAATGAAATATATCTTCTGTGTATCTAATTATCACCTTTCTTTGTATTCAATTAAAGCTAACACATCTCAGAAATTTGTTGTCAATCCCATTCTTAAGTATATTTTGTAGTGGAAAACTATATTTTCCAATAGTGTCTACAAATCCTTAATAATTAAGGACATTTCCTGACATTCCAGTAATCTAAATTCCTTCTTCGTGGGGTGACTGAGGTTCACTTTATGGCCCTGTCTTCAGGGGCCATAATTGCTCATCCTTATTCTTAGAATCATATGGTGGTAAACCTCTTAGGAATCTCAGGAGACTCTGTTAACTTTCTGCAAGAATCTCTCAAATGAAATCTGTTGTGAGTTTCTTTTTACTGAGAGTGATAACCCAGCCCAGTATAGCAATTACAGATTCTCCTGGCTACTCTTTCTTCCAACTGGCTAGACTATAGAACAACATTTAGGTAAGTTTTTCATCACTTATGTAAATCCATCCTTTCATTCAGTTAACATTTGTTGATTTTCTGACATTAGCTAGGCTTTTATCATCTGTTAATCATTAATCTTATTCTTTTCAGAGTATTTGTAAGTAAATTCTAGTTTTCTTTCTAATCCATTAAATACTTGAAGGTTGCCATAACTAAATGTATTATTGTGATGATTCTGATATAAAAGGTTAATTACTCGGTCACATGATCTTCAAATAGGTTTATGTATAAATTTAGAAATTATAAACATCATGTTTCTGTTTCATTAACTGCCTAGGCCTATCAAAACTATGTTAAAAAGAATGGTGAAGAAAAATTACTTCCTGGACTTGACCTAAATCACAGACAACTGTTCTTCCTGAATTTTGCCCAGGTATTGTTATCTTTCTTGATAGATAGATATGAAAATCATTTTAAGTTATAATTTCATACTAAGTTAGATATTGCATACTGAGTTTTCTTGTTTTAATCAGTTGTGGCAGAGCATTTGATTGACTGACTTTCATTGTGTGTAACAGTCTATCAGACCATATTAATGATAATTATGTTTCTGGTTGCCCATTATTAAATGTTATTTGAAGAGTAATTGGTTGTGGAATGCAGAATTTCTATTTAATTTTTGCAATAGGAAGTTTGCTTTTCTTCCATACTGCCCAAACAAATAATCCTTGATGCAGCCTGAGTTCACTGCTTTCCTTTGTCTGTTCCTGTCCCCAGGTGTGGTGTGGAAGCTACAGGACGGAGTATGCGCTCAACTCCATTAAAACAGATGTGCACAGCCCAGGCAATTTCAGGTGTGTGGGTGTCAGTGGTGTCAAAGTGCCCCGGTATTGGCTCCGTGATTTCAGATTTGGAGGCTTGTTATTGACTGTGCTTCTGTACAGTTTGGAAATCCAGTGCTTTTCTTTTTCCTTTCTTTTTTTTCTGAGGGTCTCAGAAAGAATTAACCGAACACATCAAGATAAATGTCATGTTTACGCAAGCATAGCCTTGACTGCTCTTATCCTCAGGTTGTATATGACCTAGGCCCAGTTGTTGATGAATTCCAACAAAGATGTCACCTCAGAAGAGCGGCTCTATTTAAAGCTAGCAGAGACATTTCTAAGAGGCTACAAAAGGCAAAGCCCTAGAACCAGTGAGTAGCTGTTCCAAAAAGATTTCCATTCAATACAGAGGAAAATTTTCTAGTAATTAAAAGGTCCCAACGTGAAGTAAAGTTGTTCCCAAAACTCCAGGAAAGAGTATGATGAAGCAGAGTTCAGAGAACAACCTGGCAGGGATGCTGGAGAAAAATTCTGTGCAGAGGAGAAGGTTGAATTATAAGGCATCTAAAGTCCTTCCCCATTCAGAAAACCTAAGAGAACACCAGATTGAAAGAAGATCAACCAACTATCATTTGAATGTTAAATTGAATGTTAAATATTAAATTTACACACAATGTAAATCCTTGTGTGTCTGTTTTGGGGCCGAGTTCCTAATTCCTACCCCTTCCTCAGGTACTACACTCTTAATCACCGATTTGCTGATCAGCAGCAGCATCTCTCAGGCATAAATGTGTGAGAAACAAATTAAAAATTCTGTAGGCTTATTGGGAAACAGTTTGAGAACAAAAGAAAGCTAATGGGCTAATTTTAAAAGCTTCTCCTAAAACAAACAGAAACATACTACCCAGATCATTCACTCCTGAAAAAAATACACATTCAATTGTGAAATAATAAAAAAGCATATTTAAAATTAAAGAATTTACTCATCTTATTCTTGTATCATCATCACCATTGAGTATTTGCCTTAACAGTTCTTTCACATTCATTCATTCAACAATTGATTATTGTATGCCTATTATATGTATGGTGCAAACTAAATTTATCCTTGCTAGGATGTACAAATTATGTCCTTTTTTAGATAAAAAAGTGAAGTGTTAGTTGCTTAGTCATGTCCATCTCCTTGCAACCCCACAGGCTGCCGCCTGCCAGGCTCCTCTGTTCATAGAATTCTCTGGGCAAGAATACTGGAGTGAGTAGCCATTCTCATCTCCAGGGGATCTTCCCAACCCAGGAATTGAACCCCGGTCTCTTGCATTGCAGGCAGATCCTTTACTGTGTGAGCCATGAGCAGCATAATCCCTGAACCAATTCTCATTATGGTTTTGTAATTTTTAGGTCTTTCTTTTTTTTTTTTTTTTTTATTTTTAAATTTTACTTCCAGTTTTATTGAGATATAATTAACATGCAGCACAGTATAAGTTTCAGATGTATAGCATAATGGTTCAAATTGCATACATCATGAAGGGATTACCATAACATTAATAACTTTATTGAACTTCTATCGTCTCAAATAGATACAAAATTAAATGGAAAAATACATTTTCCTTATAATGAGAACTCTTCCGTCTTACTCTCTTAACTGTCATGTGTCACATACAGTAGTGTTAGTTTTATGTCATGCTGTGCATCGCATCCCTAGTAGTTATTTATTTTATAACCAAAAGTTTGTACCTTTCAACTATCTTCATCCAGTTGCCCTCCCCCTGATAACCACAAATCTGATAGATTTTCCTCTGAGTGCATTTCTTTATTTTTGAGTATAATTGACTTACAATACCATGTTAATTCCTGCTGTGCAACAGTGATTCAATAGCTTTACTTTTTTAAAGTTGTCTTTTTCCTTACTGAAGTCTTTAGAAGTTAAGGTCTAACAATCTGGGGATAACAGAGTATTTATAAGCTCACACAAATCACCTTAACAATCTAATCTGTCAAAGCTTTATATATCCTATATATATATCCTATATATCCTCATGAACCAAAGCATATATCCATAAAAAGCCCAGGTTAATTTAAGTAATTTTAATACAGTACTTTGTATGTACAGCATCCTCAAAGAACAAGGGGTAGCATATTAATTTTTTGACAGCTAATGTATGTCTCTTGAGTATTACCATTCTTATTTTAACCAGTAAAATTTTAGATTAAAATTTCTGTGTTTAAAATAAATTTTCCAACTTCCTGCCTTATTAACACAGTATCCTGAAGAAAACCTAAGTTTTCTTTTTTGATGATGCAGATTTTTGTTATGAGTAATACTTATGGTTTCACTGTTTATTAGGTTAGCAAAGACCTCGAGGCTGTAACATGTAGAGTTATTCCTACACTACAGAGCCATTATGGTGATTTTTTTGACTTTTCAGTTAAGATTTTTTTATTAGGGTTTTTCTACTTGTTGTCTCTTCCCTAGTTTTTTTTTTTTTTTTTTTCTTATCATGAAATTGCCTGCCTTCAGCCATCCCATTTCTTCATTCTTGTTGGCTCAAAAAGTGTATTCTACAGTTTATGGTAGAAAATGACTGCAAACCTTGAATTAAGAAAAACGCTGAGTTCCATTCAGGGCTGCCATTTATGAGCTTTTCCTTAACCTCTGGGTCTCAATTTCTTGATATATAAAATGAAAAGTAAATTATAATGATAGTTGCTTGGAGGGTTAATGTTAATGTATATGAAATCTCTATTATATGTATGTGCTTGAAAATTAGTACCTGAACTATTATGTAGGAGAAATATGACCAGAATAAGAGTTCCTATGAATAAAGCATATGGATTTTGCAGTCATTCCCTATTAGCTGACAGTCAAGGGTTTTGGCGTTTTTTTGTGTGTGTTGTTGTTTTTTTTTTCTCATTTCTTATGTCTGCATAGTTCAAAATGTCAGTAACTGATCACCAGAAAGTGATCATATAGGTAAACAAGGAATTTTTTTCTACACTCAATTTTAAACTGAAAACAGTATTTTGTTATAAATATGTGAAATTATTTGCAACTTTTATTTTATTTGTTCTGGCCCCAAAGATACCTCTTTGACTATTTTTCATTCATAATAAGAGAAGTATGTGTTGATTTTTTATAAAAGGGTAAGTGGAATGCCAACCTTTTTTCCAGGAAAATTATTATTTTCTCTGGAGATAAAGGGATTTCCTTGGCAAAAGGTTGAGGTCACGTTTAGTTTTGGAAACAGGCTGCTTCCTGGCTGTACAAAGTCAAATACATTTTTTTTAAAGAACCTTAAAAACTAATAGACACTGAGTTGCTATTGAAAAATTGTGCATAGTGGTTTCTGTAGAAATATTCCTGAAGTGGAGGGAGATTTTGTAACTTTATGCTTAAATAACCACACTTTCAAAAGTATGAGGCCAGGTATAGTTGCTATAAAGTTGGATCTGTAGAACCATATTGTGTGTGTGTGTGTCTGTGTGTGTGTGTGCTCAGTTGCTTTGTCCTGTCTGACTCTTTGCAACCCCATGGGCTGTAGCCCACTAGAATCCTATGTCTGTGGGATTTTCCAGTCAGGAATACTGGAGCCAGTTGCCATTTCCTACTCTAGGGGATCTTCTCTACCCAGGGATTGAACCTGCATCTCTTGCATTAAAGGTGGATTTTTTTTTACCACTGAGCCACCTGGGAAGCTCCCAAACAACATTAGGTCTAAGCTATAATTATTTTATTCCTCCTAATTAAAGTCTTATGTACTTTAAACTTTAGCATTTAAAGTAAAAACCTGATATTCTAGAATTTTAAATGACTTCATTTGGAAATCTAGTTTTTGTTAGTTGTCTGCATTCACTTCAAAGAATGGTTGCTGTGATACTACTTATTATACAATCTATAAATGAATTTCTAAGGTTACTCAGATATAATATTTCTGTATAAGATATAAGGGTTTGGTCATTTTTTAAAGTAAATCCAAATAGACAAAAATGATACCCATGTCTGCTTCCTAAATAGTAAGGGTGCTAATCTAGATACTTAGATTGCTTGAGATCATCCTCCAGTCAGAATAAAGTGTATTTTATAGATCCCAGTAGTAGTAGTTTAGTTGCTCAGCCCTGTCCAACTCTTTGCGACCCCATGGACTGCAGCATGCCACGCTTCCCTGTCCATCACCAACTCCCAGAGTTTACCCAAACTCGTGTTCATTGAGTCAGTGATGCCATCCAAACTTCTCATCTTCTGTCGTCCCCTTCTCCTCCTGCTCTCAATCTTTCCCAGCAACGGGGTCTTTTCAAATGAGTCAGCTCTTCGCATCAGGTGGCCAAAGTATTGGAGTTTCAGCTTCAACATCAGTCCTTCTAATGAATATTCAGGACTGATCTCCTTTAGGATGGACTGGTTGGATCTCCTTGCAATCCAAGGGACTCTTAAGAGTCTTCTCCAGCACCACAGTTCAAAAGCATCAATTCTTCGGCACTCAGCTTTCTTTCTTCAGTCCAACTCTCATATCTACACATGACCACTGGAAAAACCATAGCCTTGATTAGATGGACCTTTGTTGGCAAAGTAATGTCTCTGCTTTTTAATAATGCTGTCTAGGTTGGTCATAACTTTCCTTCCAAGGAGTAAGCGTCTTTTAATTTCATGGCTGCAATCACCATCTGCAGTGATTTTGGAACCCAGAAAAATAAAGTCAGCCACTGTTTCCATTGTTTCTCCATCGATTTGCCATGAAGTGATGGGACCAGATGCCATGGTCTTAGTTTTCTGAATGTTGAGCTTTAAGCCAACTTTTTCACTCTCCTCTTTCACTTTCATCAAGAGGCTCTTTAGTTCTTCACTTACTGCTATAAGGGTGATGTCATCTGCATATCTGAGGTTATTGATATTTCTCCCAGCAATCTTGATTCCAGCTTGTGCTTCACCTAGCCCAGCGTTTCTCATGATGTACTCTGCATATAAGTTAAATAAGCAGGGTGACAATATACAGCCTTGACGTACTCCTTTTCCTATTTGGAACCAGTCTGTTGGTCCATGTCCAGTTCTAACTGTTGCTTCCTGACCCGCATACAGGTTTCTCAAGAGGCAGGTCAGGTGGTCTGGTATTCCCATCTCTTTCAGAATTTTCCACAGTTTATTGTGATCCACACAGTCAAAGGCTTTGACATAGTCAGTAAAATAGAAATAGATGTTTTTCTGGAACTCTCTTGATTTTTTGATGATCCAGCATATGTTGGCAATTTGATCTCTGGTTCCTCTGCCTTCTCTAAAACCCACTTGAACATCTGGAAGTTCACAATTCACGTATTTTTGAAGCCTGGCTTGGAGAATTTTGAGCATTACTTTGCTAGTATGTGAGATGAGTGCAATTGTGTGGTAGTTTGAGCATTCTTTGGCATTGCCTTTCTTTGGGATTGGAATGAAAACTGACCTTTTCCAGTCCTGTGGCCACTGCTGAGTTTTCCAAATTTGCCGGCATATTGAGTGCAGCACTTTCCCAGCATCATCTTTTAAGATTTGAAACAGCTCAACTGGAATTCCACCACCTCCACTAGCTTTGTTCTTAGTGATGCTTCCTAAGGCCCACTTGACTTCACATTCCAGGATGTCTGGATCTAGGTGAGTATTCACACGTTGTGATTATCTGGGTCGTGAAGATCTTTTTTGTACAGTTCTTCTGTGTATTGTTTCTACCTCTGCTTAATATCTTCTGCTTCTGTTAGGTCCATACCATTTCTGTCCTTTATTGAGCCCATCTTTGCATGAAATGTTCCCTTGGTGTCTCTAATTTTCCTGAAGAAATCTCTAGTCTTTCCCACACTATTATTTTCTTCTGTATCTTTGCACTGATCACTGAGGAAGGCTTTCTTATCTCTCCTTGCTATTCTTTGGAACTCTGCATTCAAATAGGTATATCTTTCCTTTTCTCCTTTGCTTTTCACTTCTCTTCTTTTCACAGCTATTTGTAAGGCCTCCTCAGACAACCATTTTTCTTTTTTACATTTCTTTTTCTTGGATAGATCCTACACCACTATTAATGCTAGTAATGTTTTCCACAGCTTAATATCTAATATTTTATTTTTAAAAGAATATTCTTTCTAATGATGTATTTAGGCATTTTAAAGTAATGTGGCTCTTTTGTTCCTTATTATTCTATGATTGGGGCTTCCCTGGAGGCTCAGCTGGTAAAGAATCCACCTGCAATGCAGGAGACCCCAGATTTGTTTCCTGGGTCGGGAAGATCCCCTACAGAAGGGCCAGGCTACCCACTCCAGGATTCTCGGGCTTCCCTGGAGGCGCAGCTGGTAAAGAATCCGCCTGTAATGCGGGAGACCTGGGTTCGATCCCTGGGTTAGGAAGATCCCCTGGCGGAGGGCATGGGAACCCACTCCAGTATTCTTGCCTGGAGAATCTCCATGGACAGAGGAGCCTGGTGGACCACAGTCCACGGGGTCACAAGGAGTCGGACACGACTGAGTGACTAAGCACAGAACAGCACATTCAGTGACTCAGCATGCCTAAGAATACTGATGTTTCCTCCATTTACCTTAAATATTAGCATTTATTTCTGGTATTTTATACATGGTGTAGATTTTAGTGGCCCTTGTAGAATTTCTTTTAGCACTTACTAATCTTTAGCTCATGCCTGGAAATCTATTCACACACTTATTTCTTGATGAATTTATAGTGAAACACATGTGGACTAATGTGACCTTACCTTAAAAGAATCATGAACGTTAGTTAATGATAAATTTTGAACAGTTTATTCATGAATGAAGCTAGTTAACCTTGTAGCCCTGTTGTCTGTTTTAAAAAAGTGGAAAAGATTTTCAGAGAACTCATAAATTGTTAAAAGCTCATCCAGTAATTAAAAAAACAGTTAATTTCAAGTGGGAATAGTCAGATATGTAGATAAAGTTCATTCTTGATTACATGATGTTCAACTCCACATCTCTTAGATGTTTTCAGTATTTCAGTGTTTATTTGCCAAGGTAGTAAACAGTAGGAATTTGATAAAATAGCAGTAGTATATATTTTATATAATAAACTAAAATTTTCAAGAAAATTACTTTAGGAAATAATAAAAGATGTTATTGTCTCCTGTTATTATAAACACAAACAGTGCATAGTTTTCATATAGCATTTAAAAAATTGATGAAATATGATCCTATTCTTAGAGAGAAATTTACGTTAACTGATAATGTATCCACTTTTTGAAATAGATTATTTATGTCATCCATCCCAAGAGTTGATGTTATAAACAACGAAGCACTAATTAGAGTCCTAGGAAAGTAAGTGAAGCCCTGGTACATTGTTGACCTAATGTTTCAGAATCAGATTATCTAAACTGAAGTTTTCGGCTGGAAAGAAAGGACCTGGAATGGAAACGGAGGGCTGAGTGTTCCTTATTTTGGGTGTCATTGCATGGCCAACTCCCAGTTGTGTATAGTGGGCTTTCTTGTTTTGAGGTATATTCCTTTAAATTTCTGTAATATTTTTAAGAGAGAAGTAGAATTAAGTCTTGGGTTTGGACATTTTTACTGAAGTACTTGTCCCCATGTGGTAATATCTAAGATAATGATCCCTTGAAAAACTTTTAATAAAATAAGAGCAAAGAGAGCAGCTCTTCCAGCCAGTGATGCTCAAATGCTCATGGCCCCATCCATCAGGAGCTTGCTCCTCAGTTGGAGGAATAGTCAGGCCACCGGCATACTGTCCCTCAGCGAGCACTTCGGGCTTCTAATGAAGGAGAGGATCAGATTAAATGAACCAAAGCCCTGCTCTAACTCCGAGTCTGTGAGCCTAGAACCTAAAAGACTAAGTGCTGCCATAAATCCCTGATTTCTGAAACCTTCCTATTGTTCTAGTGTGATCACTTTGACCAGGTATCAAGTAAGTTTGTTCATGAACTTTCAAGTGTAAGAAATGACACGTGGGCATTATTCTTATTATTAATCAAATTAATTCAAACTCTACCCTACGCCAGGAGGTGAGAAATTCAGTTTCAGTCATTTTCAGTGTCCTCCTTCTTAGGGTCCTACAGGAATCCAAAGGGATCTCATGAGCCTAGAAATCAAGGAATTACCTCCTTCTCTGGCCTGCCATGGGTGCTGGCATCCTTGCAGTCCTCTCGTCCTATCTGAAGTCAGGTGGCTCCATTTCCTCCCATTGGTCATGGTCAAGCTAGGCAGCAACCACTGCTCTTGATGTTAAGTCTCACTGACAGCCACGGACCATCCTATTCAGGGTCCTCTCTGGACCCTGCTCAGAGAGGCAGACACGTCCTTGTCATTCACACAACCTGCCTTTAATGGGCCTCTCTTCAGGCTTGAGAAGACCTCCCTCTTCAGCCAGTGAACAGATAGATGTAAATTCTTCTGCTCTACCCCTCTCCCCTACCCAGCTTCATGCCGGGAAGATTCCTTTTGATCTTTAATACTGCTCTGAGTGCATGCATGAGAGATCGTTCAGTCGTGTCCGACTCGTTGCAGCCCCATGGGCTGTAGACCACCAGGTTTCTCTGTCCATTGGATTCTCCAGGCAAGAATACTGGAGTGGGTTGCCATGCCTTCCTACAGGGGATCTTCCCAACCCAGAGATCGAACCTGTGTCTCCTGCATCTCTGGAATTGCAGGTGGGTTCTTTACTGTCTGAGCCTCCGGGGTAGTCCCAAGATTGCTCTAGGAGTCCTCAAAAACATACAACCAAAAAAGTTTACATCCTCCCTGAATGGGAAATTTGAGAAGTAACTGATGTGGTGATGGGTTACACATTAGGAAGTAGGACTTGAATGAAATAGGGGGAGGAAATGCTTTCTTTCCCTCCTGTTGGTTCATTGTAACAAATAAACCAAAAACACTGAGCTTTGCTTTTCTTCATAATGTCCTATTACTCTCTACATGTAATCACCGTAACCAGGTGATGGGCTCATTCATTATTTCTGGGCTCATTTATTATTTCTGGAGATCTGCAATAAAAGAGGACTGTGCTAAGCTGTGAGGGAGCAGCAGGGAGCAAAGTATACTCCATATGTTGTCCTCATTGAGATTACAGTGTCGAGAGTATGTCAGGAAGGAAAGAAGGAGGAAAAGAACATCACATTTCATGACAAGTGCTGCGATGGGGCTGGTACAGTGAGAGGGGCTCATGTGGACAGTATTCCAAGAAGGCCTCTAAGATGATGTGTTGAAGCAGGGGCTGAGGGCATGTTAGCCGCGTGGTCAATGGGGAGTTAGCCGCATAGTCACTGGGGAGTAAGTTTGCAGGGAGTGGGGTCGGCAGGCACAGTAGGGCCAGACAAGGGCAAGAGCTTAGCCAGTTTGCATAATGGAAGGTGGATCCATGTAGTTTGAGCCTAATGAGGAATAGGGGGAACAGACCATGAGGAGGCTGGAAGGTAGGCTGGAGCCATCAGGACATTGGAGATGATGGAGAGGAGTTTGGATTTTCTTCAAGTCCCTAGAAGGTTATAAGTAAAAGGATTACTGATTTAAATACTTTTAAAGTTTTATTGGGGCATAGTTGTTTTACAGTGTTGTGCTATTTTCTGCTGTACGGCAAAGTGAATCTGTCATACATATATCCCCTCTTTTTTGGATTTCTTCCCCATTTAGGTCACCACAGAGCTTTAAGTAGAGTTCCCTGTGTTATACACTAGGTTCTCATTAGTCGTCTGTTTTATACATAGTCATGTATACATGTCAATCCTAGTCTCCCCATTCATTTGACCCTCCTTTTCCTGCTTGGTGTCCATAGGTTTGTTCTCTACATCTGTGTCCCTATTTCTGCTTTGCAAATAGATTCATCTGTACCGTTTTTCTAGATTCCCCATATATGCATTAATCTACCATATTTGTTTTTCTCTTTCTGACTTACAACATCACTCTGACTGCTGTGTGGAGAATGGGTTAGCGCGGGAGAGAAATGCTGGGATGTATACAGGTCAAAAAGGAAATGGCAGCCCACTCCAGTATTCTTGCCTGGGAAATCTCATGGACAGAGAATCCTGATGAGCCACAGTCCACGGGTCTCAAAGAGTCAGATACAACTTAGGAACTAAACAGCAACAGTAATGCGATTCATATATCTGCCATGTAGGGAGATCTCAGCAAGTTAGAACATGTTCATAGTCTTCTGACCACTCCAGTCTGCTTGCCTCCTAACCCCACGCCCCCAACCCAAGGTGGCTGAGATGGGATGGTCCCAGTGGAAAAAGAAGGGAAGGAGCTGGTTCATGGTTGATGGGAAAACATCACCTCTCCATCACTGTACTGACCCGTGCGCTTCAAATGCTGCTGGTGCCAATAGTGGGTTGGACAGTGTTGTTTTTACCCATTGGGGTTCAGAGATAAGAGGAAATTGGCATTTTGCCAACCCTTCCCAGTTACTTAGGCTAAATCCAGTTTCTGATATCTATGGTGTTCTTTGAGGGGAAGGGAAAATAATTGTTATCTTCCCTATTAAATCAACAGATACCTATTTAAAGTCTATCATAAAGTTACACTGTGATACCTTTCAAGATATGTTCAGTTCAGTTCCATCGCTCAGTTGTGTCCAACTCTGTGACCCCATGGACTGCAGCACGCCAGGCCTCCCTGTCCATCGCCAACTCGCAGAGTTTACTCAAACCCATATCCATTGAGTCAGTGATGCCATCCAGCCATCTCATCCTCTGTCGTCCCCTTCCCCTCCTTCATTCAATCCTTCCCAGCATCAGGGTCTTTTCCAATGAGTCAGTTCTTCGCATCAGATGTCCAAAGTACTGGAGTTTCAGGTTCAGCATCAGTCCTTCCAATGAACACCCAGGACTGATCTCCTTTAGGTTGGACTGGTTGGATCTCCTTGCAGTCCAAGGGACTCTCAAGAGTCTTCTCCAATATCACAGTTCAAAAGCATCAATTCTTCGGCAAATAGCTTTCTTTATGGTCCAACTCTCACATTCAAACATGGCTACTGGGAAAACCATAGCCTTGACAGACCTTTGTTGACAAAGTAATGTCTCTGCTTTTTAAGATATCATAATTTTATTCTTTGACCAGATTCTTCTTAAAATAACTGCACTTCCAAGTTTGAATTATTCATTTATCCTACCACCACATATATAGAGTATTTATAAATTAACTCCTCAAACCAAGCTTAAGATGCAGGTAATATTACACGCATTTTATAGAAAAGGAAACTGAGGCACAGACAGGCTAAATAAAAACATCTCATTACTGGGATTTAGAGCATGTGGTCTGTCTTCAAAATCTGTGCACTTAACCCCTGTAGTTTACCAACTCTCTGTTTAAACATTCTGTTAATGAAAAGGAGTGGGCTCATTATACCAGTTTTTTTGTTTGGTTTTGTTTTAATTTCCTTTTAAACTGAAAGTTCCAAACTCACTCACTTGATCTACATAAATTCTGTAGAGCTCTTACATGGTGTGGACATGAGTATCAAATGCTGATGGTGATTTTTGTTTGTTTCCAGGATTATTGGGACTTTGCAGAACTCTCCTCAGTTTTCAGAAGCCTTCCATTGTCGCAAGAATTCATACATGAATCCAGAAAAGAAATGCCGTGTTTGGTAATCTTCAGAAGAAGTGGTGCAGCCCTTGGCTAAACTTGCCCAAATCACAGAAATGGGGAACTCTATCCGAGAGAGAAGGGGTCAGAGAGGTCACTGATTACCTGGAGGTAGTTCACAGGGGTGAGAGCATGGCAATAAAAATGAAGTTAGGTTATTCTGGAAAAGGCGTGGAGGGAGGAGGGGTCTAATGTCTGTCAAATCACTCATTCTCACTGTGTGAATTATGCTTAATCTCTAGACAGAATATTACCGTTCATTTCAGTTTCCCATATGATCTGCCAATTTGATGTTGTCTCTTGAGGTGGACCGGAATTTCTAATCAAAGGGAAAAAGAGGTAGAATAATTCACTTGGCCCCAAAAGTACAGCAGTAGCGTAAGAGTTAAGAACATGAAGCCTGTGTACCTATTTTTACCTTTTTTTGCAACATTTACACTCCTTCAGAACTCTTCCAAAGAATTCTTATACATATTGGGGCCTTGGGACTCAACATAGTTTTAATCTAATTTTACCAGTCATCAGTTATTCATTCTGAGAGTATTCTAAGCACTCTTAGGGCTAAAATGAATGTCTAAAACTGTTTTTTGCTGTACCTGCTTTCACTGATAATGAGATTCTTGAGACTCCCTGCAATTTTCTAAGCAGTTTCTTGTTCTCTCTCAAAACTTGGTCTTTTTAAGAGATTTGTAGTAATGTATAAATAATAATTTTTATATTTAATTATAACTACATTTATGACTAAATAATTATTATTATAAGTAGCCATTGAATATTGAAGCTTCAGACCAAGATAAATAGTTAATGAACCAACAAGGTCTGTAAAGTGATGTACAGATAAAGATTTGAGACTTTTTAAACTTATAAATCATATTGATGAAAAGCTTTAAGCACAAACTTTGGGTTGAAAACTGCCCCTGGACAGTTGGCTAGAGGTACATAAGAGTTGTGGTTTAAAGATAACATGAGAGTTGTAGTGTATAAGCAGGATTTTCAAAATGAAATCTTCTCTGAGGGTGGCTATGATAAAAGGGCACAACTGCGTTTATGTAGCTCTGCATCTCCTGTCTTTTCAGATTTGTCATGATGGAAATATTTTGATAATAAATTGAAATTGTGAACCCATTATTCACTAAGCTTATTGTGCCAGCCGTTCAGCTTTGGAAGTGCATTTCTGAATAGAAATAAGAGGCTTCTGCATATCCCGTGGGCTTGTTTCTAAAATTCTAACTCACCTAGAGTTCCGGGAGCAGGGATCTCGTCCCTGAGAGCAGTTGAGTTCTTGAGGCTTTTCTGTTCTCTTTTCCTGTCCTGTTGGCTAGTTCAGTTCATTACTTGAGTAGTATTTTACAGAAGAGGTCCAAAATCCTTATTTTTCCTAGTGAAACATGAAAATGGAATATCCAAAATACCAGTGTTGGTTTTCCTACCTCTTGAAAAATGCCTGTTTACATTTTTTAATGGTATTGAAATATATATACCAAAATTTCATAAAGCATAAGCTTACAACTCAGTGAACTTTCTTCAGCTGAACACGTCCTATAGCCTAAGTAACCCTGAGAAACTCAACGTTACTAGTGCCTGAGAAGCCCCTTCTGCAAACTGTCAACTTCACTCTTCCAAGGACAATTGCCTCATCTTTTCCTCCTTTATCACTTCCACTTTTATTGTGAATAAAATACTTATGTGTATATTTCCTTTTAAAAGATGTGAAACTTTCCCAAGTAATATGAATAGTTGGAGTATCCTGCTCTGAAGAGAAAGGCTATCTCTGAATTATTTAATTTTCATGCTGTCAGAACAGCTGAAGAACCAGAACTGAAGAGCAGCTAGTATAGATTATAATAAAGCACTGGACTCTCCCCACTGCCAGCTCTAAAAATCATCAGGCTCCCATCCTTATGAAATCTCTAGTGCCTGGATCTTTTTATCTCTAGAAATAGAAGACTGTCGGATAGACCAAAGTCAGAACACCAGTACCTCCCCACCCCTCACACATGCGGACATCATTCATTGTACGTGGCACTGTGTTGAGTTGTATGGGATGATATGGTCTCCCTTAACTATGCCCAATCACTTGGTATTATCCCATCAGATCAAAGCTGTCTGTAATGGTCTCACATGTAAGTCTAACCATGCTTGAATCCTGGTCAGGAAAAGAGTTCATAAGCTGAGACACTGAGTTGGGGGCTGATGTTACTCAGGAATGAAGATAGGAAAAAGTTCTTGGCAACAACTTTGGTGACGTGCCTGCTCCGTGCTGCACTGTCTGCATAAATTCTAGGAGCAAAGTGGAAAGGATGCTCTCCTGGGAGAGGAGTCCTTTGTGTTCAGGTTCCAGTCCCAAAAATATATAGTGAAAACACATATATTTCATACTATTGCTCTTATCTCTAGCCTCAGTTCCAGCCTCCCCACCTCCTCTCATGTAAACCCTCACAGCATTTATGCCTGGAAAAACATTAAGGCTAAACGGAGCATTTGTCACTGTAATCTTATACTTCCTGCTAGCTTCAAATTGAATCTTTTAAAAATGAATGACAGATGCTATTTGACTTGTATTTTCTTGTTTTCACCACACCTATCTCGAAAAGATACCATAGTTTTCTGATCTGATTTGTTTTCAGAAGTTAAGAAAAAAGGTTGCCAAATGCTATAGAGAATTACAGGTATAATCAGATGACTTAGGCAGAAACCAAAGTGTTTTTGTGCAATGTACCAGAACTGAGACTTGACTTTTGGTAGATCAGGTGAAGAGAGAAGCCGCATGTGACTGGTGTCCAAGGGGCACGTGTTTATTGCATTCTAGTCTTTAACAATGCTGTCTTAATTTCAACTCCTTTGTTTATTTGTTTGGGGGAGGGGGATTGTTTGTTTTTGTATTTCCTCTAAAACAGAAATACTACTAGCATTTTCAACCTCATGGCCAAACTGCTTCTATTTTGTTTGACAAAGCACGTCCTCTAGGTTGTACAAGTGAAGTCTAGCAGAAGAATGGGTGTTGGCTCTTGCTGGAAACAAGGATGGACTCTCAGCTTGGGGAGTGAAGAAAGATGACATCTAGCTGTTATGACTAATTTTTATACTTCTGGCCAAAACTAACAATCATTTTTTCAGGTCACATCTGATTTGACTTTGGTAAATGCACTTGCTGTCATTTCTGACCTGATCATCTCAAATTCTAATGCATCCTGAAAATCTACTCTACATCCAAGAAGGCAAAAATGGATTATCGATTTTGTCAAGTACCTGGATTATTGGTTGAAAGTGAGGTCTCTCAGTCTTGTCCGACTCTTTGCGACCCCATGAGCTGCCAGGCTCCTCTGTCCGTGGGATCTTTCAGGCAAGAATATTGATTACCTTGGTGTTAATCCTTCAATACATATGCTCACCAAGCTCTCTGTTCCCTACAATATGTTGTCAAAGATGCAATGAATGCTAAAATGGTCACCACATCTTTATCCATGATACCAAAGAAAAAAATGAACAGCAGAAAATGTTTAGATTTGTTCAAAGAAAATATGAAAAGGACACAGTGCTGAGTATGCATTATGATTTCAATCATGTTTAAAAGCAGTTGCATAGGAAAAGAGTTGGAATAATATATGCCAGAAATTAGTAGGGAATATCACCAGTTGATGATACTGCAGGTGGTTCTTATTTCCTTTTTTTCTTGCATTTTAAATATTTCTATAATGTGAAAATGGTACATTTTGCCATTTGGAAGAAAGGAGGAAGTATGGAAGCAAAAAATGGAAGGAAAAGAATGATGGGGGTGGGGCGATGACCAAAAAAGAGAAATATAATTCCCCTGGATTTAAGCTATGTTGATTTATTTAAGAAGCTAGTCAGTTTGGTATCTCACTCTACTTAGATCCAAGGAATTCAGTGCAGAAAATCTGAGCCAGGAGCTTCCTTCCCTCATCTTCACCTGCCTTGCCTCACAAGCACACATAAAACAGGCTAGATCTCAGATTTATGAAGTAGCTTCTACACACACTTCCTAACATAGGGCAGGAGATTTTGATGGACTTCCCACTGAATACTTGAAGTGGTTCTGTGAGAACAGAGACGTGCTCTAGGAAGGTCTGCTTGGGTTTTTTTTCCCCCTGAAAATGCTAAAGGACTGATCTGGCCACACTCTCCCGTTGATTTCCCTCCATACGATGCTATCATTTGCCAGACACTGACCAAAGTTAACGATGCAGTCTAGGACTGAAACAGAAGGCAGTAAACTCTACAATGATCAGACTTCAATGCTTTACAAGGGCCTCAGATGCTAATGTGCAGAGATTGAGCAGGAGGAGACACCAGCATACAGCTAATTCCAGGTCAGCCACTGCTTATATTTGACTTTAGTTATAAATGTGAAGTTCAAACTCTAGTTTAGCCAAAACTGGAGATTGTGTTGATCCCATAATCAAATTTGGGATAGTAGGAGTACCAGGTGACTCAGAGTTAAAGAATCTGCCTGTCAATATAGGAGATGTGGGCTTGATCCCTGGGTCAGGAAGATCCCCTGGAGGAGGAAATGGCAACCCACTCCGGTATTCTTACCTGGGAAATCCCATTGACGGAGAAGCCCAGTTGGCTACAGTGAATGGGATCGAAAAGAGTTGGACTTGACTAAGCAACTAAATAACAAGAGTAACTGGGGCTTCTTTCCATGTGGCTTACTTTGTGATTGCCGGTCCGCTTTGCCAAAAGGAAACCTTGCTGGTCAACCGTGACAGTCTCAAAGAGTCTCTGCTTCCTTCCCAGGGGAAGTACAGCCTCTAGCTACAATACACTTGACAAATCCTGGAGAAATCAGTTGGTCCATTTTGGAAACATGCCTACCCTTGTGAATAGGTCATGGGGAAGTGAGGAGGTTGTAGAAGTTATGATCATTGATTCTCTACGGAGTAGGAGAACGGCAGTTTCCCAAAAGAAGAAAAGCACTGTCCCTAGAAGAGAAAGGAAGACACAGATGTCCCAAATGCCAGCTGTACCAGACATTTCTTTAAAACTTTGCAAAATGCCTCAGTTTGGATTATACTGTGCATATTAAATTCTGACTGTGTCAAATGAAGACATGCATTTTACTTAGATTCAATATTTAAGAAACACATTTTCAATAAGAGGCTGGGAAGGAAGAGAATATATTTTATTATGAGTAAGGCCCATGATTTAGGTTGTTTGTATGACGTTTCCATTTACTGTAACTTCCCTGTGAGTTAATGTTAATACTCCTATTTTATAGATGGTGAATTTGAGTTTGAGAGTTTAACTAATTTGCCCAAATTCACAAAGATAGTAAATGACAAGGCCAGGGACCAAATCAAGATATGTTGAAGTCCAAAATCTATATAAATTTACTATCAGTTTTCTATATCACTATAAAATGGATTTTAGTCTATCAATATCAACTCACTTATAGCTAAAATTCCCAAAACATCTCTTTTTTTGAAGTTTAAGTAATTTTATTCATTAGTTTTCATCAGGATTCTATCTTTTGCCATGTCTTGGCAAAACAATGATCTTTTATAGGAAACAATATAGTTTCCAATTTATTACTTTATATAAACTTTGTAATATAACTTTGTTATTTTGAAAAGAATATTTAGTGCTTTAAACAATTATAGCAGTAAACACCTATTGAGCATATGCTATATTTGAGGTACTCTATTAGAAACAAAAATAGGAAAAAAGAAGCAAGACAAAGTGATACTCTTTGGTGGGCACTGCAATTGTCCATCACACACATTCACTTATTCATTGACCAAATGTTGACCACCTTTTATGTGTGATGCAGTATATTGCATATTAAAAAGTCCTTAGAAGATTACCTTCTAGTAGGATCATTAGAAGATAAAAATAAATGAAAATAGCTGGACTTTTAGTACAGACATTAAAATGCACACAAAGACTTATGCAGCTGAATGTGTGATGTGCCAAGAAATACAGAGAAAACACAACTTGATAATTCAGGGGATTTTCCTAGTATGGCAAAGACATTCTGTTAGAAGCAATACGTTGTACTTGACAGGATGAATGGGGTCTTGACAATTGGAAAATGAGATAAAGAATATTGCTATGTGACCCTGGAGTAGGAAATGTCAACCCACTTAAGTATTCTTGCCTGGAAAATTCCATGGACAGAGAGCCTAGTGGGTTACAGTCCATGGGGTCACAGAGTTTGACATGACTGAGCAACTCCGCGCACACACGCCTCATACAAAATAAGGCAACTAAAGTACGTAAGAACCCGATTACTCTAGGTAGCAATGCTAATTCTGGAAGCACACAGCCAGGGGGAGTATGCACTCTGACACAATTGTTCATTATTCACAGCTCCTGACATGTCCTATACCAAGAAAAGGGCTCCCCCCCCAACTATCTTCAACTATTCTCAAAGTCTATTCACCATCATTTTACTTTGAAAGAAGTTCTGTGCATTTCTTGCATTTGCCAGAATTTGTGTGATAGAGATAACATTTGTTTCTATCACTGGGAATTTAGAATACTCCTCATTCCAGTTCTGTTGCTAAATCACTGCATTAAGCCAATAATTTCTCTGCATTTCCTCATCTCAGAATTAAAATCAGTAAAGATCAAGGCCTTTTCTAAACCAGAAGTCAGGCAGATTGAATGTTTTGCAAATCGAACCTTTTGGAGATGGCTAAAGATATTACAGTGCAGAAGAACTAGGTCACAGTGTTGTGGAAAATTTGAATCCAGAGTGCTCCATATAGACCCAGGGACACACAGGGCAAGGACTAGCCAAATGCTGACACAGTAAGTTTCAATTTATTCTTCAAAATGGTCATAATTACACATACCTCTATGGAAAGGTTACCGTACCAGTTGCCAGAAAATTGTATTTTCAACTACACTGAAATTTAATATCTTGATTAAACCTGTAGGTCTTTAAAAACATGAGGGCTTTTGACTTAAAGACTAGAATTTTATTTTTATTTTTACCATATTGTTTGTTCTGTTGCTCTAGGTGAATCGCTTGCTTAATCCCTGTCGAATCATTTTTCTCTCTAGACTCTCTTGGAACAGAAAAGGCAAAAAACGTGCAATCCTTTAAATAGCAAAAGATTTCTTCAACGATAAAAAAAAAAAGCAAAAGCAGCACACTCAAAACAAAATTGAAGTTTTGAGTGAAATGATAATCTGGGGGAAAACAGTTATGCAAGCACCTTTACTTTGCTCGGGAAATGGCATTGGCACAGAAATCTTGGGAAAGCTATTTAACTCCTTTGAAGCTTAATTTGCTCAGAAGTAGAGTGTAAAAATGTAAATGTATTTTTGTCCTGTGATTCTGTGGTAGGCAGAACAATGCCCCTCTCCCCACTCAAAGAGATCCACATCCTAATTTCCAGAACCTGTAAAGATGTGAGGGCATGGGGTAAAGGTGAATTTAAGTTTGCAGATGGAATTAAGGTTGCTGATCAGCTGATCTTAAGGTGAGAGTATCCTGGGTTGTACGGGTAGGTCCAGTGTAATCACTTGGCTTCTTAAAAGAGAAGCTAAAGGTAGAACTCAGAGCCAGGCAATATGAGAAAATGACCAGCTGTAGATGATTGAAGATAAACAAAGAGGGTCATGAGGTAAGGGGTGAAGGCAGCTTCTAGAAGCTGGAAAAGGTGAGGGAGTGGATTCTTTCCTAGCACTTTCAGGAGGGACCGGACAAGCAGGGACCATTTTGGCCCAGGGAGACCACTTTCCGATTTCTGATCTACAGAACTGTAATGTAACGAATTTATGTTGTTTTAAGTCGTAACTTTGTGTTAATTTTTTGCAGCAGCTACAGAAAATGCATGATATAAATATTCGCTATTATCTTCTAATAACAAGATATATACAACTGTAAAAGGTTGGACAACAGATATTTATTATTCTTCACTTATCTGTTATTAGATAGTGAAGTATATGGATACAACACCAGTTTGAGATAACTAGATATGAGTTGCCATTATTCTCAACTAATGTGCGTAGTCATAATTGATTCACTCATGCAAAGAGTCTAACATTGGCCTTTATAAAATAAACATAATCTATCTTATAGAGGTTAGGTGTTTGACACTTAACGAGCCTTGCCTATCACCCACCTCTCATCTCAGCATGCAAACTAATTAACCATGAAGAGGACCTTCCTTGTATAAGCACTAATATGTCAGGAAAATATTTATAGCTTTATCTACTAAAGTAGCTAAAATGTAAATTGTTTAGGCAAAGCTTTGAGAAAATAGAAACCCAGGACTGAAGAAATACTAATAATAAGACAGCCTTGAAATTTTACTGCACTTGGCACATTGCGTTTTCCTGAAGGGTTATTTATAGGTATTATTTTTACCTTAGGCAAGCTAATGAATTGCTATGTTCTCAGAAACCTCTGTACTTCAGCCTCAGAAGTGTGTCGTAAAAAAGATATATTACCCCAGTGCTCAAACATTAAAGAGATAGTTACACTGGCAAATGCTGTTGTCCTTGGTAGCAATGCCAAGCATATTCTTGATTTTTTTCAGGTGCAGTAGCTGTAAGTTTCGTATTTGCATTGCTTAGGGCTTCTTCATTTTAATTTTTTTTAAATTTTTTTCCCTGAGGCTACTTAAGTGCTGTCTGATGACAGACAGCTCTAGGAAGGTAGGCACTGTCTGCTTTTTTGGCGGGTGTCCTCAGCCAGTTGCGCTTAGGTACTCATTCAGTGACTCTGAAATGCAATTTAAGAGCTTAACTTCTACTAGTCAAAGGTTTTGTTTTGTTTTTTCAACTGTGGTAAAATATCTATAACATAAAATTTACCATCTTAACTATTTTTAAGTGTCACAATTTTGTGGTGTTAGGGACATTCACGTTGTCACCACCACCCAACTCCATAACCTTATTATTTTACCAAACTGAGACTACAAAACCATTGAACAATAACTCTCTATTCGTCCCTCCCCTCAGCTCCTGGCAACCTCCATTCTACTTTGTGTCTGTACAGATGTGACTTCTCTCGGTACCTCGTATAAATGAAATATATTTGTTCTAGTTTTCTGGCTGATTTCACATAGTGTAATGTCCTTCAGGTTCATCCATATTGCAGCATGCATTAGAATTTCCTTTCTAAGATTGAGTAATTCATTCTCTCTCTCTCTCTCTCTCTCTCTCTATATATATATATATATATATATATATATATATATATACATATATATATATGCCACATTTTATTAATCCCTTCACATTTCAATGAAAACCTAAGTTGATTCTGCTTTGGCTATTGTATAATGCTGCCAATGAACACGAGTGTGCAAATATCCCTTTGAGACCTTGCTTTCAATTCTTTTGGGTGTATACCCAGTAGCGAAATTGTAGGATCTGTAATTCTGTTTAATTTTCTGATGAACTGCCATACTGTTTTCCTTAGTGGTTACACCATTTTACATTTCTACCAGCTGCACAAGGGTTCCAATTTCTCCACATCCTTGCCAACACTTGTTACTTTCTTCTGTTTTATTTTGGTTTTCACAGTAGCCATCCTTACGGGTGTGAAATAGTATCTCATTGTGGTTTGCACTTGCACTTTAGAAAAACTATTACTGATGTTGAGCATCCTTTCACTTACTTAATGGTTATTTGTATATCTTCTTTGATGAAATGTCTATTCAAATCTCTTGCCCATTTTTTAATCAGGCTGAGTTCTTGTTGAGTAATAGACCCTGTATCTGATACATGGTTTGCAAATATTTTCTCCCATTCCATGAGTTGCCTTTTCACTTTGTTGACACTGTAATTTTTGATGAACAAAAGTTTTTAATTTTTATAAGGCTTATTTTTGTCTATTTTCTTTCACTGCCTGTGCTTTTGGTGTTAAAGAAATCATTGTCAAATCTAACGTCATGAAGCATTTCCCAAATGTGTTTTCCTGAGAGTTTTATTTTTTGTGTTTTTTGTTGGGGTATAGCTGCCTTACAGTGCTGTGATGGTTTCTGCTGTACAAAATGAATCGGCGGGATATATGTAGATGTCTCCTCCCCCTTGGACCGCCCTCTCATACACACCCTCGCCCCACTCTTACAGGTCATCCCTGTGCTATTAGCAGCTTCCCACTGGTGATCTATTTTACACATGGGAATGTATATGTTCATGTGTCCAAATTATGTCTCTCTTCCTACCTGCAAATAGGTTCATCAGTGCCATTTTTCTAGATCCCATATGTATGGTTAATATATGATGTTTGATTTGTTTTCTCTGTTAGAATTGCTTCACTCTGTATGACAGACTCCGGGTCCATCCACGTCTCTACAAATGACCCAATTTCATTCTTTTTTATGACTGATATTCCATTGTATGTACAGACCAGCTCTTCTTTTTCCATCATCTGTTGATGGACATTTAGGTTGCTTCTGTGTGCTCTCTATTGTAAATAGTGCTGCACTGAACATTGGCGTGCGTGCGTCTTTTTGAAAAAATCATTTTCTTGGGATATAGGCCCAGGAGTGGGAGTGCTAGGTCAATATTTATTGAGTTCTGTAGATATCAAAAGTGAATTAGCAAAGCCAAGCCCATTATGTACTGGAGTCGGCACTATCTCACGAGAGCCAATTTTTAAAGTTTCATGGATTTTGCAAGCCAGTTGATGTCATCTTGGTAACTTGATATCAGCTAGCACTGTAAATCTGGAGAAGGCAATGGCACCCCACTCCAGTGCTCTTGCCTGGAGAATCCCAGGGACGGGGGAGCCTGGCGGGCTGCGGTCTATGGGGTCGCACAGAGTAAGACACGACTGAAGCGACTTAGCAGCTGCGGTAACACTATAAATCAGGATTGGCTGGTTGGTTCACTGGTTGATTTTCCCAGGGAGCCAGGTATTCAGAACTCACTAGCACACCACTGACCATGAACAATGGCGAATCACAACCTAGTAAGTAAAACCTGGGTGACCATCTAAAGGCCAACAGACTTTAGCGGACTTCTTATATGTCTTAGATACAGTAGATGTGTATGGTTGTAACTTTTTTCACAAATGTCTGTAATTATTTTGTTGTATCATATTACAACAATTTTCCAATAGATGAAAGTAAAGTATCTTGAAGTACTTTTTTCTAATTCACCCAATTGCAATATGTAAGGTAATGGTAATTTAATTAAATCAGAGTAATTGTGATGTTGGATTTAACCTGATACAAATGAGACTACATCTATTTGCAAAGGCTTTGGGAAGATGCATCATTGAACTAGGTTTTAAAGATGGAGACACTTGCCTCAGGACAAGTAGCAGGCCAGGAATTCCAAGAGAAGAGGACAACCTGGGACCAGGTTGGTAATTGTGACAGTTTTTCAAAGAGTCAGTTGGTTTGTCTCAAACTAACCAGAAGAAAATTCACTTCTCAAGATATTTTGTGGTCTAATTGTTGGGATCTAGAATTCCAAACCAAGAAATTTAAATTTTGGAAGTCCATTTGACTTTTTAAAGCCTGATTTTTCTGCCCAAAATGGAATTGTACTAACATGAAACTAGAGACCTAGGGAACAATGTGAAAATTCATGTCTGTTTTATTCTCCATTGTACCTTCAGGGCTTGGCATAGCACCCAGTTCATCACAGCACTCTTTTCTTTCTTTCTTTTTTTTTTTTTTTTTCTATTTAGGGATCATGATCTGAGTTTATGCCATTATCCTTAATCTTTCTACCATGAAATGCACTTGTTAAAACATCTTTAATACATCACAACTAAGCCAATCTCAAATCATTTCATAAGCCAGTTTATAAAGTGACTTTACATTCTTCCCTCTGGTGAGATATTTTGCCAAATAAAATTAAGAGGTTGAAGTTAAGAGGCAAGACTAATGATAGGCAGACATCATTAGAGTAGAAAATTCTATTCTACGAAGATTAGAAGAAAGGAAATTGCTTAATAGTGTGGTTTCCATTTTGTCATTAGAGCCTTGAATCAGAAGCAGCAAATGCCCAGAGTGGCCAAGGTAACAGAAGAAGCAATGAAATTAAATGAAATGGGAGATACTTTAGTGAAGAGGATCATTAATTTCAGCCTCAGGATGCTTATTCCTTGAATGAAAAGTGTGCCAGGCTAGAGCCCTTTCCTCCTCTGAGAGGCTAGACAAATCAGTGAGAAAGGCCAAGGGGGACAAGAAGCAAGGCTTGGAGCTCTACCAGATAAGGCCTCAAGTCGTAGAGCAAATAAATCCAGAACTCTAGCTGTGAGTCCCTATTAATAAAACAGGGAGAGAGGGTAGAGAAAGTGTCACAGTAAATGTCACTAAACAGCCTGTCCCTGTCTTCACTCCCATCCATCGTGTAGGAACAAATTCCCGATTTTCTCAACTTCCTCTCAAATATTTCCGAGAGCCCAATGGGAACCACACACACATTCCATATCAAACCACCTTCAGGATTCTCGACCACTCAAGAATTCCCTCCTCTTTTGCTCCACTTTTCTGCAAAATCTTCTGTTAATGCCAGTTCTTAGGCAGCAGCTCTGCTCCTGTGATCACGGAGGGGTCTCCTGCTCCTGACCCCCACCCAAGGCAGAGCCGCATCCCCACTGCTGCAGCTCTCAGCGTGCTGATGCCAGATGCTGAGGGCACTGTCGTCTGATTGAAGGGCGCTGTCTCTTGATACTGCCAAAGATCCCAGCATGGATCACTACCATGTTACTGACATCTTTGTTCCCATAGCCTATAAAGACTCTTATTTTTATTGGGAAGGAGGGAAATATATATATATATATATATATATATATACATATATATTGAGTGACAGACAATGCACAGTCTCCCTTCTTCCAAACCAAACTTTTGAATTTCTGCTTTCACTTCCCTGAGGATAAATTATTTCCATGAGACTCTTCATTTCACTCTAAACAAATTCCTGCTGAGTTTTCCCCACCCTAGAGGGGACTGACACTCAGCTGATAGGTGCCTGTATGGGCGTCCCATCTGTTTTCCCCTGGCACCCATTCTGATTGATCAATGGCAAGTCTTTTGACTAGTCTCCTGCCTTCAGAAATTCCTAAATTCAAGAGAAAATACATGAAAGCTCATAGAGTAACATGTTAAAAAAGTATTGTAGGAAAGTACATGTTCCATGCCTTCATTCCTTGGAAATTGGAGGAAGTAAAAGACTGCCATATGATAATAAAGGTATTGTTTATTATTTCAGGGGATGTCAATGATTTTCATTTGCAAGGGTATTTACTGTAGAATAGTACAAAATGGGGGCAGGAGGATAGGGGACGACAGAGGCTGAGATGGCTGAATGGCATCACTGACTCCATGGACATGAGTTTGAGTAAACTCCAGGAGTTGGTGATGAATAGGGAGGCCTGGCGTGCTGTGATTCATGGGGTCGCAAAGAGTCGGACACGACTGAACGACTGAACTGAACTGAACTGAGTACGAAATATGACAGATTCTTTCTGAAAGTCAAATGTGGCTGAAAGTCCCAATGTGGTTCAGTTCAGTTCAGTTGCTCAGTCGTGTCCGACTCTGCAACCCCATGAATCGCTGCACGCCAGGCCTCCCTGTCCATCACCAACTCCTGGAGTTTACTCAAACTCATGTCCATCCAGTCGGTGATGCCATCCAGCCATCTCCTCCTCTGTCATCCCCTTCTCCTCTTGATCCCAATCCCTCCCAGCATCAGGGTCTTTTCCAATGAGTCAACTCTTCACATGAGGTGGCCAAAGTATTGGAGTTTCAGCTTCAGCATCAGTCCTTCCAATGAACACCCAGGACTGATCTCCTTTAGAATGGACTGGTTTGATCTCCTTGCAGTCCAAGGGACTCTCAAGAGTCTTCTCCAACACCACAGTTCAAAAGCATCAATTCTTGACACTCAGCTTTCTTCACCGTCCAACTCTCACATCCAGACATGACCACTATAACCATAGCCTTGACTAGACGGACCTTTGTTGGCAAAGTATTGCCTCTGCATTTTAATATGATATCTAGGTTTGTCATAACTTTCCTTTCAAGGAGTAAGCGTCTTTTAATTTCATGGCTGCAGTCACCATCTGCAGTGATTTTGGAGCCCAAAAAATAAAGTCTGACACTGATTCCACTGTTTCCCCATCTATTTCTCATGAAGTGATGGGACCGAATGCCATGATCTTAGTTTTCTGAATGTTGAGCTTTAAGCCAACTTTTTCACTCTCCTCTTTCACTTTCATCAAGGGGCTTTTTAGTTCCTCTTCACTTTCTGCCATAAGGGTGGTATCATCTGCACATCTGAGGTTATTGATATTTCTCCCAGCAATATTGATTCCAGCTTGTGCTTCCTCCAGCCCAGCGTTTCTCTTGATGTACTCTGCATATGAGTTAAACAAGCAGGGTGACAATATACAGCCTTGATGTACTCCTTTTCCTATTTGGAACCAGTCTGTTAGTCCATGTCCAGTTCTAACTGTTGTTTCCTGACCTGCATATAGGTTTCTCAAGAGGTGGGTCAGGTGGTCTGGTATGCCCATCTCTTTCAGAATTTTCCACAGTTTATTGTGATCCACACAGTCAAAGGCTGTGGCATAGTCAATAAAGCAGAAATAGATGTTTTTCTGGAACTCTCTTGCTTTGTCGATGATCCAACGGATGTTGACAATTTGATCTCTGGTTCCTCTGCCTTCTCTAAAACCAGCTTGAACATCTGGAAGTTCACAGTTCACGTATTGCTGAAGCCTGACTTGGAGAATTTTGAGCATTACTTTGCTAGCATGTGAGATGAGTGCAATTGTGCAGTAGTTTGAGCATTCTTTGGCATTGCCTTTCTTTGGGATTGGAATGAAAACTGACTTTTTCCAGTCCTGTGGCCACTGCTGAGTTTTCCAAATTTGCTGGCATATTGAGTGCAGCACTTTCACAGCATCATCTTTCAGGATTTGAAATAGCTTAACTGGAATTCAATCACTAGCTTTGTTTGTAGTGATGCTTTCTAAGGCCCATCTGACTTCACATTCCAGGATGTCTGGCTCTAGGTGAGTGATCACACCATCGTGATTATCTGGGTCGTGAAGATCTTTTTTGTACAGTTCTTCTGTGTATTCTTGCCACCTCTTCTTAGTATCTTCTGCTTCTGTTAGGTCCATACCATTTCTGTCCTGTTACCAATGTGGTTAGTCAGGTAAAAACTGCTGCATCCCTATGTCCCTTCTTCTCCTTCCTTTTCATAGCAGAATACATGTGTTTTGTCTGGACACACAGCTACTGAGATTAAAACCACATTTTCCAACCAGGGGTGGACGTGTGACTGTTTCAGCAAATAGAGTATGAACAGAAGTGATACATTCAACTTTTGCACCATGTAGTTTAGGAAGGAGATTGCTTGCACTCCATGCAGGCTCAAACATACAGATGTGGTGCTGATGAGCTTACTTCCACCTGGGTTGGAAAAGCAGCAAGATTGATAGGGTCTGGGCCCTGGGCAGCCTCACTGTGGGCCTATTCCAGACTAATAACAGAAAAATCAACTCCTGCTTGTTTGAATCAGAGTGTTTTGGGGTGAAGGAGGGGACTCTTCATTACAGCAGTTTAGTCTATGTGCAATCACATGCAAAGAGTCATTATAAAGTCATCTGTCTCTGGAAGGAAACACATACAGTTTCAAATATCTATATCTTAATGACCAGAGAAACTATATGATACAACCTCAGGGACTGTGTAATCAATGTGAAAATAATATCTATTGAGAAAAAAAAGATTGTGGGCTTAAACTTTAGATAAATTATGTTACATACTGCACAACAGTCTGGAAGTCTGCATTTGATATGATGAAATAATTATTCAATATATTAGAGAAATTGTCTGATTTCATCTAAAGCTACTGCTTTATGTTAATTCCCAGGCCATCAGAGTCAAATTAATAACTAACATTTAAAAGACAGTTGGCTGTGTTTAGGCAATTAATATAAGTTATTGTAATAAACAGTCACAAACCTGGAGAGCACAAAGTTCTTCACATGAAATCCTCCAGAGTGGGACGGTTTTACTGGTGACCATTGTCTTACCCATGACCGTTACCTAGCTCCTTTCAGAGTTTTTACCATCATCTTGGAATTCTTTGCCTCTTATCCCCATGTGGATAGTGGGTTGGAGGTTGGGGATGTAAGAGAGGAACTGAGCAGGACACAAAAAATACACTATTACACAGACCTAGAAGTGACAGCCAAAATTTTCACTCATATTTTATTGCAGAGCTAGTCTTGCAGAGCAAGACTGGGAAATGCAGGGAGCTCATCAGTATTTGGACTTCACCATTGGCACAGTGATAAAGAATCCGCCTGCAATTCAGGAGGTGCAAGAGATGCAGGTCTGATCCGTGGGTTGGGAAGATTGCCTGGAGAAGGAAATGGCCACCCGCTCCAGTATTCTTGCCTGGAAAATCCCATGGACGGGGAACCTGGTGGGCCACAGTGCATGAGGCTGCAAAGAGTCGGACCCGACTGAGCACGATGCATAGAAGAATATTCGTGACTATTTTCGTTCTCTTCCGCAGCGGCCATTCTGACTGCTCTGGAAAGCAGCAACTCTAAACATACTGGATATCATCTCTTGTCTCCCTAAACACTCCATCTCCTTCAGCTCTGGGAAGTATGCCCTGAGATGCAGTCTATAACAGTCTATAACAGCCTTAGGAAGGATTTGGAATAGCCCCCATTCTACAACACTGGTCCTAATCTTACAGGAGCTGAGAGGCTGAAATTTGTTTTCACATTCTTTCTTTCGAAAACCTTGATGAAATGCTGAATTACATCTTATTGTTTCCATTAAGTCACCTAGACATGTCCAACTGTGAAACCCCATGGATAGCAGCATGCCAGGCTTCCCTGTCCCTCACCATCTCCTGGAGTTTGCCCACATTCATGCCCATTGAATCAGTGATGCCATCCAACCATCTCATTCTCTGTTGCCGTCTTCTTCTGCCTTCAGTCTTTCCCAGCATCAGGGTCTTTTCCAGTGAGTTGGCTCTTCACATCAGGTGACCAAAGTATTGGAGCTTCAGCCTCATCAGTCCTTCCAATGAGTGTTCAGGGTTGATATCCTTTATGATTGATTGATTTGATCTCCTTATATCCAAGGGGTTCTCAAGAGTCTTCTTCAGCACCACAGTTTGAAAGCATCAATGCTTTTTTCTTTTTATTTTGAGAATTACTTTTATTTTTTTAATTTTTAATTGATGATTGGTTTACAATATTGGTTTGATTTCTGTCATACATCAGTGTGAATTAACCATAGGTGTACATATGTCCCATCCCAAAAGCATCAATTCTTAACTTAGTTCCAACTTAAATTTTTTGGATGGAGGGAGCGCTGCACAAGGTCTTAGTTGCTGAACACAGGATCATTGATCTTCGTTGCAGCACATGGGACTTTAGTTGTAGCAAATGTTAGCCCTTAGTTACAGCATGTAGGATCTAGTTCTCTGATCAGGGATGGAACCTGGACCCCCACATTGGGAGCGCAGAGTCTTAGCCCCTGGACCACCAGGGAAGTCTCCCAACTTAGAATATAATTGACCTTTCCATGTTATACCCATAAACTTGTGGGCAATGATGCACCACTTTAAAAAAAAAAAAAAAATACTGTGTCAGGAGACAAAAGACTTGTGGAGTCCACCAAACTGTGTCCCTAACTGGTTCTGTGGATTTGGGAGAATCCCAGAATCTTACCTGGGTTCTTTCTTCACCTGTGAGAAAATAAGCAAGTAAACCGTTAAAGGCTGGAGAGAAAGGAATTGAAATAAATGATGTCTGTGGCATCTATCACATCTAGTATCCCATGGCTAGCTGATTTTGTTTTTAATTTTTATATAATTTTTAAACATTTCTTTTCATTTACAGTTATTACAAAATATTGGTTATGTTCCTCATTGACAATACATCCCTGAGCCTATTTTACACCCGGCAATATCCACCTCCCACTCCACCACCCCTGTGTTGCCCCCTCCAGCTCCTCCCCCATTGAAAGTGAAAGTAAAGTCACTCGGTCGTGTCCAGCTCTTTGCAACCCCATGGACTTTAGCCCACCAGGCTCCTCCGTCCATGGGATTTTCCAGGCAAGAATACTGGATTGGGCTGCCATTTCCTTCTCCAGGGCCTCCCTGACTGGTAACCACTATTTTGTTCTCTGTATCTGTGAGTCTGCTTCTTTGTGTTATGTTCACTAATTTGTTGTATTTTTCAGATTACACATATAAGTGATATCATAAGTATTTATCTTTCTCTGATTTATTTCATTTAGCATAATGTCCTCCAAGTCCATCCATATTCCTGTAAATGGCAAAACTGTATTCTTTTCTGTGGCTGGATAGCATTTATTGTATATAAATACCACATCTTTATCTGTTCATCTGTTGATGGATATTTTGGTTGCTTTCTTGTCTTGGTTCTTGTAAATAGTGCTACCGTGAACACTAGTGTGCATATATCTATTCAAATTATGGTTTTCTCCAGATATATGTCCAGGAGTGGGACTGCTGTATAATAGGGCAGCTATTTTTACTTTTTGAAGGACCCTCCATACTGTTCTCCATAGTAGCTATACCAATTTACATTCCCACTAACAGTGTAGGAAGATTCCCTTTTCTCCACACTCTTTTCAGCATTTATTGTTTGTAAACTTTTTGATGATGGCCATTCTGATCAATATGAAGTGATACCTCACTGAAGCTTTGATTTGCATTTCTCTAATAATGAACAATGTTGAACATCTTTTTATGTGTTTTTTGGCCATTGGTATGTCTTTTTGGAGAAATGTCTATTTAGATCTTCTGCCTGCTTTCTGATTGGGTTTTTTTTTTTTTTTTTTTTTTGAGCTGCATAAGCAGTTTGTATATTTTGGAGATTTATCCCTTGTTGGCCACTTTATTTGCAAATATATTCTCCCATTCTGTGGGTTGTCTTTTTGTTTTGTTTATGATTTCCTTTAATGTGCAAAAGTTTTTAATTAGGTCCCATTTGTTTATTTTTGATTTTATTTTTGTTACTATAGGAGGTGTATCCAAAAAGATATTAGTGTGATTTAAGTCAAAGAGTGTTCTGCCTATGTTTTCCTCTAGGAGTTTTATAATAGTTGGCTTTAAATTTTGAGTTTATGTTTGTATATGGTATTAGAGAATGTTCTAATTTCATTCTTTTACAGGTAGCTGTCAGTTTTTCCAACACCACTTATTGAAGAGATTGTCTTTTCTCGGTTGAATTTTCTTGCCTCCTCTGTTGCAGATTAATTGACCATAGGTGTTTGGGTTTATTTCCAGGCTTTCTATCCTGTTCTCCTGATCTGTAAATCTGTCTCTGTGCCAGTATCACACTGTTCTGACTCCATAGTCTGAAGTCAAGGAGCATGATTCCTCAGGCTCTCTTCTTTCCTGGGATTGTTTTGACTATTCAGGGTCTTTTATGTTTCCATGCAAAATTTAAAATTATTTGTTCCAGTTCTGTGAAAAATTGGTAATTTGATAGTGATTGTATTAAATCTTGACATGGAACAACTGATTCCAATTCGGGAAAGGAGTACGTAAAGGCTGTATATTGTCACCCTGCTTATTTAACTTATATGCAGAGTACATCATGAGAAGTGCTGGGCTGGAGGACGCATAAGCTGGAATCAAGATTGCTAGGAGAAATATCAATAACCTCAGATATCCAGATGACACCACCCTTGTGGCAGAAAGCACAAGAACTAAAGAGCCTCTTGATGAAAGTGAAAGAGGAGAGTGAAAAGGTTGACTTAAAACTCAACATTCAGAAAACTAAGATCGTGGCATGTGATCCCATAATAAATGGGGAAACAGTGGAAACAGCGACTTTATTTTGGGGGGCTCCTAAATCACTGCAGATAGTGACTGCAGCCATGAAATTAAAAGATGCTTGCTCCTTGGAAGAAAAGCTATAACCAACCTAGACAGCATGTTAAAAAGCAGAGACATCACTTTACCATCAAAGGTCTGTCTAGTCAATCTATGATTTTTCCAGTAGTCATGTATGGATGTGAGAGTTGGACACTAAAGAAAGCTGATCACTGAAGCATTGATGCTTTTGAACTGTGGTGTTGGAGAAGACTCTTGAGAGTCCCTTGGACTGCAAGATCAAACCAGTCAGTCCTAAAGGAAATCAGTCCTGAATATTCATTGGCAGGACTGATGCTAAAGCTGAAGCTCGAATACTTTGGCCACCTGATGCGAAGAATTGACTCATTTGAAAAGACCTTGATGCTGGGAAAGATTGAAGCCAGGAGGAGAAGGGGATTACAGAGGGTGAGATGGTTGGATGGCATCACTGACTCCATGGTCGTGAGTTTGAGCAAGCTCCAGGAGATGATGATGGACAGGTAAACCTGGCGTGCTGCAGTCCATGGGGTCACAAAGAGCCGGACACGACTGAGCGACTGAACAGAACTGTATTAAATCTGTAGCTTGCCTTTGGTAGTATAGTCCTTTTGACAATAGTTATTCTTCCAATCCAAGTACCCCGGGTAGATTTCCATCTGTTTGTGTCATCTTTGATTTCTTTCATCAGTATCTTACAGTTGTTGGAGTCCACATCCTATGCTCCTTAGGTAGGTTTATTCCTAGCTTCTTTATTCTTTTTAGTGTGGTGGTAAGTGGGATTATTTTACTTAATTTCCCTTTCTGATCTTTTATTAGTATATAAAAATGCAACAGTTTTCTGTATATTAATTTTATATCCTATGGCTTTAATGAATCCTTTGATGAGCTCTAGTAATTTTCTGGTAGCATCTTTAGGATTTTCTATGGGTAGTATTGTGTCATCTGCAAATAGTAACAGTATTACTTTTTTTTCCAATTTGAAACTCTTTTATATCTTTTTCTTCTCTAATTGTTGTGGATAGGACTTCCAAAACTATTTTGAATAAAAGTGGTGAGAGTGGACATCCTTGTCTTGTTCCTGATCATAGAGGAAATGCTTTTAGTTTCTCACCATTGAGTATGATGTTAGCTGTTGGTTTGGTGTATATGCCCTTATTATGTTAAGGTAGATTCTCTCTAAGTGCACTTTCTGGAGAGTTTTTGTTTTTTTTATATCATAAGTGGATGTTGAATTTTATCAAAAGCTTTTTCTGCAACTACTGATATGATCATATGGTTTTTATTCTTCAATTTATTAACATGGTATATCACACTGATTAATCTGCAGATATTGAAAAATCCTTGCATCCCTGGGAGAAATACCACTTGATCATAGTATATGATCTTTTATTGTATTGTTGGATTTGGCTTGATACTATTCTATTGAGAATTATTGTGTCTATGCTTATCAGTAATACTGACCTGAATTTTCTTATTTTGTGGTATCTTTGGTTCTGGTATCAAGGTGATAGTGGCCTCATAGAATGACTTTGGAAGCGTTCCTTTCCTCTTCAATTTTTTGGAATAGTTTCAGAAAGGTTGATGTTAACTCTTCTCTGAGTGTGTGATAGAATTCTCCTGTGAGGCCATCTGTTCTGGACTTTTGTTTTTAATCATAGTTTCAATTTCAGTACTTATAATTGGTCTGCTCATATTTTCTGTTTCTTCCTGGTTCAATCTTGGGAGATTGTACCTTTCTAGGAATTTGTCCATTTCTACTAGGTTGTCCATTTTATTGCCATGTAGTTACATATAGTAGTCTCTTATGGTCCTTTGTGTTTCTGTGGAGGAGTTGCCTGTAACTTCTCCTTTTTCATTTCTAATTTTTTGATTTGGGCTCTCTCCCTTTTTTACTTGATGAGTCTAGCTAGAGGTTTATCACTTTTGTTTATCTTTTCAAAGAACCGGCTTTTGGTTTCATTCATCTTTTCTACTGTTTTCTTAGTCTCTATTACATTTATTTCTGCTCAAATCTTTATGATTTTTTCCTTCTACTAACTTTGGGTTTTGTTTGTTCTTATTTCCCTTGTTGCTTTTAGTGTAAGGTTAGGTTGTTTGAGATTTTTCTTGTTCCCTGAGATAAGCTTGTATCATTATAAACTTCCCCCTTAGAACTACTTCTGCTGCATCCCAGAGATTTTGGAATATTGTGTTTTCATTTGTCTGCAGATACTTTTTTATTTCCTCTTTCATTTCTTCAGCAATCTATTGCTTGTTTTGTTGTGTGTTGTTCAGCCTCCATGTGATTATGAGTTTTGTATTTTTTTCTCTTAAAGTTGATTTCTAATCTCACAGCATTGTGGCTAGAAAAGATGCTTGATATAACTTTAATTTTCTAAAACTTACTGAGGCTTGCTTGCTTCTCTGGTGGCTCAGCAGTAAAGAATCTGCCTGTAATGAAGGTGTTGCAGGCAGCGTGATTTCAATCCCTGGATTGGGAAGATTCCCTGGAGGAGGGCATGGCAATTCACTCCAGTATTCTTGCCCAGAGAATCCTTTGGACAAAGGAGCCTGGCAGGCTACAGTCCATAGGTTTGCAAAGAATTGGATATTACTGAAGCAACTTAGCACACACACATGTAATGTATCCTAGAGAATGTCCCATGTGCACTAGAAAACAATGTGTATTCTGCTGCTTTCAGACATGGATCACTAATTTTAAATTTAATGTCTGCCCTAGAAACTAAGGCATTTAACAGCTTTCTAGACCTTGGGTATTTTAACTTTTTGCTTCATCCTACTTCATACCAAACATATTGAAATGTACTCAGATTTTACATGAAATATAAATTATATGTATCTGTACATGTGCTTCATATTTTTGAGTCAATAACATTTTTAGTTTTAAAATATTTCTTTTTACTTAGTACTACAGGCATGTAGGTCTTAACGATACATAGAGCCTCCAAAGAACTATTCTTCAGATTCTCACAAAATGCATTTCAGTTTGACTTGATGGGTCCCAGCATGGAGAGCTGCTCCAAAATGGAACATATATTAAAATACTCTATTCTTAAGAAATAATAGCCACACAAGTTACTACATTCACTAGGAAAATCAAAGGAACTGGAATAAGTAAGGATTGGCAGAAAAGGTAGCCCACCAAAGTGAAGAGACTCAGAGCTATTCAAGCAATGTGGGTCAGCAGTTTGATGGCTCTTATATGGTCTCAGAATATGACTGTGGGAAGAAGTTAGCTGTATTTTAAGTGTCTAAGATTTGAAAGGGAATTTTTTGTGAAACATTACAGAAGTTGAGGTACAAAAAAATGAGAAGTAGTCACCTTAAAAATTGCAAGGGTTATCAGACTAATTGGGCTATAATCCAAAGAACTTCAGTGGGTTGAACCCTTCCTACAAAAGTTTAGGCAGTTAGCTCACTCAATATTTTGTGCAGCTTCCATGAGTCCAAAGAATTATTGCTAAAGACTAGATCTGCTCTTTAACCTAGCAGGGCAATCCAGGTAGAGATGCTACATAAGGATTTTTTGGAAAGAACAAGACCTTTTCAAAAGGACTTTCTGCCCAGGGATCTTCAGTCCCTGAACAGAGGTCAGGAAATTGCATGGCCTATAAACCCAGACTCAGCTCAGTCAGAAGAGTTCCCCATTATACTGCTCATTTACTAGGGTTCCAGCTCTTCCTTGATAAAGTCATCGAGCCAATGAGACAATCTGAGCTGGTGAAGACTTCGTCAACCCAAGAAATTCTTAATAACACCAAGTCAAAATAAAACAACATTTTGATCACACAGACTTTCAAAATGTTTGTTACCACAGGTTGACCTGGTGACCAATAAGCTTACTTGTCACTTGAGTCTGCAGAAGGAAGACAGGAAATGCTTCTTTCTTGAAAACTAATAAAACTGAATATTTATGCAATAATGTCTGCAAGATACCAACTTTAATAAGAAAGATATAACTAACATAATAATCTCTTTGTTGTAATGCCTGTGGCTTATGTATCATGTAGAAGAAATAAAGAATTACTTTGCATTCCTAGACTTTATCATTATGAAATAACTATTTTTTAATCCAAAATTGCAAATAAAATTATGTAAAACCAGTAGTAAAAAATTAGTGAAAGATATTTCAAAACTATGGTTCATTTTGAAATCAACTAGATTTGGCAGGTATCTAACTAATTACAAATCTATTTTGTAACTTGAAATTAGGCCAAGCCATTAAGATAGCCTGTTCAAAACAGGCCAGGCTAGTAAAAGTGGAACAAAAAAATTAGGATGAACCCAAAATGAGCAGAGCAGCTGCCTAACACCTGGCAGTTAATGAAAATCAAAGTTAAACTGTAAGAATAGCTAATGAAATGGTTGAAATATACATGGTAATAGACCTTGTCAAGGCAAGCATCTATAGAAAAAGAAGGAATACTGCGATGAGGAGGAAAGGATTCAAGTTTTCCAAGGTAATGGGTTCTAGTTGAAACAATCCAAGCTCGAATCACAAAGGATCTCAGACCAACCAATAATTTAATTTTGATCAAAATAAGGAAAATATAGAAGCATGTCTCATGTAGAAATACATAGAAATTGACAGTAATAAAATTAAAATGATCTCACTGCTGTCTCTTAACAACTCCAAAAGGAAAGAGAATAGGGCTAGAAGTAAGAAAAACTGTTATGAAGGAGGCTGTGACCTTGAGCAAATGACTTAATGTCTGCGTGCTTAAATTTCACTTTCAAGCTGGGGCACTTAGACCAAGTGATATCTTAAGTCTGTTCCAGCTTTAATACTGTATTTCATCAAAGCACTTATTGAAGTGTTTAAACAGGGTTACAATAAGAATAAGGACGTGATAGGAATCCCATGCTCTCTTCATTTCTTATCATTGAATTAGGCCCATAGTGCCTAGATTCAAGGTTCTCTCCTAACTTCCTTAATAAGACATTGTTTCCAGTGTTTAATGGATAGCATTCATGATATCATGCAAAGTAACCTATAAAGTTTTCAGTGTGCCGTTTTGAAGTTTATTGTTTCTTAATTTATTTTATTTATTTTTGCCTGCCCAGGGTCTTCATTGCTGCATGTGGGCTTTCTCTTATTGTGGTGCACAGATTTCTCATTGCAGTGGTATCTCTTGTTCCTGAGCATGGGTTCTAGAGCACAAGGGTTCAGTAGTTGTGGCAAAGGGGCTTAGTCACCCTGAGGCATAAGGGATTCTCCCAGACCAGGGTTCAAACTCATGTTCTCTGCATTGGCAAGCAGACTCCCAACCACTGGACCACCAGGAAAGTCCCTAAAGTATATTTCTAATAGTACAGTCATAAGAAAACTATTGAGCCTTACCTTTCCATGATAAGGAGCAGTGTCTATGGTTTTTCCTCTTCCACCAGTACTAGTTCTAAGAAATAAGTGAAGTGAGTCCTTAGAGCCTTACCCTTATCACCCATAACTTTGTTGTTGTTCAGAGACTCAGTCGTGTCTGACTCTTTGGAACCCCGTGGGATTGCAGCACACCGGGCTTCCCTATCCTTCACCAACTCCCAGAGTTTACTCAAACTCATGTCCATTGAGTCAGTGATGCTATCCAATCATCTCATCCTCTGCTGCCCCTTCTCCTCCTACCCTCAGTCTTTTCCAGCATCAGGGTCTTTTCCAATGAGTCAGATGTTTGCATCAGGTGGCCAAAGTGTTAGAGCTTCAGCTTCAGCATTAGTCCTTCCAATGAATATTCAGGGTTGATTTCCTTTAGGATTGACTGGTTTGCTCTCCTTGCAGTCCAAGGGATTCTCAAGAGTCTTCTCTAGCACCAAGATTTGAAAGCGTCAATTCTTCAGCACTCTGCCTTCTTTATGGTACAGTAGCTCAGCTGGTAAAGAATCTGCCGGCAATGCAGGAGACCTGGGTTCAATCCCTGGGTTGGGAAAATTCCCTGGAGAAGGAAAAGGCTACCCACTTCAATATTCTGGCCTGGAGAATTCCATGGTCTCTGTAATCCATGGGGGTGCAAAGAGTTGGACACCACTGAGTGACTTTTCACTTTCACTTTTCACATCCATGCATGACTACTGGAAAAACCATACTTTGAGTACACTTTGAGTAACTGTCCGACCGAATAGAAGGATGTGCACTCAACTTCTCCTGCGAGAACTCCAAAATTACAACTCACTGCTGAACAAGCATTGACAGGAGAATGTTGGATCCCACCAAAATATATACCCTACAGCCAAGGGCAAAGGAGAAGCCCCAGCAAGAAGTTAGGAGGGGTGAAATCATGTTTAAAATCAAACCCCATACCCACCAGAAATGCTCAGAGGGCTCAAACAAAACCTTGTGCATACCAGGAGACTCCACAAAGACTGAGCCAGACCTGCCTTTGAGGGTTTGAGTGTCTCCTGCAGAGGTATGGGTCAGGAGTGGCCTGCTGCAAGGGAAGGGGCTCTGGGTGCAGCAGACCTGGGTATGGCATAAGCCTTCTTGGAGGAGGTCGCCATTAACCTCACCATAGATTCACCACAATTTACAAAGAACTGGTGAAACAGACTCTTGGAGGGCACAAACAAAACCTTGTGTGCACCGGGACCCAGGAGAAAGGAGCAGTGACCCCACAAGAGACTGACCCAGACTTGCCCATTAGGGTCCAGAAGTCTCCAGTGGAGGCCTGGGCCAGTGCTGGCCTGGTGTAGTATCCGTAGCACTGAGTGAGGCAGTGCATGCCCGGGACCTTTTGAAGGAGGTCCCATTATCTTCATTACCTCCAACATAGTTTGGCCTCAAGTCAAACAACAGGAAGGGAACACAGCCCCACCCATCAACAGAAAATTGGATAAAAGATTAACTGAGCAAGGCCCCACCTAACAGAGCAAGACCCAGTTCCCCCTCAGTCAGTCTCTCCCATCAGAAAACTTCCATAAGGCTCCTATCTCTAGCCATCAGAAGGCAGACAGAATGAAAACCACAATCCCAGAAAACTAATCAAACTGATCACATGGACCACAGTCTTGTCTAATTCAATGAAACCATGAGCCATGCTGTATAAAACCACCCAAGGACAGGTCATGGTGGAGAGTTCTGATGAAACATGGTCCACTGGAGGAGGGAATGGCAAACCACTCCAGTATTCTTGCTTTGAGAACCCCATGAACAGTATGAAAAAGGCAAAAAGATAGGACATTGAAATATGAACTCCCCAGGTCAGTAGGTGCCCAATATACTACTGGAGAACAGTGGAGAAATAACTCCAGAAAGAATGAAGAGATGGAGCCAAAGCAAAAACAGCACCCAGGATGACTGGTGATGGAAATAAAGTCTGATGCTGTGAAGAACAATATTGCATAGGAACCTAGAATGTTAGGTCCATTAATCAAGATAAATTGAAAGTGGTCTAATTGGAAATGGCAAGAGTGAACATGGACATTTTAGGAATCAGTGAACTAAAATGGACTGGAATGGCTGAATTTAACTCAGATGACCATTATATATACTACTGTGGTCAAGAATCCCTTAGAAGAAATGGATTAACCCTCATAGTCAATAAAAGAGTCCTAAATGCAGTACTTGGGTGCAATAACAAAAACAACAGGATGAATTCTGTTCATTTCCAAGGCAAACCATTCAGTATCACAGTAATCCAAGTCTATGCTCCAACCAGTATTGCCAAAAAAGCTGAAGTTGAACAGTTCTATGAAGACCTACAACACCTTCTAGAACTAACAGCCAAAAAAGATGTCCTTTTCATTATAGGGGACTGGAATGCAAAAGTAGAAAGTCAAAAAATGGTGGAGTAACAGGCAAATTTGACCTTGGAGTACAGAATGAAGCAGATCAAAGGCTAATATAGTTTTGCCAAGAGAATGCACTGGTCATAACAAACACCAGCTTCCAAAACACAAGAGAAGACTCTACACATGGACATCACCAGATTGTCAACACCAAAATCAGATTGATTATATTTGCAGCCAAAGATGGAAAAGCTCTACACAGTCAGTAAAAACAAGACTGGGAGCTGACTGTGGCTCAGATCATAAACTCCTTATTGCCAAATTCAGACTTAAATTGAAGAAAGTAGGGAAAACCACTAGACCATTCAGGTATGACCTAAATCAAATCCCTTACAATTATACAGTGTAAGTGACAAATAGATTCAAGGAATTGGATCTGATAAAGTGCCTGAAGATCTATGGTCAGAAGTTCATGACATTGTACAGGAGGCAGTGATCAAGACCATCCCCAATGAAAAGAAACACAAAAAGGCAAAATGGTTGTCTGAGGAGGCTTTACAGATAGCTAAGAAAAGAAGAGAAGCTAAATGCAAAGGAGAAAAGGAAAGATACACCCATTTGAACGCAGAGTTCCAATGAATAGCAAGGAGAGATAAGAAAGCCTTCCTCAGTGATCAATGCAAAGAAATAGAGGAAAGCAATAGAATGGGAGACTAGAGATCTCTTCAAGAAAATTAGAGATACCAAGGGAACATTTCATGCAAAGATGGGCTCAATAAAGGACAGAAATGGTATGGACCTAACAGAAGCAGAAGATATTAAGAAGAGGTGGCAAGAATACACAGAAGAACTAAACAAAAAAGATCTTCCTGGCCCAGATAACAATAGTGGTGTGATCACTCACCTAGAGCCAGAAATCCTGGAATGTGAAGTGAAGTGGGCCTTAGGAAGCATCACTATGAACAAGGGAGTGGAGGTGATGGAATTCCAGTTGAGCTATTTCAAATCTTAAAAGATGATGCTGTGAAAGTGCTTCACTCAATATGCCAGCAAATTTGGAAAACTCAGCAGTGCCCACAGGATTGGAAAAGCAGTTTTCATTCCAATCCGCAAGAAAGGCAATGCCAAAGAATGTTCAAACTACTGCACAATTGCACTCATCTCACACACTAGCAAAGTAATGCTCAAAATCCTCCAAGTCAGGCTTCAACAGTACATGAACCGTGAACTTCCAGATGTTCAAGCTGGATTTAGAAAAGCAGGAACCAGAGATCAAATTGCCAAAATCCACTGGATCATTGAAAAAGTAAGAGAGTTTCAGAAAACCATCAACTTCTGTCTTATTGACTACGCCAAAACCTCTGACTGCATGGATCACAACAAACCAGAAAATTCTTGAAGAGATGGGAATGCCAGACCACCTTACCTGTCTCCTGAGAAATCTGTATGCAGGTCAAGAAGTAACAGTTAGAACTGGACGTGGAACAACAGACCAGTTCCAAATCAGGAAAGGAGGACTTCAAGGCTGTATATTGTCATCCTGCTTATTGAATTTATATGCAGAGTACATCATAAGAAACACTGGCTGGATGAAGCACAAGCTGGAATCAAGTTTTCTGGGAGAAATATCAATAACCTCAGATATACAGATAACACCACCCTTATGACAGAAAGTGAAGAACTAAAGAGCCTCTTGATGAAAGTCAAAGAGGAGAGTGAAAAAGTTGTCTTAAAACTCTGCATTCAGAAAACCAAGATCATGGCATCTCGTCCCATCACTTTATGGGAAATAGATGGGGAAGCAATGGAAACAGTGAGAGACTTTATTTTGGGGGGACTTCAAAATCACTGTAGATGGTGACTGAAGCCATGAAATTAAAAGACACTTGCTTCTTGGAAGAAAAGCTATGACCAACCTAGATAGCATGTTAAAAAGCAGAGACATTATTTTTCCAACAAGGGTCCATTTAGTCAAAGCTGTGGTTTTTCCAGTAGTCATGTATGAATGTGAGAGTTGGACTGTAAAGAAAGCTAATTGCTGAAGAATTGGTGCTTTTGAACTGCAGTATTGGCGAAGATGCTTGAGAGTCCCTTGGACTGCAAGGAGATCCAACCAGTCCATCCTAAAGGAAATCAGTCCTGAATATTCATTGGCAGGACTGATGCTGAAGGTGAACCTCCAATGCTTTGGCCACCTGATGGGAAGAACTGACTCATTGGAAAAGACCCTGATGCTAGGAAAGATTGAAGGTAGGAGGAGATTGGGACGACAGAGGATGAGATGGCTAGATGGCATCACCGACTTGAATGACATGAGTTTGAGTAAGCTCTGAGAGTTGGTGATGGACAGGGAAGACTGGCATGTTGCAGCCCATTGGGTCACAGAGTCAGGCATGAATTAGTGACTGAACTGAACTGAACAGAGTATATGACCCTTTGTCCACAAAGTGACGTCTCTGCTTTTTAGTATGTTTAGATTTGTCATAGCCTTTCTTTCCCAAGGAGCAAGCATCTTTTAACTTTAGGTCTGCAGTCACCATCTGCAGTGATTTTGGATCCCAAGAAAATTAACTCTGTCATGTTTTCACTTTTTCCCTATTTGCCATAAAGTGATGGAACCAGATATCACGTTCTTCATTTTTTGAATATGAGTTTCAAGTCAGCTTTTTCACTGTCTTCTATCACTGTCATCAAGAACCTCTTTAGTTTCTCTTCGATTTCTGTCCATTAGCATGGTATCATCTGCATATCTCAGGTTGTTGATGTTTTTCCAAGCAGTCTTGATTCCAGCTTGTGATTCATCCAGCCTGGCATTTCGCATGATGTACTCTGCATGTAAGTTAAATAAGCAGGGTGACAATATACAGCCTTGTCATACTCTTTTCCCAATCTTGAACCAGTCTGTTGTTCCATGTCCGGTTCTAACTAGTGCCTCTTGAGTTGCATACAAGTTCCTCAGGACACAAGTAAGATGGTCTGGTATTCCCATCTCTTTAAGAATTGTCCACAGTTTGTTGTGATGCACACAATCAAAAGCTTTAGCATAGTCAGTGAAGCAGAAGTAGATGTTTTTCTGGAATTCTCTTGCTTTTTCTGTGATCCAGTGAATGTTGGTGACTTGATCTCTGGTTTTTCTGCCTTTCCTAAATCCAGCTTGTACATCTGGACGTTCTCGGTTCACATAGCTAGCTTGAAGCCCAGCTTGAAGGATTTTGAGCAGAAGCTTGCTATTATGTTACTTGAGCACAACTTTAATGGCATCTTTTCCTCAGGACCCTCCCTGTGACCTCACTCACCCTCACATACAGGACTGTGACTGTGCAGATACCTCTTGTCCACAGACAAATAGCCTTCCTCTGCTAGGAAAAGGTAAGCCTTGTCAAAAGCAGACACCAGCACTGATCTGAATGCCTGGCACAGAGAAGGAGCTCAGTAGATACCAGGTGAATAGCTCACAAGCATTTTGGATGTAACAAACCCGATCTCATCACATCCCCTTAAGACCCTTTTGGCTCTTCCAGTGAATAGTATCCACCCCCATATTCATCAGGAGTCTAATGTCACAGGTTAATACGTTCGTGTGACAACCACCCAAGTCAGAGGAAAACACTTTTTTAAAGAAACTGTTGAGACTAAATGCCTTCATGCTAATGCCTAACCCAGGAGTCAGAATGGGAGAGAGGAGAAGAGCTCAGAATCATTGCCTTTTTACAATATATATTCAGCCTCATTCTTCAAACACTTATCTTAAAAAAAATTGCAGTGGGGTGCTTTAAATTTTTCACTTATTTTAAGCCAGTAGTATGGGAAATTTTAAGGCTTAAAGCAAAAAGGGAAGGAGAGTGGAAAAGGGATTGGGAGAGAAGGGGAGTTCTATTTTTGAGCTCTGCTAAATTACAGGTAAAGTTCTGGTTGCTTTAAATAGCGTCTCATTTAAGCCTCAAGCTGTTAGATCTTCTGTTTACTGACAAGGAAAAAGAGGCTTGCAGAATTTGGTTTTCTTACACATGGTTACTTGCCTGGGAAAATGACAGACCTGGAACTAACATCCAGCTCTTTTTGTTGTTGTTGTTACTATTTCTTTCAGTAAGACCTTTCCATTTGTGTTTGTCTCAGATGTGACATAGTAATCAAAGGCATAACAATAATTGCATTACCATGGCTTGTCAGATACTGTGTCTTTCCCCACCATCCCTTGTACTGTGCCCCTTCAGACCCAGCTTAACACTTGAAAGAGGTTTTCATTTCTTATCAGCTTTGCCTTACAACGATCCTTGAAAGTAATATGCCACTGTTATGAATTGAGTTGTCCTCCAACCTCCCCCAACCCTGCAAAGATGTTAAAGTCCTAACCCACAGTAGCTGTGAATATGACTTTATTTGAAATAGTCTTTGTAGATGATCAAGTTGAGCTCATTATGATGAGCCCTAATCCAATATGACTGGTGTCCTTATAAGAAGGGGAAATTTGAACACCAAGGCAGACATGCTAATGGGGAGAAGTTCATGTGAAGATAAAGCAGAGTTCAGGATGATGTATCGACAAGACAATGGATATCAATATTCATCAGAAATCCATGAGAAGCTAGGAAAGATGCCCAGAACAGACTCTCCTGCACAGCTCTCAGAAGGAGCTATCCCTGCTGACACCTTGATTTGGAACTTCTAACCTATAGAACCGTAAGACAATAAATTTATGTTGCTTAAGGCACTCCACTCTGGTGTTTTGCTATGGCAGCCCCAGAAAACTGAGAGCCACCATGCAGTGAACACTAATACCTAGGGCAATAAGAAAATAGATGCAAATTATATAACACAAAATTATTCAGCAGACTCAAATAAAAATTCAGAAGGCAAAAGTAATCCACTATTTGATCCATGTGTATTCTACTCTGATCAGCACAGCATTCAGAAAATGAGGCCATCAGATGTAACCAAGTATTTTAATTACATTAATTGCTCCCCAAAATAAAAGCTTTTAGTATGATAATTTCCATGCCTCCTAGAACTATATTCTCCAAGATTCGTGCACGTGAAATTGACAAGCATGTTTTCAATTCACGTAGAAAATTGATATTGCCCCAAAACAGGAAGATATTTAACTACTGAAACCCAGTTATAGCTTTCAGCTCAGTGCAGGAAGTTTGTGATTCTAAAGCTTTAGAGAATGAAGGGTGACAAGCAAGAACAGCCTTTATAGCTGCCTTTCTCCAAAATATTTAGGAGTAGCTTCCACCGTTAAACTCCAACCATACTTTCCTACGCATTCTTGCTTTGCCTAAGAGTACAAAGGGGAAGGAGTGAAATAATAAGAAAAATGAGCTTATGCTTTAGTGGGTTCAGTTCAATTTGTTGGCCATGAGATTGTTTGTGTGGATCCAGTTCAGTTTGTTGGCGAATATTGAAATTCATTTGTGAATTAGTTGGAAAATCACCAAACACAGAGTTAAGGTAATCATGATTCCATTCTGTAGCAACCGAGGTTAGTGAACACCGAGAAAAGAAAAGAGACTGTGATAACAGGTTATATTGATGAACACAGTCTGTATTTTTCTGTCTTACTTCTCACTGGCCACCAATCTCCACATTTCTTCCAGTTCTAACTCATAAAAATGCATTATTCAACAAACTATTTACTGGGTAGCTATTTTTTTTAATTAATTCAACAGATATTTGTATTTTGCTTCTATAGCAGGCCAGGCACTATCCTGGGATACAGGATACAGGATCCTAGGATACTGGCAAAGCAGAATAGGCACAGTTTCTGCTTTCATAAAACCTATTCCTTCATCTCATTTGTAAACTTGGGTTTAGTGCAAAAGGAGCACACAGAAATATAACATTCTCACAAGAAGTTTATGGTGTATTACCATGGCCAGCCAACCCAAGATCTCTCAAATAACAACACAATAGACAATGACTAACAAGTGACGTAAACAATTACTGCTGAGTTAAGGAAAATCACTGTCACAGACACTCATTGCTGGTCTAGGGGTTCTGCCTAGAACCCCTCTCCTTCTATGAACTGACCCCATCCCCACTCCATAGCCAGGATTTCAATGTGACCCTGACCCCAGGAACTACACACATCACCTACACACATCATCTATAACCTAAAATGGATTATGATAACTGGTATAATTGAATTGAAACCCAAATAGCAGCTAAGATTTTGCTGTCACTTGAGATGTAAAGAAAATTGACTTTAATCCCCATTTTTGTCTTGTGACTCATAAGTATCTTCAGTCACCAAGTTCTATTCTGCTGATTGCTTTATTTTTTCTCTCTGCTCAGGGAGTGTATCTTTATTTCCACTGTTTGAACCAAATAAACTTCTCCAAAGTAAGATAAAAGCCTTACTTTCATATGGCATACTTTACTGAAGGCTTTAGGAATATAGATACAAATGTACGTCATCTTTTAAACAGAGACCCTTAAATGGAACATTGATGTTCCTAAGTTAGTGCTTTAGACTCCTCTGCCCTGTTACTTAGCTGTTTCCTCCAACCTCCACCCACTCTGTTCAATTCAGTTCAGTCACTCAATCGTGTCCAACTCTTTGCGACCCCATGAATCGCAGCACACCAGGCCTCACTGTCCATCACCAACTCCCGGAGTTTACTCAAACTCATCTCCATCGAGTCGGTGATGCCATCCAGCCATCTCATCCTCTGTCATCCCCTTCTCCTCCTGGCCCCAATCCCTCCCAGCATCAGGGTCTTTTCAAATGAGTCAACTCTTCGCATGAGGTGGCCAAAGTATTGGAGCTTCAGCTTCAGCATCAGTCCTTCCAAGGAACACCCAGGGCTGATCTCCTTCAGGATGGACTGGTTGGATCTCCTCGCAGTCCAAGGGACTCTCAAGAGTCTTCTACAACACCACAGTTCAAAAGCATCAATTCTTCAGCACTCAACTTTCTTTATAGTCCACATCTGTACATGACTACATGAAAAACCGTAACTTTGACCAGACGGACCCTTTTTGGTCCACCCCCTCTACTCTACTCCCTGCAAACTCCTATTCTTATGCAAAGCAGTTGGGCCACATACTATATTGCCAGATCTTTGGCTATTCAATTATGTATTGGAGGATTAGCAAGACTTTTTCCTAAACAGAGGCAAATTCTTCCATAAAAAGTCGTGTTCCCTGTTAATGAGATTTTTTTAAAGCCCACTACAGACTAATAACCAAGTACTTTGAGGAGACTAAATTGATGTCCAAAGGAGAATTAACCATTGCTCCTATTATATCTAACATCCAGGGTAGAGCAGATGGTCAATCAATGTTTATTTAATTAGTTGTTAGATAATTAAATACTGGGGTGTCTGGTTTCTTTAGATGGCTTTGCATACTCAATCATTCAGTCGTATCTGACTCTTTGAGACCCTTTAGATTGTAGCCCTTCAGGCTCTTCTGTCCATGGGATTTCCCAGGCAAGAATACTGAAGTGAGTTGCCATTTCCTCTGCCAGGGTATCTTCCTGACCTAGGGATCACACCCTCATTTCCTGCATTGCAGGTGGATTCAGGGAAGCCCCCTTAGATGGCTCTACACTCTGATAAAAATCCTCTGACCTTAAAAGAAAGCCACAAAAGTTCTAATCCCTGAAAAAAGTTACGGCTCTTTTCATCCTAACTTAAGCCTTTAATATTGGGCTCCACTCAAAGTGTTTCTGTAGGAAACTCTGATTGATCTCCCTGATGTCAAGGTTTAGATCAAGGCATGATCCAGCTTTTCTCTGTTCTCATGTTTTCTTTTGTCATCCCTCAGTAATTTGTCTTATCTTTTTTTTTTCCTTTTTAGCTCTTATGGTTTTTTTTTAACTTATATTAAAATTAAAAATGTGCATAGTTTAAGAAGTCAAATAGTTTAATAGTTTAAGAAGTCAAATAGTCAAAATAAGTCAAAACTTATTATGAAAAACATCAATCCCCTAGCTTCCCAACCTATTCCCCACTCTCCAGAAGGAGCCATTTCCAGAATGTTTAGCTTTCTAAATAGCACACTTGTACTGCTACTTTTTGATGTTCTTTTCTAACCATTATATCTTATTCTCCCACTATAGGAAAAGAAAAGCAACTCTTTCACAACCAACCCACCATTGCACACCTGTACACTTTCTTTTCCTCTCCCCCTGATATTCAGTGTTTATATAAACTCTTTTTACAGCTGAATCATGTAGTAAGCTCTGATAACATTTCCTTCTTGCATAGTTTTTGCATCCATGGAATTAGTTCCTTATTTTTTTTATTTCTTTTGTTTCCTTTTTTTTCTTAATTTCTTTTGTTTCCTACATTCCTATCACTAACTCTACACCAAAACTTTATATCAGTTGTCCAAATTTGCTCCCTATACCTTGCTATAGATATTGTTTCTATTCCATCTATTGGAGGGAATTTCTCATGGGGTTTTCCAATAGGTTGCACTCTTTTCTTAGTGTAGAACTTTTGTTCCAGAATCCCTTCTCTTTCACCATGGGGATTTCCCTTCCTGTCTCTTCTTTCTTCCATGTCTACCTTGGATGTACATAACAATCATCTGGGGAAATTTAAAAGGCCCAGACCTCATCCAGACCAATTGCTTCAGAACCTTTGGAGATGGGCCTCCCCTGTCAGTATTTCTTAAAGCATCCTGGTTGATTCCAGTGGGCAGCTGTGAATGAGAACCACTATTCTATCTGTATCATTCTTTGTTTACTTTCTAATTTTGGTGAAGCTCTGAGAAAGAGTACTTAAAAGATAAAATTTTGAGACGTTTCTTATCAGTGATGCTTTCATTCTTCTTTCCATTTGACTTATTTGTCTAATGTAGAATTCATAATAGAAATAATTTTTTCTCTAAATTTTTGAAAACATTGCTACCCTCTCTCTCCGTGTTGGTTTTGATAATTCTGAAGGTGTTCTGATTCCTACCCTTTTGTATACAACCTGTGTTTTTCCCTCTAGATTTCTTTAGGATTTTCCCTCTGTTCCCATATTTTTAATTTTTTTAAATAATTGCCTTGGTGTGGATCTGTATTCATCTATTTTCTTGCATATTCCTAGAAACTTTTAATCTTGAAACTTGAGTATTACAATTCTGAGAAAATGTCTTAAATTTTTTTTATTAAAGACTTTATTCTTCTCTGCTTTTCCTCTGCTCTTTTATTCCAGGGTTCATATTTTTCAGGTGTTGGATTTTCTTGACCCATCCTCCACTATTCTTTACTCTTCTCTCCAGTTTTCCGTTTCTAAGTCTCTTTGGTCTATGTAATGGGCTGAATTGTGTTCCCTCACATTCATAAGTTAACGTCCTATCTGCCAGTATCAGAATGTGACTGTATTTGAAGATAAGGTCTTTACAGAAATAATCAAGTTAAAATGAGTTCATTAGGATGGGACTTAATCCAACATGACTGGTGTCCTTATAAGAAGAGGAAGATAGAATACACACACACACGGAGGGAGAATGCCGTGTGAACATGAAGGTGGCCACTAACAAGTTGAAGAGAGATGCCTCAGAAGAAACCAAATCTGCTTATACTTCGATCTTCAACTTGTAGCCTTTAGAAGTGAGAAAATAAATTTCTGTTGTTTAAGACACCCAGTCTGTGATGCTTTGTTATGGCAGCCCTAACAAATTAATAGTCTTATAGTATTATAGACTATAATACCTTATAGTATTAATTTTACATTTTTCTTATATCTATTATCACTTTTTTTTGTTTCTGAGTTTTATTGTTTTTGACAGGAAAGTAGGATTTATTGGTGGACATGAGTGAGGAGAGGACAGAGCCAAGGCCCCCATCAAGTGCAGGGCCCACCATTTGTGCAGGGGCCGTGATTAAGGATTTGACACCAGAGCCATCTAAGATGAACTGCTTTTCTGCCATCATATTTTCAAATTCATTCACATTAAACTTAGTAAATCCCCACTTCTTGGAGCTGTGGTCTTCTGGTGGCCAGGAGACTTGAACTTGGCCTTGCAGAGGTCCTCCATCACATGCTCCTTGTTCCGCAGCTCGGTACAGATGGACATGATGGCTTGGCCAATGTGGACCCTGGCCACTGTACCCTAGGGCTTTCCAAAAATGCTGCACGTACTTGTCTGGAGCCTAGATTTGGGACAGCATGCAATCAGACATGCATGTCCACTGGAAAGTCTTGTTGCCAATGTTCCATCAGGAAACCGATACAGGCAGTAGGCCGCATACACCACTGAGGAGGCTGCTGTTTGAGGCCATTGCGTACTGGGCCCCCCAAAGGAAAAGACACAGTTGGCTTAGTTAGCTGCAAATATTTCTGAGGTTTTTTTTTTTTTATATATATTCCTTTAATAATAGCATCTTGCTCACATTTCAAGGACATGATATCCTCTCTTATCTCTCTAAGGATATCAATGGTAATTTTCCTTTCTATGTTCTCACATTTATGCATAACTTTAGTTTCCTTGAGTTGTGTCTTTTCATGTGTGTTTTTTAGCCTTTATCTTTTTTGTTAAGATTCCTCAGGTATCTAATTATCTGCTCATCTTTTAAGAAAAAGGTAAAAAAAAAAAAAACTGTGAGTGATAGAAAGGTTTGTTGACTGTGGGCTTATACCCTTTGATCTTTAACCCAAGGGTTGAAAACTAGTTGACTGCAGCCTGTCTGAAACAAATGCATCTGCATTTTTTTTTTTCTTCAATTAGAATTGTGTGCCTTTAGCTGTGAACAAAACCTTTATGTGCAAATCCCACCACTCCTTTTTGATTTAAGCTACTTGGAAGCTTGAAATTCTTACCTAATATCTTTTCTACTAGTCATATTCTTGCTTACTGTTTAACCCAAGCTCAGATATCTCTATCTCCATGATATCTTCTCTGATACCCTCAGGCTGATATAAACTTTACCTACAATGGATTTCATCACATTTCATTTCTCTATTAAAGCCCTTGCTATGGCCCTCCTTCATGTGATAGACACTTGATATGTAGTTGGATACTCCATGTGACTGTCCTGTGGTGGCAAGAACTCTTTTTCAGGTGTGTTAGTATTTCATATAGAAACTTTGGTAAAAACTCAGGAATAAGTTACTTGAAAATCTTTAAGCTCAATGGGGAGGGATGGAAAGGGGAAAAGGAGAATGGGAAAGCATAATCTGATGTTCTTTCTAGATCAGATTTGATATTCATCCCTGAGTATTTGATTATTAAAACCATGAACTACAATTTCCCCCAACCCCACCCCCAAAGTAAGCAACATGCCATACCAGGTGGAAATGTGGCTTTAATATTCTTCCAGATGATTGCACGGAGCTGATTCTGTTTCATATGATAGAACATTGCTCAAGCTGTAACAACAGAAAGAAGGAAAAAACACAAACTCCAACAAGCTAAATGAAAATGAGAATATTTCTGCCTATGGAGAGGTAATTTATCCTCATTTGTGATCATGTGCCCTTTCAGAATTCAAATCGGATAAAGCATAAATTTGGACACATCTTCAAAAATGCCTGTGTATAATAAATCATAGTTTGTGGCAATATTTTGAAAGCAGTGTTCAGGTATCTGAGGCCTTAGCATTTTGATTGCTGTTATTTCACGATGGTCTCAGTCGTAAAGTGTCCTCAGAGTTCCTAAGGGGTATGAATTTTTGCTGGGCTTTCCATCCATTTCTACCTCAGGCTTTGGGAACACAATCTGCCCTTTCATCCTAGTCACATCCCATCTGTAACTTAACTTGTCTTTTTCGTTTCTTACTCAGATCCTCATGCTGGTCTAATTAGGCATCATTGGCTAACTCTTTGTTCCTATTAATCTTTCCTTCCCAGGACAGTTTGAACATTGTGGCTTTTAAATTATTGAGAGAGCCCTGGGAGTTACCAAATACAGACTCATTAATGTGAACAGTAAACAAAGTCAGTTTGGATTCACACAAATTTATGACTCTGCAAAGACCTTGAAGCCCCGATGGGTTTTAAGAACTGTATCTCCAAGTACTCTTAAACTGGACATGGTGGTTAAGGGTAAAGTATGGTCCAGACAGCCTGAGTTCCCATCAAGCCACCACTCCTATTATAAAGACTGCGTGACCTCAGGAACTATTCGGCACTCTATAAGCCCCAGTCCCCATCTGTGAAGTGGGCAAAATAATTGTACCTATTTTAGGAGACAATTTGTTGAGATAAAATGAAATAATGTGTTTGGCACACACTCTGTAAGTATCTGTTGCTGTTGGTTTTTTTTAAATTAATGAGAACATCTCGGCTAAAACAGTGTCATACAAATAAACTACAAGAACCATTGTCCACAGTTGAGAAACTGGCTAGACCCCTATACCTGCCAAGTCCAAACTGGAATAAATTAGTTGAATGAAGTCATACATACTCAGAATTTAATATTTAGACAATTTTTAATGTAACATTTGGGAACTGGAATGATAAAGGAAAGAGAAGCATACTGTTTCCAATTTTTTTAATATTATAAAGAAAACTTCAAAAAGCAACAGACTTTCAGGTTAAAACCAGTGTTTTAAGAATATTTTGCTCTTATCAGAAACCTAAATTTAAAAAAAATGTTATATTGGAGTATAGCTGATTGACAATGTTGTGATAGTTTCAGGAGGACAGCAAAGGGACTTGGTCATAATTACATGTATTCATTCTCCTCCAAACTCCCTCCCATCCGGACTGCCACCTGACACTGAGCAGAGCTCCCAGAAACCTAACTCCCTGCTATTCAATTCCTTCCTCCTTCCAAACAGTGTATATTGTGGCCCATATGCAGAAACCATACCATTTTCAGGAAGGAGGGTCTATTTGGCAATGACAAAGGCCATTAGCGAGCCAAACTGGACAAAAGAATAAACCATTGCCTAAGAGAGAATTGGACTTCCTTGGTGGCTCAGTGGTAAAGAATCCGCCTGCCAATGTGGAGACATGGGTGAGATCCCTGGGTTGGGACGATGCCCTGGAGAAGGGAAAGGCTATCCACTCCAGTATCCTTGCCTGGCAAATCCCATGGACAGAGGAGCCTGGCGGGCTACAGTCCATGGGGTCACAAAAGAGCTGGACAGAACTTAGTGACTAAACCACAACAAAGAATTAGCTTGACCACTTTTGTTTGCCTTTCTGGGTCAAAAAACACAAAGCAATAGTTTTAAGGCAGGGGTTCGTTATAAAATGTATTTTTCTTTGCTTTCCATTTGCTCATTATGTTTGGTCTAAGACCGTGGTGAGTTGACATACACAGTATATACAACAGTTAATGTTGTTTTCCCTGAGTATTTACATAAATTGATTGATTTAAAATTAATCTAAATTAGCTTTTCCCTAACTGTCAACCATAGAACATTGTTCCTAAAATGCTAATAAATATGCTAGGAGAGAAATGTACCAGCACAAAATAAGTTTGAAATAAAGGGTTTCATTATACACATTTATCAGCATGTCAAAAGCACATTAGCAAAGAAAAAAGCTAAGTTGTTCTGTGCTGAAGAAACCTATTTTGTCCTTTAATCTACATTTTCCCCAAATTATTTGAGTCTGGAATCCAGTTTTCCCAGCTCCCTGTTAGCATCATACAGAATACAGTTTGCCAGATTCCAGTTTGGGGACACAATGAGGACATTTTGGCAGGGTTCATCATGCAATGAACAGAAAGGCTATCAAACTAAAACTTGCCAGTGTTTCACATATCAATAATAGTAGGTACCCCTTATGGAAGAGTTAGTAAATCTTAGGAAATGCTTCTTCCCCACTCCTTGAGCAGGACTTCCCCTCAACACCCCTAACTTTCTGTCTCACTCTCTGAGCTCTTCTTCTTGGAGGTGGAGAGCTATCGGTGGCTATCATAATAGCCACTGGTCAACATTTCTCAGTTAGATGGAGCTGACATGTCAAAAGTGGGAAGGAACAAATACACTAAGCTATAGTCTTTCCTCTGCATTTGGACCAGGGGAAGTTAGCGCCCTGGGTTCTGTCTTCTGTTCAGAGTTAGTACCTCTGCTCCCATGAAATAAAACTTCCCTCAGATAGATTCTTCCAAGGTCAACAATGGGAGGAAGTTAGCAAGCCCATTTTGTTGGTCCAACCAAGTTGTATCTAGCAACTTAGCCCTCATCTTTATTAATGCTGATATCTTAGTTCTTCACAGACTAACTTTATTATATCTTAACTAGCTCAGTTAAAACTTGGGCAGTGAAGAGAGGTGCTGTTTTGAGTCCTGCTTATAACCTCAACAGCATGTATCATGAATTCTTCATGATATTTTACATACATTATCTCATTTAGGCTTATAACCTGCTTATAACACACATTCTCTCATTTAGGACACATTCATGATAATATAACATACATTATCTCATTTAGGCTTCTCAACAACCTTCAAGGTGGATACTTATATATTCCCATTTTATAGACAAGGAAATTGAAACAGAGAAGTTAAATAGCTTAACAGAGGTTATAAAGCAAGTGACTGGACCTCAACATTTTAATGAATGTAACAGTGCACACTATTTAATTGTACTATTGTAACATTACTAGTGTATCTCATAAGATGGTGTTTATGTTTGGATCCCTTTATTATTTATCTCTCACTCCTCTTCTATGATGGAGGAAGAAATTGGTACCCACTCCAGTAACCTCGAAGGGAAAATGCCATGGACGGAGTAGCCTGGAGGGCTACAGTCCATGGGATGACAAAGGGTTGGACCTGACTGAGCAACTGGGTACACCTCTGCTATGATGCAACATGCATATTTTTATGTTTTTTTAATGTATTTATTTTCAATTTGAGGATAATTACTTTATGATATTGTGCAATATGCATATTGATCTATGAGACAAGTCATATGTAACAAACATTAAAAAAAAAACCCACATAATCTTGGTCAGTGAATAAGATACTTGGGGAAGTTGAAAGTGAGAAAGGTTTAAATCTGAAATTTCAAACTGTCAGCCAGCCCACAAACTTATTTTGTTTGACTCCCAAAATGCTGAAGAGTTGAGTTAGTTCTTAGGATAAGCACATAGATTTCTGGCTTCTCTGAAGCGTGTGAACATCCGGGGAGCCAGGAACCCGAGTGGATGCATCCTCTGGATGGAGCAGGTGCCGCACAGTTCACCGTGGTCCCCGCTGTGTCGCTTCATCTAAACGCGGTCTGCACGTGCTGCGGTAAATGCTTCCGTTTGCCACCCTGGTGTGAGTTAGGATGGCTCCACCCTCCCCCCATCCTCCCCTGGGAACATCACAGCCACTGCAAGAATCCTGAGGCCCACTGTCAGCGTCTGTGATCAGGGCAGTAAGTGGACAGTAGGTGGCTGGATGGGAAACAGTCAAGCTGTAAGTGGCAGACTTTCAGAAGGGAGACCACTTAGTCCGGGTGCTTATCTCAGTCCCTCTAGAAAATGTGCCCTGGAGAGGCTTCAGAGAGAGAGGAGAGCAACTGAGTCTACCACACATGCTCGCCTGCCGGCATCTGCTTTAGGTATGGGACGTCTGTGTAAATGTTATTAAAGTATCAGTTTCTTTCACTTCTAAAAACATTGTAAAACCATTTCCTTGAGCCCTCTATGGTCTAATCCTCAGCACTAACCTTTCTTTCTACACCATTGTCTGTTATGTAGCAGTTCCTCTATAAGTATTTTAAATGAGTAAATGAATAGACAGACTTTGTAAATTCTAAGCAGATAATTGTCCTTCCCTTAAGAAGTATGTGTTTAAATGCGTGAAGAATGGCCCATGGAGGCTTCTTTCCGCCTTTTTGTTATCTCTCTTCTTGAATCTCACCCCCACGTCATCACCAGGAGGACCGAGGCTTTTTCTTGTTAAGGTTAAGTATTAACTCTTCCAAGGGAATCAACATTTAAAAAACTTTCTAAAGATGACATGAAAAAGCTGTTCCTTCTAGTAGGGAGATCAAGAGTCAGAAATCAGGTAGAGTAAATATTGGGGCTGGGAACCTTCTTACTTCAAAAACAGGTCTTTTAGACCTGAACTTAAGATTAAATGAAATCCAACAAACCAAATTTCAGTAAATCATAGGTCATATTCAAAAATGAAAAACCATAGAATCACAGAACATTAACTGGAACTGGAAGGAAGTGTTGCAAGAAACCATCAAACCCCAAATTCCATCATGGTAATCATGACATTAAAATGCCACCTGCACCAGATTACTATAAATTTCAATTTGCTGAACGGTTGTGCAATGTTAAGTACTGTATGTTTCTTGAAAAAGCTGGTCATCAAAGAGTGATCAACCTAGAGTTTTAATAGAGGAAATATTTCTATTGTGCTTTAGGGCATTATGGGCTTCCCTTGTGGCTCAGTGGTAAAGAATCCACCGGCAATGCAAGAGACCTGGGTTTGATCCCTGGGTGAGAAGATCCCCTGGAGAAGGGAAAGGCTATCCATGAGGTTGCAAAGGGTTGGAAACGACTGTGCAAGTTTCACTTTCACTTTAATGCATTATAAACCAGTTGGAGATAAGGGCATGTTCTGGGTGTAATGACAGATAGACACCTTATTAAAATTGTGTTTCCTAATTAAAAGTATTCGCTTCCACTTTACAAGACTTGGCTTACTAGTTATTTGATAGGACTGAAAGGTCATATGAAAATCTTTAATTGTCAAGTGATCAAAACTGCCTTACAAACTACCAAATGTGCTGAAATAGTCTAAGTAACCGAAGCCAGACAGGCTTGTTAGGAGATTTCTTTTCTATTAACATTTATTTACGTGACTGCAGTGGGTCTTTAGTTGCCGCATGTGGGATCTAGTTACCTGACCCAGGGTTGGACGGGTCCCCCATGTATTGGGAGTGCCGAGCCTCAGCCCCTGGACCAGGGAAGTCCCAGGAGATTTCCTAAAGAATGTGTCATTTGACCATTAGAGCATTCAGTGAAGAGATTTTCTCAGGTTTGTGAAGAGCTTACTCATAACTGTTTTTAAAGTTTACAATATAACAGTAACTAATATGAGCCTGGGGTTTGAGTATTATTCCTGTAAGGGGCACTGAAGGGAATGGTAACCCACTCCAGTATCCTTGCCTGGAGAATCCCCTGGACAGAGGAGACTGGTGGGCTACAATGTATGGGGTCCCAAAGAGTCAGACAAGGCTGAAATGATAGCATGCCTGCAGCATAAGGGGAACTACATTTTACAGAGGCACAAGACAGCTAGGCAATTCCTAAGGGGTAGAAAAGTTCAGGAAATTCAAAGAAATCTTTTGTTTCATCCTGTTTTAATATGAGCTTCCCTGATGGCTCAGTGGTAAAGAATCTGCCTGACAATGCAGGAATGCAGGTTCGATACCTGGGTCAGGAAGGTCCCCTAGAGAAGGGCTGCCCGCTCCAGTATTCTTGCCTGGGAAATCCTGTGGACAGAGGAGCCTAGCGGGCTACAGTCCGAGGGGTCACAGAGAGTCGGACACACCTCAGTGACCACCAGGTGGCCTGCCCTTCACAGTTAATTGGATGTTATTTGTCAGGGAAGCCAGCCCTCAATGTCGTTGCTCTTCGCCGTTTCTGCTCCTGCCACGGAAGCTGGCAAACTACATACCTACTTTTCCACCCCCACCCCCTTGCATTTAGGAATGGCTGTGGCACACAGTTAAGCCAACAAGGCAAGAAAGAAGTATGCTGGGGTATTTAGGCAAAGTTTTTTTTCTTTTTTTTTCCTTGTAAAAACTATGGCTGGCATGCATTGCCTCCTTTTTATCCCCCTTGAAGGGGCTTCTGTTTATGTCTGTTCATGTCTGGGGCTTTGGAAGCAACTTTGCCTCTTTTTTGTCTCTGAAGCAAAGTCAGAGGCCTGCTTCCTCCCTGTCATGGGACTATGAGAAGGTTTTTTGTTACTTGCACCCAGAGTACACAGGTGAGGATTAGTAACACCTCTTTGTGGTTTTGAGTCTCTTTGTAATAACATTTCACTGAATGAATTTCTCTCTCTCCCAGGAAAGAAAATCTTGCAGCACTCATAGTTCATGTCTGGTCCACTCTCTCTTTGGAAAAATATAGCTGAAATTTCCTGCTTATTACACAATTTGCTTGGCAAGTTTTCCTCTTGTGTTTAGTGTTGGACAGTCTGTAATTTCCTCACTTCAGTTTGAGCAAAATGTCATTTTTATTTAAAACACTCATTATCCACATGAAATCTGCATATTCTTTCTTTTTCATAGAGGCTTTAAAATTTTATTTTTTAGACAGGTAATAGAGTCATCTGTTCATAAAACAAAACAGTATAAAAAGGATTACAATGAAAAGTCTATTTCATCTTTAGAACCAAATTTAAAAACTAAAGATTTGGGCTTTCACTGCCATTGGCCCAAGTTCGATCCCTGATTGGAGAAATAAGATCCCACAAGCTACACAGCAAGGCCAAAAAAAATAACAAATTTAAAAACTATTGTTAGGTATCTTCTTTCAGATAAACTATTAGTCATATGGTGATTGCAAAACAAACAAACAAACAAAACCCACCCATGCCCGAATCCAGTTTGCTCCCACATCCTCAATCATTTTATTAGTTTCTCATTTATTCCAAAGATTTTTCATTCAAATACAAGGTGATAGGGGTGTGTACTTTCTTTTTCCCCCTTTCCTTCAGGAAAGTGAGCCTAGACACACTGCTCTGGGCCTTGCTGTCTTTGTGGAACCACATATCTTGGAGGGTTTCCACTTCTGTGAATGGCATCGCACGTTTATAGTGGCAAAGTATTCCATTGTTTGAATGTACGTGAGATGTTTAACTATCATCCCTTGTTGGATGTTTGACCTGTTTCAACACACAGTGGTAGAACCGGAAACTTCAAACATACATCATGTGCACAGGGAAAAAATTTCCATTAAGACAAATACCCAAAGGTGGGCTTGCCAAGCCAAAGGGTAAATGCAGTTGTAATTTTGATCATTAGTGTCAAATTATTCTCTACAGAAGTTGTACCAATTTACATTCCTACTAGCAACATAGGCACGTACCTGAAGGCAAACTTAGATTTTTATCAATCCGATAGGTGACAAATGGTATTTTAGTACAGTTTTAACTTGCATTTATTTGATTATGAAGAATTTTGAACATCCCTTCATAAGTTTTAGGGGCCATTTACATTTCTCTTTCTATATTTTATAAAATTAGTCATGATTTGTAATTTAAATGAGTCTTCTCTATATTTGGGATGTTCTCATTTGTACTATGAGCTGAAGAGCTCTTTCCTAGTTTGTTGGTTTGTGTTTTCATATATTTCTGGTGAATTGTTTTTCCATTAAGAATTTTTGATTTTTACTTTAATCTTTTAGGGAGTCTGAAATTTGAATCATAGAAAAGAGCTTCCCTATTCAAATATTGTAAGGAAATTTATTGTGTGTTTTTTTAGTAATAATATGATTTTTTTTTTTTACATTTAAACGTCTAATCCATTTGAAATTTATAGCAGTGAAAAGTGTGAAGTAGAGATCCAGCTTTTTTCCCCAGTGTTATTTATCCAATTGTATCAATAGTAGTTACTAAAATTTCATGTTTCTCCTGTCCTTAAATATTAATTTTAAATGTTTGGCTAAATGTAGTAAGGTTTTGTTACTTTCAAAGCTAATATTCATAAAAGGGTCTAGAAAAGTATTCACTGAAGATGGCAGCAAAAAATGTGAATTTGTTCTTGGGAGTCTGTCTTTAGATAAACAGTAAACAGATGAACACAAATGTAGAAAGTTTTATAGGAAAAACATTAGGTTATGTTAAGAAAGAATCACTGTGACTTTTTATTGTTTTCCTTTGACAGATGTAAAGCAATGATTACACAGGGGACTTGGAGGAAATAACTATTTTCATTATAAGTGAATGAATAACCTAAAACAAAATTCGATACCAAGTGACTCAGTGAGATTTCCAGACCCCACACCCTAATCTATGGAATCAAAATATCTAGACCTGGGACCAGGGGAGCTGTTCTTACAACAAGTTCCCAGATGGTCATAATGCAGATGGGCCTGCAAAAGTTGGTGAACTTACATCTAGGGACCTCTGATTTCTGCCAAAGTAAGGGCAGAAGCCAAGTAAGCCAAGTTTAGAACCCCAGAGCTGGAGAGAATGTGATGGCATGACTGAGCCCAGCCCATTGTCTTTATTCTAATTAAAGGATACGAAAGTGCTGGTCCCTTCAAAACCTCAGAAATCCACAAGTGCCATCAAAAGCTCAATTTCAAAGTCACCACCCCAACAATCAAGAATTCTTGTCTTTCCACAAATGTCTGGCTTTAGTTTGAATCACTTTCTTTTGGATAAATCCTACCCCAAGAAAAGAGAAAAGAACAACTATTCCTTGAGCTTTCAGAGTATGCCAAGCAGTTCACATACCTTAATCTTTTAATTTGGTCTTTCCACAAACCTTATGAAGTAAATATTATGGTCTCATATTACAGTTAAGAAAGCCAAGGCTTGCAGAGGCTATGTAACTAGTCCAAGGGCACTCAGTAAGTGCTAGAAAAAGTATTCGGGACCTGATTTGTTATCTTGCCATAGAGAAGAAAATGATTGATCAGCATGTCTCCTTCAAACAATACCTGTGATCATTTGAAGATAAAGTAATAGAGAAAATTTTAGCCTTATGTATTTAATTTAATTCTTGTAAATACTGTTTTAGACCGTAAAAGCCTGTTTTTAAAAAGCACCCCTCCTACCTTATCCCTCTCCATCTCTTCACCTGCTTGGACTTCCCTCAGCGTCCACCTCAGCGCCTGACTGTAGCGCTCAAATCTATGGGTGTATTGCCTGCCTCTGCAGCCAAGATAGAAGTTTCTCCAGGGCATGTGCTTGGTCTGTCCTCTCCACTATATCCCCAGGGTTGGGAACACTGGCAGTGCTCAGTCGATATCTGCTGAGGAATAAGCAGATAAACTGAATTTTTTCTTTCTTTTTTTTATGGTTGCACTGGGTCTTCATTGCAGGGCTTGAGGGCTTTCTCTAGTTTTGAAGAGCAGGGGTTACCCCTCCCTGCGGTGCACAGACCTTTGATCGCGCTTCTCTTGTTTGGAGCACATGCTCTAGGTGTTCGGGCTTCAGGAGGTGCAGCATGTGGCCTCGGTAGCTGCGGCTTGGATGCCCTAGAGCCTGCGGGCTTCAGCAGCGGTAGCTCGCAGGTTGAGTTGCTCGGTGGCATGTGGAACCTTCCAGGACCTGTGTTCCCTACATTGGCAGGTGGATTTCCATCCACGGTGCCACCAGGAAGTCCTGGGACTGAATTCTTTACTAGTACTGACTTGCTTTCTTTACAACTGCCCAGGTTTGAGATTTTGTTTTGTTTTCAGGTCTTGGGCATATAGATGGATGTTTGGTTTAGTAGCTGACTTAGTAACCTGCTAACTGGAATCTCCTTGCTCTGCTCCACGGGAGGATGAAGATCTGCAGGAAGCAGAGCTTTGAAAATCATTTTCATCATATTTCAGCCTTCTTCTCTTGAGGCGTGACACTGATGTCCCTCCGCTCTTACTTTTTTCCTGTCTATATTAGTCTCCTTTCTCTCCATGACACAGTCTAGAACACTGTCATCTGCTGAAGACTGCTCTGTCAGGGAGTATCATTTGTGTTTTATAAGGTTTCCCATTAAATTATTCCCCAAGTCTCAATGAAGTGCCTTATCCCCATTTTTTATATAGGAACACTGAAGAGGTTACGGTCACCTGTTCAAGCAGTTGGCACTGGGCTAGGACTCAAACCCAGAATTTATTCAACCTAAACTCCATTTAAATCCCAAGTTTTCCTCACAACATCTATGCAGAAGAAACCTAATTGGCTGTAACATCTCTACAGGTTCTTATGCTACTGTTTTCCAAAGACCTGGTACTAAATGACCTCCTTTGTGGAAAAAAGTAGGGGAACATAGCATTTCTTTACTTTACTCAGTCATGTTCAATATGGTTCATTCTATAACTCACTAAGGCCTGTGGGAATTATAACCTTAGATATTCTGTGGGATGTTTCAGTTAGGAAAAGCCACCAGCTGCCCGTTAACTGAGATTTAAAGTGGCTGAAAGACATATAAAAGTTACTTCATCAAGTAAGAAAAGTCTGGAAGTAAGAAATCCAAATGTGGAGTCTCCACTGGGTCTTCTAATTCCCTAGAGCCTTCAGTTTTCTGCTCTGCCATTCTTAGGGCACAAGTTTCATTCATGAAATTGTCTCAGGGTCCTGGGTGACTACAGGAGCTCCACTTGGTATGTTTAAATTCCAGACAGACGGCAAGGAGAAAAGGTGAGGGGGCATGTCTTGTTAAGTAACTTTTCTGAAGATTCACTCTATCTAATTCCTCCTCCCTCGGTACCAAGTGTGGCCCCAGAAACTTCCATGGCTCCTCATCCCTGGCTCTCAGTGCTCAGCTTCCCAATAACCATGCAGCATCCTTGAATATGAGGTTCTGTTGCTTCTAGGATACACTGAAGAAAGTTCATGGCTGAGTTAGAACAAGATGCAAGTCTCAGCCACCATGTTCAGTTCAGTTCAGTGGCTCAGTCGTGTCTGACTCTTTGCGACCCCGTGAATCGCAGCACGCCAAGCCTCCCTGTCCATCACCAACTCCCGGAGTTTACTCAAACTCATGCCCATCGAGTCGGTGATGCCATCCAGCCATCTCATTCTCTGTCGTCCCCTTCTCCTCCTGCCCCCAATCCCTGTCAGCATTAGGGTCTTTTCCAATGAGTCGACTCTTCACATGAGGTGGCCAAAGTATTGGAGTTTCAGCTTCAACATCAGTCCTTCCAATGAACACCCAGAACTGATCTCCTCTAGGATGGACTGGTTGGATCTCCTTGCAGTCCAAGCAACTCTCAAGAGTCTTCTCCAACACCATAGTTCAAAAGCATCAATTCTTCTTCCTCACAGTCCAACCATCACATCCATACATGACCTCTGGAAAAACCATAGCCTTGACCAGATGGACCTTTGTTGGCAAAGTAATGTCTCTGCTTTTTAACATGCTATCTAGGTTGGTCATAGCTTTCCTTCCAAGGAGTAAGCATCTTTTAATTTCATGGCTGCCACCATGTTACCCACCACCAATTCCTTATTCCCAATCTTAGGCAGACTACCTATTTCAGCCATCTTTGCAGCATAACAAGTAACCCCTAAATTGAATAGCTTAAAATACCATCAGATATTTGCTCATGATTCTTCAATCTGGGCAGACCTTAGTGGGAAAATCTCATCTGTCTTCCATGGGGTGTTGACTGGGAACATTCATGCCGTCAGTTTCAGCTGGGAGCACTAAAGTCCAAGATGGTCTTCTCTCTTCCTTCAGGGACTCTCTGCATGGCCTCTGATCCAGTGGTCCAGTCTTTGCTTCTTCCAGGTGGCTAGAACCAAAGAGGGACACTTTCGAGAAGGAGTAATAAGAAGCTGACAGTCCTGAAAGGAGCTGGGCCAGAAAGTGACAAGATATATGTTCCTCCATGTTCTGTCTGCCAAGATAATCCATAAGGCCAGCCCAAATTCAAGGGAAGAACCTCTGCTTCTTGAAGGAATGTGGCTGGTGTAATCCACCATTCTATGGCCTACCCTGGATGTTAGACCACTTTTCTTTCTTTAAACATCAGCTTCCTTATATTGCATCCTTTCAGGAAAAACCCATGATAATTCTATAATGGACCTAACTTCTCAAAGCAAAAATTTCGAGGCTTGAAACACAAAAAATTGCTAACACAATCCACCTGCCTCCTTCTAGGCAAGGGAACTAATAACATTAGGCTTCTTATGAAAAAGAATTGTTCTTTCTTTTTGGAAATGAAAAAACGGCAGCAAAATGTCAAGAAATTTATTATTTCAATAACTTATTCAGTTATGGTCACATTCATTTTTTAAAATATAATGAGCTTCTAATTCTCTGTTGTAGTTTGGTAGAACATAGACATAAGAAAACAAAACCTAGTGATATTTATAAAGATTTATTTTGATGGCTTCAACTTCATTTTTAAAGCGTAATTATCATACCCCTTCAAAGGAGTAGAAAAATCAAGACAAGAATTGGCTCTCAAATCCTTCTCCTTCTCATTATTTAAGAAAAAATATGGGGAAGTGTTAGTATAGCAAATCAGTTCAAAGTAGCTCAAGCAAAAAGAGACCCTATTGGTTCCTGAGCCTGGGAAATTAGGGGAGCCTGATTTGAAATGCAGCTGGACAGGTATTCAAACATTATCACCACTGTCCTTTGTCTGCCCTGCCCTTGGCTGCAGTTCTGTCACTTGGCTGCTTTCCCTCCTGCTGCCAATTATCTTCCTCCATGTAACCATAAAGATAGTGGCCTGCAGCCCCAACGTATTTTTCTGCAAGATTAGCCACACTCCCTGGAAAAACAACTTCTCCTCCCATCCTAATAAGAATCCCTGGGAAGGCCTTAATTTTCCTGCTGAGGTCACACGTCCACCTTTGGCTGGATTGCTTTTCCAAACGGTGGTGAATTATAGAGAAAAATGACCCTGTCCACAAAGAGAGTCACATTCTAATGCCTTTCACCTGTGAATTCGTTACTTTACATGGCCACAGGGATGTTGCAGAAGTGGGTAAATTAAGGATCTTGTGAGAGGAGGCTAGTCAGGATTATACAGGTGGACCCAATGATGTAATCACAGGATTCTTAGATGAGGAAAGCAGAAGAGTCAGAGTCAGAGGGAGTGATGCTGGAAGCAGAGAGATCGAGTTGTGGTTTGAAAATGGTGTGAACTGCAGGCCGTGGAATAGAAGTCGTGTACAGAAGCTGAAAAAGCCAAGGAAACAGATCTTCCTCTAGAATATCCAATGGAACCAGACCATCCTGGACTCTCGCATCTAAAACTGTAAGAGTACAAGTTTAATTTTTTTTTTAAGCCGCTAAGTTTCTGGTAACTTGTTATAGCAACAGTAGAAACTATTACAAATGTATTTCCTGATGTGACTCAGTTTGGTTAACAATTTTTGACCTGTGGTCAAGAATGAAGGTGGGAGATGCCAGGGGGTAAGGTGGGTGAGAGTACATGATTGATGGTATAATCAAGACCACGTTAAATCAGGGATCATTCACCCCCAGATAAAATTCTGTTGTTACAGACCAAGTGGATAGAAAAGGAGGCTTAGTAAATAAAATTAACAAGCAGACAACAACTCCATAAGCAATAGCTACCATCATCTAGTACTAGCCAGAAGAAAACGTGCTGAGTCAGGCAGAAGGAGAAAACTAAGGGAGGCAAGCAGTTACAGGGCTTACAGCCGGGCCTGGGTAATCAAGGCTCCACAGAAGTAACGGTCGTTGTTTTCCTGCTCTAATACCCTGGAAGTCAGAGAATTGCAAAGAATAAAGCGCATGTCTGAAGATCAGTAATAACTAAGCTCAAATGCACCACTGAAAGCTGACATTGTCATCTTGGTTTTCAATGGTAAAATGAGAGAGCCGGTGCTTCAGAAGCTCTTCCCCAAAGAATGCCCAGTGTCACAGAACAGGAAACCGAACAAGAATGCCTGGGAGCCTCACCAGGACCCTATGCAAGTAAAAGTTTCCTTGAGTGTTGGTTTTATCATCTTAAATCCAGGTCATTTACTTTAATATAAAACTCGTATTTTAAAAGCTCTGTGAGTGATTTTCTTGTCAAATATTTATTGACTGATGCTCCTGGAAGCTTTACCACTTCTAATCTAGCTCCAAATACTCTCTGATTTGAATGATGTATACGGCATGGGTGGTCCAGCTATGGGACTAGGAGCAGGTCCCTCCTAAACCCTGTTTCTAAGGCAATCACCATGGCTCTGCTGTCTCCACTATCTGCCCCCTGAGACCTGAGCTAGGAGGACGGCATTGTCAGCAGTACTGAGAATCTAATTGTGATACTGAAGAAGCTGCTGCCAAGTTCCCTTCAGAAAATACTTCACAGGAACAAAGAGAGATCTGAAGTAGTAGTTTTTTGGCTTTTTATTGACGTATAGTTGATTTACAATGTTGTGTTCATTTCAGAGGTACAGCGAAGTGATTTGGTTAGACATATCTATATAAAATACAGATTTTTTCAAATTCTTTTCCATTATAGGCATTAAGATATTGACTTTAGCTCCCTGAATTATACAACAGGTCCTTGCTGTTTATCTATTTTATATATAGCAGTATGTCTGCTAATCCCAAACTCCTAACATCCCATACCTGCCCCTTTAAGCTTTGGAAATAGTAAATTTGTTTTTTTAATGTGTATGAGTCTATTTCTGCTTCGTAAATAAGTTCACTTGTATCATGTTTTTTTAGATTCCACATATAAGTGATACCATATGGTATTTGTCTTTGATTTACTTCAGGTTAGTATGTTAGTCTATATAGCTATTCATGTTGCTGCAAATAGCTTTATTTCATTCCTTTTTATGGCTGATGAATATTCCATTGTGTGTATATATATATGACATTTTTTTGCTTTTAATTTATTTTTAAATGGAGGATAATTGCTTTACAATGTTGTGTTGGTTTCTGCCATACAAAAACATGAATCAACCATAGGTATACATATGTCCCTTCTCTCTTGAACCTCCTTCCCATCCCATCCCACCCCTCTAAGTTGTCACAGAGCACAAGATTTGAGCTCCCTGCATCATATAGCAAATCCCCACTGGCTGTATAAATGTACATATGGTAATATTTATGTTTCAATGCTACTCTCTCAGCTACCACATTTTCTTTATAAGTTTTTATTTATTGATTGGCCATGCTGGGTCTTCGTTGCATGAGGGCTTTTTCTAGCTGCAGTGAGGGGGGCTACTCTTCATTGCAGTGTGTGAGCTTCTCCTTGTGTCTTCTCTTGTTGTGGACCACAGGCTCTAGGCGCTTAAGCTTCAGTGGTTGTGGCTCGCAGGCTCTAGAGCTCGTCCTCAGGTGTTGTGGAGCATGAGCTTAGTTGCTTTGCAGCATGTGGGGTCTTCCCAGACTAGGGATTGAACCTGGGTCCCCTGCCTTGGCAGATGGATTCTTAACCATTGGACTACCTGGGAAGTCTGTATCTCGTATTCTTTATCCATTCATCTGCCCGTTTACATTTAGGTTGCTTCCCTGTCTTGGCTATTGTAAGTAGTGTTGCTTCCAGGTATGTGCCCAGGAGTGAAATTACTAGATCATGTGGCAGCTCTATAAAGAATCCCCATGCTGTTCTCCACAATGGCTGCACCAGTTTACATTCCTGCCAACAATGTAAGAAGGTTCTCTTTTCTCCAAACCCTCCCCAGCACTGGTATTTTTTGATATGGCCATTCTGACTGGTGTGAGGTGATACCCCATTGATTTTTATTTCTCTGATTAATTAGTCACTCAGTTGTGCCCGACTCTTTGTGACCTCATGAAGTGTAGGATGCCAGGCTCCTCAGTCCATGGGAGTTCTCCAGGCAAGAATACTGGAGTGGGTTGCCATGCCTTCCTCCAGGGGATCTTCCCAGCCCAGGGATTGAACTCATGTCTCCTGAATTGCAGGCAGATTCTTTACCATCTGAGCCACCAGGGGAGCCTGATAATTAGCAATATTGAGCATCTTTCTGCATGCCTATTGGCCATCTGTATGTCTTTGGAGAAATGTCTGTTTAGAAATACTGCCCATTTTTTGGTTGGGGCGTTTGTTTTTTGATATTGAGCTTTTTGAGCTGCTTTTATAATTTGGAAATAAACCCCTTTTTGGTTGCATTATTTGCAAATATCTTCTCCCATTCCAGACGTTGTATTTTCATTTTGCTTATGGTATTCTTTGCTGGGCAAAAGCTTATAAGTTTAATTGGGTTCCACTTGTTTTTTTTTTTTTTTTTTTTTTTTTTTCCTTTTTTCTTTTGTCTTGGGAGACTAACCTAAGAAAACTTTGCTACCATGTATGTAAGAGAATGTTTTGCTGATGTTTTCTTCAAGGACTTTTATGGGTTCGTGTCTTATATTTGAGTCTTTAAGCCATTTTGAGTTTGTGTGTGTGTGTGTGTGTGTGAGGGTGTCTTCTAACTTCATTCACTCCCCTGTGGCTGTCCAGCTTTCCTAACACCACTTGCTAAAGATTCTCTTCTCCATTGTATATTCATGCTTCCTTTGTTGAAAATTAATTGACCATAGGTGTGTTGGGTCTATTTCTGGGCTCTCTATTCTGTTCCATTGATCCATGTGTCTGTTTTGATTACTATATATTCCATCGTTATATTGTCTGAAATCTGGGAGGGTTATTCCTCTAGCTTTGTTGTTGTTTTTTTTTTTTTCCCTCAAGACTGATTTGGCAATTCTGGGTCTTTGTGGTTCCATATAAATTTTAGGATTATTTCTCCTAGTTCTGTGAAAAATGTCCTGGGTGATTTGACAGAGACTGCACTGAATCTGTGGATTACTTTGGATAGTATGGGTGCTTTAACTATACTAATTTGTCTTATCCAAGAGCATGGGATATCCTTCCCTTTTGTTTTGAATCATCTTCAGTTTCCTTTATCAATGTTTTATAGTTCTCAACATATAAGTCACCTCCTTGGTCAGGTTTATCCCTAAGTTTTTTAAAAGGAGATTGTTCTTTTTGATTTCCCGTTCTGATATTTTATTGTCAGCATAAAGAAATACAACTGATTTCTTCTTTAGTCTGTTTTCTGCTACCTTGCTGAATTTCTTTTTTTGTTGTTGTTATTGTTGTTAAAAATATTACTACTTTTTAAAAAATTTGTTTTTTAATCAAAGGATAATTGTTTTACAGAATTGTATTGGTTTCTGCCAAACACTTGTCAACTTCTTTTGCAGTTCTAGTAGTTTTTGTGTGGAGTCTTTAGTTTTCTATATTTGGTAACATGTCATCTGCAAATAATGACAATTCTACTATTTCCCTTTTAACTCGGATACCTTTTATTTCTTTGTCTTCTCTGATTGCAGTGTCTAGGACTTCCAATACAATGTTAAATAGAAGTGGTGAGAGTCGGCATCCTGATCTTGTTCCAGATTTTAGCAGGAATACGTTTAGCTTTTCACTGAAGACTACATTGACTATGGGCTTTTCATAAATAGGTTTTATTATGCTGAGATATGTTCCCTCTATACCCACTTTGGCGAGAGTTTTTATCATGAATGGAGCGCTGAATTTTATCAAATACTTCTTCTGCCTTTATTGAGATGACTGTGTGTCTTTTATCTTTCATTTCATGTGGTTTTTGTCTTTCCTTTTGCTGATGTGGTGTATCACATTAATTTTGCATATGTTGAATCATTTTTTGACCCTGGGATAAATTCCATTATATACCCATGGTGTATCATTCTATGTGTTGTTGGATTTAGTTTGCTAATATTTTGTTGAGAATTCTTGCATCTATATTCATCAACAATATTGGTGAATTACAGTATTACAATTGTAATTACAACATTGCAATATTAGTCTGTAATTTTCCTTTTTGGCAGTGTCTTTGGTTTTGATATCAGGGTGATGGTGGCTTCGTAGAATGACTATGGGAGTGTTTCCTCCTCTTCAATGTTTTGAAAGAGTTTGAGAAGGATTGGTGAAAGCTCTTCTTTATGTTTGGTGGAATTCTCCAGTGAAGTCATCCGGTTCTGGACTTTTGTATGTAGGAAGTTGTTGTTTTTTTCCTACTACAGATTATATTTCACTTCTAGTGATTGTTCTGTTCAGATTATCTATTTCTTTTTCATTCAATTTTGGTGGACTGTACGTTTCTAGAAACCTGTCCATTTTTTTCGAAGTTTGCCCAATTTTTTGACATATAATTGTTTGTGCTATTCTCTTTCTTTTTTTTTTTTTTTTTATTTCTGCTGTATCAGTTGTTATTTCTCTTCTTTCATTTCTTATTTTGCTTAATTTGATCCTCTTTTCTTGGTGAGCCTGGCCAGAGATTTGTTTGTTTTTTTTTTTTTTTTAATCTATTCAGCCAATCTATATCTGTTGGTTCCAGCATTTAGTGCATTTTACATTTAAGGTAATTATCAATATGTATTTCTTGTTGCTATTGTGTTAATTATTTTGGACTTTTAAAAAATCTTATTCCCCTTTTGTTTTCTCTTTTGACTTGATCACTATCGATCTTGTGACTTGACTGTCTTTAGTGTTAGGTTTGAATCCCTTTTTCTTTGTGTGTATATTTACTCTAGATTTTTGATTTGATATGCAAAACATATCTTAGTTTCAGATATGTTAAAAAAAAAAAAAAAAAACCTTGCATTTGTGCTCTTCTCCCTTCATGATCACTATTTTTGATATTTTGCATCTGATTGCTTTGTGTATCCTTTAACTGCTTACTATGGATACAGATTTTACTATTCTTTTACCCTCCATATTAGTTTTGTATATGGATCATTTCTTACCTTTAGTCTCTTTGCCTTTACTAGTGAAATCTTTCATCTTATAATTTTCTTGTTTCTAGTTGTGGCCTTTCTTTTTTGTCTGGAGAAGTCCCTTTAACATTTGTTGTAAAACTAGTTTGGTGGTGCTGTGTTCTTTTAGCTTTTGCTCTGTAAAACTTTTGATTTCTCCATAAAACCCAAATGAGGGGCTTGCTGGGTAGAGTATTCCCAATTGCAGAGTTTTTTCCTCTCATTAATTTAAATATATCATGCCACTGCCTTCTGACCTGCAGAGTTTCTGCTGAAAAATCAGCCGATGGCTTTCTAGGAGTTTTGTTGTGTTATTTGTTGCTTTTCCTTTGCTGATTTCAGTATTCTCTCTTTAACTTGAATGTTTGTAATTTTGATTATGTGTCTTGATGTGTTCCTCTTTGGGTTCATCCTGTATAGGACTCTCTACTTCCTGGACTTCAGTGACTGTTTCTTTTCCCAGATTAGGGAAGTTTTCAGCTATTATCTCTTCCAATATTTTCTCAGGTCCTTTTGCTCTGTCTTCCCTTTCTGGGACCCCTAAAATGCAAATATTAGGGTGCTGGATATAGTCCCAGTGGTCTCTTATCAGGTCAGTTCAGTCGCTCAGTCGTGTCCCACTCTTTGCAACCAAGGACCACAGCATGCTAGTCTTCCCTGTTCATCACACCTCCTGGAGCTTGCTCAGACTCATGTCCATTGAGTCGGTGATGCCACCCAACCATCTCATCCTCTGTTGTCCCCTTCTCCTCCTGCTCTCAATCTTTCCCAGCATCAGGGTCTTTTCCAGTGAGTCAGTTCTTCACATCAGGTGGCCAAAGTATTGGACCTTCAGCTTCAGCATCAGTCCTTCCAATGAATATTCAGGACTGATCTCCTTTAGGATGGACTGGTTGGATCTCCTTGCAGTCCAAGGGACTCTCAAGAGTCTTCTCCAACACCACAGTTCAAAAGCATCAATTCTTCAGCACTCTGCCTTCTTTATGGTCCAACTCTCACATCCATACATGACTACTGGAAAAATGATAGCTTTGACTATACAGACCTTTGCCAGCAAAGTAATGTCTCTGCTTTTTAATATGCTGTCTAGGTTGGCCATAGCTTTTCTTCCAAGGAGCAAGCATTTTTTAAAATATCATGGCTGCAGTCAACATCTGCAATAAGTTTGAAGCTCAAGAAAATAAAGTTTGTCACTGTTTCCATTTTTTCCCCCATCTATTTGCCATGAAGTGATGGGACCAGGTGCCATGATCTTAGTTTTTTGAATACAGAGTTTTAAACCAGCTTTTTCACTTACCTTTTTCAGTTTCATCAAGAGGTTCTTTAGTTCCTCTTCACTTTCTGCCATAAGGGTGGTGTCATCTGCATATCTGAGTTTATTGATATTTCTCCTGGCAATCTTGATTCCAGCTTGTGCTTCATCCAGTCCAGCATTTTGCATGATGTACTCTGCATATAAATTTAATAAGCAGGATGACAATATACAGCCTTGACATACTCCTTTCCTAATTTGGAACTGGTTCATTGTTCCATGTCTGGTTCTAACTGTTGCTTCTTGACCTGCATACATATTTTTCAGAAGGCAGGTAAGGTATATTTCATCTCTTGAAGAATTTTCCACAGATTATTGTGATCCACACAGTCAAAGGGTTTAGCATAGTCAATGAAGTAGATGTTTTTCTGGAACTCTCTTGGTTTTTCTATGATCCAATGGACATTGGCAATTTGATATCTGGTCCCTCCGCCTTTTCTAAATCCAAGTTTAAGACAGCTATAAGAAGTCTGTTATAGTGTTCCCATTTTTTTTCATTCTATTTTCTGGTCAGTGGCAGTGATTTCCATTTCTCTGTCTTCCAGCACACTGATCTTCCAGGTCTTCTATATCATTAAGTCCACTCTTGATTCATCTTAGAATTTTTATTTCAGTTATTATATTCTTCATCTCTGTCTGGTTCTTTTTATTTCCTGACTCTGTTAAAAACTTCTAACTTCTTGCTCTGTGCATCCATTTCTCCTCTCAAATTCTTCAATCATCTTTATAATCGTTACTGTGAACTCTTTCTCAGGTAGATTACCTGTCTCCTCTTAGTTTTTCTTTGGGGATTTTATCTTGTTCCTTCATCTGGAACATATTCCTCCACTGCCTCATCTTGTCTACGTTGCTATGTGTATTTTTGTGTTTGTGATGGATTAGTTATGTTTCTCCACCTTGGAGATGCAGCCTTCTAGAGAAACATCCTATGTGTCCCAGCAGTATACTTCTCATCACCCAGGCTGTGTGCTCTAGGGGTTCCCCCTAAGAGGGTTGCATGGTGGGCTGGCTCGGTAGGCAGTCTGGTAGGCCTGATTGGCCCTTCGCCTGATAAGTTACCAGGTCCCACCTTGTGTGGCTGCTGCTGGCTGCTATTTATCAGGACCTGGTCATGGGGTGGCTAGTACTGGCTCATTGATGGGCAGAGTCAGGATCCTGAAAACACCAGGTGTGTTGCCCACCCACTGGCAGGTGAAACCAACTCCTGGGGTTAGCGCTAGACCACTGGCAGGCAGAGCTGGCTTTCTGGAATCTGGCTACAGGGTTCAGGGATTCCAGAGTTCATTTCAGATTGTTTCCTGGCAGGAGCTGGTTCCTGACACAGTTGGGTATGGAGTCCAGGGTGGCCCAAAGCTTGCATTGACCTGATAGTAGGTGGTGCCAGGGCCTAGCCGGTCCCAAGGTAGGATCTGGCTTGCTGTTGGCAGACTCATTCATATAGGCTGCAAGATCACAGTTTTCTTGCTTCTGGTGCCTGTCACCTGTTGGGTGAGCCTGGTCTAGAGACTTGTTTAGGTTTCCTGGCACAAAGTGCTGGTGCCTGCCCACTGGTGGCTGGATCTGGGTCCTGGTCCTCTCATGGTCAGGGCCGTACCTAGGGGCGTGTCCAGGGGTGGCTGTGGGCTCAGGGCGTTTTTAGGCAGCCTGTCTGCTGAGAGGTGGGGTTGTGTCCCGGCCCAGTTAGTTGTTTGACCTGCAGCGTCCCAGCACTTATGCCTATAGGTTGTTGCGTGGGGCCAGGTCTTGGCACTAATGAGCCACGCAGGCAGCCTCCAGTGGTGTGTTCATGGGGTTGAATGTTCCCAATTATGTGTGCCACTAGTGTCTACATCCCCAGGTGAGCTGCAGTCAGCCACCTCCCCATTTTTCCAGGAGTCTCTCCAAAACCAGCAGTTAGGTCTGGCCCAGGCTTTTATCAAACTACTACTTTGGCCCTGGGTCCCACTGTGCGTAAGATTTTGTGTGTTCCCTTTAAGACTGAAGTCCGCATTTTCACCAGTCCTGTGGTGCTCTTGCAGTTAAGCCTCACCGGCCTTCAAAGGCAAATGCTCTGTAGGTTCATCTTCCGGGTGCCAGACCTCCAGACTGCGGATCCTGATGTGGGCTCAGAACTCTCACTCTTGTGGGAGAACCTCTGCAGTATAATTCTTCAGTTTGTGGGTCACTCACCCAGTTGGTATAGGATTTGATTATATTCTTGAGTCCTCCCCTCCTACCTGTCTTCTTGTGGTTCCTTCTCTCATCTTTATTGGCAGAAGATCTTTTCTGTTAGGTTCCAGTCTTTTTCATCAATGGTTGTTCTGAAGATAGTACTGATTTTGTTGAACTTGTGAGAGGAGGTGAGCTCAGAGTTTTTCTACTGTGCCATCTTGGACACTTTCCCCTAAGTTATAGTAGTTTTCAAAAATGTCTGCAAATTCCTTGACAGTACTCCTTTTAAGAGGTGGATATAGTGTTCTCTTCCTTTAAAATAGGGCAGGGCTTTGTGACTGCATTTGTGACTATGAGAATGCAGCTGAAGTGAAACTATGGTATTTCTGAGGCTAAGTTACAAAAGGCAATACAGCTTCCACCTCCCCGTTTGGAATTTTGACTTTAACACATTAATGACTAGGGGATTTTTGCAGAAACTAATGCCTGTGGCAGCAAATTGTTATGTAAGTGAATATTGAAATGTCTCCGGTCAATAATGTTTGGGTAACAAAACATGTATTAATACATCTCTGGTCAATAATGTATTAATGCTCAGTTGTCATTGTGCGAAGAAGCCCAGACCAAATGGCGAGGTGGCAGGTAGGCGTTCTAGCCAACAGCCTCCACTAAGATTCCGGTTATAGTCTGCATCAATTGTCAGACAGGTAAGTGAGGAAGGCTTTGAGCTGACTCCTGTCATGGTCATGTTAAGGAAGGCTTTGAGATAACTCTAGACTCACTCACTGTCTGACTGCAACAGCAGGGAGACCTTAAACAAGAACAGCCTTAGGCCACTCTGTTCAAAGAACAAAGAGAAGTAAATAATAATGTTATTGTTGTTGTTTTACATAACTGAATTTATGCAAGAATAGATAATCAAATCAAGGGTAGAGTCTGTAGGACTGAACCCCTGGAGATGGAAAAGGATAGAATATATAACTCAGAGAGCGTAATTTTTATATGATCAGGGCCCCAGACTCAACTACTTCACCTCTAATTTCACTTTCCATGTTGGATTATAAAGTTGTCTATTTACTTCTTCATCTCCCATTTCTGAAAGATAGTGGGTACTTTATAAATGTATGGGGAAAGAGAGAGTGAGGGGATGGGGAAGACTGAAAATTGAACCCAGATGATGAAAGCAACAATTGAGGACCCCTCTGAAATCTCTTGCGGGTTGAGTTTGGTGAAAAGCTCCAAGCAGTACAATGCTGCCTTGCTGGTGATGCCAACAACTCCAGGGACCATGGCACTTTATATGCTAGGGTGTGTTTCCCACACTGGAGGATATAATACAACAGAATCAACAGGGTGCATCTTCCAGAAGTACTGTACTCCACACATTAATTTCACAGATACTTACTGAAGGTCTGTTGTATGCTAGGCACAAAGGTAGGCAACCCAAAACAAAATTTGAAAGTAGACACAAGTGTATTATGGAGAAGAAATGTAAACTTAGCATAGTTTTTTGCCATTATCATAAAAAAGCATTTATTAAATGTCAAGCATAGATTTTTAAAGAAAAAAGAACCTTCAAAGAACATTCACACTTGCAGTGGCATCATCCTTTATCCCCAGGATCTCAGAAGTAGGAGTTCAGAGTTTTAGAAACTCCCATGTAAGGCATCAGTGAAAATGTCTATATTGTAATGTTTCCTGTACCACAGGTCAACAATTGGTAGCTCAAAACCCAATTGATAGGCATATCTTATTTTAATTATAGAGCAATTAAATTAGTGGCTGATATTTAAAAATCAGTATGTCATTTATTAAGTTGGATTTCTGACTTCTCTTGAAAAAACTGGAAGAACTAGCAACCATGGGCCCACCTCCTCATGTGTCCTCAATTGGTTATTACCAAGCTTCAGCTTCTTCCTCTTGTGTAGTTGAGACCACTTCCCAGTACTCGCCATGGTCCTCACCACTTCCTATCCATACCACACACCGGGTTTGTGACCTGCCTCTTTTGTTCATGGTACCTGCCTGGATCTGGGAAGTATTTGAATGTACATCTCCAGTTCTAGGTTGAATTGTTTGGGTCATTTTTCAATATTTAATGTTGACTGTTCTAAGATTCTAAAATTTTCAGGATACCAATCTGTTTTTTATAATTATGTACTCAGATTATTTTTTTCTTTCAGTTTTATTGAGATAAAATTAGCATAAAGCACTTTATAAATTTAATGTTTACAGCATTCACTTATATCATGAAATTATTACCACAGTAAGTTTAGTGAACATCCATCATTTCACAAAATGCAAAATAAAAGGAGAAAAAAACTTTGAGGATACTAATCTTAACAGTCCAATCCAGAAATTGAACCTTATCTGCCCAAGTTCCAAATCACAATTATAGAGCTGGAATGGACCCACTTTTCTAATCATGGTCATAGGATTATGAAGGCTGCCACATAACTGCTGAGATCATAAAGAGTCCCAAGATAGCCTGACTTACTTTCAAGGAAAACAATCAAACTCAAAACATTCATCTACCCCAAACATAGAGTTCCAGGCAAATCAGGCAAAGAGGAAATAAGAGGTTAAACCAAGTTATTGTGGATCATGCCCTCTTCTTAAGGGACACAGACTCCTTCCTTCAGTGTTGGGAAAATAGGAGATGGGCTCCCCAAATGTCTTTACATTCTGCCAAAGACAGGTTGGGGTGGCCTCCTCTCTAGGATATGGATAGCTAGGTAACTGAGTCCAATTTTCTGAAGTTGAGTGTGTGTAAGTGACTGTATTCACCTCGGGGGCAGTGAATGTTCACCATGAGTCATGGTTTTGTTTTCTGTGCTCCGCAGCCTGAGGGCTGGCAGGGACTGAGGTCTGGGATTTTGCAACAGTTGTTTGTGTCACCTGGGAAGGCAACTAAATATGCACTGGGATTTTCTTTTTCTTTTTTTTCCACTAGGGTCATTTTATCATCTTGTGAGCAAAGACTTGGCCTGCCAAAAGGCCATGAATCTCAGCTAGAAAAATAACACCCTTACTGGAACCTGTGTGGTGTCTTAAATGTTGGTGTCTTGTTCACATGCTCTCTAATTCTAATTTAAGATGATTAACTCCTGAAAGGAATGGCTATAGCATCCTTTCAGAAGCTATCATAAGGCAGAGAGAATCATCAGTAATTAGACTGGAGACAATGTCTCATTCTACTTCTTTAACTTATCTTAAAATGACTTTCTTATGGTTTCAGGAAATAGCCACCCTGTTCTCCATTCATGAATGTAATATACCAAGTTCTCTACTAGGCAACTGTTCTGGCTCCATTATATCATCTTGTAGCTCTAGTCTTTCTGGATCTCATTTTTAGCCCATCATCTGTGCGAGTCACCCTAATCCCTTGTTCTTTCATTTACCTCACCCTGAACCCTTTCGAGCTCATCCATGGAGAGAGGCACAGTGTTCTTTGGGCTGCAGCCAAAGGAGAAATGGTGATTTATGTGATGACCACAGGCACCGCCTGTCCCCTGCAAACAGCACACAGCAATGGCAGAGGGCTGGCTCCCCTCTTGCTGGGTAAACCTGTATTAACATAATTGGGATAATGAAACCAGCTAGTTTGGTCAGCAGATGTAACATAAAAACTTACCAAGCATACTTTAATAACAAAGGTCCATCTAGTCAATTCTATGGTTTTTCCAGTAGTCATGTATGGATGTGAGAGTTGGACTATAAAGAAAGCTGAGTGTCGAAGAATTGATGCTTTTGAAGCGGTGTTGGAGAAGACTCTTGAGAGTCCCTTGGACTGCAAGGAGATCAAACCAATCAATCCTAAAGGAAATCAGTCCTAAATATTCATGGGAAGGGCTGATGCTGAAACTGAAACTGAAATACTTTGGCCATCTGATGGGAAGAACTGACTCATTGAAAAAGACCCTGATGCTGGGAAAGATCGAAGGCAGGAGGAGAAGGGGACGACAGAGGATGAAATAGTTGGCTGGCATCACCAACTCAATGGACATGAGTTTGAGCAAGCTCCAGGAGCTGGTGATGGACAGGGAAGTCTGACATGCTGCAGTCCATGGGGTCACAGAATCAGACACAACTGAGCAACTGAACTGATCTGAAGCATACTTCATGAGCAAGCCAAAGATCTGAGCCGTAATTAAGTCTTGGAAGACAGTTAAAAGCCTAAAGTCATAACAAGTCTATGAACACCACTAATTGGGAACTTTTAGAGCTCTCTTACCTAAACGCCTGCAAAATAAAATACTTATTTTGAAGGCTGCCTGGTGTAACAAAGGGAAGTCTCAAGGCAAAAAGTATTTACGTGTATATAATATTATAGCAGAGTGGAAATTTTTTGTTTAGGTTAGTATTTAATTACCTGCCTGCTATTTCCAGATCCAATTAAAGTATTGACAGAAGACAATTCTAGATAAAATGTATTGTCATAAATTTGTATGATTGTCACTTCGACATGCAATGATTTAATAGTAATTCTTAGTCTCATCAAATCTGGGTCTCTAATTACAAAGAACTGACTCCTGCACTAAATAATTCTTCTACTGTAACATATTTTCCCTTTGATTCTGTGGAATTATTAAGGATTTTGGTCTTCAGTGCTGTAAGATGCAAATAATGAGAGAGAAAGACAGCATACTTTTTGTTATCAGTGGGTATCCTGGAGGAAAAAAAATGAAGTTTTAGAAAGGATTGATTATCATCAGAGGATATAAAGGGGATGCAGGAGAGGCCTCAAAGAGATAGAGCAGGAATAAAGAGTGCTCGTGTTTGCCTGCATCTTCAAATTTGGAGGAAGTGGTAGGAGGCAATTCTAGAAAGGAATTGGAAAACCTTTTCTCCTCCTCTTTCCCCACGCAACTACTTCACAATTTTGCCACAAGTTAGCCTTGCCTCCAAGGTCTCTAGTGACTTGTCCACCTTCCATCTTATTCAATTTATAAGTGCAGATGAAGGCTAAGATAACTGCTCCTGGCACCAACCAAAGAAGAGAAATTGAGAGGAGTGAACAAGGAAGCCAGCTCTAAGTGGCTCAATGTTATATAGGGGCAAAGAGTAATGGATTGGTTCCAAAAAATGCCACACCACTCAAATGAGGCCACAAGCTGCCTGTTTCCAGGACATTCTTGGGGGTCAATTACTCCCAGGAAGGGACTCTTGCATGCAATCCTTTGAAAAGCCAAGCATGCCTCCCTGATGAAACAACAGGCCAGCATGCCAGCAGATTAAGATATTGTTCTGGGACAAAGGGGAACATGTGTAGGCTATTCTGAGAAGGCTAAAAAGTCTTGATTGCCCCACAGATTGGCCCAGACAATTTCATCAGTCTTGGGGGCATTGCGGAAGAAAAATTTTTATTAACATAATTTTCCTTTTTATTTAATACAAGTGGTAATTCTTTTCTAACTATCATGAGTTGATCCAACAAAGAGCAGAAGAAGAAATATTTGCTTTTGATTATATGCACTGTTGTCTTGGGAAAGAAGACGAGTGGGGGTGAACATTGAAAAGAAGGAACCAGAAGGCAGAAATAAGACCATATTCTTGGCTCCCACTTAGAAGGAAGCAGAATATTTGGAGCAATAGCACAGACATCTGCTGAACAGACATGCTCCTTAGTCTACCACAAACTGGCTCTTTCCAGATTATAAATATATATGTTTTTCCAAAAGAGGAGCATCAATACTATTGTTTATTCATCCTATTTTTTTTTAAGTGTTAAGTTTCACCAGACATACAATATTATGAGGAATCTTTTTCAAGTCTTGCCTAGTTTTCCTTCTTAGAAAAAGTTGACGCTCTTGGTGTGAGACTCTTGTGAAACTTATTTTTGAGGCTTTTTCTATAAATAAATTAAAACATTGTTTTGTGGATAATTTCTCTCAACTAAGACAGTTTACGTCAGTTGACGTTGACAGGAAAATATCTATTTCATCTTGATTATTTCCGTCAACTAAAAAAAAAAAAACCCTCAAAGATAATTATGTCCCAGGAGATAGTTAAGCAAAAGGGTAAAATATACAAAAAGAATACCATCTTGTGAGCTGCACTGCTAGAATGACAATAAAACCTCACCCTAGAAAGTAATGCTATGGTGTCTAAGCAAGTGCCCTCGTGTTGAAATATGAGCTACTGATTTGTTGGCCCACACTGCGAGGACCACATCCTTTCTCTACATGGATCCAGACAGTCTTGTCCTTGGGTCCCAAAGGAAATGACCTTGTTAACTCTGTGACCTAGAACCAGATACCCTGGAAAAGCAAATGTTTTGGAGAGACTTACCAAGGATTCTAATCTATTTTGGGTAATGCCACTGGGTGTGATATTGAGTGGTTTAGGAAGCCAAAGAAAATTGACTGCATAATGACAAAAGAAAAGCTCAAGGGATTTCAGGTGTTTGAATTCAGAAGAGAGCTTCTTGGTTTTAACAAACTTACCCCAAATCCTGGAAATATCAGCTAGGGAATGCCAGCTAAAATGTATGAATTGTTTTGAGTCAAGTGGAAGAAGAAGTAAACTCAGTAAGCATTTATTATTTTAAAATGCTGATTCACAGTTAAAGGAAGGCCTTAGATAAATTCATCATATAATATACTTCCACAAAACAGAGACTTAGTTTGAGCTGCAAAAGCCTGAAATGTCATGTAGTTCATTCTCTTAATTTTACTAGAGGAAGAAAATATGGTCAAGGGAGGCTAAGTGATTCAGGTAAGATCACACAGCCAATTTGTGACTCTCAACCAGATGCCAGACCTGAGGAGCCCAATTTTATCGAGACTATTAAAAAAAAAATGTTAGAGATATATACATATGTGTACATATATAATCATTAGGGATTCAAAGTGTGCATTATCATATAAAAATTCCAAGTAATCTTATAGTAAAGAAATCTGTTAAGCTTTACTAAACTCAACTTTTCTAAACTCACTTAACCACAAAGCCCTTTTGGACATGCGACAGTTATTAAGATCCTATGAAACTAAATCATGAAAATTCTGTGTGAAAACTTCATTTGCATCCATAATTCTATCAGTTTTCTGTCTCATTTTTTCACCTACTTAATTCAAGCTAGAAATCTGGGCAACACATAAAAAATAGATTCCTAAGTAAAACCCCACACAATTTTTCATTCAGTCAGGTCATTAAAGTAACATTGAAATTCCAAGGTTACGCCTACACAGATCTGCTGCATGGCTAGAACCAATGGTGGCCTCTGTATATTTTTTACACACTTGGCAATGAATGTAGCATTGGTTCACTTTTTCAAAGGCAGATAGCCATAGCATCATACATGTACCAACGGATTTGAAGAGAATGGTCTTCAAAACTTATAGGTATTTTGTGTTATAAATCAAAGTAGCTCAAACAATAGAGCCATGTCTGCAGACCTGTAATGTATTGTTGAGGGTATATTTAGTTTGAGCTATATCCTATCTCTGAATTAAACAAAAAGGAGCTTAATGCCTTATACTAGAGATTTATAAAAGCTTCATTCTATTTTAAAACCTACTCAGCAATTCCTGTGGCCTTGTCATTTCATCTCTATGAAGTGAGAATATAAGGCTGTCAGATGGTATAGAAATTCTTATATTCTTAAGTGGTTGTGTGATTTTCTCAAGGAAAACAGATGTGGAGAAGTAGCGCTTACTGCTGCCAAATGCTGCAGAACTCTGTTAGGTACAGTGACGCTGCTCATTTCATCCCAAATGGCAGAATGATTTCTAGTAGAATCATGCATAACCAGCCAGTGTTAATGTCAACTGAGTTCCCTTGAGATGAGCATTCTTCACACACACACACACACACACACACACACACACACACACACACACACTCACAAATGCCTGGAAAGTACTGACATCCCATTGGGCTTAAACGTACCCAGCACTAATACTTGACTTAGGAGTTTTAGGAGTTTTAAGTGCCAATCTAGTCAATATTCTGTAAGCAAGCTCTATTCATGTTGATTCCCTGTAGACTGCTCCTCTTGAAATAAATACTAAATTAAATTGAAAAGTACCAAAATACTCATGTGATTATCACAGTCTAATACTGCTAAACTGAAACTTTTGCAATTCAATTTAAGAGGAAATTACATTTATACCTCCAGTCAACGAACCAATGTTATGACACATTTGGTAACTAGCACTTCTTTTGACTTTGCCCATCCCTACCCTTGAATGGATATTTTTAGACTGAGGCAGAAAGGATTATTTGTTGTAATCTTGCCCTTAATACTGCTTTGAGTATGCTTCTATATACATAATTGGCTCCATGAGAATTGGAGGGTAATAAAATTGTTAAGGAGGATGAAAACCTCTATAGTTGCATAGGAAATGTAAGTTTCAAAGCTTTTCTAGAACTTGAAGTAATTTGAAGAGAGGTTTATTTGAAGAGTGGTTTTTCTCTATTTGTCTCATAGAATAGTTAAAATCAACTCTGATTTCTTTGTAGGTCTGGTAAGTTGAGTAACTGGCTGCCCTATATTTTAGTTCTTCCAAGACTGCTTGCAAGCCAAAAAGTTAAAAAAAAAAAAAAAAAAAAAAAAAAAAACAGCAAGATGATACATGACACTAAGACCAGGTCAAGTCAGGCTCTTCTGTACTAACTCATGATTTTTGATACTAATGGATTACAATAAATCACAGTAGAACCAGAGTTTAGCTATCTGCGTAAATCATGAATACAAGTTTGGTGATATTTGCATTTCTGTTGCTTCTAGAAGCAGTTTATAGAAGTACCAGTTTCTATTGAGACCAAGAAGATACTTCATTTGGTGCTGCCATTTTAAGATGGTATCCTTACATTTTTAATAGCCAATACTCAATATTCTTCCTACTGGTATCCATTTTAAAATTGTGCATCTATCATAAAACAATCTTTCCAAGAAAGTGGTATTCCTTTTTCAGTTCAGTTACTCAGTCATGTGTGACTTTTTGCGACCCCAGGGACTGCAGCACACCAGGCCTCCCTGTCCATCACCAACTCCTGGAGGTTACTCAAACTCATGTCCATCAAGTCGGTGATGCCAGCCAACCATCTCATCCTCTGTTGTCCTCTTCTCCTCCTGACTTGAATATTTCCCAGCATCAGGGTTTTTTTCCAGTGAGTCAGTTCTTTGCATCAGATGGTCAAAAGTATTGGAGCTTCAGCTTCAGTATCAGTCCTGCCAGTGAATATTCAGGACTGATTTCCTTTTGGATTGACTGATTCGATCTCCCTACAGTCCAAGGGACTCTCAAGAGTCTTCTCCAACACCACAGTCCAAAAGCATCAATTCGTCAGTGCTCAGCTTTCTTTACAGTCCAACTCTCACATCCATACATGACCACTGGAAAAACAATAGCTATGACTAGACAGACCTTTGCCAGCAAAGTAATGTCTCTGCTTCTTAATATGCTGTCTAGTTTGAACATAGCTAGTCATCTAGGGAGCAAGTGTCTTTTAATTTCATGGCTGCAGTCACCATCTGCAGTGATTTTGGAGACCAAGATAATTAAGTCTCACTGTTTCCATTGTTTCCCCATCTTATTTGCCATGAAATGATGGGACCAGATGCCATGATCTTAGTTGTCTGAATGTTGAGCTTTAAGTCAACTTTTTCACTCTCCTCTTTCACTTTCATCAAGAGGCTCTTTAGTTCTTCTTTGTTTTCTGCCATAAAGGTGGTGTCATCTGCATATCTGAGGTTATTGCTATTTATCTTGGCAATCTTGATCCCAGCTCGTGCTTCATCCAGCATTTCGCATGATATATTCTGCATATAAGTTAAAAAAGCAGGATGATAATATACAGCCTTGACATACTCCTTTCCCAATTTGGAACTGGTCTGTTGTTCCGTGTCCAGTTCTAACTTTTGCTTCTTGACCAACATACAGATCTCTCAGGAGGCAGATAACTGATATTCCCATCTCTTGAGGAATTTTCCACAGTTTGTTGTTGTCCACATACTCAAAAGCTTTGTTGTAATCAATAAAGCAGATGTAGATGTTTTTCTGGAACTCTCTTGCCTTATCGATGATCCAACGGATGCTGGCAATTTGATCCTCTGGTTCCTTTGCCTTTTCTAATTCCAGCTTGAACATCTGGAAGTTCACGTTTCATGTACTGTTGAAGCCTGACTTGGAGGATTTTCAGCATTACTTTATTAGCGTGTGAGATGAGTGCAATTGTGCAGTAGTTTGAACATTCTTTGGCATTGCCTTTCTTTGGGATTGGAATGAAAACTGAGCTTTTTCATGTGTGCCATTGCTGACTTTTCCAAATTTGCTGGTGTACTGAGTGCAGTACTTTCACAGTATCATCTTTTAGGATTTGAAATAGCTCAACTGGAATTCCATCACCTCCACTAGCTTTGCTCTTAGTGATATTTCCTAAGGCCCATATGACTTCACATTCCAGGATTTCTGGCTCTAGGTGAGTGATCACACCACTGTGGTTGTCTGGGTCAGGAAGATCTCTTTTGTGTAGTTCTTCTGTGTATTCTTGCCACTTCTTAACATCTTCTGCTTCTGTTAGGTCCCTACCATTTCTGTCCTTTATTGAGCCCATCTTTGCATGAAATGTTCCCTTGGTATCTCTAATTTTCTTGAAAAGATCTCTAGTCTTTCCAATTCTATTGTTTTCTTTTATTATTTCCTTTATTATTAGTTGCATCAATCACTGAGGAAGGCTTTCTTATCTTTCCTTACTATTGCTTGGAACTCTGCATTCAAATGGGTATATCTTTCCTTTTCTCCTTTGCATTTAGCTTCTCTTCTTTTCTCAGCATTCTGTAGGCCTCCTCAGACAACCCTTTTGCCTTTTTTTTTTTTTTTCCCTTCGGGGTGGTCTTGATCCCTGTCTCCTGTACAACGTCAGGAAACCTCCGTCCATAGTTCTTCATGCACTCTATCTATCAGATCTGATCTAATCCCTTAAATCTATTTGTCACTTCCACTGTATAAGTGTAAGGGATTTAATTTATGATAAATAAATGCATTTATTGATGGCAGTGTAGAAGGACATGCACTCATCTTCTCCTGTGAGAACTCCAAGAATACAGCTTGCTGCTGAACAAGCATCAACAAGAGAATGTTGAATCCCACAAAATAAATATACCCCACGTCCGAGGGCAAAGGAGAAGCCCCAGCAAGATGGTAGGAGGGGCAAAATCGCATTTAGAATGAAACCCATACCCACCAGAGACACTCAGAGGGCTCAAACAAAACCTTCTGCACATCTGGGAAACTCCCCAGAGACTGAGCCAGACCAGCCTTTGAAGGTTTGAGTGTCTCCTCTGGAGGTACGGGTCAGCAGTGGGCTGCTGCAGGCTCAGGGCAGACCTGGGTGTGACATAAGCCCTCTTGGAGGAGGTCACCATTAACCCCACCATGGAGCTGCCAGAACTTACACAGAACTGGAAAACAGACTCTTGGAAGGCACAGATAAAACCTTGTGCACACCAGGACCCAGGAGAAAGGAGCAGTGACCACACAAGAGACTGACCCAGACTTGCCCGTGAGTGTCCAGGAGTCTCCTGCAGAGGTGTGGGTTGGAGATGGCTTGCTGCAGGGTCAGGTCCACCCAGTGCAGCAGTTCACACGTGGAACCTTTTGAAAGAGGTTACCTTTATCTTCATTACCTCCATCATGGTTTGGTCTCAGATCAAACAACAGGGAACACAGCCACACCCATCAACATAAAGTTAGATTAAAGATTTACTGAGCATACCCCCCTCTCAATCAGGACCAGACCCAGTTTCCCCTTCAGTCAGTCTCTCCCATCAGGAAGCTTCCATAAGCCTCTTATCCTTATCCTTATCTTATCCTTATCCTTATCTATCAGAGGGCAAACAAATGAAAATCATAGTCACAGAAAACTGACGGATCTGATCACATGGACCACAGCGTTATCTAATTCAGTGAAACTATGAGCCATGCCTTGTAGGGCCACCCAAGTCAGACGGGTCTTGGTGGAGAATTTTGACAAAATGTGGTCCACTGGAGAAGGGAATGGCAAACAACTTCAGTATTCTTGCCTTGAGAACCCCATGTTCAGTTCAGTTCATTGCTCAGTCATGTCCGACTATTTTCAACACCATGAACTGCAGCATGCCAAGCCTCCCTGTTCATCACCAACTCCCAGAGTCCACCCAAACCCATGTCCATCAAGTCGATGATGCCATCCAACCATCTCATCCTTGGTCGTCCCCTTCTCCTCCTGTCCTCAATCTTTCCCAGCATCAGGGTCTTTTCAAATGAGTCAGTTCTTCGCATCAGGCGGCCAAAGTATTGGAGTTGCAGCTTCAAAATCAGTCCTTCCAATGAACACCCAGGACTGATCTCCTTTAGGATGGACTGGTTGGATCCCCTTGCAGTCCAAGGGACTCTCAAGAGTCTTCTCCAACACCACAGTCCAAAAGCATCAATTCTTCGACACTCAGCTTTCTTTACAGTCCAACTCTCACATCTATACATGACCACTGGAAAAACCATAGCCTTGATTAGATGGACCTTTGTTGACAAAGTAATGTCTCTGCTTTTTAATGTGCTGTCTAGGTTTATCATAACTTTCCTTCTAAGGAGTAAGCGTCTCTTAATTTCATGGCTGCAATCACCATCTGCAGTGATTTTGGAGCCCAGAAAAATAAAGTCAGTCACTGTTTCCCCATCTATTTACCATGAAGTGATGGGAGCAGATGCCATTATCTTAGTTTTCTGAATGTTGAGCTTTAAGCCAACATTTTCACTCTCCTCTGTCACTTTCATCAAGAGGCTCTTTAGTTCTTTGTTTTCTGCCATAAGGGTGGTGTCATCTGCATATCTGAGATTATTGATATTTCTCCCCGAAATCTTGATTCCAGCTTGTGCTTCCTCCAGCCCAGAACAGTATGAAAAGGCAAAAAGATAGGACACTGAAAGATGAACTCCCCACGTCAGTAGATGCCCAATATGCTACTGGAGAGCAGTGGAGAAATAACTCCAGAAGGAATGAAGTGTGTGTGTGTGTGTGTGTGTGTGTGTGTGTGTGTGTGTGAAGTCGCTCAGTCGTGTCCAACTCTTTGCGACCCCATGGACTGTAGCCTAACATGCTTCTCTGTCCATGGGATTTTCCAGGTAAGAGTACTGGAGTGGGCTGCCATTTCCTTCTCCAAGAAAGAATGAAGAGACCGAGCCAAAGCAAAACAACACCCAGTTGTTGATGTGACTGGTGTTCAAAGTAAAGTCCAATACTCTAAAGAACAATATTGCATAGGAACCTGGAATGTTATGTCCATGAATCGACGTAAATTGGAAGTGGTCAAATAGGAGATGGTGAGAGTGAACATGGATATTTTAGGAATCAGTAGACTAAAATGAACTGGAATGTGTGAATTTAACTCAGATGACCATTATATATACTATTGTGGTCAAGAATCCCTTAAAAGAAATGGAGTAGCCCCCATAGTCAACAAACGAGTCTGAAATGCAGTACTTGGGTGCAATCTCAAACATAACAGAATGAACTCTGTTCATTTCCAAGGCAAACCATTCAGTATCACAGTAATCCAAGTCTATGCCCCAACCAGTAATGCCGAAGAAGCTGAACAGTTCTATGAAGACCTACAAGACCTTCTAGAACTAACACCCAAAAAAGATGTCCATTTCATTATAGGGGACTAGAATGCAAAAGTAGGAAGTCAAGAAATACATGGAGTAACAGGCAAATTTGGCCTTGGAGTACAGAACGAAGCTGGTCCAAGGCTAACAGTTTAGCCAAGATAACGCACTGGTCATAGCAAACACCCTCTTCCAACAACACAAGAGAAGACTCTACACATGGACATCACCAGATAGTCAACACCAAAATCAGATTATTATATTCTTTGCAGCCAAAGATGGAGAAGCTCTATAGAGTCAGCAAAAACAAGACTGGGAGCTGACTGTGACTCACATTATGAATTCCTTATTGCCAAATTCAGACTTATATTGATCACCTAGGAAGACTATTATCTCTTCTAATATATTCTCATGACTTTTTTCTCTCTCTTCTCCTATTGGGACTCCTTAAATGCAAATATTAAGGTGCTTGATGTTGTCCCAGAGATCTCTTAAACTGTCCTTATTTCTTTTCACTCAATTTTTTTTTCCTGCTCAGTGGCAGTAATTTACACTACTGTTTTCCAGCTGATTCATTTTTTCTTCTATATCATTTAATGTATTCTAGATTCCTTCTAGTGTATTTTTTGACTTATGTATTTTTCTTTTCTGGTGGTTCTTAGGTTTTCTTGCTCTGTTAAAAAACTAATTTCTCTCGATGCATCCACCCTTCTAAATTCTTTGATCATCTTTACAATCATTACTCTGAACTCTTTTTCAGGTAGTTTGCCTATCTCCAGGTCACTTAGTTCTTCTTGTGTGTGTGTGTTTTTTTTTTTTTTAAATATTTATTTATTTGGTTGCACTGACTCTTAGTTGCAGACTGCAGAATCTTTGCTCTTCATTTCAGCATGCAGATTCCTTAGTTGCAGCATGTAAACTCTTAGTCGTGGCATGTGGGATCTAGTTCCCTGATCAGGGATCAAACTCAGGCCCCCTGCATTGGGAGTACAGTCTTAGCCACTGAATCACCAGGGAAGTCCCTTCTTCTGCGGTTTTATCTTGTTCCTTCAACCAGAGCATATTCCTCTGCTGCCTCATTTTGTTTAAGTTGCTACGTGCATTTTTATGTATTTTGTAGGTTAGTTATATTTCTTGATTTTGGAGAAGTGGCCTTCTGTAGGAAATGTCCTTTGCATCCAAGCAGTGCTCTACCCTCTCATCTCCCAAGCTATATGCTCTAGGTTTTCCCCCTAAGAGGGCTGTGTGTGTCCTGTTATCATAGACTGACTAGGTTAGCTGTCTGGTAGGCCTGGTTGGCTCCTAATTTGGTTGGTTGTCAGGCCCTGCCTTGTGCAGATGCTGCTGACTGCTCTTTAGCAGGACTTGGCCATTGGATGGATATTTGTAGAGCCCTTGGGTTCCGTGGAGCTATGCTGGCCCACTGATGGGTGGTCAAGGTCCACCAACTGTCAGGTAAACAGGTAAAGACAGACCCTGGCGTGAGTGCCTGACTGTTGGCAGGCAAAGCTTTTTTCTAGAGTCTGACTGCAGGGCCCAGGGATCCCAGGGTTGTTTTAGATCATTGATGGAGGGGGGCCAGTTCTTGATACAGTTGAGTGTGTGGTCAGTATGTCCCAAAGTTGGCACTGGCTTGCTAATGGGAAGGGCAGGGCCTGGCTTGTCCCGGGGTCTGGTGTGATTTATTGTTGGCAGTCTCATTCTGCAGTTGCAGGATCATAGTTCTTTTGCTTCTGGTATCTGCGCTCTGGTAGGTGAGGCTGGTCTAGAGGCCTCTGCAGGCCTTCTGGCTAGAAGGGCTGGCGCCTGCCTACTGATGGATAAAGCCAGGTCTCAACCCCTCTGGTGGGCAGGACCATGTCTAGGCAGCTTTGGGCTCCAGAAGTCTTTAGGCAGACTGTCTGCTGACGGGTGGGATTGTATCCCCACTCAGTTGTTTGGTCTGAGGAATGGGTGCGTCCAATCTTGGCTCTAACAACCCACCATGGCAGCTGCCAGGAATGTTCATGGACCTGAATGTTCACAAGCGCATCTACCACCAGCGTCTATGTTCCCAGTGTGAGCCTCAGCCACCCCAGGGTCTCCAGTAGACTCTCTGGGACCAGCAGATAGGTCTGGCCCAGGCTCCTATCAAATTACTGCACTTGCCCAGAGTCCTGGTGTCCATGAGATTTTGTGTGCACCCTCTAAAGATGGAGTCTCTATTCGTCCCAGTCCTGAGGGCTCCTGCAATTAAGCCTATTGACCTTGAACGTGAAATGCTCTGGGTGCTCATCCTCCCAGTGCCATACCCCTGGGCTGGGGAGCCCGGTGTGGAGTCAGAACTGCCACTCCTGTGGGACAACCTCTGCTATAATTACTCTCCAGTTTGTGGGTTGCCCACCTGGAGGTTATGAGGTTTGATTATATCATATCTCTGCCCCTCCTACCCATCTTGTTGTGGTCCCTTCTCCCAGTCTTTTTCGCAGATGGTTGTTCTGCACATAGCTGTAAGTTTTGGAATGCTTGTGAGGGGAAGTGCGCTCAGGTTCTTAATACTCTGCCTTCTTGGCTGCTCCTCCCCGACCCCCAACCTTTCCGGTTTTCACTCTTAAAGTCTTCCTTCACTCCTGTCTTTGTGGAGGTCTCTCCTCCAATGCTTTGCCTGAGTAAACTTTTCACTAGTTTCTGGAGTTCCTAAATGGACTTTTCTTTCTTTTATGCTTCATCTAGTTTCACTTGCTCTTTGGGGCCCACATGTAGAAGCTTTGTACCCAGCTCTTCAGAGTAGAGTTCTTTGTTCCAAAATCTGTATTTCTTTAATTTTGTATCTATATGAAATGAATGTTCACTCAACTTATTGTGTTAATTATTTCATGATGTGCGTAAGTCAAATCATTACACTGTACACCTAAAACATATAGTGCCGTATGTCAATTATTTCTCAGTAAATCTGGAAGAAAAAAGAGACCCTTTCTCTAAATTATATTTAAAACTACAATATACTTTCCAGAAGTCCAACAAAACAATATAAACTCATTTTAGCTTAAAGAATATTTTTCAGATTTTGAGGTGAAGATGAGGGGAATATATGCTAACAAGAAAGTCAATATCGTCTCTTGAAAGTGGGGGGGGGGAACCCAGAAATGTCATTTTCTTTTCTAAACCTTCACTAGATAAAAGAAAATTAGTAACACTTGGTTTACTTATATTAACTTTTTATCCAAAAGCCCAAGAGTCCTGTATAGTGGTGATCTTAGATCAAAAAAGTATATCCTACATTACTTTCTCTGCCTCCCCGTAGTTTGATTTCTTTTCAAGTTGCAGCTGTCTTGTATTTGCCCTTGCATATATTTCTTAATGCTAAGTGAAATCAGATGAGGAAATAAGATCACATCATTGTGAAAAAGATCTCAAAGTTGCACAAGTCTTTAAAATTTATAGACCCTACTTTGGTTTCCCAAAGTCTAACACAAAGCAAAGAATTTACCAAACTATGCATTTTTATTTTCTCTGATATATATGTGTGTATATATATTATATGTTAATATAAATAATTCCAACAGCGATCAGAATTAAAATCACTATTTACAAATTCTTCAGAGTAGATTTTAAATAGATTTTTTTGTTTGTTATATTGACTTCAGTGTAAACCAAAGGTTATAGAAATATATGTTTTAAAGGCAATATGCTTTTAAATATATACTTTAGTGAACTTGAGCAGGAAGGAGCAAAGTCTCCATTTGTTAACAAGTTGTTAGTATTTTCTACTTTGTTACATTGGTTTTCCGTCTCTCTCACCTCTGCTATCTTGCTGTCCTCAAAGGCATATGAGTCGGGGACCCATGAATTATCGATGTGTGTATTATAATAGCATAGAATTCACCATGACTAACTTAGTGCCAGATTCAGAAAGAGAGCAAAAACATTTGTGTAATCTTTAATTCAAAAAGAAATTCATGGATTTCAAAGAAATAGCCTGTGTTAGTATTCTTGATGTATGTCCAAGCTGAGGTGATATTTTAAGAAAGTTGGAGAGATGGCTTAGAGACAGTGGTTCTCAGACTTGAACAACTGTACATTAGATTCACCTTGTTGAGGAAATCTTGTCAAAACACTGATTGCTGGGCCTACCCTCAAAGTTTCTGATTCAGTAGCCCTGGAGTCTAGCCAAGTATTTTCCTTTCTAACAGGTTTCCAAATGATGATGATACTACTTGTTAAGGGACCAAATTTTGAAAACTACTAGAATAAGAAATACCCAGAGACTTGGTATAGTTTCATCATTTTGGTTTTTTGGGTTTTGGTTTTTTTTTTGTAGAATTGTATCTGAATTTTTTTAAATTGGAAGATAATTGCTTTACAACTCTGTAAATCAATAAAACAACACAAGTCAGTCATATTTATATTTATATGTTTGTATATTTATACATATGTATATGTATATTTATATGTATCCCCTCCCTCCACCTTATTCTGCCACTCTAGGTTGTCATGGAGTGCCAGGTTGGGCTCCCTGTGTTATATAGCAGCTTCCCGCTAGTTACCTTACACATGATAGTATATATATGTCAATGCTGCTCTCTCAATTTATTCTACCCTCTCCTTCCCCTACTGTGTCCATGAGTTTGTTCTCTACATCTGCATCTCTATTCCTACCATTCAAATATGCTCATCAGTACCATTTTTCTAGATTCATGTATATGCATTAATATATGATATTTGTTTTTCTCTTTCTGACTTATTTCCCTCTATGACAGGCTCTAGGTTCATCCACCTCAGTAGAATGGACTCAAATCCACTCCTTTTTATATCTGAGTAATATTCCATTGTATATATGTACCACAACTTCTTTATCCATTCAACTGTTCATGGACATCTAGGTTGCTTTCATGTCTTAGCTATTGTAAATAGTGCTGCAATGAACATTGGAGTCTGAATTGTGATTTTCTCAGGGTATATGCCCAGTAGTGGGATTGCTGGGTCATATGGTAGTTTTACTCTTTGTTTGTTAAGGAATCTGTGTGTGTGTGTGTGTGTGTGTGTGTGTGTATGCTCAGTTATGTCCAACTCTTTGTGACTCCATAGACTGTAGCCCACCAGGGTCCTCTGTCCACGGAATTTTCCAGGCAAGAATACTGGAGCCAGTTGCCGTTTCCTTTTCCAGGGGATCTTCCCAACCCAGAGATTAAACCCACATCTCTTGCATCTCCTGCATTGACAGGTGGATTCTTTCCATACTCTTCTCCATAGTTGCTGTATCATTTTACATACCCACCAACAGTGCAGTGGGGTTCTTTATAACCCACATCCTCTCCAGGATTTATTGTTTGCAATTTTTTTTTTTTTTTTGATAGCCATTCTGACTGGTGTGAGGTGATATCTCACTGTGTATTTGAGTTGCATTTCTCTAATAATGAGCAGTGTTGAGCATCTTTTCATGTGTTTATTGACCATCTACAAATCTTTGGAGAAATGTCTGTTTAGGTCTTCTGCCCATTTTTTGATTGGATTGTTTTTCTGATATTGAGTTGCATGATCTGCTTATATATTTTAGAGATTAATCCATTGTCAGTTGCTTCACTTGCAATTATTTTCTCCCATTCTGATGGTTGCCCTTTAATCTTGTTTATTGTTTCCTTTGCTGTACAAAACTTTTAAGTTTAATTAAGTCCCACTTTTTTATGTTTCTTTTATTTCCATTACTTTAGGAGGTAAATCAGGCTTCTTTGATAGCTCAGTTGGTAAAGAATCCACCTGCAATGCAGGAGACCCTGGTTTGATTCCTGGGTGGGGAAGACCCACTGGAGAAGGGATAGGCTACCCACTCCAGTTTTCTGGCCTGGAGAATTCCATGGACTGTACAGTCCATGGGTCACAAAAAGTCAGACATGACTGAGCGACTTTCACGCTAGGAGGTAGGCCAAAGAAGCTCTTGCTGTGATTTATGTCAGTGTACTGCCTATGTTTTCCTCTAAGAGCTTTGTAGTTTATAGCCTTACATTTAAGTCTCTGATCCATTTTGAGTGTATTTTTGTATATGGCACTCATAAATGTTCTAATTTCATTCTTTTACATGTAGCTGTCCAGTTTTCCCAGCACCACTCATTGCAGAGACTGTATCTTTTCTCCATTGAATATTACTGCCTCCTTTGTCAAAGATAAGATGTCCATAGGTGCATAAGTTTCTCTCTGGGCTTTCTATCTTGCTTCACTGGTCTGTATTTCTGTTTTTGTGCCACTGTCATACTGTCTTGATGACTGTAGCTTTGAAGTCAAGAAGCTTGATTCCTCCAGCTCTGTCTTTCTCAAGATTGCTTTGGCTCTTGAGGGTCTTCTGTGTTTCCATACAAATTGTGAAATTTTTTGTTGTAGTTCTGTGAAAAATACCATTGGTAGTTTGATAGGGATTACATTGAATCTGTACATTGCTTTGGGTAGTATAGTCATTATTACAATATAGATTTTTCCAATCCAAGAACATGGAATATCTCTCCATCTGTTGTCTTTGATTTCTTTCATCAGTGTCTTATAGTTCATTGCATACAAGTCTTTTGTCTCTTTAGGTAGGTTTATTCCTAGGTATTTTAATCTTTTTGCTGCAGTGGTGAATGGGATTGTTTCCTTAATTTCTCTGATTCTTTCATTGTTAGTGTGTAAGAATGCAAGGGATTTCTGTGTATTAATTTTATATCCTGTGACTTTACGATATTCATTGATTAGTTCTAGTAATTTTCTGATGGCATCTTTCGGATTTTCTATGTACAGTTTTATGTCATCTGCAAACAGTGAGAATCTTACTTCTTCCTTTCCAATCTGGATTCCTTTTTTTTTTTTTCCTTTCTTCTCTGATTCCATGGCTAGGACTTGTGAAACTATATTGAATAACAGTGGCAAGAATGGGCACTCTTGTTTTGTTCCTGATCTTAGAGGAAATGCTTTCAGTTTTTCACCATTGAGAATAATGTTTGATCTAGGTTTGTCATATATAGCCTTTATTATATTGAGGTAGGTTCCTTCTATGCCTATTTCCTGGAAAGTTTTTATCATGAATGAATGTTGAATTTTGTCAGAAGCTTTCTCTGTATCTATTGAGATGATCATATGCTTATCTTTCAGTTTGTTAATATGATGTATCACACTGATTTGTGTATATTGAAGAATCCTTACATCCCTTGGATAAACCCCATTTGATGATGGTGTATGATCCATTTAATGTTTTTTTGGATTCTGTTTGCTAGAATTTTGTTGAGGATTTTTGTATTTACGTTTATCAGTGATATTGGCCTGTAATTTTCTTTATTTGTGGCATCTTTGTCTGGTTTTGGTATCAGGGTGATGGTGGTCTCTTAGAATGAGTTTGTGAGTTTTTCTTCCTCTGCAATTTTCTGGAAGTGTTTGAGCAAGATAGGTTTTTACTCTTTGCTAAACATTTGGTAGAATTTGTCCATGAAGCCTTCTGGCTCTGGGCTTTGGTTTGTTGGAAGATATTTGATCAGTTTTGATTTCAGTGCTTGTGACTGGTTTGTTCATATTTTCTATTTCTTCCTGGTTCAATCTTGGAAAATTATACTTTTATAAAAATGTGTCCCTTTCTTCCAGGTTGTCTACTTTATTAGCATATAGTTGCTCTTAGTATCCTCTTATGATCCTTTGTATATCTGCATTTTCTGTTGCAACTTTTTCCATTTCTAATTATTGATATAGTTTTAAACAGAAGGAAACTTCTTCATCAGATTTCTCTTTCAGAACACACACACACACACAGCCACACAGACTTTATTTTCTTTACTAAATGATGTAAATTCCACTAGACAGAGCCTAGTGGGAGTAACAATGATAGTAGTGAGTTACTGAAAAGTAGTAAATAAGATTTAGAGGGGATGTATAGGGAAGGGTTTAAAAGGTGGTTTGAGGTGTAAGTTTATAATACAGAGTACACTGACTTGTAGGCTTCTTGGGTGGCTCAGTGGTAAAAAATCTACCTGCCAATTCAGGAAGATCCCCTGGAGAAGAAAATGGAAACCCACTCCAGTAGTCTTGCTGAGAGAATCCCATGGACAGAGGAGCCTGGCGGGCTGTAGTCCATGGGGTTGAGACCAAACTGAGCATGTATGCACACTGACTTGACATAAACCAATTCCTACCCAGACAACAACAAACAATAAAACTTTGGATACTTATTTGCAAAGATGATTCATACTACCCAGATCTCTGGTCTGGTTATAAAACACATTTTTATCAGTTTGCTTGGGGAAAAAACATATCTGTTACACTCTTCTATCACACTATGGGCACAAAATGTTGAGTGGTTTTGTCAGAGATCAGTTCAATTAATTACAATATGATTGACAATTACTGAGCCTTTAGGTTCCCATCATTCTTCAAGTTCTTCTTCTACAAGCGGTCACTAGTTCATATACCATCTATCCCAAGGGCATGCATGCATGCTATGTTGCTTCAGTCATGTCTGACTCTTTGTGACCCTGTGGACTGTAGCCTGCCAGACTCCTCTGTGCATGGGATTCTCCAGGCAAGAATACTGGAGTGGTTTGCCACGCCCTTCTTCAGGGGATCTTCCTGACCCAGGGATCAAACCCGTATCTCTTACACCTCCAGCATTGGCCCACGTGTTCTTTACCACTAGCACCACCTCGGAAGCCCCAAGGGCAGAGGAGTTCTAACCATTTTTTCCAAAGCTGGGTATTGAGCCTGGTTATTGTTTCCTAGACTAAGACAATTAATCGGCAGGCACTAATGTTTTCATTCCCTGGGCTATGGCCTTCCCCTAAAAGACAAAACTCCAGTGTTAACTGCTAAGCAAAATTATCTCAGGAAGTGAGTTTCAAATGCTTCTCAGTAGCTAAATTTCTTACTTTGACATCAGTGAAAACTCAGATATGGTTTGAAAATGTAACATGGAGCTTTGCCCACCACTTGACCTTGGATTTGCTTTTCTCCAGGTGACGCATCACAAAACCTTGCTGTCTGCTTTGACTCTGTTCTGTTCCTATGACCTGACATGTTTACACACCATGCCCCTTTTCTTCTCAAAAGCTTCTTTGTCACTGACTGTGGCCATAGAACTACAAAGATTGATGAGTTGTCGCTGCTGCTGTGCTATTGTTTTAAAACCTCTTTGGATTCCTGGATTACAGTCAGCACTAAAATGCGCACTGATTTATTTTTTCACTTTTCTCTAAAGTGAATTTTATGTAGATATAGTTTTTATAAAGTCTTCTAAAAGATTATTTTTGCATCATAGATAAGTCCCAAGACTGTGAGGCAAAGTCCCTAAACATCAAAGTTTTTAAACCATCACCTTCTGGAGATGTTTACCAGGCAGCCCCCAGGGAGACTTTCAGAGCTCCCATATCACTGTCGCTTGACGCCGTTCTCAGTGGATACACAGTGAAGACTGGAAGGAAAGTGAATGCCTCAGCCATAGAAGAACAAAAAGTAAAGGGGAAGGGAAAGGGGAGGAAAAAAGGTAGACTACTGAGCATCTCACACCAAGCAAAGCTACTCAGAGTGCTTTAAATACATGAAGACATGGTCTGCTTGTGAGCTAAATCTCTTCAGTCACATCAGACTCTCTGCAACCTCATGGGATCCCACCAGCCTCCTCTGTCCATGAGATTCTCCAGGCAAGAATACTGGAGTGGGGTGCTATGCCCTCCTCCAGTGGATCTTCCTGACCCAGGAATTAAACTCACATCTCTTACGTCTCCTGCATTGGCATGTGGGTTCTTTACCACTCACGCCATGTGGGAAATCCAAAGGTACAGTCTAATGGGATATGAAAATATAAGCAATAGACATGTGCAGTGGCATAAATAAGGTCTAAGTCATTTGTTGTAGGAGTACAATGCTGACTACAGCTCTACTAGGCTTAAATACGCAGACTTCAAGATGGAACTGACTGTAGCAGAAATAATATACAACATAACATAGTCATCTCCAGCCTCAAAAGGAGATTTCCTGGGTTCAGGTTCTAACACCCAAGGAGATTTCTTGGGTTCAAGTTCAAGTTCTTGGGTACAAGTTCTGACACAGTCTGTGTGACTAGAAATTGTTACTTAACCTCTCTGAATCGCTCTTCATCTTTAAATGGACATAATAATCACCCTATTTAAGAAGGCTGTCCTAAAGAGTAAGTGAGCTAACACATGAAAAATGCTTAGAACAGTACCCGGCATGTGATTCAGAGCCCTTGATCAAGAATTTAAGTTATGCTGAGCTGGTAACCAGCTATGAGACTTTGGACAAGTCCACCTTCATAAGTCTCATAACACACACCTAGATACACCTATCTTTCATGAGAATCAAGCAAAATAATGTATAAGACAGTATTTTTACAATTGTAACATACAAGCTATTTTGTAATTGCATTGAAACAATTTTGGATTGATACCCACTAAATTGCTAATAGTGGTTGGCTACCTCTGAGGAAGGGAGTAGAATTGGAGATAGGTGAAGGGAATCTAAGCTTTTTACTTTCTTCTTTATTGCTTGAAATGTTTGGGAAAAGAGGTCACTCTTTACATATGTGTCTTTCAGTGATAGTCTTTTTCATATGTTATTGTTAGTGAGGACTAGGTAAGCACTGAAAACCCTTGACATATAGGGGTTTTAGTTTTACTTCTAAGCACAAGTATCTTTGTACAGTGATTTACAATGTGGAAACCCTCAACTCACTCTCTGTATCTGCAGATATAGAGAAGGGTTTAAAGTTCTATGTCCCTTTGCTTCTTGGAGGAGATTCATGTTGAGACAAAATTTAAAAGCTGAAAGGAAGTAGTTGTATAAAATACAGTTTCTGGGAAAGGGGGTGGTATGTTAGGGCCAAGAGTGGTTCTTTTCTGGAACACAATGTACAAAATGGGCTTAGAACAGGCAGCCCAGATATAGCTGATCAAGAACCTTTAAATTCTGTGATACAAGATGCCCTTATACCAAGGGATTTAGAAATCTAAGAACTTGACCACATTGCATAGAATGAGACCGAAATAATAGAAAACAGAAAGGAAGTTAGAGAAAGGAGATAAAGTGATCTTGCTACAGAATTTAACTGTGGAGTTAAAGAAGCATGAAAATAGTGTTGCCCAGAAGAAACAAATGTAGGTTGATGATTTCCTTCTTCTGAAATTTGGTGCATCCCACAGTATAGTTGGAAAAAACTGTAATTTGGTGATCATATAGCATCATTGAAAAGCAGTTTGGAATCAAAGGACATAGGTTCAAGTTCTGGTTGTATCAATATTAACTGTATAATCATGAACAAGTCTCAATATCTCTGCACTCCTGTTTCCACAGCATGGAGATGATGACAACATCTACTTCAGGGAGTTGCTGGGTGCAATTAATAAGAATGTATGTAAGAAGTAATGAGGAAAATTGTGATACTAATAATAACTAAAATAATCCTTTATACTAGTTGGACATTTAGTAAGTGCTAGATGCACTGGTGGCTCAGTCCTTAAAGAATCCACCTGCAATGTGAGAGACCTGGGTTCGATCCCTGGGTTAGGAAGATCCCATGAAAGAGGGCACGGCAACCCACTCCAGTGTTCTTGCCTGGAGAATAGACAAAGGAGCCTGGCGGGCTGCAGTCCACAGGGTCATGAAGAGTTGGACACGACATGACTAAGCACTAGATGCTGTGCTAAGAGCTTCACAGACTTGTATCTCATGAGGCTGTTTGATTAAAGGTAATGTTCAGGCATTCATTCATTCCATTCCTTTGACATATATCTACTGGACGTTTTCTAATTATACCCAATAAATCCTACATTGTCACATATCCTACATTAAAAAAGTTTAGTGCCTAGTGAAAGGTTGCTGTGGCAAGTAGTGTGCCAGGATTAGTGGCCTCCAGAGGAGAGGATTTCGATCTGGGGCCAGAGACCAGGCTTGACCACTTGCAACATTTTGTGTAACAGAATTTTATTAAAGCATAAGAAAGATAGAAAAAGCCTCTGACATAGACATCAGAAGGGAGCAGAAAGAATTTTGCTATTTTTTAGCAAGGTGTTTTACGTCTGTTTGTGAGCTGCTAATCAGTAAGAGAGACACCTCAAGGCTTAGGGAGTTTAACCGGGCTCCTCTCCCACAACATGCATTTTTGAGATAGAATGGCCTGAGGTGTGTCATCCCCAGCCATAAAACAATTGACAGGAATTCTGGTTTGTTGAGTCATTATCAGCTGATTATCATAATAATTATGATTATCATTATCATAATAATCAGTCATTATCAAGGTCTGAGAAAAAAAAAAAAGTTAGTTTTAGGTGGAACCACTTTGGAGAAAGGCAGTTTCCAAAGTAAATACATAGTTTCATTAACACAGCTTAAGAAAAATATTTCCGTAGGAAAAACGAATTGGTTAGTTCAAGGCAGAGCCAGATGTCCTCAACACAGAATTAAAAGAAGTGTCTTTTAATTTTGTATAGAGAAGGGAAGAAAAACATCTGCCACTTGCAGTTTATTTCCTCCTGCCGCTTGGGGACTTCTGGCCTTCCTACCTGTTACCCTCTCACTAGTAAGGGTTCCATTCCCACTACTTGATTAAGGATGCAAAAGGGAAAAGATCTCACTCAGGAAGAACAAAGAAGCCTGGGGGTGGGTGTGTGTGTGTGTGTATTTAAAGGTGTGGGTGGTCAGAAAAAACTCTTCCCAAATGTCTAAAAATACTGAATTTTAAGTAATGTGTTTCAAACTGTGGGTCGAGCCACTGATTTTGAAATCATTTTGGTGAGTTGAAAATAGTACTTTTTAAAATTGGAGGATAATTGCTTTACAGTGCTGTTGCTTTCTGCCATACAACAACATGAATCAGCCGTAAGTATGCGTGTGTTCCCTCCATCTTTACCTCCCTTGCACAGCCCGTCCCCATCCCACCACTCGAGGTCGTCACAGAGCACTAGGTTGAGTTCCTTTTTACGTAGTAACTTCCTACTAGCTATCTGTTTTACATGTGGTAATGTGTGTGGCGTAGGCAGCACTGTTTGAGAACTCCACAAACAGCAACTTAGCCATAGACCACAACTATGAGAGCTGTGGTGGGAGAGATGGGGAGAAGCGGGAAGCCATCCATGGTGCCTGGGAGAAACGGGGGTCCTGAAACCTGGGCTCCTCATCAGGAGAGAGGCAACAACCAGGGAAGTTTGAGCTCCCAGTACTAAAGGTGATCCCATTACTCTGCATAGGCTACTGAAACCAGAACTGAAGTGTTGGTTACCTATTACCTGAGTATAGGAAAAGTGAGCAGATATTAAATAAAAAGACAAGAGCAGAAAGGGGGGGAAAAAAACTATATGAATCTGGCTGCTTGCTTAAAAAGGCGCTTATAGTCTGACTCCAAAGCAATCTGTCCATTGATTGTCAACAGTTTCAAAATCAAGTTTCTGCCTTTAGAAAGATAAGGAATACACCCAATGTCTTCAACATGCTGATGAGCTTAGCATGTTTGTTAGACTAAAGAACTGTATTTTCTAAATCAAAATGCACCCTATCCTGAGTATACCTTCACATGGTGTAGTTGAGAGAAAATGTGGCTTTGAGCACATCAATATGCAAACCACTGAGAAGCCTATTTCCATTTACTTTTCACTTCTGGGCCAATTTTACAGAATGAGTAACTTACAAAAACTCAAAACGATTTCTCCATGATGCTATTTCATTCAACATCAAGATTCCAATCAAAGTCCTATTTCTTCTAATATTCATAGGCATAGACCCCTAAAAGAACTTTGACATATATATTTGTGTCATTTGGAATTTTGAATTTATAAGAGCATATATGCCCAGCCCAAGAAAATGACTGAAAATGAACTTAAATCTAGAATAATGACCAAAGTGTTAAACTCTGGACTAGTTCTGACCTTCTGAAAAAATCCACAACTCTTGGCCCATTCCAGATTCATTCAGATGATTTATAAGAAATTGCATACCCATCTCACTCTTCACAAACCAAGAAATCACTTTCAAACAAGAGTGGAATGAAAGTAAAATATTCATCCCTCTCAATCTCTAGGAAATGACCAACTCAAAATACTATTCTTCAGCTTTTGGTGTTTTTTCTTTTCCTATAAAGGAATCTTAAGCTAGTATATATTTTAAGCGGAATTCCTCCATTTGTCCAAAAAGAAAAGAAAGAAAAAATGAGAGATCATGTCTGAGAAATAATAGTAGCAAAAATAAAGGATAGCAAATAAAACCGTAAAAGTAGGAGATAATTTCCTCAGAAAATAGAAAGAGAAAATTCATTTAAATATAAGATCTACAGATGGATATTAGAGCAATCTCTGCATATCTTCAGGGGGTTGATTCCAGGACCTCTGCAGATACCTAAGTTCACAGATGTTCAAGTCCCCTGTATAAAATGGCATAGTATTTGCACATAACTTATGCACACCCCCCTGTGTACTTTACTTTTTATGTATCTAATTTTATTTTATTTTTTAAAATTTTTTAATATTTATTTTTATTAGTTGGAGGCTAATTACTTTACAATATTGTAGTGGTTTTTGTCATACATTGACATGAATCAGCCATAGACTTACAAGTATTCCCCATCCCGATCCCCCCTCCCACCTCCTTCTCTACCCGATCCCTCTGGGTCTTCCCAGTGCACCAGGCTCGAGCCCTTGTCTCATGCATCCAACCTGGGCTGGTGATCTGTTTCACTATAGATAATATACATGTTTCAATGCTGTTCTCTCGAAACATCCCACCCTCGCCTTCTCCCACAGAGTCCAAAATTCTGTTCTGTACATCTGTGTCTCTTTTTCTGTTTTGCATATAGGGTTATCGTTACCATCTTTCTAAATTCCATATATATGTGTTAGTATGCTGTAATGTTCTTTATCTTTCTGGCTTACTTCACTCTGTATAATGGGCTCCAGTTTCATCCATCTCATTAGAACTGATTCAAATGAATTCTTTTTAATGGCTGAGTAATATTCCATGGTGTATATGTACCACAGCTTCCTTATCCATTCATCTGCTGATGGGCACCTAGGTTGCTTCCGTGTCCTGGCTATTATAAACAGTACTGTGATGAACATTGGGGTGCACGTGTCTCTTTCAGATCTGGTGTCCTCCGTGTATATGCCCAGGAGTGGGATTGCTGGGTCATATGGCAGTTCTAGTTCCAGTTTTTTAAGAAATCTCCACACTCTTCTCCATAGCGGCTGTACTAGTTTGCATTCCCACCAACAATGGAAGAGGGTTCCCTTTTCTCCACATCCTCTCCAGCATTTATTGCTTGTAGACTTTTGGATAGCAGCCATCCTGACTGGTGTGTAATGGTACATCATTGAGGTTTTGATTTGCATTTCTCTGATAATGAGTGATGTTGAGCATCTTTTCAAGTGTTTGTTAGCCATCTGTATGTCTTCTTTGGAGAAATGTCTGTTTAGTTCTTTGGCCCACTTTTTGATTGGGTCATTTATTTTTCCGGAATTGAGCTTCAGGAGTTGCTTGTATATTTTTGAGATTAACCCTTTGTCTGTTTCTTCATTTGCTATTATTTTCTCCCAATCTTAGGGCTGTCTTTTCACCTTGCTTATAGTTTCCTTTGTTGTGCAAAAGCTTTTAAGTTTTATTAGGTCCCATTTGTTTATTTTTGCTTTTATTTCTAGTATTCTGGGAGGTGGGTCATAGAGGATCCTGCTGTGATTTATGTTGGAGAGTGTTTTGCCTATGTTCTCTTCTAGGAGTTTTATAGTTTCTGGTCTTACATTTAGATCTTTAATCCATTTTGGAGTTTATTTTTGTGTATGGTGTTAGAAAGTGTCCTAGTTTCATTCTTTTACAAGTGGTTGACCAATTTTCCCAGTACAACTTGTTAAAGAGGTTGTCTTTTTTCCATTGTATATCCTTGCCTCCTTTGTTGAAGATAAGGTATCCATAGGTTCGTGGATTTATCTCTGGGCTTTCTATTCTGTTCCATTGATCTATATTTCTGTCTTTGTGCTGGTACCATACTGTCTTGATGACTGTGGCTTTGTAGTAGAGTCTGAAGTCAGGCAGGTTGATTCCTCCAGTTCCATTCTTTCTCAAGATTACTTTGGCTATTCTAGGTTTTTTGTATTTCCATACAAATTGTGAAATTATTTGTTCTAGTTCTGTGAAAAATACCGTTGGTAGCTTAATAGGGATTTCATTGAATCTGTAGATTGCTTTGGGTAGTATAGCCATTTTGACAATATTGATTCTTCCAATCCATGAACATGATATGTTTCTCCATCTGTTTGTGTCCTCTTTGATTTCTTTCATCAGTGTTTCATAGTTTTCTGTGTATAGGTCGTTTGTTTCTTTAGGTAGATATACTCCTAAGTATTTTATTCTTTTTGTTGCAATGGTGAATGGTATTGTTTCCTTCATTTCTCTTTCTGTTTTCTCATTGTTAGTGTATAGGAATGCAAGGGATTTCTGTGTGTTAATTTTATATCCTGCAACTTTACTATATTTGTTGATTAGCTCTAGTAATTTTCTGGTAGAGTCTTTAGGGTTTTCTATGTAGAGGATCATGTCATCTGCAAACAGCGAGAGTTTCACTTCTTCTTTTCCTATCTGGATTCCTTTTACTTCTTTTTCTACTCTGATTGCTGTGGCCCAAACTTCCAAAACAATGTTGAATAGTAGTGGTGAGAGTGGGCACCCTTGTCTTGTTCCTGATTTTAGGGGAAATGCTTTCAATTTTTCACCATTGAGGGTAATGCTTGCTGTGGGTTTGTATTTTATATTGGGGCATAGTCAATTTACAATGTTGTATTAGTTTTAGGTATACAGCACAGAGGTTCAGTTATATGTATATCCGTTCATTTTCAGATTCTTTCCCCATATAGGTTATTGCAGAATATTGAGTAAAGTTCCCTGTGCTATACAGTAGGTCCTTGTTGGTTATCTATTTTATAGTAGTATCTATATATTAATACCAAACTCTTATTCACCCCCATACCTTCCTGTTTGGTAACCATAAATTTGTTTTTGAAGTCTGTGAGTCTATTTCTGCTTTGTAAATAAGTACATTTACCCTCTTTTAAAATTCCAATATAAGCTATATCATATATCTTTCTCTGTCTGACTTCACTTAGTATGATCATCTCTAGGTCCACACATGTTGGTGCAAATGTCATTATTTCCTCCTTCTTTATGGCTGAGTAGGATTCCACTGTATATATGTACACACCTTCTTTATACATTCCTCTGTCTTTGGACATTTAGTTTGCTTCCATGTCTTAGCTGTTGTAAATAGTGCTACAGTGAGCACTGTGGTGCAGGTATCTTTTAGAATTATGGTTTTCTCTAGATAACTGCCCAGGAGTGGTATTGCTAAATTGTATGGTAATTCTATTTTTGGTTCTTTAAGGAACCTCTACTGTTTTTTCATAGTGGGTTTACTAATTTACATTCCCACAAATGGTGTAGGAGGGTTCCATTTTCTCCACACTCTCTCCAGCATTGTTTGTTATTGTTTTGATGATGGTCATTCTGACCAGTGTGAAGTGATAGTAATATCTCATTGTGGTTTTGATTTACATTTCTCTGTTTTTAGTGATGTTGAGCATCTTTTCATGTGCCTCTTGGCCATCTGTATGTCTTCTTTAGAGAAATGTCTATTTAGATCTTCTGCCCATTTTTTAAAAACTTTTATTTTGTATTGGGGAGAAGGCTCTTGAGAGCCCCTTGGACTGCAAGAAGATCCAACCAGTCCATCCTAAAGGAAATCTGTCCTGAATATTCATTGGAAGGACTGATGCTGAAGCTGAAACTCCAATACTTTGGCCACCTGATGCAAAGAACAGACTCATTGGAAAAGACCCCGATGCTGGGAAGGATTGAAGGTGGGAGGAAGAGACAACAGATTATGAGATGGTTGGATGGCATCACTGCTGTGATGGACATGAGTTTGAGTAGGCTCTAGGAGTTGGTGATGGACAGGGAAGCTTGGTGTGCTGCAGTCCATGGGGTTGCAAAGAGTCAAAGAAGACTGAGCAACTGAACTGAACTGACTGACAGCCAATAAACAGTGTTGTGACAGTTTCGGGTAAACAGTGAAGGGACTCAGCTATACATATACACATATCCATTCTCCCCCCAAACTCCCCTCCCATCCAGGCTGCCACATAACTCTGAGCAGAGCTCCATGTGCTAATCGGTAGGTCCTTGTTGGTTATCCATTTTAAGTATTGCTGTGTGTACATGTCCATCCCAAACTCCCTAACAGTTCCTTCTCCCCAGCCTTCCCCCAGCAACCATAAGCTCATTCTCCAAGTTTGTGAGTCTGTTTCTGTTTTGTAAATAAATTCATTTGTATCATTTCTTTAGATTCCACGTGTAAGGGATGTCATACCATGTTTCCCATTCTCTGACTTCAGAGAGTTTGATATTCAGTTTGATACTCTCTAGGTCCATCCATGCTTCTGCCCATTTTTAATTGGATTTTATTTTTTATATTGAGCTAAGCTATTTGTATATTTTGGAGATTAATGCCTTGTCAACCTCTTCATTTGTAAATATTTTTTCCCATTTTTCATTTGGTCCATTGTTTCCTTTGCTGTGCAAAAGTTTTTAAGTTTAATGAGATCCAGTTTGTTTCAGTTTTTATTTTCATTATTCCTGGAGGTAGATACAAAAAGTTATTGCTGTGATTTATGTCAAAGAGTGTTCTGTCTATATTTTCCTCTGAGTCTTATAGTATCCAGTCTTACATTTAGATGTTTAATCCACTTTAAATCATTTCTAGGCTCCTTATAATACCTAACACAACATAAATACAATGCAAATAGCTATAATACAATGTAAATCTATGTAAATTGTTACTGGCATGTAGCAAATTCAATTTGAGGAAGTTTCTGGAATTGTTTTTCAAATTCTTTGGTTTGCAGTTGGCTGTACCCACAATGCAGAACTTGTGGGCACAGAGGACCAAATGTGGTTGAAAGCACTGCTCAAGCCCGTGTGCACAGGGGTCTCACCTCAAGCCTTCTGTTGTCTAGGGAATCTCCTCAGCTCTACAGGTTTGCTCATGATGAGTTTCCTTAGATATTTCAGAACTCACTGAAATTTCTTTCTTTTCCCAGACATCAGTTCAGTTCAGTCGCTCAGTCGTGTCTGACTCTTTGCGACCCCATGAATCGCAGCATGCCAGGCCTCCCTGTCCATCACCTACTCCCGGACTTTACTCAAACTCAAGTCCATCGAGTTGATGATGCCATCCAGCCATCTCATCCTCTGTCATTCCCTTCTCCTCCTGCCCCTAATCCCTCCCAGCATCAGGGTCTTTTTCAATGAGTCAACTCTTTGCATGAGGTGGCCAAAGTACTGGAGTTTCAGCTTCAGCATCAGTCCTTCCAATGAACACCCAGGACTGATCTCCTTTAGGATGGACTGGTTGGATCTCCTTGCAGCCCAAGGGACTCTCAAGATAGTGAGTAATAAAAAGTTTTAAGAGGTTTTTATGTTTTCTGTCTGAATACAGGGTATAGAGAAATTAACATTTTTAGCTCTGACATCAATACATACCTTGATAGGGAGGGGCACAGAGTGAGGGTTATGATGATGTAAGGTGGGAAGTTATGCAATCAAAATGATAAACAGTTAACTCAGAGTCGTCTTCTCAAATAATTACATCTGCACTTATGTAAGCTAAAGATTTTGTAAATTTAAAGCATATAAGATTCTGTGCCTTGGGAAATCTGTATGCTGCCACCTACATAATCCTACTGTTCACAGATCACTAATCACTTCTTTTAGAATTCCAATCCAGCTTACATTGCTCCAAAGACATCTAGAAAATCCAAAGTTAGAACATCAACATTGTGTATTCAAGAATATTGTAAGGGGAAATTACCCATTTATTAGTTGTATGACACATTTATTAGTTGTGTATTTTGATATTTTGTGCTATAACTTGGAGAGATGAGAAATATATTCATTCATAAAGGGCTTAAATTTGACAAAAAATCCACATATATGAAAATATGAGTGAACAAATAATACGTCATTAATACTTCATGTAATTAAAAAGTATGATATAAATTCATACAAAGTGCTGATTTTCTGTTGTAGCAATAAACAGAAATGTGATTGAGGTTTACCAATATAAGCTGTCATTGATCAGGGTCTTATGTACCAGAGAAGTAATGCCTACATACACATACACATATATATGATAGGTATGTTTCTAAACTTCTATGATGACAAAAATCACCTGGGGAATTTATTTCTTAATAGACCTTCTCTTGACCTACTGAAATGAGCTCTCCAGAGCAGAAGTTTGAGAATCTGTCTTTTTAACAAATGATTCAATTGTTTAAATTCAGGCAGGCTTAGCAAACATTGCAGTCTTCACAACAATTCCATGAAAACATTCTTCTTCTTCTTTTATAGTTGAGAAAACTAAGGTTAGAAAGATTAATTAACTCCTCAAAGGACTCCTAAACTAGACTACAACAATCTGACTTCCAAAACTTGTTCTTTTCACTGCACTAAGCTTTCTTTGTTCTCTGAGCAAATGATCAGGTTGGATATGAAAACATAGCATTAAAATAATTATAGAAAAATTCATTTCTACTACTGCTTGAAAACAACATTACAATCTGTTTTAAAGTATTAAAGAATACTGAGCTCTTGAAGTAAGAAAGTCTTTGTTCTAGGTGGAAAGTTAAGATTTGTGGGAATGCTGAAGCTTTTGTGTTTCAGGGGAAAGGTGGACACACATTTGAACAAGAAACGAGATATCCTATAGCTTTAAAAAAAAAACTAAGGAAAAGGCCCAGCATGTAGAGAGGAAAAATACTCCAGACTAAAGAAAAGAAAGTTGTTCTGACAAAGTACATAGGTTACCTCAATCTTGTTTTCTAACTCTAACCTAATGTCAGAACTCTGTGGTATAGAGGTATAAAAATGCAAGAAACCTGACCGGTCATGCAGGAATGATATCAGCAGAAAGAAGTAGAGAAAACCCGTCTCTAGGAAGAAAAGCTAAAATATGAGATGTCGTCCTTAACCCCAAGTGAAAGCAGAGCCCAGCTGTAAAGAAGCCTAAAGCCTTCAGAAGGTTGGTGACAGCCCACAGGCTGCTCCACCTGTCTTTTAGTGGATTTCAGGAAATCCATTGAAATAGCATCTACAGTTTTGTTTGAATGTATGTGTTCTGAGAAATCTATGGCTTTCATGGGTTTCTTATTAAAGTTTATCATACAGAAAGAGGTCAAGGGAATAGAACAACCATATTTTTAATTAAATTCAAACAATGTGAAGAAGGGGGCAAATGATAGATGGTTTTGAAACCCTTACAAACCTCTGCAAGTATCAGGGAAGTCTAGAGGATTCAGGTCAGCAGTGTCCTGACGAATGTTTAAACACTGGCTGTCCAGTGGGGGAAAGCCCTGATTTATGGTACTTGTTGACTTCTGTGATGTAAATACTCCCACCGTGGCCAATTTAAAGCTTCCAATGAGACGGAGACTAACTTAGAAAATTCCTGAAAATTTAACAATCGGCTTTCACAAGACTACAGGAGCCAAATCCAGTGGTCCTCTGAATCAGGATGAGTTCAATCTTCTCAAGTCATGAGAAAACTAAGATTAGGTCAAGTTGTTCATGAGAATAGTTGAGCCTAAGTTTATATACATTTTCTGTTAGCATTTTAAAAATACTGCTTTAAACAGATGCTTTTTAAAAGCTTTTTTGAAATGTTTAATCAAGTCTATAAGAATTACTGAACAAAGCCAAAGTTTTCCCTAATTTTTTTGATAAGAGATTTTCCTTTTCTACAGAAAAATTAGTTGACTAGAAAAGGATGCTGTAGTTAATGAGGAAGAAACTGGGGCACTGATCCCATTCATGAGGACTCCACGTTCATGCTCTAATCACCTCCCAAACTTCACCCCCACTGCCAAATACCATCAACTTTAGGGGTTAGGTTTTCAACTTAAGAATCTTGAGGGGACACAAACATTCAAACCATAGCACTTCTAGAGCAGTGGTTTTCAAACTATGGATTTTGGACCAGGACCATCAGCATTACTTGACAACTTGTTAGAAATGAAGTTATGAAGTTCTCGGCCATTTGTGGCTCCTCTGTTCCGGTATTAATACATGCAGGTATGTGTGCATGTTGGTATAGCCTCTCCTTTCGTACACAAAAGCAAGCATAGATTGTTCTGTACCTGTTTGGGGTTTTTGTTTTTTCCAGAGATGACATCATATCACTATATAGAGACCCCCTTCATTCATTCCTTTTTCTACAGGAGTGGGTTGCCATTTTCCTCTCTAAGGGATCTTGCTGACCCAGGGATCAAACCCAGGACTCCCACATTGCAGGCAGATTCTTTACAATCTGAGCCACCAGAGCAGAGAAGCCCTTTACAGACACTGAAGTGCTACAATATGTAGACTGACTACAGTTTATTCAGTTGGTCTTCTATTAATAGATACTTGGCTTTTTCCAGGGTTTTGCTTTAATACATAATGCTATAATGGATAGACTTGTGCATATATGGTTTTGTATTTTTACCAGTGTATCTGAGGAAACATCAGTATTCTTATAAGAGGAATAACTGGGTCAAAAGTTAAATACATATGTAATTCTGGTACTTTGATTGCTAAATACCCCCAAAAGTATTGTATCATTTTGAATTTCTAAAAACAGTATACAAGAGTACTTATTTCCCCATAGTCTTACCAATATATACTGTCAAATATCTTCATATTCCCCATCTGACAGGTGAATAATGCCTCTTCCATACAGTTAATTACAGTTCTCTTATTATGTAAGAGTTTTAAGGGACAAAGTTTACATTTACACTTTGTTTTCTATGAACTATCTCTCTTATTTCTAGCTCATTTCTTTTACATTTAATTTATCAAATGTTTTCCTATTGCTTATGCATTTTAAGTCATAGGAACATTTTTCTTACTCTCAGGTGATAAAGAAATTCATCTATATTTTTCCTATAGTTCTTATTTGTACCCAGAATTTTTAAATATGTTTCTGAAGAGATTCTTAGGTTCAAAGTAACAGTTCACAAATGCAAGTTTATAAACTGATGTCAAACATTGCAGTTATTTACATGAGAAACATTTAATAATCTGTCATTTCATGCTTTTCTTAATTCTTCTAAATGATGTCAATCTGAAGTCTTCTGGCCTGCATGATAAAATGTTCTATTAGTAAAACAAGTAAGATTATTCCTGGAGTAATGTATACTCTTCATGAATAAACATTCAATTATTAAAACTTTACCTTTCTAAGAGAAGACAACATAAACCATTACGATGCATCCCACAATCCAGCCAATTAAGAGAAGAATAGGGACCAGAAAGCGAGATAATGTAGCCTCTGCTGAAAAACAAGAGAAATCAGATTAGAACAGTCATGTTGGTATTAAATCTTCTGAATCAAGAGGATAAGAGGAAATCTGATATAATATCAAGGGAAAAAATACACTCTCTAATGACACCCATACATGATTATTATTTTCTTTTCTACAAAGGGTACTTGTGACTGAGCCGGATATTTGAAAGAGAAGTGTGTGTATGAAAGCCACCTGGTGGCTCAGATGGTAAAGAATCTGCCTGCAACGCAGGAGAGTGGGGTTCAATCCCTGGGTTGGGAAGATCCCCTCGGGAAGGGAAAGGCTACCCACTCTAGTGTTCTGGCCTGGAGAATCCCATGGACAGAGGACTGTTCAAACCATGTGTCTTCCTTTTACAGTTAGGTGACCTTGGGCAATCCTGAGCTTGAACTTCCCAATTTGTAAAATACAAAGAGTGAAACTCATGATATCCGCCTCCAGGAATTGTTCTAAGAATCAAATGACATTGAGTAAGTGCCAAGACTTTGTAAACTCTAACCACCCTGTATGTGTTTGTTGTATACAGAACACATTCCTGCATTTGTTCAGCAACACGGAGACCAGCTGTTTACACAGAAACCCTGGAAACTGAGGTAATTCCTACTAAATAATCATAAAGTAGGGAAAGGTGTTGAAAACTGTTCTTTGATTTATCATAGGAAAAGAAAGCATTACACCTTACGTAATCAGAGCAAAGACCCCTATTTTTTCAACTGGTTCAGTATAGCAACCAACACTGATCCAACACACATATAGAGGACAAAAGCATAACAGCTCCTCTTGTGTTTCCTACTTATACCCTTACCTGTAAAAAGGCAACTTATAAAAGTATTTTTTCACCGCATCTCAATGTTATTTCAGACACCACACAAAATAGTTCAAAACGCAGAAAGACATGATATAGAATAATGCCCTGTGTTAAAGGCTCAGATATATTCTTAACTAAAAGCACAATTAGATTTTGTGCGATTAGCTAACAAAGGAAAAGCATATTCTTAGCAACTGCATTCGTACTACAATTTCCATCACTCTAAAAGTGAAGTTTTTTTATGCTGTTAAAATCATCAAGAAATGAGACACTTCTAAAATTTGGAGACATAATAGCAAATCTCCTGAAATTAATATGAATTTTAATAGCTTATGTTTCCAGAATTGTTGGAGTCTCTCTACTCTCACAAGTTCAACAGCTTTACTTAGGTCACTCAAGGTCACACCGTGACCTTGAACAAAGAATTAACCACAACAATGTGAAATTTTTCTCTTTACCTGCCATGTGGCATTGCCTTAAGGATAAAGGGAACATTATGATATGCTCTTTGCTCTCATTTGGATAAAAGGCTTTTTATGAATTAAGGTACCATTACACTGGAAGTCACAATAATTTTTTTGAACTGTTTCTATATTGATTTAGTATTTTTTCCTGGTTTCAAGGAACTTAGAATTAATACCAATATTTTAACTGAGCATTTGTATTTTATGCAAGCATATTTTAATACAATTCTAAAATGTACATACATACCACTACTTTTAGCACTTTATAGTATCTCATTATTTATTTTTCCTTGAAAAAAACAATTGATCGTGCTTTTAAATACTCAGAGCATACCTGTACTTGTCTTCTGTTAACACTAGTACTTTAAGTTTTATTATAATCTGTAGCATTGGTTCAAAATAGGAATATATAGGAACATAACACTTGCATATGTCACTTACATCAATAGTACAAATAAGCACAAAATCTTTTTTTAAATATGAAGAATAATTTCAAAATGCTTCTCTCCGATCCTGAGCATGCCCAAACAGGTAGACTTATACATATTAAGAACACTGTGCTCTGGGATAAGACTATCCAAGTTTAAAACCTGGTGGCACCACGCTCTTGCATATGATTACAAGCACGTTACTAAATTTTGTTATGCCTTAGTTTCCTTATCTGTAAAGTGAAATGGTGATATGAGATTGTTGTCAGGTTTAAAAGCATTAATTTCCATAGACATTTAAAGCTTTCTTGGACAGAGTATATATATTCAGCCCATCTTATTATTTTTCTTAGATATAAAAAACATTTAAAAATCAGAAGAAAAGAAATTCAGATGTGAAACATCTTAGAAATGACTAAGCCTATTTTATTTATTTTTGACAGTCAGAAAACAGACACAGAAAGGTAGAGGGATTTCCCCAAATTCACATGGCCATTTAGTAGCACATCCAACACAAAATTAAAATATCCTTAATTCTAGCCCAGCATACCACCGTACTTCAAATTCAAATCCAGTACAACACTGGAGAATAACCTGCTTCTAACTCAATTTTCAAAACAAGCGTGGACAAATTAAACTCTCTTGTTTCTTTGAACCTTTCAAAGTTACTCATTTAATGTATAGATATGGTCCATAAATTGCATATCTAATGCATTTTTGCAGTCACACTAACATAATGTGGTTAATGCTCCTTTAGAAGCGATACCATGCTCTTTAGAATAACAGGGAAACAGAAAATAAACCTGGGAGCCTGAAATGTTTTTTGTCAAGAGGGTTGGATGCCTTAAATCTTACCTTTCTCAGCCATTCTTCCTGTTGTTGGGTGGGCTAGTCAGGGCCACGCTTACCTCTTTGTTATTGTTATCCAGTGTCTCTTTGAACTTTAAATAGATATGTGAAGAGTGTGGCAGCTGCCGGACTCCTGGCTGCCAACTCTCTGGGTGATGTAAGGCACTGGAAAGCAGAACTCCTCTTTTTCTTTATCCAATTATTGTGCAGGAAACAAGGGACTACAGGATCTAAAGTTAAACTGAATAATCCTAACTCAGAGATATGCAGATTTTTTCCTCACTCAATGCCTCAGACAACATGAAGGAACTCTCCAGGGAAGTGGGTGTACAGAGGAAAGATGACATTGCAATTAGACAAGTCCTATTAAAGAAGACGGGTGCTATGATGGAGAGAAAGGACTTTGAAGTTGGAGAGACCTGGCTTCAAATTCCAATTGCTATTTCTGTAATAAATGAAAGCAGCTTAACTGAGCATCCGCCTCTGTAGTTTTAAAATGAACATACTAATACCTACCCAAGGAAGAAGCGTCAAAAAGATGAAAAAGCTATATGAAATTTAGACAATTCTTTATTACATTACAGAATGCAAAAGATAAAATAAATGGTGCCCCTTCCTATGAACCAATCTAAAAACAGAAAATTGTAATATAAATGTCCTAGAAATGAAAACAATAAAAAAATTGTGGTATTGCCTAGAGTTTTCAGAGAGCAGTCATGATCTTGTTTTTATTAGCAATGTATAAAAATGAGACATTCCATTTTTCAAGTCCTACCTGGTTTATGTAACATGACCTAGACTATGCTCTAGATTCTCATTGGAGTAACTTTTGGGTCTGGATGGAAAAGTTTTGCAAAATGACCTTTAACTGACTGATCAAATCCAGCACAAGGCTGAGTGTCCTCCTCTAAAGACAGACTTACCTGATCTGATCCACCTTCAGAGTTCCAAGAGTAATGTTTCCTGCAAACGACCATGTCTTATCACTGATCAAAATCCACCAATGGTTCTCCATCTCCTAGAGAATAAAAAGCAGATTTCTTGTTAAGATCCCTAAAAAATCGCACCCCTCTAATTTCCCATTTGCAATGATGCTTCAGCCACACTGAACTTGCTATTTTATGAATCCAGGATGCTACCCACCCACACAGGCAAGGATAACCTATGAATTTCTACTTACAGACTAGAGTGTGCAGCCAAAAAACCTGGTAAGTTTACTTCATGTTTAATATCACGTAAGCCAAGCTGTCGTCACTCTCCAATTTAATATTGAAAAAATGACTGGCTTTACCAGATAAGAAGAGAGCTTATGTAACAAAATGCCTGGTAAAGTCAGGAGGTGTTTTCCCAATATTAAATAGCTATATATTGAACAAAACTTAATTGAGGGCAAGATAGACAGAAGAAGAAGAAAAACATAATGATCGAGCTCATTAAAAGCTGAAAACTTTAAATAAATAGGCTCAAATGAACACTCTTAAAAAAAAATATTCAAAAGAAACAGTAAAGTACCATCGAAAGAACAAACAAAGTTACATATGTATTAGGGTAAAATAATCTTCCTGAAATGGATAAAAATAGAATGTATGAAAGAATATACGTTAAAAATAGCTATTTCCTTGTCAGATGTCTTAATATACCACATTAGAAAAGAGTTTAACATTATCGCACAAATCTTGATTCTGAGAGTGGATTACTTTACAACTCATTTTTCTTTAGTTTTCTATGAGTGAAGGAGTGATAGTCGCTCAGTTGTGTCTGACTCTTTGTAACCCCGTAGTCTGCAGGCTGCCAGCCTCCTTCATCCATGGAATTTTCCAAGCAAGAATACTGGAGTGGGTTGCCATTTCCCAGGGGATCTTCCCAACCCAGGGATCGAACATGGGTCTCCTACATTGCAGACAGATTCTTTACCATCTGAGCAGCCACCAAGGAAGCCTACCATTAGAAATGTTTCTTAAGTATAAAGACAGGTCAATTTATAAAGTATCAGCAGATACATGCTTGACTTCATCTTATAATCTATAGACAATATATTAGACCCAGGGATTGAACCCAGGTCTCCTGCATTGCAGGTGGATTCTTTACCATCTGACCCACCAGGGAAGCTAGTTTTCTATAGAGAGAGGGAAAAAAAGAAAAACTAATTCAATGAACATGAATTGCCCAGATCTCAGAGAAAGGTTCAATCTAAAATCTCATTTCCTTGGTATCAGTTTTTTTTTTAAGTTTTATAATATTTATTCAGGAAAAAAATGTTTTATTCATTATTAGACTAGTTTTGCTTTAAACTCATAAACCCAAGGGCCTATATTTGACCATTTTCTCATCATCATCTTGGGGCATATCACCTAGGTATATAGGTACATTTTCTATTTTTAATTTGCAAGTTTTCTTGAATATTTAGATCTCAGTTCCTTTATTATCAAGGTGACGTTAGTTTCTTCTAGCATATCTAAGCTAAAAAATTTTCAAATACTTGGCTCCTTATTCAAAAGAAGTCAGAATTCTTCACTTTTCAAACTTTTTTTTATATCCAGGATTATAGTAGATATTATAGGTCAATATTATAGATCTGCATATGGACAAATTCCTATAAAGACAAAAACTTCCAAAAAGGAATAGTATATTTGAATAGACTTATAAAAAGTAAAGAAGTTGAAGTCATAATAAAATGTCCCACAAACTAAAGCCGTAGAACAGATGGCTTCACTGGTGAATACTACCAAACTTGCAGAGTTAATACTAACACTTAAAAACTCTTTGCAAGCATAGAAGAGGAGGGAAGACTTCCCAACTTACCCTATGTTGCCAGTGTCATCCTAAAACCAAAACCAAAGATCTTACAAGAACACTACAGACCCAATCTTGCTAATGAAAGTAGATGCAAAAGTTCTCAGCAATAAACCAACGAACAATATCCAGTAGCATAAAAATTATACACCATGATCAAGTAGGATTTATTTCAGGAATGTGTAGTCAATACAACTTTCAATTACCAGCTAATATTATATACCACGTTAATAGAATAACAAAAACCACATGATCATCTCAGTAGATGCAGAAAAAACATTTGATAAAAACCAAATACTATTTCAAGATAAAACCACTCAATAAATGAATTAGAAATAAATTCTCCTCCACTTTATGAAGGGAAGCTATCCATATAAAAATCCATTGCTGGGAGTAGATGAACTGGGAGGTAGGGATTGACGTATATACAGTACTATGTATAAAATAGATAACTAATGAGAACTTACTGTATAGCACAGGGAACTCTACTCAATGCTATGTGCTGACCTAAATGGAAAGGAAATCCAAAAAAGAGCCATATGTACCCATATAGTTGATTCACTTTGTTGTATAGCAGAAACTAACACAACATTTCAAAGTAATTATACTTCAATAAAAACATAAAGTATATCTTTAAAAAAAACATTGCTACCATCATACTTAAATGTGAAAGACTAGATGCTCTCCCCTACCCAACATCATAAATTTAACCAAAGATATACAAGATCTGTAACTGAAGACAAACAAAACATTGCCAAGGAAAATTAAAGAAGATCTAAATAAGTTGATAAAGAGGGAAGAAAGAAAGAAAGTGAAGTTGCTCAGTCGTGTCCAACTCTGCAACCCCATGGACTGTAGCCTACCAGGCTCCTCCATCCATGGAATTTTCCAGGCAAGAGTACTAGAGTGGGTTGCCATTTAAGGGACATATGTATACCCATGACTGATCTATGTTGATGTATGGCAAAACCAACACAATGTTGTAATTATATCTTTTAATCTCTCCTATAGATTAAAACCCTTGATAATGTTAAGGATGGCAATACTACCAGAAGCAACCTACAGATTCAATGTCTTTCTGGGCTTCTCTGGTGACTCAGTCAGTAAAGCATCTGCCTGCAATGCGAGAGGACCTGGGTTGGATCCCTGAGTTGGGAAGATTCCCTGGAGGAGGGCATGGCAACCCACTCCAGTATTCTTACCTGGAGAATCCCCATGGACAGAGGAGCCTGGCAGGGCTGCAATCCATGGGGTCACAAAGAGTCAGACATGACCAAGTGACTAAGCACATATAATGTATTTCTATCAAAATACCAATGACTTGTTGCTTTTTTGGTTGGTTGGTTGGTTGGTTTTTTGGTATTTTTTTTTTTTTTTGCAGAAATGGAAAACCTCACCTTAAAATTCATACAGAATTGCAAGAGACCTTGAGTAATTAAAACAATCTTGAAGAGGAAAACAATGTTGGAAAACTCACATTTAACTGATCTCAAAACTTGCTACAAAGCTACAGTTGTCAAGAATGTGTGGTACAGGTGTAAGGACAGACATGTAGATCAATGGAATAGAATTAAGAGTTCAGAAATAAACCCAAATACTTACAGTTAGCTGATTTTCAGTGGGGCTGCCAAGACAAAATATTAGGGAAAGAATAGTCTTTTCAACAAAGTGTACTGGGACAACTAGTTTTAAATATGCAAACGTATGATGGTAGACTCCCTACCTCATAACATATTAAAAAATTAACTCAAAATGCACCAAAGACTGAAATGTTAGATCTAAAACTATAAAATCAGAAGAAAACAGGGATGAAACAGGCAACTATTTCTTGGATATAACACCTAAGTAGAAGCAATCAAAGGAAAAATAGATAAGTTGACCTTCATCCATACTTAAGACTTCTGTACATCAAAGAACACTAACAAGAAAGTAATAAAACCCTCTTTGGAATGGAAAAAATATTGCAAATCATACATCTGATAATGCTTTGGTATCTATATTTTTAAAAAACCCTCTTAAAATTCAGTAATTTAGAAAAACCAATTTTTAAATGGGCAAAGAATTGAAATAGAACTTTATCCAAAGAAGATATACAAGTGGCCAATAAACACATGAAAACATACCTAAAACACTAGTCATTAGGGAGATACAAATCAAGACCATAATGAGCTACCACTTCACCTCCACTGAGATGAGTATAATTAAAAAAGACAATAACAAGTACCAGCAAATTCCTGTTGGCTCTCTATTTTACATATGGTAATGTAAGTTTCCATGTTACTCTTGCCATACATCTCACTCTCTCCTCCCCTCTCCCCATGTCCATAAATCTACTGTTTCTCCATTGCTGCTCTATAAATAAATTCTTCAGTACCATTTTTCTAGATTCCATATATGTAAGTGTTCAGTTCAGTCACTCAGTCGTGTCTCTTTGCAACCTCATGAACCGCAGCATGCCAGGCCTCCCTGTCCATCACCAACTCCCAGAGTCCACCCAAATCCATGTCCATAGAGTCAGTGATGCCACCCAACCATCTCATCCTCTGTTGTCCCCTTCTCCTCCTGCCCTCAGTCTTTCCCAGCATCAGGGTCTTTTCAAATGAGTCAGCCCTTCGCATCAGGTGGCCAAAGTATTGGAGTTTCAGCTTCAACATCAGTCCTTCCAGTGAACACCCAGGACTGATCTCCTTTAGGATGGACAGGTTGGATCTCCTTGCAGTCCAAGGAACTCTCAAGAGTCTTCTCCAACACCATAGTTCAAAAGCATCAATTCTTCAGCAATCAGCTTTCTTTACAGTCCAACTCTCATATCCATACATGACCACTGGAAAAACCATAGCCTTGACTAGACGAACCTTTGTTGGCAAAGTAATGTCTCTGCTTTTTAATATGTTGTCTAGGTTGGTCATAACTTTCCTCCCAAGGAGTAAGCGTTTTCTAACAAGGGGTTGAAAGGTGGTCATGTATGGATGTGAAAGTTGGACTGTGAAGAAAGCTAAGTGCCAAAGAATTACAGATTTTCATTTGGGTTCAGCCTGCCTCTCCATTGAAAACATTTATTTTGAAGATCGCTAAGATCTAAGATCATGTGACTTCTGTGTTGCTAAAGTCAACGGAAATTTTTTAGTCCTGATCTCATTTACCTGATGACCTCTTGGTATCACTTGACACCATCAGTTACTTTAACCTCCTTGAAATCCTCTCTTCTCTGGGCTTCTTGGCATCAGACTCTTCTGACTTTTCCCATTTTTGACTGTTCATTTTTAGCCTTGTTGGTTTATCCTCATCTACCTACACAATAATAAATAATGGCTCCTTGATAAAAATATCAGAATGGAGCTTTCATGACATGGAAGATGAACTGGAGATAGCTGGTAAGTGAGATCTGTCATGTATATTTACAGAGCCTGAGACTTCCTCCCAGGGCGAGCTTACCAGGCATGCAACCTATATAGTCACTTAGGACTCCACGCTGAGAAGAACCTCATGTTTAATACTCTCTGCTCTCGGTGCCTTGTAATTCTTAATAACTTTATCTTCGAGCTTCAGCTTTGTCAGCAGTGCTGGAACGGAGGCGCGTGCACACAAGCAGAGGTGGCATCGGGAGGCAGCACATCTGAGCTGCGGTGGTCCGCCAGCAGTCGGGGGTGTGCAAGCTCAGGCGCCAGGCACTGCAAACTGCGTCCACAGAGCAGTCAGTCTTGGGTGCAGTCAGGGCCTGGGATGGTCCAGAGATGCAGAGTGTAAGGACGAGGAACCCGGCCGGGACCTGGGCACAGGATGCGAGTGGGAATGGCAGCAGGCATCCCGGATGAGCTGCGGGTGGATAAGTGGACAGTTTCAGCAGTAACTGTGAAATCTGTTTTCAAAAGTGCTATCACCTTGCAAGACAAAATATTCACAGGTTTTGAAATAGAAATTAAATGTAAAGATTGCTATGTTCAATGGAAAATAACTATTTTCACAGGAAGCTCTGGATGAACCAAATACTAAGAAGAGGACAAAATTTTTTTCTTATTTGAATCAGTTCTAATGAGATGGATGAAACTGGAGCCCATTATACAGAGTGAAGTAAGTCAGAAAGATAAAGAACATTACAGTATACTAACACATATATACGGAATTTAGATAGATGGTGGCGATAACCCTATATGCAAAACAGAAAAAGAGACACAGAAATACAGAACAGACTTTTGAACTCTGGGGGAGAACGTGAGGGTGGGAAGTTTTGAAAGAACAGCATGTATATTATCTATGGTGAAACGGACCACCAGCCCAGGTGGGATACATGAGTCAGGTGCTCGGGCCTGGTGCACTGGGAGGACCCTGAGGAGTCGGGTGGGGAGGGAGGTGGGAGGGGGGATCGGGATGGGGAATACATGTAACTATATGGCTGATTCATGTCAATGTATGACAAAACCCACTGAAATGTTGTAAAGTGATTGGCCTCCAACTAATAAAATAATATTAAAAAAAAAAAAAAAAAAAAAAAAAAATAAATGAAGATAAGACAATAGGATGTATAACAGACATTTTGAAATACATACAAATCGTAAAGCTACTTTTGATTTCTTGCACAACTTCCATAAATTACCAAAAATGTCAGAAGAAATACTGAAATGCCATTGTATAAATATACATTTAAAATGAAATTCAGACTTACACAGAATTGATTTGTATGGAGAGTTAAATCTTTTTCTAGAAAAAGAATAATCAGCTCCAGATGTACTAAAATTTATGTTTTGATGGGTTTTTATATAAATTTATCAGAAATGTGTCTTAATACTGTCACTGCCTATCAAATACTCTTCATATTCTCAAGTAACAGTTACATCGGCAGAAAGATATTTTTTAAAATTATAAAAAGTTATTTGCAATCTTGCATTTGTCAAGAGTGACTAACATTGCTGTCAATTTTATAGTAAATGAAATTGCTTAAAATATAAATTCTGATGATCGAATGTATAATTTGCAGAAAAGTGAGCCAAATATCTTATGGTCAATAAAGATATGAAATTATTAAAGTATTATATATTACATAAAATTATGGCACCTGAAACATTTTTTGCAGTTTGTAAGTTTATGCTAATACTCGTATGTCACAACTACACCTTTACACTTAATGTCATCAAATATTTTTAAAGGAAAACATTTCATAGCACATTTAATGCCACTCGTTAATTTTTTGAACAGCATTTCTGAATTTTCATCTTGCACTGGGCCCTCCAGATCTTGTCGTCAGCCCTGATTCTTTCCCTAAGGAAAACAGACAATGGGGTAGCAAGGAGGCAGGGCCTTCCGCATCCGTTTCTTTCTCGTTTCCTGTAACCAGAGTGTTCTCCATGCTTACTAAGCTTAGATACCTCCCGTCTGGTGCAATCACACATATAGGAAGACACAAGCTAACATACAGAAAAGTGAAGTGACTTTTCTATTTTTCCTAACTTCAGGGTCAGCCTCCTGACTCCCATCCTCTAACGTTCATGCTATTTTCCTGGTATTCATGACTCATCCTGGTGACATGAAATGTTCAGCGATTACATGAGAGCCCCTTTTCTGGGAACCCAGTTTGGAAACCCCCTATGATTAACCTACTTCAAATGTAAAACAAGAAAGAAGGTTGGCAGGAGAATGCCCAAATATGAGCATCTTTTTATCTACTTTTTATTCCAAGAGACATTCCCTAAACTTCAAGTCACTGATACCAAGATCCCTACCTTGCAAAGCAGTTTATAGAATATGCTCCCTGCCTAAAACTGTTTCTCAAATGTTTTAAAATAGATACAGACAGAAGTAAAAAAAAAAAATTAGGTGCCATTTAAGTTCCATTTTCTAAATTGGAGTATGGTTATTACTTAAAATAATATATTGGCTTCAGGTATATGACAGTGGTTCAATATTTTTATAGACTATGCTCCATATATAGTTATTATAATACATTGGCTGTATTCCCTGGGCCATACATTGCTTCTTTGTACTCAAGGGGTTACTGTCTAAAATAGATAATGAACTCATACAACTCAATATTCAAAAAAAAAAAGACTGATTTCAATATGGGCTGCAATAAATCCACGTACCTATGGACACCTTATCTTCGACAAAGGAGGCAAGGATATACAATGGAAAAAAGACAACCTCTTTAACAAGTGGTGCTGGGAAAACTGGTCAACCACTTGTAAAAGAATGAAACTAGAACACTTTCTAACACCATACACAAAAATAAAATGGATTAAAGATTTAAATGTAAGACCAGAAACTATAAAACTCCTAGAGGAGAACATAGGCAAGACATTCTCCGACATGAATCACAGCAAGATCTTCTATGACCCACCTACCAGAATATTGGAAATAAAAACAAAAATAAACAAATGGGACCTAATTAAACTTAAAAGCTTTTGCATAACACAGGAAACTATAAGCAAGGTGAAAAGACAGCCTTCAGAATGGGAGAAAATAATAGCAAATAAAGAAACAGACAAAGGATTAATCTCAAAAATATACAGGCAACTTCTGCAGCTCAATTCCAGAAAAATAAATGACCCAATCAAAAAATGGGCCAAAGAACTAAACAGACATTTCTCCAAAGAAGACATACAGATGGCTAACAAACACATGAAAAGATGCTCAACATTATTCATTATCAGAGAAATGCAAATCAAAACCACAATGAGTTTACATGTATTTACATAATACATATAAATCCATGGCTGATTCATGTCAATGTATGACAAAAACCACTACAATATTGTAAAATAATTAGCCTCCAACTAATAAAAATAAATGGGAAAAAAAAACCCCACAATGAGATACTATTACACACTAGTCAGAATGGCTGCTATCCAAAAGTCTACAAGCAATAAATGCTGGAGAGGGTGTGGAGGAAAGGGAACCCTCTTACACTGTTGGTGGGAATGCAAACTAGTACAGCCACTATGGAGAACAGTGTGGAGATTCCTTAAAAAACTGGAAATAGAACTGCCATATGACCCAGCAATCCCACTTCTGGGCATACACACTGAGGAAACCAGATCTGAAAGAGACACGTGCACCCCAATGTTCATCGCAGCACTGTTTATAATAGCCAGGACATGGAAGCAACCTAGATGCCCATCAGCAGACGAATGGATAAGGAAGCTGTGGTACATATACACAATGGAATATTACTCAGCCATTAAAAAGAATTCATTTGAATCAGTTCTAATGAGATGGATGAAACTGGAGCCCATTATACAGAGTGAAGTAAGCCAGAAAGATAAAGACCAATACAGTATACTAATGCATGTATGTGGAATTTAAAAAGATGGTAATGATAACCCTATATGCAGGAAAGAAAAAGAGACAGATGTATAGAACAGACTTTTGGACTCTGTGGGAGAAGGCGAGGGTGGGATGTTCTGAGAGAACAGCATTGAAGCACGTATATTATCAAGGGTGAAACAGATCATCAGCCCAGGTTGGATGCATGAGACAAGTGCTCAGGGCTGGTGCACTGGGAAGACCCAGAGGGATGGGATGGGGAGGGAGGCGGGAGGGGGGATCAGGATGGGGAACACATGTAAATCCATGGCTGATTCATGTCAATGTATGGCAAAAACCACTACAATGTTGTAAAGTAATTAGCCTCCAACTAATAAAAATAAATGAAAAAATAAAAATAAATAAATAAAATAAAAAATAAAAAAAACTGTATTGCCAAAAAAAAGGGGGGGGGGGGGGGCTGCAGAAGTATCAGGCATTTTTCCAAAAAAGACACATAGATGACCAACAGACACATGAAAAGATGCTCAATGTCATTCTTACTGCCGTGTTCATGTTCCTGAGATCTGTGGTCTCAGCAGTCACCACTAATGTAGAAACAAAAAGTGCTATTACTTCAGATTGATGTTTATTGATTGATTCAGATGGTTTTGCCATCCAGAGAGCCCTTGTGCTTCAGAGATGCCTTGGCTATGAGAGAGAATTATCTGCACAGACCTGATAGATTCCAACATTCTTTACGAATAAAAAACAAGTTAACATTACTGAATCATTACAAAGGGTTGACAACCAGGGCTGGTTCATACAGTGACAGGGGTTCAAATCTGCTCCTCTAACTAATATTGCAGGACCTGGGGGCAGGCAACTGTCAGAAGAATTCTCCAAACTTGGAAATAAAGCAAAGAAGTGGAAGCAGTTTCTTTCAGTATCACAGGGGGACAAAGTATCACCCAAGGAGTGTCAAGACCTATACTTAGTTCTCTCATTTTTACTATTGATTAAAGTTTCCATACATAAAAATTTTACTTGCTAACTTGTATTTTTTTGTCCAGTAGAGATACAAATAATTTCCATGCAATAAAACAGATAACCCCCCAAATCAAGGGCCAGCTGAACATTAAATAGTTCTATGTCTAACTCTAGGGGCTCCCCTGGTGGGTCAGATGGTAAAGAATCTCCCTGCAATGCAGTAAACTGGGGTTCAATCCCTGGGTCAGGAAGATCCCCTGGAGACGGAAATGGCAACTCACTCCAGCATTTTGCCTGGAGAATTCTATGGACAGAGGAGCCTGGTGGGCTACAGTCCATGGGGTTGCAAAGAGTCAAACATGGCTGGGTGATTAATAGATCTTCTTACGTGTCTAACTCTGCAATTTTACCCTAACATTTCTTTAAGTTACCAACAAATACACTAGCTTCTTACAAGCCCTTTGAACTCATCACATCTTTTCCCCTCCTTAACTAATAAATTCAATAAAATATTTGATACCTTGCCCTTTTTATATTAGGGCTTCCCTGGTGGCTCAGATGGTACGGAATCTGCCTGCACTGTGGGATACCCAGGTTTGACCCCTGGGTCAGGAAGATCCCCTGGAGAAGGGGATGCAACCCTCTCCAACATTCCTGTCTGGAGAATCCCATGGACAGAGGAGCCTGGCAGGCTACAGTCCATGGGGTCGCAAAGAGTTGGATACAACTGAACCACTAACCCTTTCCTTTCCTTTTTATATTTGATTTTATCTTTTTGAAAATTACACTTTAGCATGATTAATTCTCTTGGCCTCAGTTTCTTATCTGTAAAATGAAGGTAAGACCTACAAGACTTGAGCGGTAGGGCAAACCAGGCACTTAGCATCTGTTGACAGGGAAATGCACATGAGATCTGGAGCTTCGGGCTTGAAATCTGAGTTTCTAACGAGGGTATTAAGGCAGCTGGGCTCGGGGGTGTGGTCCAGGCCCTCACTGGTTGGCTTCTGCTCCTTTCCTGAAAGACATATTACAAACTTGCCTGAAATGACTCTGCTCTGTCCATAATCACATTCTTTAAGATCTTAGTTGCTGACTCTCTGCTAATTATATACCTCACACCTCATGGAAATAATGCCCACTGGGAACTACGTGTAAGAGCGGGGTGACCTTCATCACTGAAAGCTTTCCAGCGCTTGTTTCCAATAAGGCTCAGAAAGGCAAAAGGTTTAAAAAGCCCACAGTGGTGTCAATGAGGTACACTTAAACCAGAAGACAAGAAAGGATTTTCTCAGAAACTTTGCACTGGCATTTCCATATTTCAAATGGAAAGTTTTCAAGAGACAAAAGGGTGACATGAGATATAACATTTTCAATGAAGAAATGCAGAGAAGACATATCCCGTTGAAATCACATGCTGTACAATGTTTTAGCACCTCTCCCTTCCTGAGAGCTCTCAAATCTGTACTGTGTGCTGCGCTTAGCCGCTCAGTCGTATCTGACTCTCTGCGACCCCGTGAACTGCAGCCTGCCAGGCTCCTCTGTCCATGGGATTCTCCAGGCAAGAACACTGGAGTGGGTTGCTATGCCCTTCTCCAGGGGACCTTCCCAACCCAGGGATCGAACCCATGTCTCCCACATTGCAGGCGATTTCTTTACCATCTGAGCCACCAGGGAAGCCCTGGAAGCTCAAAACTATAAGGTCCTCATATATTCAAATTTCTGATAATATATTTTCCACCAAAATGTATACACCCTTTCCCACTTCCACACTGCCACTAAAAAGAGCCCCGTTTTACCCATCAGATCTAAGCACGTCTTTACGGTTGAGGATGCCCAGCTGTTTCCATCTGGCAGCAAAGTGACAGCTGCCAGGAGCTGGGCTGAGTTCCCCGGAAGCCCACTGTTTCCAAACCCTACGCAGAACAGCGGGACAATGCTCCTTCCACAACACCCACTCCGTGCAGTCTCTGCGAAATATAAATGTAGGGTTGAGTAGCGTCAAACCTCAGAAGACAAATGGTTAAATAATAGCACTTTATGAACTACCCAGAAGTCCTGAATAAACTGATATCACTCCTTTTAAGGTTAAAAAGAGCAACTTAACAAAAAACTGAAAGGAGTGAAAAGTCACCGTGCTAACAGCAGAGCCGTTCTGGGCCTGAACAACAGACACTCTGATACAGTGAAGCCTTTTCCTCCTAGACCTTTAAATACGTGTAGCCCCTGGGGATCAGCTCTCCCCTTGCTAACCCACATGGCTCCTGGCTGGAAAGCCTCTGCCCAGCAGAGAGCTCTCACTGGAAGTGGAGCCAACGTTCTGGGCAGCCTTACAGGTCAGGGCACCAGGAAACACTAGACAATCTGGGAAATTCACCCCAGGAGCAACTCTGCTCCCCACAACCAACCCTTCCCACTGGCATTCTGGTTCTTGAAACTAGTACGGAGACAGAAGTCTTTCATTCTACAATGCAAGTTATGCGCTAAAGATCCTACTGTTTCCTTAGTGTATTCTAAATTTCTCTATACACTATACATGATGAAAATTTTAAGCTCATGTCAACGTTGAGATAATTTTACTAATTACAAAATTTTTATTTTTGCAATCTGCTAGTCCATCATCAATCCATCTTATTTTCTGATTTGTTTCAAAATAAATTGCAGATATCAATCTGTGCACTTTGCTCCAAATGCTTTAACAACAAGGTACTACTGTATAGCACAGGGAACTATATTCAATATCTTGCAATAAACTATAATGGGAAAGAATCTGAAAATTACATATATATATGTGTGTCTGTTTCTGAATCACTTTGCTGTACATGAGAAATGAACACAACATTGTAAATCTATACTTCAATAAAAAAATTAAACATAAACCAAATATTTTAGTAAGCATGCCTTCGGACTAAAGTCTAATACATTTTCATGGATTTTTTTCTTTCAAAATAAACTTTACATACGGTGTGCAAGAAATGTACAGATCTTAACCATACATTCATTGAGTTTTGACAAATACATACACCTTTGTAACCCAAACTTCTGTCAAGATATAGAACTGAATCTATTGACTTGCTAGCTTTTACTAATGATCTGCCTCTTCATACCCTAATAACAATCTGGTTTAAATATCCCAGCTTTACAATCAACAAGGGATTAACCTCCAAAATATACAAACAGCTTATGTGCCTCAATATCAGAAAAACAAACAACCTTATCAGAAACTGGGTAGAATATCCAAATAGACCTTTCTCCAAAAAAGACATACAGATGGATAAAAAACATATGAAAGGATGCTCAACATCACTAATTGTTAAGAAACACAAATCAAAACTACCAGGAGGTATCACTTCAGACCATTCAGAATGTCCATCATTAAAAATTCTGCAGTCTACAAGCGATAAATGCTGGAAAGGGTATGAAGAATACATTGCTGGTGGGGATGTAACTTGGTATAGTCACTATGGAGAACAATGTGGAAGTTCCTTAAAAAACTAAAAATAGAACTACCGTATCATATGACGCTGCAACCCCACTCCTGGACATCAACCTGGAGAAAACCATAACATGAAAAGGTACACGCACCCCAATGTTCAGTACATCACTATTTATAGTAGCCAGGCATGAAAGCAACCTAAATATCCATTGACAGAAGAATTGATAGAGAAGATGAAGTCATATATACAATGGAAAATTACTCATCCATTGAAAACAATGAAACAATGCCATCTGTAGCAACATGAGTGGACCTAGAGATTCATGCTAAGTAAGTCAGAGAGAGATAAGTATATGATATCACTTATATGTGGAATCTAAAGTATGACACAAAGGAACCTACTTACAAACCAGAAACAAGCTCATAAACTTCAAACTTATCATTACCAAAGGGGAACAGTGAACAAGGAGGAGTACATTAGGAGTTTGGGATTAACATATACACACTACTATACATAAAATAGATAATCAACAAGGACCTACTCTATAGCACAGACAACTCTCTTCAATATTCTGAAAACAACCTATATGGGAAAACAACCTGAAAAAGGATGAATACATGTGTATGTATAACTGAACCACTTTGCTGTACGTCTAAAATTAATACAACATTGTAAATCTATACCCCAATATAAAATAAAAATTAAAGTAAAAACATAAAAATTCTAGCTTTAAAATGTTTTAAAATCTGCATCTCTTATTCCTCTTCATTACTCTTATTTTCAGAATTATTTTGCTTATTATGGCATATTTAATTTTCCTCTTAAATTTTCAAATCACTTAGTTCAAAAACAGGAAAGGAAAGAAAAGGAAAAACTTTTGTTATTATATCTAATTGACTTACATTAAGTAGAGTGATTAATTTGGAGATACAAGAAGCATTGTAATTTTCAGTCTTCCCTTCCAAGAATCAGTTCAGCTCAGTCACTCAGTCGTGTCCGACTCTTTACGACCCCATGGACTGCAGTACACCAGGCTTCCTTGTCCATCACCAGCTCTGGGAGCTTGCTCAAACTCATGTCCATCGAGTCAGTAATGCCATCCAACCAACTCATCCTCTGTCATCCTCTACTCCACCTGCCTTCAATCTTTCCCAACATAAGGGTCTTTTCCAAGGAGTCAGTTCTTCACATCTGGTGGCCAAAGTATTGGAGCTTCAGCATCAGTCCTTCCAGTGAATATTCAGGACTGATTTCCTTTAGAATTGATGTGTTTTATCTCCTTGCTGTCCAAGGGGCTCTCAAGAGTCTTCTCCAACACCACAGTTAAAAAGCATCAATTCTTCAGCACTCAGCTTTCTTTATAGTCCAACTCTCATATCCATACAGGACTACTGGAAAAACCACAGCTTTGACTAGATGGACCTTTGTCAATGATGTCTCTGCTTTTTAATATTCCTTCCAAGAATAGCAGGCACTTTTCCATTTATTCAAGGCTTCTTTTGTGGGTTAGAATTTTCTTCATAAAATTCTTACATATTTCTTAAAATTATTCCCTTTTTAAATATTTATTCATTGTTATTATTAATATATTTTTTCCACCATGCTTTTTACATGAATTTTGTATACAAACAACTTACCAATTTTCTTTACGGTCAATAGGAATTTTTTAATTGACTCTCTTAGGTTTTAATATATAAATCATTGCTTACAAACATTAATTTTACCTCTTTATTTTTAATTTCTGTCTCCTTTTTTTTTCTTACCTTTATAATTGCATCTAAATGCTAGTGCTCTCATAAGGAGGCATCAGTGCTTTAAACAACTTTCATCAGTCTCTTGTATTGTAAATGAACTCTGAATAAATGGCCTTCTTCTAAACATGGTTTTATAAATTTACCTATTTCTAAAAATTATTCCATTTCACTTCAGTTTTGAGTTGAACAAGAATCAATTATTCCCATTTCCTCTGTATCTATGATCATTTATTCATTCTTTCTTCGGGGGTGGGGGGAGAAGAAAAATTCTAATAATGAAAATACCAACTATCATTTATTGAAACTTTATCTCATTCCAAGATACTCTGATAAATCCTTTATTTGGATTAATTTCCTTGTTCTCACCGTGACTCTATGAAGCCATTATTATGAACATCCCCATTTTTGCAAGTGGGGAAAATTGAGACTATGAAGATTTAAAAAATAGTCTGTACAAGTTAATATTTACCCATTCTTGTTTCTTATTTCGTGCTCTTCTCCTTTTAACTAGCTTTTCAAAGAACCAGTTCTTGAATTAATTTTTCAGGCTTATGGTTTTTCTGTTTTGCATTTTATTAATTTTTGCTTTTAATTTGTGAATTCTTTCATTCAATTTTTCTTTAGGTTTATCATTCTTGTCTTTGAGTTTTTAAATTGATGCTTAATTCATTTAGTCTCCTTCATCTGTAAAAACACTAATGGTTGTGTTTTTCCTCTAAACATGGTTTTAACTGTATTCCATGGGTCCTGACATGTAATATTTTAATTAATGATATTTTCTAGGTATTCTGACATTTTACTTGGTTTTTCTCTTTGACCAAGAATTAAGAGAATTTTAAAATTTCCAAGTGTCATTTTGCTTTTAAAATGAATCTGTGACATTTTTGTAGGACAAAGACTTTAATGTCAGGTACTATGCACTTATGCATCTGTTTAAGGAGTTTTGTCTCCCATAAGGATTTTTTTTTCCTACAAAACACTCCTACTTAATGTATGCATGTGTATATGTGCATACATAAATATAGGCTTCACTGGTGGCTCAGATGGTAAAGAATCTCCCTGCAATGTGGGATACCCGGGTTCGATTCCTGGGTTGCAAAGATCCACTGGAAAAGACAATGGTCACCCAGTATTCTTGCCTGGAGAATTCCTTGGAAAGAGGAGCCTGGCGGGCTACAGTTCATGGGATTGCAAAGAGTTGGACATGACTGAACGACTAACATTTTTCACTTTCATACTTTAGTATATTTTAACTAATAGATGTTAAATACTAAGTGCTATCACTTTATTTGTGACCTAAATACAATGATTAGTTTTTTTCCTTAACTGTCCTCCTATATTTGGAGGAGGAAATGGCTATCCACTCCAGTATTCCTGCCTGGAGAATCCCATGGACAGAGCAGCCTTGTGGGCTACAGTCCGCGGGATTGCAGAGTCAAACACAACTGACCGACTAACACACACACATACCGTCCTCTATTATAGAAGATTAAGTCTCAGAGGGAAGAAGCAACTTGTTAAACACCACCCAGTAAGCCTCTGAATCAAAACGGTAGAACGTGGATGCCTGCCAGGTATGTCTGATTTCAAAGAGAACACAATTCTACCTCCCAGACTATATCACTGTAACCACTTGAGACAGCAAAGTACAAACTGCAGACCATCTCTAGAAAACATATACCGAACACACCACCACGTGTGATCATTTAGGATGTTAGGAATGTAGATGTGTTATTTCACACCTCTGGAAAGCTTAAGGCTTTAGTAGATTTCAGATGTGGAGAGTGCTCCAGGAGAATAATTCTGCTTTCAGAGTTCTTTCAGATTTTAAGGTATTCCTTTCAATGTTTTACTCTCACCATCAGGAAATTCCTCTTCATACCAACCTAATTATTTCATGCTGAGGCTTAGCCCTCTCTTTGGGATTCTTGAGAGATGGAGAACAGCTGGTCCCTATTCTCTGCAATAATAACCCTTCATAAACTTGAAGCCTTCCCTAGGAATTGTCTCTGAGATAAATACTCCTAATCTCTAAATCCAATCTTTTTCTTTCAAAAATGTTTTCTAAAAGTGTGGTTATTTTTATGCCAGGAGAGAAGGATGCTGATTATGAGGCCTACATAAAGTTGTTATGTTGACTTTAAGAGGCTATTGCATAGAGATGTGATGAGGTGGCTCTAATATGACTGCTTTATGATATCTGTGAGGCTAGTCTGTTCATTCCTCTTGAGGCCTTTTAACCTAGGTCAGAAGATTCCAGACACTAGCCATCCATCTCTCACACTCAAGGTGCTGAGAAAAGTCAAAACTGCACATGTCTAAGAAAAGCATATGAACAGCAAATGAATTTGAGAGCTTTGCAGTGTTTTGTGGAGTGCATTTATCCTTATTTTTAAAAGTCAGAAAAATTTGACAGTAGAAAAATAAAGTGAACACCCAAGGTCTGTAATGACAGTAGAAAAACACTTTTTAAGTAATGGAAAGAAAGATAGTCCATCAAAGTTTTTTCCCGTTTTGAAACAATAGAATGATTTCTGAGACATTGGCATCTCTAGAAATAGTCTGTTAATGATGGAAATCTAGTCACATGTTACTGACAACAAAAAGATGAAGAGATTTAATGGGACTGAGTCACTATACAAAAAAAATTATAATTACAAATGTGATTTTTGTAAACATAAAATCATCAGTTCTTATAGTCTATTGCTTGAAAGAATAAATTAATTCTATAAGGTATCAAAAATAAATATTAATAAGAGATAACAATTATCAAGAACTTTACTAGGTGCCAGGCACTGTTTTGGGCACATGACAGGCATTACCATTTAATTCTCACAGTCACTCAGTTCACTCAGTCATGTCCAACTCTTTGCGACCTCATGAACCTCAGCACGCCAGGACTCCCTGTCCATCACCAACTCCCAGAGTCCACCCAAACTCATATCCATTGAGTCAGTGTTGCCATCCAACCATCTCATCCACTGTCGTCCTCTCTCCTCCTGCCTTCAATCTTTCCCAGCATCAGGGTCTTTTCAAATGAGTCAGCTCTTCGCATCAGGTGGCCAAAATATTGAAGTTTCAGCTTCAACGTCAGTCCTTCCAATGAACACCCAGGACTGATTTCCTTTAGGATCATAATTATCACAACACTCTATCAAATAGAGTTTCTTGATCCAATTTTTACACATAAGAAAACTGAGGCAATGAAGTTTAAATTATTATATGGTGAAAGTCACATGAGGGTACATGGCATATTTTGAATCCCAACACTGGTGGTCTGACCAAAGGGTCTTTAATCACACTGTCTACTAATATCAGAAGACTTAGCCAAAGACTGATCTATTGAATCCACTAATTCAACAAAACCATTTCCAGGCACCAGAGAAGTGAATTTCAATTGCAACATTTTCTATGCTCTGATCACAGGTTTGATTAAGGAAGACCATACTTGTAGTTAGGTTCTAAAAGAGGACCTCCACCAGATCTGTGCTGCTGGTTTAGATGGAGATATTCTTTTAACCCTCTCCACTAGAATGCACTTGGATAACACACTTCAACCCCAGTATTTATACTTTGAATTTAGTCACTCCAGTGTCCCTGTCTTTTTATGCAATTCTTCTAAGTATTACTTGAGGCTGCATCTGTTTCCATCACTAAATGACAAATGCCTAAAAGAACAAGGACTCTGCCCTTTTTATCCTCGCATTATCAGACATTCAACCATCTGTAATGTTTCTCTACAAAAGCAGGGGCCAATGGAGGGTGCTCCCAGGCAAGTGTTCAACTTCAGCGAGAGCAAAGTGCCTTAAACATCAGGGGGGTCTGGTGTATAAAATCGGGTGCTCAGTACTGAGACCTGAGGATGCCTCTGCTGAGTCACACAAATAGTCCAAACACTATACTGTCTAGTCCAGAGATTGAGATGGAAGAGGAAATAAACTCAGCAAGGGAAAAACTAGGCATAGGAAAAATGAATTAAGACTAAGGAAGGTGAAGGTAAAATGTACTTTTGTATATCAGCAGACAAGCATCTATCTCATTCAGTCTCCATAGTGAACAGTTCAATGAAAATCAAGGACAGGTCATGGAAGAAAGACAAGATGGTGAAGTAGAAGGACTTGAGCTCACCTCTTGTCACTAAAACACCAAAATCACAACTAACTGCCAAATAATCACTGACAAAAAAGACTGAAACCTACCAAAAAAAATTATACTCTACATCCAAAGCAAGAGGCCACAAGAGATGATAGCAGGGGCACTTTCTCAATATAATCAAATCCCACACCCACTGGGTGAACAACAGCCCAAATGGAAAATAAGCATAGCAGAGAGGTTTTCCCATGGGAGTGAGACTTCTGAGCCCCACATCAGGCTACCCAGCCTGAGGGTCTGGCATTGGGAGGAGGAGCCCCCAGAGCACTTAGCCGTCAAGGCCAACAGGGCTTATGTGCAGGAACTCTACAGAGCTGGCGAAAACTGAAACTGCCTCTGAGGGTGCATACAAGGTTTCACATGCCTTGGGACCCAGGGAAAAGCCACAAGAGTCTGGGCCAGACCTACCTGTGGATCTTGGAGGGACTCCTGGGGAGGCAGTGGATGGCTGTGGGGCAAGAACACTGGTGGCAGAGGTCCAAGGGACTACTCATTGACATGAGCCATCCTGGAGGGCTCCATTTAGCCAGTGAGACCTGGCCCCACCCAACAGCCTCTAGACTCCAGAGCTGGGATGCCTCAGGCCAAACATCCAACGGACTGGGGCCACAGCCCTACCCATCAGCAGCTGTTCAGTCCCTACATGATGTCCAACTTTTTGCAACCCCGTGGACTGCAGCCAGGCCTCCTTGTCCTTCACTCTCTCCCCGAGTTTGCTCAAATTCAACTGAGTCAGTAACGCTATCTAACCATCTCACCCCCTGTCATTCCTTCCTCCTTTTGTCTTCAATCTTTCCCAGCATCAGGGTCTTTTTCAGTGAGCCAGTTTTTCACATCAGGTGGCCAAAGTATTGGAGCTTCAGCGTCAGTCCCTCTGATGAATATTCACGATTGACTGATTTGATCTCCTTGAAGTCCAAGGGACTGTCAAGAGTCTTCTCCAGCACCACAATTCAAAAGCATCAGTTCTTCAGTGCTCAGCCTACTTTATGATCCAACTCTCACATCTGTACATGACTACTGGAGAAACCATAGCTTTGACTAGGTGGACCTTTGTCAGCAAAGTAATGTCTCTGCTTTTTAACGTGCTATCTAGGTTTGTCATAACTTTTCTTCCAAGGAGCAACCATCTTTTAATTTCATGGCTGCAGTCACCATCTGCAAAGATTTGGAGTCTAAGAAAATAAAGTCTGTTACTGTTTCCATTTTTTCCCCATCTATTTGCCATGAAGTGATGAGACAAGATGCCATGATCTTAGTTTTTTGAATGTCGAGTTTTAAGCCAGCTTTTTCACTCCCCTCTTTCACGTTCATCAAGAGGTTCTCTCATCAGCAGACAGGTTACCTAAACTCTTCCTGAGCCAACAGCCACCTATAAGCACACTCCTTGACATGGCCTTACCCACCAGGAGAACAAGAACCAGGTCCACCCACCAGCTGGCAAGCACCAGTCCCTCCCACTACGAAGCCTGCACAGGCCTTTTAGACTAGCCTCACTCACCTGGGCACAGACACCAGAAGCAAGGGGAACTACAGCCTTGCAGCCTGAGGAACAGAGACCACAAACAGAGAATTTTATGTTCCAAACAGAAGACAATATATAACTCCAGAAGAACAAGTGAAGTAGATGTAGGTAATCTAGCTGAAAAAGAAATTAGAGTAGTAATAGCAGTGATGACCCAAGATCTCAGAAAAAGAAGAGAGGCAAAGACTGAGAGAGTACAAGAAGCTTTAATAAAGAGCTAGAATCTTTAAAGAACAGAGATGAACAATATAATAGCTGAAATCAAAAAATACATTATAAGGAATCAAGAGTAGAATAAATGAGGCAGAAAAATGCATAAGTGAGCTGGAAGACAGATTGGTAGAAATTACTGCTGCAGAGCAGAAGAATGAAAGAAGAATGAAAAGAAATGAGGACAGTGTAAGGGACATCTGGTACAATATGAAACATACCAACATTCACATTATAGGATCCCAGAAGGAGAGGAGACAAAGGGTCTGAGAAAATCTTTGAAGAGATAATAGCTGAAAACTTCCCTAACATGGGAAATGAAACACTCAAGTCCAAGGAGCACAATCTCATACAGTATAAACCCAAGGAGGAACACACTGAGATATTAACCAAGTTAAGAAATTTAAAACAAAGAGAAATATTAAAAGCAACAAGGGGCAGGAAACAAATAACAAAATAACATACAAGGGAATTTGTATAAGGTTATCAGCTGATTTTTCAGCAGAATCTCTGCGGACCAGAAGGGAGAGGCATGATATATATAAAGTGATGGAGAAGAACCTACAACCAAGAATACTCTACCCAGCAAAGCTCTCATTTATATTCAGTGGAGAAATCAAAAGCTTTACAGACAAGCAAATGTTAAGAGAATTTAGCACCACCAGCTGAGCTTTACAACAAATGCTAAAGGAACTTTGCTAAGTGGAAAAGAAAAGGCCACAACTAGAAACAAGAAAATTATTAATGGGAAAGCTCACCATTACATCAATGGTACATGCATGTCAGACAAAATAGACTTTAAAATAAAGACTGTAATAAGAGACAAAGACACTACCTAGTGATCAAGGGATCAATCCAACGAATAGGACAACTGTAAATATATACGCACCCAAGATAGGAGCACCTCAACATATAAGGCAAATGCCTACAGCCACAAAAAGAGAAATCAACAGTAACAAAATAATAGTGGCGGACATTAACACTCCACCTACATCAATGGGCAGATCATCCAGACAGAAAGTCAGTAAGGAAACAAAGGTCTTAAATGACATATTAGACTAGATGGACTTAATAGATATTCATTCCATCCAAAAGCAGCAGAATATACATTCTTCTCAAGTGCACTTGGAGCATTCTCCAGGACAGATTACATGTTGGGCCACAAAGCAAGCCTTGGTAAATTTAAGAAGATTGAAATTACATCAGACATCTTCTCCAACCATAACACTATGAGATTAGGAATCAATTACATGAAAAAAAAAAAAAAAAAACCCTGTAAAATACACAAACATGTGGAGGTTATATAATATGCTACAAACACCAATGGATCACTTAAGACATGAAAGAGGAAATCAAAAAATACCTAAAGACAAATGAAAACATGCTGATCAAGAACCTATGAAATGCAGCAAACACAGTTCTAAGAAGGAAGTTTATAGTGATACAAACTTACCTCAGGAAATAAGAAAAATCTCAAATAAACAACCTAACCTTACACTGACAGACATTAAAGAAAGAAGAACAAACAAAACCCAGAGTGAGTAGAAGGGAAAAAACCATAAGATCAGAGCAAAATAAATGAACTAGAGATTAAAAAAAATAATAGAAAAGATTAATGAAACAAAAACTGGGTCTTTAAAAAGATAAAATTTAGAAAATTTTAGCTAAACTCAGCAAGAAAAAAAGGGAGAGGGTTCAAATCTATAAAAAGGAGAAGTTACAAGGGAAGTTGCCATAGAAGTTGTCATAGAAATACAAAGAATCATAAGAATCATTCTTTATGATTTGAAGAATCTCAAGCAACTATATGCCAATAAAATGGGCAACCTAAAAGAAATTGGAAAATTCTGAGAAAGGTACAATCTTCCAAGAATGAACCAGGAAGAAATAGAAAATATGAACAGACCAATCACAAGTGTGAAATTGAAACTGATTTTAAAAACTTCAGCAAAAGTCGAGGACAAGATGGCTTCACAGGAGAATTCTATCAAACATTTAGAGAAGAATTAACACCTATCCTTCTAAAAGTATTCCAAAATACTTCAGAGGAAGGAACACTTCCAAATTCATTCTATGAGGCTGCCATCTCCCTGATACCAAAGCCAGACACAAAAAAATACCACACAAACAATAGAATATTAGAGGCCAATATGCAAAAATCTTCAACAAAACACTAGCAAACAAAATCCAGTTCAGTTCAATTCAGTTGCTCAGTCATGTCCAACTCTTTGCAACCCCATGGACTGCAGCATGACAGGCTTCCCTGTCCATCGCCAACTCCTGCAGTTTACTCAAACTCATGTCCATTGAGTCGGCGATGCCATCCACCCATCTGATCCTCTGTGACCCCCATCTCCCACCTTCAATCATTCCCAGCATCAGGGTCTTTTCAAATGAGTCAGTTCTTCGCATCAGGTGGGCAGAGTATTGGAGTTTCAGCTTCAACATCAGTTAAGTATACATTAAAGAGTCATAAACCATGATGAAGTGGGATTTACCCTAGGGATGCAGGATATTTCAATATCTGCAAATCAATCAGTGTGATACACATTAACAAACTGAAGAATAAAACCCATATTGAATAGATGCAAAAAAAAAAAAACTTTTGATAAAATTAAACATACATGCATTTATGATTAAAAAAAATACTTCAAAAAGTGGGCATAGAGGGAAACTACTTTAACACAATAAAGTCCATATATGACAAACACACAGCTAACATCATACTCAATGGTGAAAAGCTGAAAGCATTTCCTCTAAGATCAGGAACAAAACAAGCATGTCCATTCTTGACACTTTTATTCAGTATAGTTTTGGAAACCCTGGCCACAGCAATCAGAAAAGAAAAAGTAGTAAGAGAAATACAAATTGGAAATCGGCATCTATCTGCAGTTATCATGATACCACACATAGAAAATTATAAAGATGCTGACCAAAAACTTCTAGAGCTTGTTAATGAATATGGTAAGGTTGCAGGATTCAAAATTAATACATGGAAAACTCTTCCATTTCTATACACTAACAACAAAACATCAGAAAGAAATTAAAGAAACAATCCCACTTACTATTGTATTAAGAAGAAGAAAATACCTAGGAATTAACATACCTGAGGCGGCAAAAGACCTGTACTCTGAAAACTATAAGATGCCAATGAAAATCAAAGAAGGCAAACAGAATTCCATGGTCTTGGAGGGAAGAATCAATATTGTCAAAATGACTACACTACCTAAGACAATCTATAGATTCAATGCAATCCTTACTAAATTACCAATGACATTTTTCACAGAACTAGAATAAAAAAATTTTAATTTGTATGGAAACACAGAAGACCTCAAATAGCCAAAGTAATCCTGAGAAAGAAAATGGAGCTAGAGGAGTCAGGTTCTCTAAGCTCAGACTATACTGCTGCTGCTAAGTAGCTTCAGTCGTGTCTGAGTCTGTGTGACCCCACAGATGGCAGCCCACCAGGCTCTGCCATCCCTGGGATTCTCCAGGCAAGAACGCTGGAGTGGGTTGCCATCTCCTTCTCCTACAAAGCTACAGTAATCAAAACAGTAACAGTACTGGCACAAAAACAGAAATCTAGATCAATGAATTAGGATAAAAATCCTGGAAATAAGTGAATAAATTGAGCATGCACCTATGCTCAATTAACCTATGACAAATGGGACAAGAATATACAATGGAGAAAAGACAATCTCTTCAATAAGCAACGCTGGGAAACCTGGACAGCTACATATAAAAGAATGAAACTAGAAAATTCTCTAATACCATACACAAAAATAAACCCAAAATGGATTAAGGACCTAAATAAATGTAAAATTTGATACCATAAAGCTCTTAGAGGACAACATAGGCAGAACATTCTTTGCCATATTTGGATCCACCTGTTAGAGTAATGAAAATAAACAAATAGAACTTAAGCTTAAAAAGTTTTTACAAAGCAAAGGAAACCATAAACAAAATGAAAAAATAACCTGTAACCTTGTATATCCAATAACCTTGGATAGCCTATAACCTTGTATATCCAACTATACTCCAATAAAAATTTTTTTAAAAAGACAACCCACAGAATGGGAGAAAATATTTGCTAATGAAGCAACAGACAAGGGATTAATCTCCAAAATATACAAACTGCTCGGGCAGCTAAACATCAAAATAACTGAATCAAAATTAGCAGAATATCTAAATAGATATTTCTCCAAAGAAGACATACAGATGACCAAAAAGCACATGAAAATATCCTGTACATGAAAACTGCTAATCATTAGAGAAATGCAAATCAAAACTACAATGAGGTATCACTTCACATTCATCATAATGCCCATCATCAAAAAGTCTATGAACAATAAATTCTGGAGAAGGTGTGGAGAAAAAAGAACTCTTCTGCATTGTTGGTGAGAATGTAACTTGATACAACCACTACGGAGAACAGCATTTCCCAGGTGGTACAGTGGTAAAAAATATGCCTGCCAATGCAGGAGACATGAGAAATGTGGGTTCAATGCCTGGCTCAGGAAGATCCCCTGGAGTATGAAATGGCAACCCATTCCAGTATTCTTGCCTGGAAAATTCCATGGACAGAGGAGCCTGGTGAGCTATAGACCATGGTGTCACAAACACTCAGACACAACTGAGCATCTTTACACACACACACACACACACACACACACACACACACACACACACACACTATGAAGAACAGTAGTTCTAAAAATAGAATGATGCTATGACCCAGCAGTCCCACTCCTGTGCATTTAGCTGAAGGAAACTGTAATTCAAAAAGATACACGCACCCCAATGATCTCAGCAGTGCTATTTACAACAGCCAAGACATGGAAGTAACCTAAATGTCCATTGACAGAGGAATAGATAGAGAAGATGAAATACATATATACAATGGAATATTACTCAACCATTAAAAAGAGTGAAATAATGCCATCTGCAGCAACATAGATGGACCTACAGATTATTATACTGAGTGAAGTATATCAGACAAAGAAAGATAAATATCGTATGCTGCTACTCATACATGGGATCTTAAAAAATGATACAAATGAACTTATTTACAAAACAGAAACAGACTCATAGACTTCGAAAACAAACTTATTGTTACCAAAATGGAAAGACAGGGGAGGGATAAATTAGGAGTTGAGATTAGCATATACACAGTACGATATATAAAACAGATGATTAACAAGGACCTATCGTATAGCACAGGGAACTCTACTCAATAATCTGCAATAACCTATATGGGAAAAGAATGAAAAAACTGGACATATGTATATATAGAACTGAATCACTGCTCTACACCTGAAACTAACAACATCGTAAATCAACTATAACCTAATATAAAATAAGAATGAAATTTAAAAAAATAAAAATGAATGTCACCAATTTGACTCTGGCTTTGTGGCCATCTTTGTTATATAGGGATATTTATTCGATTATTTTGATATTTATTTTCATTTCATAAAAATGAGTGGAAAGTGGAAAATTGCAATGTACCTTAGCATAAAAACAAAAAGCACAGGTCTTACAAAATTGAGACAGATGAAAGTCCTTCTCTATGCCTTCAGTGATAATGCTTGAGCTTCAAGCTACAGTTCAATGGATTTATGGTGATCAAATGTGGGTTCAATGGTGAAGGAAAAATGCAGAGTTTAAAAACATGGAAAAATTACAGCAACGACAGACTCACGATGTGCTACTGAATGCAATGCTAAGTTAAAAAGGTTTATCTCCCTTTTATTTGTCTTCTATAACAAAATTCTTTATAACATAAATATATTGCTCATCTTTCAGACTCTGACTTCAAATATTTCAGAAACTCATTATATAAAAAAGGTAGAGAACTCTTTGATAAAACTTTAAGAACAGAAACCCGACTATATTAGACCAGTAGTTCTCAAATAGGGGTAGTTTTACACTCAAGGGGATGTTTGGAATGTCTGGAGACATTTCTGATTGTCACTGATGGGGGAGGGCAGGTGCTGTGAGCATCTAATGAATAAAAACCAGAGATGCTATAATGCATAGCCCCCACAGCAAAGATTTACCTAGTCCAATAAGTTAATAGTGCAAAGTAGAGAAAACTTGGCATAGGGTAAGAAAAGAGCTGTTAAAAAGTTAAAAAATAAAACTACCTACAAAAACAAAACAAAATAAAAAATCCCTCTGTCCCTGCAACTTGCCACAGAAAAGGTTTATTGCCTCTGTAATAATTCAATGTGGATTGCTGGTGGGGGTCTCTGCTCCTTACAGGCATTATCTCTGTAATTATAGTCACGTACCCCTGAGGCTTAGAAATCTTCTACCACATCTTTTTGGGAGGCAAAGACAGAAAAAGAGGCTTTACAGAAATACAAAGGAGACCTTTTGGGTTCTCCCTAAAGAGAACACAACTTAGCGACTAAACCAACCACCCAACCAAAGGTGAATGTAGGTCAGTCTCCCTACATTCCATTGGCTAAAACTCCATCTCATGTCTGTATCTAATGCCAAGGGAGCCCAGGAAATGTAACCTAGCTATGTGTTCAAAAGTGGAAGTAAGTTTGATGAGTACCTACCCATCTCTGCCATCACGTCTTGTTATCTTTGTGACTAACAAGATATTTTGCTCATAGGTACTTTTATTAACAATAAATTAATAACACTTTGTACAAAGAAACTTGTATTAATGCAAAGCAATATTTCCTTTTAAAGATTATAACTAGAAGAATCTGAAATTAACATTTAATTCAAGGACATCTACAAATTTTATTTTTAACAATGCATGTCACACTATATAGTAAGATTTGACTGTTGACTAACCAGATCTTTAAGCACTGTTTCTAAAACAAAAGTGTATATATTACTCAATATTTATTTTATATCTTAGACTTGTCATACTCTTATATTAGCTAACATCATTTGTTTCTTTTCTAATTCATTTCTTAAGATTTCCTTTTTAAAAAAAAAAGAAAAAAAGATTTCCTTTTTGTGAATTTTTAAATTGCTTGGATTTTAAAATAAAAAGCATGCAACACTTAGGCAAATAACATTATTAAGATTCATGTAAAATCAAAATTTGTTTTTTCTATCTACCATTCTAACAAGGAAGAGAGACAAAATAGTGACAATGATCGACAGCATAATATTTTAATTCGACCTTTTGACATCTTTAAAGAGATATTTTTAAAGCAGTTACTTCCATAGGCTTCCTTTAATAAAGGAAAAGAAAAGACTTACTTAAAAATTATGAGTCTCACACCATATCCCAAATGTCAGCAACCTGGAATTTTCCAAACCCAATTCCCAATTGAATGTTAATTTCTATTAGGGAGAAAAATTAATTTGAGTACCATCAGCAGGTAAATTAAATTACTAGGCAATCATCTTTTCAACTGCCAATATTGACACTGTTCTGAAATTAACTATCGGATTTAGTTTGCTGTGAATAACATATTGTTCAAAAATAACCAGTTTCAACAATTTCTATATGATATTTTTCTCTTCGTTCTTTTCTGAAAGCCAAAGTTCCTCTCACTAATGGATTACATATGATATGCTAAGGAGTCCATCGCCAGTATAAAGGTAGAGATAGAATGCAGTCATGATGAAATTGCTGTATTCCATCACAGAGGTGGTAAAAATGTGACCACAGAGGTGGTCACAAATATTTCTGACGTGTTTGTTTACAGGGTTGGAAGTATTTAAGGTTTGGAAATCTCTGGCTATAAAAATGCATTCCAGTTTATTCTATGCTATCAAGTAGCCTTTTGTTAAAGTAGTTTTATGAGTAAATTACTACTGGGAAATCTGCCTTTAGAGCATTAGTAATGCAATAAATTCCATTCAGTCCATCTAGGCTATTTTGAGTAGAACTATGTCTAAATGAGCCAACTGCATTTCACCAAAGCTATTATATTCTATTCAGAGGCTTATATGTGATCTTCGTGGTCCTTGTCTTTTTGAGATTAGTAAAAGCAGGAATAGTCTTGATGGGAGTTTCTTTTCTTTAGAGAATTTCAATCAGATAATGACCAAAAATTACTGAACAAGAATGGGTTCAACCAAGTTAACCAATTAGTAACTAACTGAAATGATCTTTTTTAGCAACTGAAGCAAACTGTAACTACTGAAAATAGCATGTGAAATCCATGAAGATATTTTTCTATCTTGAACCCTTTGAATGTGAAGTTTATAACTAACTGTTTCAAATTTGTATGAGCACTATGAAATAATAGTTCTTTGGCTGTATCATATGTATTTGTTTCCAAATTAGACTGAAATGCATTGATATAAATGATTGCATATTCACAAGAGGCAGTTCAGTTTTGGAGTCTGATGTCCTGGGTTTCAGCGATGGCTCTGCCATTTATTAGCTATGTGGCCTTGGACAACTTACAGAGCAATCCTTATATTTCTATTTTGTAAAGATCAATTAAGCATTTGCTCCTATTACTATTATTCTCCCTCTGTATGTTCTTGCTCACAGAGGCCTGCAGAATAATGGCACCTCAGACAGCACTCAGTTGTATTTATTGAATAAATCAGTCACAGTAGATTTTATATGGTTATAGAGGCATGCAGTAGCCTAGTACAGGTGAGAAGAGGAGGGGAGGCAGGGATTGGGAGTCTGAAAGAACTGAAAACCCACTTTATTAGAAATATATCCTTTGCTGAGTAATTAAGCCTTGGTTTTTCTCCTCTGTAAAATGGTGCCAAGAAAATGATCTTAAAAGATCATTGGAACTGGAAACAGTGTATGATGAGCATTGGCAAAATATCTGGCACTTAGTAAATGATAGCTTTTACTATTACCATGATCGGTTTCTATTTTCAGAACACCTTGGACACCAAATGTGTGAGGGTTTTTCCCACACCAACCAGTCCTCTAACACTGTGCCTTACAATTCAGGTCTGACACTCACGACCTGGAGTTAGCATAGGCCCCACAGGCTGAGGGCTTGGTCGCACAGGACTAACCCCGCTTCAGACACTAATCGCAAGCCTGGCCCTTCCTGTCCTCCTGATTAACCGGCTGTAAATCGAGGGTTCCCAGGACCTTCAGGTTTGCTCATTTTTTCAGATTTCAGGAAAGCCGTTTACTTACTATGACTGGTTTATCATAAGTCTTATAACTGGGGAGCAGCCAAGTGGAAAAGGTGGAAGGGCGAATGCAACAGGCAGAATGGAGTGTCCAGTCCCTCCCCTGGGTGCCCCATCGTCTCAGCACAGGATGTGGTCACTAGCCTGGAAGGTCTTTGAACTCCATCGTTCAGGGTTTTTGTAAAGTTTTCGTTAGTTCATTACACAGGCATGACTGGTTAAAGCATTGGTCTTTAATGATCAAGGCAAACTATTCAGTATCACAGTAATCCAAATCTATGCCCCAACCAGTAATGCCGAAGAAGCTAAAGGTGAACAGTTCTGTGAAGACCTACAAGACCTTCTAGAACTAACACCAAAAATAGATGTCCTTTTCATCATAGGGGACAGGAATGCAAAATTAGGAAATCAAGAGATACCTGGAGTAATGGGTGAGTTTGGCCTTGAAGTACAAACTGAAGCAGGGCAAAGGCTAACAGAGTTCTGCCAAGAGAACGCACTGGTCAGAGCAAACACCCTCTTCCAACAACACAGGAGAAGACTCTACACATGGACATCACCAGACGGTCAACACCAAAATCAGATTGATTATATGCTTTGCAGCCAAAGATGGAGAAGCTCTATACAGTCAGCAAAAACAAGGAGCTGACTGTGGCTCAGATCATGAACTCCTTATTGCCAAATTCAGACTTAAACTGAAGTAGAGAAAACCACTAGGCCATTTAGGTAAGACTGAAATCAAGTCCCTGGCAATTGTACAGTGCAAGTGACAAAGAGATTCAAGGGATTAGATCTGATAGACAGAGTGCCTGACCAACTGTGGATGGAGGTTTTAACACTGTACGAGAGGTGGTGATCAAAACCATCGCCAAGAAAAAAGAAACGCAAAAAGCAAAATGCTTGTCTGAGGAGGCCTTACAAATAGCCAAGAAAAGAAGAGAAGTTAAAGACAAAGGAGAACAGGAAAGATATACCTATCTGAATGCAGAGCTCCAAAGAATAGCAAGGAGAGATAAGAAAGGCTTCCTCAGTGATAAATGCAAAGAAATAGAAGAAAACAATAGGATGGGAAAGATGCAAGATCTCTTCAAGAAAATTAGAGATACCAAGGGAACATTTGTTGCAAAGATGGGCGCAATAATGGACAGGAACAGTATCGACCTAACAGAAACAGAAGATACGAAGAAGAGGTGGCAAGAACACACAGAACTATACAAAAGAGATCATTGTGACTCAGATAACCATGATGGTGTGATCATTCACTTAGAGTCAGATATCTTGGTGCAAAGTCAAGTGGACCTAGGGAAGCATCACTACAAACAAAGCTAGTAGAGGTGACAGAATTCCAGCTATGCCATGTGCTTAGTCACTCAGTCACGTCCGACCCTTTGCAACCCCATGGACTGTAGCCTGCCAAGCTCCTCTGTCTGTGGAGAGTCTCCAGGCAAGAATACTGGAGTGGGTTGCCATGCCCTCCTCCAGGATATCTTTTCAATCCAGGGATCGAACCCAGGTCTCCCACATTGCAGATGATTCTTTACCATCTAAGCCACCGGGGAAGCTCAAGAATACTTGAGTGAGTAGCCTATCCCTTCTTCAGGGGATCCTCCTGACCCAGGAATTGAACCAGGGTCTCCTGCATTGCAGGCAGATTCTTTACCAGCTGAGCTACCAGGGAAGCCCAGAATTCCAGCTAAGCTATTTCAAATCCTAAAAAATGATGCTGTTAAAGTGTTGTACTTACTATGCCAGCAAATTTGGAAAACTCAGCAGTGGCCACAGGACTGGAAGAGGTCAGTTTTCATTCCAATCCCAAAGAAAGGCAATGCCAAAGAATGTTCAAATCACCACACAATTGCACTCATCTCACGCACTATCAAAGTAATACTCAAAATTCTCCAAGCCAGGCTTCAACAGTACGTGAACCATGAACTTCCAGATGTTGAAGCTGGATTTAGAAAAAGGCAGAGGAACCAAAGATCAGATTGCCAACATCCGTTGGATCATTAAAAAAACAAGAGAGTTCCAGAAAAACATCTACTTCTGCTTTATGCTACACGAAAGCCTTTGAACTGTGTGGATCACAACAAACTGTGGAAAATTCTTGAAGAGATGGGAATACCAGACCACCTTACCTGCCTCCTGCGAAACCTGTATGCAGGTCAGGAAGCAACAGCTAGAATCAGACATGGGACAACAAATTCATTCAAACTGAGAAAGGAGTATGTCAAGCCTGTATATTGTCACCCTGCTTATTTAACTTATATACAGAGTACATGCGAAATACCAGGCTGAATGAAGCACAAACTGGAATCAAGATTTCTGGGAGAAACATCAATAACCTCAGATATGCAGATGACACCATCCTTATGGTAGAAAGTGAAGAGGAACTAAAGAGATTCTTGATGAAAGTGGAAAAAGAGAGTAAAAATGCTGGCTTAAAACCCAACATTCAAAAGACAAAGATCATAACATCCAGTCCCATCACTTCATGGCACATAGAAGGGGAAACAATGAAAACCATGACAGATTTTATTTTCTTGGGCTCCAAAATCACTGCAGATGGTGACTGCAGCCATGAAATTAAAAGACGTTTGTTCCTTGGAATGAAAGCTATGACAAACCTAGACAGTGTATTAAAAAGCAGAGACCTCAGTGGCACTCAAAAAATTGTAAATCTGGAACCCAGAACATGGGTCTAAGTAACATGATGTAAATAAAATGGAAATGCACTTTTTTAGTATAAACTGCTGAGAACCCACCTACACTCACCCAATACAGGAGATGGTATCAGACAATCAGCTCCCAGGCGTGGCTTCTCCAGCCAAACAGAGCCCTGCTTTCACATGGACAGCTGAGGCCAGAGGGCAGCACCCCTCCATGAGGAACAAGGGTGGTGGCCGAAAGCCCAGTGCACTCACACTGTCATAAATATTTCATTTCCTTGCATCTTCTGAATTGTTTGTTTGTTGGTTAGGTAATGAAAAGCAACTATGTTGCTCAAGATAGTTATTTTCAAAAAAGAAGAAAAGAAAGTCACGTTGCTTAATAAATAATTCTCATTGATCCTCAAATATGGGATCTATTAGGTTGGAGAAGCCACCCCTGGCAGCTGACTTTTGTTGTCTGGCCCATCTTACCAGAAAAGAAACTGAAAGAGGTACAAATTATTTGCATTATTTTAATGACTTTCAAAGCATTGGAGGAAAGAAAACTAAAGCTTCTAAATTTATTTTACAAAGCTAGAAAAGCTTTAAAAATATATATAATCAAAAACAAAACTATAGGTCAGCATTGCTGAAACTGATCCAGAAATGCCTCTTATACATATGAACGAATGGTTTACACACAAAAAAGATTTTATGATCAAACAACTTAGAAAAGTGTTGCATATGTCATCACTTTCTTGAAGACTCATAAAACATTTTCATATAAAAGGCTCTAAGAAGTTCTACAGTAAAGAAACCAATGTAACCAAGAATCTCCCAAATTTATTTAAGTGATTGTAAGCACTCACTCTCTCTTTCTGGGGCCCCAAACCTTTCCTAAAGCAAAAAAGGTAAAAGACACTACCTTACCTAATGATGACCAAGTCAATTAGAAACATCAGATTTCATCAAGAGAATAGCCACAGACCACAACTCCTACTCCAAATGTTAATAATGACTTGATAATACTTTGTAAACCTGACAGAGAGATATTCCACAATTCTCCATTTATACATTATATTTGTGCTTAGATGTTTCAAAGGACATTTTAGTCCCTTAAAGGTCAGCATTAGTGCAATTTGTTTCTATGTTTGTTTTTCCTTCGTTGGCTTTGAGAGACAGAAGTAAAATTTGGAAGAGCCAGAATTAGCCCCAGAGAACAGGTCTGACCAATCAGAAATCATTTTTGAAATGTCTACTCAGAATCTTCTTTACCTTGACACTCAAGTAGAAAGACAAGGATGGAAGAGAATGAGCTTCCAGACAGGTTGTGTAACTTTTTTTTTTTAACAAGACTATTCTCTAACCTTTATAAATAGCATGTGTCTCACTGGCTGTATTTCACCATGTCCATAGCCATGATGCCTCTCTGCAGCTAGTTCCATGCTGGCAGAGGGCAGGCGCTAGCTGGAAATAGCCTTCACAGTAGATGCTAATGATTCAGTGTTCCCTTCCCCAGCTTGAACAACTCCAGGACCCTCTCAATATCAATCCACTCAGACAGCTGAGACCCTCTCTGATAAAGGAGATCATCCAGTATGCATGCTGCATTGGGTTATGAACATGCTGGGCTTGGAATAAGTCAGATTTTAAAATGCCAAGTATTACATTCCATGCACAAGAATGTGGAGAGCTTCAGCCTAAAATAAATTTTCAAATGTACCTTGGTTTCAGTACTGAAGAGTCATAATTTTGTCTCATAAAAGATATTACAAAATTATGACTTCCTCTATTTACCAGAGAAATAAAATTTCTGTATGTCATGTTTATTAATGACTCAGGGAACTCAAACTAGGGCTCTGTAACAATCTGGAAGGGTGGGATGGGGAGGGAGGTGGGACGGAGATTCAGGAGGGAGGAGACATAGGTATACCTATGGCTGATTCCTGTTGATGTTTGATAGAAACCAACACAATACTATGAAGCAATTATCCTTCAATTAGAAATAACTAAATTAAATTTTTTAAAAGGAGAAGAGTTAATTTCCAAAATAAACAAACAACTCATGAAACTCAATTAACAAAAAATGTTCATCAATCAAAATTTCTAGGCATCACTTGTATACAAAATCTACTTTTTTTGTTTGTTAATTTCTAAAACTAGCAAGAGATACTACTACTAAAAACCCAACATTTTCTCTAAGAGGCACAAATCAAGAATCTCAGTTGATTATCTCCTTTGACTTTGTTAAGAGGTGGGAAAAAGTTTCTAGATCAATTATGACCCCCTCTAAAAAAATTCCTAAGTATTTCCAAAAATTGTCTTTTCATACAAAGCACAAGGTATAGGCGTGTGGACTTGTATAATTAGCACTAATTAGGCTGCCTCTTTAAATTTTTCATTGTTTTTCATGGTTGTGATTTGAAGTCACAACCATGAAAAAATTATTAGTCATAAGAAAAAAACAATTGTGTGTGTGGTTCAGCTACATTTTTTTTCTTATGAAACTAATATCAAGCATTTTAATTTTTTCTTCTAATAAAGATGAAAAAGGCTAGTGGATAAATCATATAGCAACACTACAAAAAGAAGCAGGGATTATCACATTGAGAAGTATCTTGCAATTTTTTGAAGACTGCTTCAATATTCCCTCGAGGGGAAATGAGGTTTTAAGGATACTCGCAATAATCAAAAGGAGTAATTTTTACTCCAGAATCATAAAATCACATTTTTTCCCAAAAAGCTACTAGCCAATGCAGGAGACTCGGGTTCGATCCCTGGGTCAGGAATACCCCCTGGAGAAGGGAATGGCAACCCACTCCAGTATTCTTGCCTGGGAAATCCCACGGTCAGAGGAGCCTGGTGGACCACAGTCCATGCGGTCACCAAAGAGGTGGACACGACCTAGCGACTAAACAACAACTAGACCCTGGACTGAAAACCACAGACACTGAACTTAATGTGTTAAAATCGAGACAGTGGATATTAACATTTCCAGAAGAGTTCACTTCGTTAAGATTCAGTGTGGACATGGAAAACTCATGCCATTAAATGGTAAAAGGTCCGTGTCTTTGATCAGTTCCAGGAAAACAGATGCGGAGGCTGGAATTAGCATGCAGAAGGCTTACTGGGGGCAGAACACCAGGAGGTAGAAAGGAATGTGACCGGGTAGAGGGGCCAGTTGAATTGTGATGCAGCTGTGATCAAAGCCCCAGTCTGCTCCAGCGAATCCCGGAGGAAACTGAGGGCTGGGATGATCCTTCCGAGCTGTGCAAACTTGAGGCAAGGGAGCCAGGCCGTTGTAGCTCCAGGCTGACTGGTGTTTGGACTTGGAGCCCAGGGAGGAGGTGGCACCGGGGACAAGCTCAGGCCCCCTGGCCAAGTGATGCCTAGGGAAGGACTCAGCTGTGAGCTAGCAGCATGCGACACTCGGGCAGCTGGTGGAACAAAGGGCTCCCAGGCTTTGCAGGGAGCTTCCACGACCGGTCCCGAGAGTGGGGACTGTTACTAATCTGTGATATTGAGCTGCAAGAACTCCTGACATTAGTGAAATGCAAGGAGAAACTCATTTCATGCTTGTCTACTCAGGTAAAATCCAAAGAAGGAAACTCAGCAGAACCAGAATAAATAAATGCTAGAGTGTAAGTTTGGGAAGAACAGCAATAGATGTAATTCTGAGATAATTGATATCTGCTGAAATCTGATGTTAAGTGTTTATTTAGATTTTTCTCCCTCACGCATATGCACATACCAAACACAGCATGATCCTTTAGTTAAGAAAATTTAGTCTAGCCATAACTCCTGGTCAGAGAAATGTGACACAACTTTATTGAACAGATATCCACAGGCTATTATTTAACTCGGGCCAAAATGAAAATCACACACTTGTAGGTAATACGAATGCACGGGGACCTTGGCTTAGCAATAGCATTTTATTTTCCCCAGTGATAGTGTTTTGGCCACTGAGAAAGTCCTGTTTCCAAACACCTAACCAAAATAAAAAGCAAAATGTAACACTCTATTTCCTATTTCTCAGTCTTCACTGCATCTCAAATCTAAAATGACTCACACCAATCTCCCCACAAAATTCACTCAGATTTTTTTCAAATTAACAACCTATAAAACAGACAAGATAGTTATATGATGCTCTCAGTTACATTCACTAAAATCAACCTGAAAAAGATAAAATCATTAATTATTTTTAAGTCACAGGAACAAAATACTAGAAATCTAATCAATTTTCAGTAGCACAGTTTTGGGGTGGAGATGTTGATGAAATATATATTGTGCATTTTTTGGTCAACCAGAAACCTACTCTTTTTTTCAAGACTAGTTCACATAGTTTCAGAATTATATATATATGATATATATATATATAAACCTATATATATACATATATAGGTACCTAAAATACATTGAATTATTACATGTGAAGCATATAGATTCAGAGTAAGAAAGGATCTTAGACCATCTAGTAAAATCTAGCCATTGTACAGATAGGGAAAGTGAGGCCAGAAATGAGACACCACTCGTCAAAAAGCACAGAGCTAATCATAGCCACTGCCACCTAAGAATCCAAATCTCAAAGCAGTGTTCTTTCTGCAACAATAGCTCTATTGACATTTCAGGAAGTTCAATGTGTTCTTGTTTTCTATGTCACTGCAATTAGCATTTAATTCAGCAGGAGACTGTGGTTCCTAATGTGGGGGCTAATGTTTAAGCTACTTTGGCATTTTGTGAACAATACAGGAAACTGTAGCTAGATTTTGTGTCTCAGATAAACGTGGTTATGTGTTTTGTATGGCTCTTAAAGCTAGGTAATGTGGTTACCAAGTCACAAAATTTTAAATGCATCTAATGTTAGTTCTTTACCTAGGCTCCAGGCCCATGGAAGAGAATTGAGTCCATGAGACCCATATGTATTGATGGAATCAGCGGCTCCTATAACCGCCAGCGATGCTCTGTCTGGCAAGAGGCTTCCAGCTTGAGAGGACGCATGGCTCAAAGCCAGCACCAGTCTTACAGCATGAAAAATTAAAACCAGAATATAGCTTCAAAATCTGTAAGGCAGTTTGAATGTCTGGCTAGGTCTGCTTTGTAATTTTCATTCTAGCTTTCCCACTTTATTCAGAATGGGATTTTGTGTTAAGACTTTTAAAGAAAATACAGATGAAAAGAATCCATAACCATATATCTTCCGAACCTCTAAAAGTTCTTTTACTACTTTTTGCTTTTGCTATTATGGGTCTTACATGGGAAAAATATATATATATATAGTCTCATATTTCACATAATTTCATCCTCATGTCCAGACACGATACACTTTTGCTGAGCAAATTTTATATATTATGTATGGCATTTTGGCTTCTTCCATGCTTACGAAGCCCAGGTTAAAAGTTCAACTGCAACAAGAGTCAACGACCTTCACCCTGACCTGTGTCCTTAGTATTCTGGAACTTAACCACCCTTCAGTAAAAGATGTTAGGAAAACCCAATAAAGGAGGGAATGGCCTCCTGGAAATTATCTTCAATGGCACACTCTCCAATGGCACAGAGTCCACAGGCCAGTAGCGCTATTTCCATATACACAAAGCAGAGGCACTGACATTTTAAAAAAACAAACTATGTTCCAGGCCTTTCCCTGGACCCTGGGCACAGACACATTAGTGAGAAAGTCAGGTGCAATCCCTGGATTCTAAATTCTGCTTTTTCGAGGAAGCTTACTAGAAAATTTTGACAAACTCCCATTCCTCTCTTCTTTGAGCTCCTATAGCACTTAAGAGTCTGTAGCCAGGTGTTAGAGCATGTTCCACTGGTATCTCTTGTTGTATTTTCTTTCTTTTTTTTTTTAATATTTATTTATTTTTGGCTGTGCCAGGTCTTAGTGGGATCTTTAGTTGCAGTGTGTAGACTTCTTAGTTGGGACATGCACGTGGGATCTAGTTCCATGACCAGGGGTAGAACTCACACCTCCTGCATGAGGATAGTGGTGTCTTACCCACTAGATCACCAGGGTAGTCCCTCTTGTTGTATTTTCACTCGTTCTGCAACACAAGAGGGTCTCATTGCCCCGACGAGATTACAAACTCCTTGAAATCAAGAACCATCACTCTTTATTCTCTGTCCCACACAGCAGTTAACATGAGTTATTACTCTATTAGGGGCTTTCCTGGTGTCTCAGACAGTAAAGAATCTCCTTGTAATGCAGGAGACCCAGGTTCAATACCTGGGTCAGAAAGATACCCTGGAGAAGGAAATGGCAACCCACTCCAGTACTCTTGCCTGGAGAATCCCACGGACAGAGGAATTCCTGGCTGGCTACAGTCCATGGGGTCGCAAAGAGTCCGACACAACTGAGTGACTGATACGTCACATACTTCCTCACTCTACTGATACCAACTGATTGTTGCTTTTTTATTGCTCTTAAGCAGCTAAAAAAAAATTACAGTTGAGAAGGAAGATGGTGATTTCAGATAAAAGTTTGACTGAGAATTTATTTCCTTGAAAATTCTATCTCAAAACATTGACACAAACCTTTAATCCACACAGCACACAAAGCCTAAACATAAACCAGTAAGTAATATATTCATACATGAATGTTAATACACAGTGTCTATATAATATCACGTGAAAACCAAATTATTATCACTATACATATAGAAAAATAAGGACAGATATTACATTAAACCATAGGAAATTGTGGGGTTTTTTCTTCTTTTAGTTCAATAATGTTCAGCTGGGCTTCCCTGGTGGCTCAGTGGTAAAGAATCTGCCTGGCAACACAGACACATTTTGATCTCTGGTCCAGGAAGATCTGACATGCTGCGGAGCAACTAAGCCCATGCTGCACAACTACTAAGCCTGTGCTCTAGAACCTGGGAGCCGCGACTACTGAAGCCCTGGGGTCCATGCTCTGCAACAAGGGAAGACACCACAATGAGAAGCCCACGCATTGCAACTGGAGAGTAGCTCCCTGCAACCAGGGAAAGGCCCACGCAGCAATGAAGACCCAGCACAGCCAAAAATAAATAAATTTTAAAAATTAAAAAAGAGTATTCAGCTCCCAGAAAGTCCATGTGGCTAGACCTGTTATTAATTGTGTTTAGTTCTAGATGTGACCTTTACAGGTAAATTGAAATGTTCTTTGTATTTTGAGGTATTCCTATTACTCTCTCTATTTTTCTACCTTGAGCATTTATGTTTAAATTAGAAAAACAATTGAAAATATTCTGTGGTTTATTCACCATACTGGGAAAGATTTTTTTCTTTTTTAATCTATGAAAAGATGGCTCTGCCACAGGGAATCTGGTATCTAGTCTCCCAAAGTCTTGGTCGGATTTCCTGCATTAGATCCAGCTCAATGGGTCTTGAGAAGGCAGCTCTTTAGTATCTAACTCCCTCTAGTGAGCGAACTGCAAAGTCTCAGCTCACTCTTGGAATTGCACTTGAAAACAGAGGACCCAAACGTGAGATGCTAGCCTTCTCTCTAGCAGTTTTTAATTGCAGAATATGCCAAGAGCATTCCTAAATGAGTTGTTTTTATTTTCCTAGGCCAACATGTCCAATATCTCTTTTATTAACGGGTCCAGTCCTTAGCTTCAACTCAATTTGAATTGCGAAGACTCATAGAGTAGAGAATGGTATCACAATGTTAAAGACGTCAGGGTTAGCTGGATGGTCCCCTGTCAGGGGACGCTCAACTTTAAGGGATCCAATATGTTTTCTTCCTTTGTGTGCCTTTTCTCAAGGACTCTCTGTTCCTTATCAGTTCCTGGAAAATAGGAACGAGCAGAGCTGCATACAGTTCTCAGGGCTGAGATCATGGGAAGGGGCACCTGCTTGGATTCCCATCAGTGACTTCCTTCAGCGACTTCCTTCAGCGACCTTGTACTTAAAGGACTATCCATTTTCTTGCAACTGGTGAAATTTCATTCTTTTTAATGGCTGAGTAATCATTTTATTGAAGATATATAAGCATGCCTTTCTGCAAATAAAGTACCCTTGTTTCACTGGAGACTTGGGTCTCCTGCGTCCTTCTTCTCGTCGACTCCAGTCCCCAGGTCCTGGTCTACAAAGACCGTGACATCCCCCACCTTTCTCACTTCAGTGCAGCCCGCCTCTGCTCCCTAGGGCACGTGCCACAGGGAGAATGTGCACATAACGGACAGGAAGAAGCAAATATGTGACCTGGTACAGATGGGCTGAAGGGTTAAATGCTACACAATGAAGCTGGGGGCTGATGCAGAACATGACTTTTAATATTGACACATATTTATTCAGCAATTTTATCAATATCAGTCATTTACAGAATTTCAGCTTATCCTTTGGTTGAACTACTGTGGTTTTAGCTTATTGTGAAAATTCTAATTTGATGCTTCAAATGAGTAAATGAACATCTAACGTATGTACTCATCTGTAATTATACCTTACTCACTTACTAGATTTATCATCCATTGCTTCCCTGAGGTCGACTCACTCCTGATGGAGATGCTGTTGGCACATCTCTGCCCCAGGAAGGTCCCAGCAGCAAGTCCACACACCATCTTTTATTTCCCTTTAGACTGGGAGGAGGGCTCTTCATGATGTATGAACCTCGGGCTGAAAACCATCTCACATCTACTACATCTGTTGGTTCAACAAACACTACTATGATCCCTTTAGAAGTTATTATGATGTATAGAATGTAAAGATGAACGAATCTTTTTTTTGAAAATGGAAAATTCCCCCAGGCCAACTGCTCATCTAGAAAAGACACTCACATCTGTATGTAAGTAACTGTAAAGTGAGGCAGATGTGACAAGAGGCTCCCATGAAAGTTGCAAATGAAGGCGGTTGTAAGCAGGTGGTGGTGCCATTGTCACAGATGACTTCAGGGAGAAGGTGGCCCGAGGTCTTAAACAGCAACTCAGCTCAAAATCTTTCCTCTGCTCATTCGTACCCCATTCTCCTCTGCACCAGCCTCTCCTCTTCCAACAGATTCCTTGTGTGTATGTATCTATCGTGTGTGTGCCTATCGACCTTCAGAACTAAGTCATAGCTAGGGGTGGATCAGAAGTCAAGAGGGAGATAGACATAGGGGAAAAAACAAAAAAAAGCACAGGACAGGACATCGAAGAGAAAGACAAAATGCTCCAGAGAGACAGGCAAAGGGCTTAGAGCAGGGGCAGCAAGTACCTGCTGCAGGCCCCCCTTTCAATGTGTAACTTGGGGCAGACCCAGGGGGAAGGGTATCATGTAGGTAAATACGTCTACACCAAGACATGTATGTGCTTAGGGCTCCAAGTAAGCATGGCCCTTCCACTGGCCAAGTGATAGCTATTGTGCAGAAAAGAAGAGTTGCTTTTGTGATGACCAGCCCAGGGAGGGAGCAACACTCCCAGCAAATTCAAAGCTTTGAGCTCAGGCTCACTTGACTTGAATCATCACATTTCATGTATGTTAAGAAAGCAGGAAAAAAACCTCATCCTTCTGAAAATAGAGAATAGAATCAACTTTTTTTTTTTCAACATTCCTAATAGTCCCCTGTTGTAAGCATGAGATAGGGTAGAACAGACCTGGGGCCACAGTCCTTCAAGGACACAGCCCCACCTTTGTTATTTAGTTGCTAAGTAACGTCCGACTCTCTGCGACCCCATGGACTGTAGCCTACCAGGCTCCTCCGTCCATGGAATTCTCCAGGCAAGAGTACTGGAGTGGGCTGCCATTTCCTCCTCCAGGGGCTCTTCCCAACCCAGGGACAGAAACTGTGTCTTCTGCTTGGCAGGCAGATTCTTTACCACTGAGCCACCAGGGAATGCCCACATTACAACCTGACATCAACAACAGTAGAAACCCAGAAGGACCCAAACCATGCAGAGAACAAGCCAGCAGCCTCTTCCGCTCTCTTATTGACACCACTCCCTCCTGCCCGGCCCCCTGCCTGTAACCTGCATCTGTGCCCATGCCCACCTCGCCCTCCAAGCTTTCAAACTCTGCCCTCCAGAAACACTGGGACTATCCCAGAGTCATTTGATCTAAATTCCTCCCTTCCTTACTGTAGAATAGAAATAATAAAGATCACTTTACAGAAATGAGAGGATCTCATGAGATGATATTTACAAATGATTTTATGTGTGTAAATGACTATAGGTGAGGCTGTCTGCACATGTTCAGATAATGTTGTCTAGCACACAATGGTTCTTTAGCCCCCTTGCTGCTGGCACTTTGGATTTGCTGTCTCCTCTGATTGGTGTGGCTCCCCTGAAAGCTCAGTTGGTAAAGACCCGTCTGCAATGCAGGAGACCCCGGTTCAATTCCTGGGTCAGGAAGATCCACTGGAGAAGGGATAGGCTACCCACTCCAGTATTCTTGGGCTTCCCTTGTGGCTCAGCTGGTAAAGAATCCACCTGCAATGCAGGAGACCTGGATTTGATCCCTGGGTTGCGAAGATCCCCTGGAGAAGGGAAAGGCTACCCACTCCAGTACTGTGACTGGAGTGGGGTCACAAAGAGTTGGACACGATTGGGCAACTTTCACTTTCACTTTTCAGGTGGTTCCAAACACTTTGTCATAAAGATGGGATATAATAGTCTTTGAGCATCTCTGGGCTCCTTGGATCTCCACCATCACACAAGCCCTCTCATAGGTGTGCAAGGGCCAACACACACACTTGCTCTCAGTCCTGCAACACTGAGCCTGCTTCCCTCCAAACTCTGCTCTCCATCAGAAACTGCAGAAGGGAGTGTTTCTCTCTGTGTTTAAGGATCAGAATCATTCACTAAGGAAGCTTTCATTTTACACGCATAAGTGAAGGCCAGAAAGGCCACACAGCTAAGCTTGAGCCAGTTCAGAGAGGTCCAGACCCAACTGGAATCCAGGCCTCCTCTTCCCCTGCCACCCCACACCCTCACTGCCTCATGCTGGCTTCTGGCTTTTAGTCTGGGGTCTAATTATCCAGAGGAGGGTATGGCAACCCACTCCAATATTCTTGCCTGGAGAATCCAATGGACAGAGAAGCCTGGTGGGCTACAGTCCGTAGGATTGCAAAGAGTCAGACAGGACTGAGGCAACGTAGCATACACACATGCTAAGGTGAACCCAAACTCCAGCATCATCAGTCAGATAAGCTATTTTAAGGGAGAAACTTTGGGTAAATCATGCTTGTCTGGGTTCGATGCAACACTGATCCCAACAGATGGCAATGAAGAGTTTGATTCCCACAAATGGATGAAGAATCCAGTTTATGCTCTTCAGTGATTTACAAAATTTTTTTTAAACAATTCAGTTTTTAATATATTAATAGACTCATGCAACCATCACCAACATCAAGTTTTAGAATATTTCCATCATCCCCAAGATTTCTCTATGCCCATCTAAGGTGAATCCTTGTGCCCACCTCCAGCCCTAGGCAACCACTCATCTTCCATGTCTCTACAGATTTGCTTATTTCTGGAAATTTCACACAAATCAAATCATACAATATGAATATTTGGTGTCTGGTTTCTGTCATGTAAGCAAAATATGTCTGAGGACCATCTCTGTTGTAGCATGGTTCAGTACTCTGTTCCTGCTCATTACTGAGCAGCATGCCCCTACATGCGTAAGTCATGTTGTGCCAACAGACACTTGGATTACAACAGGTTTTGTGCTGAGCTAACCAATGTTTAGGTCTAAGAAGAAAACTGTTTTCTTCTGAATGACATTTATTTTTCCCTCTTTGTCTGAATAAAAAGAAATCTGAAATCTAACTTTATTCAGTCATCTGATCCCAAATATATGACACTATGGCTCCTAACCAGGTCCAGTGGAGGCTCTGTGGAAGGATACTGAGACAAACGTGTGTGATGTACCATCAGATCAAAACAAATAGGTCTGGTCCATCCACACTGGGACATTCACAGACAGTTCAACAACCGGAAGTTAAACAGAATAAATTTTAAGGAGACCTGCTTACTTCTGGGCTTCAAAATCACTGTGGACAGTGACTGCAGTCATGAAATTAAGAGACATCTGCTCCTTGGAAAAAAGCTATGACAAACCTAGACAGTATATTAAAAACCAGAGACATCACTTTGCTGACAAAGGTCCAACTAGCCAAAGCTATGGTTTTTCCAGTAGTCATGTATGGATGTGAGAGTTGGACCATAAAGAAAGCTGAGCAGTGAAGAATTCATGCTTTTAAATTGTGCTGGAGAAGACTCTTGAGAGACCCTTGGACAGCAAGATCAAACCAGTCAACACTAAAGGAAATCAGTCTGAATCATTGGAAGGACTGATGCTGAAGCTGAAGCTCTAATAGTTTGGCCATCTGATGCGAAGAGCTGACTCACTGTAAAATATCCTTATGCTGGGAAAGATTGAGGGCAGGAGGAGAAGGGGGCAACAGAGGATGAGATGGTTGGATGGCATCACTGACTCAATGGACATGAATTTGAGCAAATCTGAGAGATAATGAAGGACACGGAAGCCTGGCATGCTGCAGCCCATGGGCACACACAGAATTGGACATGACTTAGTGACTGAACAATACCTTATTCTGACTCTAAATGTGAAGACTTATAAAACCATGAAGGTGGTTGGACCAGAACAGTGGTTCCCAGATCTGGCTGATATTTTTTCCAAGACCTTCTTCCAGATATTCTGATTTTCAAGGCAGATAGGCATGAAAGGTATGTGTTTTTAAGCTCCCCAGGTGAATCTGATAAACCTGATGTCAGGAATGGGTTTGCCTGTCTCTAGACGAACTTTGATGTCCCTTCCAAGATAAAGCACCCTCATCACTGTGGGAGACAGCCAAGGGCAACAGAACCGGCTCCTGATGGGCCCTTCATCAGCTGAAGCCAGAGCTGGGAGCCCTGTGAGTTTTGAAAGCAGTCTATTTGGAAATAGAGGTGGGCCTTCTACTCTGCTTATGGGCCTCAAAACAAGTTTTCTATACACATATGTATCCAAACACTGGTAATATATATATCAACCAAAGGCAATTATCAACATGAAGGTTAGAAAATGCTATTATGCCATTTCCAAAAAAGAGCCATTATTTCAGTCTTTTAGAAAACACCATATGTGGTGAATACACTCTTGAGGAAACATAGCAACGTTTATAGTTATAGAACAGAAAGCAACGGGATGCATAATATTGCTAATCTGCTTTAGTGGAAAGTAATTAGAACACTGAGCATTGGCTTATATTCCCTTTTCAGGGAATCATTTTAACTGAGAGCCAAATAGACAGCACAAAGCTCTGTAACTTAGGTAAAAAGTTATTAAAACTGTCAAGGCCCATACACACTTAAGGATACAAGTAAACTGTAGCTGATGCCTTCTTTCCATTGGACATGTGCTTGGCAATTCAAAATTAGGTTCCAAATGAGTCATTTGGTTAGTTTTGATGGAAATGTCTGAGATGCTTGTGGATGTCATTTCTGAAATAGAAATTATGATGTATTTCTACTAATTATTGGCAGATTTATGTTTACACATGAACCGCTAACGAATTCTCTCCAGGCATATGCCGTCTTAGTAGACATCTCAGGACCAGTGTCTTCAGCATCAATGTTCTCATTTGGGTTCCTGCATCGTCACCGTCAGAGCCATGCTTTGGACATTTGCTGTATATTCCTGATTTGTACAATGTAGGTGTTTTTGTTTTTTGTTAAGCACTTCCTGGTAGACAGCTGTTTTCAGGCTATGTCCTCTGTCCAGGTTAGAAAGAAGAGACTGTTAGACTGTCCGTGTTGACATTGGTGCATAGTTACCTGAAGAGTCACCCGGCTCTCCTCCTTGGCGGACAGGGTTTGGGTGTGATCAGTGGAGTCCCCTGGGTCTGTAAACCCACCAAGTGAGTATTTACCTTGTTCATGAATTTACAGTTGGGATCAGCATACTTAGTCAGTGGCTGTAATGCCCACATTGGGTCCTCAGTCTGTGAAATAAGGGATCTCATGGTGGGGAAGGTCAAATTGAAATTTCTGGAACTGTCAACCCCCAAATTAAAAAAAACTATCATATCCCAGGGTGGTGGAATGGTAGGAATCAGTGCCACCTTTAAGGATCTAAAGGATGCAGGGGTGGTGGTCCCCATTAAATCGCATTTGATTCTCTAGCTTGACCCATGGGGGGGAAAAAAAACAGATGGGTTCTAAAGAGAACTCTCCTACATGGTTGGTAGAAATGTAAATTGGTGCAGCCACTATGGAAAACAGTATGCAGGTTCCTTAAAAATGCTAAAACTAGAGTTGCCATATGATCCATCAATCCCACTCCTGGACATATATCCAGAAAAAAAAACAAACTATTCAAAAAGATACTTACAAAAAAGCCAGAATGGCTGCCCCAAGGAAGCCCGCACCACGCAGCCAGTGAGGTCTGGGTAACAAGCTTCTGCGGGAAAGGGGGAGGGGTTTCTAGGAAGAGCCATCTCCAGGACTATTGCCCCCCAAGCCACACAGGTTCTGGTTACAGCCACCCCTTGCCATATCTTTTTAATTATACTTGGAAAAATCATGGCCAGAGAAAAAAAATGATAACATTTTTCCTCATGGTGAACAAACCAGGGCAGACCTGACTTTCTAAGTACTATGAACATGTGGAGATTAATAAGCGTAGGCTTCTGGAAACAGAAGTCATAAAGAGCTGTCTCTCTCGATCCAATGAACAATGCTCTTTCATTGACTATAAGGACTTTAAGCTGATATACCAGCAATATGCAGCTGTTTTCATTGTGGTTGGAGTTAATGACACAGAGAATGAGATGGCAATTTATAAATTCATCCATAACTTTGTGGAAGTTTTAGATGACTCCTTCAGCCGAGTGAGTGAACTAGATATAATGTTTAATTTGGATAAAGTACACATCATTTTGGATGAGATGGCATTAAGTGGCTGCATTGTGGAAACAAATTGGGCAAGGATTCTTGTCCCTCTACAAATTCTTGATAAGATGTTAGACAGCTGAAAACAGAGAGGCTCTTCCAGACAACATCGACTCAAAGGAAATGAGAATAGCATGGAGTACCCCTCAACATTGCTAGCCCACAAGAACCTGGAAGACCAAACATCGGAAAACGAGCTATCCTTCCAAAGACTTTTAAACAGGTGTTTTCCACAGCTCCTAAATGAAAAGCAAAAGTGTATTTTAAATATGATGTACAAAGAAAAATCTTCTCTAAACAGAGAGACAAGTTTTATTTTCTGACCATAAGCATTTTTTTTTCCTCACCTGTTTAGATTTTGTGTAGTACTAAGGGAAACTCTTTGGTCTCTGCTTGACTTTGCAGAGAGATAAATTCAGGAATATCACCATCGGGTGGGAAGAAAATGTGAGAGCTCTTTGTTGGCCAACAAACTGTTAAAATTGAAAAACAAAACAAAAAGATGCTTGCATCTCAATGTTCACAGCAACACTATTTCCAGCCAAGACATGGAAATGACCTAAATGTCCATCAGCAGGTGAATGGATAAAGAAGGTATGGTTTATACACTTACATAGTGGAATGATACTCAGCCACAAAAAAGAATGAAGTAATGCTATCTGCAGTAACTTGAATGGATTTAAAAATTATCATATCAAAAAAATTATCATATCAAGTAAAGTCAGAAAGATAAATCATGTAATATCACTTACATGTGCAATCTAAAAATAGGATACAAATGAATGTATTTACAAAGTAGCAACAGACTCACAGACATAGAAAACAAGTTTATGGTTACCACCAGGGGTGGTAAAGGATACCTTAGGAGCTTGGGATGAACAGATACACACTACTGTATATAAAGTAGATAAATAACAAGGACCTACTGTATGGCAGGGGGAACTACATTCAACATCTTATAATAACCTACAGTGGAAAAGAATCCGAAAATACATATGTATAACCGAATCACTCTGCTGTGCATCTGAAACTAAGACAACACTGTAAATCAACTCTTCTCCAATAAAAAGTTGGTTTAAAAAAAAAGAAACAGCAGAGGAGTTTTAGAGTGGAGCTTTAAAGATTCAACCAGGTAACTGCAAATAGATGGGGAAACAGTGGACACAGTGGCTGATTTTATTTTTCTGGGCTCCAAAATCACTGCAGATGGTGATTGCAGCCATGAAATTAAAAGACGCTTGCTCCTTGGAAGGAAAGTTGTGACCAATCTAGACAGCATATTAAAAAGCAGAGACATTACTTTGCCAACAAAGGTCCATCTGGTCAAGGCTATGGTTTTTCCAGTGGTCATGTATGGATGTGAGGGTTGGACTGTGAAAAAAGCTGAGCACCAAAAAATTGATGCTTTTGAACTGGGGTGTTAGAGAAGACTCTTGAGAGTCCCCTGGACTGCAAGGAGATCCAACCAGTCCATCCTAAAGGAAATCAGTCCTGGGTGGTCATTGGAGGGACTGACGTTGAAGCTGAAACTCCAATACTTTGGCCACCTGATGAGAAGAGCTGACTCATTTGAAAAGACCCTGGTGCTGGGAAAGATTGAGGGCAGGAGGAGAAGGGGACGACAGAGGATGAGATGGTTGGATGGCATCACTGACTTGATGGACATGGGTTTGGGTGGACTCCAGGAGCTGGTGATGGACAGCGAGGCCTGGCGTGCTACGGTTCATGGGGTCGCAAAGAGTCGGACATGACTGAGCGGCTAAACTGAACTGAATTGCCCCAGTTGCAGCCACTAAATAGTATTTTTCTAGAGCAGGTGAAAGCAACCTCAGGTAGTCACATGGTATGTGACTACTCATTTAGCATATGTGTTTTTTTCTATTCTAATCATAAATAAGGATGAGAAACAATTTGCATTCACATGAACAGGTTGCATTGTACATTTACCATTTGCCCAAGAGCTATATTAACACTCCTTCTAATCATAATATATTCTAAATTATCTGGACTATCTAGATCTCCCACAAAGAATCATATTCATTCATTACACGCATAACAACTAGGCTGGATAAATGAGAAATCTAGCATACTCGAGGCCTTGGTAACACCCATGCACCCCAGAAGGTGGCAGACAAGCCTTACAAAGATTCAAGGGGCTATATCAGGAAACATTTTGGCGTCCAGTGGTGCTAGGCATGCCAATAAATCCTCTCCAAAGTAAAAGAATGATTGCAACTTACCTTCTACCCTGAAATAGGAAGCGCAGTGCATTCAGGCTCTGACGGCAGCATATTCCGTACTCGCGAACACTGCCCCAGTCTCTGGACCTGGTGACCTGACATACTTCCAGCCTTGGGTGGGGCTACAGGAAGGATGGAGTTCTTCCACAGGTCCAGGCTGGAGGTACGGCCCTGCCTCCTGAGTCCTCTGAACCAGCAGAACCTACAGTGGTAGAGACATCTGTGGTGGGAAGAGATGCCGTGTGGAGTGCACAGAAGCCTCAGTGGAGGGTCACAACACAAGTCCATGCAGCAAGGCCACGCCATGGCAGGGAAGAATTAGACTCCTTTTTAAAGACAGCTCCTCACTGACTCCTGAGCTCTGGGAGAGATGGAGTGCTTGACCAGAGGCAGCCATGCAGACCAACGGCTCAGCACGAGCTTGGGCCGGTCAGACCCGCCGAGTGGGCCCAGCAGCAGTTCACCACAAAATGCAAAGGGCCAAAAGCCAGCCGGAGAAGAGGGCATCTGCAAGCAGCTCAGACCCCTCGCCAGCCACTTTGCCCTTCGCTCAGCTCAAGCCCACGGCCATCTGGGGAGTCGCGTCTGACCAGCTGACCACCACGCTTTAAGCACGGGTTGGCTCAGCGGGTGATGCAAACTAGAAATGGATGGCAGCTGCGTCAGCCTCTCTTGAAAGGAGTTTCAGGGCCTGTGACTGCTTACATCAGGACCAGAAAATAGTCCAGCCTATGGAAGTTAAACACCAGCAGCATCGGATCCATGCTGGAAGGATCTATTTTTCAATGATGGATATCCAGGATATGATCATTGTCACAGGTGTTCATTATCCAGCAGGTGCTAATTTTCTTATATTAACTGACAACCTGAAGGCCAGGCAGCGGGGTTACCCTCAAGCTAATTGTAAATGATGTAATTCAGTGACCCAGATCTCCTCAGTTTCTAATATCATTTTCTTTACCTACAGAGGGGATAAGGCTTTGATACTAGGTCACCTCAAATCACAATACAAAAAAGGTTTTGCCAGAAGCCTATAGCAGTCTAGGGTACAGGCAGGTCCTCAGCAATTCGCAGGAACAAATGCAAAGCTTCTGTCCATTTTAATTACATTAAGTGGCAAAACCTGGCTGCCGCTTAAAATAACACTTAACAGGAAGGCTGGTTCTTTGAAAAGAGGTAAACAAATGACTATCCCTTCTTGGAAAACTTGTTCAAAACAGGCATTACATTTTACATACAGGAAGACAAATACACAGTCATTTCAATCATACTACACCCAGGAATCCGGTCCTGTACCTACTTTTATTAGCTTTCTCTGATTATCACCTTTGCTGCCACACTTTTGGAATGACCACTTCGCAAGCACAATCATATTCACATGTAACACGTGGCCCTGGGACTGCTCCTTGCTTTGCGGCAGTGCTTTTTGCAAAGTCTGGCACATGGGGCCTCCCCGGGCTGTGTCGTCTTATCTGAACCCAGCAGGGATGGTACAGAACGTTTCTGTCACCTCTCCAGGAGGCAGTCTTCACCATGGGGCCATTCTGCTTCCTTAATCCTGTCTTCACGCAGCATATGGAAAGAAATAGGAGAGCTTTTCCCAACCAACCCTGAGCAAAATTGCCAGCTAGTTTGAGAGAAACATAGAGCTGAAAGGAAACCTGGAATTCATCTAGACTAATCCTCACATTTTGCAAATTGAAAATGCATTTCCTAAATAGCGGACGAGACGTCTGCAAGTCCAGGCAGCTGGACAGCAGGGTATGTGATTACGACAGTGCATCCTGCCAGAGAGAAGCATTCACTGAGGTGCCTAAGAAACCCAGCCCAGCTACTGCTCCCGTCCAACCCCAGGCCTTGTCTCTGGGGACTGACTCTCTGCTCCATGTTTGGCATCTCTCTGGTTAGTTCCAGCTGTTCCTCTTGGTGTATGGTGTCAGCTGGGGTCTAGTCAAGAGGACAGTTATGCCAGGCATTTAAAACAGAGGGGGTTTCCACTACTGGGCAGGCGTAGAGAACAGACATGTGGACACCGAAGGGGAAGGGGAGTGAGAAAGTCAAAGTCACTCAGTCATGCCAGACTCTTTGCAATCCCACGGACTATAGCCTGCCAGGCTCCTCTGTCCATGGAATTCTCCAGGCCAGAATACTGGAGTGGGTGGCTGTTCCCTTCTCCAGGGGATCTTCCCGACCCAGGGATCAAACCCAAGTCTCCTGTATTGCATGCAGATTCTTTACCATCTGAGCCCCCAGGGAAGCCCCCAGGGGAAGATAAAGGTGGGATGAACTGAGAGAGTAGCACAGACACATATATACTACCATGTGTGAAACAGATGGCTCGTGGGAAGCTCAGCTCAGTGCTCTGTGATGACCTAGAGGAGTGGGATGGGGAGGGTGGAGGCTCAAGAGAGAGGGGATATATGTCCTCAGACTGATTCACTTTGTTGTGCAGCAAAAACTAACACAATATTCTAAAGCAATTATCCTCCAATTTAAATTAAAAAAAAAATAAAACAGAGGGAATTTAATTCAAGGACTTGGTTATATGGTTATTGGAACACTGAAAGAGCAAAAAGTAGCAGGCAGTAAGAACCCAGAGACTACTCATTTCAGGAAGCAACCACCATCACAGATGGGAGGGCAACAGGAAAGAAGGGGTGTTGCTAGAGGCTGTGCGGTCACAGGAATGCTCCCCAGGACGTCGATGTGCCAACAGCCAAGGCTAGAACCCTCAGCTGGCACCTTGTGACTGATACCCAAAACCATGGAGGAATCGCCACATGGTCATTGCTGGACAAATCATTCCAATAGAACTTACTCTACTGCTAAAGAAAAATGGTTTATGAAAACAAACTCGTTTACAACAGCTGAAAGCCTTGTTATGCTAATGAAAGATCATTTCTATGCAATCATTAAAACCAGTACCTTAAGGATATATACTAGGCAAAACTTTGTAGCCTGGTTCTAATTGCTGCATACAGTTAAAAGTAATCAAAAGCCATTTCTTCAAAAATATTCTGTAATTAAGATGGCTCATCAGTCATATTTGACTTTTTCCCTATCCCAACTTGTCCAAATTAGTAAAGTTCTTACCAAGAGCAATGAATCAAACCCATTATAATTACCCTGACTGTGTTCAGCCTCATCCATCATAGGTCTGTAATCATTTGACCTATAATTGCTTTAATCATTGCCTCAGGCTATAGTAACAAGAATTGCTGCTATTTATTATGAGTTGATTATGTACCAGGTAAGTTATAAAAATTTCATTTGATTATTGCACCTTATCTGGGAAGTATTATTCCCATTTTAGAGATGAATAAGCATTTCTGAAAATATCCATCACTCACTTTCATAGAGATCTTTTTTGGGAGTTACTTTATGATTTCTAGTACTTATCTCTGTTCTTTATGCTGTTACAGAGATTAGTGGAATTATCTAAAAAATAACCCCCCCAAAAAAAAACCACATAGCAATAAAACTATCCAAAATAGAGCATATGGTGATTTTTATTGTAGTTGTGATAGCATCTGTGTGTTCAGTTGCTTCAATAATGTCCAATTCTTTGCAACCCCATGGATTGCATCTTGCCAGGCTCATCTGTCCACGGGATTTCCCAGGCAAGAATACTGGAGTGGGTTGACATTTCCTCCTCCAGGGGATCCTCCCCATCCAGAGACTGAACCCACGTCTCCTGCATTGGCAGCCTAGTTCTTTACCACTGGGGCCACCACCTGTGTCTGCTAATTCCATTCCCTCAACACTTTCTACTCTGTGTCTACTCATGAATTTTTCTTCTGGTTATAGGTCTTATTTTCCTACTTCTTTGAATGTCTGGTATTTTGGGTTGAATTTTGTTCCCAGTAAGAAAAGTTGAAGTCCTAACCTCTGGCTAGCTCCCCAGGTGGCGCTAGTGGTAAAGAAGCCGCTTGCCAATGCAGGAGACAAGAGACATGGGTTGGATCTTCCCTGGGTTGGGAAAATCCCTTGGAGGAGGGCATGGCAATCTACTCCAATATTCTTGCCTGAAGAGTTCACACGGACAGAGGAGCCAGGCAGCCTACAGTCTATAGGATCACGAAGAGTCGGACAGGGCTGAAGAGGCTTAGCACGTAACACCTGGTACTTCAGAGTGTGATCTTATTTAGAAATAGGGTGGTTGTGGGTGTAATTATTTACAATAAGGTCATACTGGATGTGGGTGGACCCATAATCCAATATGACTGGTGTCCTTAAAAGAGGACAGGGCAGAAACTCACAAGGAGAGCCCCACATGACAGAAGCAGAAGCTGGTATTCTGCAGTTGAAAGCCAAGGAGTGCCAAGGGTGGACAGCCACCACCAGAAGCTAGGAAGTGGCAAGAAGGGGACTCTGCCCAGAGTCCTAGAGGGAGGACTGTCCTACAGAGCCCTTGGTTTCATCCTTCTAGCCTCTAAGACTGTTACAGAATCCATTTCTGTTGCTGTAAGCCACCTACTTTGCATTTCTTTGTTACGGCATCCCTGGGAAACCAACACACTTGCCAATTTGGATTGCGTGCTGGATACTGTGAGTTCTGAATGTTTGGGTACTGGATTTAAGGAGTATTGGACTTGGTTCCAGCATGCAATTAAACTATTTTAGGAACAGTCTCATCTTGGTGAAACTTGTTTTTTTTAAACTTTATTTTATTTATTATTATTACTTTTTTTTTTTTTTTTTGCCACGCCATGTGGCTTGCAGGATCTTAGTTTCCCAACCAGAGATCAAACCTGGCAGTGGATATGCCAAATCTTAACCACTGGACTGCTAAGGAACTCCTGAAACTTGTTTTCAAAGTTTTAGTCTAGTGCTAACACCCTTCTTTGCCCTCTACTCAATGCCCAAGTCTTACAAGGCTTCCCCACTCTGGCTGATAGGACCATGAACTATTTCTAGCCCAGCGTGAGCTCTGGGAAATATTTGACCTATTGCTGTCAATGGACTTTCCCCAGCCTCAGGGAGTTTCTTCTCACATTTCTGCAGGTCAGGACTCAGCCAACCACTGGAGAGGACCTATCTGCCCATCTCAGGAATTCTCCAGGTCACACTCTTCTCTGGTCTTCTCTCCCACAAATTCTAGGTACTTTCTCTCTCAAAATTCTGATTTTTATCTTCTCAACTCAACCAGACCTCTGGGCTCTGCAACCTGGAAACTGCCTTTGGGCAGTACACTGAGCTGATTGTGGAGTTCATTTTACTGATTTGACTGTTCTTTTCGCAAATATCACAGTCCTGCACTGCCCTTAGCCAATTCATGGGAGTCTTTGTTTCACATATTTTATCTGATTTTCTGGTTTGTTTTTTTTTAATGTTGAAGATTGAATCCAGTCCCTATTACAACATCATGGCTGGAAGGAAAGTATGCTATTCGTTTTTTTAAGTAAACAAGAATATGGTGTTTTCAAGTTTCTTTTTCCCTCCCCTTCTTAGGAACTAGAATGCACATCCCATGTCAATACTTCATACAGATGTGAAACATATCACATATCATTTTGGCACCAGTAAGTTTGCTGTGAAGCCTCCAAGAAAGAGAAAACTAAAGAGTAAATCAGAGCCTGGCAGATCAGACCCAAGGAACCCCAATCTCAATAAACATCTTAAGTTACTGAAGACTGTAAGAGGCAAATATAACAGAAACCTCATTTTGCTTTCTGAATTATTTCATGAGCCAAGCAGATGGCAGGCTTCCTCACTAGTCAACAAGTGCAAACCCTGTGATTGCATCTTTGAGACAATCTTACCTCGGCACCACGTGGGGCCAGGCAAAATGGGAAGCTGGGGGAGACAGAAAACGCTCAGACGACAAGTGAAAGCAGATGTCTTGTGTGGTGTATTGTGTGACCATCAGAAACTAGGAAATTGACATAAGAGTAAATTGGCCAAAAAGCAACCCTCTATACTAAACACATGCTAAATCATAGAGAGTTTATAAATATGCCAAACTCTGTATTTTTATAGCAATTCACAAATTATAAGATATTCTCACTTTTTTTTTTCAAACCTACTCTATGCAGTCTTCTGTTTCACACCTGATGAAAATTCCATTTTCCAGATATTCAGGCCAAATGCCCAGGTCAGTACTGGCCCTTTTCCTCTCACACACCTCCCATCCAGTTCAATCCATTAAATCAAATAAGTTCTAACTATAAAATAGATCAAGACATAACCACGCTTTAGTACCCACTGTCTGAGTAACTCTCCACTCTTTCTGGATTATTACAATAGCCTCCTAACTAGTGAACCTGCTGCCAACCCAGCCTTTCAAGACTTTTCAATCCAACAATCGAAATGGCCCTAATATAAATCAGATTATGTCACTTCCCTGCTCAAAACCCAGTGATGGCTCCCGATTTCTCTCAGAGGAAAAGATAAAAATCCCTACAATAGTCTATAAGATCCCATAGGAGCCAGCTACCCTGCCTTGTTCTCCCTGCCCTCATCTACCTTTACTTCTTTCCATAATTGCATCTCTAGCATTCTATCTAATCATGTTATGCCCAAATGCAACCTAGCTTAGCAAACCAGCAGCCTTGACTGATAAATGATGCATATGCCCTCAGCTAATGCATCTGGTGAGGGCAGGTTTCCATACTGTTACTACTTACCTTGGGCTTCCCAGGTTGTGCTAGTGGTAAAGAATCCACCTACCAATGAAGGAGATGCAAGAGACTCAGGTTCGGGTTGGGAAGATCCCCTGGAGTAGGAAATGACAGCCTGCTCCAGGATTCCTGCCTGGAGAATCCTACGGACAGCCTGGTTGGTTATAGTCAAGCAGCTGAGCACACACATGACCTACTTAGCCAACAAGGTCAAACACAACTCTCCTTTGTGGTTGATAGCAATCATCTGTAGAGCAACGTGAAGTGGATGAGGGTGAATTGGTGTCCCACACTTGCTATTTAGGTTATAACAAAAGCAAGACTAACGTGCACCTAGGTATGGATTGAGCAAACAGTCATTAGCAAGCAGCACACACAGCTCTGATTGCCCGTGTAAATTCGGAGAGCTTCTAGCTCCCTGGGTCCCTTAAAGTTACCTGGCAAGCTCCCTGAAGGCAGACACAACATTTCAGAGGCAGTATTCTGTTAGGGTTTTTTGACATCACCAAGCAAGCAGAACCCTAGGAAGCCAATGGACAGAGGATCACGTGGGGAATGAGCCTGGGGTGCCTTCCCTATGGACATAGACCATAGGCCTTCCCTGGTCTTTATACTTGGTATACAGAGGTATAACCAGTTCTCTTAACCACCTCAAAGTTTACAAAGAAGAGCCCATTTCTAAGATACACTGTATAGCCAACGGGTCCCCATTTTTATCAATAGCATAGTTCTGACATTCAGTTTTAGCAGTCTATCTAACTACCAAGAATAATTAGATTAAAAAAAACAACAAGAGTACTTGGTTTTCTCAAGATACCATTAACACTTACAGTAACCACATTTAATATGGGACTGCTGTAGTCTAGAAGCTGATTACCCCTGATATGTGGATTCTCCATGGGGCAAATCTCTACCCCTAGATTTAAAACTTGTGTTAACTAGCATATACTCATTTCACATTATCTGCAGAGAATATATTAAAGTAGATTGCAGATCTTGTAGCACATGGCAATGGCTTCACAGGCCTCTCCACTGACACAGTTTGGTGTCTACTATTTTCACTATAGCAAGCCCCGCGGCAGAGTAGGTTTTATTTTCCTTTTCTCCCCCCACAGCCACAACTGTTGATCAATTCCTGGCATCATATAACATGTCTGTAGGAGAAACTGAAAATCCAATCAAAGAATTGGAAAACAGGTATGTCATGTCAAAATGTCATTAAGTGTGGGTAACTGTCCCCTTCTCACCAAAAACTTATGTATTTGGAAAGAAGTGGTGGAAGAAAAATGGCCTTTCTGTAAAATCAGAAAATTTGTAAGCTAGAACATATAGTGTAAATGCAATGAGTCCTATATGTCAATCATCTTTATTCTTTTTAAATGCTTTTTAAAAATCCTTTGTAACTTGAATGATTCTGTTGTTAATGTAGGATAATTGACTTTTCTGTCTGAAAAGGCAATAATGTGTTTCTAGCAAAAGTGCTAGATTAAAAATATTCTTTTCATTATATGCCAATATTTTTCATTTTTATGTTTGCTAACATGTCTGAGCAAATAGAAACATCAGATAATTTAGATGTGAATTTCAATGTAAAAATTATTCATTGAATATGACTCAAGAATATTTCCTACAGAAAGCTCTGCCAAACACTATCAGTCTAAAAATGATTGCTCTATCAAACCATGCATCACTCACGGAGAGCTGTGAAGGAAAATCTTTCTTGGTTTTTTTATTGAGTTTAGCCAAATAGCACGTCCAATGTTTATGTCCTTTAGATTATAAATTCTCTAAAATTAACTATTTAAAAAGAAATCTTGAATTTTTATAGAAAGCCAGCTCCCTGGTTTTTTTTCAAATTTTCAGTTATTGATGAACAGAAAACTCATGTTGATTCTGGTAGCACCAAAGTCAGGTTAAGAGGAGGCATGATTTGGGCCGGGCCTTAGAGAATTGCTGGCATTGGGCTTACAGCTCATGCCTTTTCAGGTTCGCCATACAGACCAGAAGGAGCGCTTGTCAGGCTGAGAGGGAGGCCAGCAGCGGAGGAGGAGAGTGAGGAGAGAGGGAGTAAATGAGGAAAATCAGCTTGGCAAGGCGCATGATCAAAGGAGCAAACGAAGCACTGGTTTAGGATACAATCACAGCAGAGGCCCCAAGATAGAAGAAACACTGGACTGATCAATAAGTTCTTTTGGGTTTTTAATGGGAAAAGCCCAACAAACTTTTTGGCCAACCCAGGATTAGACTTTGCCAAGTTGATCTAGCATTTTGCAAGACAAAATTTAAAAAAAAAAAAAAAAGTGGCTATTTCCATTTTAACATAGATGTGACTTGTATCCCTTATAGATGAGTGAAGCTTTATTTTGAATTATGTCAGGTGAGAGATGGGTGGAGGGGCTGGCATCATTATCTCCTTAGTCCTGGGGCTTCTAAATGTCTTATTTGGACTCCAAATGGTGCTCTGGAGGAGAAAACCTGGAGTGTTCAATTGTTTCCAACTCTTTGCGACCCCATGGACTGTAGCCCACCAGGCTCCTCTGTCCATAGAATTCTCCAGGCAAGAATACTGAAGTGGATTGCCATTCCCTTCTCCAAAAAACTGGAGAAGTAACAGGAAACAAGACACTGGCCGCGCAAGGGAAGGGAATTCCCAGCTGGCTCAATGGTAAAGAATTCGACTGCCAATGCAGGAGATGCAAGATACTCGTGTTCAATCTCTGGGCTGGGAAGATCCCCTGCAGAAGGGAATAACAACCCACTCCAGTGTTCTTGCCTGAAGAATCCCATAGACAGAGGAGCCTGGGGGGCTACAGGAGGTTGCAAAAGGGCTGGACATGACTGAGCACACACGCATTAGTACAGGGCAGGGGAAGGAGCCAGCATTTTGAAGATGAACCAGCAGCGACACGTGGCAGAGGAGAGCACAGAAGGGGCACACAGCTGCGAGGTGGCAGGGACTGCCAGGAGGACTAGCCCGGGGGGTTTTGAGAAACAGTTCACGGATCAACCAAAAGGGTGTTCAAGGTGGCATAATCCACTTTCATTCTATTTTTGTATGGAAAAATTATCCTATTTCTGCAGATTAAATGTAGCTAGTCTGTTACTACTCTTTATCAAATATTCTGTAGAGAATTCCCCGGACTGTATAGCCCATGGCGTGGCAAAGAGTCGGACCCGACTAGGCGACTTCCACTTCATGTCACTTCATTCCTTGTAATAACATCAAATCTTATAAAACATACATATATGTGTATATATACATGCATGCATGTTTATCTGTACACATATATACATTGAGAGAAAGAACTGATTCAGTTCCTCAGATGATTAATGGCAGTGTGCCTTTTTAAAGTGGGTGTGAGATGATAGTTCACACAGTACATGACTCACTCATTTAAAATGAGTGCTTTTTCATTATTAGAGAAATGCAAATCAAAACCACAATGAGGTACCATTACACGCCAGTCAGGATGGCTGCTATCCAAAAGTCTACAAGCAATAAATGCTGGAGAGGGTGTGGAGAAAAGGGAACCCTCTTACACTGTTGGTGGGAATGCAAACTAGTACAGCCACTATGGAGAACAGTTGGAGATTCCTTTAAAAACTGGAAATAGAACTGCCATATGACCCAGCAATCCCACTTCTGGGCATACACACTGAGGAAACCAGATCTGAAAGAGACACGTGCACCCCAGTGTTCATCACAGCACTGTTTATAATAGCCAGGACATGGAAGCAACCTAGATGCCCATCAGCAGATGAATGGATAAGGAAGCTGTGGTACATATACACCATGGAATATTACTCAGCCGTTAAAAAGAATTCATTTGAATCAGTTCTAATGAGATGGATGAAACTGGAGCCCATTATACAGAGTGAAGTAAGCCAGAAAGATAAAGAACATTACAGCATACTAACACATATATATGGGATTTAGAAAGATGGTAATGATAACCCTATATGCAAAACAGAAAAAGAGACACAGAAGTACAGAACAGACTTTTGAACTCTGTGGGAGAAGGTGAGGGTGGGATGTTTCGAAAGAACAGCATGTATATTATCTATGGTGAAACAGGTCACCAGCCCAGGTGGGATGCATGAGTCAAGTGCTCGGGCCTGGTGCACCGGGAAGACCCAGAGGAATCGGGTGGAGAGGGAGGTGGGAGGGGGGATCGGGATGGGGAATACGTGTAACTCTATGGCTGATTCATGTTAATGTATGACAAAACCCACTGAAATGTTGTGAAGTAATTGGCCTCCAACTAATAAAATTTAAAAAATAAATAAATAAAATAAAAAATAAAATGAGTGCTTTTTAGTATATTTACAGATATGTTCAACCATCACCACAGTCAATTTTAGGACATTTTTCTCACCTTTAGCTCTCACCCCCTACCTCTCCAGGACACTCCCAGCTCTAGGCAACCACTAATCTACTCTCTGTTCTACCACTCTCTATTATATGAATGGAGTCATATGATACATGGTGTCTTAAAAATTGGCTTTGTTCATTTATAATGGTTTCAACGTTCATATAAGTCATAGCATGTGTCACTACTTCATTCCTTCTTATGGCTAAATAATATTTCACTGTATACAGGTATATTCCACATAGTTTTTTATCCATTCGTCAATTGACGGACATTAGGACTTTTTCCATCTTTTGGCTATTAAGAATAATATTGCAATAAACATTTGTGTGCAAGTTTTTCTGTAGACATGTTCTCATTTATTCTGGATTTATACCTAGAAGTTCTCGGTCACATGGTCACTCTATGTTCAGTCATTTGAGGAACATTTCCACCTTTTGACATCCCACTGTGAATGAGGGTTCTGATTTCTCTAAGTCCTCATCAACACTGGTTATTATTTGATTTTTCATTCAAGTCATACTAGTGGGTATAGTGGTGGTGTAGTGGTACCTCTTGGTGATTTTCACTTGCATATCCCTAAGGACTAACGACATCAAGCATGTCTTCAAACGCTTATTGGCCATTTATACATCTTCCTTGAAGAAATGTCTATTCAGCTCCTTTGCCCAGTTTTAATTAGGTTATTTGTTTTTTATTATTAAATTTTAAGAGCTCTTTATTTTAGACACTGGATTCTTATCCGATGTGTGATTTGCAAATATTTTCTCTCATCCTGAAAGACTTTTCACGTTCTGGATGGTGTCCTTTGAAGCAAATTTGATTTTAATTTTGATGAAGAACCGTTTGTCTATTTCTTGTTCGGTTGCTTCTGTTTTCAGTATCTTATCTATGAAGTCTTTGCCAAATTCAAGGCTATGAAAGGTTACCCCTATGTTTTCTCCTGAGAGTTTTGTAGTGTTAGCCCTTACATTTAGTTCTTTGACTCATTTTGAGTTAATAGTGTGTGTGGTGTGATGTAAGGGTTCAACTTCATTATTGTACATGTGGCGCACCAGTTGTCACAGAACCATTTATTGGAAAGACTTTTATGCCCACATTGGATGGTTCTGGTGACTTTCTCAAAACTCAGTTAAGCAGAGATGTACAGGTTTATTTCTCGACTCTCAGTTCTATTCCGGGATCTAACCTTGTTCCGTACTACCCTGTCATGATTACCATTGTTTAGTAGTAAGTTTGAAATTGGGAAATGTGAGTCCTCCAAATCTGTTCTTCTTTTTCAATATTGCTTTGGCTAATCCAGGTCCCTTACGATCCCATATGAACTTCAGAATCACCTTCCCAATTTCGACAATGATGTCAACTTCTTGCTTAAAAAAAGTAAGTAGCTAATAAAATACATTTCATCCAAGCCTTGAAAGATAATTTAAATTTAGGCATACCCACCAGACAGAACAGATTACCTTTTATTTCTGGCAAGAGCCCACAAGAAAATGGAAAATGTTTTTTAATTTCAGCCAAGCAGATTCAGCACTATCACAAAATTCAATCATGTCTTCCTGGAGAGGGAATTAACTTTTAAACAAACGAGGAAACATGTTCAGATCCTGGGGTTCAAGGTCAATGGGAATCATTTCTACTACTTTAATGAGTAGATATCCATCCCCTCTCCAGTGCCCTGACTCCAATCTTCCCTCAAAAGTCTAGTACAGATAGAGCAGATGTGTCTTTTAAAAATGCCCATTCCCCTTGCTGATGGGCAGAGAACCTCTGAAGCATATTGTTTTTTTCAAGTTGAAGGAACTTAACATTTCTAGGAGAGAACACTGAGCTTTGAGGAAGCTGATAGTGTTGGCCTCTAACTGGGCTGATTTATGTCCATTTTGTATGAATATTTATGACACTTGGGTAAAATGTTAGCTTGTCCTAAAAGAAAGATCTCTAAACACTAAAATAATTTTTCCCAACTCATATATTCAGAAATACCTAGAAATACTAAACTCTAAAATACCTTAACACACCTTGGAATTTTTTTAATCAATGAAACGTTCAAATGTGTTCTCTTGCCACCCTTTTTGAATGATATACTTCCTCAAAAGATGTAACTAGTCAATATATTCACAAACCAGTAAGAATAAAAGCCTGTCACCCACTCAATCAAAGCCACAAACATAAATGGTTCCGTTCATTGTTTCTATTCTTTCCCTCTAAATTCTTATTCTAAGAATGTATTTAGGAAGTGAACTTTATTATTGGAGCTTCACAATCACTTTTATTTTTTTTGCTTCCAGGAAGATAAAAATGTAAGATCTTTCCTTTTCATAGGGATATTTTTCTGCCAATAAGTGTAAAACTCATTTGACTTTTTCCCAAAGGAACAATACTTTAGTGGGATATAGTCTCCTTCAGAGACTGGGAATTTATAACCAAATAGTGTGGCCATGAATTACTCTGAGCCTTTTAAATTAAGAGCTTTATCTGACAAGACCAAAGGATAGAAGTTTAAGTCTGCAAAAAAAAAAAGTTGGACAGACTTGGTCTGAGTTTTGGAGATGTTATTCTTTAATTATATTATTTGGAGTCAAGTTAATCTGGCTCAATTTCTTCATCTTTACAAATAGGAAAAAAAAGGTTCATCAGATACCCAATTATATAAGAAAAGAAAAAGAGAACTGTGTAGACTTTAACCCCCATTAAGACTACAAAATATGCCCACAATATTCATGTATTTTTAATGCAAACTGCCTCATATACTTTGAATTATACAGATAATGCAAAAAAAGTTCAATTCTGCCTAAAGTCTGACTTAAAATCAATATTTTAATTTTACTTGTCTTTTAAAACCTAGATATAATTTGGGGAAGTTATTTGAATTATCCCGTGTCACTACAAAAGATTTAGGGGAGATTATGCTGCAGAATTTTCTTCTCTTCAGGGGCCAGAGATCACTCACATCATGTTTGTATGCAAGAGTTTAGTCACTCCGTCGTGTCCGACTCTTTGTGACCCCGCGGACTGTATTCCACCAGGCTCCTCGTCCATGGGATCTCCCAGGCAAGAATACTGGAGCGGGTTGCTATTTCCTTCTCCAGGGGACCTTCCCAACGCACGGATCGAGTCTGTGTCTCCTGCATCTCCTTCGTTGGCAGTCGGATTCTTAAATCACTGAGCCACCTGGGAAGCCAGTAACTTTAAGCCGTTTCCAAAAAATGACATGCATTCTCACTTACTGCCACTAGATGGCAGACCGCTACACAACTAAGTCAAGGAAATTGTGGAAGGGAGGAAGTGAATCTGGGTTAAAATAAGCCTTGTCAAATCAACATATCCACGACTTTGAAATGAAGGAAGATGGAGAGTACCTGGAAACCCATTATCTTTTTGACAGTTAGAAAATAATAAGGGAAATTAACCATTTAGCCATTGTATTATTTTCCTAGTGAACCACAAACCACAACGAAAATGCATTACCTCACAGTTGTGGAGGCTAGACGTTAGCAGCTAAGCTGTTGGCACATTTGGTTCCTTCTTGAGACTCTGAGGAAGAATCTGCTCCAACATCTCCTAGCTTCCGGTGGCTGTCAGCAACCCCTGGCTCTGCTTGGCCTGGAGATGCCCCTCCCATCTCTGCCTCGGTCTTCACGTGCCTCCTCTGCGTGTCTCTCTGTCCCCACGTGGCCCCCTCCAAGGACACCAGTCATTGGATTCAGGGCCCACCCTAATTCAATATGACCTCATCTTAACTAACTGCATCTGCAAAGACCCTGTTTGCAGGGTCCAGGTGGACGTGGACTGTGGGGGACACACTGCAGCGCCCAAAGTGGGCAGCCAGGTTTGGAGGCGAGCTGTGAGGTGCACGGATAAGCCATGTCACCTGCTAAGCACCGCATCGCCACATCTTCATCTGATAAAAAGCAATATTAACAGTATGTGCCTCATGGTACGGTTGTAAGGATTCAGTGAGACCAATGCACTTGGTGCCTGGCAAAAACTACTCAAGAAATAGCAGCTGCTACTGATGCTATTGTTGTTATTGCCATTTGAAAATGGAGCCTCTCACCTTACGTTTCCGCCAGAGCCTGACATAAAGGGTTCTCTGGTCTGAGTCTGACGAAATGATGAAGAGGGCGAAGTGCATCTCCTAAAGGACCCAGTCTTGCTTCTCTACTGTTTCCTCTCTGGGAAAAGTGTCCACCTGTGTCTTGATTTTTTTTTTAATCCTGTATTTATTATCTTCCTGACTCTACTTTCCAAAAAGGATTTGTGATGACAATGTCCCTGTGTTCTCTTCCTGCTTCTAAATGTTCTAAATATTCTGGTTCTAAATGTTCCCAGGAATGGTCCAGACCTACAAGAGCTGAGGGCTCCGCAACATTTGAGTGAAGAGCAGCAACTGGTCAACCTCAAGCGGCACCAGCTTGGGACAGGTGGGCAGAGCAGCATCTGACTGCACAGAAACGGGGGCGGGGCTGGGGCTGGGCAGGACCAGAGAGTTTGTGACAAAATAATCACACTTGGGGCCCAAAGCCAGCAGCGAATCTGGTGGATCCATCACCATCAAAAGTGATGCTCCAGGGAGTAGCCCCCCAAGGCACTCAGGAGGAAAGGCATGTAGGGATGGCCTGAGTACCTGCCAGCCACAAGGAGAAAAGCTTTCAGGCAGAAGATGGCACCAAAGAAGGAGGGGGGGAGGAGGCGATGTCTGCTTCCCAGGGACCCCGTCTCAGTGGACTCTGAGAACCCCCACTGAGTCCCCAGGGTCCCCCATCTCTCATGCTCTGAAAGCAAAGCATCACAGCCACTGGAAGCCTGCTCCAGCTTCTGCATCCCCTCTCAGAGAAGGCTCTCCAATCTCACCAGCCAGAAGCAGGGCTCACTCTGCCAGTAAGATAGGCGGGTGGGCTGCAAACTGCTCACTGCAACCTCACAGGCTAGAGAGACAGCTAGCTAGCTCTCTGGCTTATACTTATTAGGAATCCCCCTTCTCATGACCTGATTACCTCCAAAGGCTCCATCTCCAAATACAATCATATTATAATTGGATTTTCATCCTATGAATTTTGGAGGGAACCCAAACATTTAGTCCACTGTGGACTTCTAGGCTCCAGAACCATACGAAAATAAATATGTATTGTTTAAGCCACCCAGTCTGAGGTATTTTCTTATGGCAGCCCAAGCCATTAAGGTGGGTCTCTACGGAAGGACCAGGCCCTGCCCCAGTTTAAGAAGCACTCTGGTCTTCCTGTAGAAGCTACACAGTATGGTGCCTGCAGAAGCAGGCCCTAGCATACACACACGCGCGCACACACACACACACATGCATACACAAGGTAAAAGATCTAATCTATAACTGTGGAATACTGAGCATCAGCCAAACAAAGCAAAATACCCCGAAAATGATGGTTCAGTGGTAAAGAATCCGCCTGCCGATGCAGGAGACGTGGGTTCAATCCCTGGGTCAGGAAGATCCCCTGGAGTAGGAAATGGCAACCCACTCCAGTATTCTTGCCTGGAGAATCCCATGGACAGAATAACCTGGCAGGCTACAGTCTATGGAGTCGCCAAGAGTCGGACACAACTTGGCGACTAAACAAGTCTTTGTAAGCCGTCCATATGGCCAGATCTCTTTCCAAAGAGGTTATTTAGGGACCCCACAAAGCAGGGCATTAAAGCAGTGTCTGGTGTAATGAAACATTACACAGAAATTACTCAGAAACATCACAGTGGTCGGTCACACTGTCCCCAAGTGATTAGCTTCCAAGCGTCTGTCTGGGTCCGTCCTTCCTGCTCACCTGCTTGCTGGCTGACCTTTACTCGGCTGCTTCCGCTTCAAGATCAACAGCCTTATCTCTGTGACCATGAGGCTTCCTGATTCCATTTATGCTTCACTTTAGAGATTTGGGAAATTAGAGCCACCATGAAACCAGATGTCTATCTTTTTAATTTTGCAGTAAAAGTCCTTTAACAAAATTATTGCTTATACCCCATGAAGAAGTAATTTTCTAAATTACTTCCTCCCATCAACATTTTTTTTTTTTACTATTTCCCCTGTCACCCAAAAAGCATGTATTATTAATATGTCTGCAAAAGGTGAATGAAGTCAAATATAAAAACATTTTAGACTCTTTGGTTATGAAATAAAGAGGTGTTGCCTGGTCCAACAGGTTCCCCAACACTGGGCCATAGGAAGTGATCCTGTGGTTAAAGCCCATGTGCTCAGAAGACTGGGAACATCCCCCACCCCCATCTGTTAGTAGTCATGGTGCTTTGGGTTTTTTTTCCTCTTTTAATAATTTTCCTTGTTTACTGATTGATTTTGGCTGTGCAGGGTCTGGGCTGCTGTGTGGGCTTTTCTCTCGCTGCAGAGAGCAGGGGCTTCCCTCTCGCTGTGGTACCCGGGCTTCCCACTGCAGTGGCTTCCCTTGCTGAGGAGCGCAGGCTCTAGGGCACGCAGCTTTCAGAGTTGGGGTACGGGGCTCAGTAGCTGTGGCTTCCGGGCTCTAGGGCACGGGCTCAATAGCCGAGCCCCACGTGCTTCCTTGCTCTAAGCATGTGGGATCCTCCTGGATTTGGAACTTGTGTTCGACATAGGGGTCGAACCTGCATCTCCTGCACTGGCAGCGGGATTCTTTACCACTAGGGAAGCCTGGTGCTTTGATTTTTAACCACTACTAAAAGCAGGTTTGTTTTCTGTTGAAATCCTCTGGATTGATTATTTCTATAATCCTGCATCCTTACAGGAATTTTGCATCATTGCTGAAGGGTTAGTTTGACAATTGGCTTGTGTGTTCCAAGTAGACACTGGTGCCAAAATAATTAACCTACCATTATATGAAGTTTAAAGGATGTCATTTGGGGCCTTGTAATGAAGGGTCTGTGACTCTCAAGCACAGTTTGGGGTACCCTTGGCATGCAGTTAAACCACAAAACTGGGGGGCTGGGGATCAGAATGACCTGTGCTGGCTTTAGGATATACAATAGGGATCCATGAACCCCAGTGGGATACAAAGCCCCCTGCATCGGAAGCCTTGGAATCTGGCCTCCCCTGGCCACTCACTGATCCAGCCAGATGACCGAGTTACAGAGTTTTTGGATAATTAATAAGTAAATAATAATTAAAATTAAAATAAACAAATGTTGTTACCTGTTTTTCAACTTATGCTGAAAATCTTATTTTTGACAACTTTTATTCAGTACTAAAAACACACAAAAATAACTTCTTAAAGAAAATTTAGCTCTTTATGCAGTAATAGATGGCCTAGAGAAAAATCAGACATGTTTGCTAATTAAAATTAAAACCTGTACCTCTGAACTCTACGCTGATCTATGTGGCTGTTTGGACTGCACTTCTTGCCCTGAACCACCAGGGGGCACGATTGCACTCTTTGGCAGAGAACAGAGCACGCTGTCGGGAGGGATTGTTTTCCGGTCGTTTGAGCAAAGGCCCAAAACCAAGAACAAAGGCACTAAAGATCCCTGCTTAGCTCGCAGCTGGAGCAGGACCTGCAGGCTTCCTGCGGGTTCCCCAAACCAACCTGAGCTCCAAGAGCACCCCCGCCCCGACTCAGGTTAGAAAAGAAGAGGGAGGGAGACAGGCTGTGCTGGCTCTCCCCAGGGTCCACTGTGGGGGCGAACCCCCAAGAGCCTCCCTCGTTAAGATGGGGTGTCTGCAAGAGAGAGAGGAGGGCAGTCCACACCATCGCCCATGTCTGCTTAGCCCCAGACGTGCTGATCCATCCCCCGCAGAGGGCAAGAGGTGAGGTCCAGCCTGGGCAGGAGCGCCGCGCACACCCCTCCGATGGCCCTGGCAAGGGTGCCGGGGCTCCCCGAGGATGGGGCGGCCACCTCAGCTGGGAGCCGGGCTCACGCTGCCTCGTCGACCCTCAGCCTAAGGTGTACCCGCTGGGCGGGGGGCATTGCCGGAAGCCAGCACAGGGGCCAGGGCTGGGCAGTCTCCGAGGGTCTGAGGGGTGGGGTGGGGTGCGCAGCAGGAGCTGGCTCTCCCAGGCCGGGTGGGAGCTCCAGGGTGGGGAGCCCTGCAGCCGCCACGCTCTCCAGGGCAACACTGAACCCCAGCCCCACGAGGACTGCGCCAGAAAGGACCGCCTGCACGAGCCGGAGGCTCCTCTGTCCCCGGGACTGGAGGGCCTGGCTGGGGCGTGGGGGGTGGGGGGGAGGTGTGAGGCTTGTAAAGGACAGACCATGCACACACACACACACACACACACACACACACACACACACCTAGGGCGTGGGGGGTGGGGGTGGGGGGGAGGTGTGAGGCCATGCTCCTCCCTACACACACACACACACACACACACACACACACACACACACACACACACACACACAGAGCCATCAAAATCAACAGGGATGACCTCTGGGGGCGGGTGGGGAAGAGAACTTCAAAAGGAGTTTGAACTTGAAATTTAAAAATGAGTGAAACTTAGTCAAATATGAAAATAAGATTGTGATAAAAATTGAAGTGACTAGAAAGTTAGTGGTCACCCTCGGAGCCGTGCAGTTATTAGCTTTTCACTGAGCTTGTTAGAGGGCGTCTGCTCTCTTTCCCACAAACTGGGATTTGCAGTGAACCAGATCACCCAACACATCCAACACAGAGAAAACCATACAAACACACACACACACACACACATGCACACAAATCAAGAGTTCAATGAACTAGTACAACAAACCTTAAAAATAATAAGAAAACTCATAACTCTTTTTGATGGTGGTGATAGTGGTTTAGTTGCTAAGCTATGTCTGACTCTTGCAACCCCATGGACTGTGGTCCACCAGGCTCCTGTGTCCATGGGATTTTCCAGGCAAGAATACTGAAGTGGGTTGCCATTTCCTCCTCCAGGGGATCTGCCTGACCCAGGGATCAAACCCCGGTCTACTGCACTGCAAGGGGAGTCTTTACCAACTGAACCACCAGGGGAGCTCATCCTTTTCAATAAATAGATATGAATTCAACTTTATGGCTAAAGATACACCCTAATTACAGACTATTTAGGCACTCAGAGTAGGTGTGGAGAGAAGATGAAATGATGCCAGCTCCCGTAGGGCAGGTCAGATGGAGGATCATTGCCAACCTGAGTCCCTACCTACAAAGTGTGGAACTTGGATTAGGCGGTCTCTAGCGTCCCCTGACTCTCTCTGATTTTATAATCTGATATATACATCTTCATTAGAGTGTAGTCTCTATTTCTAACATCCTTTTTAAAAGGGCATATCAAACCGCACACACCAAAACTTTCAACTCTATAAGGAAGGCGACGTGGGCTAGTGGGTAGGGAGGTTCCCAGGGTCTAGAGAGGAGGGCAGCCAGCTTTCTATTCCAGACAGACAGCACGCTCCCGCCGGTAACTTGCCAATGGTGGGAGCTCCGAAGTTGCTTCACAGGCAATTGCTAGGAACTGGGAACCCCAGAAAAACACAGTGACTTGCCCGTGTGCCTGGCTCGTTAATGAACATGGATGGCAGACTGGTTCTCAGAAGTATCTGTCCAGAGTTGAAAGTCCATCAGATTGACTCACATGTTACACAGGTTAGTGAGGACAGCGCCTCCCCAGAGAGGCTCCCCCGCCTCAATCTCGCTCAGGCCCTGTGAGGCCAAGAGCAGCCGCTTCCGTGGCCACTGCCCTGCCCTGGGTCGCCTCACTTCTTGGGTTTGTCTCCATTTCAGCTCCGGTCTCCCTATGCCTGCCGTGTCCCTCTCTCCCCCACTCTCCCTAACTCCATCCAAACTTAATCACATTCTCTGTAGCACTGTATAGTGGATAAAAATGCTTTTGCCTGAGAGCACGTTGCCTAAATTCCAGCTGAGTGCTATCTTAGGGGTCAACTCAATTTTGCAAACCAGTGTATTTAGGGGGAAGGGGGGACCTCCCCAAGGTGGCAGTTAAAGTGTTCGCCACCCAGTCACGTCTGGCTCTTTGCAACCCCGTGGACTGTAGCCCGCCAGGCTCCTCTGTCCATGGGGCTCTTGAGTCAAGAGTACTGGAGTGGGCTGCTATTCTCTTCTCCAGGGGATCTTCCCGACCCAGGGATCAGACCTGGGTCTCCCGCATTACAGGCAGATTCTCTACCATCTGAGCCACGAGGGAAGTCCCCAAGGTGGCAAGGCTAGTGTTAAAAACAAGACAACAGGTTCATTGTCTTATTGAGCCAAGCTTGGGTCTGCTAGCACGCCGTAAAGCCAATCCACCGCCACTGGCTGGTGGTGAAGAAAAAACAGTGTTCATTACGAGGCTCCCCATGGAGAGCCAGGCCCGGAGAACAGGCGGGGCAGCTGGTGGTCCAAAGACCCGAGCTCCTCAGTGGCTTTCAGGGAAACGCTTTGAGGGGCAAGGTGAGGAGAAGGCTGCAAGGTGCCTGATCAGCTCCTGAACTTCCTTCTGATTAGTTCGTGATAAGGTAATTGGGAATCAGTATTCTCAGCCTTGTGGTTCCAACTCTCTGGGGTCTAGGTGCTTATGGTCAGCATGCCAGTAACTTCTCCCACCCTGGTGGAGGATTTAGTATCTGCAAAACAACCCAAGGCTATGGCACAGGGTATTATCTATAGCCACTGCGTGCTCACTCAGCTGTGTCTGTTCTTTGTGACCCTGTGGACGGTAGCCCACCAGGCTCCTCTGTGCTTGGGGTTATCCACGCAAGAACATTGGGTTGGTTTGCTATTTCCTCCTCCAGGGAATCTTCCCCACCCAGAGATCAAACCCTATAGCACTTGAGGAGGAACTAAAAGCCTGTGACTTTGTTTCATGGCTCGACTATTATTATTTTGTCTTGCTTGACTGTTTTCCTTTGTTTCAGCATTTTCTCGCTTCTCTGATTAAATTTGTTTTTTGGGGGAAAGGTCTAGAAGACTAAAGCTTTTCTACAAACAACAGGCAGCTGAGGGACACAGGGGTCTGTCCCCAGGGAGGCCCACAGTGTCCTGCTCTATTTAGTTTATGTTAAGTCCTGCATCACCAAACCAAGGGTAATTACAGCTTGTTCAGTTTCAGCTGTCCCAGAAATGGAAGCTGAAACCAGTCAATCAGGAATCACCAGATCAGCACTAGTTAGGCAATCTGCCTGATAGATCTTGCCACCCCCTAAAGGAAAGTAAACTTGCAATAACAAACCAGCTTTTTTTGTGTGTGAGTCCCTTGTTCCTTCTCCCTTCTGCCTACAGAAATCTTAACACTATACAGCTTTTCTGAGCTCCTTTATATCTGCTAGGTGGGATGCTGCCCGACTCAAATTGATTTTTGTCGGAATAAACTCTTAAAATGTTTAATAATGCTCAGTTTATCTTTTAACACCGGTATATGATAGAGTTGACTATGTGTTCTCATTCTCTGTTTCCTATCTCTGTTCTCATTCTCTAAAACTGTGATTTAAAAAAAAAAGAAAGAAACTATGCTTCATTACAGAAAACAGTGTTTGTGCACTTAAAATGCAAATCACGTTAGTCATGGGTGCTTGATCTCACCAGTCACCTACTGATAATTTGCCCTCTGATGAGACGCTCACTGCTTTATTCTAATTTACTTACAGCCACGAGAAAGATCAGTGTTTGGGGTATTTTCCTATTGTGCTCTTCCCACTGACTCAAACAGTACCTGACACTTAAGAGGCTCAAGAAATAATAACTATATCAGTGATCAAGTCAACCAGTTTTTTTAAAAGTCAGTATCTACTCTTTTAGAGCTATAAACATAGCCAGAGGCATTCTTCCTTGTGAAAAGTTATTTTTAAGTAAAATAGAATGATTCTAAAAGGTTTAAACTTGATGAGAACTGTGATTTTTGTTAAAGATGCTATTTATCCTTTCTCTATTCTTCCCTCTTCCCCATGCCAGTGCTAACACTGCCCAAGAAAACCCTCTCCCAGTACCACTCTGGAGGTGAAGTGAGAATCTAAGAGTTGGTATATGCTGTGTAATGTACACATATATACATCTGCATGGACACACAAGTGTGAGTTACAGAGGGAGAGACAGGAGCAGGTGATAGACAGGCAAGAATGGGAAGGGGAGGGGAAAAGTCCAGGAAGCAGCCTGCCACTTCAAGAAGCTGATATAAAAGCATATACATTCAGGAAAGTGATATTCCCACCACCAATGAGACAGATTCCAGTGTGACAAGTAAGGACCTCAGCAAGCAGAACTGCTGGAAGCCATTGGTGGACTTTCTGAATCGTGCATTTTACAAAAAGCTGTCATGTGAAACCACTGCTTCCTGCATCTTTCTCTGCATATCACCCAAGCAATTATTCTAACGTTGCCACATAAATTGACTCGGAGGGCAAAATTTCTCAGAGCAGTGCATTGCTGATTCTCCATGAAGCCTAAACAAAAGCCTCTTGGCCTGAGAGATGTTTACAAAAATCATTTCTATAGCACAGGGTTCACTGAACTGAAAACAAATAAATCAGACTGAATTTTAAAATCACTTGATAAAAGTAAATGGATTCAAGTATAACCATGACTCTTCTATCCTAGTCATTCATTTGTTGGGTAAGATTCTATTTGGAACCAAGTTATTTACCTTTCATCCTTTTCCCCACCAATCCCACCTCCTTGATTGAAAAACAGTGATACGCAAGTGAGGAGAACTGTCCTCCTCCACCCTCTGATGAAGGGCGTGCTGGCCTATCCCTCCACGGACCACTGCTCTAGGAATTAAAGGCCACCACCCAATCCCTACACTACTGGTAAAGAACCCACTGCCAGTGCAGGAGATGTAAGAGACACAGGTTAGATCCCTGAGTCAGGAAGATCTCCTAGAGGAGGGCATGGCAACCCACTCCAGCACTCTTGCCTGGAAAATGCCGTGGACAGAGGAGCCTGGCAAGCTACAGTCCATAAGGTGGCAAAGAGCTGGACGCACTGAAGCGGATTCGCACACAGCGTGCATCCAGTCGCCGCAGAGTCTGCCCTTCCGGCAAGGCCACCTTGGAGAGTTGAGCTGAGCTTCGGGAGAATGCGATGAGATCGGCATTTTTTAGATCACTGAAATGTACGGTTACTATTTTGGAGCATTGTTTACAAAATGTTGGTAGAGCATCCATCAACTCCATTATCATAACAACCAATATTTACATAGCACTTTCTCAGAGGTGGTAAATCATTGGTCCAAATACCCAGTTTGGCCAGTTGCCAGGCATTTGTTGGGCCCAATGGGTATGTTTTTTTTATTTAAACTGTCGCCATTATTTAAAATTTGGGACACTTTACATTTCAAAAATGGATTTCCAGGACTTCCCTGGTGGCCCAGTGGATGGGAATCCACCTGCCAATGCAGGAGACATGGGTTCAATCCCTGATCCAGGAAGATTCCACATGCCTTGAGCAATTTGGGCCCTGTGCCACAGCCCTTAAAGCCTGCACACTCTGGGGCCCCCACATCACAACACCTGAGCCCGTGGTGCTGCAACTATTGAAGGCCATGTGCCTGGAGCCTGTGCTTTGCAACAAGAGAAGCCTATACACCATAAAAAAGAGTAGCCTCTGCTCCCCACAACTAGAGAAAACCTGCACGCAGCAATGAAGACCCAGCACAACCCAAACGATAAAAATACATAATTTGTTTAAATGTATTTCCATCTTCTCCTAAGAAATAATAAGATCTCCTACGTTTAGGACCATATTTCTTCATGGAACAAAATCTCTGGACTTGAGTGGCCGCTGATCTTTTCAGATAGAACCTGGTGCCTCGGATTCACCATGGTCCCCTCTACCTTCTGCTGCCTTACACACAGCCCATTACACTTCACTTAGATTATCTGCCTGAACCATTTGAATTTACGACATCTGCTTTTTACTCAACACAGTATTTCTGAAAAAGTTCTCTTTATTGCTAATTAGAAATCCATGTTGCTTTTTATTAGTCTATGAAACATCGTGGATTTATAATGTATCAGTTAAAAATATTTTCACAATGGGAGTCTTTAACATGTACCTTTCATCTTTAGACATATAACAGGAGATTGAATAGTATTTTTCTTCTTGTCTCAGAATTTTTGATTTAAGTCCCAATGCTGAGGGTAATGAATGATAATGTCCCCATATCCTAAAGAGAAGCTGTTGGATATATTTTGTCAGGATCGCTGAAAGATACAAAAGGTCACCCCCCAGGCCTTCATTCACCTCTGCGTCCTGTATGAGAAACAGAATAGCAATCCAGAAGGAAGACATTAAGGAGCCCTGAGGAGAGAGCTTTGGTTCTCCCCACTCTGTAACCAAGGGATGGAGAACTGGAAGAGCTCCTCTTGGGAGGTTAGAAGTGCCTTCGGGGAGGGGAGGCTGACAGCAGGCTGCTTATCTGGATACAGCCAAGCTGCAGAACCTCACAGGCTCACCCTTCCAAGGAGGAGCACAGGGAGGGAGCACCTAGGAGAACATGCCTCTTGAGTTGCAGACATGCATGAGTGGAGACTGGGGCCCACTACTCACCTAGAGATGCTTTCAGGCAAGAGGCGAATGAGGCTGAGCAAGAGATGGCAGGGCTGGAGTCACGGGCACTCTCCCCAATAATGCTCAGGTATCCCAGGGAGTCCTGAAGTAGGTGAGTTTCAAGACTGTTGTAATAGCTTCTTTTCCTTCACTTCGCTTTCTGAATAATCGAGTCTTCTCAAAGCTGCCTAGCATTCTGGTTTCATGATGTCATTTCCTAGGGTTGCATCTGCTTCAACTCCATTCCAGAGGAAAATGTGATGGGTCCCAGAATTTCAAGAAAGGGTCCTGAGATGCACTCTGTTACCCCAGCTAAGAGCACACTTCAGCCTTGAGCCAATGACTGTGGACACAAGACTTATCAAAAGGGTGAAGGTGGTGATGGCCTTAAGTTGTTCATCATCCTTCTCTGGAGCAGGATTTGAGCTTTGAGGGTAGGGACATTCAATGGAAGGAAAGAACTTGGAATCAGGGGATGAATTGGGTAGGAAACCCATATTTGTTCTCTAAAGAGGCAATTAAAGATATTTAAGTAGAGAGCGACATATCCAATCATGGATTTGAAGTCATTTTGGCTGCAGTGTGAGATTTTAAATGCAAGTAGGCAAGACTGGAATGGCTATCTTTCCTATAAATAAAGGTTTTGCTGTATTTGAAAGTAAAATCTTGGCCTTTAACATGTGCCTTGGTGCTTATATCAGAACTTGGAACAGTGAAGAAATGAAGGCAAATATTTCCTGACATTGCCAAACATCTTTAAATACCATTGATGTGTCCTCAACCTATAAAAACCACTCTTCTGAAAACCGTACTGTCAATATGGATGCATTTCCCATCTAAAAAGCACTGAAAATAAGTGTCAAAGGTCTACAAAAGTTTGACTTGTTTTCAAAAGAAATAAACATCGCAGCTCCTATTTGCAACTAAGTGCATACATATTCATACATATGCACTTACACACATACTCATTCATTCACGTGTACTTACACACACTGATAATCACACACATATTCACACATACATTCATGCAGTCACATATGCTGTGACACATATTTTCTCACTTACACACTTAAATATGTGAACACCAATGCAAAGAGCTCCGTAGGACCCAGAATAGAGGAAGGAAAATGATGAATATTTATTTGAGTCCAATTTTTAAAATCTTGCTGGTTTACTTTTGTATTTCAAGGAGAGAGGGGAGATGAGCCTGAGTTTGGGGATTCAGGCCTTGGAAATTTCCATCTTCATTATGTATTCTAACTGTCTGGGGAAAAGCACTTTTCACATTTCAGCTTTAGCCTGCTCAATCAGTGTGCAGCAGCTAGCATCTCTAAAAAAAAGGACATCACCAGCTTTTTTGGAATCCAAATGAGAAAAAACATTTCAAACATATTAATGCCACTATCTTAAAAGAGAAAAAGATGAGGGTGGTATCATGTTCCTAATAGAAATAATGGAGGTAAGTTTCAGTAGCATCTTTAGTACAGTCTAGGGAGACTTGAGACTCTTGAGAGTACCTAGGACTGCAAGGAATTAAACCAGTCAATCCTAAAGGAAACCAACCCTGAATATTCATTGGAAGGACCAATGCTGACGCTCTAATACTTTGGCCATCGGATGTGAAGAGCCAACTCATTAGAGAAGACCCTGATGCCAGGAAAGATAAAGGCAAGAGAAGAAGGGGACGACAGAGGGCGAGATGGTTGGATGGCATCACCGACTTGAAGGACATGAGTTTGAGCAAACTCGGGCAGATAGTGAAGGACAGGGAGGCCTGGTGTGCTGCAGTCCACGGGGTTGCAGAGAGTCGGACATGACTGCTGACACCAGCAGCAAAGGGAGACTTGGGGAGCTGTTTTAGCCCCAGTTCTCCCCCTGACCAGTGAGGAGAGGAGACTGGTTAAGTTCCTGGAACTTTTGAGTCTAGGCTTTTTATTAATTCAATTCTGGTAACAGAAGGTTTTTTTTTTTTTGGAAACTTTTGCAAGCTTAATTAGGTTATAGTGAGGTAGAGGTATAGTGAAGTATTTTCCTTGCAGCCTGATCTTAACCAGAGTCTGTCTCCCGGCAGTGATGTAGCTACACGTGCATCCCAGGGAAACTCGTTGCTGGCCTATCTGAAGCCCCTGACACGCTCTGTAGACCATCAGCACAATTTCAGGCCCCTCTCTCTGCTAGGTCTGGAGACTTTTCTCTGAGGGCTGCTTGCTCACTGACGGAGGACACAGGGCGGAAGAGAGGAACCTGCGGGATCATCTCCACGTACTGCGGTCCGAAGGGCGGCAGAGCAGGCGCTGTAGCAGCCTCTGTCCTCCAGACTGATGCAGCTAGCCCAGAGGACACGGCTCCGTGTAAACAAAGTCAGAATTTGTCAGTCTTGATTTTTTTTTTTTTTTTTTGGGGGGGGGGCACTGACCTGAATAAAATCTAGCAAGTTGGACATACTGATGTCATATCATAACAATATGACTCTGTTACAATTTTCATTCCAACCCTGGTGGGGGGGGGGGGGCGGGAACAGAGAAACAGGTAACCCATGTATGAGCTTAGGGTCCCTCCATCTTTACTAGTGGTCTTTCAGCCCCAACACTGAAGGTCTCCCCCTGGTTCCCAGGATGTTCCAGGAAAGCACTCTGTAATGGCAAAAAGGAAATCTCAAATCCTTTGTCCCTCTGTTCTCTTCAAAACCAAGAAATCCTAAATCCCTGTCCATTAGTACATAGTTTTTTGCCAGAAAAGCTGTTAGAGCAAACTGATTTATACACGGGTAGAAAGACAAAATAGAAACATATATATAATTTTTGTAAACACAAGCCAAGCACCTCTTCTAATGTTCAATAGAAGCAGCAGTAATTTACTCCAACTCTAGAGGAAAGAATTGCTGGGTAGGTCTTATCAAGAGGGAAAAGAAGTCACAGAAAACCAGGCCCACAGTCTACAGACCTAGTAGCATGCAACTCCACTGTAACTCAAGGGAAAGAATTAATATTTTGCCCTTTATGAGTCACTTTTTTCTGCTTTAACTCAGCTCCTCAGTGTTCAGTATGAGACTGGGGTTATTGTAATTCCCTGTTACCCACAGGATAAGGAAGTGGCCACAGCAGCGTGGCCCGCCAGCCTCATTGCTCTCCCGCAGTCTTTTTTTTTTTTTATAATTTTTATTGGACCATAGTTGATTTACAATGTTGGACCAGTTTCAGGTTACGACAGAGTGAATCAGTTATATATATACATATAGCCGCTCTTTTTTAGATTCATTTCCCTTTTAAGTCAATGGGACTCAACTACAGAGTATCGAGTAGAGTTTCCTATGCTATACAATAAGTCCTTATTAATTATCTATTTTATATTGTCACTGTTCAGTCATTCAGTCGTGTCCAACTCTTTGCAACCCCATGGACTGCAGCACGCCAGGCTTCCCTGACCTTCACTGTCTCCCAGAGTTTGCTCAAACTCCTGTCCATTGAGTTGCTCAGATGATAAAGAATCTGCCTGCAGTGCTGGAGACTTGGGTTTGATCCCTGGACTGGGAAGATCCCCTGGAGAAGGGAATAGCTACTCACTCCAGTGCTCTTGCCTGGAGAATCCCATAGATAGAAGTAGCCTGCCAGGCTACAGTCCAGGGGTAGGACATGACTGAGCGATGAACAGAAACAGCGGCATACTTTGTATATAGTGATGTATCTATGTCAATCCCATTCTCCAGTTTATCCCCCCTAGTGGCCATACGTTTGTCTTCTACCTCTGTGACTGTTTTATGAATAAGTTTGTTTGTACCACTTTTTAGATTTCACATAGAAGCCATGTCCTATTTGTCTTTCTCTGTCTGACTTACTTCGCTCCGTATGACACTCTCCGGGTCCATGCATGTTACTGCAAATGGCATTATTTCATTCCCTCCCACAGTCTTCATTCTGCAACCTGCCCTGAAGCGACGTGAAGTGAAAGTCGCTCAGTCGTGTCCAATTCTTTGCAACCCCATGGACTGTAGCCCACAGACAACTCTGTCCATGGGATTCTCCAGGCCAGAATACTGGAGTGGGTTGCCATTCCCTTCTCCAGGGAATCTTCCCAACCCAGGGATCGAACCCAGGTCTCCCACATTGCTGGTGGATTCATCTCTGTCTGAGCCACCAAGGAGACCCAGAATCTGCCCTACACTTTCTTTAATTTTCTGACATCATATTTTTCTATTAAAATAATACAAACTCATACAAGTTTGAGTTCTAAAAATATAGTGGAGCAAAACACATATGTACATTTTTCTTCTAGACTTTTATATTAAAAAAAAAAAAAGACTAGCTCCTTCCATAGAGACAATTACATTCCCTTATTTTTCTTTTAACTCTATAGTCTAAGTACCTCCCCATGATGTTAAAATCTCTCTGTAAACAACCTGTAAAAGAACGTGGTGTGACTATTTAGTGATACACCTGGACTTTTCCCTGCCATGCCCAGCATTTAAGTTGCTTTCGTTTTTCACTGTGATAACGTGTACTGATCAGGTTCACTCTATGCTTCTCTGCTGCCATCATCTTGTCACGTGCCTGTCACATATTTCCCTCCGTTCTCTGCCTGGTAAACTCCCGCCTGCCCTTCAAGTCGGTTCTGCCTGCTAACCTATTCTGTAGCTAACTGGGCTAGCTACTTAGTTACTCTGGGTTCAGTTCAGTCGCTCAGTTGTGTCCGACTCTTTGCGACCCCATGAATTGCAGCACGCCAGGCCTCCCTGTCCATCACCAACTCCCAGAGTTTACTCAAACTCATGTCCATTGAGTCCGTGATGCCATCCAGCCATCTCATCCTCTGTCTTCCCCTTCTCCTCCTGCCCCCAATCCCTCCCATCATCAGGGTCTTTTCCAATGAGTCAGCTCGTTGCATGAGGTGGCCAAAGTATTAGAGTTTCAGCTTCAGCATCAATCCTTCCAATGAACACCCAGGACTGATCTCCTTTAGGATGGATTATTTACTTTCTATTCTGGGTTTCTACATCACTCTGTATATCTCTGTTACAATATCACCCACATTATATGATATTAAGATGTTTGAGCATCTCTTCCACCAAAATGTGAGCCTCCTGTGTGTAGCGTCATGTATTTTTCATCTTTCTAACCATATCAGCTAGCATAATGTCTAGCATGCAGTAGGTGCTCAACAAACATGTTTGCTGAGTAAGAGAATTTCAGTCTTTTTAGCAGAGTCACTGAGGCCCAGAAGTGTTTTTTGTTTTTTTTTTCCTAAGAACTCTTCAATTGTAGCATTCAAAAAGTATGTCTATTCATTCTTTTTTCCATCTGTGCTAGTAGTCTGGTTGGTAGGAATAATTTCTATGGCTAAAGAGGATATTAAAAATTTTTTAAGTTCCTACCAAGTATGTGCCCAGAACTTTGTAAGGTTCACCACGGGACTCAAGGGGAGAAGTTGAAGCACTTTTCAAAGGGAAGTTAAAATGAGTGATAACTTTAAAAATGTGAATGTGAAAAGGATAATTTATAAACAACTTGCTTAAATGAAAGTCAGTTGGAATTTTCAAGGCAGGTTTTGCAGAAGAGGTAGATTTTTAGCAAGAACACAGATAATATGCTGTCTCCTCTCTCCCACCCCAACCTTCTTTATCAAGCTCTACCAACTCCATACCCATGTCTACATCTTTTCGGGGTTTAATTAGAACAAAAATTCTAGGATCCGGTGGTTCTTGTCTCTCTACTGAAGTGGGAGGAAAGTTTGCATTTCCTTTTCCTTCCTCTGTCTCCTCCCTTTATTACTTACATTGTCCTTATCTCTTCTTTTTGTAGAAGAAATGGCACAATGCCCACCACCAGAATACTCTTGCACCTACTATTATACACATTAATCTCTCTTAGTGGAAGTGCATTCCTGCATCCCTAAGATTTACATAGAGAGTAATGTGTCGGTAAGTAAAAATGATTCTTTTTTTCCTTGTATGAGAATTCACAGGTGGAGCACCTAATGAGTAAATGTATTATAAAGGCCATTCACACTAGGTTTTGGATGAGAATGTGCAAAATATGAACAGAAACACGATCCAGAGACTTCGGTAAGCATGAGTGAGGCATGCCATGGAGGTTAGGGTTTCTGCAGACTTTTCTCATCCTCACATTAAAATGCTATTTCTGTATTTTCCAGGGTCTAAGAAAATTTTACAGTTATGCCCTTCTTAGTGATGAAATGTGATTTGCCTTTACGCAAGAAGTAGTTATCAGTATTCATTTTGGTTACCAGTTTAGTGCTTTTATCACAAACTACATTTTTCCCCCTGAAATACAATAATTTTACTCTCTACTATCTCCATTAATATTTGTACAATTTTAAGAATGTTCCTCAAAATTCTTATGAAGAAATGAGATTGGCTAAATTCTATTTCCTGAAAATTCATACTAACAAAAATCATATAAACTAATCCCAATACCTCAGAATGTGGCTGTATTTGGAGACAGGGTCTTTAAAGAGGTAATTAAAGTTATATAAGGTCATTATGGTGGGTCCTGATCCAATCTGGGCTTCCCAGGTGGCTCAGTGGTAAAGGATCTGCCTGCCAATGCAGGAAATTCGGGTTTGATTCCTGGATCGGGAAGATCCCCTGGAGAAGGAAATGGCAACCCACTCCAGTATTCTTGCCTGGGAAATCCCATGGACAGAGGAGCCTGGAAGCCTACACTCCATGGGGTTGCAAAGAGTCCAACATGACTGAGCAACTCCACAACAACAAATCCAATCTGACTGGGGTCTGCATGAGAGATTAGGACACAGATACACACACACAGAGAAATACATGTGGGAACAGAGTAAAGACAACGATCCACAAGCTGAGAAGAGAGCCCTCAGAAGGCAGCAACCTTGTTGACAGATCTTTGACTTGTAGCTTCTAGACCTATGAGAAGACACATATCAGTTACTGAACTCAGCCCGTCTGCGGTGCTCTGTCGTGGAAGCCCTAGCAGACTCGTCAGGAGGCTTTCACTTCACTGCCATGAATCTGTAGATCCATAGCAAGAGAACCTGCTATTTGCGATTAACAAGATACACTAACAAGGTGTGAAATCTCATTTGTTTGCTTTGTTTTTAATACCCCACATAAAAGATGATGTTTTTAAAATTCAGATTTCTTACCTCTGAACCACGGACGTTTACCTATAATGTTTACTTGAATCCTTTCCAATTATACAAGCTGTTAACTAGCTTTAACATGGCTTTAGTTTTTGTTACATGTGTATGTGTGTGTTCAGTCATGTCTGACTTTTTGCGACCCCCAGGCACCTCTGTCCCTGAGATTCTCCAGGCAAGAATAGTGGAGTGGGTTGCCAAGCCCTCCTCCAAGGGATCTTCCCACCCAGAGGGTGGAACCCACATCTCCTGGGGTGGGGGGAGACAGAAGGGGAATCCTTTGTGTGCAGAGAGGCCTCTTGCTCGGGGCCCTCTGATGACTCACCTCCCTCAGTGGGAACAAAAGGGATTGTCTGTGTTTTGGCCACATGGTCGCCAGGGTTAGCTGTGGCTCTGTTGCAGAGATGAGTAGCTTCCCTGGGCAATGGCTTCCCAGCTCTGCCAACACTTCCCCTTCTCTCTGGCTTTCTCTGCACTGCTGTTCTCAGTTGAGGAGTTCCTGCTGCTCCACCACCTTCCACAGGCCTCAGGACCCAGCATCACCGACTGAGCTCACACTGGGTCCACTCAAGGAATCGGCTAGATTTCTCTGCCCAGGCTTTGCCCAGCTGATTTAACATGGTATTAAAGCAAATGTCCTGGGTCGGGAAGATCCACTGGAGAAGGAGTAGGCTACCCAGGCAAATGACTTCACTCAGCACTGTGTCTAGAGGGAAAGTAGATATTTCCCCCCAGTTTATTTAAACCAATGACAGCACAGGCAAAAAGGTATCCAACCCGTCCACAGAGACTAGTAAACATCACACCTAAAGACTCAAAGTTGCTAAAATAAATCACAGGCTGCCTTATTTTTTCAGTCACACCATATTCTCCATGCTCACATCTGTTTTCACAGACTCTCAGTGAAAAGCTCCAGAAAGAAGACCCACACCAGGGGCAGTTCACTTCTCTGGCCTGACACACACACATACACACACACACCCATCAACATGGGAAACAGCGCTGCCCACTCCACAGAAAGGAAATCTGTCAGAAGACCCACCACGATTATCTGTCTCAGGACTGTAAGCTGCAGACAGGTCCCAGTGACCTGCATCTTGGTAAAAGCCAAAGTAAATTTAAGTTCCTTGATTCATGGTTGGACTTGGGATTTAACCTCAAGAATTACGGTTAATTAAATAAGAAAATAATCCAAAGGAAAGAACGGTAGATCACAAATGTTTGTCGTTGCTGTTCACTCACTCAGCGGTGTCTGACTCTTTGTGACCCCGTGGACTGTGGCACACCAGGCTTCCCCATCCCTCACTGTCTCCCGGAGTTTGCGCAAATTCATGTCCATTGAATTTTAATAATACCGAAATAAACATTTACAAACGTTTATTTTGGCATTATTTGGGAAGTGGTATAACAACCCCCAAATAGGAAAGTTACTAAACAAAGCAAGATATGTGTGCTTTAGGATATTATAGACTGATTTCTGGAATCACATAAATCAATAACCTGGAGGAGGGTGTAGCAACCCACTCCAGTATTCTTATCTGGAGAATCCCCATGGACCGAGAAGCCTGATGGGCTACTGTCCATGGGGATACAAAGTTGGACACAACTGAAGCAACTTAGCATGCATGCATAAATCAATAAAATGGTATTACCTTAAAATAAATCAAAATATAGGAAGATTTGATAGAACTTCCCATGCATGTGCTAGGAATAAGGAGTTACTACACCCTACACCTCACTCACCGCCCTCCCACCACAAAGTGCAACCTTTTGAATGAACAGCCTTGTTATGTGAAAGCAGGGCTTGGGAAAGTCTGGGGCTGGTAGGTTGCAAGGCTCCCACAGGACCAGAAAAGCGTGGACCACATGGCAGCCAAAAGCATCTGGCCTCTGGGAGGAGCCCTGGGAACGTCAGGCGTGTAAGACACAGTGAGGGAAGGTGTGTGGTGACAGCGCACCACCATCTGTGCCACGTGTCATCCAAATGACCAGCTGGGCCTGTCAGGAGCTGTCCTCGATGCATGTATACAGCAAAGAGCAGCAAAGGAACCTGGTAAACAAAAGCCACTGGTTTGTTAGTTGGTTATGGACTCATTTTTTCCCTTTAGAATTTTTATTGGTGTCACTGAAGAGGAAATATTTCAAACATATTTCAGTAGACTTTTAAAGAGCGCACGTGCTGGCTGATAGAAACACTATGCATCGTATTTATTATCTGGATCAGAAAGCTTCTCAGGAGATGTGGAGAGAAGAGAACCCTCCTACACTGTCGGTGGGAGTGTAAGTTGTTGCACCCACTGTGGACAACAGTGGGCTTCCCCGGTGGCTCTGTGGTAAGGAATCTGCCTGAAATGCAGGAGCCACGGGAGCTGCAGGTTCAGTCTCTGGGTCCAGAAGATCCCCTGGAAGAGGGCATGGCCACTCACTCCAGTACTGTTGTCTAGAGAACCCCATGGACCGAGGAACCTGGCAGGCTACAGTCCACGGGATCGCAAAGAGTCTAACACAACTGAAGCAACCTAAGACAGCCCGTGGGTAACAGTATGGCAATTCCTCAAAGCCTAAAAGCAGACTTGCCTGATGATAGCAATCCCACTCCTGGGCATATATCCAGAAAAGAACTCTATTTCAAAAAATACACGCACCCCTATGTTCATAGAAACACTATTCACAACAGCCAAGACATGGAAGCAATCTAAACTGGCAGATGAGTGGGTAAAGAAGATGTGATACATATATACAGTGGAATACTACTCAGCCATAAAAAGAAGGAAATAATGCAATTTGTAGTGACATGGATAGACCTAGAGATCACAATACTAAGTAAGTCAGAAAGAGAAAGACAAATACCATAGGATATCACATATGTGGAATCTAAAATATAGCACAAACGAACTTATCTACAAAATGAAAACAGGCTCACAGACATAGAGATCACACTTGTGGTCGCCAAGGGGGGAACAGGATTGGGGGAGGGACAGGTTGGGAGTTTGGGATTAGCAGATGCAAACTATTACATAGAGAGTGGGTAAACAACTAGGTCCTACTATATAGCACAGGGAACTTCAGTATCCTGTGATAAACCATAATGGGCAAGAATATGAAAATATATGTGTGTGTGTATAGTTATATATAACTGAATCACTTTGCCGTACAGCAGAAATAACACAACACTCTTAAATCAGCTATGTCTCAATAAGATAAATTTAAAAAGAAAAGAAAGGGACTCCCAGAAGGAGGGACTTTTGAGACATTCAGTAGCCAGGAAAGAGTCCTGCTTTCATGTATCAACCCTCTTGACACCTCCTGCCTCCTTTTCTTTCAAGAAAAATGACCCCTCCACAGACATCTTGCCCTCACCCACTGCTGCTTTATGTCCCCTCGTCACTCCCCAGCCACACCACAGCCGGGATTTAACGCGGCCCCCCTTGTCGGATGCAAACAGCTGCTTTTCCTCGGGATACAGGACAGACTGTGTTTGGGGCAAGTTCCCTTCATAGCCGTCCTTTAGTGTCATTCATTTGGAGACGCCCAGGGTACACTTGGTGGTCATGAGGGTCAAAGGTTGCTTCCTACAACTTAAATAAGTCCCCTTCCCTTTAAAAAGTCTGACATGGAAACGAAGAGTAATTCAATTAAGTTTCTCTTGGGTTTGCTGCTAATAGCTGAACCCTGGGAGCATGATAATACTGCCAGAAGCATCATTGCCATAGAGCACTTGTTAATGATAATATTAATAAAATGCAAACAAATTATTCACTCAATAAATATCTACTGAGACCTGCAATGTGTAGTGACGGAGCTGGGGTGAGGATCCGGTGCTGACTCTGGGTGATGCCCTTTTCTCGGCTTAGGAAGACAGCAAAGCTTGCACTCTGCACATGTGCAGTCAGGTTGGGTGCCTAAAGTTCCCCATCTTCCTCAACCCTCCCTGGAGGCTGCAGTTCCCACAAACATCACCTGGCCCCCTACCCTGCCCCCATATGTGCGCCTACACTTCCATTTGGTTTTTATTTCCATATATTTAGCTACAAATAAAAAGCTTTCCTTTGGAGAAAGTGTTTCAGCAATTGTGTTGCCAACTTTGAACTTGTTTCTCTTAAGCCATCAGCCTTTCTCTGTTACCTACTGTGAAATTGACTAAAACACAGCTTGAAGTTGACAGGTTTTTGTATAGAGACTGGACATAGCATTAAAAATGTCTGAGATTTTTGTTCCCTCTTTTAACACATGGCATCTTCCAGAGCATCTATTTCTTCATATTATTATCATCATTGTTCACCAAAAGTTTTTGTTATCCAAAAAGATTATTCAGAACTAGTAACTGTATTCAACCAATTGTTCTCAAATAGAGCTCTCCTAGGGGAATGACTTATACCCTAGATGCAATATGAAAACTCTCTGTTGAAGAATAAAATACATTAAAAATAGATTCTTCAGATTTTCTTTGTTCACTGGAGTTTATTCAACCCGTAGCACATTTCTTGGTAAGAAATGGCAGGCTATTGACCCTCCTCTACTCAGAGACAAAAAATACAGGAGGGGACACAAAGCTTTAAAAATAGCATCTGTGACAGAAGCAGATGTATACCCGCATATTGTGTCTTATTCAACTCCATGTCCACCAAGCCAAACCCAATGCCTGGCTCAGAGCAGATGCTCAATAAGTGTTTGTCAAATAAACCCGTGAGAGAGAAGATCCTGTGATCTGTCATCAGCTCTTTGTTGGAAGAAGGGATGGTGGTCAGAGGGGTTCAGTCAATAGCCTTACCACATTTGTGATCATGGGCAGCTGAAGATAGCAGATGATCATATTTCAAAAGAAGCCCCCATGGCTCTACAGGGAAAGAACCCGTCTGCCAAGGCAGGAGATGTTGGAGACAGGAGTTTGATTCCTGGGTGGGGAAGATCCCCTGGAGGAGGAAATGGCAACCCACTCCAGTATTCTTGCCTGGAACATCCCGTGAACAGAGGAGCCTGGCGGGATGCAGTCCATGGGGCACCTCACCCTACGACCTGCACCTTGCAGAGTCAGCCTCGGGAGGCCTCTGTCTAGACGTGAGAACCCTCTGAAACTATGTCCACAGAAAGTGCTGGGTGCCCTCCAGAGCTTTAGAGGCCTGAGTCTCCCAGGACAGCCTCCAGAGTCCATTCTGCAGCTCTCATATCAGCACCCAGCAGCGCAGATGACTAGCAGCTTACCTGTACGCTTTGGCTTCCAAAACTAGGTCTCCAGCCAAACGGCTTTCCTGGAGCTCAAACCATTTCACATTTTCTCTTGAACATCAACCCAGAGGCACTGTATAGAAATGCCAAACTCAAGCCGTAGACTTTCCTCTGAACCACGCACGACATCATCTTGTGGGCCCCAATACCAGACCAATTCTTTGTGTTTGCCAAGGGTACCCCGTTCTCCTTCCATACTCAACTCCACATGTTTCCTCAACACCTCCACTTTGGTGAGTGGCATTTCCAGTGCCTGAGATCTCCTTGCACCTTTATCTTTCTTGGAAAACTGTTCATCCTTCAAGAACTCGCTCCGTATCACTCCCTTTCCTGACCTCTCCTCGCTCCTCTGGCGTGGAGTGAGCTTCCAGAGAGCTTTGTTCAGGGGTTCAACTAGTACTTGTCATTTATGTTAGTTGTCACCTCTTGACTGTGTCTGTCACACCCACCCCCACACCCCCCAAGAGTTCTCAAAGCCAAGTGAACCTCAAAATCATCTGGGGAACTTTTGAAACAGAAATTCCCAGGCCTCACACCTGGAGATTCAGACTCAATATGTCTGGGGTGGAACCCAGGGATGCTGAATCTCTAAAGGCTCCTGAGAAGGACTTCTCTGGTGATCCAGTGGTTAAGAATCTGCTTGCCAATGCGAGGGACACAGGTTCAATCCTGGTCCAGGAAGACACCATATGCTGCAGAGTAACTAAGCCCGAGGGCCACGACTGCTGAAGCCCTGTCACCCTAGGGCTCTACACCAAGAGAAGGCACGGCAGTGGGAAGCCCACACCCCGCGACTAGAGAGCAGCCCCCACTCTCTGCAACTAGAGACAGCCCGCATGTAGCAAAGAAGACCCAGTGCAGTCAAAACCAAATAAATCAAAAAAATTGTAAATAATAATAAAAGCTCCTGAGGGGATTCTGGAGCTCAGCCATGTGTGGGAACTTCATCCTAGGTGATAGCCCCTGTTTTTTTTTTCCCAAAGTGTTTATCCATTTCTTGTATCTGTTCTTCTAAACATTGTGAGGCGGGAGGTGAATTTTAAGATGCGGAATAAAGGCCTTAGGCACAGACAGCACACTGCACAATCGTTTTGCTAGAATACTATAAAGGAATAGCTCCAAAACCGCAGCCACTGCTGCCATAACATGCAACTTAGAGGACGGGATGTGTCAGGAGAAGTGCTCATTGCAACCAAGGAGGAACGTCTGTGAGAAGGTTACTCCAGGACGGTCCCCAGTGGACAAGCACACCCTTGATCCTGTATCCTTTCTTCTGCAGCAGGTGGCAGAGCATCAGTTTGCAGTAGCAGATCCATCTTTGGTGGGAACATGGGTGAGCAGATGAACAGATGTCCAATGGACACTGAAGGAAAGCAGGATGTTCTGAACCACTGAGAGACTGAGAGGGTCCTGAAAGAGAATCGCGAGTTAGTTCAGAGTCTGGAAATAGGTGGCAGAATTGAACCCCATATCCAGTTCCAGAGAGCCTTGGCTGCCCTGAGGTGTGGCCTGTGTGCTCAGCCACGTCTGATTCTTTTGCAGCCCTGTGGGCTGTAGCCCGCCAGGCTCCTCTGTCCATGAAATTCTCCAGGCAAGAATGCTGGAGTGGGTTGCCATGCGCTCCTCCAGAGGACCTTCCCGACCCAGAGATCCAACCTACGGCTCTTCAGTTTCCCACATTGACAGGCGGATTCTTTACCACAAGCGCCACCTGGGAAGCCCCACCCCGGGGAGGAAATTGCACCTAATTTCTGATAGATTCTCTCTTCTCCCTGTGCATTTCTTCCCCATCTCTCCCACTTCCTCAAAGACTTTTATAGACAGTAGCTTTTCCAGTCTTCCCCAAACCCATATCAAGTGTCTTCAAAGCCCAAGAGAATAACCTGGCTCAACACCAGGGACCTGTATGTGACCCGGAAATGGATCCAGCTGTCCAAAAGGTAGAAGAAGCTCTCTGAGTCCACCCTGGGCAGGGAAGCTGACCGAATTCAAAATACAATTTCAGAAAGGTGAGAAAAACGTTGAGTTGGAGATAAGAGTGACTGGTCCTCCCCCACAGAGGAAGGAGAATTGTCCCTCCCACGGCATCATCTCTATCAGAGACAGTCGATGCAGCTCCCCTGCATGGCTCCCCTGCCAGCCGGCAGCACTTGGAGCCCCTTGGGGACTCTGTTTAGGAGCCACTTAAATTCATAATTCAAATTCAAGAGCATTTTCAATGTAAAAAGAGTAATGCTTGATTTGATTTGATTGCCTTGGGCTTACAGGGGAAAGGGAAGTAGGGAGGGGAGAGAGCCTGCACTTCCCCCACGAGCAGGGACAGCTGCTGCTGGTGGGGAACATGCCCAGGGCATCGCTTTTCCATGTAATTACTCCCAGGCAGGAACATAAAAGCAATCCACATCTTCTCCCCAATCTACCAGCAACCTCCCCAGCCTTGCACCTCAGGAAACAAGGTCTTTGCCATTGGGCAACTTGACAGGCTGTCCCACAACAAACATCAGCTGTCACAGGCAGAGTGCAAGGAGAAGGAAAACCTCCAGGGCCAAGTAGAAGCAATCAGGAGAGTTCAAGTGTGCCCACCAAGGGACCTCCAGACCAGCATAAGGGAGCATCAGGGGGAGATGAGGGCCCAGCAGATGGCTCTCTGGGGTCTGCCTGTGGTTCAATGTCTGTGTTCACATGGAGAATTCATGGACTGTTTCTACACACAGATCTCACCTCGTTGGAAAAACAGTGGCAAGATGAGAGCAAAAATAGACACGTCTATGAAATTTGTTTTTCTATTTCTGACTTACGTTGTTGTATGGTAGAAGCCAACAGAATATTGGAAATTAAAGAGAAGAAAAAACTTTTTTTAAAAAATAGACACATCTAATCCAATAGCACTGAAATCTTCAACCAACATAAAGTAACATAAGAATCCTAGAACCGTCCAAAGGTCCCCAGCTGGTCTGCCCCCCAAACTCAAGTGGAGATGAAAGGAGGGTGAAAGTGCCCATGTGGGTGGAGAGCCTGGTCCCCTTGCCACCTGCAGACACTAACATAGCCTGGCCAGGGTCACATGGCTTCCTGGAACCCTAGTCTGTGAAGACCAGTGTCCCTGGAAAGGTTGGCGACATGGAACAGTGTGAACTTTGCTGAGCGTATCACATTTCATAGTGAAGGAATTGATCATGGTGTAGCACGTGGCGGTAAGCAAGTCTTCCAGCGATGTGTATAGTAAATGTGTGAACAGCCAGTCACTCCATCTGCCAGGCACATCACCTGCTCTGGGATTCCAGCCACACCCACCCAGCTAGTTAATTGGTACCACTTAGCCCTGAAACCCTGGTTACAGCTGGCTGGACCATGAAGACATGCTTGACTCAAGAGCAGCCTGGCTCAGGGATCCTGCCCAACAGGCACAATTGTGACTGAATTAAGCTGATCCAATCTCATTGCTTAGACCTTTCGAGACCCCAACATTATTAAAAAATTAGTAAGGAGCAAGAAATAGCAGTTGGTAGAGGGAATAAAAGACATTCTGTTTACCAAATATGCAAACCAAGTTCATATCTAACCACCAGAGTATCAAAAAAAATTATTTTAGAAATAACTGCTATTTTATTTTATAAAAAATTCATCATCATGGAGGGAAAATATCAGAACTTTTCCTAGATTTATTTATATTTATCTTATGAAACTCTCTATGGCATTTACTTTGAAATTCGGATCAGGAGAGGGAGGGCAGCCTACACATTTTCTGGTCTAAAATATCTTAATGTGACCCTGGAAAACTACAAAGAGAAGCAGCAGGAAGAAGCCCCAAAGCAGTAGGAGGCGAGGGGAGGAGAGAAGAAAGCATCAGGTAGCCAGAAGGCAGGAGGAGGCGGTGCACACCAGAGACTGGCTGAGTCCCCGTCGTGAGCGGGCTGCAGGGAGGGGATGCAGGCACGGGCTCAGCTCCCGGAGGAAGCCTCCTGAAATCCCTGCGGTGCCCAGAGCTGCTGCAGCGGCCTCAGCATGGCCCACAGCTCCCCTTTCTTCACATAGCCTTACCGCACCTCTTTATCTCCTGAACGTGAGTTTTGCCTTTGCTTCTTGAAACCTAAAAGAACCTAACTAAGGCATCATATTAGCAACTAAAAGAAATATATGCAGATACCACAATCAAAGCCAAAGGTGAGAAGCTTTAAAGGGAGTGGACAGGTTGCTATGATTTGTGTGGCTCAGTTGAGAGGCTTAATTCAAGAAGAGTGTTGAGTCGAAAGACAAACTTTGAAGCACATTGAGTACCTTTAGAAGAGGTATCGGAGGCCAGGACAAATACACGGGAACCCATGTCTTAAATGGGCAACCAGCAGGAAGCTAGGGGTGTACCATCAGAACAAGAGAAAGTTCAGGGGGCTCATGGTAGACGCTGTCCTGTGTCAGAGGACTGTCAAGAGGAGGAAGGATTGAAGCTGCTTCCTGTGCCAAGGGAGAGAAATAGGAAAAGGGGGAGTAAAGCTTTTATTTCAATAGTTAGAGAAGCTGTTCAAAAATCTGAATTTTTCAGAAGATGGGTGGTCTACTTTAAAAGGCAGTGAGTTGTTTGTCGTTGAAAATGTCTAAAGGGAAAAATGACTATGCTTTGGCAGCAATATTTTAAAGAGAAAATTTAAAAACTCATCTCAATTATGAGAATGTGCGAGAGACAGGCCCCTTCCATCCATGACCTTTCCTGTGTAAGGAGCACAAACTCTGGAGCCTCATTACTCAGGCTTGTATCCTGGATGATTAAAAATTAAATGTAAGTCCTGAAACCATGAGACTTTTTAGGAGAAACATGGGTCTTTGACATCATTCTTAGAAACCTTTTTTTTTTTTCATGCTATCTCCTCAGGCAAGGAAAACCAAAGCAAAACTAAAGAAATGGGACTACTTCAGACAAAAAGCTTCTGCATAGTGAAGGAAACTATCAACAAAATGATAAGACAGCCTAGTGAATGAGCGAAGAGATTTGCAAATCACATACCAGACAAGGGGTTAATACCTAAAATATACAAAGAGCTTACACAACTTATCAAAAATAAACAACCTGATCAAAAAGACACTTGAAAAGATGCTTAGCATTACTAATCAAAAGGGAAATGCAAATCAAAACTACAGTGGGATATCACCTCACATCTGTAAGAATGACTATTATCAAGAAGACAAAAAATAACAACTGCTAGCGACGACGTGCAGAAAAGGAAACCCTCATGGACTGTGGGTGGGATTGTATTAAATTGGTGCAGCCACTGTAGAAAACAGCATAGATTGTTTGGGAGGTTCCCCCCAAAATTTAAAAATAGAATTATCACCACACAAGCCAGCAGTTTCACTTCTGGGTAATTTTTTCCAACAAAAAATAAAAACACCAATTCGCTAAGATATATGCACCCCAATGCTCATTGTAACATATACAACGACCAATATATGGCAGCAAGGTGTCTGTCAATAAATGAATAGATAAGGAAAACGTGGTTAATAATGGAATATTATTAACCATAAACAATGACATCTTGCCATTTGTGACAACATGGATGGGCCTAAAGGGTAACATAGTAAGTGAAATAAGACAGAGAAGGACAAACACTGTCTGATTTCACTTACATGTAGAATCTAAGAAGCAAAGCAACTTAACAAACAGAACAAAACGGAAGCAAACGTACAGACACGGAGAACACCTTGGCAGTTGCCAGAGGAAAGAGGGTGGGGAGGCTCAGTGAAATAGCTGAAGGGAGATTAAGAGATACAAATTTTCAGTTACAAAATAAATAAGTCATGGGGATGTAATGTACCGCATAGGAAATATAATCAATAATATTGTAAAAACTTTGTGACAGGTGGTAGCTAGACTCATGGTGGTGACCATTTTGTAATATATAAAAAATATCCAATCTCTATGCTGTACAGCTGAAATTAATCTAATACTATAAGTCAATTATATTGAATGTTTCAATATTTAAGAAGGGAAAAAGATTATAACAGATGAATGCAGGGAATCAGCACTCCGCTGTGATGGATGTTAGAGGGGCCAATGAAGACAGGGTGAAATGCTTGCCTATGGCCCAAATCCTCAGGAAAAGAAACAGTCCTTATTTCCCTGGGGAAAATGCAAACGGCTGATGCAATTCCTTCTTACCACAAAGAGGAGGAGAATAGAGGATAGGTAAGAATCTCTGCTTAACATCTCAGATTTTTAACCAAAAATAAAAAGACTGACGGTTTTTACAGACAAAAGAAGTCTATGTAATGCTTTAGTCATGTAGCCTCAATATAATTATCTATTCCATTTCTCTGCACCCTCCTCAAAAATTAAATTTCTCACAGTCAATTTTGCATCCGAGTAATAAGATCACGTCGATAACTGAAACTAATATATAAAGCCCCAAATTTCATTTTAGTAAAAAATATCCAATTTCCTCAGCAAATCTTTAGTAGCCAGCATATCTTCTGATGGGTTGGACTAAAAGGAAACCAGAGATTAAAACAGACATGAATGATTCAAATCATACCCCTCCTGAGCTTTCAGCTCCCACGTAAGAGTCTTCTGGCTAGGAGGTTTATTAATCAGGTTAAGCTGGACTGCTCTAACAAAGTATTACAAACTCCAAATCTCAGTGGCTTAACATGACTGCAATTTATTTCTCCAGTCATTCAAAGCCAACACAGACAAGCAGTTCCCCAAGGTAACTTATCTCCCACATGGTGACTTAGAGATACAGACTCCCTCCATTGTGATTTCAGGATTGTGGAACAAAGCAAGAGAAAAGGTAAAGAGCTCATACTGCCTATGATTAAAAGAAGCACATCTCTCTTCTATTCACTGGGAACCAAAACCAGAGACATGGTTTTCAACCTCACTCCAAAGAGGCTCCGCAAAGTAGGGGAGCACATGGGATACGAGGCAGCATTACTGCCTCTTTTGGAGTACACAATTCTCACCAAAACCAAACAGGTCAGGGATAGTCAGATGGCTTGGGAATTCAAGACACAGGTATCCCGGTCTCAACATTCCACAGTTTAAGAATTTCTACTTGTCTATGTTTAAAACATGTCAGTTTTCCCCGTAAAGAGAGAGCAGCCTGGCATTTGAATAAAATGTTAAGGAAAAGCACCCCAAGCCCCCGTTTTGCAGAAGATGGAACTTTAACGATGGCAACAAAATCAACACCGTTCTTATCAGACTTGGTCCAAGATTTGGAAAATATCATAGTCTGGACACTGTGCACATAAGCCCATCATTGGGCATAGATCATGTAATTAACAAGCATTTTCAAATTATATGCACAACAAAGCATAGCTTATCTTTTCCACTGTTCCGTGATTTTTTTCCTAAAATGATGCTGTCTCCAAAAAATGTTCATGTTCATTTTTTGGTGAAACCAAGTCTATTTCTCTGTAGGAGAAGGGTATTTTTCTTGTTGTTTTCTTTTCCTCGGGGCTGAGTGTATAGAACTTCTGAGTGCATCACCCTCACTGTGCAATCTTTTGCTGCCAGTTTCTATGTGGAAATACACACCATGACTTTTTTCTAGTAGTTGTTGTTCTTGGAAAAGCCTCCAGGCCCTAGTACATGTATAGGAGAATGGCATTCAGGAAAGAATCACAGTAATAAATCTGGTTTATGAAAGATATATGACTGAGAAATATGAAATCATCCTGATAGCCCCTGAAGTGGTAACTTTGCAGATATTTTTCCTTTCTTTCTTTGTAGATGGCAATTGGTGACCTCTAGGTTTCTTTCCAATATTCACTGACTCTTTGACGCCATTCTACGCAACCACCTCTGCCATCACCTTGGACAACAGGAATCTGCTTATCCAACAGGAGGACTCCTGTCTCCACAACTTCCTGAGCTTCAGTTGTCTTATTAGGCTTTATCCACTCCAATCATCCATATAGGTGTAGCCCAAATCCTATATCCTCTATCCCCAACAATTCAAGGACCCAAATTTAAACTCTAAGATTCCAGTCCTTAAGTATGATTTCCTGTCCTTAGAGTACACTCAATCTCTCAATCCCTATGCCCACTTTTCACATTTTTTAGCATCCAGTCCCTTGGCCTTAGGAGGTAGTGAGCTGCTTATTTCTATGGATATTTAGGAACAAGAAGGATGATCCCCTGTCAGGGACGTGACAGAGGCCTACCTTGACCTTTTGAGAAAGCCATGTTGCCCTAAAATGTGGAGGGATACAGAATTCAAGGACATATTGCAACTGTGATTTTTTTTTTTTTTTTTTGGAGTGCAGCTGTGATTTAAATGCTTGATTCTAGTAGCTGCAGGGACCTGACCTTCCAATGAGTTTTTAATATTTAAATGACCAAGGTTAAAAATTAGGCACTAAATAAGGACAAAATAATTGAAGCGCTAATTACTGAAAAACCTTAGCGGAATTAAGAAACCATGTGTGTTAATTTAAATAAGCTGAGCAATAGGGGTGAGGGGTTAAGAGGAACAAACTGTCATGTATAAAATAGACAAGCTATGAGGATATGTTGTCCAACACAGGGAATATAACCATTATTTTATGATAATATAAATAGTGTATGACTTTTAAAATTGCACACAGGACCTCCCTGGTGGCTGAGATGGTAAAAAATCTGCCTGCAGTGCAGGAGACCCAGGTTCAATCCCTAGGTCTGGAAGATTCCCTGGAGAAGGGAATGCCAGACCCACTCCAGTATTCCTGCCTGGAGAATTCCATGGATGGAGGACCCTGGTGGGCTACAGTCCATGGGGTCACAAAGATTCGGACATAACTGAGTAAACTAACACTTTCACTTTTCTCACATGTAACTGATAATAGTATGTCAGCTATACTTCAAAAAGATAGACAAACAGATATAAATAAATAAAGCTGAGTTGACTGAACTGAACTGAACTGAAAGCTGAGTTATGTTACAGTCAGTACCTTGCAAATGCAAAAAACAATGATACCCAAGAGTTTGTAATTAAGGTAATACCTAATTTACAGAAGGAAAATGGTGCTGCTCAAGAATCATTAACAGTGTTTAGGGCCATAACATCTGCCTTAAATCCAGTATACTGAGGTGAATTAGAACTTGCCTCAGCTTTTAGACTCCAATTTAGATCAGACTTAATTACAAAATGTATTTGCTGTAATAAGAAAGATAACACAAGAAAAAGAATCCTATATGAAACGGAAATATATACATGACACACACCAGCGTACTTGCTTGTAAATATCTGAAAAGCACATCAGTCACCTCAGCAGAGAGGAAGTGCGAAGGAGATGTGGAGACTTAATTGTATCTTTACATAGCTTTGGAAAGTTGAACCACACACAAGGTTAATTTTTACATTTTTCATCAAATATTAGTTGCAGGTACATAAAAATAGTACAGATATTGAATAGTACAGATATTGCATAGTACATATTTCATTTTAAACAGTCTCACTCCTCAGGAGGAACCACTTTCTCCCAATATTGTTCATAGTTCTTCTGATGGTTACTTTGATATCTCTAAACAATACACTTTTGATACTTTCTTGATTTACTAATTTTCTGTATTAACTCTTCTTCTCAAAAATGAGCTCACTTACATTGTCCCATCTCCATTCTGCCCAGCATAGTCATATTACTACTTTTTGGTCTTTTGTTGTTCCTTTTCTCGGCTTAAATTAAGTTTGCCCCCTCCTCATCCTACCAACAGTAGAAAATAGATAATATCTTTCGGCTCCCTACTGGTACTTACAGATTGATCATAAACCTTTGTATTTTCACATTTGAAAATAAAAAAGAAAGAACAAGAATCCTAAAGTTGCCAACTAAGTGAAAGCAGAGCAACAGGTCAAACACGTTTACAAACTTGTGACCAATCTGAAACCTGTCAATGGTCATCTCCAGACTGCCAGGATGGAAACACTCCTGCATAGAAATTCTAAGCATTTATTGGACTTGGGATTATGGCCTTAGTATTCTTACACTGCCATCAAGGCAGACAATCATCTGTCTTTTTTAGCTTAAGAGATCAAATAAGAGGATATTTTATGCATCAGAGAATAACATCTCAGACATTGGTTTCCAATTGATAAAATCAAAGAACCATATGTTAGAAGAGATGTTATAAGAGACCTTCAAAACTCCTGGGACCATCTAATATAACTAAGGAATTATTTTTCTTTTCCTTGAGGAACAAAAGGAAGTTAATAAGACCATAACTATTGCTTGTAAGCTATTTATAAGAAGATCTATGTGCCTCCTTTCCAGAAGATGAATACACTGCAAGAGGAGAAAATATAACACCTGCCACAAACTTTGCTCAAAGCTCTTCATTAGAACTTCCCCGGTGGTCTGGTGGTTAAGAATCCAGCTGCCAATGCAGGGGACAGAGTCAATCCCTGGTCCAGGAAGACTCCACACATCACGAGGCAACTAAGCTTGTGCAGCAGAACTACTGAACCTGCCCTCTAGAGCCCACGTGCTACAAGTACTGAGCCCACAGGTCAGTTACTGGAGCCTGCAAGCCTAGAGCCTGTGCCCCACGGGAGAAGACTCGCAATGAGAAGCTGCGCCCCGCAACTGGAGGAGCAGCCCCCACTTGCTGCCACTAGAGAAAGCCCACATGTAGCAATGAAGACACAGCACAGCCATAAATAAATAAACATATACTTTTTAAGAAAGCTTCTGTGTTAGAAGATTGTGCTAACTTGCTTCCTATGGTTCTTCTAGAGGACAGAAAGACTCTCACCTCCCGTCGTCCTGAGTGAATTAAGAGAATTAATCATTGACAGACACAAAGGACCCAAGATTTATGCTCTGAATAAAGTCCAAGAAAAGAACCAGACCTCCTTGCCATCACTACTGTTTTCTACTGAAATACCTACGGCATTTCTGCCGAAGACGAGAGAACTATGAGCAAAACCTTTCTACTATGTCCCATCACCAAGCTCTGCCACCTTGAGTTCCAGAGCTATTGACAGCTTTAAATCTCACTTTTGACAGAAAACTCGAAGCAAGGTAAACAAAATAAGATTATTTCCTAGCACTGTATTTGATAGCAAAAAATGGGTAGACAAAACCGTTTGACTTAAAGAGTCCTAAACTGTCCATCTCATTGCAAGGAAAATGATATCAATAGCTGCTAATAACCCTCCAGAGACATCCTCTAACCTGGGAAAAGTCCTATGACACTTTATTCAATGGTTGACTGGACAAGTAATTGCTGAGCTTCCTGGCAACCCCAGAGCATCACACAAGTGGTTATTATATAGCTGGCTCCCTATGTAGCACTGAAATAATATTCCATGCAAAAGTTCAAAGGGGAGGAAAGGAGATGCAGTGAGAATAGTTTTAGCATTCCCACAGACGGGAAGCTGATCTTTATCATCTGATGTGCAATCAGACACTGGATGGATTTAGTCCACCTCTTTACTTTTCAACAAGAATCCTAACTTGATGTTTAAGAGCTGCCACTGTTACTGTTGGTGGTTTTAATCCCCCTTTAAAAATATGTATAGGTGTTGCATGAAAGGAGAGAAGGTTAGCATTCCCCTTGACAAGGATGGAAGAGGTCCTCAGGCCTGGCAACACACATATGGTTAAGTCACTACCACCTACTTTGTAGCATCTAACCACTGGTTTTTGTTTTGTTTTGTGCAAATAGGAACTAAAAGGATAAACTTATCAAACCCATTAAACTTGTTTAAAAAAATGTATAGAACTTTGCTAGGTAATTTAAACCTGAAAACAATTTGTAAAATCCTTCTGTTGTTTTATACCATGGTCTGTCTGTCGCTAAGTCATGTCTGACTCTTGCAACTCCATGGACTGTAGACCGCCAGGCTCCTCTGTCCATGGGATTCTCCAGGCAAGAATACTGGAGTAGGTTGTCATTTCCTTCTCCAGGGGATTTTCCCAACCCAGCAATCAAACCTGGGTCTCCTTCTTTGCTGGTAGATTCTTTACCAACTGAGCCATCAGGGAAGCCCTTGTATTTTTACCATGGAATACTAAGCAAATACCAAACTGTTCAAATGAAGTAAATCGGGGGAAATGTATCTAGCTTGTCAGATTTGCTTAGCCACCCCCATTATGACCAAAACTTCTTCAGGAAAATTACACAAGGCAAAAGCTAGTTTGAAACTAATGTCACAGGGGGAAATTGTTCTAAATAAGTTGAGTTTTAAAAGAAAAATAATGAAGCCACTAGCTTAAAAACAAAATCAATTTTAAAAGATAGAGATCCAATAGGGACTACTCTGCATTTAAAATGACTAAACTCTTTCATTTAATGCAAGCCAGGTATGATGTTTACACAAACCATTACAAGTTGCTGGAATATATGAAATCCTAAGGAATCCAATAACACACGCTGTGGGATGAATCACACAAAGCTTCTGAATATAAATAGCAGAGACAACCCAAATTTGAGATTTGAAAACTTAAAAAATGAGATCTGACATCTTTGATAGCAGTGCTTGTATTAATAATGGCACTTTGAAGTCTGTATGAAAAAGAAAATAAATAAGCAAATCCATGTAATTTTACAATGCATATACCCATTAACAAGTTACCCTAACAAGCTGATGGCAGCAAATGGTACCTAAAGGGTGTCTGTCCCAAAGCCTGGGATGAGGAGTGTTTATGGCTTCCTGTCTCCCAGCCACACGAAGTTGCCTTGGTGACTTTCTGTCTCAAACTGGTTTGCTCTCCAAAAATACAACAAGCCAGATGCCTGTGGGTTCGGGTATGTCTAATTGAGCCACACTGAGCACCAAATGACCTAGAAATGTTTAATCTAGCTTTTGTCAAAACAAATTACTGGGATGTTCTCCTGCCCCTTAGGGACTAATTTATAACTGGATCCCAAGTTCTATGCAATGCTGTGGGCCAAGGTGATGCCCCCCCTTCACCCTGCATGCAGAGTCTCTGGGTGTGATGCTCTGATAGGAAGAGGAACCACTCTAACATCGTGAGACTAAGAGGATGGCGCTCCCCAGGTGGCTCAATGGTAAAGAATCTGCCTGCCCATGCAGGAGGTGCAAGAGATGCAAGGAGACACGGGAGACGTGGGTTCCATCCCTGGGCTGGGAGATCCCCAGGAGAAGGGAATGGCTACCCACTCCAGTATTCATGCCTGGAGAATTCCATGCACAGAGGAGCCTGGCAGGCTATAGTCCATGGGGTCGCAAAATCCAGTCGCACATGACCGAGCACACACTCATACAATAAGAGGATGGCCACATGAAATTCTGTGAGGGTCCTGGAGAAAGGTGTGCATTTGGGCCTTTTGTTCCTTAAAGAGCTCTTTTTTTGGAAAGAGAGGCTTGGTATGCTCTCAAATTGCCCAGTGAAGTATTGCCAATGAGATTATGTAACATGTTATGGACTGACTGCTAGTAAGCCTCCCCAAATTCAGGTCTTGAAACCCTACCACATAATGCAATGCTAATAGGAAGTAGAATCTTTCGGGGATAATTTGAATTAGATGAGATCATGAGAGTGCAGCCCTCATAAGTGGGACTAGTACCTTTATAGAGTTAGGCGAAAGCACACCCCCTCCCTCTGCTCTCTGCTCTGTAAGGGTATAACAGGAAAACAACAATCTGCATCCAACCTCCAAGAGAACCTCACCAGAACGTGACATGCGGGCCATGATCTTGGACTTCCAGCCTCCTAAACTCTGAGGAATGTCTGTAGTTTAGAAGCCAATCAGCCCATGGTACTTTGTTATAGCATATACAACTAAGACAGCATATCATGGTGGTGAGCACTAACATAGCATTTCTCATATTTCACTATCAAATTATTCCCATCTCATAAACAATTTACTAGGATGCAGGACTTTTGGAAAGAAACTTGAAAACCAGGTTTGAGCTTGGTTTTATTGATGCTCGGTGGGAGAGGTTCAGCCCCTCTGCACTCTCTCTCAAATCTCCACCCTGCCACAGCACGGAGTTGAGAGGAGGGATACACAAGAATTTCTGTTTGCCCACATTTGGTTTTATTCAGCTTTCTCACTTTGGGCAATCTGATGGTTGTAAAGTGGGTCTTATTATTGTTCCCATTTGCACTCCTCTACTCCTGAAATTGGACATCTACACGATACCCATTTACATTTTTTTCAGTGGATTTTGTTGACCATTTTTATTGATTGATTTGCTCATTGTATGTCATAGGTATCCAGTTCCAGTTCAGTCGCTCGGTCATGTCTGACTCTTTGTGACCCCATGAATCGCAGCATGCCAGGCCTCCCTGTCCATCACCAACTCCCAGAATCCACCCAAACCCATGTCCATTGAGTTGGTGATGCCATCCAACCATCTCATCCTCTGTCATCCCCTTCTCCTCCTGCCCTCAATCTTTCCCAGCATCAGGGTCTTTTCAAATGAGTCAGTTCTTTGCATCAGGTGGCCAAAGTATTGGAGTTTCAGCTTCAGCATCAGTCATTCCAATGAATATTCAGGACTGATCTCCTTTAGGATGGACTGGTTGGATCTCCTAGCAATCCAAGGGACTCTCAAGAGTCTTCTCCAACACCACAGTTCAAAAGCATCAATTCTTTGGCACTCAGCTTTCTTCACAGCCCAACTCTCACATCTATACGTGACTACTGGAAAAACCAAAGCCTTGACTAGATGGACCTTTGTTGGCAAAGTAGTGTCTGCTTTTTAATATGCTGTCTAGGCTGGTCATAACTTTCCTTCCAAGGAGCAAGCAGCTTTTAATTTCATGGCTGCAGTCACCATCTGCAATTATTTTGGAGCCCCCCAAAATAAAGTCAGCCACTGTTTCCTCATCTATTTGCCATGAAGTGATGGGACTGGATGCCATGATCTTAGTTTTCTGAATGTTGAGCTTTAAGCCAACATTTTCACTCTCCTCTTTCACTTTCATCAAGAGGCCTTTTAGTTTCTTCATTTTCTGCCATAAGGGTGGTGTCATCTGCATATCTGAGGTTATTGATATTTCTCTCAGCAATCTTGATTCCAGCTTGTGCTTCTTCCAGCCCAGCGTTTCTCATGATGTACTCTGCATATAAGTCAAATAAGCAGGGTGACAATATACAGCCTTTTCCTATTTGGAACCAGTCTGTTGTTTCATGTCCAGTTCTAACTGTTGCTTCCTGACCTGCATACAGGTTTCTCAAGAGGCAGGTCAGGTGGTCTGGTATTCCCATCTCTTTCAGAATTTTCCACAGTTCATTGCAATCCACACAGTCAAAGGCTTTGGCATAGTCAACATAGCAGAAATAGATGTTTTTCCTGGAACTCTCTTGCTTTTTTTGCTAATGTGCAGTATATATCTTCTTCATGATGGTAGCAGAGTTCCAAAAGACAGCACAGATTGGCCCAGAACTAGCACAGTATCACTTTTTGCTACATTCTAATGTAGCAAAATTCTAAGGGCCAAAGCAAGTCACAGAACCAAGGCAGACTCAAAGGATGGGAAATAGACTTTGCCGCTTGATTGTGTGTGTGCTGTCATTTCAGTTGTGTCTGACTTTTTTCAACCCCTTGGACTGTAGCCCACGAGGCTCCTCTGTGCATGGGATTCTCCAGGCTAACATACTGCGTGGGTTGCTGTTACTCCAGGGGATCTTCCCGACCCGGAGATTGAAACTGGATCTCCTGCACCTCCTCTGCTGCAGGTGAATTCTTTACCTACTGAACCTCCTACGAAGCCCACTTCTTGATTAAACGAACTGCAGATTCACATTGCAAAGGGCACAGACGCTGGGAGAGAAACACGATCAGGATCATTTTTGTAATCAATCTACCTTTCGATTGTTTCAGTTATCTATTGGTTTCTAATAAAGAACCCCCAAAAATTCATGGCTTACAGCAACAGTTCACTGCTATCTCTTCTTATTTTGTAGGGTAACCAGATCTTTTGAAAAGTTCTCAGTTGGGGTCTGTAATGTCATTACTGGAGTCAGATGATGGATGGCTGGGACAGGAGTGGTCCAAAGACCCAACTGGGCTAGACATCCAAGGTGGTTCCTTTCATCACATGTCTGGTGCCTCAACTGACATGGCTGAAACAGCTGAGAGCTTGCTCCCATCTGGCTTCTCCATGCTGCTAGCTTCGACAGTCTCCGCATGCCTTCTCAGATTATTAAAACTCCCTACATGGTTGTCATTTTCACCAAAGTAAGCATTCCAAGAGATCAGACCAGAAGCTGCCAGGCTTATTCTGATCTACCGTCAAAAGTCATACTGTGTCTCTTCTGGAACATTCTATCGCTTACACAGGGCCAGCCCAGATTCAGCAGAGAAGGGGACTGCACAAAGTTGTGAACACTGGGCATTTGTGAGCACCTGTGTGTGTGTGCATACAATGTCATATATGGATGCAATACAATATTATCTTCAGCTTTCATTCTGAACGTGTAGATTTTTTTTCCATGTAAATAAATGTGTACATGACACTGCTTTTTGAGATAATACACTTTACTTTTTTATTTCCTGGAGTAGCTGGTTTATTTTTATTCTTTCAGAACATATAATTCTTTCAACCGTGTTGTCAAAGCGGACACTTTTGAGACCTTGCTTGACCAAGAGCATCTTTATTTTATACTCACTATTCATTTTTTGAAGTTTCCTTCCTTCAATACTTTGTATCTAATGTTGCTACTAAAACACTTCTTCTCTGGGTCATTAGACAAGTTTCCTTTGTCTTCAATATTTTTTTTCCTAATTTTACTCTCCTTTATTTTTTTTTTGTCGGTCTAGGCTCAGTTATTACCCATTTCATCTACCTCCTCCCAAAGCACTCATCAGGTGATGCTGTCTCTGAAAGAACTTGCAGGCACTGCTCTTTCTCAGTGGCTGCATCAGTAATCGGCCGGTGCTTGGAGTGGAGAGCAAGGGAAGGAGGGGGCGTGCAGGGTCCAGCGCACAGCTGCGCGTTCCCCCACTCCCCCGGGCAGCCAGGCCACAGGGCTGACACTGTCCTGCAGCTTTCAGCTAAGGGGCTGGCCTGCCGTTGTCCCTCCTCACTGTGGTTTTGTTGAAGGCAATGTCCACTCAGGGAGATGTGGAATACAACGAGGAAACTCCCCCAGCTACTCTACGCATGCTACCCACATTTCCTCCATACCAGTTGCCCCTTCCACCCGAGCCCCTTTATTTCCACTCCTGCCTCTGGCACAAAGAGGCTCAACCGCTTCTACCTCCTCAAGCCAATCTCACAGTCCTTCTGTTCTGAGATACGGCATTACCCCTCTGGGCTCCAAGTCATTCTCAGAGCAGACATCACATTATTTTCCCATTTGATAAAGAGCCACATGTCCAATGTCCCAGACCCTTCACTTCATTTTTAGATAACACAATATTATGTTAAAATGCAGCACTGAAATTAGAATATGCCAAACTTCAGAACATCATCTTTGAAATGAATTTTCTCAGACAGCTCTACAATTCCATTAGATATTGCACATTATATAATTACTTTATTTTTCTTAATGAGGCAAAAATGAATAAATTAGCATGTATTATACATGATTGCTTTCTATATTTGATTAATCAATAAAGAATAAAAATGGAAAATTATAAATATATTCACCTTGGTAAAACAAAAGACACAAGTGTCTTCTTATAAATTAATGAATACAGTTCCTTTTTCCAGAATATTTGGCATTCTTTATCAACTGGGATATAAAAGAATAGAAAAACAAAGGTTTCTTGTGTTGTCTTTTGTACTTCCATATTAATAAATCAGAAGAATAGTCCACTAGGAAGTACTAAATTACTTACTTCAATTATAGAAAAGAAGATATCTGACTTACATTTTGATCAGGCCAAAACCAAGTTCTTAAAATTTTGGCTCAATCTGTTTCAATCTTTGAAGTCACACACTGGTGAACATTTTAATTGTTTTGTTCCATTGCTATGTATAAATATAATTATTTTCCATATGGATATTTTTTTTTACTTCATTCATTCAAATCACAACCCTCTTAATGATCAGGGTTTGTTTAGGGGGGGTTATTTGTTATGCATTTAATACATGGCTTTTCAGGGTTATCATTTTTGCCTCTAATTTGAAGTCATTTTTTATGATAAAGATGCATATTTTTTACTGATGCTAAATTTGGAACAGGTAAATCAGGTGTCACATTCTAGTCTTTTTCTCCATATTCTTTTACATATATATATACATGCACATATATATATATTCATATGATGTATATTTACATCTTTAGACTCTAAAATTTTGCATGTATAGCAGTACTTTTGCCATCTGCTTCTTTTGGATGTTTATGGATGTGAATCAACAATAAAAGTCCCATGATCTATCCTATTAGTACATTTTCAACCAGAGCCTCACAGGTATACCTGAAAACATTCTTGAACCACCACTTTGGAAATACTCTCACTTAGCTGAGCTTTTGGAAGAACTTCTTAAGCATAAGTTTTGATGGGAATATTCAAAAGTAATAAAATAATTAGTGACTATATTCTTTTAACTTTTAATTATTTTCTTTGAGAAAGTTGGGAAGATGAAGAGATATTTTCCAGAGCCCGCTGTCACTCTCAGCTCCCTGCTTGCTACCCGTCTGGCCTCAGCTGAGCCCACACCATTCCCTACTTCATCTTAGTGCCTGGAAAACCAGCTGTGTTCTGTGGCCCAGGTCTGTGCCCTGTGGGCATACTCATAGCCTGTAACTGACTGATAGGAAGTGTAGCCATTATGCTCTCAGGAGCCCTTCTTGAGAGCTGAGTATCAGCATGCTTACCATTTGGGAGAAGATTGGAGAGAGTCAAGTTCATTCTCGCAAGGAATACAGCCTGGCAAATTCCATTAAACTAGAGGGTGGGAGCAAGCGTCTGTTTACTGTGCAAAGTAAGCAAAAGGCAGACATCTGGGGAGACGGGTGATGGAGTGGAAGTAGAGTTGAACTGAAATTCGGGAGGCATGTGTGAGAGCCCAGCTTTGCCCATCCTGGCAGCAGGGTGACCTTGTGGGAGGTCAGTTAACCTCTGAGGACCTCTGCTTCCTCAGCAGCACATCAAGAGTTCAGGTCTAGTACTGTGCTTTGGTGCTGACACTAAAGTATTTACAAACCCACAGGATTTTCTTCTTGACCCCAATCGACCTCTCCTGCTAATGCAGACACACATCAAACACGGCTGTTTGTTCATAACAGGGATTCAATATGCTAAATGGAATGTCCATGGGCAACCTAATTAGGCAAGCGGTGGGCTGTGGCTTTTTCTGGTGTGACTCTAATGCCCTTGAAAGGCATCCTTTGGTCTGCCCGGCCTTGACCCTGGCTGATGGAGGCTTAGCGTTCTTTGCTGACTTACAGAGAACAGTAACTATACCCATGTCAAAACTCATCACCCACGCAGAGTAACATTCTTACTGAGGGGTTAATATACTTTACTCCATGTGCAGGAAGCTTTGCGTCTCAGTTGGTTAGTCTGTAAGCTAAGATAGAATCATTTTCGCCAAAATTCATTCCTATAAATATTGGCGATGAAGTGATGCAGTGACAGAGGGACAAAGAGGACCGCTCGTTTGGTGAAACCGAACGATGACAGGCACCCTGTTCTCACCTCAGATGGCAAGATCAAGAGGGCACGCCTAGGACTTCCCTCGTGATACAGGAGATAAGAATCTGTCTGCCAGTGCAGGGGACACAGGTTCAATCCCTGGTCCGGGAAGATTCCATGCTGTGCAGAAACTAAGCCTGAACACCACAATTATCGAGCTTATGTGCCACAACTGCTGAAGCCCACACACGCCAGAGCCTGTGCTCAGCAAAAAGAGAAGCCTCCATAAGGGGAAGGCCACGCGTCACAGTGAGGAGCAGCCCCTGCTCGCTGCAGGTAGAGAAAGCCTGCCTGACGCAACACAGACCCAGGGCAACCGAAACCAAATACATAAGCAAATCAAGAGGTCACGCCCACCGCTTCCTTTGGTCTTTTCATTAACCTGACTATTTTCATAAGTAAGAGGTACTTTCTTCTGAACAAGAAGGCATTTAAGTGCCATAAATTCCTGCGTCATTTTCAGAAATTATTTGAGGATGAACATACCAAGGAGGAAAATGACTGTGAATAGGGCAAGAAATATTACTATGACCCACGTTAGAGGTTCAGAAACTGTACGTACACTGCAAAGCAGTAAAATACTGAATTACAATAACAGGCTTATCTCTTTTCTTTTTTTGTTGATCTGAATGGTTGGTGCCACAGAAACAGTGTGATTTCTACATCAGGAACTCAATAGTCTAAAGTGGCATTAAGAATGAAAACATTCATTTTGTTAAATTGCTTTACCGCAAAAAAGCCTTGAATGAAGTCAGAGTAAAAGGAGAACATCCTATGAGGATTAGTGTGCTGGACTGAGACTATTGTTTATTAATATTAAATAATCCACTAAAATAAATCCCTATTCAAAACAGTAGGACGCATCCCTTTCTCTCATCCTCCCTACATTGGACTCTCAAACTCAAATTAAAGGCTAACTTCATTCTATTTTAGAATGATCTAAAGATACATAACATTCTTGGATACATTATAAAACATTTCTTCTAGTTATTAATGGTACTTTTAATTCAAGTAAGCTTTTCTATCAAGTATATTTTTATTTAGCTTTAATTTTTTTCCTATTTTTTGGCTGCACACAGCATGTGGAATCTTAGTCCCCATCCAGGGATGGAACCTGTGCCCTCTGCAGTGGAAGTAAAGTGAAGTATATTTTTTAAATCTACTATGTCTATATTGTCTTTTTTTAAAAACTCTTAGTATAAGAACTCTTTTGCTTCATCATTAGGTATTTCTTGAAATCATTATGTGCTAGGAAGATTTTTTTCTTCATTCCAGTGGAGGCCCTGCTGTCATATAATTATGGATCCCCCATTCATAGTATCATTTCTTCCTAACTTTTTTCATTGCTTTCTTCCTGATTACTTGAATATTCAGGTTAATTGAGGTTTCTCTGTACTAATGAATTAGCATCAGTTCATATCTGTTCTGGGCTTCCCTGGTGGCTCAGATGGTAAAGAATCTGCCTCTAACGAGAGAAGGTACACAGCCTTCATTATGGCCAAACTCCCACTAGAAAAACCATAGCTTTGACTACACAGACCTTTGTTGGCAAAGTGATGTCTTTGCTTTTTAATATGCTGTCTAGGTTGGTCATAGCTTTTCTTCTAAGAAGCAAGCATCTTTTAATTTCATGGCTCCAGTCACCACCTGCAGTGATTTTGGAGCCCAAGGAAATAGTCTGTCACTGTTTTCATTGTTTCCCCATCTGTTTGTCATGAAGTGATGGGACCAGATGCCATGATCTTAGTTTTTTGAATGTTGAGTTTTAAGCCAGCTTTTTCACTCTCCTCTTTCACTTTCATCAAGATGCTCTATAGTTCCTCTTCACTTTCTGCCATAAGAGTGGTGTCAACTGCATATCTGAGGTTATTCGTATTTCTCCCAGCAATTTTGACTCCAGCTTCTGCTTCATCCAGCCCAGAATTTCACATGATGTGCTCTGCATAGAAGTTAAATTAGCAAGGTGACAATATACAGCCTTAATGTACTCCTTTCTCAATTTGGAACCAGTCTGTTGTTCTACCTCTGGTTCTAACTGTTGCTTCTGGACCTGCATACAGATTTCTCAGGAGGCAGGTAAGGTGGTCTGATATTCCCATCTCTTTCAGAATTTTCCACAGTTTGTTGTGATTCACACAGTCAAAGGCTTTAGTGTAGTCAATGAAGCAGAATGTTTTTCTGGAAGTAGATGTTTTTCTGGAATTCTCTTGCTTTTTTGATGATCCAGCAGATGTTGGCAATTTGATCTCTGGTTCCTCTGCCTTTTCTAAATCCAGCTTGAACATCTGGAAGTTCTTGGTTCACATGCTGTTGAAGCCTAGCTTGGAGAATTTTGAGCATTATTTTGCTAGAATGTGAAATGAATCCAATTGTGTGGTGGCTTGAACATTCTTTGGCATTGCCTTTCTTTGGGATTGGAATGAAAACTGACCTTTTCCAGTCCTGTGGCCACTGCTGAGGTTTCCAGATTTGCTGGCATATTGAGTGCAGCACTTTCACAGCATCATCCTTTAGGATTTGAAACAGCTCAACTGGAATTCCATCACCTCCACTAGCTTTGTTTGTAGTGATGCTTCCTCAGGCCCACTTAACTTTGCACTCCAAGAAATCACACAATCTGGCTCTAAGATAATTGTTGACAAGGTTGTGGAGGAAGGAAACTTTGATAAACCATTGATGAGAATGTAAATTCGTATAGGTACTAAGAAAAAAAGTGGCTGGCTCTATGTGAGTGATCACACCTTTGTGGTTATCTGGGTCTTTAAAATCTTTTTTGTGTAGTTCTGCGTATTCTTGTCACCTAGTTTGAATATTTTCTGTTTCTGTTAGATCCATACTGTTTCTGTCCTTTATTGTGTCCATCTTGTGAATAATACTGCAACAAACATGGGAGTGCAGATATCTTCTTGAGATCTTGGTTTCTATATTTTTGGATATATACTCAGAAATGAATATCATTTCATATACTTGACCATATGATAGTTCTTTATTTACTGTTTTGTAGAACCTCAATACTTTTTCCCTCAGTACCTATACCAATTTACATTTTCACCAGGGGTTTATCTGAGTTTCCTTTCTCCACAACCTTGTCAATGCTTATCTTTTATTTTCCTTTTTGTTTTTAATAGTCATTCTAACTGGTGTGTAGGGATATTTCCTGGTTTTTATTTGTGTCTCCCTGATGATTAGTAATGTTGAGTAACTTTTCATGTATCTGTTGGATACTTGTATGTCTTTGGAGAAATGTGTGTACTCAAGTCCTTTGGCCATTTTTAAATTAGGGTTGTGGGGGATTTCTTGGTATTAAGTTGTTGGAGTTCCTTATGTAGTTTGGGAATTAACCCCTTGTCACATGTAAGGTTTGCAAATAGTTTCTTCCATTCTTTGGATTGGCTTTCCATCTTGTTGATGGTTTCCTTTGCTGTATGAGGCTTTTTAGTTTGATATAATTCCACTTGTCTATTTTTCCTTTTGATGCCTTTGTTTTCGGTGTCATATCCAAGAAATTGTTGCTGAGACCAATGTCAAGACTTTCCCCTATGTTTTCTTCTAAGAGTTTTGTAGTCTCAGATCTTATGTTGAAGTTTTTAATCCATTTTGAGTTAATTTTTATGTGAAGTGTAAGATAAGGATCCCATTTCAATCTTTTAGATGTAGATATCCACTTTTTCAAAACCACTTATTGAAGAGACTTTTCTTTCCCCTATTGTGTGTTCTTGTCACACTTGTCAAAAATCAGTTAACCATATATGCTTCGGTTTATTTCTCGGCTCTCTATTCTGTTCCATTGGTCTGTGTGTCTGCTTTGTGCCACTGTTTTTGTGCTGTTTTGATTATTGTAGCTTTGTGACATATTTTGAAATCAGAAAGAATGATGCCTCTGTATTTGTTCTTTTTGCTCAAGATTGTTTTGGCTGGATGGGGTCTTCTGTGGTTACATATGCATTTTAGCATTTTCTTTCCATTTCTGTAAAAAAAAAACTGATTTTTATGAGTTGTATTGAATCTGTAGATCATTTTGGATAGTATGGGCATTTTAACAATAGTAACTCTTCCAAGCTGTCAACAAGATATCACTCCATTTATTTGTGTTTGCTTTATTTCATTGGGTTTTTATAGATAAGAAAGTTCAGATTCAAAGAGTATATCTTCTTTTTCCTTTTTTCCCCCTCAATGTTATAAACTAATAAATGGAAAAACCAGAATTCAAATCTTGGCCTTCAGATACTATATCCACCATGCATAGCTTTCTGTGAGAGCAGAAAGGAGGAGTACCCATCTCAGAGGAAGAGGGAGAGAAGCTTAGAGGCAAAATCTAAAGCAAGTCTTAAAGTGTTACCTAGGAATAAAAAGAGAGGGACAAAAGTATTTGTAAAGTTCTACACTGTTTGTGCAAGAAAGCTGGAAAATCCAATACATTAGAAGAAATGTTTTGAGGAATCCATACCACTTAGAGTAGGCAAATTTGCCATTCTCCTTTCCAGTATTGGGATTATAATTATTTAGAATGTAAGACTAGGCTCTGACCTTTCCTAGGGAAATGAGTCAAGATTCTGAGATGTTTGGGAGATCAAAGGAATATTTGAGGCTTTTATTACTGGATTTTTCCATAAACAGTGAATTTGAGGCAGACAGTTCCACATCTGAATGCTTGATATTATTTTTTTTTTAAGTCTTATTCTGGCAAGGTAGAAAGAGATGTAAGCAGGGAGGGCAGGAAAATGCAAAACAGAGAAATGAAAAATTTGAATATTATGACTTTTCACTGTGGTATGCTTGGTTTTTACCTTTGAGCAATCACATTTCATTTTGAAACCTCATATGACTGCTAGTCTGAAATGATGAAACGGTATGGGTCTCCTCACCTTGGAGGAATAAGATGAATCACTTTGACATTGCAAAGCACATACTCATTTTTTCTCTTTACAGATGAATTCTTGCCAAAAGCAAGGAAAAAATCATTATACTGTTTATTTTTTCTCTGACAATGTCTGTCATTATTAGTACTTTTTGAGTGAATTGTCCTTTAGTTTTATTGTGAATGGGGTGAGATGATTTTATCTAAGAACTAAAATTAAAGTAGGCATGGAAAGAGAGAGACCAGAGAGAGAGAAAGGAGGAGGCTTTCTGGAAAAAAAATCCACCCTTTCTCCTCTTCAGCTACCTTTTAACATTTCAGGATAGAACCTTCTGGAGAAGAACTGTGTGAGTTCACACAAAGGTTTACTATAGTCTTGAAATCTCCTTCGTTGGCCACTGAGATGTACAGTTACTTCTCATCTCTTGAAAGGCACATTGTGCCACTTGATAGACATTAGTAAGTGGAAGGAATTTTTGTTTGAAGAAGAATTGAAAATATTTTCATATGTTCACATCCCAGTTCCAGCAGTAACTAAGAATGAACAGCATCTATGTCTCAGCATTGCTCAGAGAAATGGGATGTCATGGATCACATGTGATTATTGATATAGCACTCCTAATCAGATGCTTTCCAAATCAACTACAATTTTACTTCACATTTAATTTGTGCTTTTGGTTTGAAGCTGCTATCTGATATTGACCTTTGGTCGATGTCATATGACTGTTCTATTAGGAAATAATTTGCTAATGAGAAGCCTATTTTTCCAGTACTAATGGCATAACTGACATCAAACGAGGTACTTTTGACATAAACCCAAGAGAGAAATAGTTTGAAAGGTCACTAGTAATGGAAAACAGTGTGGAGATTTCTTAAAAAACTGGAAATAGAACTACCATATGACCCAGCAATACCACTTCTGGGCATACACACTGAGGAATCCAGATCTGAAAGAGACACGTGCACCCCAATGTTCATCGCAGCACTGTTTATAATAGCCAGGACATGGAAGCAACCTAGATGCCCATCAGCAGATGAATGGATAAGGAAGCTGTGGTACATATACACCATGGAATATTACTCAGCCGTTAAAAAGAATTCATTTGAATCAGTTCTAATGTGATGGATGAAACTGGAGCCTATTATACAGAGTGAGGTGAGCCAGAAAGATAAAGAACATTACAGTATACTAACACATATATACGGAATTTAGAAAGATGGTAACGATGGCCCTATATGCAGGGCAGAAGAAGAGAGGCAGAAGTACAGAACAGACTTTTGAACTCTGTGGGAGAAGGCGAGGGTGGGATGTTTCGAAAGAACAGCATGTATATTATCTATGGTGAAACAGACCACCAGCCCAGGTGGGAGGCATGAGTCAAGTGCTCGGGCCTGTTGGGCTGGGAAGATCCAGAGGAATCGGGTGGAGAGGGAGGTGGGATGGGAGACCGGGATGGGGAATTCGTGTAACTCTATGGCTGATTCACATCAATGTATGACAAAACCCACTGAAAAATAAAAAAAAATTAAAAAATTAAAAAAAAAAAAGAAAGGTCACTAGTAGTTAAGACAGCAGTCACTTCTGTTTTAGTAATTATCATAATCTGAAGATCACAATTAAACATATTCACAGGAAAATCAAGCCAATACCAATATGGATTTGACCCCTGAGGATCTGTTCGCCTACCATTTTCGGTAAGATTCTTCACAGAAGCAATTAGATTCCTACTATTTTACTTAGAAATATGCTCTTTTCACAACTACCTTGGCCTCCCTCCATAATCAACCTACAAACTGTGATTCTTTTGCAGGTATTCTTAGTCCACTATTAACCAACCCACAGATGAGTCCAGGAGTTGCAGGAGGAGAATGAATCTATGTGGAAGCCTCGCTTTCATTTGTAAGTTCTTTCATCAGTGTCTTAACAACTACCGTGTCCAGACAACATTATGTTGAAGACTGTTAAACAGTCCCCAACATTGAGAAAGCGCCCTGTGGTAGCAGCCATGACCCTGCAGTTCCACTCTGGATAAGACTCGTCTCTGACCTCATGTACTATATTTTGATTGCTTGGTTTTCTTGCTGAAAAAGGCAGCGAAATCAAGATGGGCTCAGCCTATCACCTATGGGCAGAAAATGCATAGGTGATGGATGGGCAGGTATCCTGCCTGCCCTTAGCCTTCTTCCAGGGCTTCTTAGTTTACTCCAAGCCTGTTCATCATCCCCCTTCTACTCCAGATTATTCCATTAGCAACAGAAGCTTATTGCCTTGTCTTTTGTAACCCTCAGACACTCAGAGAAATGGGAGCCCAGTTCCTACTGGATCTACTTCTTTATCATGCTCAGTACACACAATGAACTAATTCTAAAAATTGAAACCTTCTTACAGCCCCAAGTCGGGAGAATCAATACAAATCTATCCAGCTTCTTTTATGTCTAAACCAAACACATCAGCCATCAAATGTGACTTTCATCCTCTTGGATTCTAAAACCCCACAGTGAAATAACTACAGGCAGGACTGTAAGAACACTCCAAGAAGCCAGAATCATTTAATCATGCCCTGACTGTAACTCTCCTTTCATCATTTCACTCACAACCAGAAGACATAGAAACAGTCATGTCCTTGTGGGGAGAGGATCTTATTGAGAAGGCCAGTTGGGACCAGACAGACGGTGTGGACCCAGCTTGTTCTGTGCTCAAAGGGCCTCACCTCTGCCCTCTGGCCCTGCCATCTCAGCTCCCCACTGTCATTGTCCTCCCTCCAATCATTTGTGCCTTAGTTTGAACTGAAGTCCTTGGTTACCTTTTGGTTTCTAAGGACAGGACGCTTAGTCTCAGTGGGAAAGCGCATAACTTGGAAGCATGCATCAGTGGACCAGAGTGGGTCTGGCTGGCCTCAAGTCTATCCCAATGTCTCAGGCACCTAAAGAAGCAGCTCTTATGTGTGGGCACTGGATTGGCAGCATCAGTATAGTCTGTGAACTTCTAAGAAATGCTCATGTCTTGCACACACCAGATCTACTGACTCAGAAAGTCAGGAAGGTGATGGGGAGAGGGAGCAGTGCAAAGTTACACTCAAGTTTGAGAAAAGTGCCCTGGGGAATCACCACTCTGAGCACATGAGCAAGGCCAGCCATTTTTTTGTGACAACATCTATTGTATGAAGTTATTATGTGTGGAAACTTGTAATCATATGAACACAGCACTGGACCAGTTCTAGAGATTAATAGCTGTGATTATGGGAGACCCTGGGATTAATTTTTGTGATGAATATTGCTCTGTAATGGGATTTTTGGCATCTCAAAGAATAAGATTTGCTAATGGAATTAAGAGCACAAACAAGGGAAATGCTCATCAGTTTGTGAGCCTGAATTTGCATTTAAACAATGAATAGGCTAATTACAACTCTGATCTGTTCAAGTACAAGGCTTTCTTATTCCCTTCTCAAGCAGCGTTATCTTTCGTCCTTGGGAGTAATGAAACTGTATTTCTTTTGCAATACTCTCAGATCCACCAGACAGACATTTGTCCTCAAATAGGGACAGCTCGCAGGACTTTATAATTTTAAAAATTTTATTGTAACTTTCCAAAGTAGAAATAAATTCTCAGACATAGAAAACAAACTTATGTTTACCAAAGGGAAAAGATAGGGGAGGAATAAGTTAGGAGTTTGGGATTAACAGATATACCCTACTATTATAAAACAGATAAACAACAAGGACCTACTGTATAGCCCAGGGAACTGTAGTCAATATCTTATAAAAACCTGTAATGAAAAAGAATCTGAGAAAGAACATATATGTACGTATGTGTGCGTGTTTAGTTGCTCAGTTGTGTCCAGCTCTTTGCAACCCCATGGCCTGTAGCCCGCCAGGTTCCTCTTTCCATGGGATCTCCAGGCAAGAATACTGGAGTGGTTTGCCATTTTCTTCTCCAATATACATGTGTGTGTGTGTATATATATATACATACATATATACACACAAATTTCTATATATACAGCAAATTTAACATATATATATATAAATTTTGCTGTACACCAAAAACATTGTAAATCAACTATACTTCAAAAAAAAGAAAGGTATCAAAAAATCTTGAATCTAGCATCAGAGACTAGAAATCATCAGCGATGAGAAAAGGAAGGGAGGAGAAAGAGACGTTCACAATTCAAAAGACATACCTTGGGAAAGAAATATCAAAGTAGAGGGAATGGAGGGCCAGAGAGAGATAAGGAAGGATGCTAAGAAGGGCTAAAAGAGGCATTGCAGTAGAGAAAAACACTACATGTCTCTATTCCTAACATTTTAAATTGATAGACATTGACATGGATTCTTGCATGTATTACATACTAAAACTGAAGTACTGAACTAAGACTAAGAGATGAGAAAATGAGAAGAGAAACAGGGAGAGCAGAGGAAGGTGGTGGGAGGGCCCAAAGTAGTAACTTTGGTGCTTCAGTGCTTCCATTTCCAAAGCACGTATTTCTTCTTCCTAATACTGTGAAAAGGCAGAGGTTATGGGCTGCAGTCCATGGGGTCGCAAAGAGTCGGACATGACTGAGCGACTTCCCTTTCACTTTTCACTTTCATGCATTGGAGAGGGAAATGGCAACCCACTCCACTGTTCTTGCCTGGAGAATCCCAGGGACAGCGGAGCCTGGTGGGCTGCCGTCTATGGGGTCGCACATGACTGAAGCGACTTAGCAGCAGCAGCAATATGAACCCTATTTTATAGAGAAATAGAATGAGGTCTGGAGATGATGATCAGATAGGCATCAGGTACCCAGCAAAAGACAGAATTCTAGTGTGGAGATAAAGTCAGGCCAACCAAATGAATGCAAGCAAAAGCCATTTATTCAGGGCTTGCTCTAGCAAAGGAGTCATCCACTGTCACTTAGGTTCAGGCAGAGGCCCAAAGGCTGGCAAAAGAATGGGAAGGCTTTGTAGTGGAAAAAAGGGAAGGTGTCAGATATGTTGCAGGTGGTATCATTGGGATTGGTTAGGGGTGCCTGGCAGGCTTTCCTCCAACTGGTCCTAAGTTGGAAGCAGGGACAAATATGAGAAGATGTCAATTACTAACCAAGTCCTGGCCTTTTGGGCCCATTGTTACGGGGTTATTGATTGGATTCCTGGATTTTACTCGAGAGCTGTCTGACTTCCGTTAAGCCTGATTTAGATAGCTGTGGATGGACTTCCTGGCATGGCTAATGGAGGTAAAGAGCTGTTTTCCTGGCCTGGATGCTGCAGGCTGTGGGTCAGAGTTCTAGTTTATATACTCTGGCCATTGTCTGTTTGAATATTTCATCTCTCAGTACTCAGTTCTTTTAGTTTAATATTTTTGTGGTTTTTGTTGTGTGTGTGTGTGTGTCTGTGTGTGTGTGTTTTAAACAAAGTAAGACTACAGTTAAGCCTTCCACTTTGTTATTTTGCCCAAGGCTGTTCTGGAGAGTTCTGGAGCAGCCTCTCTCTGGGGTGTACAGATCTAAAGATTTCCAGGTGGTTCCACATTACCACTTTAGCACAAGTTAGGGTAGGCAAATTCTTTTTGGCTTCTTGAATGTCAAGCCTGTGCCTGTGAGGACCCCTGGATGACAGACAGCCTCCTTCCACTTGCCCAGCTCTTCTCTCTTCTCCTGTCAACTGGGGAGGGATTGCTGATACCTCAGGTGAAGGGGACTGAAACAATGAGATTCTGATGTCTCACGTTATGGAAATGACTTCCTTTTTCAAAAACTGGGAAATGAAGGTGAAGAGCTCCTGAAGCCAGCAACCACGCTGGCTTGGGCTGTAGCTAGTCTGCAGTGGGAGGAGGCAGGAAGGACAGGGAGCTCTTTGCAGAGGATCTACTGCTTGGGACTGAGGCCAGTTCCCCCACCTGATAAGTCGCTTAGTCGTGTCCGACTCTTTGCTTCCCCACAGACTGTAGCCCGCCAAGTTCCTCTGTCCATGGGATTCTCCAAGCAAAAATACTGGAGTGGGTTGCCATTTCCTCCTCCAAGGGATCTTCCTGACCCAGGGGTTGAACCCATGTCTCTTGCAGTGGCAGGTGGGTTCTTTACTACCAATGCCACCTGAGAAGCCCCACCTGATGTCATTGGCAGTTGCCGTATGTGACACAAGGGAGGCCCCAGGAGCCCAACACAGCTCCCCAAACATCAGAGATTGGATAGCCATTGGCTTGCCCTGACCTGCCCCTTACTCGGCTAATAGCTCTTTTTTTTTTTTTTTTTTTAATTTTATTTTATTAGTTGGAGGCCAATCACTTCACAACATTTCAGTGGGTTTTGTCATATACATTGACACGAATCAGCCATTGAGTTACACGTATTCCCCATCCCGATCCCCCCTCCCACCTCCCTCTCCACCTGACTCCTCTGGGTCCTCCCAGTGCACCAGGCCCGAGCACTCGTCTCATGCATCCCACCTGGGCTAGTGATCTGATTCACCATAGATAATATACATGCTGTTCTTTTGAAACATCCCACCCTCACCTTCTCCCACGGAGTTCAAAAGTCTGTTCTGTACTTCTGTGTTTCTTTTTCTGTTTTGCATATAGGGTTATCGTTACCATCTTTCTAAATTCCGTATATATGTGTTAGTATGCTGTAATGTTCTTTATCTTTCTGGCTTACTTCACTCTGTATAATGGGCTCCAGTTTCGTCCATCTCATTAGAACTGATTCAAATGAATTCTTTTTAACGGCTGAGTAATATTCCATGGTGTATATGTACCACAGCTTCCTTATCCATTCATCTGCGGATGGGCATCTAGGCTGCTTCCATGCCTTGGCTATTATAAACAGTGCTGCGATGAACATTGGGGTGCACGTGTCTCTTTCAGATCTGGTTTCCTCGGTGTGTATGCCCAGAAGTGGTATTGCTGGGTCATATGGCAGTTCTATTTCCAGTTTTTTAAGAAATCTCCACACTGTTTTCCATAGTGGCTGTACTAGTTTGCATTCCCACCAACAGTGTAAGAGGGTTCCCTTTTCTCCACACCCTCTCCAGCATTTATCATTTGTAGACTTTTGGATAGCAGCCATCCTGACTGGCGTGTAATGGTATCTCATTGTGGTTTTGATTTGCATTTCTCTGATAATGAGTGATGTTGAGCATCTTTTCGTGTGTTTGTTAGCCATCTGTATGTCTTCTTTGGAGAAATGTCTGTTTAGTTCTTTGGCCCATTTTTTGATTGGGTCATTTATTTTTCTGGAATTGAGCTTCAGGAGTTGCTTGTATATTTTTGAGATTAATCCTTTGTCTGTTTCTTCATTTGCTATTATTTTCTCCCAATCTGAGGGCTGTCTTTTCACCTTACTTATAGTTTCCTTTGTAGTGCAAAAGCTTTTAAGTTTCATTAGGTCCCATTTGTTTAGTTTTGCTTTTATTTCCAATATTCTGGGAGGTGGGTCATAGAGGACCCTGCTGAGATTTATGTCAGAGAGTGTTTAGCCTATGTTCTCCTCTAGGAGTTTTATAGTTTCTGGTCTTACATTTAGATCTTTAATCCATTTTGAGTTTATTTTTGTGTATGGTGTTAGAAAGTGTTCTAGTTTCATTCTTTTACAAGTGGTTGACCAGTTTTCCCAGCACCACTTGTTAAAGAGGTTGTCTTCTTTCCATTGTATATCCTTGCCTCCTTTGTCAAAGATGAGGTGTCCATAGGTTCGTGGATTTATCTCTGGGCTTTCTATTCTGTTCCATTGATCTATATTTCTGTCTTTATGCCAATACCATACTGTCTTGATGACTGTGGCTTTGTAGTAGAGTCTGAAGTCAGGGAGGGTGATTCCTCCAGTTCCATTCTTCTTTCTCAAGATTACTTTGGCTATTCGTGGTTTTCTGTATTTCCATACAAATTGTGAAATTATTTGTTCTAGTTCTGTGAAAAATACCGTTGGTAGCTTGATAGGGATTGCATTGAATCTATAGATTGCTTTGGGTAGAATAGCCATTTTGACAATATTGATTCTTCCAATCCATGAACACGGTATGTTTCTCCATCTGTTTGTGTCCTCTTTGATTTCTTTCATCAGTGTTTTATAGTTTTCTATGTACAGGTCTTTTGTTTCTTTAGGTAGATATACTCCTAAGTATTTTATTCTTTTTGTTGCAATGGTGAATGGTATTGTTTCCTTAATTTCTCTTTCTGTTTTCTCATTGTTAGTGTATAGAAATGCAAGGGATTTCTGTGTATTAATTTTATATCCTGCAACTTTACTATATTCGTTGATTAGCTCTAGTAATTTTCTGGTAGAGTCTTTAGGGTTTGCTATGTAGAGGATCATGTCATCTGCAAACAGCGAGAGTTTCACTTCTTCTTTTCCTATCTGGATTCCTTTTACTTCTTTTTCTGCTCTGATTGCTGTGGCCAAAACTTCCAAAACTATGTTGAATAGTAGTGGTGAGAGTGGGCACCCCTGTCTTGTTCCTGATTTCAGGGGAAATGCTTTCAATTTTTCACCATTGAGGGTGATGCTTGCTGTGGGTTTGTCATATATAGCTTTTATTATGTTGAGGTATGTTCCCTCTATTCCTGCTTTCTTGAGAGTTTTAATCATAAATGGGTGTTGAATTTTGTCAAAGGCGTTCTCTGCATCTATTGAGATAATCATATGGTTTTTATCTTTCAATTTGTTAATGTGGTGTATTATATTGATTGACTTGCGGATATTAAAGAATCCTTGCATTCCTGGGATAAAGCCCACTTGGTCATGGTGTATGATTTTTTTAATATGTTGTTGGATTCTGTTTGCTAGAATTTTGTTAAGGATTTTTGCATCTATGTTCATCAGTGATATTGGCCTGTAGTTTTCCTTTTTTGTGGCATCTTTGTCTGGCTTTGGAATTAGGGTGATGGTGGCCTCATAGAATGAGTTTGGAAGCTTACCTTCTTCTGCAATTTTCTGGAAGAGTTTGAGTAAGATAGGTGTTAGCTCTTCTCTAAATTTTTGGTAGAATTCAGCTGTGAAGCCATCTGGTCCTGGGCTTTTGTTTCCTGGAAGATTTTTGATTACAGTTTCGATTTCCTTGCTTGTGATGGTTCTGTTAAGATCTTCTATTTCTTCCTGGTTCAGTTTTGGAAAGTTATACTTTTCTAAGAATTTGTCCATTTCATCCAAGTTGTCCATTTTATTGGCATAGAGCTGCTCGTAGTAGTCTCTTATGATCCTTTGTATTTCAGTGTTGTCTGTTGTGATCTCACCCTTTTCATTTCTTATTTTGTTAATTTGGTTCTTCTCTCTTTGTTTCTTAATGAGTCTTCCTAATGGTTTGTCAATTTTGTTTATTTTTTCAAAAAACCAGCTTTTAGCTTTGTTGATTTTTGCTATGGTCTCTTTAGTTTCTTTTGCATTTATTTCTGCCCTAATTTTTAAGATTTCTTTCCTTCTGCTGACCCTGGGGTTCTTCATTTCTTCCTTCTCTAACTGCTTTAGGTGTAGAGTTAGGTTATTTATTTGGCTTTTTTCTTGTTTCTTGATGTAAGCCTGTAATGCTATGAACCTTCCCCTTAGCATTGCTTTTACAGTGTCCCATAGGTTTTGGGTTGTTGTGTTTTCATTTTCATTCATTTCTATACATATTTTTATTTCTTTTTTGATTTCTTCTATGATTTGTTGGTTATTCAGAAGCGTGTTATTTAGCCTCCATATGTTTGAATTTTTAACAATTTTTTTCCTGGAATTGAGATCTAATCTTACTGCACTGTGATCAGAAAAGATGACTGGAATGATTTCAATTTTTCTGAATTTTCCAAGAGCAGATTTATGGCCCAGGATGTGATCTATTCTGGAGAAGGTTCCGTGTGCACTTGAGAAAAAGGTGAAATTGATTGTTTTGGGGTGAAATGTCCTATAGATATCAATTAGGTCTAGCTGGTCCATTGTATCATTTAAGGTTTGTGTTTCCTTGTTGATTTTCTGTTTAGTTGATCTATCCATAGTTGTGAGTGGGGTATTAAAGTCTCCCACTATTATTGTGTTGCTATTAATTTCCTCTTTCATACTCATTAGAGTTTGCCGTACATATTGCGGTGCTCCTATGTTGGGTGCATATATGTTTATAATTGTTATATCTTCTTCTTGGGTTGATCCTTTGATCATTATGTAGTGTCCTTCTTTGTCTCTTTTCACATCCTTTATTTGAAAGTCTATTTTATCTGATATGAGTATTGCGACTCCTGCTTTCTTTTGGTCTCCATTTGCGTGAAATATTTTTTTCCAGCCCTTCACTTTTAGTCTGTATGTGTCTCTGGTTTTGAGGTGGGTCTCTTGTAGGCAGCATATATAGGGGTCTTGTTTTTGTATCCATTCAGCCAATCTTTGTCTTTTGGTTGGGGCATTCAACCCATTTACATTTAAGGTAATTATTGATAGGTGTGGTCCCGTTGCCATTTACTTTGTTGTTTTGGGTTCACGTTTATACAACCTTTCTGCATTTCCTGTCTAGAGAAGATCCTTTAGCATTTGTTGAAGAGCTGGTTTGGTGGTGCTGAATTCTCTCAGCTTTTGCTTGTCTGTAAAGCTTTTGAATTCTCCTTCATATCTGAATGAGATCCTTGCTGGGTACAGTAATCTAGGTTGTAGATTATTCTCTTTCATTATTTTCATTAAGTCCTGCCATTCCCTTCTGGCCTGGAGGGTTTCTATTGATAGATCAGCTGTTATCCTTATGGGAATCCCTTTGTGTGTTATTTGTTGTTTCTCCCTTGCTGCTTTTAGTATTTGTTCTTTGTGTTTGATCTTTGTTAATTTGATTACTATGTGTCTTGGAGTGTTTCGCCTTGGGTTTATCCTGTTTGGGACTCTCTGGGTTTCTTGGACTTGGGTGGCTATTTCCTTCCCCATTTTAGGGAAGTTTTCAGCTATTATCTCCTCGAGTATTTTCTCGTGGCCTTTCTTCTTGTCTTCTTCTTCTGGGACTCCTATGATTCGAATGTTGGGGCGTTTCACATTGTCCCAGAGGTCCCTGAGGTTGTCCTCATTTCTTTTGATCCTTTTTTCTTTTTTCCTCTCTGCTTCATTTATTTCCACCATTCTATCTTCTACCTCACTTATCCTATCTTCTGTCTGCATTATTCTACTCTTGGTTCCCTCCAAAGTGTTTTTGATCTCATTCATTGCATTATTCATTTTTAACTGACTCTCTTTTATTTCTTCTAGGTCTTTATTAAACATTTCTTGCATCTTTTCAATCTTTGTCTCCAGGCTATTTATCTGTAACTCCATTTTGTTTTCAAGATTTTGGATCATTTTTATTATCATTATTCTAAATTCTTTTTCAGATAGATTCCCTATCTCCTCCTCTTTTGTTTGACTTGGTGGGCACTTGTCATGTTCCTTTACCTGTTGGGTATTTCTCTGCCTTTTCATCTTGTTTAGATTGCTGTGTCTGGAGTGGGTTTTCTGTATTCTGGAGGTCTGTGATTTCTTTTTATTGTGGAGTTTTTACCTAGTGGGTGGGGTTGGACGGTTGACTTGTCAAGGTTTCCTGGTTAGGGAAGCTTGTTTCAGTGTTCTGGAGCGTGGAACTTGATTTCTTCTCTTTGAAGAGCAATGGTGTGCCCAGTAATGAGTTTTGAGATGGGTCTATGTGTTAGGTGTGACTTTGGGCAGTCTGTATGTTGACTTTCAGGGCTATGTTCCTGTGTTGCTGGGGAATTTGTGTGATATGTCTTGCTCTAAAACTTGTTGGCTCCTGGGTGGTGGTTGGTTTCAGTGTAGGTATGAAGGTTTTTGGACGGTCTCTTATTACTTAAAGTTCCATGTAGTCAGGAGTTTTCTGGTGTTCTCAGGTTTTGGGCTTAAATCTCCTGCCTCTGGATTTCAGTTTTATTCTTCCTGTAGTCTCAGGACTTCTCCAACTATACAGCACTGATAATAAAACTTCTAGGTTAATGGCGAAAAGATTCTCCCCTGTTAGGGGCTCCCAGAGAGGTTCACAGAGTTACATGAAGAAGAGGACAGGGAAGAGGGAAATAGAGATGAGCAGGAGGAGAAAAAGGGGGACTCAAGAGGAGAGAGACAGATCTATGCAGTCATCTGTTCCTAGAGTGTTCTCCGTAGCCCAGACACCAGCAAAGATTCACAGAATTGAATTGGGAAGAGAAGGGGAAAGGAGGAAATAGAGGTGTTCTGAGGTAGAAAACAGAGAGTCAAGATTGGGAGAGAATAATCACCACACTCCTGAATAAAAATGGAAACTGAATATTGGATTCTTAAATGTTTACAGTTTATATCATATACTGAAGAACAAAAATTAAAAATCTAGAGTATAGGTTAGACTCATAAAAATATTATATTAAAAACAAAAACAAAAACACCCCCCAATAAATTTTAGAAATATATATGAGGTTCGGTTTAAAAATAAGGCTTCTCTTCTTTTTTTTCCTTTTTTCCTCTCCTCTTTGTAAGGTTATAGTGTATTGAAAATGAATAATTAAGGAGTAGTAGAGGAGTACTAGAGGACTTTAAAAGAAATAAGAGAAGAAGAAAAATAAAAAATAGAGGAGGAGAAGGGGGAAAAAAAAAAAAGAAGAGAAAAAAACGAGGAAAAAAAAAAATTTTCCCTAACTACAAAAATCATAAGAATTTATGAAAATGAATGTTAAGGAGTAATGGGGGAGTAATAGGGAATTTTAAAGGAAAATAAAAGAGAAAAAATTAAAAAGAAAAAATAAAACTAAAAAAAAATTTTTCTTTTTTTTCCCCTGCTTAAAAAAAAAAAAAAAGAAAGAAAGAAAGATAGAAGAAAAAAAAAAAGTAAAAATATATGTAGGAAGTTCTCTGGAGCTGTTGCGGTCAGTGTGGGTTCGGCTCAGTTTCAGATAGCTCCTCCTTCCAGCTTACACTTCTTGATATCTACAGGACCCTTGTGGTGTGGTCAGTGTTTCCTACAGGGATTTTAATCTGTTGCACCAGTTCCTTCTGAAGCGGTTTGGCTTCTGTTTGCCAGGCTCTTCAGGGCCTCATTTCCGCCCTGACCCAAGCGGGCGGAGGTGGACTCTTATTCAGGTAGCTAGTTCCGTCGCGCTGCAGGGAGGGGCCAGAGTTGCTCGGGCTCCGGAGCTGCTCAGGCTCCCAGCTGTTCTATATGGAGCGGCGCTGCGCGCAGTTCCAGCCCTCGGGTGTTCCGCCAAGGGTCGGAACTGAGATCTGCGCCTGCTCCCTGTGCCCTCCCCGTCAGAGCGGTCCAGGCAGCCAGGGGCTTGACGCTTGACGGGCGCACTCTCCGCGGGTGCGCGCGCCCACTCCCCTCCGCGGTCCCAGTCTCAGGTTCCGCCGGCGCCAGTCCTGTGCGTGCGCCCTCTGCCCGCCGTGTCCCTAGCCCCAGTCCCCGCCTGCGCCGGTCGGGTGCCTGTGCCCTTTGTCTCGCCGCGACCCTCCCGGCGGACTTCGGCCGCCCAGAATCTCGGTCCCTTTGCTCTTCGAACCGCAGGCAGCGTGTTCTGGCCGGTTAATTTTCTCTCTCTTGCTCTCCCACAGTTCAAGCTGGGAGCTCACAAAAGCTCCCTCCGATTGTCCACAGGGCTCTCAGGCCCGGACCCTGCCCCAAATAATGCCGCTCGCTCCTCTCCGTTCCGCCCCCACTTGCTGGTGGCGGATGCGGGTGTCTGGGGTACTTTCCTGCTGGGAGTTGCTTTTAGGCTCGTAATCTGTGGGTTTTATTATTTTCTCTCCCAGTCAGGTTGCCCTCTGAGATTCAAACACTTCCCCCAGGCCCGCCAGGTCGAGGGTTCCCTGGTGTCTGGGAACGTCCTCTATTAAGACCCTTCCCGGGACGGATCTCCGTCCTTAGCTCTTTTGTCTCACTTTTTATCTTTTATATTTTGTCCTACCTCCTTTCGAAGACAATGGGCTGCTTTTCTGGGCGCCTGGTGACCTCTGCTAGCGATCAGAAGTTGTTTTGTGAAGTTTGCTCTGCGTACAGTTATTCTTTTGATGAATTTCTAGGAGAGAAAGTGGTCTCCCCATCCTACTCCTCCGCCATCTTGGCTCCTCCTCCCTCGGCTAATAGCTCTAAAGTACTTTAGGGCATGCATTTATACTCTGCTGATGGTTCAGAGCAGGGGACGGTGTTCTCAAAGCAAGATTTGGCTTCCTGCCTGGTATTTGATGAGCTGACTGGGGGGATACCTTTGTAGTGGGCTTGATACGATCACAGCTGAAGAGAGGTTTCTGGAAGAGGGGTGGTCTCTAAAAGTCCCGGTCGCATTACAGCCGATCTGAGCTCTCAGCTTTCTAGCGCTGTGCTCCTGGCTCGTACTGGCCTCTTCTCCGTCCTCAAATGTGCCAGCTTCTTCCACACTCTCCCAACACTGTTCCCTCTGCCTCCAATGCTTGTCTTCTTCACTGGCTAAACCCTGCTCATCCTTCATGGGCTTGAACATTGCTTTCTTGGGTGTACTCTGCCCAGTCTGGGTATGTTCCTTTCTTCTTCACTCTTCTGGTACCCTGTATTTTTCCTTTGAAATGCTCATGTAGGAGGGGAAAAAATTTCCCTTGACTCCCTTAGGGTCTCTGGCTGTGTCTGAAAATTAAACTGACAAACAGTAAGAGAAGAAAAGCATATACATTTATTTAAGTTTTATGTGACACAGGAGCCTTCACAAGAAAGGGAAGATCCAAAGAAACATTTAGACCTAAGTGTTTTATGCTAGGTTTGATGGAGAGCGGAAAGTCGTAGAATGATGAAACAGCACAAAGGTGAGCTAAGTGTAGTAAATTGTAGGAAGCCCAGCAAGGCTTGTTAGTTCAGATTTCGCTCTGTCTCTCCATCTTCAGAGATAGATAAGGATGTTCCTTTCAAGTCTGGATATAGGGAGGGCACCTCTCACAGTAGGATTTAACGATCTGCCTCGGGGGGAAGTCAGAAAGCCCTTCTTACATACACCATTTCTCAATTCCTTCAGCTTGAGATATTTAACATGCCAACGTGCCATGTTTTGGGTAGTGTATCTTGAATTTTGCCACTTGTCACAATTTAAATCGTACACATATTTGTATAATTGTTTGTTAAATGTTTTCCTTACCCATTGGACTGTCAGCTTCCTGGTGGCAAGAACCATGGGTGCCTTCACTGCTGAATCCGTCTCAGTGCCTGGCAAAGAACTATACTCGACAATACATTTTTGTTGAATGAATGAAACGTACAATAAAAATTTCATGACTGCTCTTTTCTGCTAAATCTGATTCCCTATGGATTAATTGAACTGTTGGAATTTCTCTTCTTTGTTCCAACACACTCTATGCAGGCTTCCCCCAAATTGGCATGCTCTCTGATTGGAAAATCACCTGCATTCTTCCTCTCGGAGATTTAATAGATTGTGCGCTCCCAGTTCTGCTAGGTCTCTCCCTGGCACTGGCCTCTGTCCCTTGCCTAACCTTCATTCCCTTATTCCGTCTTTTGTCTTTGTTCTGCCTGAGGAGAGGTGGGGTTGGAACCCCGGGGCGGGGGGGGGGGGGGGGGGGTGTTCCCTTTTGTCATTTAAAAACAAGAGCTCTTCGTCATATGAAAAGACTTGAGGTGCAATCAGCCTGGACTCTGAACAGGATAATAATTTCTGTTTGTAACTATCTCACACGTGCTCTGCTAAGAGCCCAAAGGACCGGCTCATCACCATGAGCACAGACCTTGGGGAGATTTGCTCTCAGGCTAATTGGTGTACCGTTTGCAGTTTCACGGAGCGGCTACTATTAGGACTGCACCTGCAAATCTCTGGGGAAAAGGGGGCTGCTGCATTTACATATAATATGTGGAGTGACTCCTGGAGTTTATAATGCTGAGGTGGGTGGGGGGGGGGTGGTGGTTGCTGTGTATTCTTATGGATGCTTCATTCCTGCCCTTAGTTCATGGATAAAAAGTAAATGCAAATATTGTTCTGTGCCTTTCAAGATGAAGTTATGAGTCTGCGCCTTTGAATCAGATGTGCTGTGGTTAGTTGCTCAGTTGAGTCCCATTCTTTGTGACCCAATGGACCGTAGCCCACCAGGCACTTCTGTCCACGGGGATTCTCCAGGCAAGAATACTGGAGTAGGTTGCCATGCCCTCCTCCACAGGATCTTCCCAACCCAGGGATGGAACCCAGGTCTCAGACAGGCATGGACTTTATCAAGTGACAGGCATAAACTGTCCCATAGGAAAGACTTAATTTTAAATGAGTAAATTTGAAAAGCAGCAACCAGACTGAAGTGATTACATTAATAAGAAACAAAAAAGAAAACCTCTAAGTTTTCCACGTAGTCAGTTTGTAAGTCTGTAAGGATTTTGTCTTACTCTTGATTTTAGCGTGTGTGTGTGTGTGTGTGTGTGTTCCTTCCTTCAGACAAGGTACATTTCGAGCTCATCTGGGACTAAGATCATTTGGAGAATCTGTCTGAAGTGCCTCTGGGTCTAAGAATGGCGAGAATGGTGGTGTGGGGAAGAGAAAGACAGTAGGTTCTTCTGATGTACTTTTGCTGAAAATATTTTCCACTTAGCCCAGAACAGAAAATCTAAACAACAATTCTCTAAATGCTAGTGTTTTAAATGTGTAGATGGTGAGTTAGATCCTGTGACAGAGAAGGCTTGAGGGTATGAGTAAGGCAACCTGGAACTCAGCCAAATCCTTCCACTAAACAGATGAATCCTGGACAGGGAACATCAGTTAGGAGGCTCTTAGAGAGGTGCTAGAAAAAGATCAAGAGCACTGGGCGCAGGAGCTGCCACTGAGCGCCGTTTCCCTGGAGCCCGAGAGGACCTGCGGCAGACATCTGTGTTTGGCTCTTAACTGCTGCTTCAGTGTACTTCTGTTAACTGCTTCCCACTGGAGCAGTTGAGCAAAACCACATCCTCACTGTCCCAGCCTCCCTCGCATCCACAGCTGCCCATATAAGCTGGTTTCATCCAGTGAAACTGAAACATCTACAGAGGGGATACTGAGATGGATTTTACTCCCTGAGGAAGGAAGAGACCATTGCCATAGTTTCCATTTTCATCTTATTCCAAAGCTGTCCACTGATCGGGGCTTGGACCCACTCATGTGGCCCTGATTCCAGCATCCGCAATGACCCTCCTGGGGTTATGTGATGAAGGCATGAGAATTGCAGAGATGCTGACGTGGGGTCTTGAATCTGTGTTGCTTGTGAGGCAGTTGTGGAACTACCTGTGTTCAGATTGCATTTCTGTGTGGTTTAAGATATTCTTAATTTGTTTTCTGTTTTTTGGCTGTGGTTTCTTGCAGTCAAAGTCATTCCTAATTGAGAAACTCCCCTGGTGGTCCAGTAGCTTAGACTCCACACTCCCAGGTTCAATCCCCAGTCAGGGAACTAGATCCCACACACTGAAACTAAGAATTCCCATGCCACAGCTAAAGATCCCATCTTCTGCAATGAAGACTGAAGATCCCACATGCTGCAACTAAGACCTGGCCAGCTAAATAAAGTAACAAATAATTAAATATATTTAAAAATCATTCCTAATTGATATAGGACATAATAAAGTTTCCACCAGTCAAGAAAAACAATGAAAATTGAGGAAATGTGTGGGTTTCATTTGGAATCAGACATACCTGGGTTCGGATCCTGGCTCCATTGTTTACTAGTTATACAGTTTGGACAAGGGAATATACATCTCTGAACATGCATTTCCTCATCTGTTAAATGAAGGAATTGGATGAACGGATGCCAAGATCACACCATGAAAAGAAAAGATGTCCTAAAATGCCAGACGTAATAAGGGGCAGAATTACAGCACAAACTGCAGGGACTGGCAGAGGAGGTATATCTTTTCAATGTTCCACAGACTGGGCTTGGCTGCCCTAGACATGACCCAGCATTGTACATTTTTAAAGGGCAAACAAGGGGAATTTATCAATGGCAGCTCTGTTCTTGCCAAAAGCTTATCTCAGGACATGACACCATCTGCAGCATGTCAGAGGGGGTTTTCTTGTTGCTTTAATACATAATTAGCAGCTGCATCTTACTGTTGCTGTCAGCTCCGAGGACCTGGTCTCTGTGGAGCCTCCACAGCATCTGAAGCTTTGGCTGGCTGGGTGCCATGGCAACGGCTACAATTCCAGCACCAGAGATGTGCTTGTTTTCCTAATAGCCAGGCATTGCCCTTCCAATTCAGGGAAAAATAAGTAAGATTTCTCTTTCCTGAAGTCTTGCCACACTCTGGCCCCTCTTTTAGCCAGTGGTCAACTAGACTTCCTTCAATTGACTGACCAGACAAACTCTGTGGTTTTAGACACAAAACTTCCTGGTGGTGCAGAGGGTAAAGCGTCTGCCCAAAATGTGGGAGACTCGGGTTTGATCCCTGGGTCGGGAAGATCCGCTGGAGAAGGACTGGCAACCCACTCTGGTACTCTTGCCTTGAAAATCTCATGGACAGAGAAACCTGGTGGACTACAGTCCATGGGGTCGCAAAGAGCCAGACACAACTGAGCAACTTCACTTTCACTTAGACAAAAAGGTTAAAACTTTCTGTGTTGGGACTTCCGTAGGTAGACACTCAAGAAGGTGGAATGCCCTGAATTTAGTGGAGTGCCACTTCTGAAGGGAAAGAGAAATTTGGTAATACCCATCCCCTTCTTAAACTAGCAGGTTTCTTGGAGGCCATTGGTCATCTGTCTTTTCTAGGAGACAAAATTAGCTCTTCCAAGAAGTAAGAACTCTGGGTGGAATACTGGATTCAGGGGGATTTTTAGCTATTTGACACTTGGAAACTTGTACGTATACAGCTTTTTTTTCCCCCAAGAGAGGTTTAGCCTCTGTTTGATCATCACAGTGGCTCATGATGATCACCTCTGACCTTCATCAGCCCCACCCCTTTTCCTGTGTGGGTTGGAAGCTAGGAAGATGATGAAAGTCACTGTCAGGGTCCCACTTGTGTAGAACCTTGAACAACCAGTTTCTTGAGTTTCCTCTCTTCCCCAAATGGGGATCTGGAAGGTGTGTCCTTGTCTTTCTATGAAGGAATGAATTTTAATTGCATCTTCAACTTAGGGAAATGACATCTCAATGGTCCCCAAACTCATTCCAGCATCAGCTCTAAAGTCTAAAGTTAAAAGTCTTGTTTAAGTATCATTGAACTCAGGTGAGACTTGAGATATGATTCAGCCTGAGGCAAAACTCCTCTACAACAGTGAGTCTATGAAACCAGACAAACTATGTGTTTCCAAAATACAATAGTGGAATAGGCATGGGATAGACATTTCCATTCCAAAAGGGAGAAATTGAAAAGAAAAATATGATGGACGCCAAGGAAATTGAAAACTTAACAAAATAAATCCACATGCTTACAAGTCCCAAGAATATCCTCTTTGGTCTGATGCTCCGCCTTCTAGGTTGACTGGGCTGGCAGGGTCACCAGCATGTTCAGTGGGACAGTCACCCTTATGACTTCACAGGGCATCAGACCCACAGCTTTCTGAAAGTACCCTACCCTTTGAAGCCAAGGAAGATGCAGCCTTGGCCTCGGATCTGTGGTGAGGATAGTAGCCTCATAAACTTCAGTTACCTTCAGGGTCATTCTTTCCTTTTCTTGAAGATTAAAACATGTTTGCAGCTGGATAGCTCTGTTTCTATTGTCCAGTTCTATAGAATTCCAGAAGTCTGACCATCTTCTTTCATCCATTTTTTCCCTTCTCCCTTTTAGTTCCAGCTGGCAGTGTTTCTGCTGGTATAATCCTTTCTCTATCCCTAACTTCTTCAGAGATGACTGGTGAGTCCATGAGTTGCAACATAATCTCTTTATCAAATGACTGTTCAGTGTTCTTTTCAGAACAAGCGTTCTCACTTTTCACAATGTGGTTAGATTCTTTTTTTTTTTTTTTTACCCCCCACTTCCCCGCCCTCTCTGGTTAGATTCTTAAAATCTCCAAGTTCTGGTTTCTTTTTGCTTAACAATTCCTTCCTAAATTCTTCTCTACATTCACACATTTTCCTAAGAGTGGTCAGGAGGAACCAAGTCCGTGCTTCAACACTCTGCTTAGAAATCTCCTCAGCTAAATATTCAATTTCATCGTTCACAAATTCTGTCTTCCACAAAACACTAGAACACAGTTGAGCCTAATTCTTTGCCACTTGGTAACAAGGATCACCTTTTGTCCCTTTCCTAATAATCCTTTCCTCATTTCTGTCCACCACCAGCATGGCCTTTACTGTCCATTCTACCAACATTCTGTTCACAGCAATTCAACATACGAATTTTGGAGGGACACGGGCATTCAGTCTATAACACTGCTGCTGTTCTGGGCACCAAACTGAAGGTCACAGAAATTAGTAGGTCAACTCTTACATTTTTACCTTGCAGACTTCCTGTGTGTGTATATGTGTACACGCACGCATGATCACTCACTCAGTCGTGTCTGACTCTTTGCGACCCATGGACTGTAGCCCACCAGACTCCTCTGTCCATGGAATTTCCCAGGCAAGAATACTGGAGTGAGCTGCCATTTTCTTCTCCAGCGGATCTTCCTGACCCAGGGACTGAATGCAGGTTATCTCCCACATCTCCTGCTTTGACATGCAGATTCTTGACCTCTGTGCCACCTGGGAAACCCTGCAGACTTCCTGGAAGTGAAAGCGAATGTGTCAGCCACTCAGTCATGTTCAACTCTTTGTGACCCCCTAGACTGTATCCTGCCAGGCTCCTGTGTCCTTGGGATTCTTCAGGCAAGAATACTGGAGTGGGTTGTCATGTCCTTCTCCAGGGGATCTTGCCAAACCAGGGTTTGAACCCAGGTCTCCCATGTAGCAGGCAGACTTCCTGAGTGGTGCTAAATAATTTTATAACTCTAATATTATCTAGTCAAAGCTATGGTTTTTCCAATAGTCGTGTATGGATATGAGAGTTGAACTATAAAGAAAGCTGAACACCGAAGAATTGATGCTTTTGAACTGTGGTGTTGGAGAAGACTTGAGAGTCCCTTGGACTACAAGGAGATCAAACCAGTCAATCCTAAAGGAAATCAGTCCTGAATATTTATTGGAAGGGCTGCTGCTGAAGCTGAAGCTCCAATAATTTGGTTACCTGAAGTGAAGAGGTGACTCATTAGCAAAGACCCTGATGCTGGGAAAGATTGAAGGCAGGAGGAGAAGGGAACGACAGAGGATCAGATGCTTGGATGGTCCACCGACTCGATGGACATGAGTTTGGGCAAGCTACAAGAGTTGGTGATGGACAGGGAAGCCTGGCATGCTGCAGTCCACGGGGTTGCAAAGAGTCGGACACAACTGAGCGACTGAACTGAAGAATGTTATCAGAAAACCACAGGCTGCCTCGAGCCCTCCAGTCTGCAGTACACTTAGATTTGACCGTGTTGAGTCCTGCTCTGTGCTTCTGTTTTGTGCGTATTGGTCCTTCTCTGGCCTCACTCCTCTCCATGGGCACAGAGTCCATGAAGGAGGTGATATGCCACCTGGAGCCTGTCACCCTTCTAAAGCCGCTCCTTTGAATTCCTGAGATGCTATGAGTCCTTGTCCAAAGGAGGTGGGACTGGGCAAAGAAAGGGGCCGGCTGCGGCAAGAATCGGCATGGAATTCTGAGGATCCGAAGAACTCCTGAGAATTCTACCTTTGAACCTGATCTTCTGCATCATCATGCAAATGTATTTGTCAAGATAGAGGACAGAATATTTTTAAATCCATTTTCTTTCAGCCTGATTTATAACTGTTAAATATTCATCCAAGTGGTACGTGGGTGTCCTTTTGTATTCTTGCCCCAAACTCTTCAAATGTTATGACAGGTCGGCCTCAACTAATAATGAAATAGTTAGAAAAAGTGACTTGAGGTCTCTTAACTTATAAAACACCAATGTATCTTTATATACTCTGTACCCAGGGGTCCCCAACCTCTGGGATCTAACGCCTGATGATCTGAAGAGCTGATGTAGTAATAATGATAGAAATAAAGTGCATAATAAATGTAATGCTCTTCAACCATGCAAAAACCTACCCCCCACCCCATTATCTGTGGAAAAATTGTCTTCCACAAAACCAGTCCCTGGTGCCAGAAAGGTTGGGGACTACTGCAGGTCTATATTAATTCTACTTGAATCACAAGCCACAGACGGGCAGCATCACCATTACCTGGAAGACTGTTCCAAACGCAAATCCTCAGGCCACCCCAGACGTACAGTCGGAGTCTGGGGTGCAGCCAAGGAACATGGGCTCTACCAAGCCCTCCACGTGCCTCTGGTGCCTCGAAACCTTGAGAATCATTGTGTAATACTGCTGCTTCTCTAATTTTAACGTGGATTTCAAACTCTCCTGGGGGTATGGTCAAGATGTGGCTTCTGATTCTAGGTTGAGACCGGAGATTGCAGTTCTAACAGGCTCCCAGGTGATGCCAGTGCTCCTGGCTTGTTGTTGATAACAAGCCAGACCACTCCAGCCAGCCTGTAGCTATAAGTAGAGTATGGAAGGATGGTAGCCCATTTCTCAGGGTATCAGGCCCATCTTCTGATTTTACCCCAGTCAATGAAATTGTAGTTAGACAAAAAAAGTTGGTTATGAAGGTGAACATCTGGTTAAACTAGAGAGAGTGTCCCCTGTACTCTGCATAAGGGTCCCAGATCTTGCTTTCTCTCAGTGTTGAGGGGAGGTGGTGTGACTCCAGAAAAGAAAAAATATGTAACAGTGTACCTAGGCCAATGGAACCACTGGAGTCTTACAGAGATCCCTTCCTGAAGGACCAATGTGGACAAAGGATGTCATAAGAACTAAGGGCCAGATATAGTCCTTGTCTCCCTTTCTCCATGCCTTGACAATGATTCAATTGTTCCCTCTCTGGGGTAAAGAAAATATGGGGTTCAAATTCTGAAATTACTTGTAAATTGGACCCTAAAAAATAAAGTAGTAACGGTTTTCTAGATTGTAATTAGTCCCCACTACATACATGTATGTAGTATGTGTGCTCAGAGCTCAGTCATGTCTGACTCTTTGGGACCCCATGGGCTATAACTCGCCAAGCTCCTCTGTCCATGGAGTTCTCCAGGCAAGAGTGCTGGAGCAGGTTGCCATTTTCTTCTCTAGGGGATCTTCCCAACCCATAGATTGAACTCGCATCTCCTGCTTTGGCAGGGGGATTCTTTATCACTGGCACCACTCAGGAAGCCCAGTATGTAGTATATGGATTGTAATTAGTCCCCACTACATATATGTATGTAGTATGTATATAGTATGAAGCATATGTATGTAGAACTGTGGCCAGCTAGGCTTCCCTGTCCATGGAATTTTCCAGGCAAGAAACCTGGAGTGGCAATCCATTCTCTTCTCCAAGGGATCTTCCCAACCAAGGGGTTGAACCTGCATCTCCATTGCAGGCAGATTTTTTACCATCTGAACCACCAGGGAAGCCCACACAAATATGCATTAGTCTGCTAGACTTGCCATAACAAAATAGCATAGACTGGGTGGTTTAAATAACAAAAGTTATTTCTCATAGTTCTGGAGGGTTCTCCTGAGGCTTCTCTCCTTGGCTCATGGATAGCGCCTCCTTGCTGTGTCCTTGAGTGGACTTTCCCTGTGTGTGCATCCGTGGCATCTTCTCCTCTTACTATAAGGACACTAGTCCTATTGGACTAGAACCTCATCCTTGTGACTTCATTTAGCCATAATTAACTCTTTAAAAGACTTATCTCCAAATGTGGCCACGTTCTAAGGTACTGGGGACTATGTCTTCTGTGTGTTAATTGTAGGGAGGCCCCAGTCCGTAATGACTGTCCAGTGTTCACAAAGGCCCAGTGAACTGGCCTGGAAACTGAGTCTGGACTCCTGGGATGACTTAGCTGTTAGTGCAATTTCCTTCTGGAACTTTAAACAGTTTGATGACGCTCTCAGTCCTTTTCTTAAGATTTGTATGTTTTTGCTTTTGAACTAGATGCTCTGGCTACCCAGAGCAGGGCCTTGGTCCCCCTTTCCCTTCCTTCCCACAGTTGGCCACACCGCATCACACCCACCAAGCCAGCAAGCTGCCTACAGGTTTGGCTGACATCTCAGATTTCATTTCAGAGGTTTACTCTTCTGTCTGTACACACGGTTTGCCTTCCATACCAGCCAGATTTTCTAAACTGGTTGTATCTGCCTACCTGTTAAAGTCCCCCTTTCTAGAACTGATCACCTCAATTTTGGTGCACCGATTACTTAGATGTGTTTGGTTGAGAGATGAGACAGCTTAGAGTCAGAGGAAAAGTCTAAATTAATAACTTTCCCTCTCTTCATGCCTGCCAAGTACCTTAACCTTTTATAAGGAGCTAAATGCTGAAGAATTGATGCTTTTGAACTGTGGTGTCGGAGAAGACTCTTGAGAGTCCCTTGGACTGCAAGGAGATCAAACCAGTTCATCCCAAAGGAGATCAGTCCTGGGTGTTCGTTGGAAGGACTGTTGTTGAAGCTGAAACTCCAATACTTTAGCCACCTCATGCGAAGAGTTGACTCATTGGAAAATACCCTGATGCTGGGAGGGATTGGGGGCAGGAGGAGAAGGGGACGACAGAGGATGAGATGGCTGGATGGCATCACCGACTTGATGGACATGGGTTTGAGTAAACTCCGGGAGTCTGTGATGGACAGGGAGCCTGGCATGCTGCGATTCATGGGGTCGCAAAGAGTCGGACACGACTGAGAGACTGAATGGAACTGAACTGAAACAGTGGCTTGTTTTGTTACCATTAAAGAGTCAATCCTTTAAGAACCTTTTGCTCTGAAGAGAAAAAGGCTAAGTAAAGTTCCTTGATAACAGTCTCCTAAGTGACATTTGAGACAATGCCTATACTTGGAGGAGAGCTCAGGTTTTAGGGTCATATCATGTTCCTATTCATCATGTTGAGGATCTTAAACAAATGTTGGAAACAACCATGTGCACAAAACCAGCAGAAAAGATTGATTACTTCTACTCAGCAGCTCTGGAATGCTGATTGTATAGTAATTCTGGGAAACCAAGACCTTAAACAATTTCTAGAGGGTGAGTATCAGATGTGACCATAACAGCATCACAGTCTTAAATTGCGGCCTTGGTATTGGTCCTTCGAAGCGTTCTGATCAGGTGCTCAGAGGATGTCTTATCATCCCTGTTTGCAGATCGAGAAGTACCCTTGGGAGAGTGAAATGACTTGTCAAAGTCCACAGCCAATTTGTTGCAGAAGCAGGGCTGGAACTCAGGCATTGCCCCCTGCACCACTTTATAGACAGACAGGAAGTCCAATCTGTTCCACTCAACTCGCCACCTGCTTTGATAATGAGATCTGAAGACTGAGTTCTTACATCCATTTCATTATTTGAGAAGTGTGAAGCAACACACAAGAAACCTAAATTTCTCTGAGATTCCTCACACCTCTCAGCAGAGAGCTTATGGCATTTCAGCCACATGGAATATGCCATGGGTGAATTAACCTATTGTAGGCCTCTGATGTTCCCCCAGTCTCTGAATTGACTGCGGTACTTGATTTGAGGAGCTATGAAATCCTGTGTCTTATTGAAGCCTAGCTAAATGAACCCAGCGTAGCCTCACTGACACAACAAGTCACCCTGGGTATTGGGAATGTGGAAACCCATAAGAATCAAGGAATAATATAAATTGAGAAAGCTCTCCAAGTCTGTGGGCTTCCCAGGTGGCGCAGTGGCAAAGAATCTGCCTGCCAGTATAGGAGATGTGGGTTTGATCCCTGGGTTGGGAAGATCCCCTGGAGAAGGAAATGGCAACCCGTTCCAGTATGCTTGCCTGGAGAATTCCATGGGCAGAAGAACCTGGTGGGCTACAGTCCAAGGGGTCACAAAGAGTCGGGCAGGACTCAGTACAGCACGGCAGCTTCAAAACTGTAGTATCCCATGGTATTATGGGCTGAATTGTGTCCCCCTGAAAAATTCATACCATGAAGCTCAGGATGGTGGTGTTTGGATAAGGCGCATTCGGGAGGTAATTAGGGTTGATGGGGTCACAAGAGTGGAGTCCTCACAATGGGATTAGTGGCTTCATAAGAATGAGTCACAAGATAGTGACTATCTGAAAGGCAGAAAGAGGGCTTTCACCAGGAACAGAGTTAGCTGGTACCTGGATCTTGGACTTTCCATCCTCCAGAACGGTGGGAAATAAACGTCTGTTGTTTAAGCCACTTGGTCTATGGTTTTTATTATAGCAGACGGAGCAGACAACTACACCTGGCCTTAATGCAAGGAATTCTTTAGGATGAATACCTTCTAGGACCAGTATTTCTGACTCTCTTAAAAGCATAATGAAAGGGACATAGGCTTTTAAGAGACCGTGTGTTAGTGTATTTCTCCCAATCATAAAGTAAGCCTGTTACAGGGATAATCTTTATTCCCAGTGAGAGGTTTTGGAGGTGACTGAGCATGAAACCTTTAGTTTTGTCAGCTGGTGTTTGGAAAAAAAGAATCTTCTGGGACTTCTTAAATTTTCCTACATTTTATACTGGAGCATAGTCAGTTAACAATTTTGTGTTGGTTTCAAGTGTTCAGCAAAGTGATTCAGTTATAATGCAGCGCTTTTAAAAAACCGATTTTATTTTTGGCTTGTCTGGGCCTTCATTACTGCCTGCAGGCTTTTTCCAGTTGCAGTGAGCAGGGCTCCTCTCTAGTTGTGGTGCTCGGGCTCCTCATTGAGGTGGCTTCTTTTGTTGCAGAACACGGGTTCCAGGGCACTTGGGCTCGGTAATTGTGGTTCGCTCGCTCTAGAGTGCAGGCTCAGTAGTTGAGGCACACAGGGTTAGTTGCTCCGCAGCATGTGGGATCTTTCCGAACAAGGGATCGAAACTGTGTCCCCTTCATTGGCAGGCAGATTCTTAACCACTGGATCACCAGGGAAGTCCCTTCTGGGACTATTTAAGGCTCAATGCACTGGCTGTGTGCTTGTCATCCATGGACCTCAGGGGTCATTATTAGACTTAGACAGGGGTGCGTAAACCCTGAGACAGACTACCAGATCTCTGTTAACCCTTTTTGGGTGGCTGAAGGAAGAGGGCAGAGGAAATAGGTGTCACAGCTAAGCCTGGTGAAGGTCTGGGGGATGTTCCCCTGATTGTTATCTGCTAGCTGAATGGGCACAGGTACCCTAGGGTGAGAACCTACGTTCTAAGAGAGAGAAAAAAAAGAGAAGCAATTTCTTTCTACTGGCAGTAACAGTGATATCTCAGGCTCTCCTCAGGAGCAGGGAAATGGATGTGGGGTAGGGAGTCTCCAAAGGCAGTCAGAGGCTGGCAGTGCAGCAGACAAGGCTGGGCTCGGGAATCAGACGGCGTGGTATTCTGATGCATTAGCAGAGGCCGCTCAGCTGGGGGACCCGGCACTTTCCTGGCAGGATGGTTCTGAGGGCTGGCGACCAGTTGGAGAAGTTCCCACCTGGCCTGTCTTCATGGGCACCATGGGGGCCGGGCCTACAGCATCTCTCCTGCGGGCCACCTACCTGCTGTCCATTCTTCATTCTTCACTTCTATCTCTTCTTAGCACAGTCTCCTCACAGAAGCTAGCGTATTTGATGACATCAATCAGGTCATGTTCCCCCTGCTGAAAACCCTTAATCTTGTGGCCATATAATCAAACCCAAATTCGCAACCATGGCTTAGAATCTGCTGGATTCAGGGCATGCCTGGATATGGGTCCAGTTTTATTCTCTTGCATGTGGTCATCCAGTTTATTGAAGAGACTATCCGTTCCCCATTAGGTATTCTTGTCACTCTGTCAAAGATTAGTTGACCGTATATGCATGGTTTTATTTCTGGGCTTTCTACTCTGTTACACTGATCTGTGCCTGTTTTTATACTTGTACGATACTGTTTTGACAGCTTTGCAATGTGATTTGAAATCAGGAACTGTGATACCTCTAGGTTTGTTCTTTTTCAAGATTGCTTGAGCTATTTGGGTCTTTTGTGGTTCCATGTGAATTTTAGGGTTTTGGTTCTATTTCCATGAAAAATGCCTTTGGAATTTTTAAAAGGATTGCATTGAATCTGTAGGTCACTTTGGGTAGTGGACATTTTAACAATACTTTTTCCAATCCATGAACATAGGATATCTTTCCAAAGTTGTGTCTTCTTCAATTTCTTTTATTAATGTTTCATAGTTTTTGGTGCACAGACCTTTCATTAGTGGTGACATTTCTTTCTAAGTACTTTATTCTTTTTAATACTGTTTTAAGTAGGACAACTTTCTTAGTTTATATCTCAGATAATTTGTTATTAGTGTATAGAAACAAAACTGATTTTTGTATGTTGATTCTGGAGCCTGCAACTTTACTGAATTTGTTTATTAGTCCTAGTAGTTTTTTGTTGGAGTCTTTAGGATTCTCTCTATATATGATCATGTCATCTGCAAACAGAGATAACCTCTTCCTTCCATCAGGCCCCAGTTCTTATCCTAAGAAAGCACTGAGGCAAAACAAGTTAATTTAAAATTGGAGGAAGCTAAATATAATTCCCACTTGGCCAAATCCTTCTTACCTACTCCTAGGAACACCTGTTTTCTGCCTGTGTGTCAGGGTTGGGCACTGGTGTCTCTCCCATTTTTTTTTCCACTTTTCCCATCCCGTTCCCCACCTGAAAGGTATGTCTTTCTGTCACTCAGTTATCTTAGTAACTCATCATCATGTACCAGTCATGATACTAACACACCATGGTTGAAGGTATGATTTTACTCAAAATAATATAACAATGATCTTGAACTCCCGTTCCACTTATAGCTGAAACTTAATCCTGAATAATGCAGGGCTAGTCACTTCTAGGATATTCTCAAATAAATTCAGGATCTCTCCCTTTCTGCCTAAAATCACACCTAAATTCTATGTGTGTGGATGGTGAGGTGGCTTATGTAGGCCACTGTATGAGTGAAGATGGGGCATTATGCCCTTAGCTGGCTTCCACTGTTTACGTTTATCCTCAGGCATCTACTAAAGGAGCCAGATCTCTCAAAGGGCTTCCAGTCAACACTGGCGGCTCTGCTCCCTTACATGGATATGAGACTCTTGTGGGTCTCCTTTTTCAGCTATGAAATTGTGGCACCGGCTGAGGGCATGTGTAGTTCCACTGGCCACCCAGTCCAATGCCTTCATCATGCGTTCATTGATCCATGTTGCTCCCCTTGCCATGGGTGGTGTCATAAAGACCCTGAGTGTGTTCAAGTCCTGCTCATGTTTCCTCCAAGTACCCAGGGTTGCAGTTAGGCAGGGCTACGTAATTAGTTCGGGCCATGGGCTATGACCAGAAGTGGCAAGTTACTTCTGGGTCAAAGCAATGAATTGCCAAGTGAAAGTCACTCTCGTACTCTCTCCTGTTGCAGAGCCTGAGAAGGTCTTGTGTTTCCATAGGACAGCTCCGGGATGCTGAGACCTCTCTGAGTCCGAGTCCCCTTCCTATGGTGTGCTGTAAAGCCCGTCACTGACCTGCCTTCCTCATGCGACATGAGCAATAAATGAATGTGTGTGGCATTGGGACTGAGGCCTACCAGTCACTGCAGTGTTACCTACCTTCTCCTGACTAACGCCAATGGCGTGGAGATTTCTGGAGGGCTTCAGATAAAAAAGGCCATCCTGTCCACTCTAGCTGCTTGAGGAGTCCTTAAAGAACCATGCTGTCTCCGTTGGCTTCAACTAGGGTATAGTTGGAAAGGCAAGATTCTCTTTTCCAGTCTATTTAGAATAGCACATGTGTGTTAGTCACTCAGTCATGTCCAGCTCTTTCCAATCCCATGGACTGTAATCCACCAGGCTCCTCTGTCCATAGGATTCTCCAGGCAAGAATACTAGAGCAGTTTGCCATTCGCTTCTCCAGGGGATCTTCCTGACCCTAGGATTGAACCTGGGAAGAATCGAGGCTTTCAAACTGTGGTATAGGAGAAGACTCTTGAGAGTCCCTTGGACAGCAAGGAGATCAAACCAGTCAATTCTAAAGGAAATAAGCCCTGAATATTCATTGGAAGGACTGATGCTGACGCTGAAGCTCCAATACTTTGGCTCCCTGATGCAAAGAGCTGACTCATTAGAAAAAACCCTTAAAAAAAAAATCTTTCTCTGATTCTGGGAAAGATTGAAGGCAGGAAGAGAAGGGGATGACAGAGGATGAGATGGTTGGATGGCATCACCGACTCAACGGACATGAGTTTGAGCAAGCTCCAGGAGATGGTGAAGGACAGGGAAACCTGGCGTGCTGCAGTCCATGGGGTCGCGAAGAGTTGGACACGACTGAGCGACTGAACAACACTGAGATATAGAAACAAACCAAATGTTCACTGACAGATAAACTGATTAAGACTACATAGTATACACATAAAAGGTCTTCTCGGTCCATCTATATTGTTGCAAATGATATTAATATTTCTTTCTTTTTAAAGGCAGGATGCTGTAACCAACAAAAAATGTGGAAAGAGCTGGGCAGAGGGCTAATCTCTTTTTTACTTCACTCTAGAGTTATAGTAGGGACAGTTAGGGGAAAAAAAGTCACACCCATGTTGCTTTCTTGGAGTTGTGAGGGGAAAAAACTAATATCTAAAAGAAGAAAAATGGAGCGTTGTATGAGAATTAACAGACATCTTCAACTTGGAACACTTCTCAGCATTTGTTATAAGCAACTAAAGAATAAGCCAAGAATCTATGCTCTTAAAAATGTAACACTGGCACATCCAAATATCATTTAAAATCTTCTAGAAGAAGAGACTTTCTAATATGTGAACACTTATAAACCTCAGACCTGAGAGAATGTAAACCCTGCATGTTAAGGTTATGGATATTCTGAATAGAACTAGGTTCGTTCCAGGCAAATAAACATGAGGAGGCTGCCACAGAAGTGTTTCATATTTATGGAAGTAATTATCCCCCCTCAGGGAAAATACTTACAACAGCAGTGGGGCAGTGAGGCAAAATCATGCAAGTTAAAATGCCTTCAAGTATAACCAAAGGCCTGGAGACCCCCGAGAAGAAAGCCGCATGCTGAGGAACTGTACAGCTTGGCAACGTTTAGGAAACAGCCTAGGAACAGGAACTTTCTGGCCATTTCAACTGCCCTAACAAGGGCACCTTGCATGTTATCTGCTGCCATTGTCAGCTGCAAGACGGAAGCTAGAAGAATGCATTAGATGCTAAGGAAGTTATAGATTTTATCCACAAAACTAGAGGTGGAGTTGGCAGGGGGCTGGGAAATGGGCAGAGATGGTTAACATAGAGAAAAATGTGAGTAACTAGAGTCCAGTTCTCTTGTCACTGACTCTCCCTCTCAGAGTTTCTTGTTAGTGAGCTGTAGAGCCCACTGGATATTAATATTAATCATCTCCTGGAGGAGGGCATGGCAACCCACTCCAGTATCCTTGCCTGGAGAATTCTATGGACAGAGAAGCCTGGTGGGCTACAGTCCATGGGGTTGCAAAAAGCAACTGAGCAACTAACAACAAACTCCTCCTCCAACAGATAATACATTAAAATAATCTGTTTTAGAATTCTTAGAAACATTTTATGGGTTTCATGGTTCTCAGATACCATCTACTGCATTCTTAGCTTTCTGCCACTGAATAAAGCATATTAAGCTTAAGTGAGAAAAGCTTCCTTGTTCATTTCCAACACAGTGTTACAACTAAGAACAGCTTTGCAAAGTACAGTAGAGTCAGAGGGATGTCAATATCTCCACCTGTATAAGTCATCAGTGTTTACATTAAGAAAGGGGAAAAATTACTGAGAATCAACTTGTTAAATGTATTTATAGGTACAGCACAAAATGGATAAGCAAATGAAACTCTGCCCTCCTTACCAAAGGCAAGAATGGCTAGACTCAGGCTGTTTTCCTGTCACTGTAAGACCTCTGTGAAATAACATTTTCAAAGGTTTTGTTTACCACTGTTGACTACGGGAGATGTTGAAAAGTGCAATCATCAGAACAAGCTAAATGGCACAATATCAACTCCATCATCTGTAGTAATTTGGATTTCAATTTCACTAAAGGTTACTTCATTCTCCCCAACCCATCACCCAGGTGATGGTGGTGCCATCACCTCCAGAGTTTTGCTCTTTGATGCAATGAGATAAGTTGTTTCCAGAATATTTTGCATGACTAAGAAGAAAGGGATTGAATAAAATATTATATTGATAATTTACAAATGTCACTTGGGAAAACATGTGCATATAAATCGAAATTTCTGGTAAAGGCCCCCAAATCCTTTTAATCTCCCACTGAATTCACTCAGTGTTCCACCTGTGAATACATTCAGAGGAACAATGCATTTTGAAAGTGCCTCACTTGCTTAAAGCAGTCAAAAAATAATTCAACAAGACAAGGCCAGCTTTAAGTCTCATTTGGGTCCTCAAGGCAGAGGTAGGATCAGTCATAACTGCTTATCCTAAAGCTGCTAAGGTGAAGACCTAAGGGAAAAAGACATCTAGTCTTTAGCCACAGAAGTAGCACCATTCTACTGGAAAAAAAGGACTCTTTATAGGCACACACTTATGTACATTCTAGAAGACAGTGTGACAAAATGAACAGAATCTGGACAGGGCTTCAGAGGAGGGGTTTGTACACAAGCTCTTCATCATGATCAAATCACTCTCAACCTCGGGCAAACCATTTAACTGTGTTGAAATGCAAGTCCTCCATCTGGATAACGAAGATGATAATATCCACCTCCTGTAGTTTTGTGAGGGTAAGTAAGCTATTATGTGTACATGAACCTGGCACATAGTAGGTTCACATCCTACACGGTGGTCATCACACCTTCATCCTCCCAACTCCCCAGTTTATTACAGCTTGCAAGGAATAATAAAAGAATTCCAGTATTAGTTACTAAGTTATATCCAGTTTTTCATCTGTATGTCCTCTGTCTGGGAAAAAAATCACATATATTCCTGAAACCCCAGTATTTTTGGCTTCCTGTGGAAAGAGTGGAGTAGTAAAGTCTAGATCTAAATTGTCTTACTATTAACCTATCAGACACATAGAGCCCCAAAGAATATATAAAACAGTGTATTTCCTCAGATTTCACTTTTTACTGGAGTGGGACCTTAGTTCTTAACCTTAAGACACTCACTCACATAGCCACCACTTTACAGACAGGAGAGAAACCTCCTCTCCTATTCCATTTTTAACTTTTCCAAGGCTCCTTGGACACTGAAAAGATTTCTCTTTAATTTTGAACTTTAGAAAATTCTCCTTTAATGTACAGAGAATCCTTCCTCCACCCCACCAAATGCCATCTAGATGGTTCTTGGGTAGGGCATTTTGGGAGGGAGAAGAGACAAGGGATAGAGGGAAAGAGCCATTCATCGCTTCCCAGTGACGAGTACTTTCAATGCTCAGAGATCCTGTGGGCATCTTCAATGTGTTCTTATGTGTTTTTCCACCAATGAGAACAGGAGAAAGAGAAAACAGACCCATCCGACTACGCCCCCCTCCATGGAAACCTCAGTCCTCACAGAGGTCAGTATCCCTTCCTGTCCCCACTTCTGGGTGAAAAGGTCCTGAGGTTTCTCCACACATACTCTGCCTACACCATTTGGCCCCAGAACCAAGAGCTTACACAACACTTCACCACCAGCACTCCTTTTGTCACACCCACACACATCCTAGCTCACTCTGCTTCCAGTTACCATTTGCAGGCCCCATCTGGACACTACCGGCTCCAGATTAAGTTCTTTACAAGGGGTGTACTGCTTCCCTGTTTAGGAATGGTAGAAATCTCCCCATGCATCTGAGAGGAGGAATCTGAGCTCATGCCCTCAATTCAAATGCCACCATACATCTCTCCATAGCCCTAGGGAGACCAGAGCAGACTCTTCCTGGCTTAGTAGTGGAAACCACTAACCTCTTCATGAGAGGCAAGTCAGCCTCTTGGGAAGCAGCAAACACTCTCTCTACCAGCTCCCAGCTTAATAGGGGAGCAACCGGAGCCCTGGTTTGGTACAACTTTGAAACAAACTCTATAAACGTGGTGGTATCCTAGCTGACCTTTTGTCAGACTGAATATTGAATTCGAATACTGTTTAGCACCCTAAACAGGGTGCATCTATTAAGTACCCTGGGTTGTCAATGTCACTATGGGTGATAATGGACCACTCCTAGACTTCTTAATCCCAAACAGACGAAATACTTTGGGTGGTAAACAGCTCTCAAAATGTTTTCCTTGATTAGAAGGAACTCAAGAGAGAAATCTTTAAATTGCTAAGACTTTTTTTTCTGAACCTGTATGGTATGTGCTTGGGGGTTGGGGAGGGGGGAAGTGAGTAAACAATCCAGTGCCACCAATGTATCACCAAGGATTCAGATGCCTAGCCCTCAAACAAACAACCAAAAAAACGTCAATGTGAATTAATTCTAAGGTTTTGGTGATTAAATAATTTCTAGATGGGCTGCCTTTAGGGGAAAGTATTTTCTTGAATGTAGCAAACCAAGGGGTCTCATTTTGTCACCCCATTCCCACCATCAGAGGCAGAAGCTCTGCCCTAAGAACCCTCGGTGTTTCTCTCCTCCCCCAGGGCATCACACATCACCCACCTCTGGGGGGCTCAGTGACTTTACATGACACGCCCTGCTGAAGCAGAGCCTTCCTGGTCCTGGAAAAGCTACTGCAGGGCTCACTTCCCCCCTTCCTCCACTGCCCACAGCACCAAGGCTTCTCACTGAGGACTGTGCCCACCCCATGCCCACAGAGGCAGCGGTGAGGAGCCTGACCTGACAAAGCTTCGCTACAGTGCAAGGGCATCTCTCCAGGCCTTACTTGTCTTCTCAGTCAGGAGTCTCCAATGCAACCACTCCTCCCACATAAGAATGAGAACAGTGACTCCTTTCCCAGTGCCTAAAGCATTCAGAATCTGCAGCATGCTCGAGCGTCAAGTACACAGCTGTCTGGAGACCCCGGAGGTGGCCAGGGGAGCATCAAGGTCTGTCGTCAAGAACTTGCCCAGGCTCGCTGAAGCCTGGAATCCCAGGAGCTCTAGTCCAGCCGTACCACTGTGTCAGCCACGTTTAAGCGCTGAGACCCACACTGCCATGTTCCGACCCTTCCTCCCCCAGCAGTGACCCAGAAAAGATTGACTTCTCAATTTAGGGAATGATATAGTATCTGAGTCCCCAATACCTGTTACTTCATCCATTTGGGAAAAAAATGTTGGGAAAGACCCTTTTGCTAGCAGGGATGACGGGAGATAGAGAATCTATTTTTAATAAATAACATTCTAGAAAGACCAAAAAAAAAAAAAAAAAGAATCTGCAGCATGGTACTTTGATCCATTTTTGCCCATTTATTTAATATTATACTTTTCTTAAAGAATCTTCCTCCTTCCACGATCCTAGAGCTTTATATGTCCTGTGCTGGGAAGGGGAAGGGAAAGGAGAAGTCCTTCCACTCACAAACACACACATCTTGTGCACCATCTTGTATGCTAACCACCTGTATCAGTTGGCTAGGACTACTGTGACACAAACCGGGTGGCTTAAGCAACAGAAATGTATGACCCTGCAGTATTCCAGAGGTTACAAAATCCAAAACCAAGGCGTCAGCAGGATCGGTCCTTCTGAGGGCCGTGAGCCAAGGATCTGTTCCAGGCCCCTCCCCTTGGCCCACAGATGGCCATCTCCTTCCTGTGTCTGTTCACATTGCATGTCCTCTGTGTGTGTCTGTCTCTGGGGCCAAATGTCCCCCTTTTGTGAGGATACCAGTCATATTGGATTAGGACTCACCCTAATGACCTCATTTTAATTTGATGACCTCTGTGACAGCCCTGGATATCTTTCTGGGGAGGAGAAATCACATGATTCAAACCACAACACTACCCACTCATTGACTCTGTTCAAGAATCCCTGGAATAAAGCATCTCCCTGGTACAAGACAGCCTCCAGTGGTAATTAGAAAAGAACTCTGCCAAGTTCTTGTTTTGTTGCTAAATGAACAACAAGGAAACTGTATTCCCACCCGCTGATTCATAGATCTCTCCAATTACATAAAAACTATAAACATTTTTTATTCCAAGTTTCTATCTTTAATACAGATATGTCTTTAGGGCATCTTAAAACTTTTAAATGGGCTATTTTTCAAATGCTCTTGGTGTTTTTCAATTAGTTTTGCTCATAATATTGTATGTAATTATAAAAATATTTTTTGAAATTTATTAACTTTAATTAATTAACAATATGTGCTGAACAAGTCAGCAGAGTCAATAAAATTGCACAGAAAATGAATTGTCCACTTGCCAATTTGCTGTTTTGTGTTACCTAAGCAGTTACTTGATTCCATACTCAAGCAAGACCAAGAAATTATCATTCACCTATTTATCTGTTTTAGCTGGGCTCAGTGAAATGTGAAAATTTCACCTCCTTTAGAAGTATGCTCTTCAAAAACAAAACAAAATAAAACAAAAAAAAAATCCTTCTTCCACTGTCTTTTGAACAAACAGTACCATAAGACAAATTAAGTCAGACAGGAAATAAGGCTTTTAGAAAGCATATTGGTTTTACACAGAGTTGAAATTTCAGAATCACACCTATCCCCCAAGCCCAGGATCTAGTTCAGAAACTAAAGTCATTTTTTGCCTTCAGCTTTCAAGTTGGCCACACCACTTGTAGGATCTTAGTTCCCTGACCAGGGATTGAATCTGGGCTTCAGCAGTGAAAGCGCTAAGTCTTAACCATGGGACTTCCAGGGAATTTCCATCAGCTTTTCAAGTCTTGATAAAACCTAAATCCTATTTTTCCCCTAAAATCCCCTATCTTAGAATGAAAATATCTATTCATAAAGGTCTAAATACTTTTATTTTCCCATGTAAGCTCCTAAAAAACTCTGAAGATTCCATCAAATAAAACCTCAATGAGAAGAATCTGTACTGGGCAGCAACAAAAGCTTAATTTTCTCCTTTAATATTTAGGAGAAGACACTGAAGAATTTAATGACTCAAAGTTTCCAGAAGGGTGAGGTCATCTGAGCCTTAGATACTTGAATCATGCCAATCGTATGGTAAATCCGGGAGTGGGAAGGAAGAAGGGGAATATCCAAGACAATGTGTCATAATAACTGAGACAGCTTATCAATGTCCAATATCACTCTGCAGTACACATACTTAATATCCTTCAAACTTTTATTGGACTTAGTATCTATTCTCAAAATATGTCCTTGGTGATTTCCCAGTCTATTCATCTACTTGCAACACTATTCAGTCTGAACATATGAGGTAGTTAACCAAAGGAGGCTGATTCTTCTGAACTCAAAGGAGGCACAAGTGTGCGTGGCATATCAATTACAAGTCTGAGAAATTGACAGTCCAGTTCACCTTGTTCCTCAAGAGCAACCCCCATTTCTATTCCTTACTTCTCTACTTCCAGGTTCCCTAACCCTACCCAGCATCTCTTATTTTGCCTGGGTTAACCCAATGGACACAATTATTAGCATCTCCATAGTTTGGAATTTTTGAACTAATTTGCAATAAGTTTATTCTGAAAAATTGTGGATAATACATTAGTATTTAGAAATTTTATAAGCAATTTCATCACCTAAATGTGTGACTTGAGAAGTAGACCCAGTTTCAGATGGAATGGCCAGCAGCAGAAGACACCTCTTTTTAGATCATGGCTCAAATGATTCTCAGTTCCCACTTCAGACTCTGATTTAGTGGGACATGAAATCAGATCTTGGAGTAGTCTCTAAATGAGCAAGTTAGTTTGGGGTCTATCCTCTTCCAGTGTTTTTCTTCAAATCAATTATTGTAAATTGGGGTTTGTTTCTCACTGGTCCACATACTGGTCAAACTTTTCCAGGGGAAAAGAACCAGTAGGTTCTTCTATATGTATCTCATATAGAAGAAGATATTTTATAAGGTATTGGCTCACATTATTACAGGACTGAGAATTCTCATGATCTGACTTCTGCAAGTTAGAGACCCAGGAAAACTGGTGGTGGAGTTTAAAGCCTTGAGAGCTGCAGATTCTAGCTGAGTTCGAAGGCGTGGGAAGTAGGAATGCCTAGGGTGATAGTTGCCCCAGTGCAAGAAGTGAAGCAGAGAGCAAATTCAACCTTCCTCTGCCTCTCTGTTCTACTAAGGCCCTGAACCAATTGGATGGCACACACCCACACTGGGGAAGGACATCTGCTTTACTCAGTCCGATTCAAATGTGAATCTATTTCAGAAGCACCCTCATTGACACACCCGGAAATTATGTTTAACCAGGTATCTGTTACCTAGTCAAGTTGACACATAAAACTAACCATCAATAACCATATCCCCTGGAATTACCATATGAAAAACAGCTTACTTCCCCATTGAATTGGTTCCTTCTAAGTCATAGCAATGAGGGTTTATTTCTCATTGACCTATCAGCTTATATAATTCTTAGTAAACTAACAATTAGCAATACTGGACACCCACACATGCTTGCTGTCAGAAGTGACTGCTTCATACAGATTCAATCTGCTATCTCTAAATGATGCATGTCGCACATAAGCTAACTTAAAGCTTTCTCTCATTCCTTGTCAGGCAAGATAATAAAACAGAACAGAGAATCCTCAATACATCCAGGTTAACTTGACCTAGAACTTCATTCTTAATGAAGGCATGGGGGAAACACCAACACAAGAGAAATGGAATGGAACAGACAAAATGAGGAATCACAGTCTTTCAGGTTGCAAAAAAAAAAAAAAAAAAAGATCTCATTGCTCTTCCACAATTTTATATAACTTAATATGACACTATAATGCACATAACATTGGATACATTCCATTAACTTTTAGCTAGACAACATGTTAAAAAATTTAAAAAACTATACATCTTTTTTCCTCCTCCTCCTTTTTTTCCTTCTTGGTAAATGCTTAGTAATAGGATAGAGATATTCATAAGATTGCAGTAAATCATTTCCCATTATACATCTCACATGATGGTCTGCAAGTAAAAGAAATTTATGTACAGGATTTAAATGAGTAATGGAAATTCAGTGATATTTAAAATTTTCATGGGGAGAAGACAACATTAAATACAGCAGTTTATAATTACAGAACTACTACTTATTAAATTGTTTGCTTTTCTCATTAAAGAGTAATTTGTGTTAATTATAAAATGTTTTGTATTCAATTATGTGTAATTGAATATAAAATTCAAATATAAAAATGTTCTTTCTGTGTAAATAATTTTATAAATGACTTTCTCTTAACTTAGCTAAGTGATCTGAATATTTTTTATCATTAATAATTTTGGATGAATTTTTTAAATTGCTTTCCACAGTTGCCATTCCCTCTTCCAGGGGATCTTCCCAATCAAAGCTACGTCTCTTGCACTGGCAGGAAGAGTCTTTACTTCTTGCATCACCTGGGACGCCCATGTATGTGTCTACCTACATTAAACGAAAATCTTCTTTCGCTCATGTCATGGTCTGTGTGCGGGTTGGAAAAGAATTTCCAGACATAAAACAGAGTGAGAGGGAAATAAAGTTTATAAGAACGGGAGAAGCTGTTGGAACAGCCGGCTAGCTCAAGGGAGAACTGACGTTGAACAGGGGTCCTTAGTTCACTTTTATACCCAGGGTACAAGGAGGGGGATCAGGATCTTGCAGGTCATTTGCTGCTTGGATAAGGCATGTATACTGGGTGGGGGAAGAGCAGGGCAAATACCTTCTCCCTACGGGGTAGGACGGGAGACAGGTTATACTGTTCCATTAATAGTTACAACACCGGGGAGGGAAGGGTCTGCTTTTTCTATTCCTACATTCCAACACCCTCCTGAGTCTTATCTGCTCTTTTGTCCTTGGGTCACCATCTCTCATAATGGCTATGATTTTAAAAATACAGATCTTTTTTGTCAACATAGTAAGGAAGATGTAGCTCATGTTTTGTTTTTAATTTCTTTGATTGTTAAGTTGAAAAATATATGACCAATTCAGGGACTGTTTCTCTTACAGCGCTTCCCTGGTAGCTCAGATGATAAAGCGTTTGCCTACCATGCAGGTAGACCTGGGTTTGATCCCTGGGTAAGGTATTTACCCTTGTTCTCACTAGCGTTTCTGTATTAAAGATATTAATCCTCTGTCTTTCATAAATGTTACTAAAACCTTTTTCTTTTCTCTCACTTTGATCATTTGTCTTTATATCTTTGAAGTGTTTTTAAAGTCCTGAAGATTTTTGTTTTCATGACATAAAATATATTTATTGTACCTTACTGTTTCTACCTTTGGTGTCTGAGGACTGACTCTCTACCTTGAATCTTTATAAATATTCACCTATATTTTGTTCTGCAACTTTCATGGCTTTTTATATTTATACCTTTGATCCACCAGGAATTTATTTAGATTTAAAATGTAAGTTGGAAGCTACCTGTTCCTCTATGCCCCACCCCCCACACACAGCAAGTTGTACAATTTGTCCATGATTTACTAAATAAGGATAAAGAATACCATCAACATCTCAACATAGATTTGACCCTATTCATCATTCTTTTTAACTGAAAAAAAAAACAAACAAAACAATAGCAAAATTAAAAAACCCAAAGTAAACCCCTCCTATACATAATAGATTCTTCCTTAAGGTCATTCTGCAATTCCTGGTTTGTTTTTTTTTAAATGCTCTATCATTTTATTTAATTTGGCCACACCACACAGCACATGGGAATCTTAGTTCCTTGACCAGGGATTGAACCCACAACCCCTGGAGTGGAAGCACAGAGTCTTAACCACTGGACCACCAGGAAGTCCTGCTTGGTTTGTTTTTTTAAAATCCCATTGTTATGTGATCAGGACTACACTATATTTTAGATTTACACAATAGGAAGGGAAATTGACAGTTTCACAAAACTGAGCCTTTCCTTCAACATCTTTGTCTTTCTAATCAAGTTTTTTATGCCCTTCACCAAAACGTTTCAGCTTTCTTATAGAGGAGAGGTTAAATAAGCATTTTATACTTTTAGTTGTGATTTGGAAAGGAATCAATTTTTCCCTTTTAGTTTTTAACTGTTGCTCCTATGAGGAAGTGTTTTTATTTGCTTACTTGATGCTTACTTTTTTGTTCTGTGTTTCTATCTACTGTACTCCTGAAGACTTCTGGCTGAGGAAAAAAGGATGGTGGTATACATTTGAGTTCTAAGGGACAATAAATTACTTCTAATTACTATGTTTATTGCCTACAACAAACATAGTAATATTTCAAAAGTGACATTTTGAAATATTACTGTAACATTTTGAAAGTAATATTAAATTTCTGTTAGAGATTAGTGAAAAATATGCAGTTTTTTTCCATCCAAGTTCACGAACCCCAGGTTACAATTTACAACCCCTGATGGCTCTGGCATTTCTTTGAGTGTCTCTGTAGTTTTCTGCTGGGTCCCCAACAATCAGGTGGAACAGGCAGAGAGAGGGAACATGCCTTTAACCACTATTTGCCTGGGATACATTTTTCATTTCTTGATTTTTCAGTCTTTAGAAGTCATTTCCTCTTAGACAGCTCATGTACACTTTGCTCTTAGATTTTAACCCAGTCTCAGAGTCACTCAGATTTATCATAAATAAATAACTACTTCAGACTTACCTCTGCAATCCTATTTTCCCTTGATATTGTTCTTTCATGCTTTTGTCTTGTTTGGTCATTTTTTGTATTTTTTTTCCTGCATTTTTCCCTTTGATAAGCTTGGAAGTTTTAAGATAATCAGTTTCTATCCTTCCAGAGTTTTAACATGTATGAATTTACATCTTTCTATTGCTGTTACTATCAACAGTTACTTAAGATCTGAAAACAAACATAAAGGTAGGCATATTTGAAAGGATACTTGTCTCTTTCCCACCCCATGTGCCCATTTCCCTCCAAAGAACATAAAAGGAGAGAAGAGGAAGGTGGGAGAAATTATATCACCTTCCTCCTGTTCTTGGCAGGCATGGAGAGATAGAGAATGTACAGCTAATAGAACAAAACAGAGCAATATTCCTACACTTCTTTGCAGATGAGGTGTAGGAGGCAAATAGAGATGCTTCTTATTGAATTCTGAATAGAAGCAGTCCAGGAAAGTTATTTCTCCTGGAGGTAGCTTGCTTAGGACTGTAATGGCATTAACTGAGTGTAGTCTCACAAAGCAGGCACAGTCAGGAGCTTAATCTCCCAGCTGCAATGTTTTACCTGACATGAATACCCATCTTGCTCCATCTATCTCTCCACCAGGGGCTCCTCATCGATTTTCTTTGTGTTTTGGGGTCCCTGGCTTAAAAGACAGATTTCACTTATAACGCATTCCCACCCTGCCTTGCACCATTTTCTTAGCTGGTGATTTTCTCTGTCATCATCATCTTGATCAGTTGATGAACACATGTTTTGTGAGGCATTTTTTCCTGCATTCTGGGAAGGGTACCTTTCACACTGCCGTGTTGCATTCTCAGGGTGCAGGGCAGGGTGGCTGAGGTGAGATCTCTGAAACAATCTTCTCAAAGAAGCCAGTGTTCGTTTCTGGCTGATGGAGACTGACTCCCCAGTGCCAATAGAGGGGATATAAAGTATTTTCCTACTGTTTTTATGCTCTCTTTGTTTCCAGGATAAAAGACCACGTAAGATTTCTTTCCCTCACTCCAGCTCCATTTGTTTTAGACTTAGTGAGTTTCTTCCTAGCTTATTATGATGGTTTTTAAGTTTTAGCTTTTAATGGCATTGCAACCTTTTTCTTTTGCTGTCATAGCAAGTTAACTGGAAGCTGTTAGACAATTTTTATTTGTAATAGAAGTCTCTGCTACTGTGTCTTCCTTAAAAAAAAAAAAAAAAAAAAAAAAAAAACACCCTTATTAAAGTCCCAGATGTGTATGATTCTGAAATACACAGTAACTGTTTATTTAGTGCTATTCATCTATCTGCCTAGAGTCAGAGAGCTGATTCTTAGAAAAATAAGCCAAGTTGTAGTTTGTCTTTCAGGAGGGAAAATTTTTTGCAATCAAGTCCTAGTTTCCTACTCATTTGTAGTCTACTATTTTGATGATGAGTTCCAAAAAACTCTATTCCAAAAAAGCTTCTTTTAAATTACTCTGAATTATCAAGCAAGAGCCATTATTTCTCATCTGATCAGCCAAACAGACTTGTTCTCAGGAGGCTGCTTGATATTGGATCTCAGGAAAGACTCAATTTTCTAAGAAATAGAAGGCTGTGACTGAATACAACCCTGCCATCACTGACTGTAATTCCAGGCTCCACAGGGTAGGAATTCAGGAAGATGTGTTTCAACAGCATGGTGATCTGGGGCAAATATTTGAGACTGTTGTTCTTGGACATTGAGAATCTTGTTGTCTTGTGTCTTATCCCATTGATGTTGAACCCAACAGCCATGCCCCTACCCCATTTTCTACATTGGCAGAGCCTGCTTCTCATGAGAAAGGCTGAAAACTTCAAATGCTTACTTTGTCAGGCTCACCTGCAGCTATAGCAGGCCACATGAGCCAGTTCTGGTGTGGTACAATGGGAAATCTGTTATAAAGAGAGATTTCTTCCCTGGTTGGAATGAGAGGGGGAATTGAGAGAGAGAGAGGCCCCACTCTACCTGATAAAGAAGTAAGGAGATCTCACCCTTCTCTTCCTGCCTTTGGATATTGACATGAGAGGATGTGACATTCTGGAGCTGCTCTAGTCATTTGTGACAAAACAATGTCCCTGAAAATCAGGGATGCCAAATCGGGAAGACAGGAAGTGCCAGAGTCTTCAATGATTGCAAAGTTTCCGAAACAACCATGAGACTACCTACCTCCAGATTCACTAATGGAGAGAAAAATAAACCCTTGGGAGGACCTTTACCTCTGGCTGCAAATGTCTTGTTCTTCTCTACTTCTGGACCCCGGCAGCACAGCACTCTCCTTCACCGAAGCATGGCTCTGTGACTTGAAATGATGGGTGACTGGAGTGTCCTGTTTTGTGTTCAGTGATTGACTCCGGTCACTCTTTCCTACAGTGGTAATCATGGGAACATGCACATTTGCGGAGCTGCCAAAGATTGAAGCAGCCTGGAATGATAAGCCAATGCCTAAAAAATCAGCTTCTGTGGACAGCTGCCTGAACCCTCAGCTGATTTTGCTTGTGTAAGAAAGAAACTTTTGCTGTGTGAAGCTACTGATGAGCAATTGTTACCACACTATAATGCAGACACAATCTCTACTCTTTTAGCCACTTGTATTTTGTATTTTGATATGCTCCTACTTGTAGCTGAAAGTATCCTAACTGATACAACATTATACAACAATTTGACCTGCAGACAACTCTTTCTGAAAAATGAGAGGATTGTACTGGTTGGGAAATGAATATTTACCATTTTCTCCTGCTCATACTTTAGTCTCCACCTTCTAGTAACAACATCTCAATTGTGTTCTCTCAAGGAAACCACTCCAGCAGAGGTATTCATTCCCTGACTGTGTCTTCTCAGCACTTGCTTCTACTCACAGAAAGCTGCTCACTTCAAATTCCTATGACTCCTTGCATGAAAACTTCTGTCTATTTGTAATAACAGGCTGGATACCTGCAGAGGACAGGCCAGAATTAACCAAGAGTTAACATTCCAAACTCTATTTTCTTGGGCTCCGAAATCACTGCAGATGGCAACCGTAGTCATGAAATTAAAGGACACTTGCTCCTTGGAAGGAAATCTATAACAAACCCTAGACCATGTATTAAAAAGCAGAGACATCACTTTAACAACAAAGGTCCATATAGTCAAAGCTAGTAAAGTAATGCTCAAAATTCTCCAAGCTATACTTCAGCAATACATGAACCACGAACTTCCAGATGTTCAAGCTGGTTTTAGAAAAGGCAGAGAAACCAGAGATCAAATTGCCAACATCCACTGGATCATTGAAAAAGCAAGAGAGTTTCAGAAAAACATCTATTTCTGCTTCATTGACTATGTCAAAGCCTTTGACTGTGTGGATCACAATGAACTGTGGAAAACTCTGAAGGAAATGGGAATACCAGACCACCTGACCTGCCTCTTGAGAAATCTGTCTTTTGGAACTCTGCTACCATCATGAAGAAGATATATACTGCACATTAACAAAAAAAAGCAAGAGTGTTCCAGGAAAAACATCTATTTCTGCTTTGTTGACTATGTCAAAGCCTTTGACTGTGTGGATCACAATGAACTGTGGAAAATTCTGAAAGAGATGGGAATACCAGATCACCTGACCTACCTCTTGAGGAACCTGTATGCAGGTCAGGAAGCAACAGTTAGAACAGGACATGGAACAACAGACTGGTTCCAAATAGGAAAAGGAGTACGTCAAGGCTGTATATTGTCACCCTGCTTATTTAACTTATATGCAGAGTATATCATGAGAAAGGCTGGGCTGGAGGAAGCACAAGCTGGAATCAAGATTGCCGAGAGAAATATCAATAACCTCAGATATGCAGATGACACCACCCTTGTGGCAGAAAGTGAAGAGTAGGAACTAAAGAGCCTCTTGATGAAAGTGAAAGAGGAGAGTGAAAGAGTTGGCTTAAAGCTCAACATTCAGAAAACTAAGATCATGGCATCTGGTCCCATCACTTCATGGCAAATAGATGGGGAAACAGGGAAACAGTGGCTGACTTTATTTTGGGGGGCTCCAAAATCACGGCAGATGGTGACTGCAGCCATGAAATTAAAAGACGCTTACTCCTTGGAAGGAAAATTATGACCAGCCTAGACAGCATATTAAAAAGCATTACTTTGCCAACAAAGGTCCATCTAGTCAAGGCTTTGGTTTTTCCAGTATTCATGTATAGGTGTGAGAGTTGGACTATAAAGAAAGCTGAGTGCCAAAGAATTGATGCCTTTGAACTGTGGTGTTGGAGAAGACTCTTGAGAATCCCTGGACTGCAAGGAGATCCAACCAGTCCCTCCTAAAGGAGATCAGTCCTGGGTGTCCATTGGAAGGACTGATGCTGAAGCTGAAGCTCCAATACTTTGGCCACCTGATGCAAAGAGCTGACTCATTTGAAAAGACCCTGATGCTGGGAAAGATTGAGGGCAGGAGGAGAAGGGGATGACAGAGGATGAGATGGTTGGATGACATCACCAACTCGATGGACATGGGTTTGGGTAGACTCCAGCAGTTGGTGATGGACAGGGAGGCCTGGTGTGCAGCAGTTCATGGTTTTGCAAAGAGTCAGACATGACCAAGCGACTGAACTGACTGGTGGTTTTTCCAGTAGTCATGTATGGATGTGAGAGTTGGACCATAAAGAAAGCTGAGTGCCAAAGAATTGATGTTTTTGAACTGTGGTTTTGGAGAAGACTCTTGAGAGCCCCTTTGACTGCAAGGAATTCCAAACAGTCAACCCTAAAAGAACTCAGTCCTGAATATTCATTGGAAGGACTGATGCTGAAGCTGAAGTTCTAATACTTTGGCCACCTGATGCAACGAGCCAATTCACTGGAAAAGACCCTGATGCTGGGAGAGATTGAAAGTAGGAGGAGAAGAGGGCAAAGAGGATAACATGGTTGGATGGCAATAATGACTCAATGAACATGAGCTTGAGCAAACTCCAGGAGATAGTGAAAGACAGGGAAGTCTGCCATGCTGCAGTCCATGGGGTTGCAAGAGTTGGATGCAACTGAGCAACTGAACAACAGCAACATAATGTCCCAGAAGCTTTCAATCAACCATGTAAAGAGAAATGGTTGGAAAATATCCTCGCTTCCTCATCATTCAGTTGAAATAACTCTGATGTATGTTCTAAACTCTCTCGCTGTGAGAGCAAACCTCAGGTGCCAAGCATGGAAACTGCTTTGATAACACATCTTTTATTGACTTCTTCCCCTTCCTTGCCTTTCTTCCCCACTCTTGAGTAAACCTCCTTGGGGGCAGCTCCCAAATGAAGTGCTTGCTGTTGAACTCTTCTCTCAGACTCTTTGGGAGCCCAAACAGACACTATCCCCCACCATGTGGACCCAATCTTTCTGGGACCACCAGTAAAGGTGCATTACTTGCTGTGTCTTTTATATTTAAACCTGAATAGAATCACACAATAAATACCTTCAAGAAGGCAGAGACTGTTCAAAAGTTCTACTCATTAGTTCCTTCTTTATAGATTCCTGCAGGCTTACTGACAACTGTCTTTTTTGAGCCAATATCTTAGTTGTTTCCCCTGGTTCTATGAGTTAAGCCATATCCTTTCAATAGATTCATGTTGGGATGAGCAGCTAGAATTGATTTCTGTGACTTGCAGTCAAATAAATCAATGAACATGTATGATATATTAGACTTCTTCTGGCTATAAAGATTTCAGAGTAAAAATGAATGAGTTATAAACAATATAAGACCACTAAATGCTGTATGGTATTCGTAAAGTCAGATCATAGAAATCACTTTAAAATGTCAATGTTTTCATATTTCTTCACATTTTACTTGAACTAGCATCTCTAGCTTGTGAGAAAGTCTTTCTAATATTTCAGCACAATTCTCACAAATAGTTATTCATCTGAAAGGGAAAAATAACTTTGTAGGGAGAGGTCATTGTGGTTGTTGCTGTTCTGCTTTTATCTGGGTGGCTGTTAGGACTTCCAGGTGGCGCTAGTGGTAAAGAACCTGCCTGCCAATGCGGGAGACTTAAGAGACTGTTTCAACCCCTAGATCGAGACGGTCCCCTGGAGGAGGGCACGGCGGCCCACTCCATTGTTCTTGCCTGGAGAATCCCAGGGACGAAGGAGCCTACAGTCCTTAGGCTCACACAGAGTCAGGCATGACTGGCAACTTAGCCTGCACGGGTGACTATTCAGTTCCCATTGTAGGGAGTAGAACCTTTCAAGACATTTTTAAGAATAAAAAGTTCTTAAGAGGTTTTTTGTAAAGAAATCTATAATGCTAAAGTCATAGAGAAACCCTATTTATTTACATTAATCTTACATGCCTGAACATGAGAACTCACAGAGAAAAAGCATGTCTGAAAATATCAGACAGACCAACGCAAAGGAACATTCTACAAAATAACTGGCCAGTACTCCTCAAAAGTGTCAAGGCCATGAAAGACAGACAAAGGCTAAGTAACTTCACAGATGGGGGGAGACCAAGAAGACATGGCAACTGAATGCAATCTGGGATCACTGATTGGAATCTGGTCCCCAAAAAAGGTCATTTGTGGGTTAGCTAATAAAATTTGAATAAGACTATAGCTAATAGTGTACCATATCAATATTAACTTCCTGTTTCTGATTGTTATACTATGGTTATGTAAGACGTTAACATTTTGGGAAGCTGGGTGAAGTGTATGTAGGAATTCTTCATGCTATTTTTACAATTTTATATGTCTTATCTAATCTCAAAATGAAAAATTCCAAAATAAGAAATAAGTTCAAAGCATAATTTAAAGTGAATAATACAAACATGCATTGAAATAGCAACTGGAGATAGAGAATATACTGAGGGAGTAATTGGGGAAAAAAAATTCAGGATATTGATTAGGCTCTCTGAAATCATACTGTGTTCAAAACACTCTGTGGTATCACTGTGAAAAGCAAAATGGAAATGAAACAATTAAAAAAAGAAAAAAAAACACCATGAAACAGCATGAGGAACAAGGCAAAATGACCACTTTATTCAACACATGAATGGAAAGGAATTCAGAGCAGAGAACTGATTGAAGAGGGGTTTGGAAAATTTAAGAAAAATGAGACTGGACCCAAGTGAAGAATTTTGACATCTGAGTGATTTCCTTCCTTGACTGTTTCTGTTTAGAAATTGTATGTATGTATAGATGAATATATTCAATTTCTTCTACTAAGCATGCATCCATAAATTATAAAGAGGAATTTCTCATTGTCTCTGTCAGTAGGAAATGATGATATATAGAACTGTGTATAAATTAGAAAATTCTGATCCCCCCCACCAAAAATTGGATTGTACTTCAGGGAAAGAGAAACTGATCAGCTCAGTGGTTACATAATATCTAAGTGGACAGATCAAACAGTATGCCATAAGGTAACAATCAGCATGATGATAATTCCAGTACAACAGCAAAAATTTGAACATTTACCAAATACCAACCACTCTTAATCAAGGACTTTACATGTCAATTCACAGAATCCTCACAACATATGAGATTAGTCTACTATTATTCCCATTTTACAGATAATGGTAAAATGTACATGGGGCAAAAATGAAATTTGAATGCAAGCAGTTTGGCCCAGAGATAAGTTTTTAATCACAAACTTATAACCACTGCTGTGAATTTGCAAAAGACGTGACTGAACAGACTGGTCTTCCCTTCTTCTGGGAGATGAAACTTCTAATTTACAAGACAATTTTATGCCTTAATATGATCAGAGCTCAGGACTGGAATCTTCCCGTCATCAGGAGGTGATGCATTAGGGCATGTGTGGCAAGATGAAGAGATGAAGTGGGGGAAAGGGTGACAAGAAGGCTCAGACCATAGGATGTAAAGCCCACAACCCTCAGTCCAGCACTGAGGCTCCCTGTAGCTCCGTACCAGCCAGGGCTCTTGAAGGGACCAGAGTAAACTCCTCCTGCCATACAGACAGTCTTGTTGATTTGAAAATGATCTATGCGGTAGGACTTGAACTGGTGATGTCAGGCCTTGTCACTCGTACCTCTAGGCTCCCAATTGGCAGCTGGGAAAAGAGCCAGCAAAGGACAGTGGACAAATGCTCCTAAGTGTGAATTTAGATTTGAAAAATATCCTCAGTCAGTTCATATTTTCTGTGTTCCGACAATATGGACACCAACAGGACTCACTGAGGTTAATTAAATATGAAAAATGACATGATGAAACATTTGAGAAATTTTTTTTTTTCTGGAAACAGAATTTGCAAATGAATTTAAAATAGGGTCAACTCAAAAGCCTGCAGAAGACATGGAGGTAGTGGATTATAATCGAGTGAAACAGAGCTGTTTCTTTTGAAGAGGCTTTATTTTCTCATTAAACACATAGACTATACATCACTTCCTCACAGAAATATGCTCCCTCCAACTTTGCTTTTAAAACACACAGCTCTTTGGGGCTATCTTTTGTTTTCCTGGCTTTGATGGGGAGACAGAGAAATAGTTCTCTGCTGTGGGACTTTCAGAAATGTAAGCATGATGATAAATGCAGGCTGACAAGTCCTGATAGTCAGGGAGACCGGAGGCAGTGGGTGGGAGACGGCGAAGATGCACAGCACATGCGCACTCATGAGCTCAGGCTCCGGCGGCCGGTAGCCGGTTTTTACCAAGCAGACTGTGAGTCCTGTGTTTTCAGACTTGTCGATTGTTCATGAAAGACTGAAGACCTACATTTTTATGTGAAGTATCTTGACCTTCCACTATTTACTTAAAACTTTCAAACTAGGTACATACCTCCTTCTTAAAACTCTTGCATCATCATCTCCATGACATTCTCCCAAGTTTCTTCCTCCTGTATCCGATGCTCCTCATCTCCTTTTCTGGGTCCTCCTTTCCCCCCCATCATCTAAAATAAGGGTATCCCCGATTCCCTTCTCTGCTCTATCTACTTTCTCTACCTGGACAACCTCACCCATTCCATGGCTTTCAGTCACCTGTACCAGATTCCCAAACCCACATCCTGAGCTCTGCCTGTCGCTCCAGACACTGTCACCTTGACCTCTCCATCTGATAGGAATCTCAAATTAACTTGACCAAGGGGGAATTCTCCCCTCACCCATGAATGCCTTCACCTTTCCATCTCAGGAGATGGAACACCATCCACCAAGATGTTCAAAAACAGGAAATAAAAAAAAAAAACAAGAAGCATTTCCAGCTCTATGTATCTATGTGTGGTACAATTTCATGCTTCACACACTTGTTCATGCTGTTCCCTCTTTCTAGGAGACTCTTTCAGCCCCTTTCTTGCCCTTTATATCAGGAAAATTCCTATTTATCCTTCAAGAATTAGTTCCAGCATCATCACCCCCAAGCAGGTTGATCACATAATTTTCTGAGCCCAGTGCAAAATGAAAAAGTGGGCTAGTCAGTCACTTATCTCACATTTGGCCACCCAAGCCAAGGAACTGGAGCCTCTGCACAGGGCATATTTGGAACCTCACTGAGGGTGAAAGAGAGGCCCCCATGAGCTGCCTAGACAAGGAGACTATGGAATTGCCAACCCAGGCTGAGAACAAATGCCATCTTGCCCCACCCAAGACACAGTGGAGCACAAGCCCAGCCTTGACCGTCCTTGCTCCCGCACCTGGCCTCTGCTGGGGACGGAGGGTGATGGCAGTATGCAGGCCTCTCCCTGCCGGGCTCACTGCCGCCTGGCTCCACCGGCCGAAGGTGGGCTGCTGGGAGCCCCTCCTGGGGAGACAGGGAGGCAGCAGGTGGGACTGCACCGGGCTGGGACGCCAAGCCCCAGGCGTGTGCTCCCTTGTCCTTCATGCAGAGCACACATGCCAAAGGTGAAGCCACAGTATCAAGAGTGTCAAAAGGGACCACACAGCATTAAACCCAAGCGTGAGCACTTCTGAGTGTGAGAACCTGAGACACTGGTTGTGTGTCCTTGAAACTGGTCCTGCCTCCAAGAAATTTTCTCTGACCTGTCCCCCCAAACCAAACGAGCTGCCGCTTTCTGTGCACTTGCCTATCCCATGTTTGCATGGACCACTCCATTTAGCCCACTGTGTCCCTTTATCTACTTTTATGTCTGTTTCACAGAATATTTTGTAAGCTTCATAAGGTCAAGGAACTTGGCTAAATCCTTTTTTCTTTTTAATTTCTAGGTCTCAGTATTGAAATTGCTTATCAGTAGACCTTTGATGAGGAGGGCATGGTAACCCACTCGAGTAGTCTTGCCTGGAGAATCCCATGGACGGAGTAGCCTGGCGGGCTACAGTCCACATGCTCACAAAGAGTCAGACACGACCGAAACGACTTAGCACACAATCAAGTAGACCTTTGATAGGTGTTCAGATGACCAGACACCCATGCCAACTGGCTGAGCAAAAGCCAATTTATACATGAACGCTGCGTGGCCCTGCCAACACCCCCACCATGGCTGTCTCCCTTGCATCCCAGCCCCACAACCCCAGCACGGATCACAGCTGATTCACTGTTTTATATCCCAACTACGACGGGCACTGCCTCCACCACGAACCAGGAAGTTTCCACACACAGCTCCTACCAACAAGCAGAGATGACTACATCTGAACACTTGCCAGATGAGACCCACAGAGCTCTGGCTTCCTCAGGGAAGCTGGTAAAGGCTGGGTAACATAGCTGGAGAGCTGAGAAAGCTAACACCCTAAGGAGGCAGAATTCAACAAAGGCAAGAAACAGAAAATAGTCAGCAGATAGCAGTCTCTCCTTCCCCTCCTGGACTGTTCTGAAGGGCAGTCATTTTATTATTTGGCCTCTCTGGGCTTGTCTCATAAGGTCAGGCAGCCAGCTATGTTTGTTCTGACGTCACAGCCAGCCTGCTATCCTCGTCCTCATAGTTTCTTTCCCTACTTCCTTACCTCTCTTTCCTTTTCTTCTCACTCTAGCTTCCCTGGGACCAGCCCCCAATAAAACATGAGCACAGAAGCCATCCCCTCTGGCAGTCTTCTCTAAGAATGCCAGCCTGAGACAACTGTACCAGAGGTAGGGTAGTAATAGTAGGTGGCATGTGAATTACTAATGCTCTCACTTAGGGCTGATCGGGATGAGTGGAGGCTTAGGGTAAGACTGGGGATAACAAGTAGCTCTAACAACTGAATAAATGGGAGTAATGATAATTTTAGTACTGCTGTAGTGGTTGGCTACTTATGATGGCACTGAAATCCTAGATAGGTTCTGGCCAGTAACTGTCATTTTTAGGCATTTTGTGAAAGCCATAGATGCTTTTCTTTTCTTTTTTTTTTCATAGATGCTTTTAAGGCAGGGAGTAATACCATATCATGAACACATCAAGCAAGAACCAGAGAAACATCTGTAGCAGTAGATCTTGAGGGTGTTAGGCCCTCAAGTGGACCTGGAACATACCACTGAACAGGAGAGATTTGTTGAAATGGGCAACTCATCCATAAGTTGGAATTTAAAGTCTAGCAAGTCTTAATAATGTCCTGGTAAAATTTAATGTCTACCAGTCCTAATAGTTACCTAAGATGACTCCATTAAGCCTGCATTCACAATGGCTCAGTAAGTTGAGGTGAGTTTATGGGAACTTACTTGGCAGGGTAGTGAGAAAGAAATCAGAAGGCTCAGGAAAAAGAGAATATTAGAATGAAGACATGCAAACCCACCACCTGAGTGTATTCTCTAGGAGGGAACATGCCACCTGAGTGGGAAAGCAAACATCACTGAGAAACTCACTGTTGGTTGTCTTCCTCAGGTCAGATTGGTGGTGGAAGATCCTGGCAGAGCACTGGGCTCTATAGCAAAGGAGATAACAGGGTTCTGGAAAGGCAGAGGCCAGGAGGGATATAATTACCATACTAAGTAGTATGGCCAGAATGGCAAAGTGCCATTCTGGCAAAGTGCCTTGGCCCAAAGTGATTATTACCTCTAACTGATGATGGTTTTTCCAAAGGTAACCACCATCTAAAAGTACTAGTTAAAGTGGTCCTAAGATCAGCAGCTTTAGCATCACTTAGGATCTTCTTTCAGAGAAGGTAATGGCAACCCACTCCAGTACTTTTGCCTGGAAAATCCCATGGGTGGAGGAACCTGGTAGGCTGCAGTCCATGGGGTCGCGAAGAGTCGGACACGACTGAGCGACTTCAGTTTCACTTTTCATGCACTGGAGAAGGAAATGGCAACCCACTCCAGTGTTCTTGCCTGGAGAATCCCAGGGACAGGGGAGCCTGGGGGGCTGCCGTCTATGGGGTCGCACAGAGTCGGACATGACTGAAGCGACTTAGCAGCAGCAGGAGCTTCTTTGAAATGAAAATTCTCAAGCCCCACTCCAGATCTACTAATGCAGAAATTCTGGGGATATGGGCCAACAATATATGTTTTAATGAATCCTCTAGGTAATTTGGGTATATGCTAAAGTTTGAAGACCACTGACTAGTCTTTTGTTTGATTTATACAACCAAAAAGAATTGAAAACTGATGACCATGATGCTGCTGTCAGACACTGATGGAAAACTGCAATCTTCACTTACTAGATCTCAGTCAGTTCACAGAGCCAGAGCCCATTGATTAAAGGGAATGTTGGGTTCCCAAAATGCCACCAGAGCATCGCAAGTTTCTCTCTAACCTTTCCTCAAACTTGGAAGAGTAATTGTGCACTGCAGGAAAGGGAATTCCCAGAAAGCTTTTTTTTCTTTTTTGCTGCACCATGCAGGACCTTCGTTCCCCAGTCATAGATTGAACCAGTGCCTGCTGCAATGGAAGTGAAGATTCTTAACCACTGGACAACCAGGGAAGTCCCAGACATCTTGAGGATGGTTAGAGTGAGATCACAGCTGACAATATTAGAGAACCCACACCACCACCATGGTCTTCCAATTAAAAGGGAGACTTACAGACTCCAGATTGTAAATGGTGTTTGGGTTCATCTTGCAATGGATCCAATAGTTCCAAGGACCCACTCTGGTGCCCTGTCTCTAGTCTCTGAATGCCTAATGGGATAGATACATTTAGAAGTTGGCCCTTGAGGGAGGTGGGAGGGGGGATCGGGATGGGGAATACATGTAACTCTATGGCTGATTCGTGTCAATGTATGACAAAACCCACTGAAATGTTGTGAAGTAATTGGCCTCCAACTAATAAAAAAAAAAAAAAAAAAGAAGTTGGCCCTTGGTTTCCTGACCTATGAATTAAGGAATATTATGATTTAAAAACGTACAATGCACCTTCCATCCAGGCCAAGATAGTAAAATCAGAAGCCATACCTGCCAGGACAAATTGCAGAAATCAGTACCAAAGACTTAAAAGACTCAGTGATGGTGATTCCCATAATACATCTGTCCGTTTCACCTACCAGGCTTTCCCCCCAAAACCATGCTGATCATGATGGGTGCCAGTGGACTACTATAAATTTAAAATACTATTCCAATTGCAGATTCGACGCTAGACAGGAATTTTATGGGAGGAAATCAACTCAACCTCTGGCACTTCATTTGTGACTATTGTTTTGCTGAATGCTTTATGTCTGATTCTCGTCAACAGAGAGGATCAAAAGCAGTTCATCTTCTTGTTGCAAGGACAGTCTTCACTGTCTTGCTCTAGGTCTGGATCAGTTTTCTGCTGTCTCTCAGGGTCTAGTCCATACTGATCTCCATCATCTTGTTTTTCTTCAGTGCATTGTGCCAGGCTTCTACATTGATTGACATTTTACTAATTGGACCTAATAAGGAGAACAGGCCAAGTAATTTAAATGTCCTATTAAAACACAAATGTGTCAGAGGGAAGGCAGCAAGTCGTTGATGATCAAGGGGCCTGCAACATCAGTAAAATTGTTAGAGGTCCAGTGGTCTGGAATAGGAAGGGCCATACCCTCTGGAGTGAAGAGAGAGAGCCTAACAATGGCACATCAAGCGCCTGTGCAGTTGGAGCTGCCCATCGTGAGCTCGGTGTTAACAGAAACTCCCAGGAAAGGGCTGAGGGGACAAAAATGATTCATGAAAGAAACAGCAGACTTAGGAAGGCTCGAGTACTCCAGAAGATGCAAAAAATATGACTTTTGGCCTTGATCTCCATATCACCTGCCTCTGTTGCATCAATGCCCCTCTCTCAGCCACACCTATTCCCGGGAACCAACTGATGGAGAAAGAAAGACCCTGAACTCAAGTCAAAGACAGTTTGTGGTCATGGCCACATTACAGTCTCTCAAGAGTGACTCTGAAAGAACAGGCATAGCCACAAAGAGACTTTTAATAACCAGGGAGACAGAATGACCAATTTTCTGAGTGCCAGTCAGTTTCTCTCCTTGCTGGATTCACTGCTTGTGCAATGGCCTAATGAGCAAAGTGGCCACGGTGGCAGGCTCAAAACCTGCATGCGACTCCAGAAGCAGGAACGCCATGGAGTCCTGGTGTAGGAGTGAGAAGCAGCTGCAGTGCCAAGAGGTGGCGGCAGGAACTGAAGGTGAGCAGGAGCTGGGTGGGCACCTGGCTGGGATCACCACCATTGAGGTGGTGAAGCACAGGGTCCAGGTTCTGCAGCAGCAGGCTGAAGAGAGAAAGCAGGATCCAACTTCTTTCCTCCACAGTCTCCGGCCACACAGCAAAGCTTCAGGTGGTCTAATTTGTCAAACACAGCCTCTTGCCGGCATTGCCTGCTTACCAGCTCCACTCCTGCCATGGGCAGGATTTGGGAAGGATTTTTAAACTTGCAATATCATCACCAAATGCAAAGCAACTCATTACATTTCCATTTCTTCTCAAGTCACCTTGCAAATACGGTCTTGAAAGCAGAATGAAAACACTCAAGGACATAAAATGCTGCCTAAAACTGTCCCCATAGAAGTGATCTCTTCTACTGCAAAGAGATGAAAAGGCAAATATTTTCAAGTGCTCCGGGTTCCCCCTACTCAACAGTCATCACATGAATTTCAATTTGAAAAAAAAAAGAAAATTCACCAAGTGTTTAAAAATCTCCTTTAATTATATTTTCATGAATTCCAAGAAGAACATCATTGCAGTTAACATTACAAAAAAGCAAAGAGGGACATCTGAACATGCAATAAAAAATGGATTCACAGTGAAAATAATGTATGTTGGTACTAAAATAGAGTTACTTGGCTCCCTGAAGGGAAAAGGTTTCTTCTAATTATCTATATTCACTTGGGTTTTAGCATGAGAAAATATTTTTTTTTCTTGAAAGCTTTGGGAAGTTTTCAATTTGTGCTACTGTCATTGTTAGCATCTGCTGGAAGTCCTTCATTCTGAAAGCCATTATTTGCAGCCTATAATTTAATCAGAAAGTTCAAAAATACAACAAATAGCTTGGCAACTGTGTTCTTGTTACATACAAAGCCATTAGCAAAAATATGTAACAAAATTTATGTAAAACAAACAATTTTGTCCTTATATACAGAAGTTTGCTTTATTCCTCAGACCCTCACACCCGGCTCTAAAATGAGAGGGTATGGTGGGGTGGCGGGGGTGGGGGCGGGGCGGCTACCCATCTCCTCTGAACTCTCCTTCTGGGTGGGGTAGAGAAATCTTGGAAGGTAAGGTAGGTCACTTTTTAAACCTCCTTTTAACTGAGTTGTAAAAATGCATTTGAGCTTCTCAATAAAGAAGGAAAACTATGAAAGATGGTAATGGCTTTAAAATAAAGAATTCATCCCTTTGTCCTTTGTAGAAATCTCTTAGCAGAGAGTAAAAATGAGTACATTTGTGACTGTGAGCTGAGGGCACAGAGTAAAGAGCGTCTTGGTGAAACATAGAACCCAAACTGCTGAGAAGTTTCACATCTAGGGCATGCACATATATCATACCAATAGAGTTCACACCTCAGGGAGGAAGGATCAGAGGTACACAGGAAATGTCACCCGGGTCTATATACAAACGCAAAAAGAACACACGGACTCAAAAGGAGGCTGTAACACGAGTTTAAAAATACATCTGAAAATCATCCCAAAGCCAAGGACCATATTTACTGAAGACTCAGACAGTCTACAGAATATCTTATTAACAGTGAAAATGTAGCTTTATGTAATTCACAGTCTCAAAAGAAAATAAATTTCTGGCTTATCATCACTGCTGGGTTCGGTCTGCAGAACGGAGCGGTGGGAGCAGAACCCGTCGGCGTGGCCGGCGCGCAGGGCTGCGCAGGCGCCCTCGGGGATGCCGCGGCCCTCCAGGCCGGCGCCCTTGGCGCTCCGCAGGTAGCCGGCGATGTAGGAGCCGGTGGAGTGCCGGTTCCCGGCGGGCGCGGGCGCGCAGGGCTTGCTGCGGAGAACCACTCCTCCCACGGTGCTGGCGTTCACACTCTTCTGCCTACTGGCTTCCTGCTTCTCCTTGGCACGGCTGGCAATGTTGCGCACTCTGCTCTGACTTCGGGATGACAGCTTTCTGACCAAGGCCCTGGGGAGCTGGTTGGCCTCTTGCTTGGAGTACAGCACTTGGCTGCCATCTTCCTGCTCAAAGGACACAAGCTTCCGCAGCTGCTCGGTCAGGGCATCCATAGGCTCTAGCGACTTTGTTTTCACAGCCAGGCCCTTCTTGTCTCTGATGCCAGTGGTTACGAAGCTCTTGCTAATGCACTGGTACTTGCTTTCAAAATTGCAGGCGATGTCCTCTGATGTTAAGTCCCCCAGACTTTTGGATTTGCAAGGACTGGACAGCTTCAGAGCAGAGTGTGTGGACTGCTCCGGGGCAGGGGCATGCATGTCATGAGCACAAGTCAGGGGCCCGGAGGTCTGGTTCATTTTTGCATCTGAATTTGAGAAGTGGTTATGCATAAAGCCAGCACCCTGATAGGCTAGACGAGAAATATTTTGATTTTTGACATCTTGAGTATTGTTGAATATTTCAGAGACAGAAGGGTAGAGAGTCTCTTTACAGTAGCCATTTCTTAAGCCTCTTTGAAAATGTTCCACTGCGTCTGGACTGTCTTTCACTTTTAAAGGAGAAGTGAGGTGACTTGTACCCTCTCTCCTATATTCACAGGTCGTTAGGGACAGATTTTCTGAGTCTCCATCCAATTCCACGAGACTGCTCTCCCCAGAATTTAACCTGAGGGTAGGAGCAGCTATTACATCTTCCAGTGTCAAGTCAGTGGAAGTGGCAGGGCTGGGGTTCTTCAGGAATTCCCAGTCTTTTCCCTGTGTGGGACTTTCTGGTAACCAGCAGTGAGAAGTATTAGAGGACCGAGGCAGGTTATTTTCTATGGCCCCAGCCGTGGCCTTCCCAGAAAGGTCATTATCTGGTTTAGTTCTGGAGACAGGAGCGCAGATAGTTTCACCAGCAGCTGTGTGTGTTGAACCTTCACAGGTCTCATGCCCAGAGAATGCAGTCTGCTCAGGAGAGGAGCATAGGAAGGGTGACTTGGGTTTTCCATTGGAAAAGCCATGCTTGAAGGGCATTTTTAGGTCCATGGTGGGCACAGGAGGATGGCCCAACATCACACTGGGGCTCTGAAGATGAGAAACAACTGTAGGGCTAGCCTGGTCGCTGGTCTCATCAAGCTGGCCAATCAGTGCCGAGATGGAACTGCCAGGCTCGTTCTCATTTGTCAAAGTGACATTGTCAATAAGGTGGGAAATTTCACTCTCCTGGAGAATCGCAGTGGAATGTAAGTCAGGTGCATCAGAACAGAGCATCGAGACGTCTGACAAAGAAAAGGATGTTGCAGCTCTGCCCTTATCCCAGTTACTTTCCAGCTTCTTAATCTCCAGATTGCTTTGAGAAAGGATGCTTCCTGACAATGTGCTTTTCCCTACTGCGAAGCCCCCAGCATTTCCATTTTCCTTGGTTTTCACACCACATAGATCTTTTGATGGGCTAACTGCAGGATTACGAGCCAAATGCTGCCTTGGAGAGAGGGATCTGCTGAGGCACTGTTCCCGGCAATCACTTAACATGTTTGATTTGATTCTCCCACCCTTTGGGCCCGGCACTAACTGTTCTGTGGTTGACAAGTTGGTAGTAGAAACAGCAGAGTTCCCTTGGCTGACGTCTTTGTGGATGAGAGCGCTGGAGGAAGAGGATAACTTTTTGTTGAAATTTGGGAAATGCTGGTCTTTTACACTTGCCTTCCCATCTCTTCTGGCATCCTTATCTTCTGCTGAATGAAACAAACAATATTTTAAGTGACATATATCACTTTATATAGGACCTGCAAACACTCATGTTTGCCTTCAGACAGACAAATGGAAAATGTAAATCTGTTACATTGTGACAGAATCATGGATTGCAGAGATTTGCAACAAAGTGTCTGTGTGATGGATAAATGGTAAAATATATTTATATAGTTTCACTGGAGCCTCCCTTTGAATAGCTATTACATCAGCTAAGGATGTAATATTCATTGTAAAAAAAATGTCAATGAGTTACCATACTTTTACAGTGAAGATTACCTTAGGTTGTTTCCTATTCAGATTTGTACTACACAGAAGCATGGCAATAAAAACAGAACAAGACAGCTCTGTTAAACAAAGGATTGTGGCACCTGTAAGCAAGACACTGTAAACTTTCAGTCATACATGTGCTAGTCAAAAGCAAACAAAAAACCCACAAATCATTTTGAAAAACATTTTGGCAAAAGACTTAATTTGACCAATTAATTTCTGAAACAAATTGGAAAGTGCAATAACTGCATTAGAATAGCAATATCTGTTGACTTTAAAATGTAAAAATAAAGACTTGGTCACCAATTCTATGCCATGGCTAATGTCTAATTTCCCACTGATCATAATTTTTGGAGTTTTAATACATAAATTTCATATTTCATTCTCTCCTATAAGAGGCAGCAAGATCTTAGGCACAAGAAGGAAAACTTAAAAAAAAATACACAATTTAAATTATTTCAGGGTACCCCATCCTGTTTACTATAATATTAAGACAATATTAGGTGTGCTAATATTCTTAATCACATTATTTTAACAGCATTTTATGCTTTCAGTTATGAAAATTGAAAAAGAATATTTAACTTATTAACTATTTTCCTAACTAAAAAGTTCATCATAAAAACTTGATTCACCCAAAAATTATTAGGAAAAATATAAATATTATATGATGTTACCACTCAGATAGATACTGTAAGCTTCTATAAAATTATGTATACAATTTTGTATTCTGAATTTTTTCTACCTAATTTTTCTTCTACATGGTAACTTGAATCATTGCATGGTTAGGTATTGCTGTATACTTACAAGTTTTATATTTATGTATTACTAAATATATTATGCTATATATATATATGAATAACATATAACTTGCATGGTTATGTATTGCTCTATATTTATAAGTTTTATATTTATGTATTACTAAATATATTATGCTATATATATATATGAATAACTTATATAAAGTTCCTGTTTTTTAAATGCAAGAAAGAAATATCAACTATTGCTTTCTAACTCACCTAAATAGTATTAGCATCTTAATTGTGGTTTTAATAGGATTAATTATTACCATTTTTTGCTTTATTTCCCTCCCAAAATGGAGTTTATATTTATTTATAGTTTACTTCCCCCAAGGTGGAGTTTTAAAATAAATTTTAAAGCATGTATTTCATCTCTTCTCCAATACTACTCTTAGCAAAATTTCAAACATTAAACTCCCCTTTCTCCTTCAAAGAAGCCATTGAAAAATTGATTTGTCCTCCTATCATATCTGACAATAAAAATCAATATAAATTGGTATTCATGAGAAAAGAGATTACTGAAATAGACTGCATGATGAAAGAAGTTTGCTAAAAGAAACAGGGATTATCTTCTACTGTCTGAGGTGATTCTGATTTAATTAAAACTTGTCTGTTGCAGAGACATCAAATGCATACAGTTTTGGCACTTGAATTATCTAAAATAGGGTGGGAGAGGAGTCACTGATAAAGGACAGAGCTCTTTGGTTCCTCGTAAAACAGATAACCACTCTTATCAAGTTCTCGATACGAGTGAACCATTATGCTCAAATTAGAGGAAAAGGTGGGTAACAGCTGGTCTCTGTGCCTGAGGAGTTTGTAACTGGACAGGAGCTACAGACTTGCTGCCTCCCTGCCCACATCCAGGGGAGGGACACAGAGGCCACAGGAAAACATCAAATAAGCTCCCTCTTGAGGAAGCAGAGATTTCCCAAGTGAAGACAGTGGCTTACTTTTAACAGATGGTGTTTCCTCTTTCCCCATAAACATTTCCAATTGTGGAAACATGTTGCATAGTGAGAAAGAAATACAACTAACCTACACCTTAGAAAAGTCAATATAATTCTATTCCTCTCAGAAAATCAGTAACTATGGTACCCACTAAGAAAAAACCATGACCTTTGCTCATATTTTGCCAGTTTCACCTCCCTCTGTTGGACCTCATAGACCCATACGCTCTCCACCATCACCCCTGGTCCCTCACAGTCAACTTCAGATGTCAATGTTATTTTGAGGCTGTAGGTGACTAGGAAATTGCTCTTCCAGCACCCTCTCACCTAAGTTTAAAATCTGGTCTAAAAGGTAACACTGTAATGTAATTACCTATTTTTCAGAATATTTTACTTTGACTACAAAATGCCAACCATGTTATTGTGGTAACTGGGGACACCAAAATGTGTCTTAATAAAAAAATGTGTCTTAAAATGGTGTATTCTCAGAGAAACTTAAAGCATCTTACCCTGAGAGTTTTCCTTTCCTTCAGGGTCTTTTGCAGTTTCAGATACAGGCAGCGACAGAGCCCCAAGAAGACTTCTGTCAACGGGCATAGAGACAGGGCGCGCTTGCAGACTCCGCGTGGTCCTTCTCAGGACCCCATCTTGATCTCTTGCAGCCTCAGAAACAGAATCCTTCATCTCTACCATTTCTTGGAAGCCCATTTTGCTCTTTTTTCTGCCTTTGGCTGGAGCGCTGGCTGTGCGTCGCAGAATCTTGTCTCCAATCGATCGCTTCCGAATGTAATAGCAAGTGTTTTCTGAAGAATTGTGTCTGGGATTCTTATTGAACAGCCCCTTCAAACCTTGGAGCTGTCTGTTCTGAAGACACAAAAGGACCAAGCAGAAGTTAAGCAAATACCACTGTGTCAACCGCTTGCCTCTCACGTGATGGCTGCGTGAAAAATGGATAGAAAACGAAATCTCACAGCCACTGAATATTCAAACCAAGAAAACGGCAGCACACAGCACGTTTGCACTACGCCATGCATGTCTCATCAACCTGACTTTGGGAGGAAGGCAGCCTCCCATTTTCACCACCAAGCTTGCCCATGAGTTTCCTGCCCAAAGAAGGTAGGACAAGGTGGTAGGAAGCGTTTCCACAGTGAACAGACTGTTACGAACTTGAGCCGCCTTAAAGCAACAGACGCACGTTTCAAAGTGGTAAGCAGGACGATGGAGCGAGGTGAGAGCATGCTGCCATGACCCCTGATAGAAACACGCCCGCCAGAACCAAACACCATGCTGAGAAACTACCTTTGTAGCTCCTAGAAAGTGCAATATAGTGTAACTGGGGTTGAGTATTAAAGGGCTCCACTGCAAGGGGGGAGAAAAGCACAACAAAACACAATTGGGGCTCATTCAAGAAGGTTGCACAAGTGAAAACAGACGGTGACACAACACATATGCTCTGTAAACCCTTCCTCCCACTTTGAACTTTTAGTTGCAGGTTTCATTCATTGCTCAGTTCACTACCACCGCACTGTGGTTTATGCATCTCAGCCCAAACACACCTTGAAGGTAATAAAAGACTTACACTACACATGGACATTTACTTAGGAGAGAGAACACAAGGCCTACAGGACGCATTCTCTTTCCTGTTATTTCTGTCTCAAATTTTAAACAAATTCCAAATTTTATTATTTCCTTCAAGCATGTGAAATGCTTGAGATGCTGCTTAGTTCACCTGGGATTCCTGAGAACTTCAAGAATCACTTTTTGATCATTTACATTTGTGTATGTTTAGGCCAGAGGAGCGATCTCAGCAAGCAGTGCAATGCAGGACTGAACACAGAAGACATAAAACTTTACCACTCTTAGAAATTAGAATCCTCACCCCTCCCAACTGACGGATGTGAGAATAAACACATACTTCCTATTTCAGGGCAAATTGGTCCACTCCCTACCAGTCAGATTGTCGTCTTTTTAATATTAATATTAGCTGACATTTCTGAGCATTTACTATGTGCCAGGCAGCTTTTTAAAGATAAAGTATCTGTTTATGAAGTAGGTACAGATAAGGAAGCAGAAGCACAGAGAATGTATAAACCTCTGGAGGAGGAGTCCCAGACTATGCTGACTTTCTGATAAAGAGCACTGGACACCCCTGGGCCCGAACCCCTTCAAATCACATCTAGTCCTGAAAATTGTTCTGGTCACTAAATCCCCAGTGACTTGGCATTACCAGACGAGAGCCTACTGATATGTAAACCTCAAGTGAGCTCCGCAGTGAAGAAACTGTCATTGGGAGAGAGCCAGAAGACACTGGTACGATCTCTTCCTTTTAAGTTCAGTGGGTGGCTTTTCATTCATTCATGATTTTTAGGCCTCCAGTTAAATACACGACACTTGAATGAATGCATCCTGCCTAGAACTGGCTGAGATCACAGCCCAGTTAGGACAGGTAATTCAAACATCTGAGACTACATTTCCAACTGCAGCCAGCTGAGTCTTTTTTAAGGATTATAAAAAATTCAGACATGTAACTGCAGCTTTACTGTTTTAGTCAAACAAATGATTGCCTGGGAGAGTAATAGTTTTGTCAGCTCTGTTAAGCCCAGCAAGGGCCACTGGGTGGAGGGGACACGTACACCCCTAAACAGAGGAAGGAGCACATGAATGAGGACCCCAGGGCAGGCGAGAACATGGAGCACGCTGTGGGCTGGCCTTCCTAGAGTTTCGTGTCAAAACATGTTGTCGAGGTTTACGTCCCTTTTATGCAATGAACTAAAAACTTTGTTAGGGACCATATTATTGTTGCATGTGACTTTAAGCCCTGTGATCATTCTCACCTTCCCATAGATTTCATTGATTGTTATGTGGACAAATATAGATGCTTCTGTCAGTCCTTCCAAGTAGACATGCCGGTAGCCTGATAAAAGAGGAGAAGTAGTTACCTTTTCGTTGAACTCATGTTTGGCTTTTCCATGGGTGAAATAGAATTAAATACCTGCCTTTACAATAGTTATATTAACACTCACATAATCATATAACACATACTTTCTATATCATATATGCCGTGTATCCTGTATATTGCATGTCACATCTTCCAAAGAACGAGGAACAGTCTAGAGAGAAAAGTTCAGCCAGAATTACCAGGCACCAAGCTGCTGAAGGTCACAGTTCTTTGCCCAACAAAATCTCGTCCAATTGGATCATGATCCCACACGAGGAACCGGACCAAAGCTATTTCTGGCATGTGTACTGTAAATGTCAGGGTTTCTTCCCATACAGGGTTAAATCCTGAGAGAAACAGGAAAAGACAGATTAAAAAAGCAAAAGGGATTGGCTAAAAATGATTTAGTGGCAACATCTGCAAAGCAGACAGTGAAAATTGCTTGCAATGGTTATTAAACTGGTGAAGACAACAGAGCCACCCCAGGATGCCTTACTGAAATAAAGCCTTGGAACTTACCCCCATTGCTAGAAAATAATTGGTAAGAAAATTGCCTGTAAATTATTACATCAATTCTAATAATCCTTGAAGCAAAACTGCATTGTGGAGAAGGCTCTTTTAGACAGTATTTAGAATGTTTCAGTAAGCTCAAAAAGTATCCATAGTAGTGAGCTAAGAATGTTTTACCAAAAACAGTAAAGAATGATTCCTCTTCCCCACCCCCACTCCACCCCAATAAAGCGATGCTTCTCACCCACCAAAATGTTTGCTGTTATCATCGCTAGCAAGCATTCTGTAAGGTTTCAGTGTTACTGTACAAATGTTGTTGTTGTTGTTATTTAACCATTCAGCTGTGTCCAACTCTTTCGTGACCATGTAGACTGTAGCCCACAGGCTCCTCTGTCCATGGTATTTCCCAGGCAAGAATACTGGAGTAGTTGCCATCTCCTTCTCCAGGGAATCTTCCCGACCCAGGAATTGAACCCGTGTCTCCTGCATTGCAGGTGTACCCTTGACCGCTAAGACACCAAGGAGGACCCACTGTACATATACCATCCTATTTAATTCTTATGGCAATCCTCTAAGGGTGGTAGGGCAGGGGTTCTTTCCCTAATTAAAAAAAAATGTATATATTACTGACTTTCAAAAATATGTAACTCTTAAAAAAATATACAAGTAATCCACACTCATTTTTTAACACAGGAAATACAATGCTCATGTTATAGTTGAGAAAACAGATATTTAGAGAAAATAATGTGCCTAATGTCATACAACTAGTGACAGAGCCAAGTGAGATGAGGCACTGTTGATTCCCAGTGGCGTCCCATGAAGCAAGACCTTAATACAAGAAAGATGATATATTTTCATAGGTACTGAAAATAAATAGGAAAAGCATATAATTTAACTCAAATTCTATAAGCCAAAAACATTTATTATTTGGCAAAATTCTCTCAGATAAATTAATTAAATAGATAAAAATTCAAGTACTCTATAAGTTTTTCTTCTCTAAATATGAAAATTGGTGTTATTAAATGTGTGTATTAAGGAGGCATCAGGCACTTAACCTTAATGCCTTAACTGAAATAATTATGGACTGAAAATCATTGAGATGTCCCTCCTGAACAGGAGAAAACATACTTTTTGTTGACTTAGTGATGACATCTCAATTACTTCTGTGACTAAAAAAATTCATTGAGCATTTATTGGTAGGAAAATGAAGTATGGGAACCTTACTTACTTTAAGCATGTTATTTCCTAAGTAACAAGTTTCTGCTACCCTTGAACCCTCAAATCCCTTTCTTTGAACTCCTCTGAAAGCCAATATAGGAACCTCTAATTTCCCAAATGTTTTGAGGACTGAAGTTTAGTTTTTGTTTTTTTTTTAGAGTATTAATGACTAGGGACTGAGGAAAAACAGGCATGCAATAAGGTCTGTCATGCATGCATGCTAAGTTGCTTCAGTCGTATCCAACTCTTTGCGACCCCGTGGGTGGTAGCCCTCCAGCCTCCTCTGTCCATGGGATTCTCCCAGCAAAAACACTGGAGTGGGTTACCATGCTTTCCTCTAGGGGATCTTCCTGACCCAGAAATCAAACCGAAGTCTCTTATGTCTCCTGCATTGGCAGGCGGGTTCCTTACCATTAGCGCCACTTGGGAAGTCCAATGTTTGTCATATGTATAAATAAATACAACTTTAGAAGACTGTTAAGATAAATACATGAGGCTTGAGTAAAGAAAGCTTTCTTTGCATTATGGCCAAAATAAGAGCAGAGTGCTGCTGCTCCACCACAAGTACACATTCAAGAATAAACTTGCCAGAGTGTGCTGCCGTTGTCTCTACAGCTTTACATGCTCCAGAGAAAATAAGGAATCATTAGGATGTAGGCTTCACAAATGAGAACTTTGAGGCAACTCATACCATAAAAACAACGTACATAGTGAGTCATTTTTCTACATGAAGTTGTAACCCAGCCCATTAAAATATTATTCATTTCATTAGGAAAAACATTTGCTTCAAAAGCAGAATTCTTGAGAGCCTAGATTACAACATCCATCAAAACATACCACGCATCAGTCCACAATTACTTAGTTTTATGTGTTGAAAAGTCTTCACAAAACTCAGATGGCAGTTCTAGATTTTAAAGATTGGTTTATCTTCTACATAGACACATTTTACTTTTTCGGTGCAAATTCTATCTCTGTGCCATGCTTAGTTGCTCAGTCTGATTCTTTGTGACCCCACGGACTATAGCCCACCAGGTTCCTCTGTCCATGGTGATTCTCCAGGCAAGAATACTGGAGTGGGCTGCCATGCCCTTCTCCAGGCGATCTTCCCAACACAGGGATTGAACCCAGGTCTCCTGCATTGCAGGCAGATTCTTTATTATCTGAGCCACCAGGGAAGCCCACACAAGACACATTTTTCCTTTTCGGTGCAAACTCTACCTCTAGAGCACCTTTATTAAAAGTGAACAGAGATCTTACCATTGTCATCTACCACACGAGTTTGATCTTTAGAACAATCTACTGGCAATCCAATAATTTCAACTTCAACAAAAGGATCAATGATCTATAAAGAGATTAAAAGCATTAGTTATTATCACTGATACATTTCTACACATTAATTGAAGAATATTGGCCAAAATGTCACTTATCAACAGCAACCCACTTAGGTACTTACTAACAAAGAGAAACTGTATCAGGTGCAACAGAGTCAGATCTGAGGCATGAAAGAAAAAAGATTACACTAACCCTAACCAATATCTACTAATGCTACACAAACTTTATCCAAAGAATCTGTGACTCTAGTTGAGGGTATGTTCCCAACAGAAATGAGAGCTTCTGTCTATGCAAAAATGCTCAGAGCAGGTGAATTCATAATAGCCACACACTGGAAACAAACTAAATGTCCATAATGAGTAAGATGGATAAATGGTGGAGTACTCATTTAATAAAACAAAACAACAATAAAAAGATAACAAAGTTCTCTACATAACCAAAATTTGAAACAAGTCATAAAAGGGTATATATACATTTCAATATATAAGTGAAGAAGAACTAAAGAGCCTCTTGATGACAGTGAAAGAGGAGAGGGAAAAGTTCACTTAAAGCTCAACATTCAGAAAACTAAGATCATGGCATCCAGTCCCATCACTTTATGGCAAATAGATGGGGAAACAGTGGCTGACTTTATTTTGGGGGACTCCAAAATCACTGCAGATGGTGACTGCAGCTATGAAATTAAAAGACACTTACTCCTTGAAAGGAAAGTTATGACCAACTTAGACAGCATATTAAAAAGCAGAGACATTACTTTGCCAACAAAGGTCCGTCTAGTCAAGGCTATGGTTTTTCCAGTAGTCATGTATGGATGTGAGAGGTGGACTCTAAAGATAGCTGTGCACTGAAGAATTGATGCTTTTGAACTATGGTGTTGGATAAGACTCTTGAGAGTCCCTTGGGCTGCAAGGGGATCCAACCAGTCCATCCTAAAGGAGATCAGTCCTGGGTGTTCATTGTAAGGGCTGATGTTGAAGCTGAAGGTCCAATACTTTGGCCATCTGATGCGAAGAGCTGACTCATTTGAAAAGATCTTGATGCTGGGAAGGATTGGGGTCAGGAGGAGAAGGGGACAATGGAGGATGAGATGGTTGGATGGCATCACTGACTCAATGGACATGGGTTTGGGTGGACTGTGGGAATTGGTGATGGACAGGGAGGCCTGGCATGCTGCAGTTCATGGGGTCACAAAGAGTCGGACATGACTGAGCAATTGAACTGACCTGAACTGATGTATATATGAGTTTATTTACATATATGTCAGAGTCTATTTACATAACGTTTAAGCACAGACTAAATCAATCTATTGTGATTGGGCTGCTATCTGATGGAAGGAGTGGAGGCTTAGGGGTAGATATTGAGTGGGAAGGTGTACGGAAGCCTTCTGGAGGTGCTGGATATGTTCTGTCTTGACCTGGGTACATAATAATTAATCAAGTTATCCACACTGGACTTGTGCAATTTAACATAGTTAAGTCAATTGAGTACTATGGTGCAAAGTTTAAAGTATTTAAAAAGGTGAAAAATATGAGGGAATTCTCTTGTGGTCTAGTGGTTCCACTGTAGGGAACTAAGGTCCCACATGCCAGGTGGCACGGCCAAAAAAAAAAAAAAAAACCTTTACCTCCCGCACATCCCTATCCTCTGGGTGAGGAATCTTCCTTTGTTGGCTATTTGTAAGCTCTCTTTTGTCACTCCAGTACTGGATAAGGAGCAATTAAGGAATAAAATCCCAAAGGACCCAGAAGGAGGGAATTACTAAGTCTGGGAAAACACTGTTTTAGGAGTTTGGAGAGTAAGAAGAATACAGTTTGGGGAGGGGAGTGTCAGGGAATATAAGATAGAGGTCTGATGGAACACTTTGAGACAGGTAGATAGACATATTTTTGGTTTACTAAATAAGTCAGCTAAAGTTTGCACATTTTGAATTAATTCTTTGAAACCAGAAGTTTTTCCATAGAATAGAACTGTATGGTAAAACTGTACCACTGGAGGTCTTGAATTTGGGGGCAGCTAATAAATATGACTTCTGTTTGTAAGGAATTTAACAGGTTTAATTTAATTAAATCTCAATTAAGGAATTTAAGAAGCCACAGAGAGCAGCACTGACATATATACACTATCATGTGTAAAATACATAGCTAGTGGGAGGCAGCTGCATTAACACGGGGAGCTCAGCTTGGTGCTCTGTGATAACCTAGAGGCATGGAACGGGGGCAGGTGGGAGGGAGGCTCGAGAGGGAGGAGATAAATGGATACTTAGAGCTGATTCGCACTGTTGTGCAGCAGAAACCAACAGTGTCGTAAAGCAATCATCCTCCAATTAGGAAAAAAAAGCAGCAGCCACCACAGGATTGAAGGGCCACTTCCTGCTTCAACACGGCCCAACCTGGGCAAATTGTGTCACATCTGTGCTTCAGTTTCCTCATCTATAAAGCTGAGCAGTGTCCGCTTCATCAAGCTGTAATCCAGGTGGCATGCCAGGACAATGGAACTGAACAATGGAACTTGGGAGATTTGGGAGGCAGAATATCTAGGAGATGGTAACTGGGTAGATGTGGAGAGCAAAGAAAAGGTGAAAATTAAAGATGACAATTTTCTGATTGGGAGCAAGAAAAGTTATTTCACTCTCAGAGATAATGAATAGTGTGAGAGATCACAGGCTGAGAATTCAAGGAGCCAAGATGAGAGGAAAGCTGTATTTTCACTTGTATTTCCAGTTTCCATAAAACACAAATAGAATATTAGTCCCATAACTTTGTGTCTGACAGGAATCACAGATGTTTAAGTCAGATTATGGTTGTGACAGAAATCTCCGTGTGTCACCCATACTCATCTAATAGTTATTCAACCCCTCTCTAGATCCTGCTATTTATTGCACACATATTTGTATGCCACAACTTGTTTCTAATATATTGACAAGTGAACTTCAATATAATTAGCTTGCTAAAGTGTCACTTTATCTGTTTATTGTATGATTTAAAAATACTGAGAAAGTGCCCAAAGGCCTCATCTGATACCATCTTTTTCTATGGCTCAATAAAGAGTTAAAATCTGACAGAGAACCTCACGAGCCACCTCATTCAGCCTCAAGAGGTTGAATTTTATTTTAATTATAAAATAAAGATACTCCTCATACATTTAAAAGATTGCTTTAATACCACAAACTATATATTACAGAGATAAAGGGATAACTATGCGATGAGAAACATCTGGAAGGAACTCCCTCAGCCAAGTAACATTATCGGTCCTGGGATAAACCGACATAACGTGGCCCCTGATATGATGCACTGAGGAGGGAACACATTGCACCCGTAGCATTCCTGACAAATATGTTTATTCTGATTCTCATCACGCACAATTGCACTCATCTCACACGCTAGCAAAGTAATGCTCAAAATTCTCCAAGCCAGGCTTCAACAGTACGCGAACCGTGAACTTCTAAATGATCAAATTGCCAACATCTGTTGGATCATCGAAAAAGCAAGAGAGTTCCAGAAAAACATCTACTTCTCCTTTATTGACCACGCCAAAGCCTTTGACTGTGTGGATCACAACAAACTGTGGAAAATGCTTCAAGAGATGGGAATACCAGACCACCTTACCTGCCTCCTGAGAAATCTGTACGCAGATCCAGAAGCAAAAGTTAGAACTGGACATGAAACAACAGACTGGTTCCAAATCAGGAAAGGAGTACGTCAAGGCTGTATATTGTCACCCTGCTTATTTAACTTACATGCAGAGTACATCATGAGAAACGCTGGGCTGGATGAAGCACAGGCTAGAATCAAGATTGCCAGGAGAAATATCAATAACCTCAGATATGCAGATGACACCACCCTTATGGCAGAAAGTGAAGGAGAACTAAAGAGCCTCTTGATGGAACTGAAAGAGGAGAGTGAAAAAGTTGGCTTAAAACTCAACATTCAGAAAACTAAGATTATGGCATCCAGTCCCATCACTTCATGGCAAATAGATGGGGAAACAATGGAAACAGTGAGAGACTTTATTTTTTGTGCTCCAAAATCAATGGAGATGGTGACTGCAGCCATGAAATTAAAAGACGCTTGCTCCTCGGAAGAAAAGCTATGACCAACCTAGACAGCATATTAAAAAGCAGAGCTATTACTTGCCAACAAAGGTCCATCTAGTCAAAGCTCTGGTTTTTCCAAAGTGATGTATGGATGTGAGTTGGACTGTAAAGAAAACTGAGCACCGAAGAATTGATGTTTTTGAACTGTGGTGTTGGAGGACTCTTGACTGCAAGGAGATCCAACCAGTCCATCCTAAAGGAAATCAGTCCTGAATATTCACTGGAAGGACTGATGTTGAAGCTGAAACTGTAGTACTTTGGCCACCTGATGCAAAAGACCTGATGCACATGAGTTGGAAAAGACCCTGATGGACATGAGTTTGAATAATCTCTGGGAGTTGGTGATGGACAGGGGAGCTTGGTGTGCTGTAGTCCATGGGGTCACCAAGAGTCAGACACGACTGAGCGACTAAACTGAACTAAATCATGAACAAACAATCAGGTAAATCCAAACTGAAGGACATTATGGACACAACTGGCTTAGACATTTATTTTAAAAGATATCAATATAATGACAACAAAACTGGAGAACTACAAAAATGTAGAATGGTGTTCTACATTTTAAAAGACCAAAGAGAAATGACAACTAAGAGCAATGTGTGATTCTTAATTGGATTCTGAATCTAAAAAGAAAAAAAAAAATAATGTAAGAACAATTTTGGGACAATGTGGTAAAACTAATACAGATATTATATTAAATAAGATTATTGTACCAACAAACTCCTGGGTGTAAGATACAGTCAAGGATGTACTTTACAACACAGACAATACGGCCAACACTTTGCAATAATTGTAAATGGAAAGCAATCTTTCAAAACTGTATTTTAAAATTTTTAAAAAGATGGATAAAGTTGTTCTGAGGGTCTAAAAGAAACAAAAAATAAAATAAAATAGCAGAAAAAAAATAAAATAGCAGAAAAATATATTATTGTGCCAATATCTAATGACACGAGTTATTGCAGTTATACAGAATAACTTTGTTCTTTTTTAAAAATTAATTAATGAATAAATTTGGCTGTGCTGGGTATTCACTGCAGCATTCAGGATCTTTAGTTGTGGCATGTGAGATCCAGTTCCCAGATCAGGGATTGAACCTGGACACCTCTTATACTGAGAGCATGGAGTCTTAGCCACTGGACCACCAGGAAAGTCTCAATCTTCTCGTCCTTAAGAGAGAAATGCCTGGACTTCCCAGGTGGTCCAGTGGCTAAGATTCCTTGCACCCAATGCAGGGGACCTAGGTTCCATCTTTGGTCAGGAAACTAGATCCCACATGCTGCAACTAAAGATCCCAAAGGTTGTAACTAAGACCCGGAACAGCCAAATAAATATTAAAAATAAGTATATTGATTTATATTAAATTAAAAAAGGAGAGAAAAATGTTGAACTATTTAAGGGTCGGGGTCATGATGTTAACTTACTCTCAAATAATTCTCCAAAGAAAAGCAAAGGTATATATATATGTGTATGAGTGTGTGTGTGTGTATGTATATTATTAAATACATACACATATAATTAAGCTTCGTTATATTTACTTTACCTCTCCCTTTCAAGTGCATAACTATATATGTATATTTACCATATATTCATTTACACATGAAAGGAAGATAAAGCGAAAGTAACAAAATTTAGTAAGTTAATTGGTGAATCTAGATGCTGAAGGTACAGTGTTCATTCTGCTATTCCTGTGGTTTTTCTAAGGACTGAAATTCTTCAAAGCAAAAAGTTTGGGGGAAATATAGGAAGTGAGTCTTCCCTTCTGCAGACAACAAAGAAAAAAGGGAAAGAAGAGGAAGTAAGGAGAAACTTTCTGATACTACCAACATAATTATTCTTGCTGCTGAGAGGACAGAATGGAAGCAGGGAGACCGGTGAGCTGAGAGCCTACTGCAGCGGAAATGCCAAGAGCTGATGGTGGCTGAGACTAGGCCAGAGGCATTCCAGATGACACAGAAGACACGGCCCCATCTGAGGCTCTACTTCCTAAGAGGCAGGACGTGGAGCCAGGTGCTAAAGATGAGAAAGTGATGAGAATACATGTTTGAGGAGAAGAGGCTGACAATACCCAGGACGGGAAACGTGATGAAGGGCTGATCAGGTGGAGCTGGGCGGCACTGCAGAACTCAGCAAAGATCAGAGACAGAGCTGATGGTGGGACCACTCAGAGCTATGTGGTTTCCCCATCGACAGCCGAGATCCAGAAAGGATAGTTTAATAGGTGGGAGAGGCAAACAGCCTGAAGTGATGGACGACTCCTGAGAGGAAGGACATGGGCAGAGGAGGGGCTGACAGATAGAGAGGAAACAGGCCCAGAAGGCCAAGAGCAGGTATCGTGGGAATCGTGGAATGACAGCTCTGGAAAGAGCGAAGGCTGTGGCCACACAGGGAGACATTGTAAAATCATGCAACAGAAGTGCAGCAAGGCAAGAGTGGCCTGTGGCCAGGGAGCAGGTGGCCAATGTGCAGCAGAGATGAGGGTCACAGCAGATGAAAAATGCAGAGAGGGTAAGACATTCTCCTGTTCAATGTTTCTATTGATAACAAAATTGCTCCTTGCATCTCAGTTTAGCATTGCCAGCGTCCTCCTTGGATTGTGAATTGACTTGTATTGCACTCACGCCTCCAAAATAGATGATGCCCTGCACTCCAGAAGGAATTGTGTGTACTTTGCCAGTAAGTCATTAATATCTGAGAAGCTGAGGTCAGGGCTCATTTACAAACACACACACACACATACACAGCACCCTCAGATGAAACGTAAACACAATAAGATAATCACATAATTAACCACTTTGTCATACATGGTTTACCTCTCCACGGTCTCCAAACATGGAATCTGGAGGTTTGGGGAGTTGTTGTCCACTGATCACTTTCAGGATGAGCTGTTTTTTGGGGTTGGCAGGAAGTGGATCACCTGAGAAAGGGTTGAAAGTACCTAAGACAAATAGAGGTTAAAATTTAAGGTTGGTAGCATGGAAATTACACATACATATGCACACATACTGAAGAAGGGAATGGCAACCCACTCCAGCATTCTTGCCTGGAGAATCCCCATGGACAGAGGAGCCTGGGATTTAAAGAATTAAATATGCTGCATGGGTGGTTAAGTCACTCAATCATGTCCGACTCTTTGCAACCCCATGGACTGTAGCCTGCCAGGCTCCTCTGTCCATGGGGATTCTTCAGGCAAGAATACTGGAGTGGGTAACCATGCCCTCTTCTAGGGGATCTTCCCAACCCAGGGACTGAATCCAGGTTTCCCGCATTGCAGGCAGATTCTTCACCATCTGAGCCACCAGGGAAGCCCATGAATACTAGAGTGGGTAGCCTATCCCTTCTCCAGGGGATCTTCCTGACCCAGGAATCGAACTGGGGTCTCCTGCATTGCAGGTGGATTCTTTACCAGCTGAGCTATAGGGGAAGGCCAAACACCAGCCTACCAGGGAAGGCTACCGAATTATTAGAGTGGTGACAAGAGTTATTTACATTCCAAGTTGATACAGCCACTATGGAAGACAGTATGGTGATTCCTTAAAAAACTTAAAAAAAAATTTTATTGGGGAATAAAATTACCATATGACCCAACAATCCCAATACTGGGCATAAACACTGAGAAAACCATAACTGAAAAAGACACATGTATCCCATTGTTCACTGCAGCACTATTTACAACAGCTAGGACATGGAAGCAACCTAGATACCCGTGGACAGATGAATGGGTAAAGATTATGTGGTACATACACACAGTGGAATATTACTTAGCCATTAAAAAGGAACACATTTCAGTCAGTGCTAATGAGGTGGATGAACCTAGCGCTTACTATACAGAGTGAAGTAAGTCAGAAAGAGAAAAACAAATATATTGCATATTAACACATATATATGGAAGTCTAGAAAGATGGTACTGATGAATCTATTTGTAGGGCAGCAGTGGAGATGCAGACAGAGAGAACAGACTTACGGACACGGTAGAGGGGGCAGGAAGAAGAGGCTGGGACAAACAGAAGCAGGATCATGGAAACACATGCACTAACATATGTAAAATAGGATAACCAACAGGCATTTGCCCTATAACTCAGGGAACGCAAACCAGGGCTCTGTGACCTCCTAGAGGGCTGGGCTGAGGTGGGAGGTGTGAGGGAGGGGACATATGTATACCTATGGCTGACCCATGTTGATGTATGGTTGGAAACCAACACAATATTGCAATTAACCTTCGATTAAAAATAAGTATTTTTTGAAAAGGGTTCTTCATTTACACTCCAATACTTAATTTTTCTCGTTTTTAAAAATCATGTTGCAAAACACTGAGGCACTCTGCTTTCCCGCGTGCTCCTTCAGTAAAGGTCTCTTGCATTCAGAGATACGACTGTGAAATGAACACACACCTTTGCACATCTGCTGGGGTTTGAGAACGTAGCCACAATTGCCGTTTGTCTTGAATTTGGCTCGATTTAACTGCATCATTCGCCCTTCGGACTGGTAGTTCAGTGCCACTGTGCAAGTTCAAAGTTTAAGAGAATGAGGTAAGATAGCAGCCTAGACTCAAGACACACGGAGAACTGCTCCTCCCAGAGGCATACACACCTAGCTGGCAGCCTGCGTTCCAGTAGGGCAGAGGGTTGAAGTTACTGGAATCGATGCGGTAGGCGGAGGGATAAATCCTCGTGAGCTGCTTTTGGTTATAAATCATGAACTGCTCTGATTTCTGCTGAACCACTTGATGTGCTCTTGTTTCACTGAAGGACAACACGTTTCCTGTGGTTCCTAACACAGTTTTAACAAAGGAAACAGAAAATGAGACCTGCAGCAAAGAAAATTCCACTCATGAAAGACCCTGAGTCCGATTTCACCAATAATAAATTGCAGAGCAAAAGAGTGAATTCAACCGGAAGAGGCCCAGCTCCTTCGCAAGAAAGATCTGTAAAATCCCACTCCCAGGGCTCTTTTGCCATTTCAGATGAGAGCTTTGCCTCTTGTTCAGATAACTGTCTATTTTTGAATCCCATATTCTCTCAAGAGAATTCTCTCTCATCTCTCTCCTTCATGTTGATCTGGCTAGTAGGAAGAGGGCAAGAGGAAACATTTTCTAGGTGCCTGATTCAAACAGAAGAGCTTTGCCAGAAAACAAAGACACCTAAGGATAAATAAAACTATCTATGCAACTCATTGCTGATAAAAGGGAGACAATCATGGAAGGCATCATTTAGAAAGCACACATGTGAAACACATTAAGTGACTGCATTTGCACATTAAGAAAATAAAGGGAAAAGACTAATTCCAAAGCAGGAAAATTGGGTTTTAAAGTTGATTTGAATAGAATCTTGAAGCCAGTCAAAACCTGTTTGGGAGAAAGGAATAATAATGGAAAAAGAATTCAAAAGGATATTATAAAGAAATAAAAGTTTCAGAAATAACAACAATCATCCACCTAGCCAAGTTTATAAATAATGGGGGAAAAATGGGAGGTAAAAAAACAAACAAACAGGAAGTTGACATCAAAGTTTCTGCTTGAAGCATCATCAGAAAGGGATAATCTAGGATCAACAATGCTACAGGTTAGGGGGTCACGATGGAGTAAACCTCCAAATATTTAATATCCTACCCCTTTCTCCCAATTCTATCTTTTTGTGCCACACATCTAGAATGTCCCACCACTCTCACTCCTTCACTAAATATCCATACCTCATCCCCAAAATGACCACCCAATCTCATCTGGACCTGTTGGAAGAGGCCAGCCTAGATAAAGACCTAAACTTACCCAGAGTGTTATTTTCATTCCAGTGTGTACTCTGAACCCAGACTGAAGGACATGGCCCATGAACCAGAGTTGAATTACTGTTTTACTGGGCCTGAACTATATCTAGACTGTACAAATTGATTTGTGCACAGTCTCCCAGGGCCCCTGTGGTCCTCGGGGTTGTAAGTCTTAGATATTAAATACTGGCCAAATTGACTAGCAACTACATTCTAGAGTTGGAACTTGAAACAGTCATAAATACAAGTGAGAAGCAAAGAAATTAGAGAATTAGAGTGTTTAATTTGATGATTTCCTGCATACAGATTCCTTATCGTATATATCTTATTGACATAACTTTTTAGCAGAGGTTACATATCTCAAGCATACTAAAAATGATCATACTTGTAGAAGTTGATGAGGAATACTTTAACTATACTAAGAGAAAATATAATCTTTTTGACAAACCACGTTCAGATGTAACAGCACTAAAATTAGTACCGCTGTTTCCTCTCTCTACATAAATTAGGCACACCACATCATCAATAAGATGACCTTGCTAATTAGGCACATGTCAATTAGCATATTAATAGAGCTGAGTTGTTTTGCATTAGGATAAGCCATGCATTCATTGTCTATTACTTACTTTGTGGTGTACCCACACACACACACACACACACACACACACACACACACACAAGACAAAAATAGGTGATGTTCAAGAACTAAACAATCCTCAATATTATTTTCCATTAAGCTAATGGGATTATGATTTCTTGAGGCGTGCAGTAGAAATTATATTTCTATGAACCAAATATACCTCTAACTCCATTAAAATACTTCCCAAGTTTATTTTCTAGCTGTAGGCAGTTATTGACTTCCCTTGTAGCTCAGTCAGTAAAAAATCTGCCTGCAATGCCGGAGACCTGGGTTCGATTTCTGGATTGGGAAGATTCCCTGGAGAAGGAAATGACAACCCACTCCAGTATTCTTGCCTGGAGAATCCCATGCACAGAGGAGCCTGGCGGGCTACAGTCCACGGGGTCACAACAGTCAGACACGACTTGGCAACTAAACCACCACTACCACCACCACACTATTGCTGGGAATGCAAACTGTAGCAGCCACTATATTAAAAAGTGTGGAGGTTCCTTAAAATGCTAAAAATAGAGCTACCATATGATCCAGCAATCCCACTCCTGGGCATATATCCAGATAACACAAAAACTCTAATTCAAAAAGATACATGCATCGTGATGCTCATAGCAGTGCTATTTACAATAGCTGAGACATGGGAGCAACTTAAATGTCCGTCCACAGATGAATGGAAAAGAAGATGTGGGGTGTGTGCGTATACACACACACACACACACACGACAGAAAACTCAGCCATAAAAGAGAACATAATAATGCCATTCCAGCAATACGGATGAACCTAAAGATTATCATACTAAGTAAGTCAGACAAAGAAAGACAAATACTACATGATATAATTTACATGTGGGATCTAAAGCATGACACAAATGAACTCATTTACACCATAGAAATAGACTCACAGACACAGAAAACAAACCTATGGTTACAAAAGAGGAAAGAGGAGGGATAAATTAGGAGTTTGGGATTAATATATACAACTATTAATGGAAACAGTGACAGAATTTATTTTCCTGGGCTCCAAAATCACTGCAGATGGTGACTGCAACCATGAAATTAAAGGGATGGGATGGGGAGGGAGGTGGGAGGGGGGTTCACGATGGGGAACACATGTACACCCATGGAGGATTCAAGTCAATGTATGGCAAAACCAATACAATGTTGTAAAGTAAAATTAATTAATTAATTAATTAAAAAATAATAATAAAAGATGCTTGCTCCTTGGAAGAAAGGGAAAGTGTTAGTCACTCAGTCAAGTCCGACTCTTTGTGACCCTCATGGACTGTAGCCTGCTAGGCTCCTCTGTCCCTGGAATTTTCCAGGCAAGAATACTAGAGTGGGTTGCCAGGCCCTCCTCTGGGGGATCTTCTCAACCCAGGGATTAAACCCAGGTCTCCTGAATTGAAGGCAGATTCCTTACCGTCTGAGCCACTAGGGAAGTACCATGGAAGAAAAGCTGTGACAAACATAGACAGCATATTAAAAAGCAGAAACATTACTTTGCCAACAAAATCCACATAGTCAAAGCTATGGTTTTTCCAGTAGTCATGAATGGATGTGAGAGTTGGACCATAAAGAAGCCTGAATACCAAAGAACTGATGCTTTTGAACTGTGGTGTTGGAGAAGACTCTTGAGGGTCCCTTAGGCTGCAAGGAGATCAAACCAGTCAATCCTAAAAGAAATCAGTCCTGAATATTCACTGGAAGGACTGATGCTGAAGGTTCAATACTTTGGCCACCTGATGCAAAGAGTTGACTCATTAGAAAAGACCCTGAGGCTGGGAAACATTGAAGGCAGAAGGAGAAGGGGACAACAGAGGACAAGATGGTTGGATGGCATCACCAACTCGATGGACATGAGTCTGAGCAGGTTCCAGGAGGTGGTGAAGGACAGGGAAGCCTGGGGTGCTGCAGTCCCTGGAGTCACAGAGTCAGACAGGACTAAGAAACTGAACAAAAACAAGAACAAAATACATAAAATAAACAACAAGCTCCTACTGTGTAGCACAAGGGACTAAATTCAACATCTTATAATAACTTATAATGGAGTCTGAAGTCAGGCAGGTTGATTCCTCCAGTTCCATTCTTCTTTCTCAAGATTACTTGGGCTATTCGAGGTTTTTTGTATCTCCATACAAATTGTGAAATTAAAATGGGCCAAAGAACTAAACAGACATTTCTCCAAAGAAGACATACAGATGGCTAACAAACACATGAAAGGATGCTCAACATCACTCGTTATCAGAGAAATGCAAATCAAAACCACAATGAGGTACCATTACATGCCAGTCAGGATGGCTGCTATACAAGCAATAAATGCTGGAGAGGGTGTGGAGAAAAGGGAACCCTCTTACACTGTTGGTGGGAATGCAAACTAGTACAGCCACTATGGAAAACAGTGTGGAGATTTCTTAAAAAACTGGAAATAGAACTGCCATATGACCCAGCAATACCACTTCTGGGCATACACACTGAGGAAACCAGATCTGAAAGAGACACGTGCACCCCAGTGTTCATCGCAGCACTGTTTATAATAGACAGGACATGGAAGCAACCTAGATGCCCATCAGCAGATGAATGGATAAGGAAGCTGTGGTACATATACACCATGGAATATTACTCAGCCGTTAAAAAATTCATTTGAATCAGTTCTAATGAGATGGATGAAACTGGAGCCCATTATACAGAGTGAAGTAAGCCAGAAAGATAAAGACCAATACAGTATACTAACGCATATATATGGAATTTAGAAAGATGGTAACGATAACCCTACATGCAAAACAGAAAAAGAGACACAGAAGTACAGAACAGACTTTTGAACTCTGTGGGAGAAGGTGAGGGTGGGATGTTTCAAAAGAACAGCATGTATCTTATCTATGGTGAAACAGATCACCAGCCCAGGTGGGATGCATGAGACAAGTGCTCGGGCCTGGTGCACTGGGAAGACCCAGAGGAATCGGGTGGAGAAGGAGGTGGGAGGGGGGATCGGGATGGGGAATACGTGTAACTCTATGGCTGATTCATATCAATGTATGACAAAACCCACTGCAATGTTGTGAAGTAATTAGCCTCCAACTAATAAAAAAAAAAAACTTATAATGGAAAAGAATCTGGAAAAAAGATGTGATGTTCACTTTCTCAGAAGTCTACAGGTTCTCATATTCTCACACATGAAGTTCAGTTTTGTTTTGTTTTTTAATAATTGTCATCATCTGAAGAAGGATTCAACACCAAAGGGAAGAAAATCTGCAGATAAAAAAGTATACACTTGTAGAACAGGGGAAGAAAAAAGAAAGATCTGAGGGAAAATCCTGGAGGTTGTGAGGTCACAAGACTCAGCACAGTGTTGTTTTCGTATCACTGGTACATGAGAAAATGGGAGACTCTGATGTAATTTTCACTTCCACTGAAGCTACAATTATACTGAAAACCCACATGACCATAGCCTATTTTTATAAGCACTCAATGACTGGACAAAACGCCAGTGAGAAGAGAAAAGGCTAAGGAGAAAGTGCAGCCAGCAAGAAGTCAGGCTAAGAAGAGTTGTGACTAGGATTTCTCAGCTCCATATATGGTAATTGATGGGTAAAAAACTGTGAAAGAGCAAAGGCTTCTGAAATTTCTGCTCTTTTTGTTAAACTGCAGTCTGTGGGTTAAATTATTTTCATCAAGGTCAAAACTCTCAATGAGAAAATTTGGGGCATTTCAGGATGTTATTTTCGCCAATTAATTTCCTCTTTCTTCTAGTCATTCACACTTGGAATGGCCATCTGTGATCTGACCATCAAACTAGGTCAAGTATCCATAGTTTAAACACAGGGAAGACCTTGCTCTGATCCATCTGCCTTTTTAATAACCAAGTCCTCCTCTGCCTGCGGGAAATGTCTCTGACCTCTAGCCAGTTAGGCAAACAAAGTGATCAATAAAGCACTCCCTGTGAGCTAAATAAGCATCGTTCCAGCAATCAGTTTCCTGACACTCAAGTTGGATTCTATGCAGTTCCAGAAATGTGTGCTGATGATTCGATTAACAAAAGTTTAATTAACAACTGATAGAGAAAGGTCAGGAGTGTTTATCCAGCAGTAAAAACACTCAGGCCTTACCATCATCCACAATGTCCTGGGCTGCCACAGAGTTTGTGTACACAACCAAATCAGAGAGCTCTCGACACAGCTTCATGGTTTTCCTTCGGCGGCCCAACCTGTAAAACACACCCCGGACTCATGACGTTTTAGAGCTGGAAGAGGTTTGGGCTTTGGGTTACTCCACCTTCCCTCCCTGCTCTGATGGAGCCAGGATTAGAACCCAAATGTGATTTTTAGTTCAGCACCGTCTCCACCACAACACTCTACTCATGTGGCTTTGTTCACCATTCAGCCAGATTTTATCCACAGTCTCTTCTCCTGAATTTATGAGTTCTGTTGTGAAGGGCTGGATTCCTACCATTACCCAACTGTGGAGTAATACCAGAGTTTACCAGGGAATCCCCCTACTTTGGCAGAAGGAGAACCAGCCTAGACTAAAAAGCAAATTATACATCTAAGAGTCCCTTGGATTGTAAGGAGATCAAACCAGTTAATCCTAAAGGAAATGAACCCTGAATATGCATTGGAAGGACTGATGCTGAAGCTGAAGCCCCAGTACTCTGGCCACCTGATGCAAAAAGCTGACTAATTGGAAAAGACCCTGTTGCTGGGAAAGATTGGCGGCAGGAGGAGAAGGGGGCAACAGAGGATGAAATGCTTGGATGGCATCACCAACTCAATGAACGAGTTTGAACAAACTCCAGGAGATAGTGAAGGACAGGAAAGCCTGGTGTATGGCAGTCCATGGGATCACAAAGACTCAGACATGACTTAGTGACTGAACAATAATACATCTAACAAGAAATACACCAAACTTTCCATAGGCCTTATCTTCTAGAGGTATATTTATAGTGATTTTTATTTTCTTCTTTATGCTTTTTCTATTAATATATTCTTCAACTTTTTTAAGACAAATATCACTTACTCTCTGTATATAACTCTACAGTATATATCCTATAAACCACTCCTAGAATTTCTTTTCCTTCACAACTTTACAAATTCTACCACTTGCTCTTTGCCTCAGTAAAATTCTCCACAGATTACCACAGTCCCTTCACAGAAGCACTTTTCTCCTCCCAGAAAACATATAATCCTTAAAAACTTCAGTCCTCACCAAAGATACACAGATGGCCAATAAGAACATGACAAGAAGCTCATTAGTCATCGAGGAAATGCAAACCAAACTAAAATGAGATACCACTTCATGTCTACTAGGTTGGTTATAACCAAAAGGGCAGGTAATAATGTGTGTTGGCAAAGATGAGGAGAAATTGGAATGTTCACACCCTACTGGAGAATTTTAAATGGCTCAATTGCTTTGCCAATATAGTTTGGCAGTTCAAAAAATGAAACAGTTACCATGTGACTCAGCAGTTCCACTTTTAATTATATACCCAAGAGAAATTAAAACCTATATTTACAAAAAAACTTAGAAATGAATGTTCATAGCAGTATTATCTATAAAAGCCAGAATGTAAAAGCAACCTAAATATCCTTCAGCTAATGAACAAAGAGCAATATTCATACAATGGAATATTATTCAACAATAAAAATGATGAAGTACTGATACATTCTACAATATGGATGAATCTTGTAAATATTATACTAAGTGAAAGAAGTCAGACAAAAATGGGCCAAATATGGTAGGATTCCATCTATAGGTAATGTCCAGAAAAGACAAATCTATAGACAAAAAGCAGATTAGTTGGGGGACTTTCCTGGTGGCCCAGTGGTTAAGACTCTACACTCCCAATACAGGAGGCACAAGTTTGATCCCTGATCTCGGAACTAAGATCCCCACTGCCACAGGGTGCAGTCAAAAAACAAAAGAAGTAGATGAGTTGGTATCAGGGGCTGGGGGAGAGAGGGGTGGGAAATCTCTCTTAATGGTAGAGTTTCTTTTTGGTGTGGTGAAAATGTTCTGGAATTAAATATTGATGATATAGATTTATTCACTCTGTCAATACTTACTGAGCACCTAATGGAGATAAAATAGTGAACAAATCAGACAAAAATTCTTATCATGATGATATTTATAAACATTCAACAAAAGAATTAAGGTCAAAATGTGTCAATAACTCATTTGAGAAAGAAGACATGAACACAAATAGGAATAAAAGTCAATGGGAAGAAAGAGTCCATGTTCCTCCTTTAACATGTAATTAGGAAACGCTGTAGCCATAGGTGAAAACTCTGGTTTTGTGAAAGGAAATGATTATAAATGAATGTGAGGGAAGCCATGCCTAGAAATGATAAGTAAAGCCCACAAGACACTGCATATTACAGAGAATCGCTACATACAATTTGTTTTTTTTTAATCCTTATCTGAAAATTGAGCTAGTTTATTGAAGTCTCAAAAGGCTACAATCATAGATGCTTGGGCCTTGATAGCTATTACGGGCAAATTTCTAATTGATTTAAGTGAAGCATGGAACATGATTTTGTGTGATAGCTTCCCTGGCTACTGGGCTTCCCAGGTGTCACTAGCGGTAAGGAACCCACCTGCCAAAATAGGAGACATAGAGATACGGGCTTGATCCCTGTGTTGGAAGATGATTCAGAGTTAAGCCTTTGTCAAACTTATATTTGAGAACATTCACAGCAGAGGTCTCCTGGATAGTGATTCTATTCTCTCATATCCTTTAGTGTAACTATTTATACATATTGAATTTTCTGCACCCTGAGGGTAAGGACCATACACATCTCCTCTGCCCTTACTAATTAGCTACTATCTCACATATGGACATTCTGTTGAAGTGAGGCTCAAATATAAAATTTATTCAACACTAAGTGATTCATTCCTACAGGACCTCTATGCTTTTTGTTTTAGTCTTTCAATAAGGCCACAGGTGTGTGTATGGGCACGTTTGTATATCTGTCTATCTGTCTGTGAAGGATATAATTTATATTCCTTTGTGAGAAGCCTATATCAAATCATGTATCACAATTTGGGTTCTAAAATTATGGTCATTTTACTCATCCCATATTTTACTGGCAATTATAAAGCAGGCCTCCCTGGTGGCGCAGTGGTAAAGAATCCGCCTGCCAATGCAGGAGACCTGGGTTTGATCCCTGGGTCAGGAAGATCCCTTGGAGGAGGAAATGGCAGCCCACCCCAGTATTTTTGCCTGGAGCACCCCATGGACAGAGGAGCCTGGTGGGCTACAGTCCAGGGGGTCACGAGTCAGGCACGACTGAGTGACTCAACAGCAAGAAGTAATAAAGGACAGCTGGTATTTTTGAGCACTTAGTTAATCAGGGTAGGGCTCATCAGGCTAAACAGTTGAATCCTTTAATCCTCACAATGACCCTATGAAACAGATACAAACGAGGAGCCTACCAAGTTCCATGTTAAAGTTGGAGGAGCAAGAGTTTGAAGTCTGACTGATTCCAGATCCCCAGCTCTTCACATATGCTTATCATCTGTCTTCTACTTCAGTCTCTGTGCTAGCTCATGTGGTCCTTCTCTCTTCTCTGAAGATACCTTTTACCTGGCAGCTGGTACAGCCAGCATTTATTAAGAGCCCACTTTGCACCAGGCAGTAAAAGTCCCCTACATATATTATCATCTCATATCCTGATCACATGTCCCATGCACTGAGCTCTTTACCTTGTGACCTGATTTTCTAGACACATACAACTAGCTAGCCAAGCTGATGGGGATAGAGAGGTCCTGGGAGCCTGAGTAAGAAACATGGGAAGCTTTCTTACCGGTATAGCTGGCCAGTCTCCTTGCCAGGATTCTGCTGTAAGTCCTCCTCGTCATCAGTACTGTAAGGTTTAGACCGTGATTTTGTGGTTTTCTGCCAGAAAAAATCAGAGAAAATTAACATAAACTCATTGCATCAGGTACGTCTATAATATACAGAGAATGAAATGAACTTTAAGATACACGCAGACACACAAGGACAGTAACCTGGAGAAAAATAATTGACCAAATATTTCAGCTTGCCTTAGCAACAGGCATTTGTTGCTTAGGCACTAAGCCGTGTCTGTCTCATTTGGGACCCTATGGTCTGTAGTCTGCCGGGCTCCTCTCTCCACGGGATTTCCCAGGAAAGAAAACTGGAGTGGTGACCATTTCCTACTCCAGGGGATCTTCCCAATCCAGAGATAAAATCTGCATCTCCTATGGGTCCTGCATTGGCAGGCAGTGTCTTTACCACTCACCCACCTGGGAAGCCCAATAAAAAGAGTGTCTTTGGCCAAAATTATCTTAAAACAATCAAGGCAAAACTGAGGGTTTCATGCTGTGAAACTGACTTCTAAGGCACATAAAATGTAGGTCTTAGACTGTTAGGCATGCATTAAAGGTTCCTATGAGGGGTAGGGTCAAGTTGTAATATTTATTTAAATGCTTATAAGGGATAAAGTATCCTCATACAGAAAGCTCATTGTTCCTTTTGAATTACTCATGAAAGGCAGATTTCATTTTAAAAAAAAAGACAAGCAGTAATTTTTAAAATGAATAACTACCATTCCTGCTTTTGTTCAGTATGGACTCAAAAACTCATCTAAGTCAAACTGTTCTTTTGAGATTTTGACCCCTTTGAATTTCTAGAGCAGAATGATTATTACCTACGGGATTCAGGCTGAAAGACTGTAGGACTAACTTGATGTCTTTGGACAGATTAGCTGTTAGACACAAAACTTCTTAGCAATGATGCAGTTTCATCCCCACAACACTGGAAATAAACCCAATATTCGGCAACACATATCTCAGCAACACAAATAATGGGGAGGGACCCTAGTAACTGTAGAAAACCATGTCACCAAAAACTCAGCTTCTGCAAACAAAGGTAAAACTTTTCGACAAGTACCCTGGACATCCAGGGAACATGTCTTAGAAAAGGGAAGGGACTCCATCCCCACATTACTATGGAACTAAATTGCCTTCCAGATTTTCTCACTCACAATCAACAAAAAAAGCAAGCTACGCTATTGGCATAAATGCAGTCCGATCTACGGCACTGACAGCAGGGCACCAATTTAGTCTGGAACCTTATTAGGTCTTGGTTATGCCTTGAGGACCACCGCGTTCAGAGTCCAAGCATCTGATGAGCTCATGTTTCAGACTGGCCTCTCACCATACTGATAAATCAGTTAATCTCTCAAGTTTCCTATTGTACTTTTTCTAAAAGGCAGAAAAATAACACCTATCTTAAAGGATTATTATTTTTGTGATGATTAAATAAGATGGCATGGAAAGTTGTATAAACTTTGTATAAACTTTCAGGCTAAAATACTATTAACTTTAAAAAAAATAATCTATAAAGTCTTGAGGACATTCATTCTTATGACTTAAGACATAATAAAGTCCGATTCTGTAGCAGCTGAAATAATCCCTAAAAGCTTTACTTTGGAAAATAATTTTAATTTAAATGAGTAGCTGTAATCAAGAAATGAAATACTCTTCAATTCCATATATAGTTAGTAATTTGAAGTTACAAAATTAATAAATCTATTTCTCAGGTTCATCTTAAAATATAAAATGCAAAAAGCAGAAATAAGTAATAATCATCAACGACAAGTATTTGGAGAAACGATGATGTATTTTCTTTATATAAAGTTTTGACGCATCATCATTGGCATACCATATAATCAGTTTTCATCTTACTTTTTTAAGGTTTTGCATGTCGAACTCTTTAGAGAGATCATCTTTCAATGGCTGCATAATTGTCCATTGTGTGAATGAATCATAATTTACTTAAGCAGTCTATGTGGGAGAACATTTTTATTGTTTTCAGTATATTATGACTATTTTGTCCAAACTTTTAATAAATTATCCTATTGATGGGCAGGAAATTCTAGATATAACGTTCTTTAAAGTACAAGAAATGGCCTTGGGAAACCTCATGCATAAAGTTCATCACTTAATAACTGATTTCTTATGTAACATGTTTTACCTTTTTATTGACGTATCACATACACTTAGAAAAGTACAAGAACCGTAAGTATACAGCATGATGGCTTTCCACACGTGAAACCACCCAAATGAGGAAATGGAATGTTATCTGCCCCAAAGTCTTCAGATTCTCTCACTTGGTCATCACCTTCTCCCCAGAAGTAACTACTATCCTGACTTTAACCCCATAGTTGTTGTTTTTTTTGCCAATTTTTGAGGTTCACATAAATGGACTCAAAGTATATGCACTCTTCTGGGTCTGGCTTCTTTTGCTCAATGTCTTATTTGCAAAGATCACACTATTGCATGTAGTTGTAGTTTTGTCATTCTCATTGCTGATATTCTCTTACACAAATACACCATCATTTTTATTCATTCTATTGCTGATAGACATTTGAACTGTTTCCTATTTGTACTATTACAAATAAGGCCCCTATAAATATCATTGCTTCAGTCTCCTGACACACACCTCACAATAGAGCTGATAAGCCGCTCATGGTTCATAGAGCGGTTGACTAGATACTGTGAGGGTGTTATTGTGGAGGATGTATGCAGAATCTCAACATCATTCTAATTTACATTTCCCAGGACTGATCAGGGGAGCACCTTTTCCATATCAGTCACTTGGATATCATCTCTTGTGAAGCACAGTTAAGTCTTCTGCTCATTTTTTAAAAATTAGGGTGCTTTCTATTGATTTGTAGAGATTTTTTAAAATATATTCAGGATGTAAGTTCTTTGTGTGATACGTGTAGTGAAAATATTATTTCCCAGTATGCTATTTGCTCTTTCATACTTTTGATGACCAGAAGTTCTTAAATTTTAAGTAGTTTCACTGTCAATCTTTTCCTTTTCTGGGGTCCTGTTTAAGGAATCTACCGTTATTCCAAAGTCATGATGATATTCTCCTGTTACCTTCTGGAATCTTTAAATTAACTGAGTTACGCACACTTATCACTCTTAATTCATTTACCTTATGCTTTCCGAAGTTGGTCATGAGGGATCGTCCATGTGCTTTCTTTCCACTTTCCTTTGCATCTGGATGCTGAGTAAATAAAGCATAAAATGATTGTTTTTCTTCTTTGTTTTTGTTTCTTCCTCAATTCTGGTGGAAGGGCGTGGGGCCCCTCTCTCCTTCTGCCTCCAGGTGGGCAGCAAGCAGGTGCTGCTCATTTCTTCCTGCTCTGCCCTCCACCTCCCTGCAGGTATTGTGTCTGTCTTCAGAGAGGGGGACACGCACAGGCTAGAGGTCTCTGCTCCAGCGGACAGAAAGCCACCCTGCTAAAAAGGTTTAGACTCTGATCCAATTGCCATCCCTACAAATATGTATTAGGTGATTCACATGATCTAAGGGGAGACCTATAGGCCCTCCCTGCCTTCCCAGGACTTCCAGCTGAACAGAGATCATCTCATAAAAGGGAAGAATGTGGGTGAGCAAAACCACCCCAAATCAAAAGGTCAGGGAGAGCATCTACATATATCTACAGAAACTAATTAAAGATGCAATTCAGAAGCAGGAGGCTGGGTTGGGGAAAGAGGCAGTTCAGAAAATGCTGGAGAAGCGTGGGTAGCAGGTTTACGGGTTTATACGTATTGGCTGGTTTATATGTATTGACTGCTTTTGAAGATCTATTAAAGCTGATCATTAACTCTTCAAAAACCCTGGAATTAAGAAAGTAGTTCAGATGTGGTATAGAAGTAACTCTGCTCTCCAAGTTAGAGGACGCAATTGTGCCACCAAGCAGTCACAGGGGCTTGGGCAAAACTCACTCTCTTGACCTCAGTTCTCTTATCTGTGAGTTGCGGGGAGGAATACACCAATTAACCTCTGAGTTCCTTTCTAGTTCTAGTAGCTCATCCCTCAGTAGGAGAACATGTCATCTATTGTCCAAAACAGGACTCTGAAGAGTGAAATGGGGTACATTTAGCAATGACACTGGGGCAACAGATACGAAGCGGGGCAGTCTCAGGCAGGTTGAGGTATAAGGTCATGTATTTAACAGGCACCTACTATGCCCCAAGGACTATACCAAGAATATTACATATATTCTCTAATTCTAATATATACAACCATCCCTAGAGACAACTGTAATTAAAATCCCAGTTTTGCAGATAAAAAAAACTAAAGTAGAGCAAAGTTAGATAACATACCCAAAGTTGCAAAGCCAGGTGATGATGAAACAGGGATTCTGTATAGTTCTAAGTCTCCAGTCTGACTTGCTACCTCTCCCCTACTCTATATCCCCTCTTTATGTAGAAGCATATACAAACATCTCTCCCCAACTTGACCTCTCCTTGAGCATCAACACCATACCGTTAATTGAATTAATGGATCAGACATCATGCTAAGAACTTGACATGTACACAAGAGAGGTGTACATGTCACCTTGTTTCAAGCAAGCAAGAGAGGTGCAGACCCTGTTTCTCCCTGGGCTTGCACTCTAATGATGGACACAAATGATCATAACACACTTGAACAAGACTATGATGGTGAAAGTTCAGCATGCTGCCTCATGACAGAGAAGGCAGATCAAGAAGGACTTCTAAGGGGACATGTTACAAAAACTGAAGCCAGAGATAGGTAGACATTGTCTACATGATGTGAAAAAGAAAGGTGCTGTGGCCAAGGAAAGTGCGAACACAAAGGCCAAATGCTATAAACATGGTACCTTCCAGGAAACCAAGTGGGGTGTGTGTGTTTATATCATACACATGCATTAGTTGATCAGTCAGAGCTGGGGTTGGATCATCTTTTGGGCTATAGCTTGCAATGTGAACTTTATCCTCCAAGCTATGAACAGCATTTGAATGGTTTACAATAGAAAAATAACATGGTCAGACACGCATTTCTGAAATGTCACTATGGGAGTAGTTGTATAAATGAGAGAACGGAGAGAGTGGGACCTCGGGAGAGCTGAAAAAGTCTTTTTAAGGACCAGTTAAGGCTACCCAGATGACCGGAACTGGGATGTAAAAAAGGGGTGGATTCAAGGACTCAAGGTAGGCATCCTTCCTGTATATACTAAGTTCTTCCAGTGTGAAGGATGAGATTTCACTGTTCTTTTATGTCAGGGATCTCCAGGAAAAGGATGGCCCAGGAGCACACACTACTGCACTGCTAGGCGCTGATCTGGGGGGCAGGGCGCTGGAGTGAGTGTCGTCCTGAAGCCCACAGCACGTTCTCAGGCTTGGCTTCACATATGCATATGTATCTGACACAGATGGACTTCTCTCAACAGTAACTTGTCTTTGCTGGCCCACTGAGTCAAAACCATATTTGAAAAACTAACACAACAGCAGGGTTAAAAAATCTTAACACTTTGTAGTCAGTTTAAGCCACAGGCTCCATTTACTTTATGCAAGTCTAATGCATTCTTGCAGTCACCCAGATTTAAGGGAGAGTAAAAAATAAGAAAAAGAAGGATGAGCTTTGTCCTACCACATATCTGAAATCTGAAGTCCCCTGCCATCTTACTTGATAAGGAAATTAGCATTCGGATCTCTTCCATGAAAGAAAGATGAACGTGTTTGTCTCTTCAAAAATCTCTAAGACCTGCTGTTGCCTTTCCAGTTGGGGTGATATAGGATGGAGCAAAGACTTCTCCAAAAGCATAAGGGGAAGTGATTGGTCCAGATTAGCCACAGAGAGTTCACCAGGAACAAGAAGCAGAAATCAAGCTGGGCAAACCAAATGTGATTTGACAGACATTTGTGTGGTTGAAAATAGAGGATGGAGGCCAGGGAGGAAGGGGTGAGGCTTACAGAAATGTTTAAGAAAATGCAAAACTGTATGGTAAACTGGAGGGCAGTGATACTGTAATTGACATTCTGTTTGTCCCCCAACAATTCGTTCTGCCTATCCAGCATGGAGTTTCAGAAGTACCAGTTCCAGGGATAGGTGGTCACTGGCATCAGCAAGCCAATGTTATCCTATATCCACGCTGATCTACTGTTCCAAGGAGAACATATACACAGGGTCACAGGGATCAGCTCGGGGTCATCACGTGAGTTAAGCTGCCCATCCAGAACTCAGTATAAATTCTGGTTTGTTGGATGAGGCACATTGACTGTCTCACTCTCTCTGTGCCTGGACCAAGAAACGCGTAGTTCAGGGGCCTGCTGGCAGTCACCCTGCAACCACCAGGAGAGGGGAAACCAGGCAGGGGATGATGCTAATTACATGGTAGCTAGAACAGAAAGACATGTCTTTGATGACCCTGCTTAGCCTCTGAATTAAGCCCATCTTGAAGGCCAGTCTGAAAATGAACTTGCCACTTACCTAACCCAATACCTTTCTTCATTTTTAAGCCACTTTGAATGAGGTTTTCTATGTTTGGAAGCAAAACAGACCTGAGAAGCAGCAAGGTGTTTGAATGGCTGGACTTCTGTAGGGTCTAGAAAGTAACCACCAATGCTGAGTGGTCACTCAGATCCAAGGGTAATGATCTTCCCTCTGCTGGGGCATGCTGAGCCCTGGAGGACAGAAAGCAGTAGCAGGGGAGGCTGCTATCAGCTAAGCTAGAGACCACATGGATCTTTGAGTCAGAATAAATGCCCTCAATGTCCTGCCATGACAACATCAATAAACCCACCATCTCTCTCCCTTGCCCATTTGTACTTTATCAGAAGGCATAATAAAATCTCACCCAGAGCCTAAACCATTCATTAATTCAACAACTATGTCCCAGGCACTAGACAAGTCAGAAAAATAATGGTTATCAAGACTGACATGGTTCCTGCCTTCATGGGATCTTATAGTCTAGTTGAGAAGATAGATATTGAACAAGTAATTGCAAATAAACTTCTTTAAAAAGAAGATACAACAGACTACCATCAACAATATAAAAGGGATAACTAATGTAATCTAGGGGTCAAGGCAAGACTCATTCAGAATACCACTTAGATGCTGGAATTTAAAAGCCTAAGTAGAAGTTAGCTAGAGTAGATATGGGAATGGAGTGTTTCAAGTAGAGAAAATGGAAAGTGAGGAAGACCAAGGCAGTTAGATCATTGTGGCTGGTGTGACAATTGTGGATGGTGGTGTGACAGGGGAAATGGGGATATATGAGACTGGAGAGGTAGATGAGAATGCAATTATGTGGGTCCTTGAAAGCCCAGTTAGACAGTCTGTCATTTATCCCAAGCATAACAGGAAGCCACTGAAAAATTCTGAACAGTGGAGTGACATGATCAGATTTGCATTTTTAAAATCTCTTGCTGATTTCAGAGAGGAGGCTAGATTGAAAGAGAGCAAGAGAAGTCTAAGTGAGAGCTGACATTGGCCTGAATGAGGACATGCCATGGAGAAGAGAGGTGGACAGACACACATTTAGGAGGGGTGATCACAGGGCACGGAGGCCGCCCGAAGGAGCCCTCAACCTCCCCTGGGCATTCACCGGGCGGGGGACTGCGGGGACACGGGGCTCTGTCCCAGGGGTCCCAGGGAAGCAGGTCCACCCCCACCCACGCACTGTAATCTATTATTCACTATTTCTAACATCATTTTGCAGGAGGAGACTTTCATTTTTCCAGCAATATAAGGGCAGAAATGGAAGAAACTGGAGAAGCATTCCAAAACAAAGGCAGATGATCAGAAACAAAGCATAAGGTGCTTTCTTTTTCCTGCCGAAGACAAGTACAAGAGGGAATTGTATACCTGCTTCAGCTGTGCATTTAAGCCTTCATGCGTGGCCTTCAGGAGTGCCCTCACTGTGAAGCTATCAGGATCTTCCTTGTCCCGAATTTGAGATTCTTTTAACAGCGACTCCAGTTTTTTCCTTATGAAAGATTCCACCTGATGCTCAGCGGTCCCATTATTCTGCAAAGAATTAAGCAACGGAAATCACGTCTCTTAAGAAACACAGAGCCACTTAGAACACACCCTTCACTCAAACCAGCATTGCTGCTATAACCTCTCTCTCAATTACCTGTAAGGAGTTAAGCGTATTGTTCCAGTTTTGTCCATCTCCCGCCAGCCCTCCACCAATCCCATGAAATAATGATGACTGTGGCTGCATTCAACTTTCAGCAACCTTATAGTGCTATCATCATTTCCATTTCAGAAATATAGAATCTGATGCTCAGAGAAGTTAAAGAAGTTGCTCCAGGTTACAAAGCTAGTAAGTAACTGAGGCAGGATTCAAACTCGGGTCTTTGGGAGACTAAGGTTTCTATATCTATTGGGTTGACTGAAAAGCTAGCTTGGATTTTTCCATATGATGTTCTGGAAAAACCTGAACAAACATTTTGGCCAACCTAATACACAGGTAAATTTGAGCAGGAATATGCTACTTAAATCACTTCTTTCACTGAGGGGAAAAGAGTGCTGCAGAAATCTCTGGAAGCAAGGATTATTCTGAGATAAAATTCCTTTCCTATCTCTGCACCACTGTGCAATTGGAGGGAACTCACTAGTGACCTGGGCCATGACCAGGCACCGTAATTACTTTAAGATGACAACTAACTTCAACTGCTTTGGATAAAAAAGATCTGCTTGTGTACAGATGATCGCTTGAACAATCTTGAGATGATCAAGGGACCCAGATTTCCTAGAAGTCTGCTTAGCAGCACAGCTTTTTGGTCCCCTGTTCTACCTGAAACCAATGGCCCAAGCCCTGCTCACCTCTCCTCTGCCTCTCAGCTCCTAACCCCTCTCCCAGTGTCCGACATTCTTCTGTGAACTCTTCAACCACTTGTTAGAGGCCAACCCATCCAAAGGTAAGGAACACTCCTCCGCCAGAACAATTCCCCTAGTCCTCACTAAAAGTTTAAGACTCATTTTTCTGCTTTTAAATTTGTTACTAAGTGGTTATTATACTTAAAATACAGAACAGGCAGTTTTTCAGTAATACATTCATTTTCACAAAATCTTGTAAAGGCGAAGCAATATAAATACAAAGGGAAATTGGGGGGAAAAAAGCCTACATCAGGAGAGGTTATTGAATTTCCCTGTATTAACATCATGTATGAATATCTTTAATATACCCAGTGAATGAGGCACTGGAGGCCCTCAGGCCCTGCAGGAGATGCAGAGATAGAAAAGAGCTGGCCCTTGACATCAGCAAAGACCCCATTAGGCTAACAAAGGCATGTCCTCAAATAACCTACCCTGGTCTGCACCCTTGCCTGCAAAAAGCAGAAATGACCACACAACAGTGGTTCTGAGAAGGAACATGGCATTTCTGCCCGAGTGACAGCAAAGACCTCATAGAAGGGGGGGATAGCGGGGAACTCTGTATGGCAACTAAAACTTCAACAGTGATGATGAGATGGGCTTTCCTATCACCCATCATTTTAGTAAAGATTTTATATTAGCGAAGTGTGTTTTATGAACACAGGAGCAGCTTTGGTTTCATGGAGCAGAAGTTCATGAAGGAGGGTGTGAAGTGAAAGTCGCTCAGTCATGTCCAACTCTTTGAGACCCCAGGGACTATACAGGCCATGGAATTCTCCAGGCCAGAATACTGGAGTGGGTAGCCTTTCCCTTCTCCAGGGGATCTTCCCAACCCAGGGATTGAACCCAGGTCTCCCACACTGCAGGTGGATTCTTTACCAACTGAGCTATCAGGGAAGTTCCCATGAAGGAGGGTAATGGTGGATAAAATTGAAATAAAACTAAAAAAGTACTTTGGGGCCAGGTGTGAGACACCTGAAAGCCAGCAGTCAAGAGGTATGGAGTTGCTGAGACACTCCGAGTAGACAAGTGTCTGGATCACATTGTAGAAGTAATATTAACCAGGCAGCGTGTGCAGAAAGAGGAAAGATACCTACAGGTGAAAAGCCAGGCACATCAGTTCCCACTACGAGCATTAAGGCCAATGTGCTGGTGGGGGATTTCATAAAGATGACAGAGTCTGAGAGCATTTTGCATAAAACAAACACATACTGAGCTGTTACATGCAAGACGAAAGCATTGATAAGGCACAATCCCACTGTCACAGAACTCTCAGTGACACCGAGGAGACAGACACATCAGGGGATAATTACATAACAGGAGCAAGTAGGCTGACAGATGTAAGGGGTTTCGTGGGTGTGTGGAGGAGGGGCACCACCCCCAGCCTTGGGAATGCAGCAGAGACTTCCAGGGGCAGAGGACACTGGAGCCAGGTCTTAAAAGATGTGTGTGCCTGTGGCTATTTCATCATGATACATGGCAGAAGCCACCACAATGTTGTAAAGCAATTATCCTCCAATAAAATTTTTTTTAGAAATGCAAAAAATAAAAAGGAAGAGTGTATTAGGTTCCTGTGGCTGCTATAATAAATTACCACGTACCTGGTAGCTTAAAGTCAAGAGATGTTTATTTTCTCACAGCATCAGAGGCCAGAACTATGAAAGCAAGCTGTTGTCAGGGCTACATTCAGCCTCTCACAGGCTCTAAGGGGAAAATCCTTCCCTGCTTTTCCATTTTACGGTGGGGCCAAGCTTTCCTTGGCCCATGGCAGCAGAACTCTAGTCTCTTCCTCTGTCTTCACAGAGCCTTCGGAGTGCCCCCACTCCTAACATTACTAAAAGGTGGCTGCTCCCACAAAAAAAGATACTTGTCGCTGCATCGAAGACTCACTGAGTTAATCCAGGGTGATCTCATTGCTAGATTCTTAACCTAGTTACATCTACAAAGACTCTTTTTCCAATTAAGGTCATAGTCGTAGGTACCAGAGAGTAGGACTTGGACACATCTTTTGGTGGCCGCCAATCAACCCACTACGATGAATAGGAGTTGATAATCTGGCAGAGAGTAGGGTGATAGCATTCTTATGTGAGCAAGAGCCTAGAGAAAACAGTATCAGTGAGAACTAGTAACCACATGAACATGGAGAAAAGAATACTGGGGACACCGATAAAGCAACTAAGACTTTATACCTTGTATTGTGGCTCATAAATCATGGTCATATGACAATGCTTCCTTTGAGCTGTGCAAGACCCTTTAAGGCTGTGTAGGTCTAGTCCAGTTTTACTCATAAGAGTACAGAGGCAGAAAGATTCAATCCCTTGTCCAAAAACACATGAAGTGTGTGAGCTGGAGCCTAAGATTTCCAATTCAAAATTCTGTGTGTATTTCACTACATGGTGCTGCAGAAAAAGATTAAGTTTCACTGTTACAGAAAAAGATAAATTTCTGAGTGAAATTAATCATGAACAGGCTCATATTTTAGATAATCTTTACTCCTATGTGACACCTGGGAAATAGATCATCACAAACCTACTGGAGAAAAACAGTAGGTTTCACTTAAGGTCAGAAATGAATCTGAGAAAGGAAGTCCAGGTCTCAAAGCCTCAACACGTTTCAAGTGACCCAGAGTCTGCAGGGAACACGTGTGTTGGAAGGTCCAAAGGAGAAAGTGTGTAAGAGCATGAGTGTGCCCAGCATCACACAAAAACCCCCCAATAAGCATCAGCTTCCTTCCCTGGCTCAGGGCCAGGTGAGGAGTTGGAGACAATGAGGAGATGAACTGTGGCAGCTATGCCCAAACACTTCCACCAGCAGCAAAACAAGGCTAAAAATACAGAGCTGGGCCAACCGGGGCTGGTGAAATAATGAATACTTAATACAAAGGCTATAACTATTCATTTCACATCCTCTCAAATTGGAGCAGCTGAAGGAATGATATTTCTGCCTGTTGGTCTTTTCCTTCCCTGTGATTTACAGCACGAGAATAAACAAACGTGCGGCTGAGGTTTCAGTAGTAGATTATCGTTTGACCCCGGAACTCAGCAGCACTGCTGAAAGCAAGCTGAGACGGACATGTGACCTGGTGATGTGTCAGCCACCCTCAGCTGCTGCAGGGACCCGAGCGGAAAGGTAGGCCTCTTGCTCTTTGGTTCCCTGAGCCCACCAGGGAGAAAGGATGCTGCAGGAGGAACAGAGAGAGGGAAGGGCAGCCCTTCAGCATGGTCTGGGGTAGTTGTCACCTGAGCCCCAGTCGGGCTTCCTAATTGTCATTTCTGAGAAGTAAATATGGCCTAGGAATATTGACCACAAATAAATACGTCAAACACAAAACACATTCCTGTTTCATCTCCAGCGTGATATGAAAAGTGACTGGAAAAAGAGAGGGCTGACCACTTCCAGGCTAGGGAGCAGCCAGAAGCGGGAGGGAGTGGGGCAGAGGGCCGCCCCGTAAAGAGGGACCCCCCAGACACTGGCGCTCACCTGGGCAGCCCAGTGCCATCACCAGGGACCACAGCCCAGGCCGACGACAGACTCTCTGGGCTGGGGCCAGCGCAGCGGGATTTCTGAAAGCTCTTCTGTCATTCCAATGTGCAGCCAAAGCTGAAGGCCTCTACTTTAAAAACAAAAAGACTGGAATATCTCACCGTCCCCAAATGCCTTTTCCCTGCTCTGGACTAGAGCCGCAGACAGGAAGGATAATACATTAGCTGCCCTTTGTGACAGCCTTAGAGCTCTCCAAGCCTGAGTGTCTTGGGCTGAAGAGCAGCTGCCTCTTTGCCATCCGAGGCTCTGCAATGTTCCTTTAGCTACGCCTGCTCCTTTAGCTCCCATTGAAACACCTTCTTCTGCTCAGGACTTCCATTAGCAATAATCATGCCGCAGCTGCTATTCTTGTCACTGATTTTAGCTAACATTTATTGAGTGTAAATTATGTGCCAGGCACTATTCTGAGTTCTTTACTGAGTATGAATTTAACTAAGCCATCATGATAATCATTTTCCTTTATTTGTCCTTCAGTTAAACAGTCATTTCATTCCTTTAGCACATAGTAAGTCAAAATTATGCAGAGGATGAGAGTGGCTTATATTTCCAACCAGGGGAAGTCACTATTCCTTTTTTTTAAATTGAAGTATAGTTGATTTACAATATTGTATTAGTTTCAGAATGGGAAAAAATATTTACAAATGACACAACCAACAAGAGATTAATCTCCAAAATATACAAATAGTTTGTGTAACTCACTACCAAAAGAAAAAAAAAAAAAAACAATCGAAAAATGGGCAGAAGCACTTTGGAAAATATTATGGAGGTTCCTCAGAAAACTTAAAAATAGAATTACCATATGATTCAGCAATCCCACTCCTGGGCATATATCCAGACAAAACTATAATCGAAAAGATACATGCACCCTATGTTCATAACAGCAGTATTCACAATAGCCAAGACCTGGAAGCACCCTAAATGTCCATAAACAAAGGAACAGGTAAAGAAGATGTGGTACATGTAAACGATGAAATACTACTCAGCTATAAAAGAGAATGAAATAATGCCATTTGCAGCAACATGGATGCAATTAGAGGTTATTATACTAAGCAACATAACAAGACAAATACCAAATGATATCACCTGTTGTGATATCTAAATTATGACACAAATGAACCTACCTGTGAAACAGAATCAGGGAAATAGAGAATAGGGGGTGGAGGAGGGGAGTTTGGAATTAGCGAACAAACTTTTGCTTTGGTGGGAACAGGAGGGAAGGATGGGGAGTTTGGAATTAGCAGGTGCAAATTGATATATATAGAGAGAATGAATAAACAACAAGATCCTAGGATTTCCATGGCAGTCCAGTGGTTAAGACTCCATGCTTCCACTGCAGGGGACATGGATTTGATCCTCGATCCGGGAACTAGGATCCTGCATGCTAGATGGCCAAAAAAATTCAAGAAAGAAAAACCCAAGTTCTACTATATAGCACAGGGAACTAAGATTATCATACTAAGTAAATCAAACAGAGAAAGATGAACATCATATTATATCATATGTATCAATTGATTGATTGATACAATAGGGTCATCATACAGAGCCAATTGATTGATATCATGTGGGAATCTAAAAAAAAGGATGCAAATGAATTTAGTTTGGGATTAGCAGATTCAAACTGATATATGCAGATATACAACAAGGTCCTGGGGCTTTCCCGGCAGTCCAGGTCTAAATAAGTTCTGTTTCCAAAGTTATTTAGGAAACAGAAAGGGACTCACAGACAGAAAGTAAACTTGAGGTCACCAAAGGGGAAGGGTGTGCTGGGGGAGGGGTCAATCAGGAGGCTGGGATTCACACACACTACTGTGTATAAAACAGATAATCGACAGGGGCTGTACATCTTAGAGGACTCTACGCAACACTCGGTATGTGACCTACAAGTGGGAAAAATCTGAAAAACACAGATACATGCATAACTGACTCATACGGTACCTCTAATTTTTGATTTAAGGAACCCCTGTACTATTTTGCATAGTGGTTGCACCAATTTACAGTACGTGATCTGTGAACTTTGAGATGTTCGAGATGGTTTTAGAAAAGGCAGAGGAACCAGAGATCAAATTGCCAATATCCGTTGGATTATCGAAAAAGCAAGAGTTCCAGAAAAACATCTATTTCTGCTTTATTGACTATGCCAAAGCCTTTGACTGTGTGGATCACCACAAACTGTGGAAAATTCTTCAACAGATGGGAATACCAGACCACCTGACCTGCCTCTTGAGGAACCTGTATGCAGGTCAGAAAGCAACAGTTAGAATGGGACATGGACCAACAGACTGGTTCCAAATAGGAAAAAGAGTAAATCAAGGCTAAATACTGTCACCCTTTCTTATTTAACTTATATGCAGAGTACATCATGAGAAATGCTGGGCTGGAGGAAGCACAAGCTGGAACCAAGATTGCTGGGAGAAATATCAATAACCTCAGATATGCAGATGACACCACCCTTATGGCAGAAAGCAAAGAAGAATTAAAGAGCCTCATGATGAAAGTAAAAGAGGAGAGTGAAAATTTTGGCTTAAAGTTCAACATTCAGAAAACTAAGATCATGGCATCTGGTCTCATCACTTCAAGGCAAATAGATGGGGAAACAGTGAAGAGACTTTATTTTGGGGGATTCCAAAATCACTGCAGATGGTGACTGCAGCCACGAAATTAAAAGATGCTTACTCCTTGGAAGAAAAGCTATGACTGACCTAGACAGCATATTAAAAAGCAGAGACATTACTTTGCCAACAAAGGTCTGTCTAGTCAAGGCTATGGTTTTTCCAGTGGTCATGTATGGATGTGAGAGTTGGCCTATAAAGAAAGCTGAGCGCCAAAGAATTGATGCTTTTGAACTGTGGTGTTGGAGAAGACTCTTGAGAGTCTCTTGGACTGCAAGGAGATCCAACCAGTCCATCCTAAAGGAGATCAGTCCTGAGTGTTCATTGGAAGGACTGATGTTGAAGCTGAAACTGCAATACTTTGGCCACCTGATGCGAAGAACTGACTCACTGGAAAAGACCCTGATGCTAGGAAAGATTGAAGGCAGGAGGAGAAGGGGACACAGTGGATGAGACTGTTGGATGACGTCACTGACTCAATGGACACGAGTTTGAGTAATCTCCAGGAGTTGGTGATGGACAGGGAGGCCTGGCGTGCTGCAGTCCATGGGGTCGCAAAGAGTAGGATATGACTGAGTGACTGAACTGAACTGCACCAATTTACATTCCCACCAACAGTGTAGGAAAACTCCCCTTTATCCACACCCTCTCTACCATTTATTGTTTGTAGGGTTTTTTTATGATGGTCATTCTGACTGATGTGAAGTGATACCTCATTGTAGTTTTGACCTGCATTTCTTTAATAATCAGTGATGTTGAGCATCTTTTCCTGTGACTCTTGGCCATCTGTGTGTCTTCTTTGGAGAAATGTCTCTTTAGATATTCTGTCCACTTTTTAATTGGGTTGTTTGTTTTTTTAACATTGATCTACATGAGCTGTTTGTATATTTTGGAGATTAATCCCTTGTCAGTCAATTTATTTGCAAATACCTTCTCCTATTCTGTGGGTTGTCTTTTTGTTTTGTTTATGGCTTTCTTTGCTGTGCAAAAGCTTTTAAGTTTGGTTAGGTCCCATTGTTTATTTTTGCTTTTATTTTCATTTCTCAAAGAGGTGGATCAAAAAGGATCTTGCTGCGACTTCTGTGAGAGAGTGTTCTGCCTATGTTTTCCTCTAAAAGTTCTATAGTGTCCGGGCTTACATTTAGATATTTAATCCATTTTGAGTTAATTTTTGTGTATGGTATTAGGGAGTATTCTAATTTCGTTCTTTTACATGTATTAATAGCTGTCCAGCTTTCCAACCACCACTTATTAAAGAGACTATCTTTTCTCCATTGTATATTCTTGCTTTCTTTGTCAGAGATTAGGGGACCATAGATGTGTGGTTTATCTCTGGACTTTGTATCCTGTTCCATTGACCTATATCTGAACAAAGAAATTGTGTAAGTGCATATACATTAGCATAGTGCTGGTACTAACAGGCTTTCAACAAACTGTTCACATTTAAAAGCTGATTTCAGCTTAGGTATAAAAAAATAACAGTACAATGACAGGCAAATAGCAAAAGGTAATGTTTCTTCAGAATATTAAGCATACATTTAAAAATATTATTAGTGCAACCACCCTTTACATACTTTAAGAAAAACAAAAAGTACTGTTCAAAATGAATATGTCTGGGTTCATATATCTGTACATACATGTGGGTTTATATACGAGTGTACCTTCATGCTTTGTTATCTTCCCTGTTCCAATGATAGAAAAACAAAAAGTCATAAGTTTGTCAAAATAAAATAAACAAGATCACTGCAGATCATAAATGTGTGAGCTCCATATTCACAGAGGGCAAAGGTGACCAAGGATTTAGATTTTATAGTATAATAGAAGCTAAAGGTGCTCCACATGCTTTGGGAGATTAGAGCTGTCTCACAACGTGAAACCAAGGTGGTGAAGAAAACTGGAACAGGAGCCTTACTTACGGGCTTACGCGTGCTCAGTCGCTCAGTTGTGTCCGACTCTTTGCAACCCTATGGACTGTAGCCCGCCAGGCTTCTCTGTCCATGAGGATTCTCCAGGCAAGAATACTGGAGTGGGTCGCCATGCCCTCCTCCAGGGGATCTTTGCAACCCAGGGGTTGGACCCATATGTCTTATGTCTCCTGTAATGGCAGGCGGATTCTTTACCACTAGCACCACCTGGGAAGCCCCTCACTCATAATAGGAAGCAATAAAAAATTACTGTGAGGAAGACTCAAAATTGAATATCAAAAGAGTTAAGAATAAGAAGACAACCAAATGTTCACTTGTTTGGTGACTGAATGGGAAATATCTTCAACATCTCCAGTGGTAGGAAAGCCCGATCAATAAATCAATGTAAGCTCTAGTTAGGAACTTGGGGCACAGGTAGGCTGTGTTTCTATGTGTGGGTGCCAGGTGGAGTGGTGCTTAGAGTTCAAGTGGAAGCAATCCCCATACCATTAGAGAAGCAGGTTAAATAGACAAAGGAGGAGAATAGAAGGGGAAAAAAATCATTCCACTGAAAACTGAACCTTCAACTCCAAATTCTAAAATTCATGTGGAAAACTAATGCCAAGATGAAGTGCCAAAAACACCAACACATGAAAAGGAAACGCACTCACTTTGAATGAAGTTATGTTCAGATGCTCAGAGATATAAAGAAATAGTCTCATAGAAAGAACAAGAAACTAAGAAGTCAAATAGTAAAATAAAAACAAGTGTCTATGAAAAAACAATTAAAAAATTTTATAAATCAAGTATATAGTCATTGAAATTAAAAGAAGAGCTGGGGTAAACTCTAGATCAGACTTAGCCAAAGAGATAATTAATGAATTGGAAAATAATACTATAGCTAGTACCCAGAATCAGCAGAGACATAAAGAAAACATTAAAGAATAATTGACAGATAATTAAGACAGGCAATAAACTAAGACTCTAACCTAAATCTAATGGTACTGCCAGAAAAAGAGAAAAGATGAAATGGCATAAAAACAATATTCAAAGAAAAAATGGCTGAGATTTTTCTAGAATGAAAGAAAACATAGGTTCTCTAGTAAGAAGTGAATACTGAGTGCTAAGAAAAATAAACTGACTCTCAGTCATTTAATAGTGAAGTCACAGAACATCTAGAATAGAAAGGGAAGATGAATTACCAACAAGGAATAATTGTAGAAAACAAGGTCACCAAAGGGAAACAAGGAGGAAAGAGATAAACTTGGAGACTGGGATGGACATATACATATTGCTATATATAAAACAGATAACTAATTACAACCTACTGTGAGCACAGGGGACTCTGCTTAAAACTCCACCCATCTATATGGGAAGAGAATCTAAAAACCAGTGGATATATGCATATGTGTAACTGATTCACTTGCTGGATAACAGAAGCTAATACCACATTGTAAGTCAACTGTGCTTCAATAAAAATTAAAGAAGATAAGGAATAGTTGAGTTCTCAGTAATAGTAATTTTCAGAAGATAATACCTTTTAAACATACGAGAAATATCTACATACACATAGAGATAACACATACTGTACACTAGACCTTAAATGTTCATTACCTTAACTCTCTGGCAGGGCAAGGAGGAAGAAGTTGTATCATATATTAGAAAATAACTGGAATTTTCAGCTCAACTTCCACTCCTCACCCTTTGCACCAGGATGCAACAGCAGGCCTGGCACATGGGCATTTACTGAGGAACAGGGATCTCACAATATCATGAGGGAATTCATCCCTTCCCTGAGTGCTAACAAGTCTTCAACCAACAAGATTCTTATTCCTCCTCAGAATGGCTCAAATCATACAATGAATAACATGAAAGAAGCTCAATCTAAGGTGGTAGGAAGGGAGCAGACTATTGAAGTGTTTACTGTGAGACATACACAGAGTGAATATGATTTGGGGGTACTAATATAACACAAAAAGTGGTTGCATGTTACTCTACAAAGGCTCATTTAAACTTGCTGGAAAGTTTGGTATTCACAGGATGAGCTTTATGTAGGTGACAGTTTGATATTTGTGCTCAAGAAACTGGTTGAATTAAGATTCAGAGGGTGCAGGGAGGGAAAAGGTATCAAATAACTCAGCAGAAGAGTAAAATAATCTGTGAGGGTGAAATATGGGCTAGAAAGTCTGTAAGGCACACTGACATTAGAGGACCCCAAAAAGATGAATAATGGTGAGCTGGCCTCACTGAATCACATCTGTTAGATTACTGCTCTGTGGCTGAAAGGAAATTGTCCCCCGAGTCTTTGATCTGTGTGATTCCTGGGTCACTGAATACATCAGCTTTATCTATGGCTTATTACATCATAAGCCAGATTTTCTCTATGGCTGAAGCCTCAAAATTAGAGGGCAGATGCCTAAAGGGTTCAATTAATTCAACTACAGAAAGCATTTATTAATAGAGCAAAAGTTTTCAGTGTGGGTGTGGGTTTGAATTCCTTAGTTAGACAGTAGACTAGGAGGAGAAACAGGGCCAGCAGGAGGGTCCTGCCTTCCACCCTGCTTCTAACTCCAAGGTGAAGCTGGGCGAGCTGCAAATCCTGCCTCTGACCTTTGCATCTGCTGTGCGCTCTGCTTGGAACATTCCTCAGACATCAATATGGCTAACTTCACTTCCTTCAAGTCTTTGCCCATGTGTTACCTTCTCCGTGAGACCTTTCCTGGCCCTCACATCTAAACTTCCCATAGCCCCTTTACACATTTCTTCTCTCCTTTTCCCCCCAATTACTTATCACTGCCTAGTACATGTGCTACCTATTTGCTTTGTTTCTGGTCTGTCTTCCCTTCTCCCACCAAGGTGCAGACTCCACTAAGGCAAAGACTCTTCTGTTTTGTTCACTGATATGTGCCCCAACATCTACAGCTCACTGGCTGCACCTCCATATAAATCTGTTGCGTGTGCAAGTGAATCTTGCATAAGCCTCATGACAGCTAGTGTTCCCGTATTCCTGAATGCTAAGCTAAAAATACTTATCTATTGCAATAATTCAGATACAACTTATAAATCTAACCACATTCTGTTAACTCCAAACCGAGGTTAAGAACTTCCTCTAAAGTAATTATTGTGCAGTACATCCGCTTTTGTAGAAATCTGATCACTCTGTTTAGATCAGGCAATTTACATTCAACACTCAGATAAGGTATCTGAGCCCTCTGCTGACAACTAAACTAGAAACTGACAGATTGCAGGAAGGATAATGCTTTGGCTTTCTAAATACAGTACTGCCTTTTCTCAAAAGAGCTCAAAAAGAGAGAAAAAAGATCTGAAAAGGAGGAGTAAAAACCTTATCTATTTCTGCTAGAATGTTGGTTTCTCCATATATTTTCCTATCCTAAAGTCTAACAAAGAGATACCTGTAAAACGTTATAGGTAAGGTGCTCTTCACTTTCACTTAGGCCCAAATCAAAGAATCCAAGTAAAAGATCATGTCTCTCTTTATGGAATCATGTTCTAAACTGTCTACCTATATGGGTGCCTAGACATCAACCAAGAGATTATGAAGCTTAAGAGGAATCCAGATGGAAAGTTTCACAAGTGAAGCAATTCATTTGCTTCCATAACACCTTAGCTAATTCCCTTTTGTAATTATTGATATTTAACTTAAAAAGTTAGAAGGCTCACTGACATTAGAAGAAATTTTATACTATTGGGTGGATTTAGAAACTAGAATAACAGGTTTCCTCAGAGCAATAAATACTATTGTAATAGTAGCTAAATTTCCACCACTCATTTTCACTAAAAACTACATTCCCTAAACACATAACTTGGCTAAGTCTCTTCTTTCCTTGGGACTTCCCTGGTAGTCCAGTAGCGAAAACTCAGGACTCCCAACGCAGGAAGCCTGGATTCCACATGCTGCACCTAGGCGTTCACATGCCACAATGAAGATGGAAGATCTCAAGAGCCATAACAAAGACCCAGTGTAGTCAAATAAATAAAAACAAACACTCTGTCTATTGCTTCTGAACTGTGGACTCTGAGGCTGGCAACCAAGAGAACAAGCAGAAACAAGAGGCAAAGATACTGAAATTCAGAGACAAAAATCTGGTTTATAAAATAAAGCTTAGAAAAAGAACTAAATTACCTATAATCACAAGTAATTATCAAAATGGCAAGTAGCATAACAGCAAAAGCAAAGAAACTAAAATATTAACTGTACTTTCACTTATGTAAATCTATTTAATTTTCTGTAACCATAGCCTTATTCGTGGTATTTAATTGAGCTAATAAAAACTATTAAAAGGCAATAGGTTAATATAGATGGTAATTTTTCCTTTTCATTTCAAGGCTGAATCTTGTCCATTTCATCCCTTCTAAAATGCATTAAAGCCAAAAAAAAAAAAAAAATGCATTAAAGCCAAGAAAGAACTATCTACTGAGACTTCAGTTGTCATTAAGCTCTTGCCCTCTTTGAAAATAATATCAGCTCTCTTTAATACCTATAGGAAGCCACCACCATTATTATTATCTTGAAGAAAGAAGACTGTTTTTAATGATGTAATAATTGAATTTAGGGAAATAATGTAAATTAGAAGATTTTGTGTAATATTTTCTTTTTTAGAAGGTAGGATAATAGTTCTGACATCTAGAGAAATACTACTTTTCTGTAGAAATGAAATTGTAAACTCTACCACAAATTAATGTGAGTAGGTGTTACTCTCAGATCGTCACCTGATCCTGGAAATCATGTGAGCTATAGAAGGTGGGGGAGGGCAAGAAGGGATGGGGGATAGGGAGGCCTTTAAGCCTTACATTTCTCCCAGGTTTGCATTTCCATTGGAGTACCTGGCTAAATGGTAAAACCAGAGCTGCTTGTTCTGGGACAGAAGTCTGAAGCAACATGCAGGTGACAGACTGCTCTCTGCCATTTTATCTAGCATGTGGCAAATTAGTTTCAGCCAAGAGTCTCACTGTCTGGAAGAACTTGGAGATCTTCTGGTCCGAGGTGCATTCTCTCAGGGAGGGGATGAGCATTCTCGAGAAGCAGAACCTCTTGCAGCTGGGTTCTGTGAGCCAGCTTTGAACGGCAGCATGGTGGAGCTGCTAGCAGAAGGCAGGAAGACAATGCTAAAGCCAGTTTATTTCACCAGACAGTGACATCTCCAACTGCAATTTGAGTTTTGACCAAGTGGTAATAGGAGGGAATTGGGCCCTAGAGAGAGGGTCAGATGGGCTAATCACTAAGATTCCTTCCAACTCTAAGACACAACAATCCTTGACTCAGTCGCTCAGTAAACATTTGGGAGTCCTGTGTGCCAGCACACAACGTGATTTTCAATACATATCCTTCCTACACTACAGCCACCATATTTGTGAATATTCCAGCACAGCAGCAGTTTTTACTATATATAGTACATGGAGGGTAAAAATTATGGCCAAGCCTGTAACTTACATAGTGGAGCTTGAACTTGCACTCATCTTCAATCTCATCTGCACTGTCTTCATCAGAAACTTCTCCTTCTTCGGCATCATCGCCAAGGTGGTAAGGCAGCTTCTTGCCCTGAAATGAGACAAAACACCCAATTTAAAAATGAAAATTCAGGGACTTTTCCTGGTGGTCCTGTGGTTAAGAATCTGCCTGCTAAGGCAGGGGACACAGGGTCAACTCCTGGTCTGGGAAGATCCCACATGCTTCAGGGCACACACCTCACACCTAGAGCCTGGGCGCTGCAACACCAGAAGCGACCATGATAGGAAGCCACAGACCACAGTGAAGAGTAGTCCCCACTCACCGCAACCAGAGGAAGCAACAAAGATCCAGGGCAGCCATAAATGAATTTCTAAAAAATGAAAATTCAGCAAGATAGGGGCATGAGGATTAAGAGGTACAAAATGCTATGTGTAAAATAAGCTACAAGGACATATTGCACAGCTCAGGGAAATAGTCATTATTTTATAGTAACTTTAAATTGAGTCTAATCTATAAAAATATTGAATCACTATGTTATACACCTGAAGCTAGTATAATGTTATAAATAAACTATACTTCAGTTAAAAATAAAATACAAAATAAAAATGAAAATTCACAATGGCCCAAAAGTGGAAATAACCCAGTGTTTACTAACAGATGAATGGATAAACAAAATGTGGGACACATACACTGAAATACTGCTCAGCTTTTAAAAAGTGAGGAACTTCTGACTCTTGCTACAACATGGATGAACCCTGAGGACATTAGGCTAAAGGAATTAAGCCAGTCACAACAGAGTATTATTTGATTCCATTTATATAAGGTACCCAGAGTAGCCAAATTCATAGAAACAAGAAGCAAAACAGTGGACTCCAGAATCTGGGAGGACGGGGAGCTGTTTAATGACTATGGAGTTTCACTTTTGCAAGGAAAGCACTTTCTGTACAAGGCAATATGAAAGCACTTAACACTTCTGAACTGTACACTTAAAGAGGGTTCAGATGGTAGGTAAGTCTTATGTTGTATTTTACCACAATTAAAAATAATTTTTAAAAGTTGAAAAATGAAAATAAAATGTGTTATTCCTTACTTCAGACTGACTTGAAGGCAGATTGCTTGAATTAGGGACAAAACAAAGGGGGAAGAGGCTTTAAAGAAAAGGCATTTTTATTACTTCCAAAGAAGTATGCCAAAGATGCTCTTGAACTGTGGTGCTAGAGAAGACTCTTGAGAGTCCCTTGGACAGCAAGGAGATCAAACCAGTCAGTCTTAAAGGAGATCAACCCTGAATATTTACTGGAAGGACTGACGCTGAAGTTACAATACTGTGGCCACCTGACTCACTGGAGAGGACCCTGAAAGCTAGGAAAGGTTGAGGGCAGGAGGAGAAAGGCACGACAGAGGATGGGATGGTTGGATGGCATCACCGACTTAATGGACATGAGTTTGAGCAAACTCCAGGAGACAGTGAAGGACAGGGAAGCCTGGGGTGCTGCAGTCCATGGGGTCACAAAGAGATGGACATGACAGCAACTGAAAAACAACAATTAGGGGTACTATATTAACAAATGAAAGTCAGACCAGGCTTCTGTTTGAGAATATATGACTTGCCATAATAGGCATCACCCCACCCCATGTCCTCAGAGCAGTCTGTTCTCCTGTGCAGGTTCAAAGTGCCCTTCCCTCCTGCTGGCGACCCCTCTGCACAGAGCAGGCTAGTTTTTATCACAAGTAAGTGCAATGATATGCTTGCCCAGCTGGTACACACCCCTCATAACCAATCACTAACGTACGTCAGGAATCAGGGGCTTTTGGAAAACGAGGGGGAATTCCTATGGCAAAAGGGTAGAAAACCCAAGTTATAGAATTACATGCTCATTATGATCTCAGTGATGTATAAAAACTCAAGGAAAAACTCTGGCAAGAAATATGGTCCATCATTATGAGTACAAATCTCTGGGTAACAGCACTATGGATGAGAGCTATTTTCTCCTTTTCTCCATTTCCAAATTCATATTCAGAAAAAGTAAATAACCAGAAGGCATGGCCCAGCGGCCTGATAAGAGCTTCTAGGGCAGCTAACCATCTGTATCGGTAAAGCATCATACTTGCAAGCAGAAAGGAAAATTAATAGGAAACTGAATCCCTCCCCAAATCTTGGGGGTTTGGGGAGACAGAATCAGGCTCTGTGGTGAAGTGGCCAAGGTCACAGTGGTAGGCAGCCTCTAAAATACCCCCAGTGACTCCTACCTCTTGGTTTTCATGCCCTTCTAGAATTCCTTCTCGTTGATTGCGGGCTGGACCTAGGGCTCCTTCCAATGAATGGAAGACAGCAAAAGCAAAATGTCTAATAACTTTAGTTCTATGAGGGGATTCCTAAACACATAAAAATGAGGGAAATTCTTTAAACATAGAAGGATGTGCAAATGCTTGGCAGCCAAAATTAATAATACATTTCTAAATATCTTCGCAGACAACTAACCAGGCTGTCTTTTCTAAACTCAGGTTCCAGGAACTTCTAGTATTTCTGCTTTTCACACCATGACTGGGCCCACCTTCGGCACTCTGGATCTTTCCCTAATCCACCCTCCTAGCTCGGCAGGGCCAACAGCATAGTCAGATTTTCAGAGAACTCCTCCCTCCCAGTCTTTCTGTACCTTCCCTGATACCCAAGCACTTGGCCTTGGGTGCTTGGCATAGTGATAAATTCAAAGCTGGTTAAATCATTTGTGTGATGAAAAAAAAAATCTATATAAAGAATCCAAACTCAGGGTTTGAATACCTAAATAGTTTCTTCAAATTACAAAAGGATGTTTGTAGGTTTAAAAAGTTGGTATTTAATTTGCCTTCATACCACTATGTAATACAGTTCTTGTTTGTATGTGCTATTTGTGAAGTGAAAACTACATTCTTTCCCATAATATATATAATGTAGGTATAGAAATATGGGTATATATATACATTTTTACTGATTCTAATTTAGAATAGCAAAATATTATTTTCACGTCTTCCTGTATATCTTTAATAACAAGGTAGCTTGGAATTAAGGTATTGATGTCTATATATTACTTTAAGTCTTATTGATATAAGGCCCCTATAAACTGAGTCTTATATCTCTTCATTTTAGAGAGCACTGTAGCATAGCTAAGATAACATGTATAGCAGTACCAGAAACAAGGTGCTCAATTAGGTGGTGACCAGACATATTCAGGGATATACGAACCTCCTTCATCTATTCACCACCAGTTATCCAGTCAACACTGTTTTGAGCACAATGACAAACACCAAGATGGAGCTGTAGAGAAGACATTTAAACCATAGCGACAGCAATTCCCTCTTTTGAGATACCATCTTAGTCAACGTTTTTTCAACTGTTTTTAACTGGATAATTGCTTCACAACGTCATGTTGGTTTCTGCCACACCACAAAGTAAATCAGCCGTAAGTATACACACGTCCCCTTCCTCATGGACCGCCCTCCCTCCCCCACCCCATCCCACCCTTCTAGGCCGTCACAGACCACAGGGCCATGCACACGTCTCTGTGTTATACATGTGGTTTGTATGACTAGCTATCCATTTTACATATGGTGAGATGTTCCAATGCCACTCTCTCAGTTCACCCCCCTACTTCCCTGACTGTGTCCACAAGTCTGTTCTCCATGTCCCTGTCTCTATTCCAGCCCTGCAAACAGGTTCATCAGTATCCTTTCTCTAGATTCCATATATATGTGTCAATATACAATATTTGTTTTTCTGACTTAGTTTCACTCTGGATAACAGACTCTAGAATCACCCACCTCACTAGAACTAATTCAGATTTGTTTCTTTTTATGGCTGAGCAATACTCCATTGTATATATGTGCCACAACTTCTTTATCTATTTATCTGTTGATGGGCATTCTGACTGGTGTGAGATGATACCAAATAAGCAACAGCAATTCTGGAGTGTTGCACATGGTTCTGATACCACAAGAAAGAAAGGAAAATGTAACCACCATGAGCAGTAGTGATGGGCAGGCCCGGCAGCACTCACACTTCAAAGCCCTTTCACTTAAATGTGGCAGTAGGCACAGGGTAAGGTAAGTTGCCGTCTCAGAGTATTCACAAGGCATCCTCATTTTCATTCCTTTTACTATCTCATTAAAAGACAGGAGGGCCATATTTTCTGCCAGCTTTTCTAATGTTCCTGGTCCTTGAAAGATACATTTTCCAGGCAGATAGGAAGAAAAACAACAGAACAGAACATTATCTCTTAATGCCTTTTATGAACAGAGTTACTCATAAGGAAAATTATAGAATAAACTAAGGTATTCTTGCTGGGATAATCCCATGGACAGTGGAGCTTGGTGGGCTACAGTCCAAAGGGTCGTAAAGAGCTGGACACGACTGAGCAATTAACCACACATGCAAGGTAGAATTTTATGAACTTAACAGTGGTCCGTTGTAAACAAAGAATGACCCAAAAGTCCCCCTCTGATCTACATACTATTTCATGCAGGAGTTACGCTCAAGAATTAGACTGATTCCTCCATGGTATATGGAAATATTTCTAGACACCAGAACCACAGCCACCTCTTAGCTTCTAGCAGCATGGCCCTAGGAGAGTGGTTAACAACTCTGTGCTATCTCTACAGAATTAAAATGCTTGGGCTAGATAAGGCTTCTTTCAGCTGCAAGTCTGTGGAAAAATTACTAAGTTTATTATTATTTTTGTTCAAAAGCAAACATTCATTTAGTTTTCAGGAGATACACATACACACACACACATACAGAGCTGGCCCTCCATATCCAAGGGTCGATTGAATCCACAAATGCAAAGGTCCAACTCTACTAGACCATTCATGATGGACTTGAGCATCACAAATGGGGAAACAACCTCCTATGGATACTGAGAGATTACTGTGTATATCTGTGTGTATGTGTGTGTTTATGTGTGCGCATGTGTGTGTATGTGTGTGTATTGTGCATTCATGCACACTAAGTCACCTCAGCCATGTCCAGCTCTGCAATCTTATGGACTGTAGCCTGCCTGGCTTCGCTGTCCAAGGGGTTCTCTAGGCAAGAATATTGGTATGTATTAAATATATGGGAAGGCATGTGTGTATAATTATAATAATGAACAACTTGCCCATCTCCAAAGATCCAAAGAAGTAAGTAGTCATTCAAATACTGCCTTTGGGATCAGAGATGCTAAAGGATCTTAGCATCTAAGCAATGCTAAAGATTGCTCAGATGCTAAAGGAACTTAGGAAAATCAGTTCCCTTGTTGTTGCTTTAAATGGGAGTTTTCTGCCCCAACAGATCTAGGAAATCTCCTTAAAGTTTGGAGAAGGTTACTGCCAGCAAATTGACCACAGCTGTTTTGAAATACCCACAGCCCACATCACTGCCACTCCTTCCAATAAGTGTCTCAAGTCTTTTGGCTTTGATTCATCCTGGTGCCCATCCGCCCTCAGGCATTTGGGGCCCAACAACCCAAAGCCCAGTTATGCAGAAAGGAACTCAATGAGTTTATATCAAATATTCCTTAGGTTCCACTGTCCAAATGGACTCATTCAGTGTTTATTCTTCTGACTGCTCGGCTAAAGACATGAAAACATTTACAAGGTTATAAAGGTGGCCCTGAGCTTTCTAACCCAACTTTCTAGCCCAGTTTTCATCACAAGAGTTTACTTTAGCAAGATTTCAGGAACACTGACCTTAACATTATTTCTTGCATTATATAATTGGAGATTTTATTCAAAATGCTTTCACACATACAAAATGCCCAACGACATCTCTTTGATGGATTCAGCCTATAATTCTCATTTAACTGACAGAAAAACAGGTTTCGACCAATTCCAAAGATGAATACAACTTTTCCATTTGCTGTCCTCTCTTATCACCCCAGTTCAACTCTTGCTATGAAATTATACTGTCTGACTTTCCTAGGCCTCCACTGTGCTATTTGGTTTCTGTACATACCTCTTAAAGCAAAATATAGCTCCATTTAAATATTAATATTCTACTGTTTGTCCTTAGGTTTTCAGTTTCAAAACAATACAACTATCCAAAATGTTTTTAGTCCAAATACACAAAATTAAGTGGGATTAAGTGAATCACATCAGCAATCTGAAATCTCAAGAAGCTTTTCTCCCGGCTATTCCTTGTATTAATAATATTCATTTCAGGAAGCAGGTTTCCTCCCTGAGAAGATCTGTTCATGAAATGTCATTCTATTCGCCCACTGCTCCTCCGCACACACGAGTCCTATGGGGCGTTATGTCTGTGCCTGTGCTCCACTTTGAAGCCAGCTCTTCTCACTTACATAACCCAGGCTGATCAACCATGAAGACTTTTTCTGACAGACAGTTATTGGAGCTTGAAATGGGAGAGAAGAATCTGAAAGAAACGCTTCTGGATATGGACAGTAGGAGCCTCTCCTCTCATGTAACGCTTGTCTCCCGTACACGGGCTTCTCTCCAGCGTGACCCACCACTGACTAAAACATTCAACATTTGGCTCACAGTATTGATGCTCTTGCTTCATAAAAACAAACCCCAAAATACATGTTCAGTCAGTAATAAGCTTTTCCTAAAGGCATGACTATAAATAAATTGGAACAAGGTGCAAGGACAAGTCTAGACAACCCTTCACCCTTGAGTCTGTTATTGACTCTACCATTCTCTTGATAAACCCATTTTCAGTCTTTGAGAGAGGAAGGGCTTAGCAGATCATGAGTGCTTTTTGCTGCATTTCTGAGGTGCTTACCTTCACTAGGATTTTGCCTTTCAAACTTTGGGGGCTTGGAAGCTGTTTGGTCTCTCCCGTGTCAATCGCTGACAGGTCGAGTTTGTCTTGGAATATTCCTTTCAGGTACTGAGCAATTTTCCTTTGCTGCTGGACGCTGCAGTGATTCTCAATGGACAGGATGACTGGAAACCTGAGAAAAGAGCAGCACATTGTAAAGGCATCGGTCACAGCAACTCACAGGGACGTCTGAAAATCGTTCCGTGTTCATTATGTTCTTACAAGCCTGGTGACAGTATTTGTGAAAGAGGTGATGATTAAAATGCTTCCAAAATGAAAACAATGAGAGACACATTTTTTTAAAAAACCCCTCTGGCCAAATATACCTTACCAGGCATAATGGGTGAACTCAATACCAATCCACATGGGATGACTTAGTCTAATATTCTGCCTCTTTCTCCCTCACACATATATATGCACACACACAGTACATGTATTATGTCTCTTTTACAAGAAAAAATGAAAGAGAAAATTTTGAGAGATAAGAAACATAAAGAAAGAAAACTCATAATGTAATTTTGTCTCATCCATTCAAATTCTAGAAACATCTAGGAGACCACTATCATTAAATGCAATATATTTACTCTAAAAATATATATTCAGTACACAGCTTGAAAATTATTATTGAGGATAAAATAACATAATGGAATTTATGTTTTATAGTGCCTATATCAGGCATCTCAAAGTTATTTGTACAGAATTATATACTAGTCGTTACTTTTAGAAAGGGAATAAAAGGCAGGCATTCTCCTTTAGCACTCAGGTTTATATGCAGACATGTGAGACCCCATGAAGTGATTATCACAGACAGCCCGAGGAACTAGGGATGATTACATGAACTTACTCCTCTTTTGACTTTGTTTTTTCCTTGGAAAAACAAATTCAGGCTTATTTTTCCCCCTAGTTTTCCATCACATATCTTCTGAAGTAATAGGCAATAGATTTCTTCATAACATACAAACCAATATTTAAATTGCCTAATATGTCTGTGTGGAGAAAAAGTTTTATTTCTGGGCTTATATAACAAGCGCAAGCTCCACAATACAGGCTATGACCTTCTGAAATTACATTCTATCCTCATTAGTAAATCTCATGCCAGAGGTAACATGAGAGATGAACCTCTGCGACTGAGGCGGGTTTGGTTACTTGACTATAATTTGTTTACTCTTGTGTCCTCACATGGGTCTCACCCAGTGTGTTAGAAAGAGAGAAAAACAACAAACTAGCAACCCTGACTTGTCTATGCAATCACATCAGGGAATTCTAGCAATGAATTTTAAAATTATCAATTTGTTGACAAAAAGTCTGTGTCTCTTAGTGTCTAATGATTCTTGGTGTATAAAGCACCGCTTCTCAACAGGGGCAGGGGCGGCTGTGTGGCGCCCCTCCCAAGGGGACATCTGTCAACATCTGAAGACATGTTTGCTGGTCACACTGTTGTGAGTGGGGACTGCTACTGGTGTTTAGCGAGTACAGTCACCAACGTACTCACTGTCCTACAATGCACGAGACAGTTCCCCGTAACAAAGAATAACCTGGCCCAAAATGTCAGAAGTGCCAAGGCTTGAGAAACCCTGGTATAAAGATGCAACTAAAACTTAAGAAAAAGACTGAATTTTTAAAAGGTGTTAAACAAGCTTAGTGACTATTTCCATTTGAAGTGCTTCTCTCCTAAGGATCCCCAGACTTGAAGTTCGCACAGTCAAGTCACAAGAGTAATTAGATAGCAGGTCTTCTCAAGGCTCTGCTTCAGGGGCAAATCCTTTAGCAGCCCGGCTAAGATGAGGAGCAATCAGGGTAAAATGACCCATCACAATTTAGTCCTCGAGATTCTTCCATGTGGAAGACGCCAGAAACCAAGCCTGCTATGCAGCAAGTGTCTCTTATCAGAACAACATTTTAACTTCACATTTAATTAATGAGAAGACCAAACATTAGACATTTGATAGGCCACTAAGGTCTATAAAATTAATTTTATGCAACTGTTAATTTTCATTTGCCTCTTTTTAATGCAGAAGTCATTTATTGAATGTCTGGTATATGGCAGGCACAGAATGAATAAGGGGGGTTTCCTGGTGGCCTAGTGGTTAGGATTCCGGGCTTTCACTGCGGTGGCCCAGGTTCCCTCCTTTCTCGTTCACTCCCTGGTCAGGGAACCGAGATCCCACAAGTCACAAACAGTGCTCCCTTCCCCCACAAAAAAAAAGTTTTGTTGTTTTTTTTAAAGAATAAGACATAGCCACATATTTTCAATGAGCTCATGATCCTAAAGACATAAAAGGAGGCAAGTCACCAACAATTGCAAGAAAGTGCTGTATGATATGACAGAAATATGCTCAGAGTACTAAGGACAGAGAAAAGGGGCGTTTAAATAAACCGTGGTATGGGGAAGTTTGCCAAAGGGACAATGCCTAAGCAGTCTGCTGGGATGAGCAAGAGTTAGGGTAGTAGAATAATGGGGATGACTATTTCAGATAGAGAGAAGCGCACAGGCAAGGGGGTTGGTGTGGGGGGAGGCTGTGCAAGCAATAGGGACTCTGGAAACTGTCTGTGATGGCAGAAGTCAAAGTGGAGCAATGGTAGAAGGTGACATGGAAGAGCAAGAAGAGGCCGGCATGGGAGGCGTGATTATGTACGACAGGGAGTCTTTGAAGGATTTGAAGGACTTGAAGAAGAATTACAACATCCGCTTATATTTTCAGAAAGAAAGGTATGACTCCCGGGTGGAGGATGAACCAAAGAGAAGTGGAAATGAAGAGAAGGCGATGGAGTCAAAAGATAATTTGGCAAGAAGAACTGACAAGACTAGCTGAATCAAGAGTAACTCCCAGTCTCTATAAAACCAGTGGTAAGCAGCGCTACCTTCCGAACCAGAGCAAGAGGAAGCCTGGCAGAATGAGAGGCTGAGTTCAGTTTGGGATGGAGACCCCGTGCTGGCAGGAGTTTTATCCTTGTTCAGTGCTGTGGCTCCCTACACCTATTACAGGATGCCTGGCTTAGAGTAGGCACCATTAAATAGCTAAGTAAATGTCTGAATAAACAATGAAATTTGTTGGTTTTCAGGTACCTATGAGCTACTCAGATGAATCTGTACTAAGAATTTTTCAATATGTCTCTGAAACTTAGGGAGAACATTCTTGATATATAATTGGCAAATAACCAAGGAGTAGACCAAAGACACATTGGGAAATAACGACTTTTTTCTTTGTTTTGTGACTACACCACTTGGCATGTGGGATCTTAGTTCCCCAACCAGGGGTTCAACCTGCATCCCCTGCATTGAAAGTGCAGTCTTAACCACTGGACCATCAGAGAAGTCCCAGAAACAGTGACTATTAAAGGAGTGAGAAAATGGACTAGAAGACCATAGGCTGAAGAAAGAGAGTGAGAAGCAATGGTAGCAATAGAGGAGAGAGTGTTTTAACAGAAGACCCCCTCCCCCCAAAAGCAAGTATTAAGGAGAAAATGTTCACTGTCATCCAATGCCAAGGAGAGGTCAAGTGACATAAAGATTCCAGACACTGCAGTATATATAGGACATCCAACAAGTCTGGAAACCAAGACATTATTATTTTATTGTATTGCCATACAATACTGATGTATGGATGTGAGAATTGAACTATAAACAAAGCTGAGTGCTAAAGAATTGATGCTTTTGAACTATGGTGTTGAAGAAGACTCTTGAGAGTCCCTTGGACTTGCAAGGAGATCCAACCAGTCCATCCCAAAGGAGATCAGTCCTGGGTCTTCATTGGAAGGACTGATGTTGAAGCTGAAACTCCATCCAATACTTTGGCCACTTGATGCGAAGAGCTGACTCAATGGAAAAGACCCTGATGCTGGGAGGGATTGATGGCAGGAGGAGAAGGGGATAAGAGAGGATGAGATGGTTGGATGGCATCATCAACACGATGGACATGGGTTTGGGTGGACTCCAGGAGTTGGTGATGGACAGGGAGGCCTGGCATGCTGCAGTTCATGGGGTCGCAAAGAGTTGGACACGACTGAGTAACTAAACTGAACTGAACAATACTGATAAGCTATTTAATATGTACAGTAATCTGCGTTTCTAAACTTTATGGACACTGTACACCCTGGGTTTAGAAACTTTGAGGTCACACTTTGTTCATGGAGGCAGCATGTGGAGAGAGAATGGGGTAAGAAATGAAGAGAGCACGAGAAAGCACGGTTGCGGGGCCCACGTTATTTGTTCCCAGTGTTTCTCTGGGAAGGAGGGAGAGAACTGGGGCAGGAGAAAGGGAGATGTAGCCTCCAAGGAAGCACGTGGTTTGGTGGCCAAGTTACAGCAGGCAGCGCCCCGTGTGCCAGCTGAGCCCGACTTACTCATTCTTCACAAAGGCATGCTTGTTGATGGTCTCCACAACATCTCTGAAGAGGATCTTCGAAGTGAGCGTGTAACCGTGGTGTACCACCGGCTCTCCGTCTGGGCCATCCCAGCAGTCGACTGCCAGAAAAAGAACATCACGTCAACAACTCAAAGTTTCTGGCGTTTCCCGATATTTCTGGACATATCGGACAAGTATTAAGTTTACTATTTGAGATTATACACTATGATGATCATGACAGAGATGTCAGACCAAAATGAGTGTTCTGGTATATTTATCAGGATAAGGAATTAAAGATTATAAATGATTTATTGTGAATGCTTATAGTTAACAAGGAGGTCATACAATCAGCTTAGCATTTACCAAGAACTCTCACTAGAAACTGATCGAAATCCAAGAGACTCAGAGAATGAACTTATGGTTGCTGGGGTAGTGGGGAGGAGGATGGGGAGAAGGGATGGCTAGGGACTTTGGGATGGACATACACACACTGCTATATTTAAAATGGATAATCAATAAGGACCTACTGTATAGCACAGGGCACTCTGGTCAACACTATGGGCAGCCTGAGTGGGAGGGGAGTTTAGGGAAGAATGATACACGGGTTATGTACAGCTGGATCCCTTCGCTGTTCACCGGCAACTATCATAACACTGTTAATCAGCTATACTCTAGTATAAAATAAGTTTTTCAAAGAAAAAAGAGAAATTGATCTAAATCCAACTGACTATGCTTGAGGATAGCAACATTTCTTAACAGATTATTTCTCTAATTTTACTTCTTCTTATTCACTTTACTGTTCTTTTATGAATTATCAATGACCCTCTCAAATCAAAACCAGGGCTTTTCATTATTGTTCACTTAAACTCATTATTAAACTCATTTCATTATATTTATTTCCATTTTATTAATTCTACAGTAGCTCTAAAATAGCATTGACTTCTGAAGTTCAAATCTTCAGGCCCTGCTAAGATTTATGTGAACATAGACAAATAATTTAATAATGTAAAGTATTGTTTCTCCATCCATAAAAGGAAAACTAAGAACAAGACTTGAATCATAAGTTTGAGTGATTTATAAATAAGTACCTGTGAAGTTGATTATAACCCTGCATGGCACATAGTAATCATTATTGTTATTGACACTATTGATAGTGTTATATGTATGGACAAATTCACTAGCCCCCAGCTGAAGAAACACAAAAGCTTCCTCACCATCCTCCCCGACTCCAAGTTTGTCTTCCCTTGTTTTACATTCCACTACAGACTAATTTCTCCAAACACTGCTTTCTCCATGTCACTACTTTGCTTTGAAGCCTATTCAGTGCATAATATAGCATCCAGTACATATTATGTACTTAGTAGATTATATCAAATTTATTAATAAATAGGCTATGGAAGCTGCTGCCTGCTTAACCCCAAGATCTCTCCCTATCTCCGGTGCTAGAGACTTGCCATTCAGCTAAGCCTGTCTTCTCTCTGGCCCTGGTTCAGAGCTGGACTACAATTCCCAGCTTCCCTTGCAGTAGGACATGCTACTGAACTGTGGGTGGAAGTGATGTGCACCTCCTCCATGTCTGGTCCATGAAAACCTGCCATTCAGTCATTCACGCTCCCTCTTCTGCTGTGATTTGGAAGTTGTGCTGAAGATGGCACAGATGCTGAGGGAAAGAGCCTGCACCCCTAAATCACTGCCTGAAAGACTCCCCAATTAGGAAGAGCTATTTTGGACTTCACATAAAAAATAAACTTCACTAGTTTTAAGGCACTAGGATTTTAGGCTAAACTGCTTAAAAAGCTAGTTAATTAATATCCTAGCTCCTGTTTGACAAGTCAAAACTTTTTTTCCCCTAACAACCAAGCTACCAGACTTCTTCCAGTTAGGCAAGCTTCCTCACATACAATCCTACTTCCATGTCTTTGCTGCTTTCATTTAAGGTCAACTGACATGTCCTCTTTCACTTTGCTCATTTCAGTCCCAATCAAGGGTCAAATCCCTAATTAAGGATTTGGATCCTAAACAAGGATCCCCCATAGATAACCTTGCCAGCTCTCATGTCATGGCCCTTTCTTATAACAGGGGGTCACAAATTCAAATGCCAGCAAGAACCTGAAAGTGAAAGCATTAGTCACTCAGTCGTGTCCAACTCTTTGCCAGCCCATGGTCTGTAGCCCTCCAGGCTCCTCTGTTCATGGGATTTCCCAGGCAAGAATATTGGAGTGGGTTGCCAGTTCCATCTCAGGGGATCTTCCCAACCCAGGGATCGAACCCACGTCTCCTGTGTGGGCAGGTGGATTCTTTACCACTAAGCCACGAGGGAAGTCTTTGGGCCTGAATGAAGTCAAATATATGAAGGTATCTTCTCATAAAAGAAGCTCCATCCATCTTTTAACATGTATTTTATATTCTTTGTCTTTGAATACAGACATGAAAAAAAATAAACAGATGTTTCAAAAGTATGTAACTTAACAATATACCCCAATTTATATCCCATCTTAGAAGAAGAGGGGCATAGCAGGGTTCTTCATAAATGAGTTACTATCTTTTGAAAAAGAATGCAAAGTAGCAGGCAAAGCCACCCTAACTTGATTATCATATACTCACAAAAATATCTTTTCATAAGTAACCACATTAGTCTTGTGGTGTTCTTTTGCTAACATTTATAATAAGGAGAATTTGCATAGTTGAGGATGGTCTCCTAACATTCACGTTTTAGGTCTATTTTATCACATGTCTGTTAAATGAGGAAAACAACACTCCCAAATGGTTGCAGGCATGTGAAGTACTAGCATCCATAGCTGAGTTCAAATGGCCATGAAGACCTCTTGTAAGAGCTAGTGCTGTGACGAGAATGTTGGCAAAGTAGAAATCCTCTAACCAATTTCCTAGCCACGAAATAGCCAGGCCCATTTTTTCAATCAGACCACACAATAGAGGCCCCCGAAAGCACCCTGACAAAGAGTTGGTCAGATCTGAGAGCCAGCTGAGAGGTTAACAGGACAGCTTTTCACAGTGGAACTTAGAAATGTTCCACCCTGATAGCGCTCCCAGAGATAACAGGGAAAGCTGTAAACCGATTATGATGGCAATGCAACATCAGTTCTATAATGAGAGTGAAAATCCCCTGGACAGAACATCCATATTTATTAAGCAACTAGGGCTGAAAACCAAGGGAAATGAAAGGCCATGTAAAAAAGAAAAAAGAAAAATGTAGTCTATGTGATTTGTTGACAAACCCACTTCATCAAAAACAAAACTGATTAGTGTTCCTCAAGACACCATATACACCCTGACCAAGGATATTGCTGCAGCTGAACTAACAGAGATGGAAAACACAATATTAACAACACAGAAGCTTGAAAGTGGAGAGATTCTTCAGGTCACAGTACCATGAAGAACCTGTCCAGAAGCATTACTCTCCAACTCTAAGTACTATACGTGCCAAGGGCTGCTTCAGAAAATTACCTGTGGGTCTGCAGTTTTTAATACACCACCTGCTACAGTCAATAAATCAGGTTCCTTAAATCCTAGCTGCAGCTGCTTAACAATAAAAACAACTTCACCCAGAACCAAGGTAGATAAAGCACTGCTGGGTGTCTATAGATTGGTGCCTCCGGACCCAAGATTGAAGTGTAAGCTAAGATCTTCAAATTACAGGTCTGACAAATTGTCAGGAGAGCATGAAAGATCAGGTTATCAAGTTCTAAAGTCTTTAGGAACATGTAGACATTTAGATGCCAAGCAAATGCCTCCTATTAAAGCCAACCTTCCCTCTGGGCTTTGTATTATGTTTTCTGGCCTTCCTTAGGTGACCAGATGGCCCGCATTTGACCTCACCTTGGGCTGGTCATGTCATTCAATGCTTGTTCCTCCAAAGACCACACAGGCTTCCTGGAGAAGCAAAGTGGCGCAGTCAGACAGCTTGGGTTGAAATACCAGCTTTCCATACCTTGAAATACCGTACCTTCCCAGCTACAGGACCTTGAGTCACCAACCCTACCCCTCTTCTTAAGGAGATCACTCCATCTTCCTTAGTGCTGTAAGAACTAAATTAGAATGTATGGGAAGCAATTAACCAGAACCTAGCCCCCAAAAGGGGATGAAATCATGGTGAATTCCCTGCTCCTTCCCAGTACATTAAAAGCCAAAGGTGAACACCATAGTTTCAAACAGGAGGCTGAGCACGTACAAAGCTGACCAAGTCTCCCAGATAAATACACTTCTTCTCAACAAAACCTTCCAGAAACAGCAGCTTGACTTTCGCTATTCAGTCGTAGACTATCGCAACCGTGAAAAGTTCAGGCGGAACCATAGAGGAGGAATTTGTTGATGCAGGTTTGGGGAGGGAGATATTTGGGAGATTATAGTCCCCTAAAGTGATCTTGTACATTTTCACATACACCTACCCATGAAGGTCTTTGAAAGTGATCTCGTATACTACCACATAGAAAACTCAGAATTGTGGAATCTTTATCTTGTCTAGATCCTACTATTGAGTTCACACATTGTTATTTAACTGACTGATAGGAATATCCATGTAAATGTTACAGTTACTATAAACCCAACCCAGCGAAAGCTGAACTCATCCACGTTCTTCCTCTCAGGCTCCATCACTCCTTCCAGCTCTCCCCTGCACGCCTTACTTCATTCACTTTTCTGGCCAGGTCCTGCAAGTTTACTTCTTTACTATCCATATAAGCCTCTTTCTCACTTAGTCTAAGCTTTCATAATCTAATCTTCTATAAACCTTCCTTTGAATCATTTCTATAGCTGTCCCACCATTCTCCTTGTCCCAGTTTCACCTCTCTTACCCCTCTACAAACATATATCATTAAAAAAAATTATCTTCCTACACTGCTGCCCAAGCAATCTTTATAAACTGCCCAAGTGTGATCGTATCACTGTAGGTATTAAAACAATTCACAGGACCCTTATTACCTAAAGCTAAACCTGAAGCTCCTTATCATAGCACTCAAAACCCCTTCTTGCAAACTCATCTATATTCCCAGACTGACTTATCTCATTTTACCTCACCCCTTCACTCTCTGTACCCCTTCTCTACCATGTATGCATCAACTGGTAGAATTCTCACGCCATATTATTGTTTTTAGTGTCCACTTCTTCTATTAGACTGTGGGCTACTTAAAGACAGAAACTAGGTCTCACATCTGTGTCCTCACCCCCAGGAACCGCCTAGAAATTTAATAAATGTTGGCTTACTGACACACCATTAAGTATCTTAAAAATAAACAGTTATTCTAAACTATTTTTACCATTATTTAATCAAAAAACTTCCTAGGACATGGCGTCCATGTTCATCACAATTTTTCAGCACCTCCCAATTGCTAGTACATATCTCTCTCCCTTCTGAACTGAAGAGGGAGACAGTTACGAACTAAGAATGACTTTACAGAGGAGCTTTTCCCTGGTGGTCCAGTGGCTAAGACCCTGCACTGCCAATGCAGGGGGTCTGGGTTCAATCCCTGGTCAGGGAACTAGATTCTGCACACCACAACTAGAAAAGGACCCTGCATACTATAACTGGAAGATCCCACATGTCCAAATAAACAACTGTTTTTTAAAAAGAAAGAAAGATCACAAAGGTCCTGCTGACTCTTTAAAAAAAGAAAGAAGAAGAATGAATTTCTAATAAGTGGGAAAATGGTTTTGTTTAGCGTGCGTGCATTTTTCAGGTCTCCATCATTTCCACTAGACTTTATTGGCTAAAGGACACATTCACCGGCACACACTGGCGCTCAGGCAAAGCACGCACCTTCCACACAGCGGCAGCCCTCCTGCAGCACCCGCGCGTACATGTCGGCTTTGGACTGAGACAGGAGCTGGTCCCCGGTCAGGTACGTGTTGTGGGAGGACGCGATGAAGTAGTTGCACAGAGGCTGGTCCATGTCCTGGTACACCTCATGGTGCAGCGGGTTAAAGACGTCACAAGCAGGACTGCGCATGAAGCTCGTGAAGCCTTTGGAAGAGAAAGGGGAGTGTTACGGCTTCAAAGGCAGGGCCTCCCTGGTGGGCCAGTGGTTAAGACTGCCTTCCAGGGCAGAGGGTGTGGGTCCAACCCCTGGTTGGGGAATTAAGATCCCACTTGCCTCCAGGCCAAAAAACCAAAATATAAAACAGAAACAATACTGCAACAAATTCAACAAAGGCTTAACAAATGGTCCACATCAAAAAAAAAAAAAAAAAACTCTTCAAAATAAATCAGTAAATAAAGCCTATATACTTACCTGACTCCAACCTGAGTACCAAAGAGATCAAAGTGTGTCCACAGTGCTTATCTTATTTACCTTCAGGACAACCTTTTCAGGGAATACTGAGGCAATAGCGGATTGCCCAGGTTAAGCAGTGTCAAAAACTGCAATGTGACTTTGGGTAGTAGCAGTTTTGAAAAACAGTATTTGAAAACAGTATTTGAAAAACAGTATTGTCTGTGTCATAGTGGAGGTCAAGGTCAGGAATTAGGCATAGCCTAAAGTCAGGGTATGATTATTTGCCTATGAAGCTGGTTTGGGAAGATGCTGCTAATGGCTAGCACATTTGATAAAAGTCATAAAGTGCTGTAAGATTATGTAGAAAATCCTATCAGTTTTTCTACAGTTTTTCAAAAACATAAGTGTCTGGGTAGGAGAGGCATTCATTAATACATCAACAAATATGTAAGGGTCCTACAAGTACTTAAATGATCACTAGGGTAAATCATTTCAGGTCTCAAAAATCCTGTGGTAAAACCACCAGTAGATATCCTGGGAAACTCTGGAGAATTTCTTTATGCTCGTCTTCATGGTTATGGCCATAACTTAGGAAACATGTTTAATTCCATCTCTTAAGGCCCTACACCAAGGAGGTGATTCATTTATTGGTAAAGAAGGGTCCAAATTAGCTTATCTTCTTTCATTGTTTTTAAAATAGCTTTTAATTATATAAACATTAAATCATTTCTCTTCATTTTAATTAGTCTCTGTCCCCGGAAATAAACATACAGTATCAAAACCCCCTTGTCCACACTGAGCTTGTTTGGGGAGTAGGAGGCCAATAATCAAAACTGGTGAGATAAACCATGGCTTCGGATGCTCTTGTGGGCAGTGGGGGTGCTGGTGGTTTTTTTAACTAAGATTATCTCTTCTGCCTAGGACCTGTTCTCTTTTAGGTAGCAGGCTACAGTTCATTTCCCTATATATTTCAAATACATGGAACTTACAAATTTATGCAGCTATATACATACCATTTCATTCATATGTAAAAACCGAGGAGCTAGATTCTGAGTATAGAACTGTGGACAAATTACTTAATTTCTTTAAGCCTCACTTTCTTCAACTATAAAATGAGATAGTTATTAACAAAATTTTCAGTTCCTACAACCTCTCTACCACTACCAACTTAGTAAAACAAGTTAGTTGCCAACATTTTAAAAGAAACATGTTTATTTATTTTAAGACCAAATTCTCCTTCCTTAGGTTGAAACTATTTCTAAAAATTAGGTATTTAAGAAAAGTCAAAATATTTCTTGGCATATATCATACATAGTGGCATCAAGCTGACTTGCTCAGAGTGGAAAATGCTGTTGTCACGGCAAAAGTAAAAGAAACACCAAAATCATGACGTTTGATTTGTAGGAAATTATGTGTGTGTTGTGGATTTTGTTTGAATCATCTGTAATTGCAAGGATATCTCCCGATATCCTTTCCTAAATATTTTGCTAGAAGGTAACTTAACAATACTGAATGGAGAAACGAGAAATTAAGAATATTAATTATTTTACCTTCTATGCCAAGGACATTTTTCGCCTTATTTTCTTCAGAAACTTCAAATTTCCTTATGATGTCAATACAATAGTCTGTTGTCACATTTGTCATCTAAACAAAACAGAACAATAGTAGAGTACCTGCAATTTCTTGAGATATTTTCCTCCATGCTAAAAAGGCATATGGATTTTTAAAGTATTCTTGATACAATGCAAAGTGGTGAAATGAGCAGTGTTTGAGGTTACTTGTGTCATAACTACATAATCTTTGGAAAATGATTATGAACTCAGTATTCCTCTGCATCTTTCAGATTAAATCAGTGAAAATAGTTCTTCAACTATTAGACCAATGTTCTCCATGAAGCAATAAGATTAATAAAACCAAGTCAATAATCAGTGCAAATGCATGACTGAAAATCCACTCACTGTAAGCTAGTAGCTAGCAAAAGTAATGCCTTCCATACAAACACTGAAGTTGGCTAATCATGAGTTGTATGTAAAAAGAAAATGACTCCCTACCAAAGCATAATGTTCTAGGTAAATCCACCTGTGTGTATATATCTACAGATCCTTCCACCAATTCATGGGAGCAATCTGCCATAGTGATTCAAGAACATAAAGGTTAGCAAAAGAAAATAAAAAGGTAGGTGAGAACTCTGGAATGAGAGTGCTTATATTCAAATCAACTGCCTCATATTAACATATAACATGTGCTCTTAATATTCAAATAAACTGCCTTACTTAAGAACACATGTAACAGTGTGTTCTTATGCAAGTCACTCCCCTTCTCTGTGGCTACCTTATAAGGTAGCTGTGAGGATTCAATAGATTAACAATTCTAAGAAAAATGTATGGTACCCAAAAAAGCTGTATATGCTAATAGTACTGAATTAGTCTGAAGTTTGCTCCCTGATAGCTCAGCTGGTAAGGAATCCGCCTGCAATGCAGGAGACCCCGGTTTGATTCCTGGGTCAGGAAGGTCCCCTAGAGAAGGGATAGGCTACCCACTGCAGTATTCTTGGGCTTCCCTTGTGGCTCAGCTGGTAAAGAATCCACCTGCAGTGTGGGAGACCTGGGTTCGATTCCTGGGTCGGGAAGGTCCCCTTGAGAAGGGAAAGGCTACCCACTCCAGTATTCTGATCTGGAGAATTCCACAGACTGTATAGAACATGGGGTTGCACAGAGTCAGACATGACTGAGCACCTTTTACTTTGCTGCAAGGACATTACAAGCTTAGTGTGTTACTAGGAAAAGCGAGGAGAAGCCAATGGCAGCCCACTCCAGTACTCTTGCCTGGGAAATCCCATGGACGGAGGAGCCTGGTGGGCTGCAGTCCATGGGATCACAGAGTAGGACACGACTGAAGCGACTTAGCAGCAGCAGCAGGAAAAGCAAACTCTGAGAATAATCTCTTTAATACTAACAAAGGATGTGATATTTTTATCAAAAATTCATTCAGTCCCACAATTGAACAACAATATTTAAATATACTAATGAATAACAGAAGATAAGTTGGGAGCCATTATTTTATATTTCTATGATATTCTCAAAAATCCCATTACCTCTTAGGTTCAATACTTATGTTCTAATGAACTCTAATTCAAACCATCTATTTAATATCATTTAAATTTTTTGCAGGGGAAAAATAAGCTCTACAGTGCAACCATTTTTGCATGTTTGAAAGAGCACAGAATGCTTTGTTCCCCTAAGGCTAGCTGCATTCTTTGTATAAATTTTACAGTCCTTACTGCATGTAGAGGACTCCTTAGCAGACATCACCCCAAAATACATAAATACATGGTATCCTGCTACCTGTGAATAACATGACTGAGCCAGTCTGGCTTTTGACTAGCTCAGTGATTCACCTGCTATAAGCTAGAGATTTATCACATGCAGTTTAAAAGATAAATAATTTCTCACAAAATAGAAAGAAATTGATTAAAAAAATTATATGTTCCATTGGAAGACTGAGTTTACATTGCAATTATTTGGTTTATGAGACCATTTGTTCACAGACATCGGGGCCTTGCACTAGCCTCAGATAGTCTACCAGGAGACTGTAAGATCTAAAAACAAAATTCAAACAAACAACAAGAATAAAAAAATCCTGGCATCCTAGGATGGAGCTAATTGCCCATGAGAACACATTACTAGCTCAAAACACAAAGAATGTGCTAACGAAAATCACCGTATTTGAAAAGTATTCATTAAATTAGTGAAAATATCAGTAGGCATTCTAGAAAGTTCACAATTTTCTGAGCACCATATAAAAATTAATGAGAGCTAATCGAAAATACAAGTATTAAGGATTAACTCATTGAAATACAGTAAAACCTCATAACAATGAGAATGGAAATGTAAGCAAATCAGTTCCCATCCCCTCTCCAGCCTTGCTTTCATTTAATTAACCTCCCAAGAGCAAACTCCTGCATTTAACACAATTGAGTTTTTCAGACCGCACTTGGAAAGTTATATTGGGATTTTACTGTGTGAATGAAGGTTCAACATACGTTAATATTCGTTAGTGTCCTTGTCCCCCTTGTTTTGAGTTCTATTTGACATGACTGATAAGACGAAATAGGAACATTTTCTCCATCTTTCCCACGGAGTTGACTTGAAAGTCTTGTTTGCTATCAATATCTGAGCCCCTCACTGTCTCTTAACACCGACAATTGTTTATTCTATGTACGGCAGGTGGTGCGAAAAAGAACTTGAGGAAAACTTGATAACATGTTCATAATGTAATCAATGCTGTGCAGTTTATTAAAAGTTCTTACATCCATAATCTTTATCGTTCTTGTAAACTTAGTATTTTTATCTTCATCTTGTAAGTAGGAAAATGGACACAAAGAATGGTTATCTATCACAATCAATCATACAATCATTAAAAGGCAGAACAAAGGTTCAAATTTCAACTTTCTGAATTCATTTCTGAAAAAGTCCAAAGCTTTTTCTTTTATGTTATATTTGTTGTCTGGGTATTTTTCTTTATTTCTACTGAGAAACTGAAATACTTTCAAAAGTTTTTTTTTTTTTTTTAGTATAGCTGAAATTCCTGGATTTTAACTTAACTTTTGAAATTTTTGTAACTTTCAAATCCATTCACCTGACTTCTTTGATGATTCCAGATCGGAATGTTTCCCCAAACACAAAATCATAGCATAATTTGCAAAGAATTTCAACATGGCTAAACTCTCTTCCCTTTATTTTTACCAAAGTAACATATTCATATTTAAGCCAGTCAAAACTAAGATGTTTATGACTAAAAGCAAAGTTTCCCCTCTATATCTAGAGCCATTATCCAGAGGTAATAATGCCAACATCTCTAGATAGTTCTCGTGGAATAAGTCTTTATCTTCCTAATTATTATGTATATGATGCTCTTTCCTATTTCATACACTTTAAACATTATATCTTTTTACTGTTTAAAAAAAAGACAGCTCTTTGGGGCCAGTAAAACTTTCTCCCTCTATCCATCCTCCTAGTAGAGTTATATCTCAATTTTTATTAAACTGTTAATATATTAAGTCTCCAGAGTATGCAAATGTTAACATTGAGTCTGTTGTATAATCTAGTTGCGTTTCTGTTCCTATAGAATTTTTTTCTGATTTAATTGCTGAAATTTCCATCTGTTTAATTTGCAATGTTCCTATCACAAATTTTTCCCAGTGACTCTAATGGTATCTCAGTATTATTTTCCACATCAAGGCAACAGGTAATCCATGAGTTTCATTTTCTCCTCTATAAAGGTCCTCCTTCTTCCAGGCTGGGTGAGTTCTAGAACTTCACTCAGCTTTTTGTCCTAACTTCATTATGTCATTCTTATCAAAGAGCACTTGAGAAATAAATTATTTCTTGTACATATTTTTGTGTGTTATCTGTTTTTTTTTATTCTATGCACACATTTGGTTGACAAATTAACCAGGAAGAAAATTCTAGGTCAGAAATCATTGCTTAATGTTTTTTTGGCTTCCAGAATTGATGTTGAGAAGTTCTTTCTACAGGACCTATTTTTGTTAACTTGGTAAGGGATTTTTCCCCCCCTTTATGTAAGCTTTTAGGGGTTCACTTTAACCTTAGCATTGCAAAATTTCACCGTCTCTATGTGGATCTTTCTATATTCACTGTACTAGGCACTCAGTGGACGTCAGCAGTTTAGACACCCCTATCTTTTGGTGCTAATCATCTTTTTATTACTTGTTTGATAAACATCCTCCCTTCTATATCATCTTTTCCTGGAACTCCTATCATTCAGATAGCAGACCTTCAGGATTAATCTAATAATTTTCTTCTCATTTATCTATTTCTTTGCTGTTTGTTCTCCTTTTGGGGAAATTTTCTCAACTTTATCTAAGACAACTAACAAATTTCGTTCCCTGCTCGTCTCTTCCTCTGAGTCTTCTTTTCTCATAGCATCTTGCTCTTTCTGTAAATATCTTTAGGGGGGAATTTTGCCCTTGAGTTTATTTCCTAGAGCTGGAGACACGGAGGGAGAATCCATTCTGTTTCTCTCCCTTGTTTCTGGTGCTGCTGGCAAACCCTGGCTTGAGGCTTCATAACTGCAGTCTCTGCTTCCATCTTCACATAGCCACCTTCTTCTCTGTGTGTGTCTCTGTCTTCTTTCTGTTCATAAGGACACTCATCACTGGATTTATTGTACACACGAAATTTAGGATAATTTCACCTCAACACCCTTTAGTACATCTGCAAAGACCCTACTTTCAAATAAGGTCACATTTACAGATACAGGGAGTTAGGACTTGGACATATCTTTTCAAGCTACTATTTAACCTACCAAAGTTTATAATATTCCTCTAAGGAAATTTTTCCAGTGTCCTGCTTGGAAGGGATAAACCCAAGATCTGAACATTGGAAGAGGGCTGTGGGTCTCACACTTCAGCTCACAAATGTTCACTTAATCTTTGTACTCATTATCCATTTCCAAAACTTAAGAGACTTAAAACAACCACTACTAACTTGTTCACAACTATGTAGGATGGTGAGTGGGACTGGGTCCAGCCACACAATTATTCTGTTTTCACCTGGGGGCTTCTAGGTAAAAAGAGGCAGCTAGTCACATGACTACAGTCATATAGTCCAAAATGGCTTCACCGACACGACTGTGGTTGCTGTTGGCTGGGCCTCTTTATGTGGTCTCTCCTCGGAGAAAGTACCCAGCTTCCTCACAAGACAGTCTCACAGCCCCACCAGGGCACGAAGGGAACTGCCAGGACTCCCTGAAACCTACCTTCCTTGTACATCAATTCTGCCACAATCCACTAGTCAAACCAAGTCACGAAGTCAGCCCAGGTTCAAGGGGCAGAAAAATAGACTCCACTTCTTGAGAGGAGGAGAAGCAAAGTCATGTTGTAAAGCAACACACATACAGCGGCCTGGGAGCTACTGCAGCCATCTTTAAAAACCAGCTGACACATCAGGCTGTGGTTCTTCCAGTGGTCATGCATGGATGTGAGAGCCGGACTGTGAAGAAAGCTGAGCGCCGAAGAATTGATGCTTTTGAACTGTGGTGTTGGAGGAGACTCTTGATGTCCCTTGGACTGCAAGGAGATCCAACCAGTCCATCCTAAAGGAGATCAGTCCTGGGTGTTCATTGGAAGGACTGATGCTGAAGCTGAAACTCCAATACTTTGGCCACCTGATGCGAAGAGCTGACTCCTTGGAAAAGACCCTGATGCTGGGAGGGATTGGGGGCAGGAGGAGAAGGGGACGACAGAGGATGAGATGGCTGGATGGCATCACTGACTTGATGGACATGGGTCTGGGTAAGCTCTGACAGTTGGTGATGGACAGGGAGGCCTGGCGTGCTGCGGTTCATGGGGTCGCAAAGAGTCGGACACAACTGAGCGACTGAACTGAACTGACACATCTCCTACGTTTCAGTGCCCTCACTCAGGTGTGCCTGGTATGACTTAGTCCAGAGTCTTCCGGTACATCCTCCTCCAGTTCTTATTTTCAGTTTCACACCAGGGTGCAGAAGGGACAGCTGCCCTTCTACCACAGGGAGGGGAGAGGATTTGGAGCCCGAGCAGCATCTGGATCAGACTTCCAACCAACGCTTGTGCTTTCAACCCCTGCTCCTCTCCTGCTTTCAGAGGATTGTGTGAATTTCATTCTTGAGCTTCTTGGGTTCTTCCAGGCAAATGAACCTGTTTTGTGGTTTCTTGTTCAGTGGGCTTGGGTTTCAGTGCTCTGAGGTCTACCTTTAGATCAGACAAGTTTCAAGATTTTGCTGTTTCTGTATCCTCTCCTATTCTCTTTGTCCTTGCGGTTTTATAGCGAGCAGGGGTCTTTTTACTATATATTTGGGCAATTTCAGGAGGGAGCAGGGAAACATCTCTAGGTGAATGGTCATTCAGTTTCCAACTGAAAAAGACAACCACGATAACTGTTTATCTCCCCAAAATGGCTACTCTAACTCATCCTAAAATTAAGGTACAAATTTCAAAGCATTTAAACACAAAGCTATTTCATAGAAAATGTCTTTTGGGAACTGTATTCAAGAGAACAAATATTACAAGACACAATTACTCTGAACAGTCTCTCAACTGCTTTAATTGCAAATGATTAAGAAAAATGAAACAGATTTGGGAAAGGCTCTTAATGGAGTGCTTTTTACGATGAGGAGAATGCTTTGGAAATAAAAAATGAAGGAGCACTAACACCAGAGAGGGATAGTTCTCGCCGAGAAAAATTATAATTATTTCCCACAAGGGAGGTGATATGAGAATGACCATGACGCTCACCAAACCAGTCTGGATTCAGTAAAGGGTAATGAAGGCAGAGGGCAAAAATGACACTTATATAATTGGATCAAAAGAATCAAGGGTATATTTCAACAGAAAAAACAAAAAAGCAGAATGAGCAACTGTTAGAACCATCACAAAGGGATAATATATAGGTCTGTGTCATACAAAGTTCAATAAGAAGAGGGTCTTCTAGCATGCAATCACAAAAGTTCTGAAAATTCCCCTGGAATTAACCAACCACATGCATATTTCAGATAAAAAGCCACGCATAAAGAGAAATCTGCTTTTGACTCATCTATGGCACTGCCTTTGCTCTTGGTTAAGAGCTAGAAGCATTTGCAAACTATAAAGATGCTTCAATATCCCTGCCTTCTCTTCCTCACTCTTCAATACATAAGAGACAAAAGGACTTTAAAAAGGTAGAGGCTTGCTAATAAGAAAGGCTGTCAAGGAGGGTGGAGGGAATGAAATCAGATTCTTACTCCTAAACCAAAACTCTGAAAAGAATCAAACACAAAATACATTCAGCCCCAGGGAAGGAATGGAGATGCAGATATGGAGAGTGGACTTGTGGACACTGCGGCAGGGAGAGAGTGGAATGAATGAAGAGGGTAGCATCAGTTATACACGATCAGGTATAAGATGGATGGCTGGGCCCTTTCTTCTCTGCTAGAACTATCCCTTTCTGGGAGGTTCCTGAGTAGCACAGGGAGAGTGCAGTCTGCTGCTCTGTGATGACCTGGAGGGATGGGACGGGGGTAGTGGGAGAGTCTAGGGAGGGAGGGGATGTATTTATAATTCTGGCTGATCTGCACTGCTGAATGGCAGACACCAACACAACACTGTAGAACTTAAAATATATATATATATATATGCATATATATATATATTTACATTTAAAAAAACCAGAAAAACTGGAAAAGGGTCTCAACCAACCCTTGTACTCTAGAACCACAGACTAATAGACGTGTGTGATATTGATCTATGGATGCAAGGAAGTGATGGAAGGAAAATCCAGCCAACTGGCTTCTTTCCTAACTGGCACTTCTTCGTGGATATAAAAGACAGTGAGAATTTCTCTGAGCATATCGTATTTTAAGGATGAAAGTCCTAATCAAATAGCAATTGGACTTGTCAAAGTCATCAATTCAATTTTCAAAGTGCTTCTGTGAAATAAACATGTCTGTCCTACAGGCCAATATTTGAATTCCCATAATCCTGGACAGCATATGTGGCCAGCAGTGATATTTCATTTCACAACTGAGTAAATCTGTAAAATTTGAATACGCTGGTGTCTACACCAATCTGATGCCATCAGAAATGAATGAATTACTGCCATATGGACCATCAAATTGCCTCAGATCTGTTACACTGTGAAAATCCCATTTCAAAACTCAAAACCCTACAAAACTCTTGACTAATGACTCTCCTGCTGCACACTTAGATTATGTCCAATTTTTCTCTATGGTAAAAAATGCTGAAATGCACAACTTGATAACTTTTTTCTATGCACAACTATTTCCTTAGAATGAATTATTAGAAGTAAAATGGATTGGTCAAAGTTTTATGTATTATGTAAAAATTGATAAATAATAAAACTACCCTATAGAAAGATTGTATCATTTCACAACTTCACCAGAAATATATGTATACCATGTTTCATACTATATTTTAACCTTTATTAATTTGATGCTGAAAAATGGTCTCTTGGTTTCACTTCATATTTTTTAGTTACTAGTGAAGGATGAACATATTTAATGTTATTGACATAAAATTTTTTATGTTTTGCACATTTTTCTACTGAGTATTCATTTCTCCCCCTGATAGTCTGTAGAGCACTTTCTACACTAGGGAAATTCACTATTTCTCTCTTTCATATATTCTATTTTCCTAGTTTGAACCTGACATTCATTTTATGATGTTTGATATATTGGACCACATATTAAAGTTTCAGGACACTAATATTTTCTTTATGGTTTATGCCTCTTGATACATGATAATTTTTAAAAATTTATTTTGTGTAAAATTCACATGTAACTTCAAGCTAGTTTAAAAATTAAACTGGAAATGGGTAATCATCTGCCAGGAGCAGAAGTCACAGAACAGTGGCTTCTATTTTGCCCAACTAAAATTTACTGGTTGGATGTCAATATGACAAAAGGAGGCAAAAAACACATGCTCCTTAGCAAGTGACATTCACTACTGCTATTCAGATAGACTGGGTAAATTCTGCAAGGACAAATGAATTTGAAGTTAGTATCTTTAAACCTTTTAATTTTTCACACTGTTGTGCTTCCAAGTGTCTCTGTCAAAGGGCTTTCACATTCATCACCCCTATCAATTTTCAATCTGACACTGTGAGATAAGAAAGGTAGGTATTAACTCCCCTTTTTACAGATTAGGAAACCAAGGTTCAGAAACAATATTGATTGGCCTGCGCAAGATTCTCCAACCAATAAAGCTTACTGAAACTAACAACACTGTAAAGCAATTATCCTCGAAGTAAAAAAAAAAAACTTGCCAGGTGTGAAATGCAGAAATTCTAGACTCCTGGTCTAATGGTCTTTCCACTACACTAGGAAGAGTTCTTCTGATGAGAAAGCGGGAGAAGTTGTAATTGCAAGAAACAGGGTAAAAGAGATTTAGCAAGGCATATTCTCTGGGGGGCGGTGGGGGGGTGCAGAATTCTTCTATTACCCCATTCCCATTTTCTACTTGTCTTAGAGCTAACTTTGTTAATGGAGAATCTCAGCCTTTGCCAAATTATCAAACTAATTTAATAACTGACCGTGATAAAACATTTTGCTGATACTATCTGTCTTAATCCTTCGGAAAGCAACAAGGAAATGTATAAATCTGTTAAGCCTAAAATGTATGTGATGGTGGTAATGGAACAAAGCAAAATATTACCAGGTCTAGTGTCTTTTTTCTGACACCACCGAATCTCTGATTCTCTGACACCAACTGGGTTCCAAAGATGCAATTCAGTTCTGACACGGACCACCTGGAGTTAGCATTGGACCTCACAAGACTCAGGCCCACAGGCTGCCCCTATTTCAGATGCCAGCCACAAATGAGGTGCTTAGGCTACCCCAGTTCTACCTGACCTATTAACAAATCTGGGAGTTCTGTCAAGGAATAATCAGAATAGGAAGTGAGTTAAAACTAAAAACAGATTTTAATCAGTTAACTACTGCAAAAGGGGAAAAGAAAACTCAGTATAGAACTGATTCAATTTTGAATACAAGTAGGGATTTACAGTCCATGGAACTCTCCAGGCCAGAATTCGGGAGTGGGTGGCCTTTCCCTTCTCCAGGGGATCTTCCCAATCCAGGGATCGAACCCAGGTCTCCTGCACTGCAGGCGGATTCTTTACCACCTGAGCCACAACGAAAGTTTCTGAAATGCAGTACTTGGATGCAATCTCAAAAAAGACAGAATGATCTCTGTTCATTTCCAGGGCAAACCATTCAATATCACGGTAATCCAAGCCGATGCCCCAACCAGTAACGCTGAAGAAACTGAAGTTGAATGGTTCTTTGAAGACCTACAAGATCTTTTAGAACTAATACCCAAAAAAGATGTCCTTTTCATTATAGGGGACTGGAATGCAAAAGTAGGAAGTCAAGAAACACCTGGAGTAAGAGGAAAATTTGGCCTTGGAGTACAGAATGAAGCAGGGCAAAGGCTAATAGAGTTTTGCCAAGAGAACGCACTGGTCATAGCAAACACCCTCTTCCAACAACACAAGACAAGACTCTACACATGGACATCACCAGATGGTCAACACCGAAATCAGATTGATTATATTCTTTGCAGCCAAAGATGGAGAAGCTCTATACAGTCAGCAAAAACAAGACCAGGAGCTGACTGTGGCTCAGATCATGAACTCCTTATTGCCAAATTCAGACTTAAACTGAAGAAAGTAGGGAAAACCACTAGACCATTCAGGTATGACCTAAATCAAATCCCTTATGATTATACAGTGGAAGTGAGAAATAGATTTAAGGGACTAGATCTGATAGACAGAGTGCCTGATGAACTATGGACAGAGGTTTGTGACACTGTACAGGAGACAGAGATCAAGACCATCCCCATGGAAAAGAAATGCAAAAAAGCAAAATGACTGTCTGAGGAGGCCTTATAAATAGCTGTGAAAAGAAGAGAAACAAAAAGCAAAGGAGAAAAGGAAAGATATTCCCATTTGAATGCAGAGTTCCAAAGAATAGTCAGGAGAGATAAGAAAGCCTTCCTCAGTGATCAGTGCAAAGAAACAGAGGAAAACAACAGAATGGGAAAGACTAGAGATCTCTTCAAGAAAATTAGAGATACCAAGGGAACATTCCATGCAAAGATGGGTTCGACAAAGGACAGAAATGGTATGGACCTAACAGCAGCAGAAGATATTAAGAAGAGGTGGCAAGAATACACAGAAGAGCTGTACAAAAAAGATCTTCACGACCCAGATAATCAAGATGGTGTGATCACTCACCTAGAGCCAGACATCTGGAATGTGAAGTCAAGTGGGCCTTAGAAAGCATCACTACGGACAAAGCTAGTGGAGGTGATGGAATTCCAGTTGAGCTATTTCAAATCCTGAAAGATGATGCTATGAAGGTGCTGCACTCAATATGCCAGCAAATTTGGAAACCTCAGCAGTGGCCACAGGACTGGAAAAGCTCAGTTTTCATTCCAGTCCCTAAGAAAGGCAATACCAAAGAATGCTCAAACTACCACACAATTGAACTCATCTCACACGCTAGCAAAGTAATGCTCAAAATTCTCCAAGCCAGGCTTTAGCAGTACGTGAACTGTGAACTTCCAGATGTTCAGGCTGGTTTTAGAAAAGGCAGAGGAACCAGAGATCAAACTGCCAACATCCGCTGGATCATCAAAAAAGCAAGAGAGTTTCAGAAAAACATCTACTTCTGCTTTATTGACTATGCCAAAGCCTTTGACTGTGTGGATCACAACAAACTGTGGAAAATTCTTCAAGAGATGGGAATACCAGACCACCTGACCTGCCTCTTGAGAAATCTATATGCAGGTCAGGAAGCAACAGTTAGAACTGGACATGGACAAACAGACTGCTTCCAAATAGGAAAAGGAGCATGTCAAGGCTGTATATTGTCACCCTGCTTATTTAACTTACCATGCAGAGTACATCATGAGAAACGCTGGGCTGGAAGAAGCACAAACTGGAATCAAGATGGCTGACAGAAATATCAGTAAACTCACATATGCAGATGACACCACCCTTATGACAGAAAGTGAAGAGGAACTAAAGAGCCTCTTGATGAAAGTGAAAGAGGAGAGTGGAAAAGCTGGCTTAAAGCTCAACATTCAGAAAACTAAGATCATGGCATCTCGTCGTATCACTTCATGGCAAATAGATGGGGAGACAGTGGAAACAGTGGCTGATTTTATTTTCTTGGGCTCCAAAATTACTGCAGATGGTGATTGCAGCCATGAAATAAAAAGACGCTTACTCTTTGGGATAAAAGTTATGACCAACCTAGAGAGCATGTCAAAAAGCAGAGACATTACTTTGTCAACAAAGTCCATCTAGTCAAGGCTATGGTTTTTCCAGTGGTCATGTATGGATGTGAGAGTTGGACTGTGAAGAAAGCTGAGCACCGAAGAATTGATGCTTTTGAACTGTGGTGTTGGAGAAGACTCTTGAGAGTCCCTTGGACTGCAAGGAGATCCAACCAGTCCATCCTAAAGGAGATCAGTAGTCCTGGGTGTTCATTGGAAGGACTGATGCTGAGGCTGAAACTCCAATACTTTGGCCACCTCATGTGAAGAGTTGACTCATTTGAAAAGACCCTGATGCTGGGAGGAATTGAGGGCAGGAGGAGAAGGGGACGACAGAGAATGAAATGGTTGGATGGCATCACTGACTCGATGGACGTGAGTTTGGGTAAACTCTGGGAGTTGGTGATGGACAGGGAGGCCTGGCATGCTGTGACTCATGGGGTCACAAAGAGTTTGACATGACTGAGTGCCTGAACTGAACTGAACTTAGGTATTTACAGCCAAGGAGCAAGGTAGGGATCAGTGGAAGAAACACCAGGCAGAAGTGGGGATTTGGGCTAACCCAACCTAATAGGATTCTTCCTGAAACAAAGGCCAAGGTTATCAAATATCACCCGGGGAATAGTAGTAGATGAGGAATTTTATCAGACATTGAAGGTGACTAGATGTCAAGGATAAAGATTCTAGTTAAACCGACTTAGAATTATTGCTACAACTGGATTCTTAAGGGCAAGGCCAAAGGATGAAACACAGTAGAAAAAATGGCTCCAAAGAGCCTGCCTAGAGTTTGTTTAGTTAAGGAGAAAGTCCTTGTCAGTTCCAGTGACTCAGTTTCTAAGATTTATGAGAATGACTTACAGAACTCAGAAAGGTGCTTTAGTTACTATTACCAGTTTATTATAAAGTATACAACTCAGAAACAGCCACATGGAAGAGATGTATAGGGCAAGGTGTGAGGGAAGATATTTACCAATGAAGTACTATTTTGCTAGTTAAGAATTATGTCATAAGGCAGATGAATGGATAAAGAACTTGTGGTACATATATACAGTGGAATATTACTTGGCCATAAACAGAATAAATTTGAGTCAGTTGTAGGTGAATGAATCTAGAGCCTATTATTCAGAGTGAAGGAAATAAAAGAAAAACAAATATCGTGTATTAAAGAATATATATGGAATCGAGAAAAAAAATGGTACTGAAGAACCTATTTGCAGGGCAAGGATAGAGACGGGGACGTAAAGAATAGACCTGTGGACCCAGTGGGGAGAGGAGAGGGTGTGATCATTGAGAGAGTGGCACTGAAACACGTACGTTACCATATGTAAAACAGATAGCTAATGGGAAGTTGCCATATAACACAGGGAGCTCAACTGGTGTTCTGTGACAACCGAGATGGGCTGGGGTGGGAGGGGGTTCACACGGGAGGAGACATGCGTATCCTTAGGGCTGACTCACACTGTTGTATGGCAGAAACCAAGACAACAGTGTGAAGCAATTATCTTCCAACTAAAAAAATAAAGAAAAGAATTACATCATAGGAGACTTCTCTGGTGGTCCAGGGGCTCAGATGCCATGCTCCCAATGCCCTGGGGAGCCCAGGTTTGATCCCCAGTCAGGGAACTAGATCCCACATGCTGCAACTAAGTCCTAGTATAGCCAGATAAACAATTTTTAAAAAGAATTATATCATCGTTAATAAATACCTAGCTATATTACTAACATAAAGGAAATATTACTATAGTACCTAAAGGGAAACACATGAGACAGTAGTCACTACTCTGTGGGAAAATATGCATATTTAAGGTTGAAAATTATGTATGTGTTCAATTTACTAATTCAATTTCTCTAAAGCTGCCAGGAACACATTTTTAAAACCTCATAGATAAGATTTTTTTGGAATTGTGATATTTACCCCTCTAACTTAAATTTAAATATACCTACACTCAGCCCCAAGAGAAAGCCATGTATCTTTCACAAGTATTTTTAAGTAAACATCCAGTTCAACAGTCTAATGATACCTTTTGTTCCACCTTCAAAAACTGGGCCAGTTCTTCTACAGTTAGATGATCTTTCTTGTCACTGTAGCTCAAAAGCAACAGATAGAGGTCCCGTCTCAAAGACATCATTTTGTAAAACACACAGAATTCTTCAAAAGTCAGAGTTCCCTGATTCTCATCTGTATCAGCTTCCTGAAAGAGGCACAGAAAAAATAAAGCAGTAAGAGTTTGAAATAGGAAATTTAGGAGCGGGAAATAATATTTACAATAAAAAGCTAATATCCATTTTGCAAATGGTAAACATGATTTTCAAGAATACATGGATCAATTTAAAAATTGACTATACATTAGACCACAATAATGTTTCAAATTATAAAGAATCAACTTTATAAAAACTAATTTCTCTGACCACAGTAAATTTATAAAGCAACAAAGAAAACTTAAAAAACTTTGTCTGGAAACAACCCATTTCTGAATAGGAAATTAAACAGAAGCAAACACATGTACCACATATTAAAACTTGTGTGATGACATTAAAGCAGTAGTTAGAGGGGAACTTGAAGTTTTCAGCTTATTAGAAGGCAAGGTACATTAAAATCAGATGAGGTAACAATTCAACTCCAAAAGCTATTAAAAAGTTAAGCTAAGGAAAATAGAAGGAAATAAATTATAAACAAAAGAAGAAAGCTAAGTGAAACAGAAAATGAGAAGATACAACATCAAAGGTGAGCAATTAAGCCAAAAGCTGGTCTTTTGACAAAGCTAATGAAAGAAATCTTGGAGAAGATTAATCATAAGCAAAAGAGAAAATACATTCAATATATGATGAAAATACTAGTCTCTGATCAGCTTCTAAACTGTGATTCAATCAAATGTAATTTTTACCTATAAAAGAATCTCTTAATTCTACATAGATAGCTTATTGCTCTTATAGCCAGCAGCATCATTGGTTCCTCCCTGCCTGAAAAATCCATTTGCACTTATCTCTAGTTGAAATTATTTGCTCCTAGTAATTATTGAGCAAGGATCTTTTACCACATACCTGCCTGCTGACTGGCTGAATTTGTCATAAAACCATAAAACTGCTGGGAGCATATAATAAATAACCAATCCATTTACATGATCTCTATTTTAAGTGAACACAGTTGTAAAACCAAACAAAAACTGACAGGGGATGAATGCCATTTTGAAATATGTAGATTTTGTGACATATAGTCAGCTGGTATGTGGTTTTAAACATAGCTTTGAAAGTCAAAGTGTGTATAAAAATATATCTCTTTAAACTCTGCTAACTTTGTGTCAACTATAAACAAACATTGAGACCCATATTTACATCACACAGAGTTTCTTTTTGAGGCTGATTGCTGTTTCCTTCTGTCATTTTAAAAGCAGTGATAGACTGATCTACAGAATACCAACAATTTTGGTGTTTGACGCTCTTGGCTTGTAGTCTTTGCATCCTAAGAAAGTAGGTCTAATGTTCATATTTCTGTAGTTTTTTTCAAAATATATAACCCTGGATAGAGAGATGATACATTTTTCAAGATTTCCTTGAAAATGCCTAAACCATTAAGAACAGTACCACTCTGAGGTTTTAAGCAATAGCCTCAAAGACTTAAAAAGAAGCTATCCATACCCTAACAGATTACTTTTTAAAAATCAGTTGAATCTTGCACTGCAACAAGAAGGCAAAGAAAATTCCAGGAAGGATTTAATGTGTTTACCAGTAATTCAGTAAAACAAAAGAAAGAAAAAAAGAAAAGAGTATGCTCCTTAAAATAATACTAAGATCCTTGTTCCCACTACTTGTTTCCATTACTCAGATCTCTGAGCTACATGCAAAATCCATGGTAGAAATAATCTACATTTATACTAGAAACTCAGCTACTTCTCCAGTCACTCCTTGCTTAAGAAGTCTTTCAATCTTTAAATTCAAAGTCACAAAAAGAGACCTTAATGCTTTCTTAAAACATCTCCAAAGTACAAGGGAATCTTCCTACACTGTAGGTGGGAATGTAAATAGGTGCAGCTGCTATGGAGAGCAGTATTCAAGGTTCCTTAAAAAATTAAAAATTGAGCTACCACATGACTTTGCAATCCCCCTCCTGGGCATATATCCAGAGAAAAACATGATCCAAAAGGATACATGCACCCCAATGTTCATTGCAGCACTGTTTAAAATAGCTAAGACATGGAAGCAACCTGAATATCCATCAACAGAGGACTGAGTAAAGAAGATGTGGTACATATAAACAATGGAATATTACTCGGCCATTAAAAAGAATGAAATAATGCCATTTGCAGTAGCATGGCATATAGAGAGTCTCATATTGAGTGAAGTCAGACAGAGAAGGAAAAATATCATACAATGCCCTTTATATGTGGAATCTAAAAAGAAATGATACAAATGAACTTACAAAACAAAGAGAATCACAGATTTAGAAAATGAACTTACGGTTGCTGGGGGGAAGGGGTTGTTAGGGACTTTGGAAAAGTCATGTACACACTGCTATATTTGTAATGGATAACAAACAAGAACCTACTTCATAGCACATGGAACTCTGGTCAATATTACATGCTGCTTGGAAGGGAGGAGGGTTTGGGGAAAAGTGGATATATGTATATGTATGGCTGAGCCCCTTCACTCTTCACCTGAAACTGCCACAATATTGTTAATTGGCTATACCCCAATACAAAAAATAAGAATTTTAAAGTTGGGGGAAAAACAACTTCTCCAAAGTATTAACTTTGAACTCACAAGACTTTTGACATAAACATTTCGTGGTTTATCCTCAAAATACTTGTGCATTAGAGACAAAAGGTAACTGAAGAGGATTAAAACTACAGAAGGAAAAATAGGTCAAAATTTTATGTTACTTCTCTTACTTCCAAAAAGTACTCCCCAGATCATTATTTTTGCAGGTATAGACATTGCCCCTCTCTAAAAGTGTGCTCTCTCTGATTTAATCAGGGCTCTCTCTCCAGTACTTACTGATGAGCATCTATGAAAAGGAACAGACGGGAGATGGGGCTCACAATAGGACAAAAGTTAAGTGTCACAGGGAGTGCCAGGAACATGGCGAACCTTTCCATGTAGTTTACAGACAGTTTACTCTGTGACAACTCAGTTCGCCTCCAAAGTCCCTCTCTCCATCTCTAGTTCCTTTTATAGTGCGTCTCATTCCTTTCTTTTCTTTCCTTTCTCTTCAGCGCAGTGGGACCAAGTTCCCACAGCGCAAACTATCTCCAGCTTCCAAGGACAGGACCACAGGATGTGACAGTGTAAGAAAGAGGTCACGGATCAAAGCCAGCCTCCATCTTCCATTCACTGTTGCACCTCACCCCTCATGCTGTTTCCGCCCTTGCCACCTCTGATAACATGAGGTCAGAAAACAAAGGGGGCAAAACGCATTAACCATAAAACACAACCCTCTGACTTAATTTTACACATAAAAAATATGAACTACCTACTCACTTAGCAAATTACTACAACACATGGATTATGTCTATGACTTATTTTCAAATAAAAGCCTTTCCAAAATTAATGTTCTAGTAATCACTAATAATTGAACACTGTCTTTGCACCAATCTTAACTTAATAGAACTCACTTCAGCATCTTAGACAGAAGGCTGAGTACAATCCCTGGGGGACACAGGATAAATTTGGGTCTAAGAATTTTCCTCCAGGACTTTCAAGCGGGGAAAGAACATCTCATCTAATACCAACAAGCAGTGGAGTGAACTTCTGGAGAGCTCCCTAAATGGCAGGAGTGATACAGCACTTCTAAATCTTATGGATTCTAAAATCCTCAACTCCCCTGAGACAAAACAAAGGGCTCTTGCGGAGTTCCACAAGTGCTATTTTTTCACACTATTTAGTCTTTATTCTGACCGTGAGGTTGATAGATGAGATCTTATCCTCTCCAAGGGACTTCATCCCATTTACCCCATTATTTAACTGTCAGGTAAAGTGCTTATGGCAACCCACTCCAGGATTCTTGCCTGGAGAATCCCATGGATGGAGAAGCCTGGTGGGCTACTGTCCACGGGGTCGCAAAGAGTCGGACACGAATGAGCGACTTAACTAACTAAAGTGCTTATAATCACTCTGAAAACGGCAACAACAACATATTTTAGGAAGTGAAATTGTGGATGCATGTTAAGTTTGGGAAGTTTTCTTTGATGAAATAAAATGCCTCTGTCTTCAAAGAAAAACAAAATGATAGACAGCAGGTAAATATTAGCTTCCAGCAAGACAAAATAGCCTTTTGAAATATCTCAGTATACCATTACCCTCCAAAGTGTATTTTATGTAAGGTCAATCCCATTGTGAAAACATACCTGAAACATTTGTCTGACTTTTCTTCGGGGCAGATTGACATTTAGTTTGTGCATCAACTGGTGTATCTCTTCAATGTTCAATAATCCATCGCCATTTTTATCAGCTTCCTCAAAGGTCTGCTTCACCCACTTGCAGAAAAGTCAAGGAAACACTTGCCACTTACACTGTCATCAAAATAAAAACTACTTTCACAGAATATGCACAAGGACATTGATCATTAACAACAAACTTGGGAAGAAATTCTTTTGAGGAGACCCCACAGTCCACAGGCTCTTGGTGAGTTACTGATAGTGACAATAACAATAAGAATGGCGAGAGGAGGATACATGGAGGTGATTCCCTTCACTGGGAAACGAGGGTCAAATCGTATCACCCAGGACGCTTATTTATTGGGTTGGCCAAAAAAGTCTGGTCAGGTTTTCTGTAACATCTTATGGAAAAATCCAAATGAACTTTTTGGTCAACCCTATATCTCTAAGGAGAAGTGCCAGCAAGATGGTAGGAGGGGGCAAAACCCCAGTTAGAATCAAACCCCATACCCAGCAGAGACGCTTAGAGGTCTCAAGCAAACCTCATGCAACCAGGACCCAGAGACCCCGCAGAGAATGAGACAGAGCTGTGTTTGAGCATCTCCTGTGCAGGAATGAGTCAGCAGTGGGCTGCCACAGGGATGGGGCTCTGGGTGCAGCAGACCTGGGTATGGCATAAGCCCTCTTGGAGGAGGTCGCCATTAACCCCACCATGGAGCTGCCAGAACTTACACAGGACTGGGGAAACAGACTCTTGGAGGCACAAACAGAACCTTGTGCACCAGGACCCAGGAGAGAGGGGCAGTGACCCCACAAGGGACTGCCAGACTTGCCCGTGAGAGTCCAGGAGTCTCCAGTGGAGGCGTGGGTCGGTGGTGGCCCGCTGCAGGGCTGGGGCCCTGAGTGCAGCAGTGCAAGCAAGGGACCTTTAGAAGGAGGTCACCATTATCTTCATTACCCTCACCATAGTTTGACCTCAGGTCAAATAACAGGGAGGGAACACAGCCCCACCCATCAACAGAAACTTGGATTAAAGATTTACTGAGCATGGCCCAGCCCATCAGAACAAGACCCAGTTTCACCCTCAGTCAGTATCTTCCATCAGGAAACTTCCATAAGCCTCTTATCCTTCTCCATCAGAGGGCAGACAGAATGAAAACCACAATCACCTTCTCCATGTATGGATGTGAGACTTGTACTATAAATAAAGCTGAGTGCCTAAGAATTGATGCTTTTGAACTGTGGTGTTGGAGAAGACTCTTGAGAGTCCCTTGGACAGCAAGGAGATCCAACCAGTCCATCCTAAAGGAAATCAGTCCTGAATATTCACTGGAAGGACTGATGCTGAAGCTCCAATACTTCGGTCACCTGATGTGAAGAAATGACTCATTGGAAAAGACCCTGACACTGGGAAAGACTGAGGGCAAAAGGAGAAAGGGGTGACAAAGGATGAGATGGTTGGATGGCATCACTGACTCAATGGACATGAGTTTGAGCAACTCAAGGAGATAGTGAAGGACAGGGAAGCCTGGTGTGCTGCAGTTTATGGGGTTGCAAAAAGACATGAATTAGCTATTGAACAACAACATAAAAAAAAAAAAAACTTAAAAAAATGGTCCGCATCAAGAAATCTTTTAAAAAAAGAAGAAAGAAAGAAAAGAAAACCAAACTCAAGGTTACAGTTACTTGAGCGTGTTGCAGACCTGTGCTTCAGAGGGGAAAGTTGTTTCCACCTGGAGCACTTGTAAATGTTGGATTGGCCTCTGATGGACAGAATTGTCAATTTTTTAATGAAGCATGACTTGTGTTGAACAAGACAAACTGGGTCAAGCATTTGAAGATGCTTTTGAAGTACTGAGGCAGCATTCAACTGGAGACTTTCAGTACCCCCCAGTGCCACCCTGCATGTGGGATCTTAGTCCCCAACCGGAGACTGAATGCACCCCCTGCATTGGAACCCGGCAGTCCCAACCACTGGACTGACTGCAAGGGAAGTTTACTTCCTCTTTTTTTCCCTCTGATGGCTTGGAAATTTGAAACATTACATCCTAGACATTCAGTAATAAGCAACCCCATTGATTTTTTTATCCATCTATTTAAGCACTCTCATTCATGACCTTTGATTTACTTATCCTTCTTGTTTATACTTGTTTTATCTTCATTTATCAAATATACCTTTATGTGTCTTCAAAAAAAAAAGAAAACCAAACTCAGCTTCAAAATTCAAAGGATAATGAAGAGAAAATGAATGAAGGTGGAAGTAGGTCAAAGGAAGAGGTCAATGAAAAATATTCATCAAGCAGGTGACTTCAGACAGAAAGATTTTCATTTAACTCAAAATATTAACTGACCTCTTAGTAGTAACTCAGAACATTTATATTTTTAGGTAATTCAAATTATGATTATAGGAGATCATGCCTTAGAAAGAAAATAAAATATGATAGTCTTATTTCTCCTAAAGTTAATCAGAAGTGATTTTCAACTGTAAATATCTATTTCACATCTTGTTCCCTTCATAACATTTGAAAATAACCAGCCCAGTTCTTTCAAATTCAATTGTTCCTCATAGAGTTCAGGTAGGACCTCATTATATATGATACCTGGAAGTTAAAGGGTGACCCAGGACCCAGGGGGAGAAATAACTGAAGAATCAAGAGTAAAACACTTGGACCAATTACTAGTTAGAACCTGATCTCGTCGTTTCTGTTTTCTGGGCATACAGTGCCCATTGCGTGAGCTTTATTTCTTTTGACCATGAACACTGCTCTGTGCCCCATAAAATATTTGGTCGGAATTCAAAGAAATGATTAAATGAGTCCAAGGACAGCTGTTATTTTCATCCTTCGATGCTAAACTTCTTTACCAAAGCCCCTTAAAGACTTCTCCAGAGAAGCAGCAGGACAAACAAACCCTAAGCACGAATATTCTGCAGAAACAAACCCTAGTGGATGAGTCTGTGTCTGTAAGGCCTTCAGTGTCAACACACGAGCTGGCCTGGACTGTTGGTTTAAGGGATCTAGGGTTGGTAAGACAGAAACAGAAGTAGACTCAGACAAGTAACACACACTGGTTCTGACTTCATTCTGACCTGGCCCTATGACAGGGGGTCACTTATATTACCTCCTGGGGTTTCCATTTCTTCATCTATAATGTCAGTGAGCACAACTAGATGACCTTGAAGCCCCTTCCAACTCTAAGATTCTATGAAAGAAACACCATTCTCTCAGTAACAGTATACAAATGTATAAGATACAACTGCAGGTAAATGTATTTTGATACACCAAAGTTGTCCTTCATAATTAACACATGAGTGCCCAAGAAATCCCTGAATTAATGATTCATAGCCAATACATGATAAATTTAAGAAAAGAAATAACAATTTTACAAAGAAAAACCAGGAGAGTAAAAACTGAATGAAAAGTTCTGGCCTAGTATCTTTTAATCAAAAAACTTCAGGAGAATGTAAAGCATTGAACAGTATTATTTAGTTCAGGGGAAGGTAAACAGGCCCCTGAAGAGGGCCTCATAGTATATATTTTAGGTTTTGCAGGCTATTTGGCCTCAGCTGCAACTACCCAACTCTGCTACCACAGGCAATACATAAATGAATTGGCATGGTTGTGTTTCAATAAAATTTAAGGATGCTGACCTCTGAATTTCATAAAATTTCATGTGTCAAAAAATTTTATTCTTCTTTTGATTTTTTTTTTTCAGCCATAGAAAACCCATTCTTAGCTCAGGAGGCCATGTTACAGGGAGGGCCAGATTTGCCCTACAAGCAGAACTCCAAATTTATAGGGAAGGCATAAGGCTTCAGTTGACAACATCCATAAAGGACTACCTGGAGTCTTCTAGAGGTAATAATTTCCCTAGTAGCATTAGGAGGTAAGGTGGAGAAATCACAGAGGAGAAGATCTGATGGAGGAATATGGTGAGGCTAAGTGCCTAAGCAGCAGCACCTTTGTATGCTGTGGACACTGTATTTTTAGATGTTGATCTATCTGTGTAGGAAAAGCAAAAAGTCCGCCAATCCTTATCCCTCTCTAGCAATAACAGCAGCAGCTAGTATTTATTTATAAAATGCTTAATGTGAGCCAGAGAGCATTCAAAGCACTTTGTGTAGAACCAACTCATTTGATGGTCACGCAGTGAGACAGGGTGGGCACCATCATTATCATCATCACCATGTTCAAGGCTCTGAAGCAAAAGAGTTTAAGTAACTCCTCCAGATACACAGTGCATGGCAGCCTTGGAGCTGGACCCCAGACAGGGCAGCACCAGTCTCAGCCATTGACCACAACACTGTGCTGCTTCTGATAGACAGAGGTACCATATCTACCTCCATTCAACATGGCCATACTGCAGAAATAACCTGAATTTCACTTTACACTGGATGGATTTTATCCATGCAATCAGTTAAGACTCATTATTCCCATTATTCATTCACGGTTGAAATTTTTAGGTCTAATTGAAATGTAATAATAATGAACTTCTCAGCTCTGTTCTCCCCAATTAATGTAATTAAATGTACATCTAATCAGGGATGTCATTCTGATAGTAAGACAGTATCTAAATCCCTATCAAATTCTGGCAAATCTCTATGAGAATGGTTCTCTGACTCAACATAAATTTATCTATTTTTGACACCAGCTTCCTCTTCATTATTCATTAATTTCCTGTTTCTTTTTCTTTCCATACTGATACAAACAGCAACTGCTCTATATTTCTTATAAAATAGTTCCTCTGTGTGATTCTAGGGTACACTCACTTTCCAGATAGCATATTTTCAAAATATGCAATTCTTCAGCTGTCAATTAACTCAAATATGAAAACTTTCTACTGCTAGTAAACATGAACAAACAAATCAGGTTCAAAAAACTACTCATCTAAAGTAGTATAAATTTAAACTAGAGTATTATAACTTTAGAATATTAAATGTAATCCTCAAGATAACCACAAAAAAGACAGCTATAGAATTTACATAAAAGGAAACAACGAAGGAATTTATTTTGCAACCAAAAAAGAAAAAAAAAAAAACCCACATAAAAAGAAGATGGTCTCTTATTATTCTTATTATTCAAGAAATAAGAGATCAGAAAAAGACATAAGGCATAAAGAAAACAAATAGCAAAATATATTAATCCTTATCAATAATTATTTCCATGTAAATCAATTAAACTCCCCAAAAGACAGACTGACAGGATAGATTAAAACTCCTGACCGAACTATATGCTCTCTACAGGAAACTCACTTGAGATCCAAAGACACAAACAGGTTGAAAATGAAAGGATGAGAAAAGATATTCGATGCAAATCATAACCAAAAGAGAGCAGGGGTGGCTATACTAACATCAAACAATAGACTTAAAATTAAAACAGGCTGTAAGAGACTGTTATTATGTATTAATAGAAGTCTCAATACAACAAGAAGATATAACAACTATAAACATGCGTGTATCTAACGACAGACCATCAAAATGTAAAGCAAAAACTGAGAAAACTGAAGAGACAAAGAGTTTTACAGTTATACCTGGAGACTGCACTCACAATAACAGATAGAACAACCAGACAGACCTAAGGAAATGAATTTAAACAACACAGTAAATCAACTAGATCTAACAGACATATACGACACTTTATCCATAGTAATAGCATACACATTCTTCTCAAGGGTATATGGGACAGTTTCAGGACAGATTGCATTTTAGGCCACCAATGAAGTCTCAATAGATTTAAAATGATAGCAGAAAGAAGAAAATAAGAAAGACAAGAACAGATACAAAGTGGGAAAACAACTGAGAAAAAAAATCAGTGAAATCAAGAGTATTTTGTTTCAAAAAGATTAATAAAAATCAACAAACCTTTAGTTAGACAAAGAGAAAAAAAAAAGACCCAGGGTACTAAAATCAGAAATGAAAGTGGGGACATTATTACTGATTCTACAGAAACATAAAGGACTATAAGACACCACTATAAGCAATTGTACACCAAAAAATTGGATAACCTAGATGAAATGGACAAATCCCTAGAAATATAAAAACTACCAAGACTAAATCACAAAGAAATAGAAAAATCTGAATAAATCTTTAACTAGTAAGGAGACGGAATCAGTAGTCAAAAATCTCTCAACAAAGAAAATCTCTAGACTTGATGGTTTCTCTGGTCAATTCTACCACATATTTAAAGAACGACAAACAACAAATTGTCAAATTTTTCCCCAAAAATTAAAGTGGAGGAAACACTTTCTACCTCATTTTATGAGGACAGCATTACCCTGATACCAAAGGCAGGGAAAGACACTATAAGAAAACTACAGATCATTATCTCTTATTTACACTGGTGGAAAAACCCTCAACAAAATACAATTGACCCTTGAACACCATGGGTGGGAACTATGTGGGTTTACTTATATGTGGATTTTTTTTTCAATAAATAAGTACCACAGTACTACATGCACTGCAGCTGATTGAATCCACAGATACAGAACCTCAATACAGAGGGCCAACTATAAAGTTATACTCCGATTGTCAGCTGCTCAAGAGGTCTGCACCCCAACTCCTACATTGTTCAAGGGTCAGCTATACTAGCAAATATAATTCAGCAGCATATTAATAGGATTATATACCATGACCAAGTGGGATTTATTCCTGAATACAAGGATGATTCAAGACATGAGAATTGATCAATGTTATATGCTACATCAACATAATGAAGAGAAAAACCACAATCATCTCAACTGATGCAGAAAAAGCATTTGACAAAATTCAACACCCTTTCATGATAAAAACACTCAACAAAATAGGAATAGAAGAAACCTATTCAAACATAATAAAAGTGACATGTGAAAAAAACACAGCAAATATTATACTCAATAGTTAGAGACTGAAAGCTTTCCTTCTAAGATTAGGAACAAGACAAGAATGCCTGTCTTCACCACTTCTACTCAACAAAGTACTGGAAGTTCTAGCCAGAGCAACTAGGCAAGAAAAATAAATAAAAGGCATCCAAATCAGAAGGGAAGAAGTAAAATTATGTGTTTACAGATGATGCAATCTTACATGTAGAAAACCTTAAAGACTTGTAGAAGAGTAAAGCAAGACCTCCCTTCTTACTAAATTTGTTTTGCTTTGAAAAAGTTACTTTCCATAAAAATGTTTATATGTAATAGTTTATTATAATTTTTAATGAGCTCTTCTTTTAATTCTCAGATTTAATTTCTAATATGATGACTATAAGTAGATGGAGCCCACATAAAAACTCTTTGGAGTCTTCAGGTTCTAAAAATACAAAAAGGGTCCTGAAATCAAAGTCCAATTATGTTAATTCCTCTTGTCAAAGGAATTGGTTGTCAGAGTTGGTTTAGAAATGGACCCACAATAGCATTTCTGGCCAATGATGAGAGGTAATCTTCTGTGAAACTCCTGGGAAGTTCTTTACTCCTTAAAAAAAAAAAAAAAGGAGGGGGAGGTTTACTGGGAAGTTCTTTACTCCTTAAAAAAAAAAAAAAAGGAGGGGGAGGTTTATGAGAAGAAACTCTGCTCCCTCTGGGCAGGGTTTCTGTGTTTGGAGCTGTTGCAGTTCTCTTTGCCCAAAGGGTAGCCAGTTAATGGACCAAGCCAAAAAGGTGAGAATGGCAGAACCTAGATCTCTTCTAATGACATTAACGAGCCACTGAATTAACTCTACCTCAGGTCTCTTGTTCATGAGAAAATGAATATTCTTTATTGTCTGAGGCACTGTTAGTATGGTTCTGTGGCTTGCACCAGAAAGCACTCATTATTTGGTGTTTTATCAAATGTAATGGAGTTAAGAACCAAACTAACAGAAAAAAGCATACAAAGTTAATTGTTATGTTTATGTTTTGTTCACTTATGAATCCCAATTGGATTTACCTGCATGCTGTGAATATTGGTGAAAACATCATGGCTCATCAGCTTAGACCTTTGCACTGTCAACATCCTTTCATGGGTTGAATATTTCCACCCTGCTTCAACAGTACCCTGGGTGAGGATTATAACTCAAGCAGCACAAATTTACCACTACTCTGGAAAAAAATTAGGGTGCACATTCCAATGACAGCAAGAAAGTAGTATAATTCCTACAGGGGGAGGGGGAAACACGTATTTTAAGACCATTCAAAATGTGAAGAAGGGAGCCAAAGCATTCAATGAGTCTAACACCCTCACCTGCCAGATAAGGAAGCTGAGGCCAGAAAGGCCATGCACGTCACGGGTCCAGGAGTCCCAGCAGAAGAGGTGCCTGCAGACGAAGCACATTAATCATTTATCCTGTCGGCGCTGCAGGACCAAAGAATGGGTTTAATCAAGAATGAGAATCAGAATTTTAATCAAGAAACTCCAGTTTCTTGAACAATTTAGACAGGGTAAATATAAATAAGCAAAAAATAACTTCCCCTTGAGGATCAGTCAGTTCAGATTCCAAACTGTAAATTAAGACGAGAGAAAAAGCAGGAAAGAGCTTAACAGCTGGTATATAATTGGAACTCAGAAAAGGGTTTTGTAGTATGTATGTGCTCGGTTGCTCAGTCGGGACTGACTTTCTATGACCCCATGCACTGTAGCCACCAGGCTTCTCTATCCATGGAATTTTCCAGCCAAGAACACTGGAGCGGGTCTCCATTTCCTTCTCCAGGGGACTTACCTGACCCAGGGATCGAACCTGCGTCTCCTGTGTCTCCGGCATTGGCCGGTGGATTTTTTACCACTGCACCACCTAGGAAGTGTGTGATAAAATTTATGGATTTGAAAACGAAAAAAAAAGGTGTTTGTTAAACTAGACTGATTCTATAACAAAGTGGGATTTCCTCTAACTCAAATAAGCATTTTGCTCGTCATTTCATCTCTCTTAGGAAACTTTACACTGAATTTGGAGACCTAGCAGATTATAAAGCTAAATCTAGTCTCCTCCAAAAAAGTCTGCTCCTGAGTTCACGTAAGCTTAAGTTTCTACATGTTCTACACATTCGTTTACTTGGGGTGGGGGTGTGGGAGGGGCAGAAAGGTGCTACGGGTAAAGAAAAAGACAGCAAGGAAAGTGGGTTTAAGCCTCAAAATTACGGGGAAAAGTATAGTCTAATCCACATACAGACACACAGACACATACAGAGTGCAGAATCAAAGTTCTGGGGAGGATATTGGTCGTGGGTCCTCTGCCTTTTGGCAAGGGAATCTTCATCACTGATGCCAGCCATGAGGTACTTGAGGCCTGTGATCCAGGTGCGGGCCTCCTCGGGGTTGGAGGTGATGAGGTCCAGGGACTCCATGTGGTTGCCATGGTAGATGGTGAAGCAGCAGCTGGGGTCAAAGTTCCCCTCAGCCTGTCTGTGGAATATCTCGGACTGCCGGCCCTCGGTGACTTTGTAAATGGAGTCAATAAGTACTGTGAGGAAAGGGAGGAGAGTGCACGGTTACCTGCCAGGTGAAGATACGTGTGCAGATTAAGAAAAGTAAAATCATCTTAAGATTTAAAAATAAAACTGTCTGTGAATTGTCCAGACAATTGAAAAGCCCAGATGTGCAACACAAGCTTTATCATTTCCTGCTAGCAACCTTCTCCAGATACTGCGTTACCCTCCCAGGCACTGGGTCAGGAAGCGCTAAAATTTGTGATAGGAAGACAGACAAGCCCAGCAGGGCAAGAAGACTGGTAGGAAAGGGGAATGTGAATATATCAGAGGTATAGTTTATACATTTATGCAAGGAAAACATACAAAGACCTGGAGCCGACTCTGATGTGTTACAATATGCATAACGACAGCAGTTAAAAATTGAAGGGAAAAAACATTTGATGGCAACCAAATGGCACAGCTAAATGTGATCTGGATTCATGGAGAGAGAGCTCTAAGGGCGAGGGCAGAGCGGGGCTGGAGAGGTGGAGGGGAAAACAAGATGGCCAATCAGGGGAAAGAGGCATAAAGATACAGAAACTGCAGTCCCACTCCAGAGATGCTGGACTGAAAAGCTCAGGGGAGTAACGGGAGACAACGCTGGAAGGCAGGGAGAGGCTAGGTTATGAGGAGCTGGAATGACAGGGCAGAGATTAGCGTTATTTAGGTGGTGGAGCAACACGGCAGGTTCAGGTCAGGGGAACGCTTGCAGAGAGGATTGCTTTGGATTAAACACTGTTCTGTTTGTTCACTTGCCTGTTTGGGGGCATGAATCAGAACGCTGCAATCTTACTGATTGCCCATATACACCATCCATGCCTCTGCTCTGCCTTAATGGCAAGTCCCAATTTTTCTTTCTTTCCACTCATGGGGAAATGAGCCTCCGACGATCGCAGGGCAAGTTCCAGTGCGGCTAAGTCATTGGGGTGGCCGCACTCCTGTCTCCTGTAATGGCTTTAGGTGTGGGAACATAACCCACTTTAACCAAGGAGACGGGCATTCTGTGTGAGAGAAGGGCGTGGAACGGGGCTCTACCCTCTTGAAGAGGAAGCACTGGAAGAGAGGTCCCTTTTCTGCATCTTCTTGAAGCCGATCAGCTGTGAAGCCACGTTACAATGTCAGCGCAGAAGGGAGAGAGCCAAGAGTGCTCAGAGAAACAGAACTAGAGGCTCCACGTCCCACAGTTGGAGCCAGCCAGTCTCTGGGTTTCTTGTTAAGTGAGCATAAATTTGTATATCACGTAAGCCTAACTTAGTGGAGGTCATCTGTGACATGAAGAGGAAGGCATCTTCACGGGTCAGGGCAGAAGAAACTAGCAAGTGGAGCTGGGGTAGGAGATTTTGCATAGGACACCAGAGAGAGAGACCCTGGATGAAGGAGATCCATGTGAAAACAGGAGGAAGGAGCAGATGAGAGAGATGCTCCAGGGCACTCAGCATGGACTTGAAACTGAGCATAGGATTGGGAGAGAGCTTTATGGAGGAGGCAGATCAAAGCTATTTTATCTGATATCATTAAAACAATTTTGTTAATCCACTCATCAGTTAATTGTGCACAGAATATGTCAAAACAGTTTAATCCTATTGAATTTATGACTTCCTTCACTTTTTTATAGGAAAATAAAAGGCCTCAAGCTATAAAACCTCATATCCCAACTAAATACAACATGTCTTTAACATAGGATAAATATTACCTTCAACAGCACTAGTGGATAAGAAAACTTTTTATGGATTTAAAGTTCCTGATGAATTAACAAAAGCAAAAATGGCCATCACTTATTCTGTCTCTGCACATTCTCTAACCACTGACCCCCTAAAACTTGTAAAAATATGAAAGCTTTACCAAGCTAAAACTTCCACAGAGCCCTCCCATAGAAGGTATGTGTTAACTGGGTCAAGTCAAGTCAAGAATTCAAAAGCTAGTCTTACTTTTTGCCTTCTCACTCTTCCTAGAGGGTCTCCATCGGAGGCGGGTCCGGTGTTCATCCAGGTAAAAGAGCCGGACGAGCCCCTTGGTCCCACGCTTCAGCTTGATCATCTGTGTCCCAGACTGCATTACGCTCATGCATCTTTCAACTGCAAGGAGATTGGAGCACCATCAGTTCTCACACAGTTCATGTGCCTCCTGCTGTTCAGAGCCATTGCTGAATGAAACCTCTGATTCACACCCTAAAGCCTCCAAGAGCCAGAAGACAAATTTAGAAGAGGTAACCTGAAAACAGAGTTGTTAAAGAATTGATTTATCAGGCTTAAGCCAGAAAAAAGCCTCACTGATGGAAATAAAATTCTACTTCTAGATAAACAATGCATGACCACTGAACAGAGTATCTTTTCTTCTAACTGGCAACATGCTTTTTGGTATAAGACCAATATTAATTTGATACTTGAATATACACTCATAAAGCAAGTTTCAGACTTTATGTTAAATCTCGTGAGCTTTTACACAGCCAACTATAAAATCATCTTATGTTAATGCTTCCAAATGCAATTAACAAAAACATGAATGGCAAAATGTTTCAACAATTGCTGAAGTTGCATATGGGTTCACATTATAATTTTGTGTATGCTTGAAAACAGCTAAGTAAACATTTCAAAATGCGGTCAGAAAAAAATCAAGTTTACACAAATATAAAATGTTTGTTAAGGAATTTGGCTGCCAGGATTTTCTAAGTAGAGAACTAACTTGGTGATTGAACTCAGGTAAAATCCAACTCACTTATTATCCAAGGTAATGCTTTCATTTAAACTCTCTGCTTTGAAATGAAACTTGATGGCAGTGAGAATCTTTTGTTGATGCCCGTTTCATTTTCTTTGTTAATAGTACCCACATTTCCTTTGGAAATACTTATTTTCCCTTCTTATGTGCCTACGGTGACCTGTCAACCATCCCAAGAAAGAAACGCGCTTAAGCAGAGAGCAAATCTGGCTCCCTTCCAAGAAACAGAAGTCCTGAGTTCCATTCAGTGCTCAGTCATTTCAAAATGGAACTCAGTCATCTCAAAGGCCAAAACTTCAGAGATGCTCCTGGTTGGACACTCGAGATGTTACAGTTGTCACAGTTACCCTTCCTAAAGCTGGCAAATTATTCAGTTTTCCCCCTTGGTTCTCCAAGTTATCCAATACTCTTCCAAATGCTCTTTTCTCATTGCATCAGCCAGAAACTGCTTCTGTTTCACTAACACACAGGCACAGATGTAACCTTCAGAGAACCAGAAACATCTAGCTCTGAGCACCTACCTTATCAAGCAGCATGCTGTTAGATAAAAGAAGCATGGTAAACAAAACTCCAATGTTAGACTTCAGCTTCTTTGGCTAACTTGTCATTATATTAAATAGGAAAGAATTTGATCCCAGAGCTTAACACAGTATGCACAGAGTTCTCAAAGTAACTTTAACATAACCAACTTTGACCATTTCCTCCATGAAGAGCCTTTTCTTCCCCCAAAGAAATCAAGGAAAAACTGTGCAAAATTAAATATATTTCTAGGACTTGATATTGCAAGAAAGGTGAGGTACAGGTTGCTCTTACTCTTTTGATCTGACATATCAAATATGCAAGTAATAAAATACTGCTTAAGAAAAAAACATGCAAATTTTAAACATTTACTTTGAAGCACAGAACAAAATTTAAGATTTGATTTCACACACATTAGTAAATTTACCCACCACTTAGCACCATTCATTTAGGTAGTAAATGTCATGGATTTAAATTCTTGACAGTAACCCTGACCATCTCATACCAACAATTAGAGGGAGAACAGAAAACAGTCAGTTTGTCAAGGTAAAATCATCAAGTCTAACCAAGCAAGTCAAAACTCCAAGAAAAATCTATTAGAATTTCTTTGACCTCTGACATCAGGTCACATCAATAAACAGATATTCACAGAACCACTTCCTGCCCCAGGCACAGGGTTATATAACAAGGCAAAGCAGAGAACAAGGAAACTTTGACTTAAAGAGTTAAATTTTAAAAGAATGAAACCTCTAAAAAGATAACTTACAAGCAGTAGTTTACAACTGTGGTTAAGAATACAATTTGAATCCAGACAGCCTGGGACAGAATTCCAAATCTTCCACTTGCTTGTACGAGCTGAGGCTCATTATTTTACCCCTCAATGCCTCCATGTCCCTTCATGAATTGCAGCCTTGTCACGGCAAAGGGGCGAGGGTAACTCAATGAAGCTATGAGCCGTGTTGCACAAGGCCACCCAAGACAGAAGAGTCACAGTGGAGAGTTCTGACAAACTGCGGTCCACTGGAAGAGTTAATGGCAACCCTCCAGCTTTCTTGCCACAGAGGACCCCATGGACAGTATGAAAAGACAGAAAGATACGATGTCAGAAGATGGGTCCTCCAGGTCAGAAGGTGTCCAATATGCTACTGGAAAACAACAGAGAGCAATTCCTAATAGTTCCAGAAAGAATGAAGAGGCTGGGCCAAAGCAGGAATGACTCTCAGTTATGGATGTGCCTGGTGGTGAAAGTAAAATCCAATGCTGTAATGAACAATATCGCACAGGAACCTAGAATGTTAGGTCCATGAATCAAGGTAAATGGGACGTGGTCAAGTACGAGATGGCAAGAGTGAACATCAACATCTTGGGAACCAGTAAACTAAAATGGACAGGAATGGGCAAATTTAATTCAGATGTCATTATATTTACTATTCTTAAAAGAAATGGAGTAGACTTCATAGTCAAAAAATAGAGTCCAAAATGCAGTACTTGGATGCAATCTCAAAAATGAGAGAATGATCTGTTTGTTTCCAAGGCAAACCATTCAACATCACAGTAATCCAAGTCTATGCCCCAACCACTAGTGCTGAAGAAGCTGAAATTGACCATTTCTATGAAGACCAACAACACCTTCTAGAACACCAAAAAAAAAAAAAAAAAAAAAGGTGTCCTTTTCAGCATAGGAGATTGGAATGCAAAAGTAGGAAGTCAAAGAGATACCAGGAATACCAGGTTAGTTTGGCCTTGGAGTACAAAATGAAGCAGGGCAAAGGCTAACAGAGTTTGTCAAGGGTATTTGTCATAGCAAACACCCTCTTCCAACAACACAAGAGACAACTCTACACATGGCCATCACCAGATGGTCAGTACTGAAATCAGATTGATAATATTCTTTGTAGGCAAAGATGGAGAAGCTCAACACAATAAGTAAAAACGAGACCTGGAGCTGACTATGGCTCAAATCACAAGCTCCTTTTTACAATTCAGAGTTAAAGTGAAGTAGGGAAAAGCACTAGACCATTCAGGTATGACCTAAATCAAATCCTTTATGATTATACAGTAGAGGTGGTGAATAGATTCAAGGGATGAGATCTGGTAGACAGAGTGTCTGAAGAACTATGGATGGAGGTTCATAACTTTGTACAGGAGGTGGTGACCAAAACCATCCCCAAGAAAAAGAAATGCAACAAGGCAAAGTGGTTGTCTGAGGAGGCCTTACAAATAGCTGAGAAAAGAAGAGAAGTGAAAGCCAAGGGAGAAAGGGAAAGATATACCCAACTTAAGGCAGAGTTCCAGAGAATAGCAACAACAGATAAGGAGGCCTTCTTACATGAACAATGCAAAGAAATAGAGAAAAATAATAGAATGGGAAAGACTTGAGATCTCTTCAAGAAAATTAGAGATACAAAGGGAACATTTCATGCAAGGATGGACACAATAAAGGACAGAAACAATATGGACCCATAAGCAGCAGAAGATATTAAGAAGAGGTGGCAAGAATACAGAGAAGAACTGAACAAGAAAGGTCTTGATGACCTATATAATCACAATGGTATGGTAACTCACCTACAGCTGGACATCCTGCAGTGTGAAATCAAGGGGACCTTAGGAAGCATTACTATGAACAAAGCTAGTGGAGGTGATGGAATTCCAGCTGAGCTATTTCAAATCCTAAAAGATGATGCTATGAAAGTGCTACACTCAGTATGCCAGCAAATTTGGAAAACACAGCAGTGGCCACAGGACTGGAAATGGTCAGTTTTCATTCCAATCCCAAAGAAGGGCAATGCCAAAGAATACTCCAACTACTGTACAATGATGCTCTTCTCACATGCTAGTGAGGTTATACTCAAAATCCTTCAACCTAAGCTTCAGCAGTACATGAAGCAAGAACTTACAGATGTGTTAGCTGAGTTTCAAAGAGGCTGAGGAACCAGAGATCAAACTGCCAACATCCATTGGATCACAGAAAAAGCAAGAGAATTCCCAAAAAACATCTACTTCTGCTTCATTGACTATGCTAAAGCCTTTGTGTGGATCATGACAAACTGTGGAAAATTCTGAAAGGGATAGCAATACCAGACCACCTTACCTGCTTCCTGAGAAACCTGTATGCAGGTCAAGAAGCAATAGTTAGAACCAGACACCAAACAACTGATTGGTTCCAAATTGAGAAGGGAGTATGTTAAGGCTGTGTATTATAACCCTGCTTATTTAAATTGTATGCAGAGTACATCATGTGAAATGTTGGACTGGATGAATACAAGCTAGAATCAAGATTGCCAGGACAAATATCAACAACCTCAGATATGCAGATGACACCACTCTAATGGCACAAAGTGAAGAGAAACTAAAGAGCCTCTTGTTGAAGGTGAAAGAAGAGAGTAAAAAAGCTGGCCTAAAACTCAACATACAAAAACTAAGATCATGGCATCCAATCCCATCACTTCGTGGCAAACAGATGGAGAAAAGGTGGAAACAGTGACAGATTTTCTTTTCTTGGGCTCCAAAAATCACTGCAGATGGTAACTGCAGCCATGAAATTAAAAGACACTTGCTTTTGGGAAGGAAAGCTACGACAAACCTAGACAGCATATTAAAAAGCAAAGACATCCCTTTGTGGACAAAGGTCTGTCTAGTCAAAGCCATGCTTTTTTCAGTAGTCTGTACAGATGCAAGAGTTGGACCATAAAGAAGACTGAGCACCGAAGAATGATGCTTTCAACTTTTTTGTGGTGCTAGAGAAGATTCTTGAGAGTCCCTTGGACTGCAAGATCAAACCAGTCAATCCTAAGGGAAATCAACCCTGAATATCATTGGAAGGAGAGATGCTGAAGCTCCAATACTTTGGCCACCTGATGTGAAGAACTGACTCACTGGAAAAAACCCTGATGACCAGAAAGATTGAAGGCAGAAGAAGGGAGCAGCAGAAGATGAGATGGTTAGATAGCATCATAGATTCAGGGAACATGAATCTGAGCACACTCCGGGAGATAGTGGAAGACAGAAGCGCCTGGCGTGCTGCAGTTCATGGGGGCGCAAAAGAGCTGGACATGACTTGTTCAGCAACTGAACAACAACATGCCTCCATGTTTTTGTCTATAAAATGGGAATAATGTTACTTCCCCCTTGAAATGTTGAACTGAATGAGTTAATTCATGTAAGGTACCGAAAGCCGTGCCTGGCACAAAATAAACACTATAAATGGTAGCTATTATTACAGTTTTATTATTGACATTTTAAAAAATAAATGCCATGACAAAAATACACAGCAGTCCATAGCAAAAAGAGAATACAGTGTGTGGGGACAGGGAGAATGTGCTAATAAAATAGTGTCAGTGGAGCCTTGAGGACAGGAGAGAGCATGGGTGTAATCAGAAAATAGGAAAGGATGGCTCGCTCTCTTTGGTGCAGTGTCCTAAAAGGCAATTATAACAGGATATTTGATTTTTTGGGTCAGATAAGACTAGATATACAGAGGTAGGAACACCTGACCTAAGATTTAAATACAATGGCAAAAATAGATTCACTAGATGTTTCTAAGCAAAGGAGAAGATATATAAAAGATATAATTCAGGAAGATGTCTGCTTGGGAAAGCAGAATAAAATAAACTGTTTATGCCAGAACAGAACGTTGATTTAACTATCACCAAAGATCTAAAGCGAGGACTGTAGACCTGCAGGAAGGACTGTCTATACATCAGACACAGTGCCCTCTGCTCTGCTCACTCTGCCTCTTATTTCCCTGGACTTTTCACAGTCCCATTTCTTATCCCTGAAATAAAACCATTATGGATATAATGTTCTCAACTTTTTATCAGGAAGAGTACAGTGACATAAAAGTTTAATCAGTTAGTTGAGCTAACACCATGTGCCACTTAGCAAGCATCATCCAAAGAAACCCAAACATTTTAGAAAATGAGATCCAAAGCCTTAGAGAGGGAGCGTGTTTGAATTGTATGTTAACTATTCACTAGCTTCATGTTTATCGCACTAGCTCAGTCATGGGCTGAAACCCTAGCATTATCCACTGCCGTGAACTAGTATGTATGATCCAAACGTTCTTGGCAGAGCTACGGTCTGAAACAAAGGGCTGCTTAAATTGTTTATGTAGCTGCTTTATGCTTTCTCTGTGATGTTCTCTAGCACGCACACACACAAAACATATTGTTAGAGTCAACCTGAAAAAAACAAGTCTAGTGAACTTGCATTTAGATGAAATTTAAGCTGATGTGGCGACTCTGACCAGAAATAGAATTCTTACAGAGGGCAGGGTCCAAAGTCACAACGAACTGAGGCAGGCTCATCAAGGCGCAGTACTTTCTTTTATTTCTGGCTACTTTTCAGGCATCGGAGCCACACGATAGTCAAATCCACGAATGAGTGCTCTGATTTCTGAAATTGTTTTTTAACCGGATTGAAAGTCATCTAAACTTCTCGCTCCATCCTTCAAACCTGATAGGAGGCGGTCCTTTGGAGTTGTACAGCTAACCAGAGAAGGAGCACCCTCAATCTTTGGAACTCATTCTACTGGGTAATAACCACCCATCTTAGAGACAAAATATTATTCCAGGGCTATCTAAATTACTTAAGTATTAGTCGCTCAGTCATGCCTGACTATTTGCAACCCCATGGACCGTATTTAGCCTTCTAGGTTCCCCTGTCCATGGAATTCTGCAGGCAAGAATATTAGAGTGGGTCATCATGCCCTCCTCCAGGGGACCTTCCTGACCCAGGAATCAAACTCAGGTCTCCTGCATTGCAGGCAGATTCTTTACCATCTGAGCCCCCAGGGAAGCCCTAAATTACTTAAGGGTCAGCATAATTTCTTTATGTTCTGCGTTCAGTTGAGATAGGTAACAGTAGCTACTACCTGCTATAAAAGTCATTTGCCAGCCAAGCTGGGTCAGTAGATTCCATAAAACAGGGTGAGAAACAAGGGAATAAAGGCAAAATTCCAGGGGCGGGTAAACAATGGAAGAGTGTCAGAGGCATAGGGTAATAGAACCTCATCACACATTTCCAGTGCTGGAAAGTATCTGGGGAAAGTGCAAACACAGGCGACAGATTCAGGCAGCTACCAACAATCTCTTTGATCTCACATTCTCCCTGTGGTAGCCTTAATATTTTTAGAAAAGAAGTTTAGTTGGATACAATGCCGCAATGTTCGAGAACATTAAGGGAGAAAAGCCCTTTAACCCATTATATAACACACATACTATTTTTGTCTGTTATGCTCCAGACCTCAATATGAACACAAATTTGTCTTATTGGTTGCAATCATGATATTTAAGCCATTTGGCATGCTGCTGTTTTTTTCATTTGTATTATAAACAGCTTTCCATGTTTCTACAGAGTCTTAATAATTATCATTTTAATCACTGCCTAACAGAATAGTATAAATATTTAAAGAGGAGAACAGATGAGTCAAGGACTGCATTTCTAACTTTATTACATAATTAGAGTTTTAAAGCTCTCTGAGTCTCATCTGTAAAATAAAAGGCTTAGCAAAGTGGTCTATAAGGTCCTTTAGAATTCAACTCTTTAGAGGGATTAAATCAATCATTTCTGCCACAGTCAGTTTAAAATATTAAGTAAATTTCTTTAGGGGTTATCAGTTCACTAAGTCCTTCAAGCAGAAAATGCTTTAAAAAATACACTTCCGATGTAAAGTATCATAGTAGAATCATTTGAGGGGGGAGATTCCCAACATTTCCACCTCGTCTACACAGCATCCAAATGGGTTTAATTCTTTAAGCCAAGGTCAAATCAGAGAAAATCACATTGTGTTAGGAATGCCATACAGGCCACCTGATGGTGACTTTTTAATAGCTTTGAGATATAATTTATATACGTTAAAATTATAAGTGAAAAAGGCAAAGTATAAACAAGCATATATAATTTATAGTATGCTTTTTGTGTAATAAAAATCATATGAATTTTTAGATACATAAATATTGTTCATCATTACAAAAAGAAATACAGGAAGGATAACCCAGAAAACAGTGAAGGTGGTTACCTATAAGGGTGGAAGAGAATTGAGTGATGAGGGTAAAGAAAGGAGGGACACCTCTTGTAGCATCCTACGTGCTCAAAATTAAATCAATAGGAATCAGAGGAGTGCAAAACGGAGCAAATACAAAATATACACAGAGACACAAGTATATGTGTACGTATTTATATGTTTGTGCGTGTGTGCATGTATTTCCTAGCTCTGATCTCTGAAAGGCCAAGAAGCAAAATCCCCTCCAACGGTGATAAGCACACCTGGGGCTCTGCTCCTTCTCTGCTCTAAAGGTCTCCTTGAGACAGTCTCACACAGGCTCATGGCCATGTCTGTACTGAGGACACACAAAAATATCACTTGCGCTCTTTTGTAAACACGTCTATTCTGGGACACTGATCAACAAACTCTGCATTAGCGGGCCAAAAAAAAAAAAAAGTTCAGCTCCTCTACAATAGAATCTTTTCAGCCAAAAGCTACACAAAAAATGTGAATTGATTTCTTGCCAGCGTCCACAGATCAGAGCAAAGCTGTGGGGCTGAAAGGGATTCGATCCTGAAAACAATTTCATTTCTACATGGAAAAGGTGCCAAATAATGCAGGTAATGCTTCTGTCAAAGGAAGGAAAAGGGAGATTTCCTAAAACCATCAGAGCAGAAGTACCGGGTACGCTTAGTTGTCAGCACAGACCCAAGACATATCTGGGGACTTGGTACAGTGAGTCCTGAGACAGCCTGCCGCTGGGCTGGAGGACACAGCTGGTCTGGGTTTAGGGGCAGGAGGGCTGGCAAAAAGAGCTCTGCTTTGGGTTCTGTCACTAACTAGCTGTGTGACTTCAGAGGCTCACCGAGTATCGCTGATTATCCTACTTCCCTCAAAATGCATTTTCCTCTAAGCTCCATGAGTCTACAAACAGCTGATCTGGCTTTCACAAATATTATTTTATCTTTCGATAAGCTGAAAGCCTAGTTCAATCCAAAAGCCTATTAGAGTAACTTTAAAAAGAAAAAAAAAACTGATTAACATCTGGATCTCTTACTACGGATATGAATTTTCAAAAATGATCTGTATACAAAATATAACTGCTCTCACAGAAAATGCCTTCAACTGGAAATGCTCTTCCTTTCCAGTAATCAGGCCTTAAATTCAAATAATATCAGCTCATGAATAAGTATGCTTACAAACTGCCATGGCGAGCTCCACTCTTATTAAGTCATGATTCTTCTCAGTGAAGAACTTTTTTTTTTTCATTGCCTAAATCACTCCTGTGGAGACGATAAGATTATTTGAAAGGCTTTTAGAAACTAATTGGTTAGCAGTAACATTCTGGGACTTGTTTGCAAACTCTAAATGCACAAAGTCAATCTGTTTGCAAAGCTGATAAATACATATGGGAGGATTTAGGTCAAAGAAAGGATGAAATGAATTAATCAGCAATTTTTCAAATGTCAGAACCTTGTTTCTATTTTATTAAAGCCTTTCACATGATACTTTCCTTTTCAATAAGACCTATTTTATATTCTATAATTGTTAGCCCTGGGAAACAAAATACAAACAAGAATTCATAACAAATGTTTTGTTCATTTTGTTTCAATGTTATCCCATGGGAGTTGGTGATGGACAGGGAGGCCTGGCGTGCTGTGATTCATGGGGTCGCAAAGAGTCGGACATGACTGAGCAACTGAACTGAACTGAACTGATCCCATGGGGAAGAGGGATATGAATTAATTTTAAAATTCTAAATTTAGCTCCAACTACTATGTAAACAGTTTTCTATGCCACCCACATCCCATCCAGAGTCACCTCTTTAAAAAGATACCTTGACAGGAAACTTACACAATGAGCTACACACACTGTGTTTTCTTTGGATTTCATTTTAAAGAAAAGTCTGCTTTGTAGGCTAACAAATTCATAAACCCCCACCAGTTTCCAAATTCTTACACTCAAGCCTCTATATCTCTCACTAGCTACTGGTTTATGGAGTCAGTTATTTTTTGCCAAAAACAGGGGGAAAAAAAGTCAAGAAACAGCAACTGATTTCATGCAAACTGTCCTGATTTTGTCCGTAGAAGTCCTACTTCTGTGAGCCTCTAAAGCTTTCTGTCTACAAGCCAAAGAAAGGACACTGGAGGAAAAGATCACATTTTTCTCTAGAAAACAAAGCACCTCCCCGCCCCCAAGCCTTTGCTGCTTTCAGGTCAAAGTCTCCATCTCTGGAGGGCTGAGGGGCTCAGAGAAACTACCTGCTGATCTGAAGCAGGCCTGGCACCTTCCGGCCACAGCCAGTTGGAAATCAAGTTGTAAGGCATCTAAAGCAGGCACCTTATTTCTGTGACGGGTAGTTTTGTGCGGGAAAAAAAAATCCATGCAAAAGAAACAACATGCAAAAACAACAACATAAAAATAGATCTCCCTGTGGTAAAGAAAAAGCCTAGGAGTAGCCACGCAGGTCGATGTTTTGACAATTGTCTGTCCCCATTCAAACTCTGACCCTGATATCAAAAACTTCCCTTTTTTAAAATACCATGTAAATATTGTTGAGTAACTGTCACAAATAAGTGGCATTTTGATTAGTCCATATTTCAAATCATATTTAAAATCATTCTTTAAGTAGAAAAATCTAAAAATGGGGGGAAAATGAAAAAGCCCAAAAACTTCTTTTAAGCAAAATTTCCATATATAATTGGAGCAGATGTGCTATAAAGTTTTCTAAATAGCCAATCCCAGAAAAAAAAAAAAAAAAAGGAAGGCCAGCATTAAAACCCAAGCTATCTGATTACAAGATTCCTTGAGTCTCAGTGCATTCAGAAATAACTACACACAGTAACACAAGCACACTCATGAGGACACAAACATTTGCACACTTCTTCAGCAGTACCAGGGTGTCCACCAAGCAAGAACAACCAGGGCTGAGAAGTGTCCATGATCACCCTGTGACTGCTGGGCTAATCTCTGTGCTGGGAAGCACATAGAAATTGACAAGGGGCAGAAAAATCATCAGAGAGGGCTGGGAGAGAGTCAGGATGGACCAAGAGAGTAGGAGATATTAAACACAATGGTGGCAGGAACAAGAGGGAGAAACTGGAAGCAAAGATGTTGATGGTGAAGAAGGGAGTCAGTGAGAAATAACCAAAGGGTAAGAAAGAGTTGCAGTCCAAGAAAAAATAGGAGGTAGACAGGAAGGTTGCTGAACGCCTGACAGACGTCTTAATACAGAACACAGCACACTGAGAGAGTCACCCGTGACATTCGTAGGTCAGGGGAGCGCAGGACCTACTGCAGCCGCTATGTGGGGGGTGTGTGTGCGTTAGTCGCTCAGTCGTGTCCAACTCTTTGGGATCCCAAGGTCTGTAGTCCACCAGATCCCTCTGTTCAAGGGAATTTCCCAGGCAAGAACACTGGAGTGGGTTGCCATTCCCTTCTCCAGGGGATCTTCCTGACCCAGGGATTGACCCAGGTCTCCTGCACTGCAGGCAGATTCTATACCATCTGAGCCACTAGGGAAGTCACTATGGTCTACACCGCTTTAAGACATAAGCGTTGCCATATGACAGTCTGTCCTTATGGAAGCTTTTCCAGAGTAAGAACTCTAACTTTCTTTAACGTTGGCAAAAGATAGAAGTCCTTATGGAAAAGGATGATACATGTAACTACATGCAAAAATACCTATATAAACCATAAACATCATTCAAAATAAGCAAAAACTTCGGAGAAAACTTTTGTAAAGAGACAGAACAGAAAAAAGGATTCATATCCATGATCTGAAAGGGTCCCTGCAAATCAACCAGCAAAAGGATAAGAATAGACAATTCACAGAAGAAATGACTGATAAATAGAAAAATGCTTAACAGTACCCATGGTTAAAATCTTAAAGTCAAAAGTGAAATAGTACTTCACCTGATAAGCACAAATTTTAATGTGAAAAAAAGATATTGAGGATGAAGTTGAGGGGCTAATAGTAAGATGATAAATTAGGTAAAATTAATTTAATCAACTTAGCAATATTTATCTAAATTTAAAATAAATATTCATTTTGAGCTTGCAATTACAGTACCAGGGATTTATCCTGGATAAACACCAGCATAATAAAGCAAGAAATAGAAATTATATGGTTGATCACTACCACCTTGTTTGCAATTGTTTAAAAAACAAACCTGAAATCATATAAATGTCTATGAGGCCTGATTAAATAAATGAGCTAACCATAAAACATTATGATGTCATTAAAAATAATATCATAGATCTGCCAAAACAGAAAGCTGTCCAAGATACATTATTAAGTGAATAAAAACTTACAAAGCAATATTTGTAGCATGGCAATTCTATTTGAGTTTTGTAACATACAGAAAAATGTTATACAGTCTTAGAAATTTTCTATAATTTGTGGAAAAGAAACAGTACTTAAACAGGAAGAGACAAGGGTACTTCAATTCCCACCTTAGAGTTTTTTGTATTGTTAAAGAATTTTCTTGTCTTTGCCATGAGCAAGCACTGCTTTGAAAAAAAATTTTAACGTGTGACATGTTGCATTTATTTTAAAATCACATGCAATTTGCAAAAGCAAATATTGCCACTCCTTTGCAACTCTGTCAATTGCAAACACGAAAGAAGGAAAAAAAAAGCCCAAGACCTGCACTGAAATCCTGGGTTCATTTCTCAGTAACATTGTCTCCTGGCCAACTTGGCTGACTCTGAGCCGGTCGCCTCGCATGTTAAAGACAAGAATCATGGCAAAGATTCAATGAGATAAAGTAAAAGTGTCATGCTCAGTTCTCAGCAGATGTCATAGCCTGAACAAAGATTAGTTTCCTTCCTTCTTCCTGAATGATGTCAGAGCTCAGAAAAAGCAGCAACTCCGTACTGTCAGCAGACTCTCAATCGCTAAAAATTCTGACAGGAAAATACACACACTTCCAAATGTTGAAGGGACTTGAGTTTCTATGTCACCCTAAGTCATGTGGCCTAATCCCAAGGTATTGATTCCTGTCCACACACAGATGACTCCAAATGTAAATTTCCAGCATCATCCTCCACCTTCATTCCCAGTTTTATGTACAAGTGCCAGACAGTGCTGTGATATCTCCGAATCTTAAACATCACACAAATCTTACACTTGCTCTTGCTCTAGCCTCTACATCTCAGTAAAAGGCCCCCACTCCCTAAATGTTTAAACCCCAAACATCACTGTTTCCTTTCTCCATCCTTCAGAAAGCCTCGACTCTTCATCCAAAGCCAACCCAAATCCACTGTTTCTCTCCATCAGTATGGCAACCTTGTGATTCAAACCAACCACCATCTCTCCTGGATGTCTAAGCATTCCAGCTGACTTCTCTACTTCCCCTCATAAAAGGTCTCCACGTCATAGTTACTGTGGGATTTTTTCTTTTTTGTTTAATAGGTTTTTGTTGTTATTTTATTATAGTAGTTTGTATCTGCTAATCCCAAACTCCTAATTTATTCTTCCCCTACCCCTTTTCCTCTTTGGTAATAAGCTTGTTTTGTCTATGAGTGTTTCTGTTTTGTATATAAGTTTACTTATATCATATTTTTAAAATAATTTTATTATTTATTTTTGGCTGCGCTAAATCTTCATTGCTGCACAGACTTTTTCTCTAGTTGCAGCGAGTGGGGACTAGTCTCCAGTTAACAGTACACTGGCTTCTTGTTGCTGTGGCTTCTCTTGTTGCCGAGAACAGGCTCTGGGCAGATAGGCTTCAGCAGTCGCAGCTCCCGGCTCTAAAGCACAGCCTCAGGAGTTACGGCGCACAGGCTTAGCTGCTTCAGAGCATGTAGGAGCATCCCAAGCCAGGGATCGAATCCATGTCTCCTGCATTGGCAGGTGGATTCTTTAGCACTGAGCTGATAGGGAAGCCCCTGTATCATATTTTAGATTGCACATATAAGTGATAGCCTACAGTATTTGTCTCTGTCTGCCTGACTTACTTCACTTAGTATGATAATCTCTAGGTCCATCCATGTTGCTATGAGTGGTATTGTTTTATTCTTTTTTTATGACAGTAATATTTCATTACTGAAACATAACCGAAGCAGAAGAGATTAAGAAGAGGTGGCAAGAATACACAGAAGAACTATATAAGAACGGTCTTAATGACCCAGATAACCATGATGGTGTGGCCACTCACCTAGAGCCAGATATCCTGAAGTGTGAAGTCAGGTGGGCCTTAGGAAGCATTACTAAAAACAAAGCTAGTTAGGTAATGGAATCCCAGGTGACCTATTTCAAATTCTAAAATATGAAGCTGTTAAGTCCTGCACTCAATATGCCACAAGTCTGGAGAACTCACCCAGCAATGGCCACAGGACTGGAAAAGCTCAGTTTTCATTCCAATCCCAAAGAAGGACAATGCCAAAGAACGTTGAAACTACTGTGCAATTGCACTCAATTCACACACTAGTAAGGTAATGCTCAAAATACGTCAAGCTCAGCTTCAGCAGCACATGAACTGAGATGATACAACTCTAATGGCAGAAAATGAAGAGGAACTAAAGAGCTCCTGATGAGGGTGAAAGAGGAGAGTGAAAAGCTGGCTTAAAATCAACATTCAAAAAACTTAAGATCATGGCATCCCGTCTTGTCACTTCATGGTGAATAGAAATGGAAAAAAGTAGAAACAGTGACATATTTTATTTTCTTGGGCTCCAAAATCTCTGTGGATAGTCACTGCAGCCATGAAATTAAAAGACTCCTGCTCCTTGAAAGGAAAGCTATGACAAACTAGACAGTGTATTAAAAAGCAAAGACATCACTTTGCCAACAAAGATATGTATAGTCAATGCTATGGTTTTTCCAGCAGTCATATATGGATGTAAGAATTGGACCATAAAGAAGTCTGAGCACCAAAGAACTGATGCTTTTGAATTGTGATGTTGGATAAGACTTGGATTGCAAGGAAATTCAACCAGTCAATCCTAAAGGGAATCAACCCCATATATTCATTGGAAGGACTGATGCTGAAGCTGAAGTTCCAATATTTGGCCACCTGATGTGAAGAACAGACTCAGTGGAAAAGACCCTGATGCTGGGAAAGACTGAAGGCAGGAGGAGAAGGGGGTGACAGAGGATGAGATGGTTGGATGGCATCACTGACTCAATGGACATGAGTTTGACCAGACTCTTGGATAGTGAAGGACAGGGAAGCCTAGCGTGCTGCAATCTGATGGGTTGCAAAGAGTCAGACATGAGTGAGCGACTGAACAACAACAGTATTTCATTGTGCATATATACCACACCTTCTTTATCCATTCATCTCCTGATGGACACTGAGGCTGCCTCCAGGTCTTGGTGATTGTACAGTGCTGCTGTGAACACTGAGGTGCATGTACCTTTTTGAATTAGACTTTTCTCCAGATATATGCCCAGAAGTAGGATTGCAAGATCATGTTGGTGTTATTGTTTAGAATCATGCCCAACTTGTGACCCTATGGACTGAGCCTGCCAGGCTCCTCTGTCCATGCAATTTCTCAGGCAAGGATACTAGAGTGGGTTGCCATTTCCTTCTCCAGAGGATCTTCCCAGCCCAGGAATCGAACTCACATCTCCTGCATTGTTGGGTAAGTTCTTTACCACTGAGCCACCAGGGAAGCCCTTGCAAGATTATATGGCAGCTCTATTTTTAGTTTTTTAAGGAACCTTCATACTGTTCTCCATAGTAGCTGTGCCAATTTACATTCCCGTGAATAGTGTAGAAGGATTCACTTTTCTCCACATTCTCCAGCATTTACTATTTGTAGTGATGGCCATTCTGACCAGTATGAGGTGGCAACTCATTATAGTTTTGATTTGCATTTCTCTAATAAGTAGCAATGTTAAGCATTTTTTTTTCACATGTCTACTGGCCATTGGTATGTCTTCTTCAAAGAAATGTCTATTTAGGTCTTCCGTTCATTTTGTGATTGGGTTGTTTTTGTTGTTAATGTGGTACTTTTTAAGGTCAAGTAGACTTTTCAGAACAATCCAATGGCCTCTCACAATAAGTATAATGAATCCCAAACTCCTTGCTACAGGCCTACACAATCTCCCTCCAGCCTACCTCTCCTACTCCTCTTCCTATGATCACCGGGCTCCATATGGTTCCCCAGTTCCTTCTGTCTCAAATGCTTTTTCTCCAGATTTTTGCAAGACAGACTCCTTCTTGCAATTCAGGCTGGGATTAAGTAATCCAGAGGAGTAGATACTAATCATCCAGTCTGGAGAGGCCTCCTGAAAGTGAAAGTGAAGTCGCTCAGTCGTGTACGACTCTTTGGGACCCCATGGACTGTGGCCTACCAGGCTCCTCCATCCATGGGACTTTCCAGGCAAGAATGCTGGAGTGGGTTGCCATTTCCTTCTCCAGGAGATCTTCCAAACCCAAGGACTGAACCCGGATCTCCCACATTGCATGCAGATGATTTACCATCTGAGCCACCAACAACCATTGATTTTATTTTCTGTCATTTCTCTCTAAAATGTTTGCTTCATGAAAATAGAAATGTTTTATTCGCTTATGGTTCCCTGGGCCTAGAAGAGTGCCTGGCACACAGTGGTGGCATCACAAGTTTTTGTTCATTGGATTAATGATTTTTGTGGTTCCTGAGGAATAGATCTAAAAGAGATTCAATTCTTAACTGTTGCCATAAAAAAAAAACTTTATGAATAAAAGCTGAGGATTGATTTGTATTGATATTTATCTCAGAAACAGTGATTTTTTAGCATTTAAAACTAAGGTTTGAGAAAGAGTTAATATGAATGGTGAGAAATGACAACTATTAGCTTAAATAGCAATCAATATGTTGTCATTTAAGCTAATAATGAACAGTATGATTGAAAGTGTTTTTATTAGGCCTTTCAGAGTATAGTAGAGTCACCAAGCTGGCCAAAGAATTCATCTAATCAAAGTTTTTCTTCTCTCAGAACTCCAAGTTCAGTATAAGTAAACTTAAAACTGTTCATGAGTTGGCTATGAGATTTCACTGTATCATAGATGAGGCAGCATTCTTAGAAGTCCTTTCAGTTCTTCTGTGATTCATCCCCTCATTTGGTATCTACCATCTATACTTGCTTTTTTCTGACTCCTACACTCCAGTGAATCACATGAAAGTGAGGCTCCAACCTTACATTTGTAAATTGTACATCATAGGAAAAGGAGAAAAAACTAGAAAATGACCAAAATGCCAACTATAGTTGTTTCTGAATTACAGATGATTCATAATCTTCATTTTCTTCTGGGTTTTCCTTTTTTTTGCAGTTAAACATTATTTTTCAAATTAAAGAATAACTTTTTGTTTTAATATCTATTATGCTATTTGCCCATATGGAATAAGAACTGAAAAAAGATTTAAAGCTTAAAAGACAAATACTAAAATGCCTTAATATAATGGAGAAAGTTTTCAGAATTTAAAATATTCTTTTTCAGTTACCACAAAAACTACTTCTAATTTTTAATTTTGAAGAGAAAAATATCTGCCTTATTCCTAGAAGTCATTTATCCCAACACTCAAACTTGATCCAAAATTGATTGCTAAAAATTTTCTGATGCATATTTAAGTCATATTTGCCTGACTTAGAGCCATAGCAAAGCATAAGACAGAAAACAATTCTAGTAGTTTTGGTAAATTCAGAAAAGCATAGTAGTAGACCCAAAGTAGATGCTCAACAAACAAATCACAAACCTTAAAAATGGGATGGTGGCCTTGCACATAAATGACTGTATCAGCCTTACACTGAGATTATCGTACAATCAAGCTAAGATCATTGCCAAATTCAAGGTATGGTATGTTTAAACATAACACATGTACCAGGAGCAACAGGACTTCAGTTCACAAAAAGCACAAAAAGTCCAAAAAAAGCATTGAGGCAGCAGCGTAAGTCAACACCCAGGAGATTCACAAGCCTCCCCAGGACACCTGCTTGCCCTACCCTAGGAAACAACATTCAGTATGGAATTCAAAAACCTGTAAACCCTCATCCCATAATGCTGCTTCCCTAAAGATCTCTTCACAGGACAATCACGTCCCAGTCTGCATACTATTTTAAATTTTTCCAACTGACTCAGCACTCCCACTGCTAATAAGTGCTGTAATCAGAAATCCTTTTCCTCTAGCAGAACAAGGGCAATTCAAACATCAGTTTATCCCCACAATCCAGATCTAAAAGCTAAAAAAGCACCAACTAGGCCCACATCTTCTTTAAATCTCAGAAAACATTTGCAGCACTGTGAAAGCAGTGTGATTCTAATGAAAGAAAACTCTTTTGATGAATAATGCAAAAGCATCTGTCAGTATTTAGGAACCATCATTACTACTGACCACCTGAACAAGTGCATTCTAGGTAAATAAAATAACCAGAAGGACTCCTTTAAATAGTCAATTAAGGCACATAAAAATAATCAACAAGGTACATTTACTAGAATCGTATTTCCGACCAATGCACCCTTCCTTTTGTTCTTGAAATTGGGGATTTGAGGTCTAACGGCCACTCTAGCCAGCTTTACTCATCTAAAGCAGGTTTCAGCAGTTTCATAGCAACCATCAACTCTATCAGATGGCGGATGTGACTTCTGAGGGCCATCTTAGCAAATGACAACTTCTTTGTTGAAAGAGCTCTTTTTGGTGGCATCAGCATACAGTTACGAAAAAGCTACAAGTGGAAACCCCATGAAACCAGCTGATTTGTATTTATAAAGTATCCTATTCAAACCCACCGCAAGCACACACTACTCCCTGTATCTCTATCCAAACAAAAAAAGTCACATCTCCTTTAAATCAATTACCATGGTCTAGTCCAGAATTCAGAATTATTCAGGGCAACTGAATCAAGTATCTATTACCTCCCAGGGCCACCATCACACCCATGAACAAACCAGCCATAGAGCAGTGTGTATCACTGTTGAAGTTCCCAGTCCAAGCTGCAGCTTTATAATACAATTTTCTGCTTCTCATCTGTATTCTGAGATGACTAGACTGAAGTCAATCTAACTGTGTCTCTATAAGCCATGCCCATGTAGGCGTTTTAAAATGCTTGATCACAAAAGATTTTTAAGGGTTCTGCTTAAAGGAAGATCTTACAAAAGGAAAAATAAACTCCCCTGATGCAATTTACTTAAAGTGAGAAAGACAGGAAAGGAGGGAGGGAGAAATCAAGAGCAGAAGCAAGGAGGGAAGGAAGCCTTTTTTTTTAAGTTTTATCTGATTTATGGGAATCTTATGTAAATGGAAAAGGACAGTCAGCAGATGACCTATAACAGTAATATTAAGAATCCTCATGGAAGCAGCCTCCATTTGAATTTTAACGCAAAGCTTGATCTTAATATAAAGCTCCTTTCTAACTTGCTAGATACATAGGCAGATCTCGTTGCCCTAAGCCACTAAGACAACACATCAAAATTCTTTCCCGGAAAAGAAAAGTCACTTTCACTTCTAGTGCTAACACTGCCAGTGACCACAACAAGCTACCATAAAATGTTTTTTATGACCCTTTGTCTCCCCTCCCTTGAGTGTGAAGAGCTCATAAGTATCTCCTTTTTTTTTTTTTAAACTGTGGTCAGTTCTACTGACTGGTCCAGAGGAAAGAAAGGTCAAGAGGTGGTAGAACATGAAAAACGTCACTCTTAAGGGTTAAGAGGGGTTTGGTGGTGATACCAAGAGTTTCCTACTGTCCAGATGCCAACCTTCTCGAATGTGTCAGTCCAAAAACGTAAATGACCTAAGAGGCTACATATTTTAAATGTCATAATCTTCCTGTTTTCTTATTGTCTGTCTCTCCTACTAGAATGTAAGTTCCATGAAGCTAAGAATTTTTATCTGTTTTCCTAGGGCTATGTTCCCTATTTGTTGTTGCTTAGTTGCTATTCGTGTTTGACTCCTGTGACTCCATGGACTGTGGCCCACCAAGCTCCTCTGTCCTTGGGATTTCCCAGGCAAGAATACTTGAGTCGGTTGCCATTTCCTTCTCCAGAGGATCTTCCCAGCTCAGGGATCAAACCTGCATCTCCTGCACTGGCAGGCGAATTCTTTACCATTGAGCCACGTGGGAGGCCCATATACTGCCAGTAAACACTCTATAAATAACAAATCAAAAGAAAAATTACAGTAAAGTCTCCATGCTGGTGCATTCCTGACTTTATTTTTTTAACTTAAGGGAAATGTATATCTAGGGGGTTATGGGCTGAAAGCCATGACTTATCCAAATTCCTGTGAATTGCCTAAGGTATCAGCAGTAAGCCTTAAGCAGACCTACAACACTCTACAGCTTATCACCGTAGGGTTGTGGGAAAACTTTCAATATCAAATTAGCTGTTAAACCAATCTCACCAAACTTCCGAAATGATCAACCCAATTTCTTGCGATAAAAACAATTCAGAGAAAATGGGACATTCTTGACCAGAAAAAAGGATACACAGTAAATCAAAAAGGCTGGCCAATCTCCCCTCTAATCTAGAAACACGCAGGATGGTGCACCTGCGTTGTATGTGGAGGGAAAAAGGTGCTCGTTCGCGCCACCTACTGATGACTGGCAAATGGGCAATAGGCACGTCAGGGTGGCACTGTAAAAGGATTAATATCATCTTTTCTCCCAAACTTTCTGTTTTCCTATAAGGCTCACAGTGGTGAGAGGGGCTGAAATGTTGGGGCCGCAGGTCATCAGGACCAACAGCAGGAAGTGGGATGTCACTGAACACCGGCAGAGAAATGCGGACTAAATGAAGGCTAAAAGATTACCCTTTGTGATCCAGAGCGGGGCTCACTGTCTAGGATGGGGCTTGGGCTACAGAAAGAAGGCTCAAGAAAATGACTTCCAGTCGCCTTCAGAACTGCTGCTTAATTAAGTAAGCAGGACCCAGGAGGTAGGAGAAAGTAGACTCAGTCCCTCTAACCAAAAACTGCACCAAACTTCAGGCCAGAGAAAGAAAGATCACAGAAAGAGAGGGAGGGGTAGGAGCAAGGAAACGCTCAAGGACCAACCATATCCATAATGTCAAATCTCTCTAAAGGACAAAGCCGAGAACTGGATACCCCGGGGAGTCTTAAACCACCCTCTGTCTTTGTCTGTACAGCTGAATATTCCATATGGAGAGAGTGTGGCTCAATGGTAAGAGCCTGGACGGCAGAGGCTGCAAGTCTCCAAATGACCTAACTTCTCTGGAATCCCTTCCTTTGTTGTAACAGAGTGAAAATAATGCTATCTGTTTTGTGGGCTTCTTGGGAGGATTAAATGAATAAGTGCTTGGACTAATACCTGCCACACAATGTCAGATTTTACAGTGCCATTTATTTCATAATTTTAAAAATTAAAGTCTCCCAGCTCTATTACCACTTCTCAAACACTCCAGCTCCCAAAATGTCTGGTAATGATTCTTTCTGCCCCACAAGGTATGTCTCCAGCTGCAGAGCTTCCATCTTCCTCCATCTGGGCATCTCAGCAAACTTTAAAGGCTGAGAGCAGAGTGCCCAGGGCCAGGGGCAGGGGAGAGAAAGCAATGTGCAAGCCTTCAGTCAGCTTCCGGCAGTTATTGATAATCCAGATCCTACAGCCTCCTCGGAGAGTACCACCTATACTGTGTGCTTTCCTTCACACTCCAAACAAAAGATGAAGACTTGATTTTTAGCCTATCCGACCCCAAGTATTAGAAATGCCCTATATCACCAAACAAAACCACCAGCTGTGGTGCCCCTTGTTTTTATGACATGTGCCAATGCTGAAATGTCAGACTTGCAGAGCAAATCTGACAGAGGTCTGTTTAGTCATTGGGGCTTTTTTACCTGCAAGTCTAGGAGTTTCCACCTAATGGAAAAACAGGCCCAGGGGCAGAGCACTACTTGGAAAACTGATTTTTTAAACATTAATTAATTTTTGTTTTTCCTTAAAAATTAACTCATTATTAAAATCTATGCATTGAACTACTCCTAAATTACTCTGTGTAGATGCTTTTGGCTGCAAACTAGAGAAGAACCAACTACAAATTGCTTAAATAATAAACAGGGTTTTTTAAAAATCCTGCATAGTAAGTGTGAAAGGTACTAACATGTTTAGTTCATTTAGCAGTTCAATAATTCACTATAAAATCCAAGGTTCTCCCTAAACTGATAGGTTACCAAATGTATAATAGCAGCTCCAGGCATCATGCCCTCCTGTTATTTTACCATATCATTTGAATAGGAAAGAAAATTTTCTGCAAAGTGCCCTGATTTTCTTCACATCTAATTGGCCAGAATTGTGTCATATGTCCCTGCCTACAACCAATTATTCAGAGGAACCTGGAGTAACCAATCTGATCAAGATTCACCCAGACTGGGCAGATGCTCAGATTTCACTTAAATTGGATTGATTAATCTGATCGAGGCTCTCTCAGAAAAAAATGAAGTTGTTTTAGGCAACAATATTGATATAGCAAATTTAAGTCAAGATACAATTCTCAGAGATTTCCTAAACAGGAACATCTAGCCATGATGTTACCTTTTCAACTAAATAATTAGATTCAATGTCTCAAAGTAATCCCAGGACCCACACTGGTCTGTCAACTGGTTGTGATGGGTCCAAAATGAGATAAGTGCAGAAACAGAAAGAATTCAGCACTTTTATAACATTTGGCAGATTTTATATCTGTTAAGCCTAATGAAAATTTGGAATTTATTTTTTATACCTTGGTTTTTATTTTTAATAATTGGTTTTCATTGTATTCTGTGAAATTTTGAGTCTATGATGGCCTGAGAATTGAAAAAACAACCAACCAAAATAGTCATTCAACAGAGATAGATTGACCTATGCAACACGTCTAACTTTACTTGAAGTGTTATACCTAGAACAAGTTAAATTTTACCTTCAATTACCATAACAAATATCAGCAGCTTTTTCCTCTCAAGCTGATTAAAGTCTAAGACTTTGAGAGCTAAATTTGTGACCTGAACATTGTAAAATATACTTGAATGTAAAAATTGAATTAAAAAAATAAAACTGGCTAGGACTGTTGAGCTCTAGGTCAGAGGTCCATTACTTTGTTGGCTAGTCAGTTCTAGAAGAGATGAGACCTTTAACTTTGGCCAACCCCTGGATACATCAAGTAAAAAGGGAGCGGAAGAGAGCTGTGTATGAATTTTAGCAGGTCAGTATTACCAGAAAAACCTGTTATGTCCCATCCTAACACGAGATGAAAAGAAGTCCTTAGGATAAGCAAAATGCCACTGTCAGTAAGGACTGGCTTCAGAGTTCATATCACTCCTTCCTTCAAACGAGAAAATCACCTACATTCAATTAGCACTTTAGCTCCTCTCCTATGGAAAATGTTTTGTAAATATATCATCTTATATTTATTTTTCTCAAACAGAAGTCACATTAATTAATTCTTGCACCACTCCACGAAGGACAGACCTATAGTTAATGCTGAAGGTGAGGAGACTACCTTTGCTGTAATTAGGACCTATCAACAGTACATTTTCCTTTCCAGCTACTTGATTGAGTATGGTTGGTTATGCAGTACATTTAAAGTAAACTTTAAAATCATCAACTGCTGAGGAAACATTCCACCCCAAAATGTATTCAAATTGGGCTCTTGAATGGTGTCTTTATGAAATTATTAACATACCATCTTCATAGGAAAAGCTCCCCAGCATCTTTGAGAGTGCTAGCCAGGGCTCAGAGGACACAGGTGCCCACCAGCTAAGGATTCTATTCTGGGGCCTCCCTGGCGGTCCAGTGGTTGGGATTCCGCACTTCTACTGCAGGGGCCACGGGTTCCGTTCCTGGCTGGGGAACTTAAAATCCCGCACACCACAAAGTGCAGCCAAAAGAAAAAAAGGAAGAAAAAAAATTAAAAAAAGAATTCTAAACTGATTCTCGGACTGAAGCTTGAGAGCAAGGATCATTCTCAGCTTTAGCACTGATGCCATTTAGTGGGTTACACTTTCTTTTTCTTTTTTTTTTTTTTTTTATTAGTTGGAGGCTAATTATTTTCGAGTTACCCTTTCTTCTCCCTATTTATTTCCCATTGGTGATCCTGGCACAGCTCTCCAAATGATTTTTAAGGTATTCAGTTTTAAGAACGCAAGAGTAAGGACACTCCCTCCCTCACTGCAGGAGAAGGCAATTTCAAATATTTAACAAATAAGTTCACCAACATGTGTCTTTGTAAGGGTTTCCTACTTTCCATCTGTCATGCTAAGAAACAGTCCCATGATATATCCTCAACAGTTCCCATATTGAACTTTAAAAATACAAGGTTGTATCTTCAACCATGGACAAGTCCTCCCACCAGTAGGACTGTGACTTCATTTTGGACTTAGGCAATGATGTTTCTGATTTTTCTCCTTGAGTGTGAGTATTTATTTGTGAAGTCTTGAACTCTGAACTACCTGCAGCTCTAGAAATGATTTGGGCAAGTTGCCATGTTCATAATCTTAAATCCTCCAGCTTCTCAGATTGTACAAAGTCTCTTGTTACTGAGTTAATCTCAAACTCATAATGTCCTGCAACAAAGCTGTTGGAAATTTTCTGTTTTTCCAACATGTCTTTTCTCTTACACATACCAGAATGAGTTTTAAAAAACTTCCCATATATCGGAGGCATCTGTACAGGCAAATGATTAAAGAGTCTGACTGCCTGCCACAACACTGGAACAAGGTCTGGGAGAAAACATTAATGAATAAAGGATTATAACCCTGGACATGCAAGTCATGCAAGTAAATGCAGCTTAAATATATACCATTGATTTAAACTAGACAAGATTATATTCCATGCAGCTCTATATTATAGCAATTTCAATAATCTAGATAACTAATACATCTTTATTAAAATGAATACATTTTCAGAAACACAAGATATATCACCTGGTTGAAAAGGCAACTTCTTGGTGGCATTAGACTTCCCATAAATAAACTACGTACAAGGCAATCACAGTCCTCGGTACCAAAGACAAAAGCCAAAGTCTATTTGAAGACATGTGAGGATAACTGGAGAAGGGACTCAAAGGTGGGATATCTCAAAGAGCTCGCTGTGTTTTCATCTGGGAGCCCTTTGGACACTCCCAACCCGCAAAATGGCAGCCTGTTTTCACAGCCACTGCTACCCCTGGGACCATGCCCCGGGCTCAGCGCACCAGTGAGCCCATCTTCCTCTCGTCCATTAGATTCACTTTCCCAGGAACTTGCTGTAGGGCCCAAGAAACTAGTTTTCATCTCTGCTGAACACTTGCAGTGAAGACCTAAACTAGGTCTTCATCTCACAAGACCTAGAGATGGCCATTTCCTCCACGTCAAAGCAGAGGAAGGCAGTCTACGGAAAAAAAGAATGAGACAGGGAGTAGGGAAAGCCACGGAGATGAGAACTGGGCCTCCAGGACTGCCTGTACGCCTAGCTCCAGTCTCCTGGGACACCTAGGCATCAGTGAGGTTCCTTAAGCTGACTCAACAGTCAAGTGAGTGAAGGTGCTCAGTCGTGTCCAACTTTCCACGACCCCATGGACTGTAGCCTGCCAGGCTCCTTCATCCATGGGATTTTCCAGGAAAGAATACTGGAGTGGGTTGCCATTTCCTTCTCCACGGGATCTTCCTGACCTAGGGATCGAAGCCAGGTCCCCCACATTGCAGGCAGACTCTTTACCATCTGAGCTACCAGGGAATCCCCAATAGCCAAGATGTCTATGTAATAAAATGATGGTAGAATAAGAATAAAAAAGGGAAAGGATGCAGTGATGGTCTGGACTTCCTTTGAGGGCTCTGGGAGCCACTTAAGGGCTTTAAGCAGAGTGACTCATATTTGGGAATCATCTTTACCAACACCACCATGAGAATGGGTTCCAGTGGAGCAAGACTGCAGAGAAGAGGGTTTTGTGATAGTTTAACAGCGCATGGCACCAAGGAAGTATCTGCTGCTAATGCGCAGTGCTGCCTGCTGGCGTAACTTAAACAGAGGCTACTTCTTTTCAAAGGAACATGTTTTATGTAAGCTCTCTCTAAACACAAAACTCGTTCTTTGTCACCCCAGCACAATGAGTTATTAGAATGTTAGTCTAAATCTTTATGAGTGTGTAATGAAATCATTAGCCTTAGAGATTAAGCCACCGGTCTCCATTATCTAATAGTGCTGTATTGTGGAATCGCCCAGGAAGAGTATCACTCTACTGCTTTTAGCAGTCGCGAACATTTCCTCCTGAATGTTGTTGTTCTTCTCTTTCCGAAGTCTCTCAAAGCAATTTCAACATGTGAATTCATATAGTAATACTTAGTGGCAGATACTTGTACTAATTTCACAGGTTGTTTCTAAACCCTTTAAGACTGGAGGCTTGGTACACTTCTAAATATAATGATTGCTAAGGGGGCTTAGAGAGAGGAAGAACACAGGTGGGATACAGAAATGGGGACCATCATGGCTCTGCAATAAAAATGAACTTCACTTTTTCTACAATTCAAGATCTACAGCAGGTGCAGCTCATGGAACACATTTTAAAAAACTGATTTTCATCCTAAAAATAAATCACAAAAACAAATATTTAAGATTTTTTCACTGCCACTAACATTTATCTTGTTTAATTAAAACTGTTGAGGATTCAAGTCAATGTTTTCTATAACTTGTCCTTATAGAATTTTGTTTAGAGTTAAATGGTCAGATATGTTATACTGACTTTTATTTCTACCCGTTTAATAAGCCCAAATACTCCCTAACTATGCTTGATCCATTCTGAGGTCAAAATTTGGGGCAGGGGGGGATCTTTGTCAAATCTGAAGTTTAGGGCACCTAAATCCTGCTAACAGAATATTCATACTAAACCTTCCCCCAAAATCTGTTTTATTCTGGCAGAAAAGTTATTAAACACTATCAGCCAAATATTTAATAAAACCACTAATTCAAAGGCCAGCTACTCAAGGGTGGTATATTAAAAAAATGGGTCAAGTGTAGTTCTTTCCAGTTCTAAGAATAGTGAAAATATTAATATAATAATAAAAAAGAACAGCTAAACTTTATTGAGCAGTTAACATGTACTCACAGGACACTGTTCACAGTGCTTGGCACGGCTTCCAGTCATTTAATAATCAAAATAACGCTATGAGTAGTATTATCATTATTCCTATATTACAGCAGAGGATACTGAGGCATAAATAAACCAAGTAATTTCCCCAAGGTCACACAACCAAGAAGTGGTGGAGTAGGATTACAGCATCCATACTGAGCTATTTTCTAAGACTCATACTACCTGGGGTTCAAAAAAATAAAAGGCACTGAATTCTTTAGCACAACGAAAGCAGAAAGAAAAAATATTCAGGATAAATTGCAGACTTTCCCACACTGTCTCCACCACCACTTTCTTTTGAAAAAAGCCTAAGGGACTCCACTTGGCAGTAGTTTCTATAGCCAGTTTTAAATAGTCCATTTTAAAGAGACATATATATAAACAAGTGGCAACCTCAAGACTTTATGTATTAAAATTACATTCAACAAAACATTCCTAGGGCACCCAGAGGCAAAGTGCATTTCCCAAGTAAGGCTCTCCCCCAAAGCCAGGAGGTCAATAGCAGGTCACAGAGTTCTTTTGAAGACATGACCCAGGCTTTTCAAGGATACCCATACACTTAACTCCATCACACATACCAGTGACAATCACACAGCAAACAGCCAAAATGTCAAAAAAAACCAATCAAGTATGGTCAACTATTTGGATTGTTCCCATTAGTATTATTGCTCCCTTCAGAATAACAAGTTAGACCATTATTTATCAATGGTGTGTATTCATGTGGAAACAGATGAAATTCCCCCAATTTTTTTTTTTAATGCACGAGGATATCCTTCCACTAACAAGATTCCTCTAGTTTGTGTAGTGAAGGTTGGGGAAAACTCCAGTAACCAAATGTTAACTAACTTGAATTTAGCTCACCAAAATTTTTGTTTTATGGGACTGTGGTTTAAGAATCACTGATCTAAAAAGCTCTTCTTATCCTTTGTGATTAATCTATTTATTCTAAATAACTGCCTGCCATGCTAACTAGTAGAAAATTTAGACTTTTTCCTTATCTCTTCTAGACATTAAATTTATGTTTAGCTTTTTAAATAAGCAGGGAACTAGAATTAAATGTAGAAAAAAGACCAAACAGTCCTATTTTCTGGTTTAGGGAGATAAGGCTTTAGGCAAACAGGCAAAAAAAAAAAAAAAAAAAAAAATTAGCTAACCCAATTACAAAATACAGAGAGAATGCACAAGTATTTTATGTCCATTTTGGATGATGTCATGCACTTGAATGAACAATGGCAAAAAATTCGCAAGAAAAGCTCTTCATATACGGGAACTTTATCTATAGCATTTAATTTCTAAGGGCATATTAAGTTTCTGTAGTGTAGTGGTTAGGTCTTACCCACCAGAGCAAGACCACTATTCCCCACAGCCAGTCTCTCCCATCAGGAAGCTTCCAAACATCTTATCATCATCCATCAGAGGGCAGACAGAATGAAAACCACCATCACAGAAAACTAACCAAACTGATCACATGGACCACAACCTTGTCTAACTCAATGAAACTATGAGCCATGCCGTGTAGGGCCACCCAAGACAGACGGGTCAAGCTGGAGAGCCCTGACAAAACGTGGTCCACTGGAGAAGGGAATGGCAAACCACTTCAGTATTCTTGCCATGAGAACCTCATGAACAGTATAAAAAGGCAAAAAGATATGACACTGAAAGACGAACTCCCCAGGTCTGTAGGTGCCCAAATGCGACTGGGAAAGAGCTCCAGTAGGAAAAATAGCTCTAGGAGGAACGAAGAGGCTGAACCAAAGTGGAAGCAATGGCCAGTTGTAGATGTGTCTGGTGATGGAAGTAAAGTCTGATGCTGTAAAGAACAGTATTGCATAGGAACCTGGAATGTCAGGTCCATGAATCAAGGTATACCGGAAGTGGCAAAATAGGAGATGGCAAGAGTGAACATCGATATTTTAGGAATCAGTGTACTAAAATGGGCCGGAATGGGTGAATTTAGTTCAAATGACCATTATATCTACTACTGTGGGCAAGAATCCCTTGGAAGAAATGGAGTAGCCCTCATAGTCAACAAAAGAGTCCAATGTGCAGTACTTGGATGCAATTTCAAAAACAATAGAATGACGTCTCTTCATTTCCAAGGCAAACCATTCAATATCACAATAATCCAAGACTATGTCCCAACCACTAATGCCAAAGAAGCTGAGGTTGAACAGTTCTATGAAGTACAAGACCTTCTAGAACTAACACCAAAAAAAAGATGTCCTTTTCATCACAGGGGACAAAAATGCAAAAATAGGGAGTCAAGAGTTACCTAAATAAACAGGCAAGTTTGGCCATAGAGTACAAAAGAGCACGGCAAAGGTGGAGAGTTTTGCCAAGAGAATGCAGGCAGTAGTGATAGCAAACACCCTCTTCCAAGAACACAAGAGACAACTCTACACATGGACATCACCAGATGGTCAACACTGAAATCACACTGACTACATTCTTTGCAGCCAAAGATGGAGAAATTCTATACAGTCAGCAAAAACAAGACTGGGAGCTGACTGTGGCTCAGATCATGAACTCCTTATTGCCAAATTCAGACTTAAATTGAAGAAAGTAGGGAAAACCACTATGCCTTTCAGTTATGACCTAAATCAAATCCCTCACGACTATACAGTAGAAGTGACAGATAGATTCAACAGATTAGATCTTATAGACAGAGTGACTAAAGAACTATGGATGGAGGTTCATAACATTGTACAGGAGGTGGTAATCAAAACCATCCCCAAGAAAAAGAAATGCAAGAAGGCAAAATGGTTGTCTGAGGAAGTCTTACAAATAGCTGAGAAAAGAAGAGAAGCTAAAGGCAAAGGAGAAAAAGAAAGATATACCTATCTGAATGCAGAGTTCCAAAGAATATCAAGGAGAGAAAAGAAATCCTTCCTAAGTGAACAAACCAAAGAAATAGAGGGAAAAAAACAGAATGGGAAAGACTAGAGATCTCTTCAAGAAAGTTAGAGACACCAAGGGAACATTTCATGCAAAGATGGGCAGAATAAAGTATGGACAATAAAGGACAGAAACAGTATGGACCTAACAGAAGCAGAAGATATTAAGAAGAGGTGACAGGAATACACAGGAGAACTATACAAAAAAGATCTTAAATGACCCTTAACCACAATGGTGTGATCACTCACCTAAAGCCAGACATCTTGGAGTATGAAGTCAAGTGGGCCTTAGGAACCATCACTATGAACAAAGCTAGTGGAAGTGATGGAATTCTAGCTGAGCTATTCCAAATCCTAAAAGATGATTCTGTGAAAGTTATGCACTCAATATGCCAGCAAATTTGGAAAACTCAGCAGTGACCACAAGACTGGAAAAGGTCAGTTTTCACTCCAGTCCCAAAGAAGGGCAATGCCAAAGAATGTTCAAACTACCACACGATTGCATTCATTGCACATGCTAGCAAACAATGCTTAAAATTCTCCAAGCTAGGATTCAACTGTACGTAAACCGAAAACTTCCAGATGTTCAAGCTGGGTTTAGAAAAGGCAGAGGAACCAGAGATAAATTGCCAACATCCATTGGATCATAGAAAAAGCAAGAAAATTCCAGAAAAACATCTACTTCTGCTTCATTTACTACACTAATGCCTTTGACTATGTAGATCACAACAAACTGTGGAAAATTCTGAAAGAGATAGGAATACCAGACCACCATACCCTCCTCCTGAGAAATCTATATGCAGATCAAGAAGCAACAGTTGGAACCAGACATGGAACAACAGATTGGTTCAAAATTGTGAAAGGAGTATGTCAAGGCTGTATATTGTCACCCTGCTTATTTAACTTTTAGGCAGAGAACATCATGCAAAATGACAGGCTGGATGAAGCACAAGCTGGAATCAAGATTGCTTGCACAAATATCAATAACCTCAGATATGTAGATGACACCACCATTATGGTAGAAAATGAAGAGGAACTGAAGAGCCTCTTGATGAAGGTGAAAGAGAAGAGTGAAAAAGCTGGCTTAAAATTCAACATTCAATAAACGAAGATCATGGCATCAGGTCCCATAACTTCATGGCAAATAGATGGGGAAACAATGGAAACAGTGACAGACTTTATTTTCTTGGGCTCCAAAATCACTGCAGATGGTGATTGCAGCCATGAAATAAAAAGACACTTCCTCCTTGGAAGAAAAGCTATGACCAACCCAGATAACATATTAAAAAGCAGAGATATTACTTTGCTGACAAAGTTCCATATAGTCCAAGCTATGGTTTTTCAAGTAGTCATGTATGGATGTGAGAGTTTGACCATAAAGAAAGCTGAGCACCAAAAATTGATGTTTTTGAACTGTGGTGTTTAAGAAGACTCTTGAGAGTCCCTTGGACTGCTAGGAGATCAAACCAGTCAAGCCTAAAGAAAACAGTCCTGAATATTCATTGGCAGGACTGATGCTGAAGCGCCAATACTTTGACCACCTGATGTGCAGAGACAACTCATTAGAAAAGACCCTGACGGTGGGGAAGATTGAAGGCAGGAGAAGAAGGCAGGATGACAGAAGCAAGATGGTTGGATGGCATCACCGACTCAATGGACATGAGTTTGAGCAAGCTCTGAGAGATGGTGAAGACAGTGATGCCTGGCATGCTGCTGTCCATGAGGTTGCAAAGAGTCAGACATGACTGAGCGACTGAACACCACCACCACCAACATCCAAGGTTATCATGTTCGCCTTATACAAGAAAATTCCCCAGTTCAAAACCAGGCAGAAACATCTTTCCTCTCTGGAGTTTGTATTTGGGCCTCCCTGGTGTCTCAGATGGTAAAGACTCTGCCTGTAATGAGGGAGATTCAAGTTCAACCCCTGGGTCAGGAAGATCTCCTGAAGAAGAGAATGGCAACCCATTCCAGTATTCTTGTCTGGAGAACTCCATGGACAGAGGAGCCTGGAGGGTTATATAGTCCATGGTGTTGCAAAGAGTTGGACATAATTGAGGGACTAACTAATACACCTTGGGCATGTTAGGAAAACAAACTCTCCTGGTAAAATGGTTCTAACATTGAGGCCCTAGAAATTACCTCATTCATGAAAATATACATTTTGGCTTTATTTTGTCAGGTATTTTCCTAAAAATTATGGCCCAAGAGATCAAAAACACATTTGCAAATTGTCTGTTACTATCAAACAAGTAGATTTGATAGTCCACAATCAATCTACATAAGAAGCAAAAGAGCATGAAATTTTTTTTTTTTAACTTCAGGCAGATACTGTCCATTGCTTACTCAGGCACACTTTAGCCAAGTGCCTAGCTTAAAAACATTCCCCAGCCTCCTTTGCACATACAGGATACCAAAATTCATGCATTCTAAAGTATTTTATATAAAATAGTGTTGTGCAGTCATATTGCTGGTTTCTGGCCAGTATGATATAAGTGCAAATTCATAAGTGGATTTCAATGAAAAGTGTTCTAACAGGGGACTAATTCAGCTAATGGGTACACTTTTGTTCTTGATCCTTCCTGCTATCTGAATATAAATTATGGTGGCTTGAACTATAGCAGTCATCTTTTAATTACAAGACTTCTTTGAACAAGAAACCTAGGTCTTTCCCTTCTCCCTTCTCTCTCCCACTTCTTCTCCCTTATATCACGCAGTGTAATACTTACAAAAATCCTAACAATGTAGGGAAGCTTAGATAAGACCTGAAACCTGGAAGGGCACAGAGTTGCCATAACTCTACACTGCCTCCCCTCAAGATTTTTACATGTAAAAAAATGAATTCTTATCTAAGGTGCTGTTTTTTTAAATTTCATGTTATATACCTGGCCTTAATGGGAGCCAGCTTACAGAAGCTTACCCTGCCGGACAGTCAGAGTAACCATGACTCCTGATGATGTATGATCTCTTCCCACACTAAACCAGGCAGTCTACAGCTTATGGCAAAAGGGACCTCTGATTTCCAAAGCTAGGTCGTAAAAGGCCTGGCAGCTTCCAACTTGGTTTCGTGGATTATTCCACTCTGGGGTTAAACAGCACCAACATCATAAAGCAACTCAAGCCCTGTGGTGATGTCCACATGGAAAGAAAGTGAGGTCTCCCTCAGCAAGAACTTGAGAATCACACAAGGAAAACACCCTGAACGTGTATCACCCCATCTCAGTCAAACCTTCAGAGACACCTCAAGCCAGAACCAGATATTCCTAAATTCCAGACTCAAAGAAACCATGAAAGGTAATAAGTGGCCATTCACTTTGGGGTAATTTGTTATCGGCAATGGACAATAAAATGTTTGTCTACTGACATTAATCCTCCAGAATGCCCTGGTATTGTAATCTAGTGCCCATGAAATTAACCTTGAACTGCTCAAAATTATTTCATTAGTTATACTCAGTATTCACAGGGAATTGGTGTCAGGACCCCTGATGGATACCAAAATCCATGGATGCTCAAGTCCCTTATATAGTGTAATGCAAACAGCCCTCCATATCTGTGGGTCCCCCATCTGCAGACTTAGCCAATCCTAACTCAAACTCCACTGGTACTGGGGGCTGACTGTATTTCTGCATTATCATTTTATTAGACCTACCAACATAAGCTCTATGAGATTAGGGATCTGTCTGACATTGCTCATCATTGAATTTCCCCAATATATGCCACAGACATGACTCTGAGCAAATTCTGGGAGATAGTGAAGGACAGGGAAGCCTGGTGTGCGTCAGGGGGTCACATGGGGTCACAACAGTCAGACACAACTTCGTGACTGAACAGCAACAAATGCCACAGAACCTGGCATTTTCAATAAGTAGCTGTTGCATATGTTAACAACTAAGCTATGACGGAAGAATGAAGGAACAGTGCAGTCTGGTACTAAGGTTTATTTAGTTGAGTGATTTCCATTTTCTTCTCTCTTTCTTGTCTAGTTCTGTCTGACCAGTGGCCTATTATACAGGAAAGAGCCTGCCCAGTCCTTGACTGTTATCAGGCCCAGAAAAGATAATTAACTTGAGATCACATCCTGAATTGGTTTCCATTCCATTCTGTTTTGAATTTCAAATAAAAACCAGAGTCCCTGGGATGGAGCCAGCGATGTGAAGAGACAGGTATAATCACAGAGGTAGCACCTGGTAAACATAGAAGGCAACAAACACAAAGCTATGGGAAGAGGAAGGCCATGAAGGGTGGAGTTACACGGGCCCACGCCCCAGAACCTCTAGGAGCTCTCTAATCACTCTCCGTCATCTCTGGGGCCCAGAGCTATTTAGTCCCAATTTAAGAAAACCTTGAGGTGAATTAAATAAATCTAAAAGGACTAATTCCGAAATGTAGATATAAAAGAAACAGTTTTTTGAAGGAGAAGGAAAACTATTTCCAAGAAAGGAAATTCAAATCTTGATCTTATGCTAAATCACATTTACTTTATTCTTATTTTATACCTTCAATTACTATACCTAGATCAGAATAAAGGAAAATATAGTTGTCCCTCAGTGGACACCAAAATCGGCAGATGCTCAAGTGCCATAGTTGGTCGACCCTCTGTATTTGTGGTTTTGCAACCATAGAATCAACTAACTGAGGATCATTTGTAGCATTTATTGAAAAAAACCTTCATATAAGTTGATTCACATAGTCTTAAACCCATGTTGTTCAAGGACCAACTGCATTCACTTTCAGATATTCCCCTCTTCTGTTGCTAGGACAGCTGCTCTTTTTTTAAACTTTTCATTACATGTTGGGGTATAGCCAGTTAACAATGTTGTAATAATTTCAGGTGAAGAGTGAAAGGATTCATCCATAGATATTCATGTATCCATTCTCCCCCAAACTCCCCTCCCATCCAGGCTGCCACATAATATTGAGCAGAGCTCATGTGCAGTACAGTAGATCCTTGTTGGTTATACATTTTTAATATAAGAGTGTACGTCCATCCCTAACTATCCCTTCTCCCCATCCTTCTTCCCCAAGTAAGTTTCTTCTCTAAGTCTGTGAGTTTCTTTTGTAAGTTCCTTTGTATCATTTCTTTTTAGATTCTATATATGAGGATGTCATACAATATTTCTCCTTTTCTGTCTGACTTACTTCACTCAGTATGACAAACTCTAGGCCCATCCATGTTGCTGCAGATGGTGTTATTTCATTCTTGTTAATGGCTGAGTAATATTCCATTGTATACAAGTACCACATCTTCTTTACCCATTCCTCTGTTGATGGACATTTAGGTTGCTTCCACATCTTGGCTATTGTTGCAATGAACATAGGGGTCCATGTATCTTTCCAGATTGTTTTTCTCTGGATATATGCCTAGGAGTAGGATTGCAGAGTCATATGGTAGCTCCATTTTCGGTTTTTCAAGGAACCTCCATGCTGTTCTCCATAGTGGCTGTACCAATTTACATTCCCACCAAGAGTTTAAGAGTATTCTTTTCTCTCCACACCCCCTCCAGCATTTATTGTTTGTGGACTTTTTTGATGATAGCCATTCTGGTTGGCATAAGGTGATACCTCATTATAGTTTTGATTTGCATTTCTCTAATAAGCAAGCAAGAGTGTTGAGCACCTTTTCACAAGTCTATTGGCCATCTGTATGTCTTCTCTGGAGAAATGTCTATTCAGGTCTTCTGCCCATTTTTTGAGTGGGCTGTTTGTTTTGATGCTGCCATGAGCTATTTGTAGATTTTGGAGACTAATCCCTTATTGGTCATATCATCTGCAAATATATTCTCCCAACTGTGGGCTGTCTTTTCACTTTGTTTATTGTTTCCTCTGCTGTGCAAAAGCTTTTGAGTTGGTAGGTCCATTTGTTTATTTTTGTTTTTATTTCCATTATTCTTAGATAACAGATCAAAAAACATACTGCTGTGATTTATGTCACAGAGTGTCCTGTCTGTGTTTTCCCCAAGAAGTTTTATAGTGTTTGGTCTCACATTTTGGGCTTATTTTTGTGTATGGTATTAAAGAGTGATCTAATTTCGTTTTTTTACATGCAGCTCTCCAGTTTTCCCAGCACCATTTGTTGAACAGACTGTCTTTCTGACATTGTGAAGTCTTGCCTCCTTTGTCACAGATTAATTGACCATAGGTGCATGGGCTTATTTTTGGGTTTCTATCCTGTTCCATTGATCTATATTTCTATTTTTGTCTGACTGCTCTTTTAAAAAAAAAATCAAACCCAAGCCAGTATGGTGGCTGCAACATCCTGCCAAGGGAACTCCTATGAAAGCTCCTGTCTGAATAGAGGTTGGCCAACAAGGGGATAAGGCAAAATTCCATTTATTCTCAGCAAGGTATACAGCCCCAGACTCTAAAGGCAAGTGATAAAATAAGAGTACTTTTTATTGACATAGCACTTCATAATTTTCAAAGGCCTCCTCATACATGAATCTCACCTATATCCCACAGCAACCCTAGGAGATATAATGGAAAGGAAATATTGGGACTTCTTTTTTAAAGCCCAAAATCCCTATGTCTAACAGCTCCTAGATATCTATATCCAACTATTCGAATACCCCAGACCACTTCAAACTCCCCATCAGTCCCACAGTCTTAGGAGTTCAGTTATAACACCAAACTCCCCATCAGTCCCACAGTCTTAGGAGTTCCTGGACTTTGTTTTAAAATTCTAGTATGTGTGGTAAGACACATAGATATGGAAATATTGTCATACAGGAATGTGTGGTAAGACACATAGATATGGAAATATTGTCATACAGGAATAAATTTTGTAGACATTCAGCTCCCTGGAAACAGGAGGCAGTGTAGGGCAGGGGGCACAGAGGAAGGATCCAGCAGGGTCGGTCAGGAGGCAGAGGGATGTGGTGGGAGTCGGGTAATGGTGAAATGCAGGCGAGAGCCTTTACTGTGGTTTCACAGGAAGGATCAGGTCAGGCACGGTAAATGAATGTAAGTAATTTAGCAGACTGTGAGGCTTGGGGGCTATCCATAGTTATCTGGTATCTGTGTGTTGAGTGATGGAGGCAGGTGAAGAGTGGGTAGAAGAGACAGATATAGGAGGTGGTTGGGGTGACGGTTGGTCTGTACTGCGCACAAGTGAGCCTTTGTCTCTAGGAATTAGCCAACCCTGGGAGGGACAGTCCCCCAGGGTCAGTAAGGTCCCAGATGCGAGGCATCAGAATACAGAAAACAAAAGGAAATGGTTAACACGCCTCCCTACCCATGGTTCCCCCTCCTGATTTCAGCCTCAGGAGTGGGTGGCATCACTAACCACCCCCTGGCCCAAGCCAGATGCCTGGTCACCACTGATCCCTCCACTCTCCTTCACCACACGCCTCCTCGTCTCCCTCCTCGGTACCCTCGCCGCTCAGTCCTTCATCTCTAACCCTGGCTGGCACACCATACTTTCTGAACGATACCCTGGAAGCGAGCCAGCATCCCGGTCCTACCTCACCCACCCCTTCCTCAGTCCTGACAATGGTGACCAATTCAACGTGCAACTCTAACCACCTCGTTCCCATGCTCAAATCCTTCAAAGACCTTTGTTTTATCTTTATAAAAAGCATGTGAAATTGTATCCTCAGCTCCCGATTCAAGTTCCCCAGAATCCTTGAGTAAAACAAGCCTTCTCAGAAAAGCCCCCTTTTGCCCTGACACTCCCCCAAATGACCCAGAGGGTGAAAGTGTTCGTTGCTCAGTCATGTCCAACTCTTTGCCGCTCAGTCATGTCCAACTCTTTGCCACTCCATGGCCTCATGACCCAGAGGGTAAAGGCCACAATTCAGGAAACGCAGGCCAAAGCAGAGACCCTAAATCAAGGCCTTCCTGGAGCAGCCTCTAAGCACACAGCCTCATTTCCCACACAGCCTGCCTCCTGCCCCAAGTTCACCTTTGACAGGCCACTAACTCTGAAAATGTAAACCCTGAACGCATCTTACCTCTAGTAGTCTTTGACCCAATTTTGCTGGGCTGGCTCTTCATAAAACAGTTCAATGAAGCAATGGGGTACCGGGGACATTACAATACATATCTATGGTGGTTTAAGACAGCCATAAACTCTTTGTCACTCCTATCACTGAGAAATCAAGTCCAGCTCCCCACCTCTTGGATATGGCCTCACCTTAGTGATTCATATCTGACAATTGGGATGCAACACCAGAACAAATACCGATATGGAACCGAGACGCTCCTGCAGCTGTGCAAAATTAATCATCACCTTCATTCTTGATTTACAACTCTTTCCAGAGAGTGAAACAATTTTATATAAATGCAGTATCATACAGGGCCAACCCCATTTGCTTTTCCTGTTCAGCAGGTTGAAGATATAAAAGCTGAGCTAATACAAAATGCATGTATTCTTAACCTGAGAGTCAATAAGGAAAATGAATGTGCTCTTCCATCCAGCATAACAACAAGCATTTGTGCTCCTAACAATTTAAATAACTCCCCGCGCACTTTAACAGTCCCAGGATGAAAGATGCTTGACGGCTTCAGGCAAAAGTACTCTAACGAGAATGAGAATGTTCCTGGGGACAGTACTATCAGCCAAGGTACATTTCCTAAACAGCTTTCTCCCAAACTTGCAGAATCTTTAGATAGATCAAAGGACACAATTAACAGGAAATTGCATTTTCTTTGCATATCAACAAAGTGGCCAATTTAGGAGATCAGAGAGAAAAAAGATGTACACAGACTCTTAGGGAAAAAACTACTGAATCCAAAGGCTTCTGTTAAATCAATGCCTATGTGATCTTTGACATGGGAAAGTTTTAACTGCTGATCAGCGGACACTTTAACTCATCCCTTGCCTGCACTCTAAAATTTAATGAGAACTTTGAATGCCTTTAAAAAAAAAAAAGAAAAGAAAAAATTTTAAATTCCTAAGAGATGATTGTCTGAAGAATAAATATTAATTCTTTTATTCACTAAGCAAGTAGTTTTAAGTATCTGTGAAATAGCTAGTCAAGTACTAAGAATTTCTGAGCCTAAGTCAGAGGTAGAGTCTTAAATCCTGGGCATTTAACCTGATCTCTTTCATTTCCATAATACTGACCATCCTCACTATATGTAGTAGAGGAATTTTGGCAGGGTTCTTGGAAGGAGCAGTTTGTGTATTCAATCTGCCAAGTTTACACAAAGGCAGTGAAAGAAGAACTTGTACATGTTCTCAAAGAGAAAGTTTGAAAATTTTACTCTTGGGTCAAATGACAGAAAAAGCATAACAAATCAGCGATACAGTCATCTAAAAGTCCCCCAGCCTTAGGAGTAGAGGACAGCTCTAATATACTGACCCAGGAGATTTTATACAGAGGGTCACAGCTCAGGAATTTAACTCTAAGGAGCAAGGGTGGTGTTCTTGGAGATTTCCTGATATCTAACTGCATGCCTCTTACATTCACCAAGTCAGATTAAAAACAAAGAGGCAGAGAAACCATCATTATAAGATGCTGGTAACCTTGAAAGGAAAAGAGATCACTAAAAGGCAACTTAAGAGCAGGTGGGACCACTTACAGCCTAGGAAAGTTTACAGGTCTCTGGTCTTGCTGTCCTTCCCAGAAAAAGTAGACTCGTCCTTTGCAAAGGACCCCCCACCCCTCTTCCCTGGGGGACGTCAGCTTCCAACAGGGAGAAAGTCCTGGTCACATGTAAATTTCCCAAAGTGCCTCAGTTATTCATCCATTCTATCTGTCAACAAATAAACAGTGTCCACTGTGTACAAGATGTATTGTGAGCTGCTAAATATACAATGATGAAAACGACATACAGAACTCAGCAAGAGTGATTGACAATACACAGCAAACTAGACAACAAATATTTGCCCTAAGTGCTATGAAAAGAGCAGGGTATAAAAAGAAAGCCAACAACAGAGGACCTGATGGAGCCTGGACTGCCGGAAGGCTTCTCTATGGAGGTGGCTTTCCATCTGAGCTCGGACAGAGCAGCAGGTAAGGGAACAGGCAGGCGGGAACAGCACAATTGTGGCCGTGGGCAGAGCCCCAGGACGACAGGGCGGGAGGGGAAGCGGGGGTGACCTCACAGGGTCTCTTGGGTCACACTAAGGATCTCAGTTTTCATAATAAGAGCAACGGAAATCCACTGAAGGCTTTTAAGTAGGGAGATGGCATGAGGAGGTTCCTCTTCTCTCAAGATCAGGACAGTTTGGGAGGACAAGAGTGAGGCTGAGCGGACAAACAGCTACACGAGGGGTCACTTACACGAGGGCAGAGCTGAGCTACGGGGGCTCATAATTTGGGGTTTTCTTCAACCAGCAGCCTTCACATATTTGTCCAAAGCTGATTTAGAGATATGTCTGCAACTGCTTGAGGAAAGCGAGGCAAAGAAGCCTGTCTTCCAGAGCCCCAAATAACACCCTGATCAACAGCACCAACCTGCCACTGAGCAGGCCTCGTCCTCCTTACGGGGAGGACGGGGACCATCTGACAAGCATACCCCTCAGGCAGGCCTGGCACGTGCGGTGCGCTGGCTCTGCAGACTGTGTCTAGCGCAGTGCACATTCTGTGCAACAGTACAGAGCAGCCCTGCTGGGGGGCTGGGGGTGGAGGCGGGAGTCTCAGCTCTTACCCCAGCATGTCGCCCACCCATTTTCTCCATCTCATCTAGTCATGTCACTCCCGTATCACAGGGCTACCCAGCTGACCCACCTTTAACCCGGATTTGATCTGGACTAGGATGACTGCATGGGAATGGAGACAAAGAGAACCATTCCAAAGCCTATTAGGAAGCAAAATCAATAAAATCAAAGACTGGGACATGGGGATAAGGAGGCATGGGAGAGGGAAGAGTCTCACTTTTACAGCTTCCGAGGGTCCCCCTCAAACAGTTCTTTACTAGAAAAAAAAAAAAAAACAGTCACATGACTAATAAAAGTTTACACAGAGCCCTTTTTAACTTAAACCAGTTTATTTTGGATATCTCATGTGACTCTCACAACAGTCCTCTGAGACATGACAGGCTTAATCCTTGTTCCAAAAGTGAAGCTCAAAGATCACACAATTAGGCACAATAGGTAAAAAAAAAAAAAAAACCCAAACCAAGAGTCTGAACCCAAATCCACCCTCTCGCCACTAAAGCACATTGCCTGTAAGTGATACAATAATCTAATAGCGCCCCAGACAAGCACTCGGTGGGACTCTGTTATCTCGGAGAGGCCACAGGAGATAAGCTGGCAAGCCTGCACAGAGGCTGCTATGGCCGGGAGGCTAGGGCCCTCACACATCAAATGCTACTTTAGGGAGCCTGGAATTAGCTCAAGTGCCTGAAGAGAGAGAGAGAGAGAGAGAGAGAGAGAGAGAGAGAGAGAGAGAGAGAGAGAGAGAGAGAGAGTGTGTGTGTGTGTGTTAGTTACTCAGTCGTGTCTGATTCTTTGCAACTCCACAGACTGTAGCCCGCCAGGCTCCTCTGTCCATGGGATTTCCCAGGCAAGAATACTGGAATGGGTGGTCATTTCCTTCTCCAGGGGACCTTCCCGACCCAGGGATCAAACCCAGGTCTCCTGCATTACAGGCAGATTCTTCACCATCTGAGCCACCAGGGAATCCCCTAAGTCGCCAAACTAGAATGTTTCTTTTAAACTGCAGAAGATATGGCAAAACACATCAAAGTCAGAATCTAAAAGAAAATGGTAAATATATTTTCAACATATGTGACAGATACTACATTTGCCTCATTCAATGAGAAAGTCAATAAGAAAAACATATACACTACCATATGTAAAATAGCCAGTTGGAGTTAGCTATATGACTCAGGGAACTCAAACTGGGGCTCTGTGACAACCGAGGGGGTGAGAACGGGGGTTCAAGAGGGAGGAGACATATGTTTACCTGTGGCTGATTCATGTTGATGTGTGGCAGAGACCAACATAATATTGTAAGGCAATTATCCTTCAACTAAAAATAAATTTTAAATAAAATATATTTTAAAAAAAGAAAAGATAAACCAATACAAAAATGGTTACAGGACAGACAATATATAGAAGAGGAAATTACAAAGAAACATGAAATGATGCTCAACAATGCTAACAATTCCAGAAATGTGCATTAAAACAATGATATTTCACTGCTGGCTGATATCATCCAGTGTTGGCTAGCGTGCTGGGTAAGCAGGCACTCTCTAAGACTGGGGAAATCTAGCCATATCTAAAAATTTTCCTGGTCTTTAAACCTGACACTTCAAAGCTCAGAGTTTATACACTGCACAAGGGTACAAAGTCATGCGTAAATGAATGTTTGCCATAGTTCTATTTGTAAGAACAAAAAAGTTAAACATCCATCAACATTAAGGAAACTCATTTCTTAAAATATGGTACAGCCACGACTATTGAAAACACAGTTGTTAAACAGAATGAGGTAGATGTGTATTTAACATGAACATATATGTATGTGGGGGGCAGGGGGGAGAGAGAAGGAAATAAAACCAGTGAACCAATGTATAAGATCATGCATCTTATTGTTAAGTGAAGTATGTTCTCATATGCACAGGTATACACAAAACGGTCAACTGTGAATACCTACAAAGGCTGGAACAGCCAGCGGCCAGCAGAGTAGCCTAGCTCAAAAAATGACTTTTCCATTTATTTCATATATTCGGTATCACTAAAACTTCCAGTGATAAGCATATATCAAGTTTTTAAAATAGTAAGAATAATATGAAAAGAACCTCTGGAGTTTAATGTCCTTCAGCAAGTAAATATACTCTGCTGCTATTTCTCTTTACTTCTAGGTCACTTTCTGTTTCAGTGTGAAATTACTTACCTGTTGATCTCATATGAAACATTAATAAGAAATCCCTGCTTTCTTCCTCCACTTTTATAGGTAGGCAGATTAAATTGTTTCAATTATCTTCTCTGAAGTACTGCTATTTCTAAATCAGTCCTCAAAATGATCAATTCTTAGTTAAGATAAACTAAAAGGAAATCTGAGTATCTATTGGCCTCCATTTTTCAAGCCTCCACTTCCTAAGCTTTCCTTTCTTCAGGAATCTTTAAAAATATGTGAGTTATGCCTCAGAGCCTGTGGATCCATGCAGTTAACCAGGCAGAGCAAGCTTATTAATCTGACTTTCTTGGCAAACATAATGATCGAATCATCCTAAACGAGCAGGAAGACAGAGCAAAGTCCAAGTGGGATGTTCACGTTTATTTGACTTTACATCAAACCCTATGATCTCATTTTTCCAAGCAATCCAGGAACGTTAAGGCCACGAGAGCCCAGTGAGCTTTAATCACTCATGCTGCTCCGTCCTTCAAACAGCTGGAATGTTTAAAATCCCCACATTAAACTTCTTACAGGAGATCATTTTATAGTTTGCTAATAATCTACATTTGCACAGCATCATTTATCTAATGTACACAAAGAAGCCAACATGGCCTAGATGGCTAGACACAGATGATTATCCACCAGAGCTCTGCACGGTCAGTGAGACAAATCCACACTCAAAATTCTGGGAGGCCAAAATCTCCCTTCAGATTAGCGAACGGAGTTCTGTTTCATTTTTGGTCTGGGACTCTGTTGAACATATTCACATTTTCTGAGCCCACTCTGTACACGGCACTACATTTTCAAGATCGTGTATTCACCAAACATTTAGGACTGGACACCATCAGCCATGTGAAGAGTGCTTATTATACACAGGAAGCTCTCTTTTTTAAGTACTTGATCCCATTTACTTCCCACTGCTGCTTTCAGACCACACCCCCTCTCACACTGAAAACCGAAGCATACACCTCCCCTTATAGCACCTGCCACATCATCCGGCTGCAGCCACATAAACCACCTGTTCAGGCACCTCCCCTGCTGACAATGTCTGCACCCAGCTCCACCTCCGCTTCTGTCATCATTCCTGCTGACACTGGCTCAAAACTGGAAGGCACACCCAACACTGGCATTTTTGTTCCTGGACTTCCTCACTTGCAAAAATCTTGTCCTATACCCACCTCAGCCTCCCATTTCAACGGTCCCACCCTAGGCTTATAATTATACAATTACCACTGTTTCATTCCTAAAAGCCTCCATTTCGAGATTTCCACTTAGACTATCATCACCAGTCCTGTTTCATTTTGTTTCCTCCCTTCCTCTGTTACCCCAATTATTTGACCCCATCGTGAGTTTTCAGCTTTTGTCTGTAAGGTGTCCATAGTCTTCCTCATGGCCCTCTTTACCCAGCGTTGGTTAGACAGTCCTGAATCCACACGGAATTCCTTCACCCCACTATCCCTTGCCCAAGTGAGCTCCTATCTCCACTTCTGCACTCACACTTGACTGGCAAGAACGAAATACAGGAAATAGGTAGTGGAATCACCCACTTCACCCACCACCTTTATCTAAGGAAGCACACACTGCTTCCTCTCGCTCCTGCATCAATTTGTCTTCTCTGTACCAGATAACACATAATAGTTTTCAAAGGTACCATTGAGTGTCCCTTAAATATTCCACCCCTGAGCCCACACTCCTGTCTGGTGACCACTCCAGATTTCTATGTATTTTTAGTTATAAAAAAATAAAAAAAAAAAAACTCCTCAAAAAAAACAGGCATCTGTCTCTCTCTCCACTTCTTTCTCTCCCATTTTTTTCTGTTCCAACCAGACTTGTCTATCTCTCCATGGAAACTATGCTAATCAAGCATGCTCATGACCTCCATGTTGCCAAACCCGACGGCTGTTTCTTACTATTCATTGTGCTCACCTCCACAGTGGCATCTGACCCACCGACCACACCCTTCTCCTTGAAAGGCTGCCCCACCGTGGTTCCTGCACCACCATATTCCGCTAACGTCTTTCATCTCACACTGGCCAGTCCTCCCTGGGGTCTGTTGTTTGGTTCTTCCTTTCTCTGAGCTAGAGAAACCCAAGGCTCAGTCTGTGCCCTTCTTTCACTCATCCCTGACAGCACTTAGAAAGTGACTGTGATTTTAGGTTTGCTGACAATTTCAAAAATGTATTTATCTACAAAGCTACAACCTCTCACCTATCAACATCTCCACCTAGAGGTCTAACAAGCATCTCAATCTTAACATGTCCAGAGAAGAGTTACTGACACCCACCACCACCACCATTATTTGCTCTTCAGTCAAGAGTTTCCATCTCAGAAAATGGCATCACCTTCACCCTATTTATCCTGGATAGTTCTCTTGCACATCCCATATCCACTCCATCAGGAAGTCCCACCCAGTAAAACTTTAGAACATATTCTGAGTCTGATCACTTCTTATACAACATGTCCAGTGATCACTCCAGTTTTGACACCATCAACTCATACAATAACATTCTAATTAGTCTCCCAGTTTCTCTCAACTCATTAAATTCATCTTCTGAGGTACAGTCCAAGAGGTCCCTCTAAAGAGAGCTCTGTACTTCTCCCTTAACATCCTCCAGTGGCGTCCAGTTACACTTAGGAAAAAATCTAAACTCCATGGTCTGACCCACAGCTACTTCTCTGACTACAAGTCCTAATATTCCTTTGACTCTTTTTTTTCCTTTGACTCTTATATGGTCGCTTTTTCACCTTATTCGGGATTCTGCTAGTGTCATCTCTTATAAAGGCCTTCTTAGAGCCTCATATCTAAAACACTCCTGTTTAGTAGCTATTTCTCTCTGATACTTGGCTCATTCTTGTACTTTCAGAATCTCTGCAGATGAAGGAATCTATCCACACGTCCAAAGAAGAGCAAATAATACCATCTATAACCCAATCCCAGAGCAGAAGTAGGAGTCAGAGAGGATGACAGAAATTTCAATCTACATATAAGTGATCAAATACATGCCATAGCACAGCACAGCCAGTCCCAGAATCAGACATCAGTTGCACGAAAAAAAGAAAAGGGAAGCAGTAGGGACCTAGGGTTGGTGGGAAACAGACAAAACTCTCTCTCAGAAAGAAAAGAAACCATCTGAGAGGCTAGCAACCCTAAGAGGAAAGAAAGGAAAGAAAAAAATTTTCAGTAAGATTACTAAATAAATTTAAGAACGCAGATGCCATTGTAGAAAATGCCAACAAAATAGACCAAAACCCACTCAACAAAAGGAAAAACAAGAAACCATAAATAAACAAAAAACTATAAAAGGAAAAGAATATTGAAACAGAGGTTATGTTTAAAATGTCAAAAAACAATCTTTTACCAACTTTAAGCAAATCAATCTGAAAACCTGGATAAAAGGGATAATTTTCTTTAAAAATGTACCTTCTGCATATTGACCCCAATACAGATAGTAAGCATAAGTTTTCATAAAAGAAATAGAATTATTCCCCCAAATAAACTATTGCTGAGGGCGAGATGTATGGAGAGAGTAACATGGAAACTTATATTCCCATATGTAAAACAGAGAGCCAACAGGAATTTGCTGTATGGTTCAGGAAACTCAAACAGGGCTCTGAATCAACCTATTGCGGTGGGATGGGGAGGGAGATGGGAAAGAGGTTTAAAAGGGAGGGGACATATGTATACCTGTGGCTGACTCACATTGAGGTTTGACAGAAAACAACAAAATTCTGTAAAGCAATTATCCTTCAATTAAAATAAATTTTCAAAAAACTACTGCCAATAAAACATCACAGAAACGTGATTTTATGGGGGAAATGCTATCAAACCTTCAAGGAATGGACAATTCCTATGTTAATAAAATTGCTCCTATGTTAATAAAAAGAGCAAACAAAAAGAAGAATCAATTGCCAACTTCATTTTATGAAGAAGCTGTAATACTGATACCTAAATTCAACTTCTAAAAAAAACTGCAAAAAAAAACCTATAAACCTCACTTATGAATATGGATGTAAAATCATATATATAAAGTGAATAACAAAAAATATAAATTGTTTTAACAAGTGTAATTCTTTCCTAGGAATGCAAGACTGATTCACTTTTTTTTTTTTTCAATTTATTTTGGAGTATAGTCGATTAACAATATTGTGATAGCTTCATGAAATGATTCACTTTTAGACATTACACATTCATTAATGTAGCTCACCATCTTAACAGATTTAAGGAGTAAAACCACACGATTATCTCTAGAAACACTAAAAGCACCCTCCAATAGAATTAGATACCATTCCCAATTTCAAAAAAGAAAAAAAAACACTCAGAAATTATGGATATGTGTGTGTGTCCCTCATTCCTAAAGTCAGCATCTTATTTAATAGGGAAACACTGGAATCATTTGACTAATGTCTGAAATGAGGCAAGGATACTCATTATCTTTATGTACTATTACATTATAAGAGGCATTAGCCAACATAATCAGATAAGAGAAAAGCAACTAAAAACATGAAAATTAGATATAATTGTATTTCCTTTCTATTTGTAGATTATGCAGCAGTTGGACATGAATTTGAGCAAACTCCGGGAGGTAGTGAAGGACAGGGAAGCCTGGCATGCTGCAGCCTGTGAAGCTGCAAAGAGTTGGACATGACTTAGCAACTAAACAACCATACACCTATAAAACCAAGGCAATTAAACAGAAAATTTTAAATAACTTAGTAAAACAGAAACTTATGAGATTAAGAAACAAAATAGCATAACCTGTATATAGCCATACAGTAACACATTAGAAGATAAAAATGGGAAAGAAAATCCCATACATGAGCAAAAGCAAAAAAATCTTCTTTTTTCAGTGTCTCTGCAGATAAATAAATTGATTCTTAGTGCAAAGAAAAACAAACAAGCAGAAACTCAGAAAAAGGAATTCTGCTTCTGACCAAGATGGAGTAACCTACCTTAAAAAAGAAAGTGAACAAACTATATGAAACAATAGTTTTCAAGACTTTAGTATAAAGGTGGAAAAATATCTTTTTCTTCTACCCATGTAAATTCTCAACTTGGAACTCAATATCAAAAGACAGATTAGCAAGACAAAAACATATGCATTTATTTAATGTAAATTTTACATGACACAGGAGACTTCATAAGCAAATGAAGACCGAAAGAAATGGTTAAAACTGAGTGTTTTTAATGCTAGGTCTTGTGAAGAATGGAAAGTAATAGAGCAATATGAAGATAGGACCAAGTGTGAGGTAAATTCGTTTAATTCGAGAAACCTAGCAAGGCCTGCTTGTTCTGATATCCTTCTGTGCCCCTTTGTCTTTAGAAATAAAGTATCTCTTTTCCTCTGGTAATATGGGTGCCTCCTACATAAAAATTTTATTAACCTGCTTCAGAGGAAGTCAGAAAGTCCTTCTTAGGAAACACTTTCAAATACATTTAAAAAGACCAGCATTACCCTGATATTAAAGCTAGACACTATAAAAAATAAAACTATAGACCAATATCCCTAATAAATATAAACACAAAAACTCTCAACAAAATATTAGGAAACCAAATCCAACAGCATATTACAAGGATCATACACCACAATCAAGAGGGATTTATCCACAGGATGCAAGGATGATTTAACATACACAAATGTGATACACTACATTTAATAGAATGAATAATAAAAAAATAATCATATGATCATTCCAATAGATGGAGAAAAAGCAATCAATAAAATGCAAGATCCTTTCATAATAAAAAAAAAAAAGGCGCAACAAATTGGGTATACAAGGAATCTCAACACAATAAAAGCCATATATGACAAACCTACAGCCAACATCATAATTCAATGGTGAAATGTTGAAAGTTTTTATTCTAAAACCATGAAAAAAACAAGAACATACACTCTCACTACCCCTATTCAGAACAGTTCTATAGGCCCTAGCGAGTGCAATCATACAAGAAATAAAAGACATCCAAATCAGAAAGGAAGAACTAAAACTGTTTGCAGATGACATGACCGCACACATAAAAAAGTCCTAAAGATGCCACCAAAAAGTGGTTAGAACCAAACAATTAGTTAAGTAAAAATGCAGGATACAAAATCAACATATAGAAATTAGTTGTGCTTCTATACACTAAGAAAAAAATTTTGAGAAAGAAATTTTAATAACAATTCCATTCACAATATCATCAAAAACAATAAAATATTCAGGAATACTTTAATGAAGGAAGTGAAAAATCTGTACATTGAATACTATAAAATGTTGATGAAATAAACTGAAAAATACACAAATGGAAAGACATCCCATATTCATGGATTAGAATAATTCGTATTATTAAGATAGCTATATCACCCAAAAAGGTCTACAGATTCAATTTAATCTCTCAGTTCAGTTGCTCGGTCATGTCCGACTCTTTGTGACCCCATGGACTGCAACACACCAGACTTCCCTGTCCATCACCAACTCCCAGAGCTTACTCAAACTCATGTCCATTGAGCTGGTGATGCTTTCCAACCATCTCATCCTCTGTCATCCCCCTCTCCTCCCACCTTCAATCTTTCCCAGCATCAGGGTCTTTTCAAATGAGTCAGTTCTTCGCATCAGGTGACCAAAGTACTGGAGCTTCAGGTTCAGCATCAGTCTTTCCAATGAATATTCAGGACTGATTTCCTTTAGGAGTGACTGGTTGGATCTTCTTGCTGTCCAAGAGACTCTCAAGAGTCTTCTCCAATACCACATTTCAAAAGCATCAATTCTTCAGCACTCAGCTTTGTTCATAGTCCGTAAACTCACATATGGTCTCACATATAGTCTGTAAACTCACATATAGTCTCACATCCGTACATGACTATGGAAAAATTGTAGCTTTGACTAAAAAGTCCAATGATTTTTTCTCACAGACGTAGGGAAAACAATCCTAAAATGTGTATAAAAACACAAAAGAACCAAAACAGCCAAAGCAATCTTGAAAAAATACAACAAAGCTGGAGGCATCACTTTTCCTGATTTCAAAATATATTACAAAGTTATAGTAATCAAAATAGCATGGTACTGGCAGAAAAGTAGACCCATAAACCAATGGAATAGAATAGAGAGCCCAGAAATAAATCTTCTCACATATGGCCAATTAATATTTGAAAAGATGGCAAAGGATACTCAACAGAGAAAGAATATTTTTTTAATAAATGGTATTGGGAAAACCATATAACCACAGGCAGAAGAAATTGGACCCCTGTCTTATGCCACTCACAAAAATTAACTCAAAATGGATTAAAGACTTAAACAAAATAATTGAAAATGTGAAACTCCTAGATCAAAACTAGGGGGCAAAGCAATAACTTTTTGGATTTAACACTAAAAGCTTAAGCAACAAAAGCAAAAACTAGCAAGCAGCACTAGACTAGACTAGAAAACACATCCAAAAAAATAAAAATCAATGAAAAGGTAACCTACAAAAGGGGATAAAATATTTTCAAATAATATATCTGATACAGGGTTAATCTCCAAAATATATAAAGAACTCATTCAACATAATAGCCACTCAAAAAATCTGATTAAAAAATAGGCAATGACCAACAGGTACATGAAATCATAAGGAAAATGCAAATCAAAACACAGTGAGATATCGCCTCATACGTATTTAAAATGCTATCACCAAAAAGTCAAAAGATAACAAGTATTGGTGAAAATGTAGGGGGGAAAAGGATCCTATGTACTATTGGTGGGAATGAAAATTGGCTACTAGGAAAAACAGTATGGAGTTTAAGAAATTAAAAACAGAACTACCATATGACCCAGCAATCCCACTTCTGGGTATATACCCAAAGGAAATGAAAACAGTATCTCAGAGAAATATCTGCACTCCCATATTTGCTGCAGCATTATTCACAATAGCCAAGACATGCAAACAACCTAAGTGTCCAACAATGGATGAATGGATAAAGAAGATGTGGCATGTATATCTAATGGAATATTATTTGGATGTAAGAAAGAAGGAAATCCTGCCATTTGCAACAACACAGATGAATCTTGAGGGCATCATGTTAAATGAAATAAGTCAGTCAGAGAAAAATGAATATTATATCATTTACATGTGGAATCTATAAAAGCTGAACTTACAGAAACAGAGTAAAGTGGTGGTTACCAGGGGATGGTTAGACAGAGGGATGCCAAGAAGAATCCAAATACACAGGTCTTGCTAAATTTCCCCCAGTTTACTACCCTCAGCTCATATCCTTCATCCCAACATTCTTCCACTCCTCATCAAACCTAGTATAATAATGCTCAGGTGTAACCACTTCTTCAGGTCTTCATTTCCTTATGAAGGCTGCATCATATAAAACATAAGTACATTTGTATGCTTTTCTTGTCAGTCCAATTTACAGGGCCCTCTGCTAGAGAACCTAGGAAGATTGTAGGAAATACAATTTTTCTTAGGTGTAGTATATTATTTCAAAAATATTTATTGAATTGTAAAATCTGAAACTATACTTTTGAGAAAAATCTAAGATATTTCACATAATTTTTCATTTTTACTCAAGTTTTGTTAGTACTGTATAAAACAATTCATTTAATAGACTATTGCTTAAAAACTAAAATTTGCTTTTAAAGAAGTCTGTTTCCATAGTTAATCTCTATTCATTCTTAAGTCTGTTTTTATCTAATGGTTAAATAAACCTACTGAGAAGTATGCCTTTCATATTTGGAAAGAAATAGTCACACATTTAATTACGTTCTCTTTCCCTGGCTGCCTGCCAAAAACAATCACAGTTTGATGTTACAACTTCTCCTTCAGGAGTAAATTAAGGAGTAATTAAGAAGTTAATCTTACTTAAAAAATATAATTACCTAGAATACCACAGAACTAACTTATCTACTTGTCAAAGTAATAGTACCACATTCACAAGGATGAACCCAAACTCTCTCTCTAGCGATCCCATCACCATCGTCTGGAGATGGGTAGAGCCCATGACTGTTGAGAGTCCCTTGGACAGCAAGGAGGTCAAACCAGTCCATCCTAAAGGAAATCAATCCTGAATATTCATTGGAAGGACTGATGCTGAAGTGGAAGCTCCAGTACTTTGGCCACCTGATGCAAACAGCCAACTCATTGGAAAAGACGCTGATGCTGGGAAGGATTGGGAACAGGATAAGAGGATGACAGAGGATAAGACGGTTGGAAGGCATCACCAACTCAATGGATACGAGTCTGAGCAAACTCTGGGCGACAGTGAAGAACAGGGAAGCCTGGTGTGCTGCAGTCCATGAGGTCACCAAGAGTTGTACACAACTTAGTGACTGAACAACAACAATAACAAGAGTCCATTACAACCTACCAGTCACTGGAAACCAAGCCTCCCCACCTTCTCTGAAGCATCAAGAAGCAATGGCGCTGAAGATGCTGAAGGACGCTGGGCATGGACAGTTAAGTTCCTAGTCCATCAGGATAAGGGGTATGTCTCAACAACCAAGGAGACTTCCCTAACTCAAAACTGCAGAATACCTTATTGCTCCTGACCACCCGACAGAGGTGAGATGTTCACTCACCCTTAATCTTCTTCCAACACTCGTCAATCATCAGAGAATGAGGCTTTTCCGCCTCATTTGACACTAGTATATCAAGTGCCTACTATGTGATTTCTCTTCACATGGAAAGCATTTCTATCTCTAAACTTATTACTGATACCCATGAATGGGGGAGCCAGATGTCTTCTAGAAAGGAAGGATCTTTAGTCAAGTCATCCAAACCTGGACTATAAAGGCACCGTTGCCTCTGTGCGGCAGTTTTCAGGGTCTAACAGGTTGAACACAATTAAAGACTTTTTCTAATAGTGCAGAGCCCTTGGCCACCTGTGCACGCCATCTTCAGGGAACTGTATTCTTTGCAGAAATCAACAGCCACTTTTACCAGCCTCTTCTAAGCTGGCTCTCAGAACAAATTCTGAAATTCTTAAGAAGGCTGCAGAAGCTGAAGGCAGGTGAAATTGGGGTTGCAGCAGCAGAGCAACTCCAAGGCTCTTTCCAGCCAGCTATGGTTGGTCTTGCAGAACAAGATTTCAACAGTTAGTAACCTTTGGAAACCCAGTATGGGCACAATCCCTATACCAAAGAGTGTAGGTATTCACAAAGGAAAACAGCACTGTTTCTGCCCCTGGAAACATACTCCATCCTCAGTATCTTAATATTAGAAGTGTTAGATGTCTAACTACAGCTGCACCTGAACTTTAAATAAATTACTTCAACTACTGCAGGAACGGTGGGGTGGTGAGTAGAAGGGCATCAAACAATTCTTCTACTCATTTACCCATATCAGTCTCATGGGTTTTGCTTCATCTCTTGTGCATTTTGATTTTACATTATTAAAAGAAAATCAACATGCTCCTTTGGAAAAGAAATCCCTAGTTGGAAAATGAATTGACAATTTTGCTTTTTCTATGTAACTTAGGATGAGTGGTTCCCCTAGGGTGACTTCACAGGTAACTGAATTTCATATGAAATTTACCAAATAACAAAGGTCTGCTGTGCTCTGTAGAACATTCCATATAGCCCAAATCCCTACCCACCTGAGGCTTTCAAACATAATGCCAAGTGGAAAACTGGCATATTGAGGAACAGGGGAGTATTGTCCCCTTGGTAGGTCAGCAGAATCAATACGGAAAGCCCAACAATTGACCCAAATTGGAGCTGTTATCTCCATATCCTGGCTAGGGGCCCATCACCCACATAGTTCGACAAAAGGCCTTGAAGTTACTGCTTTGTACAAGCTTATCATGCGGACATTCACTGTAATTAGAGGAACTACCATGTATATATTTTAACCAAAAGACTGAGACTAGAAAGTAAGAGATCAGAGAGAACACAAAATTCACTACAAACAAATATCACCAGTCCCAATGAGAACTCTGAATTATTCACTGGTTGATCTTTGCCTCTGTAATTACGTAGTTCTTTATAAAAGGATTATTAAATTAAAATTCCTAATATTTTATCAGTAAACAATTCTCAGGCCCCAAGATGTATTAGGGTTTCTCAGGGGGCACAGAGGTAAAGAATCTGCCTGCCAATGCTGGAGACGAAAGAGATGTAGATTAGATCCCTAAATTGGGAAGAACCCCTGGAGTAGGTACCCACTCCAGTATTCTTGCCTGGAGAATTCCATGGACAGAGGAGCATGGAGGGTTACAGTACTTGGGGTCACAAAGAGTCGGACACAGCTGAGCACATGTACACCCCACTATACCATGTAGGACACTACTGTCGATTCTAGGGTTCCAAGTGACATGAGACTCTATCCTTTCTCGGCAAATTTCTTAGGAGTAACATATCCTAGTATTTTTAAACAGCTAAGTTCTACAAAGATTATATTATAAAATATAACTGTGCAAAACAAAAACAAGAGAAAGCTGCAAAAAATGTATGTACTAAACATAGCTGCAAAAACACCTCTTTTGTAATGTGTGATTTAATTAATTTAGACAAGTGCCTTTGGTTAGATTTAGGTAACTAAGAAAATGCCCAGAGAAGTAAATCTTGACCTAGTTCTAACACCAACAGATGAAACCGTATACTTTTCCTCTTTCCTTTTCTGCCCCTCTCCCTCACTTTCCATAATCCAAAGATTTCAACCTCCTGATTGGTCCCGTTGAAGAGACTGTTGCTCCAGATATTCATGTCTATAAAAATATTATCTCCCAGGGAAAAAAGTGAAAGCATTGGTCATTCAGTCATGTATAACTCTTTGTAACCCCAAGGACTGTAGCCTGTTAAGCTCCTCTGTCCATGGAATTCTCCAGGCAAGAATACTGGAGTAGGTAGCCATTCCCTTCTTCAAGGGATCTTTCCCACCCAGGGATCAAACCCGAATCTCCCACACTGCAGGCAGATTCTTTACCATCCTTATCTCTCAAAGGTAAGGCAGGATCTGCCAATTCTTTCTATATCTTCTCCCGCTAAGCTGTGTACCTTAAGCAGGGACTATGGCTTATTTACCTACTATTTCTTAGCACCTAGTTCAATGTGTGTGCATAACAGCTACTAGGCAGTCAATAAATATTAGCTCAATGAACTTCTCCTCTAATATCCAGCTTAATATTTCCATGTGCTGAATGTGTACTGATTGACTGATATACACTCTTAATTAACCAATCATGAGAAGAGTTTGAATCAAATTTGCGCTACTATTACTCAGGCTGTCATGGCTTCACACTTGCAAAAGTCAGGCTGCATAACAAGCAGAAGCAAACATTCACGAGATTGTGCACTTGTGAAATTCCTCAGTCATCTACCCCTTACTCTGCCTTTTACTCCCTGCAATAATCATTCACTTAGTATTTGCCAATGGTTATGAGATGAATAGTGATGCACCAGTTTGATGACTGAACCAGTTATAATGACTAGAGGGGGCATTTGCTTCTGTTCAGAAAAGAACCTAGCCGAGGCTGGACAGGAGAGAGGATTCAGCGGGGCCTGCAGTCAGGGTGCCTGATTATCTTGGCTATTTGGCTATTCAAAGAGTGCAAAGGAGCCTGCAGTACTCATCCACTCTGACGGAGAGGCATCTTTCCTCCTGAAATTGCCTTCCAGATGCATAATTTCTCAGTTACAGGGCTCTAAAAAGGGATTTTCAGCCTTTCAGTAAAGATTCCCTGAGCATCCGCTACCTCTCAGACACTACACTGAATAAAAAATGAATAAGAGCTCAGACACTCCCCTCTAGTCCACAGGTCAGCCAGCATTTTCATATAGAGCCGTATAGTAACTGTTTTAGGCTTTGCAGGCCATTCAGGCTCTGTGGCCATCACTCAACTTGGCATGTACTGCAAAAGAAACCTTAGAAAATTATATACACTATTGAACATGGTCATGTTCCAATAAAGCTTTATTTACCAAGACAGGCAGTTGGCTCGGTTTAGCCTACAAGATGTAGTTTGCTATTCCTAATCTAACCCACATCAGATACGTTTTTTTATTCAAAATACAAAACAAGGATATCCGTGTTAATGAAACTCCCCCCTTGTATCCATAAAACATTTCATAAATAATGAAGATATTTCATACATGACTGAAAGTTTAATCTTCACACCAACCCTTTACAGTGGATAGGTTTTATTATCTTCATTTTATAAATGAGAAAACTAAAGCTCAATTAAAGAACTTTAAGTCATTATACAACTAAGAGTGGAGGTAAGATTTGAGCTTCTGTGTAATAGGCAGAAATTACCATGTGTTCACCAAAGTTTCCTCATCCTCCAGGGAGTATGCCAGACTATATTTCCCAGGTTCCTCTGCCTTTGGGCATAGCCATGTGCTTGGGTTCTGGTCAGTAGACTTTAGGCCTTGCCCCTTAAAATTTCCTCATAAAAACTTTTAAACATGATTCATTTCCTTCACCCCTTTCAGCTGGCTGGAAAGGAGACATTCCCTAGGGTAACCTTGCAAGTCACATGTGGACAAAAGCAGAGCCACAAGACTGAAAGAGCCTGAGTCCATGAAGCACAACCTGGAAGAAAGCCACCCAGCCATAAAGATCTGCATTATGAGACTGAAAACTCCAAGAAACTTGCATCAAGCCACTGAGACGCAGAGCTTTATGTGTGGCAGCAACTCCTTTAACTAACAGAGCCTGTGTCCAGACTTGTGTTGTTTGCACTCAGCTACAGAAAAGACGTAATGGATGTGTTTACCAGCTAGATTTCAGACAAGAGATATATCAAAATAAGGAAGGGGTACATTCAAGAATGGTAATGTCAAAGAATGCTCAAACTACTGCACAACTGCACTCATCTCACATGCTAGCTAGGCAATGCTCAAGATTCTCCAAGCCAGGCTTCAGCAGCATGGAAACCGAGAACTTCTGGATGTTCAAGTTGGATTTAGAAAAAAAAAAAAAAGCAGAGGAACAAGAGATCAAATTGCCAACATCAGTTGGGTGATAGAAAAAGCAAGAGAATTCCAGAAAAACATCTACTTCTGTTTCATTGACTACGCTAATGCCTTTGACTGTGTGGATCACAGCAAACTGTGGAAAATTCTGCAAGAGATGGGAATACCAGACCACCTTACCTGCCTCCTGGGAAACCTGTATGCAGGTCAAAGAGCAACGGTTAAAACCAGTCATGGAACAACAGACTGGTTCCAAATAGGGAAGGGAGTACGTCAAACCTGTATATTGTCACCCACCCTGCTTATTCAACTTATATGCAGAGTACATCATGCAAAATGCCAGGCTGGGTGAAGCTCAAGTTGGAATCAAGATTGCCGGGAGAAATATCAATTATCTCAGATACGCAGACAACACCACCCTAAAGGCAGAAAGCAAATATTCATTGGAAGGACTGATGCTGAAGCTGAAGCTCCAATACTCTGGACACCTGATGCAAAGAACTGACTCACTGGAAAAGACCCTGATGCTGGGAAAGATTGAAGGTGGGAGGAGAAGGGGATGACAGAGGATGAGATGGTTGGATGGCATCACTGACTCGGTGGACGTGAGTTTGAGCAAGCTACTGGAGTTGGTGATGGACAGGGAAGCCTGGCATTCTGTAGTCCATGGGGTCACAAAGAGTCAGACATGACTGAGCGACTGAACTGAACTGAATCCTATAGTAGAAAATAACTAGTATTACAGTTCTGACACATAAACTTCTGATTTTATTTTGCCTTTTTATGCACATATATTTAGGCCTTAAGGAAAATGGAAATATAGTATTTTCCATTGAATATAACCGTGGGGATCTTCTCATATCAAACTATATTCATATCATTGTGAGTAGCTGCATTGCTGTTATTTTTCAAAAAAAAAAAAAACCAGTTATCCCCTAGTATACATTTAAGTTGTTCCCCTTTTCTTGCTGTTACAAAAAAATTACTGCAACAAACATTCCTATTCATAGATACATCTTCGCGCAAATGTGCAAGTTATTTTTCAGTACTAGTTCCTGGAAGTAAAGCTGATAAGCTAAAAGGTTTGTCCACTGTCAAAATGCCCTCCCAAAATACTAACTCAGTTTCCCACTAGCCATGTATAAAAGTGACCGGTTTCCTACCTGGATTGACCTGGATCTTTTCTTAAAATTCTTCACCAATCAGGTTAGAGAAATAAAAAATCCTCTCACTTACTTTTTGAGAATACAGTTAAATAATTTTTTTAGTCCTCTTCCTTGCATTAAAAAAAAAAAAAAAATCCTGTTTCATCTGTAGGAGATACTAAGGACATAACGTTGAGAAGTTACCTTTAAGCTGACAGTCTGCTTAATTTATACAATTGGTCTAAGTGACTAGCACGCAGAGCAAATGTTGAATTTGAAAGACTTAGCGTGAAAAAAATCAGGAAAGATGATCAAATATTAGTTCTTCTTAGAGGATACTCTCAAGTAACCTGCATACTGTAGGTGAGGCATGACTATAAGAATTGAATGGGTAATCTGCTTCTAAATAATAAGCTGTTTTGCTACATAAAGCAACTAGAATGTGTTTGACCTATTGCCTCCTTAGGTTTTTCTTTTACACGTTTATCCATGTTTGACTTATTTTGGGGTTTGGTTACATAGTAGTTCAGTAAAAAGGTAAGTCTGTGAACTTTCCTGGTGGCTCAGCTGTAAGGAATCTACCTGCAATGCCGCAGGTTCGATCCCTGGGTCAGGAAGATTCCCTGGAGAAGGAAATGGCAACCCACTGCAGTCTTCTTGTCAGGGAAACCCCATGGACAGAGGAACCTGGTGGGCTACAGTCCACAGGGTCACAAAACAGTCAGACACGACTTAGTGACGAAACAAACAAAAATGGTAAATACCACGAATGCGAGGGGAAATACAAATAGAAACTGATAGACAAAAATAAACAAAGGGGACCTAACTAAACTTAAAAGCTTTTGCACAGCAAAGGAAACCATCTTTAAAAAAAAAAAAGAGATAACCCACAGAATGGGAGAAAATATTTGCAAGTGAGTTGACTGACAAGGGATTCATCTCCAAAATATACAAACAGCTCATGCAGCTCACTATAAAAAAAAAAAAAAAAAAAAAAATCCAATCTAAATAGGTGGAAAACCTAAACATACAATTCTCCAAAGAAGACATACAGATGGCGAAAAAGCACATGAAAAGATGTTCAACATCACTAATTATTACAGAAACACAAATCAAAATTACAAAAAGGTGTCACCTCACATCAGTCAGAATGGCCAGTATCAAAAAATAATAAATATCTTATTTAAATATTAAATACTGGATAGGTGCTGAGAGGTGAATACTAAAGAGGGTGCAGAGAGAGGAGAAGCCTCCTACATTGTTGATGAAAATCTTAATTGGTTCAGCCACTATGGAGAACAGTATGGAAGTTCCCTAAGAAGTTAAAAATAGAGCTACCATATGATCCAGCAATTCTATTCCCTAGCATATCTCTCAAGAAAACCATAATTTCAAAACATACATGCACCCAGTGTTCCTTGTAGCACTATTGGGGGCAGGCAGGACACGAAAGCAAACTAAATGTCCATCAGCGGATGACTGGATAAAAATGTGGTACATACACACAATAAGATATTACTCTGCCATTTAAAAGAAGAAAAAATGCCATTTGCAGTGACATGGAAGGACCCAGAGACTGTCATACTGAGTGAAGTAAATCAGACAGAGAAAAACAAATCTTATATGCTATTGCTTACATGTGGGATCTGCAAAGAACCAACTCATTGGAAAAGAAGACCCTGGTGCTGGCAAAGACTGAAGTCAAAAGGAGAAGGGGGCAGCAGAGGATGAGATTAGATAACATCACTGACTCAGCGGACATGAATCTGAGCACACTCCTGGAAATAACGGAGGACAAAGAAGCCTGGTGTGCTGCAGGCCATAGGGCCGCAAAGAGTCGGACACAGCCTAGCGACTGGACAACAACATATGTGGGATCTGTAAAAAATGGCACAAATGATTTATAAAATCATTTATAGAAGAGAAATAGAATTATAGATGTGGAAAACAAGCCTATGGTTACCAAGGGAGAAAGGGGGAGAGGAGGGATAAATTAGGAGATTGGGATTGACATAGATAAGCTACTATATATAAAACAGATGGCCAATAAGGACCCACTGTATAAGCGCAAGGAACTCCACTCAGTACTCTGACCGATATGGGAAAATAATCCTAAAGAGAGTGGATACATGTATATTTGCAAACGAGTCACTTTTCTGTGCAGAAACGAACATAACATTGTATGTCAACTATACTCCAGCGAAAATTAATTTAAAAAAAGAAGCTGATACAGGTTGTTAGCACAAGAAAAAGGAAGACAGGGACACAGATGAGGGGTGTGTGCAGAGGACAGGTACAGCAATGAGCGCACACGAATTACTGATATCGGGGGAGAGATGCAACTTACACTGAAGGCCTAGGTACCAGCCGCTGGGCGAAACCTGTGACACAACCTTCTCGTTTAACCCTCACAACCCTTCGAAGTGCACGGAATTCATATCTGTTAAGTGAGAAAAAGGGTGCCAGAGAAACTGACCTAGGTGATTACCTACAAAGGGAAGCTTCTACCGGAACTTCTGGTTGTTTGGGGGACTTCGCTGGCAGTCCAGTGGCTATGACGCCAAGCTCCCAATGCTAGCGGCCGAGGTTCAATCCCTGGCCAGGACACTAAATCCTGCACACTGCAACTAAGGCTCAGAACAGCAAAATACACATAAGGAAATAACTTTTTTTTTAAAAAAAGAAGTTTTGGTTTTGGGGGGCTATTTTGTTTCAAATCCCACTTTCTCCCCCAGTGTTCCACCACATTGGAAAAATCCTGGATTTGAACTTCCAGGGCTCTCCCTGCCACCAGTGTCCCTCATGTTTCACTGAGGGGTACAAAGAAACAAAGACACGATAAAGTTAAAAAGAGAGCAGCCTCTATGTGAAAATGCGGGGGGGTCTCAGAAAGATGAATAGAGGAACAAAGAAAATAAATTTTGCAATGAATAAATGAGACATTGAAGAAAAGTGCAAACTTGGAATTGTGTCCAGAAGAATAAAGGAAGTAGCACCAAACAATGGCATAAAAAGCGCACATCAACATATATACAGTACTCGGCATACACACACACACACACAGATACTCCACAAGGACCCACTGTATAGCGAAGGAAACTCTACTCAACATTCTGTAATGATATATATGAGAAAAGAATCTGAAAAAGAATGGATGTGTGTATATTTATAACTGAATTACTTTGCTTGTGCACCTGAAACTAATACAACATTGTAAATCAACTAGACTCCAATATAAAATAATTAAGTTTAAAAAATTAAGACTACAGAAAGAGGGAAAAACATATTAGTCAAATGAAGAAATTTAAAGGTATAAAATGATAAATAGCTGGAAACAACAGAATTACAAAGCTGAATTTTTCAACCAAGAAACAGTATGTTCAGCCCTTTAATCTTTACCTGTTCCTAAAGGAATCCATTTTCCATTGTAAGTATTCATTATGATATGCCAATTTTCACCCTTTTTAAATGCAGTGACCAAAATTGAATTCTCTCTTCAAATAAGGGCCACATCCACCCAGCGAGTTACAGGAGAATCTTAGTCACAGCCTGCTGACACTGTTTGTACTAACAGTTGATAACTTTAGAACTTTCATCCATTTGTTGCTCTCCAAGATCCTCATGGCTTCTGCCAAGTCTGCCAAAGTTTGTTCTGCTTTGTCTGTTCTTAACAACACTTCTGAGCTTAGAATGAGAGAAATCACAGAAAGTGTCTTAGAAAGATCCCCTAGCCTCACACACAGTGTAGGTTACAGCTTCAAGACATTCCAGCTGATGCATGTTTGAGTCAGAGTAATACCAACCATTGACCCATTGATTCTTACCTTCACGGACTTGCATGTGACTTTATAAATCAAATACATTCTAAATTTTTTTCTATGGAGAAAAAAAGGAAATTAGAACACTAAGGCAGGGATGTTTAAAAACCAAAAGGAAGATGCTGTGGAGAGATCACAATCAACAAGAGTGCCCGCCCAGAGTAGGAAAAGAAATGCAAGCCTGAGAAGGATGGGGTGGCTTTGTTCTACGTTCACTGTATTCTTCCTTTGTGCCTGTCTTGTATCCATCTACCACTTCTTCAGGGGAAAATAGGCATAAATTTGAGACAGAAAAAAGGTAAGTAAATAGTAAAAGAAAGACCTGTCAACCAAAATTTTTAAATAAGGTGAAAATTAAATGGTAAATAAGAAATATGGAGCATCATTCTCCCCCTCCCCCCACACCAACAAAATTTGTATATTCCTATTTATTATGCTCCTTATGCCTGCCTTCTTTCATTTTCCTAATTTTCTGAACTTTTCATTTTTCAAATAATTGGTACAAACCTGAGAAAAGAAATGAGTAAATAAAAAGTATAAAAATGAAAGAATAATGATGAAATCATCTGAATCGACCTTAAAACCTCTATATCAACAGAATACTCACTGTATGAGAGGAATTTCGTTACTAAGTACCGGCTTAGTAACTAAGTAATACTAGCTGAATAAGTCATAGCTGAGGCCCTATCTCATGTTCACACTGGAACACAAGTAGAGATGGGAAGGTGATTTTCAGAATGGTCCATATAATTTATATTTTCATCCTCCTTGTTGACTAAAAGTAAATAAAAATTTACTTCCTTAGGAAACCTTCCCTGCTGACGTGACCCTTTCCTGTATATGTATGCACACATATAGCACACACTCCTGGAAGGATGTAAACCTGCAACCCAGATGCCAAAATACCAAGCACAGTTATATATGAGGATTGAGAAAGGCAAGGAGCGATTTCACTTAGTACTTAATGTAAATCGATATTGCTTGTCTTTTTAAAGTCATTGAGTATAACTTCGGACATTCAAAACCAAGAATAAAGACAACAGCAAATGATGAAAAGCTAAGACATGAGAGGAGAATATGCAATGAGAAACTATAAAAAAGAAAGTAACAAAATCATCCGTTGGAGCTGTCTTTTACATCATCCCTTTTATCTCTTCTCCTGAATTTGTACATTTGAGGGGGACATGCCTCAGACTCCTGCTTGTATATTTTCTCAAACTTTATCTTTTTATACCCTGCTTGGGGAAAAAAACAGACAATGCTGACAACGATTTTAAAGAAAAGTGAGAAGCAACAGGTCACTGGATTAGACGAAAACCGTATGTTACACATATCAACCACCGTGACTTATTCTTTAAACAGATCAATAGAAACAATCACTCACCTTTCTTCAAAGAGACTGCTCAAGTAACTCTAGCTCACTTATGGTAGCTTCTGTTTTGTTGACAAGTAATTATAGTAACAGATCATTTGTCAAACCCTCAATGACTAGGGTTCATGGCCTTGATGTGCCTGAACCAATTTCTCAAGCAGTTTGAAGGCCTCTTTACCTTTGCCTGTTGAATCCACCCTTTGCAGCACTTCTCTTTTTCTCTAGATACCCTATTTTTTCCTAAAATACCATTTCTTTTTCTTAAGATACTGCTTTTATATCAATCATTCACTCCAAATCTTACCATCCCTCTCCCCTTCTTCATTAAAACCAACCCAAACTCCTCATGGGGATATCAGAAACCTTGCGGAATTTGCTCCCACCCTAACCATTCTTACCCCTGCTGTTGCTTAGCCACTAAATCATGTACAATTCTTTGTGACCCCACGGACTGTAGCCCACCAGGCTCCTCTGTCCATGGGATTTCCCAGGCAAGAATGCTGGAGTGGGTAGCCATTCCCTTCTCCAGGGGATCTTCCCAACCCAGGGATCAAACGCCCATCTCCTGCATCTCCTGCTTGGCAGGCGTGTTCTTCACCACTGAGCCCCCTGGGAAGCCCTTGTTCTTACCCCACTGCTTCCGTATACCAACCCCATGTAATCTACCACATATTCTTCTCCTTGTCTTTTACTCAGGAGGTACCCTACAGGTCCATTTACTCAAGGGAACATCTGGCCAAACTGATGGCTGGGGGGAAGACATCTGAAGAAAGCAAAGTTAAACTGAGATGCTTGTCGAGATATAAATAGAGTTCTTTTACTCAGCATCTCAGCACCTCCAGGACAATATCATCACTAAGATGGAACGTGTCTGCAAGTCAGGCTCCAAAGTCAGCCAACCGGGTTCAAAGGTCAGCTCTACTCAATACAGTGTGACCTGGGGCAAGTTATTTTCCTCTCTCTGAACTTCAAGTTCCTCACCCTCAAAATGGAGATACCTATACTCACCTGAGTTATGATCAAGATTGCTAGTTGTCAAATTATCAGGCATTCGCTTTTCTCTAATAAATTTGATGCCATCATGTGACACAGAAATCTCCAGAATCTGTCCTTTACCTCAGGTACCATTCTCTGACATGTGTATGTTCAGCCACTTCGGTCGTGTCTGACTCTTTGTGACCCCAGCCCACTGACTCTTTGTGACTGTAGACCACCATATCCCTCTGTCCATGGAATTTTCCAGGCCAGAATACTGGAGTGGGTTGTCATGACCTCCTCCAGGGGATCTTCCTGACCCAGGGCTCAAACCTGCATCTCCTGTGTCTCCTGCTCCGGCAGGCGAGTTCTTTACCACTGCGCTATCTGGGGGGCTCATCCTCTGAATTAGCACCCTTAAACTTAAGCAACTACCTCTCTCTGGTGAGCATTTATGTAGTCAAAATAATGTAAATGTGTGTAACTAGGGTTTATAAACTTTGTTACTGACAATAAACTTTTTTCAGTTCACTTGCTCAGTCATGTCCAACTCTTTGCGACCCCTTGGACTGCAGCACACTAGGCCTCCCTGTCCATCACCAACTCCTGGAGTTTACCCAAATTCATGTCCATTGAGTCAGTGATGCCATCCAACCATCTCATCCTCTGTCATTCCCTTCTCCTGCCCTCAATCTTTCCCAGCATCAGGGTCTTTTCCAATGAGTCAGCTCTTAGCATCAGGTGGCCAAAGTATTGGAGCTTCAAAATCAGTCCTTCCAATGAACACCCAGGACTGATCTCCTTTAGGATGGACTGGTTGGGTCTCCTTGCAGTCCAAGGGACTCTCAAGAGCCTTCTCCAACACCACAGTTCAAAAGCATCAATTCTTCGGCACTCAACAGTCTTTATAGTTCAATTCTCACAGCAATACATGACTACTGGAAAAACCATAGCCTTGACTAGACAAACCTTTGTTGGCAAAGTAATGTCTCTGCTTTTTAATATGCTGTCTAGGTTGGTCATAGCTTTTCTTCCAAGGAGCAAGCATCTTTTAATTTCATGGCTGCAGTCTCTGCAGTGATTTTGGAGCCCCCAAAAATAAAGTCTGCCACTGTTTCCACTGTTTCCCAAAAAAACTTTTTAAATCAACCTATTATCAAAGCATGGACTGAGTATAAATACAGAAAAAGAATGGAAAAATTATTTTATGTGACAAAAGTTAGGAGGGGTAACCAAGAGAAAAGATAGGTAAAAGGGAATGCTATGATCACTGAATTGAGTATTTCTGTTCGGCAGAGCAGGAAACACAAAAGTTTACATAATTGCTGAAGTCACAAAGGTAAGCAATGGAGTAACTCGGAGATAGGGGTGGTCAAAGTGAGTTAATTCCTCATCTACCATAGAATAAAATGAATAGCCAATATCAAAAATTGAAAATCTGTAAGTAGTAATATAGTACATCATTTAGAGATAGGAAACTAATACTAAAACTCTACAAAAAATATAGTGAAGGAGTTAAAAGAGAAAGAGGTAAAGAGGGCTAAGAGAGGGAACGACACTTTTTATACTAATTCTTCTATACTACTGTGTTTAAATTTTAACTGTTTTCAAAAACAAAATAGTGTAGCTGAAAAAGATCTATTCACAATACCAACTAAAACCACAAGAATAAACCTAACAAGAAACATGTACAATCTGCATGAAGAAAACCTTAATTCTTCACTGACGTAAAAGACCTAAATACAGTGCTTTCTACTGTGTTCCTGAAAGGGAGGGACTCAATGTCTTAATAGTGATGGTTCTGCTCAGTTAATTTATGAATGCAATGCAATTCCACTTTAAAAAAAAAAAAAATCCCAACAAAATTATTCTTGGAACTAGACAGCCTATGTCTAATCTTTATCGGGAATAGAAAAATACATAAAAAGAGTCAACATTTTTTTAATAAGAATGATGATGGAGAGCTTGCCCTAACAGGTAGTTCAAGAAACACTGGCAGATCTGTGGATCACAATAAAGTATACAGCATCATGGACATCATCTTCTTCACTAAATAAGGAAGGAGCCCTTTTCTCCAAAAACAAAATTAAGTACCAAGAAACGACCAAAGACCTCCCTGCTCTAATTTTAGCTGGACTGATTATGCAAGCAGCATGACAGCACCGAGACAAATATCCTGCAACCTAAAAAATGTGGGGCTGGGGTTCTCTGAGATTCTTGGGGAAATAGTTTTTTGTTCTATGTAAAAGAAGAGCAGAGATTTCATTAGGCATAATTCTGTCTAGTGGACTAGAGATTGTAAACTCAGTAATAGCAGAAATGTTAGATTTCGTATAAGGCAAGTACCTACTTGTTGCTAATTTAGCTCAACTACAAGACAGTGACTAGATACGCAGCATATGCAGAGGGATAAGCCGTGCGAGCTCCAGGCCAGCTACGACCAGAGCAGAGGCCCCAGTGCGGACATCAGAGTCCAGAGATTTCTCCTAAAAGAACATCTAAGCTAAGAAACCTGAGTAGGGTCCACCGTATCCTCACCTGTTTACTGCAACAGCCTTCTGGTTTCTTTTGTTCTAGTCTCATCCCTCCCAGCTTTTCTCTAAACTGTTGTCAGAGAAATCTGAAATTCAAATCAGATTAATCTCTCCCCAGCTTATAATCATCGCTTTTTTTTTTTTTCTCAGATAATGCCTACATTTCTTAACTTGGATTATGAGGTCTTTATTGGCCCTTGCCTACTTCATCGTCAATCCTTGCCTATTCACCTGTTATAATCCTTCTTATCCTTCAAGGCTCAGTTCAAATGCCTCCTCCAGAAATACTTTGCTGACTTCTCCAAGCTCAAGGTACCACTGGAATGCTCCTCTATTATGTGGCTAGTTGTAGTGATATGACCGTGTCTTTGCATTAGATCATGAGTTACTGGAAAATAGATTAATACTTTTATTCACTTCCATATCCATAATCAACACCTTGTATATAAAGTATATATTTGGTATATTTGGTTATTATTTATTAGCAGTTAAGAATTACCCAAGAAACTCTCAATTTTCCCCTCCTTAAAAATCGCCTTACACAAAGAATTCAAATGACACAAGATGAGAGAGATCATAAGCATCTAAATGTTTAGCATTTGCTAAAAAGCAAAAATTTGTGTATTTCAAAAGAGTGGGTCTAGCCATTATCATCTGTGAATTGAGGGTCCAATTCTAGATACAGATCTGCTCCATGTCTTAGAAAAAAATTGCACAATCTATTTTCTTCTCTTTAAAAAGGAGAAAGATTGCTATAATTTCTTCCTGCTCTAGGAATCTAGGATTCACTCCTACTTTGACATCAGCCCTTCCATAAGCCATTCATACCATGCATGAACACTGCGGGCATGTAGGTTATACTAAGCCAAGGGGAAAATTAGTAGCAGATGGTACCAAGGTTCTAGGTCAGAGTGCTTTCGATTTGCACTCCAGAACAAATACAAATGCTCTTCAACTAAAGTAGACAAAATATGAATTGTCCTTATGTCCATGACTATCTCATTTTCCATACCTGTGATCATTTTCCATCTTTCAAATGTTTTCAGAGACATTATACCCATAATTCTTATAACAATTTTGTGAAGTAAGCAAGAAAGCAGTATTCTCTCTTATTACTAAAGAGGATATTGGAATTCCTAGACATATTATAAAACACTTGCCTTACATGCCCAAAGCTTGCTCTGACTTCCATTTTTATGCTGCATATCAAGTCCCTTACATATTCAGTATTGTTTTAAGAATTAATAAGATGCCTTCTAGTTTGGAGGTTTATAGAACCTGGCATTAAATTATGAGGCAAAGGATAACAATAATAATAATTCCCTGAGGATATGCACAATGTAGGAGCAAACATGAGTTTTACACTTAATAGACATTTTAAGACTAAGGATATACCATCAAAACTCAGGTTTCTGCTCTTTGGTCTTCCTAGCTCTGAATGAATATTTTTCAACTTTGTATCCTCATAAATTGAAATCACTTCCACTAACATTACTGTTTAATAATGCAACTCAGATTTCATGAGAATTCAGAGTCTATTAATTTCCACACACTTGGAAATGGAGTTGATCTATATAATTTAAAAGGCTCCACTTAATAGTGATATGAAATTCAAAAGATTTATTCTTAAAAAGTCTTGCTACCCACTAAGATTATTTTAATACCAAGACGGGCAGTCAATAAAGAAAATTTTTCACTCAGTAAAATAAATCATTAAAATGAATAATTGAAAATCTATTAAGTAAAATATGAAGTATATGCTCATTAAGAAAAACATCTAGTAAGACCATCTGTATGTGACTACATCTACCTTCAAACAGACACCTTACATGTGTCAATTTTAAAAGCTTATCTGACTAGAAAAATGCATTCACATTTCCATTATGTTTAAGAATTAATGCTTAACTTTAACTTTCATCTTAAAGATTACTTCATGTGATAAAAGTAATAGAAGTCATTTTCATCCTTACTTTCATGATGTATAAAGTATGACAATTCTGATAGCATGCCATACCATTCAACTGACTCCCACATTCTGCATATGAAAGTTTCCAAACATATTAAAAGATAAAACTCTCAATGAAAATCCCTTCTGATAAACTGCATACTGAGTAAACCAAATCTTACCCTATTTCTGTGTAAAAGCTCTTTCTTAAGTCTTAGAAAAGTCAGTTCCACTCAGAAAAACCTCAGCCACAGTTTAATTCATATTCTGAATAAGAAGCAAGCATCCCTGTGAACATGGCACATTGAAGTTGATACCATCAACTAGCAACAACCTCGAGACAGGCTCTCAGATGGAGCATTCAAATAATAAAGTTACATTTGAGTAGCCGCACATGAATAATCTTAAATGACAGATAAATTTCAGTTTCAAGATAAGTTTAGAAGACATTTCCTGACATGTCATTTATTCTGTCTGACCAGGCAGGAACATTTCTTATAATTCAAAAACAATCTCCATGTATTTCAAATTCCTGATCTCCTAACTCGTACTTTAAGATGTTTCTTTCAGCCAGGGAGCTGACAAATAGGCTCTGAAAACGTGATACATGGATTCTGCCTCCATTTTATCCATGCTGAATGCTTATGCCATTTCATTCTGAAAGCTAATTATTTTCACTATTCATGACTTTCTTTAACTGATACAAATTGGGAATGATTCTGTCCAGATTATTGTAGGAAGTTAAAATAGAGCTTTATACCTCATTATTCAAACTGAAGAAGCCTACACAATGTTTAAATTAAAACCAATTGTTTGTAAGTATCAGACAAATGAGATTTTTAAGTATGTCTGTTTCCTTGACTTATAACCAAAGAATACAAACAGTTTTGCCACTGACCACTTTATTATAATGATACACTTCCAATTTGTCAGCATGCAAATTCTACCATTATAAAAGTACACACTGCCAAGAAAAGACTTCTCAAAAATACTGTTACCTTTTCATCCCACATTGAAATATAATATCTCAAATATGTTGTCAAGAGTTCAAATGAATCTTTAAACATGAAATAAAATAAGACACGTACAGCATCTTTTACTAGGACTATTATGCTTACCTTAAAATGGGTAGTATGACTTACCTTTTTCTGGACTTAAGTTTTTATACACTTCAAGGTCTGCCATTAAATTTAATATTGTTACACATTATTGGCAAGAGCAGTAAAATTTCTCTCTAAAGGCAAAGCCTTTTCCTGATACACATCTCCAAAAAGGAAAGAGGCAAAAAAAAAAAAGGCAAAGAAATCCTTAGCAGTCCCAAGAACTTGACTCATGCAGCCCTTAATGGTATGAGGGGATCTTCACAATTCAGGCTTTACAAGGTGGAAAAATAAATCCATGAGATGTGAGTAGAGAACTTTGTCTCAAAGTGAAAAGCACAGTCAGATAAGAACACTGCAAGCATCTGCTCAGGGCTGCCGCTATTGTGGAAAGGCAGGCGCTGTGGCTACTTTGGGTATGAGCTATGCATGCTTAGTGCAGCGCTTACAGCCCTCAAGGCATTATGCACCTTTAACGTCTGGGAAGTGTAGGTCTTTACGCATCAAAGAAACCCTCCTCACCTATAGAGGCCATTGAGAAACACTGATTGCCATGGTAGTGACGCAGGCTGAATGCAGAAAATGAATGCAAACACACAGAGACACACAGAAGCACACACACAGACACGCACACTCAGAAGCAAACATCGCTCCATTCGAGGCAAAAAAAACACACAATCCACTAGCAATAAGCTACATGTGGTCCTCTACACCGCACACTGCGTTTGTGCTGCTCAGGTTAAGCACATACAGACTGATGGTGCTGAAGCTTTTCCTTGATTTTTGTCCTGATTTCACAGAACAGACTGGAATGCTTCCAACTTTAAATGAGGCTATGGTTATAAAATACTGGGGCAATGAGGGTACTTCTCAGGTAAAAAGCATATCCCTGTGGGTAAGGTAAGTAGCATGAATGAGTCTGAAAAAGCCAGTTTTTAGTGAATGAACCAGCATGTTATCAGAGGACAATTTTCCCTCAAGTATACATAAGCATCATTTGCATGTTTTAATCAACTTCTTCACAGAGATAGGTAGACTGACAGCTAGATGTTTCAAAAACAGGTTACTGCAGTCCTGTGTTTAAACTTACAACTAGGTCTCCCCATCCTGAGGATTAACCCCCTTACTCCCAGAATCCTCTATCGAATATCAACCCCTCTTACCATTTTCTTGTCCCCAGCTTCAGATGTGGTCCCTGAGGTTCCCAGCATCTCCCGTGCCAGTGTCAGCCCCTAACGCCATTCCCATCAGGACTATCAGGCCCAGATTGCTAACCTACCCCTCCCTCCTCTAAGATGCCACTCTCTGCCCCAGGACCTGGTCACCCCCTCCTCTAAGATGCCAGTCTCTGTCCCAGTACCCTGGTCAAACCCCTCCTCCAAGATGTCACTCTATCCCAGTACCTGGTCACCTGTTTCCCAACTGGCATACCTTTCAGCCAATTTGCAAACCCCACTAAAAGTGAAAGTGTCTGTCACTCAGTCATGTCTGACTCTTTGTGACCCCATGAACCATAGCCCACCAGGCTCCTCTGTCTGTGGAATTCTCCAGGCAAGAATGCTGGAGTGGGAAGGAACTCCACTCCAGGGGATCTTCCCAACCCAGGGATCAAACCCAGGTCCCTCACATTGCAGGCAGATTCTTTACATCTGAGCCACCAGGGAAGCCTGCACTATTTACTCTTAGATACTCTTGAGAAATTTGAATTTCAAAGGTGCGTGGGGGTACACAGGATTCAAATATCCTCCTGGAAAGATTTTATCTGACATATATATATACACTACTATACACAACAGCAGTTAAGAGTTTAAAAGAGTATAGGTTTACCTAGGTTCAAATCCTGACTCTGCCACCAATTAGCTGTGTGACCTTGGGCAAGTTACTTAAATTCTCTGCTCTTTGGTTTCCTTATTCATACAATAAGCATATTAATAGAATATTAATTGCAAAATGTTCATACATAAAAATGCTTAGACTCACAACTGTTTCATATTATCATTGTTATGCTACTGTTATTAGTCTTTGAAATCCTTTACATTAACCCAGTAAACCACTGGATTTCATTGTTTAATATTAACTAACCAGCACTTTGAACACACAATGCCACCCCAAAACTTGAGATATCTCAGAAATACTTCTGTCAAATAATTCAAATGATTGATTCTCCTAGGTGGGCTTCCCAGGTGGTGCCGGTGGTAAAGAACCCACCTGCCAATGCAGGAGACCGGGGTTCAATCCTAGGGTCGGGAAGATCCCCTGGAGGAGGGCAAGGCAACCCACTCCAGCACTCTTGTCTGGAGAATCCCATGGACACAGGACCCTGGCGGGCTACCGGCAGGCTGCAGGGTTGACTAAAGCGGCTTAGCACACACACATGCACAATACTCCTAGATAATCTTCTACAAAAAGACAGTGATGTCTCCATAACACAAAACTGGCGCCATATGATGGATTTCTAATTCCTTTAGCTCCTTAGAACCAAAGCTATCCAAAAAGCAAAAGGCATCTTCAGGTCAATTTCCTACTCAATCCAGGAAAGAAATGGATACCAAAGTGGTCCCAAGGCAGGCTTGGAAAACCTTTCTTCTTTTCTTCCTTACAAAATCTCCCAGGGCATTCTTGTGATGCCAAGAGAAGGATGGGCCAGGAGAGGGGAGGGAGCCAACTGCTCCTCACCCTCCTCATCAAAGGAATCTTTTTCTCCCCACAAGTTCTCTGCCCCTCTCATGCTCAGAGCTCCCTAGGCTTTTCCCTAGAGAAGCTTGGGTATATGTTAAATATGGAGCCTAACACCACAGCAAAGGGCAGGGCCCTGGGTTTATCCTGAACGGCTCTGGGGCGTCCTCAAGAGCCAAGCCAGACACCCATGTGAGTGCTCAGAGGTTTCACAAGGCAGGTAGATGGGCTTTTAAAGAATAGTCAAGGCCCGTGAGTAAACATTTGATCACCAAGGAACATTTACAGATTTGAGAGCCCAGAAATATCCACTCCTTATTAAATATCAAATATTTCAGCAGCAGCAAATAACCTTCTGTTATTTGCCCATTCAAAACATCATAAAACAAACACCTGTTCTAAGGTCAGCAGGGGCAGTGGGTGAATAATACATCACCCCTGATTAGTCCCCCCCATATTCTCCTAGCAGAAGGTCACAGATGATGTCAAGTTCAGGATAACATACCTTGGGGGTGGGGAGTGGTGCTTCCTCTGATGGACAACCTCAACAATCAGACAATTTTAGAATCTCTAATTTCTTAACTAAAACCCTCATTTGAAAAGATCAGGGTTATTTTGGCTTAGTTCTAGCACAATACTTGGCATATAGTAAGTATGTTATAAATTCTCACTAGCTTTCTCCCTTATATTCAATTTTTATTAGAGTATAGTTGCTTTAAAGTGAATCAGCTGCACATACACATGCACGTGCTCTTTTTTGGATCTCCTTCCCCTTTAGGTGACCACAGGGCACTAATGTTCCCCGTGCCAGGCAGTAGCTTCTCCTTGTGCGTGTCTGGTGCTCAGTCATGCCTGACTCCCTGCAACCCATGGACTACAGCCCAGCAGGCTCCTCTGTGGAATTTTTCAGGCAAGAATACTGGAGAGAGTTGCCACTTCCTATTCCAGATCTTCCCAACCCAGGGATCAAACCCAAGTCTCTTGCACCTCCTGCATTAGCACATGCATTCTTCATTCCTGTGCCACCTATGAAGCCAGGTTCTCACTAGTTTTCTAGTTTATACGTAGTATCAATAGTGTATAAAATCATTCAACCAAATATAGAATTATCTCTAACAAATCAGGTCAAAAAGAAAAGTGTCTCTGTGTTCAGCTTCTGAATTTACAAGCAGTGACAGATCTGAAGCCCCATCTGAAGGCATTTTCCTCATCCTTCACATCTGAGTTCTGATTTCTTAAAGGAACATCACAGAGAAACAGGTTAATGCCTGGGCTTCAAAGTCAGGTGGAGGGAAGTCCAAGTCCCAACTTTCTCCTCTACTCACTGTGTGACCCTGGGCACAGTACCCAGGAAGTTATGGGCATGACCAGTCAAATCTGAATTTCAGATAAACAACAGATAACTTTTTAGTATAAGTATGTCCCATGAAATATTTCCTGTATTTTATCTGTTAGAATCTGATCACCCCACTGAGAGGGCCTCTCTAAGCCTCTGAGCCTAAATATTCTCTTCTGATGACTATAGTACCCAGCTCACAGGGCATTTCTATGAAGTAGATGAACTAGTGCAGGCCAAGGGCCAAGTCCCCACGCCTAAACAAATACATATTCAACAGTTACAAGTTAAGTGGCCACTCCAATCACTGGTCTAGTCTAAGGTCATTTAATCAAGTCACATGCAGACGGTATACTCTCCCCACACCACAGTCTCAAAAGTTCATATAACTCTGAATCTAGACCAACTCTGGGCAAAAGCATGGCCAGTATTTGCCCTGGGACTCCCAAGTCCAACTAGAAAAGCTCCGACACAAACATGGGAGCCACGTCACTTCGTGAGTCAATGATTACAAAAATTATTGTTCACCAAGACCACGACACAAACATGCCCTTCTCTAAATCTACATGAAACTTCTGCAGGGAGACAGAGAAAGACCCTGGAAACATATACAGGTTGGACAAGATGTGTTAAAACAAAAATTCAAACCCAAGCCAACTTTAGACCCAGGCCCTTCCCAACCAGCTCCAAGCTTCAGACCTACAAGATTTCAGACCTACCACCAGAATTCCTTGCTTTTCCCAGTTAGAAAATATTCCCACAAAATTCCAGAGTTGTATGGGCCTCTGGCATAAGAACACAGAGATGCTTAAGAAGAAAAATAGCCTATAAAACCCAAAATGAAAAGTGTCAGCCGTTCGGTCCTGTCTGACTCTTTGCGACCCCATGGACTGGAGCCCGCTAGGCTCCTCTGTCCGTAGGATTCTCCAGGCAAGAATACTGGAGTAGGTTGCCATGCCCTCCAGCAGGGGATCTTTCCAAGCCAGGGGTCATACCTGGGTCTCCTGCATTGCAGGCAGATTCTTTACTATCTGAGCCACTAAAGAAGCCCAAAATAATCCCAAATTACCATTCAATGTTTAAAGCCTGTTCAATTTTCTTCAAGATGCAAAGTAGCACGGAAGTAAGTGGAGAGCAGACGTGGCTTCACAGTGTAAGAGCTTCCGGGTGGTGAGCAGCCCGGACCTTCCACAGACCCTGTCCTCCGGCCCTTCCCTCAAAGCACCTAGGCAACCTGGTGGAAAGGGGATTTCACAGAACCGTCGCTCACTGCTGAGGAACCGGACGCTGAGAGCACAGATCTAACAAACTGAATGAAGCGAGTCACCTGGCAAGAGGCGGTGAGATTCCTAAAGATGTCTGTACTCATTTAGCCAATAATCGTTATAGAGCTTCCCTGCTGGCTCACTGGCACAGAATCTACCTGCCAGACAGAGGATGGGATGGCTGGATGGCATCGCTGACTCAATGGACACGAGTCTGAGCAAACTCCAGGAGATGGTGAAGGACAGGGAAGCCTGGCGTGCTGCAGTTCATGGGGTCGCAAAGACTCAGACACGATTTCGTGACTGAAGAACACTGAAGGAGACACAGGTTCGATCCCTGGTCTGGGAAGATCCCACAGGCCACGGAGCAACTAGGCCCGTGCACCACAGCTATTGAGCTTGTGCACCACAACTGCTGAAGCCCACGTGCCCTAGAGCCCGTGCTCCACAATGAAAGAAGCCATCCCAGCGAGAAGGCCACACAGCTCAGCTGAGAACAGCCACCGCTCTCCACAGCTGCAGGAGAGCCCACACAGCGACAAAGATCCGGCACAGCCAATAAATAATCATTACAGCTACAGAGCAGTCTTAAAGCAATCACCAGAAATATAAAAACCTATGCACAAGGATATTTCCTTAGCATTAGTTTTAACAGTGAATAAGTAAATCTAAATCCCTATCAACAAAAGAAGAAAGAGAAAGAAAGTGAAGTCGCTCAGTCGTGTCCGACTCTTTGTGACCCCATAGACTGTAGCCTACCAGGCTCCTCCCTCCATGGAGTTTCCCAAGCAAGAAGTACTGGAGTGGGTTGCCATTTCCTTCTCCAGGGGATCTTCCTAACCCAGAGATCAAACCCAGGTCTCCCGCATTGCAGGCAGACGCTTTACCATCTGAGACACCAGGGAAGCTCTGCCTACCAACAAGAGAATGATTAAATATATATTCATGCTTTGGAATACTATCTAGCCATTAACAATACTTTTAAGACACTGCTATTACCTAGAGAATGCTTGACAGTCTATGTGGTAAAAGGACCCAGATATCTGAGTTTAATTATATAAGATACATGTGTATAGAAATAAAGAATAAAAGACTAGAAAAAATATGTGGAAAAGATTAACAGTAAGATTTCCAGGTGTCATTCAATGCATGAGCCAGGGCGCTCAGGACCGGAGCACTGGGATGACCCTGAGGGATGAGATGGGCAGAGAGGTGGGAGGGGGGTTCAGGATTAGGGACACATGTATACCTATGGCTGATTCATGTCAATGTATGCCAACAACCACGACAATATTGTGAAGTAATTAGCCTCCAATTAAAATAAATTAATTGAAAAAAAGATTTCTAGGTGTTATTTCCTTCTAAAATTTAACTATAATTTTTTAAAGCTAGCATTTCTTTCTTTTATTCAGAAAAAAAAATAAGATTTTTTTAAAGTGCAGCCAATTTAGTAGCACTCAACTGGGGGGAGATAATCCTTTCCCACTGGTGTGTTAAACAATGGAGAACTCTGAGGATTACTAACATTTCTGAAGCACCTACTACCTTTCAGACACTGCTCCTAGCAGTGTCTTATTCGAGCCTTACAATGTCCCTAGGAGTGAATTTGGTTTTATCCTTTCTCTAGCTTCAGATGTGGAGATGGAGGCAGAGAGAAGCAATTTTCTGAGCTGGTACCGCAGATGAGTGATAGACATAGGCTTTGAATGCCCAGAGTCTGTCTCTAGACCCAGTAATCCTCTCCAGACAAGGTAGCATGGAGACCTTGAGCCTGTCATTTACATCCTGCCGCCTGTTTTTTCATCTGGAAGTCTCATGGAACAGTAAATAGAGCTACTGGAGCCTAATTCCTTTCAGGAAATTTCACTGTGCACTCAACTACACAGGAGACCTAAAATCCTCAATATCAGTCATATGGCAGAGTCACATAAGTAAATACAAAAAGACATGAAACCTCAAAACAAGAATTCCACACATACATTCAAACCAAAAGAGCTAGACGTGGGGAAACTCCCAAGCAGATGTCTTATGGAGGTGTTCCCAGGAGGAACAAACACATTTGCTTCCACAAACCAGAGGACACCCCCACTCCAGCATTATCCTGTCTGAGCCCCCTGGCTTGGCCCCAAACTGTTGTTCCCAGTCATCCTGGGGACACTGGGTACCAGTACTTCATCAAAATCCCCTGACTACTCAGGGTCTTCTGTACTCAACTAGATGTCCTAAGCAGTGTCTGGCTGGCTTTGAAGTAGAAGCAGTACCATCCCATTTCTTGCCTATGTGAATCACAGAGACTTTAAAAAAAAAAAGTTAGCCAGCGGAAGGATAGAGACTTTTGCCTCTGAGTGTCTATTAATCTAGGGGGTGGCACTGAAAACCTGCTCTCAGTTTATATTTACAATGGACTCAACTCACTAGATTAAAGCTTATGCAGTCACTGCAAATTTGGAGTTAAATGGATTAAAAGAGTAGAGATCATACATCAATTCAAACAAACCAGCACAGTACATGCCTGTGGCCTATTCATCACCATGCATTTGAGGGAGTCGCCTTTATGTAAAGGCTTAGAAAACGCTGTCAGGACTATGATGAAAAAATTGCTAGAACTTTTGCCTCCAGTCCCACCAAACAAAAGGAAATGCTACCATGAGTTCATTTTTCAAGGGAGGAGTTAAGGTGCTCCAGAGACGAAGGTCTACACAAAGTACCTAGAGGCTCAATAACAACGTCATGCTCTTCCTGCACACCATGGGTACGTGCCTAACAGATGACTGCCAGAAATCCTTAGCTGCTACACAACGCAGTGTAACCAAAAACTTAAACTGCAAATGCAGTATACAACAAAAGTTTCAGCTAAGGGTAGAGAAAGACCTGGAGGTTTCCATTCAGTGCCTATTAAACTAACACTAAAAACTAATACTAAAAATGGCAGAAACAAGGGTTTTAGACATCAGGCTTAATTAACACAGCTGTTTATTCATCATTGGAGAGACTGATATAGAACATGCCCTATAGATCACACACGCTTTTCAAATAAACCAATTTGGACTTGCCCTACAGTAAAATCCTGACATACCTCGGTAAGAAGCAATTGTTACACATTTTTAAACATCTGAATTCCAAAACAAACAGAGTATTATCCATATTTAATTTTGCTTTGTTTCACAGGACAGAAAGAAGCCACCCTTTAGCCAACAGTTCTTTGAGATGATGCTTCCTTGATGATTTATTGACCTCCTCTTAAAGACTTGGCTTTAAAAGAAAATTCTCATTTTTCTTTTTTGAGAGACTTGACTCTTTATGGGTTATGTCACTTTAAATTTTATAGGTTAGTATAAAAATTTATAAGTACATCACTGTCAGTTTGATGATGGTGTCAATATAATTCAGAATAAAATCCCTGGTAGGCTCAAAGCTCAATTTGAGCTTGAGCTATCCATGAAAACAACTGAGACCTCATGGGCAGGATTTCATTCCCAGGCCCTGTAAGAAAGCAGCCAATGATTGTGTGTACAGCACTTGAGCTGCTTTTGGTAGAGACTCAGGAAGTGTGAAAATCCAATTGACATTTGGGTTTCATGAACTCATATCCAGATATAAATAAAGGTACCCGGACTTCATAAATCAGCATCAACTGTTTAGATATCAACCATCAGTTCTGATCAGTGCTAATTATAACATTAACAGAGCGGAATTAACCAGAGATAGGTAGGCACATGGGAATTGCTAATCATTGTTGACAGTGATATATATTAAAACAAATATCTACCCTGCAGGCTGACGCGTTAATTAAATTCTCAAGACTGAAGTAGTGACATACTCAACCTCCCCCGTAGCACTCACAAAGAACCTGTACCTTGAACAGAGAAGCGTCTTTACCTTCTCCCTGGGAGGAGGAGCTGGACCCCTGGAATATAAAAGTCTAGAAGAAGAAATGCTAGGTGCTTATGCTCTCCAACTGAGGACTGTTCTCTTATATGATGACCATGATCGTGCATATCTGATATTTTAAAAAAAGGAAATATTGCCAAGCTTCAACTTGACATCTCTGGGTCTAATAAAAGGCAATATTATCTCCCAGGCCTGGCTTGACTTACAGCCAGTTGAAGAAGGATTACAGTATGTGCATTCAAATGGGAGGCGCACGTGGTCATCACCATGCAACTGCCTTATGTGGTGATACTGAAGCTCTGAACTCCACACGTACAGACTGGTCCCATGAGGAAAGCAGACATAAAGACAACTCTGAGGAAAGAGGAGCAAGGGAAGGGGGGAAAGGAGATTTTAGATTAAGAAACAACCTCCTTCAACAAAACTGGGTCATTTGTAGAGATGTGGATGGACCTAGAGACCTCAAACAGAGTGAAGTCAGAAAGAGAAAAACAAATCCTGTATGATATCGCTTATATGTGGAATCTAGAAGAATGGGAGAGATGAATTTATCTGTAAAGTAGAAGTAGAATCACAGATGTAGAGAACTTACAGTTCCCAAGGATGGAAGGGGAGGTGGGATGAATTGGAAGACTGGGATTGACATATATACACGACCATGTGTAGAATTGATAACTAATGAGAACCTACTATACACCACAGGGAAACTGTACTCAATGCTCTGTGGTGACCTAAACGGGGAGAAAATCCAAAAAAGAGGGAATATATGTATATGTGGCCTTCCCTGGTGGCTCTGTGGTAAAGAATCCACCTGCCAATGCAGAAAACATGGGTTCAATTCCTGGATCAGAAAGATTCCCTGGAGAAGGAAATGGCAACCCACTCCAGTATTCTTCCCTGGAGAAACCCATGGACGGACAGAGGAGCCTGGAGGGCTACAGTCCATGGGGTTAAAAAAAGGGTCAGATGCAACTTAGCTACTAAACAACAACAACAAATATGTATAGCTATATTGTGTGGATCATAATAAACTGTGGAAAATTCTGAAAGAGATGGGCATACCAGACCACCTGACCTGCCTCTTAAGAAACCTGTATGCAGGTCAGGAAGCAACAGTTAGAACTGGACATGGAACAACAGACTGGTTCCAAACAGGAAAAGGAGTACATCAAGGCTATATATTGTCACCTTACTTATTTATATGCAGAGTACATCATGAGAAATGCTGGGCTGGAGGAAGCACAAGCTGGAATCAAGATTGCCGGGAGAAATATCAATAACCTCGGATATGCAGATGACACCACCCTCATGGCAGAAAGTGAAGAACAAAAGAGCCACCTGATGAAAGTGAAAGAGGAGAGTGAAAAAGTTGTCTTAAAGCTCAACATTCAGAAAACTAAGATCATGGCATCCGGTCGCATCATTTCATGGCAGATAGATGGGGAAACAGTGGTTGACTTTATTCTTCTGGGCTCCAAAATCACTGCAGATGGTGATTGCAGCCATGAAATTAAAAGATGCTTACTCCTTGGAAGGAAAATTATGACCAACCTAGACAGCATACTAAAAAGCAGAGACATTATTTTATCAACAAAGGTCCATCTAGTCAATGCTATGGTTTTTCCAGTGGTCATATATGGATGTGAGAGGTGGACTATAAAGAAAGCTGAGCACAGAAGAATTGATGCTTCTGAACTGTGGTGTTGGAGAAGACTCTTGAAAGTCCCTTGGACAGCAAGGAGATCCAACCAGTCCATCCTAAAGGAGATTAGTCCTGGGTGTTCATTGGAAGGACTGATGCAGAAGCTGAAACTCAAATACTTTGGCCACCTGATGACTCATTGGAAAAGACCCTGATGCTGGGAAAGATTGAGGGCGGGAGGAGAAGGGGACGACAGAGGATGAGATGGTCGGATGGCATCATCGACTCGATGGACATGGGTTTGGGTGGACTCCGGGAGTTGGTGATGGACAGGGAGGCCTGGCGTGCTGCCGTTCATGGGGTCACAAAGAGTCGGACGCGACTGAGCGACTGAACTGAACTGATAACTGATTTACTTTGCTGTAGAGTAGACACTAACACAATATTGTAAAGCAACTATACTCCAATAAAAATGTTTTTAAAAAAGATCAAACCCTTAAAAAAAAATACTGACCACTGTCACAAGGAAGAATGTGATCAGCAAAAAAAAAAAAAGAAACCTCCTTCTATACAAAGTTCTTCTTAGCGCAAAGAGTTGAGAGCAACTCAGGTGCCCAGAATACAGAGTCAGTAGCCAGAAAAGCTCAGGCATTAGAGACAGCAGCCACATGTCTGGAAAGTTTCTCACAGGCCAACCCAAGCCAAGGCCGGGCTCAGGAGGGGCCAGAGCCAAGGCTCCTTCAGCACAGAATGCTGGTTTCAGGGCCGCCGGCCTTTGTGCAACTGACCAGACTCTCCACAGAACAGGAAGCTAGTCTCTGGAGGAGCCAGATGGGCATTAAACTCCTTGAAGGACAGGAGAGGAGGTGCACTCCCCCTGAAAATCTAACCCTGTAACGGCTGGGGAGGACATTTTCATAACATAATGTGCTATCACCTGTCAGCAGAGAGACATCACCCTTCTTTCTGGAAGAAAACCAAAGGAAGAGATGGCGCTGGCTCCTCTGGTGACAATTATCATGTTACAACACACAGCACTGTCACAACAGTCTCAATTCCTAATCTAGGTGACTCCACAGAAATGAAAACTCGACTCCTTTGCCTCCTTCTTGATGAGATAGATAGTCACTGTTGTCTCAACTTCAGCGGCATATTTTTCACACATATTTTGCTGTTTCCCTTCCCCAAGTCATATAACTTCACTTCTTTAGCCTTCTTCCTTATCTTACTTTCCTCAACAATGATTCTAACATTATTTTTCTGCCTGATAGCCATCCTGACAGGCGGGACACAGCCTGGAGAGGCACATAACGGAGGCTCCTTGAGAGCTGGAATGGTGTCTGCCTTGCTCACTGATGTATCCCTAGGCCTAGAATGGGCCAGGCCTAACGACACCAAGGAGGTCTGAGCAGGAAGAGCCACATGAACGTAGGAATTCAGGTTCCAAGAGCCCTCCAATTCCCAGGCAGACGTTGGGAATGAAGCAGGACCTGGACTGTAGAGGATGACAGTGTGTGAGCATAATCGCTCAGTCATGTCCAACCCTTTGTGACCCCATGGACTGTAGCCCACCAGGCTCCTCCATCCATGGAATTCTCCAGGCAGAAATACTGTAGCGGGTTGCCATTCCCCTCTGCCAGGGATCTTCCCAAACCAGAGATAGGACCCAGTCTCCTGTATTGCAGGCAGATTCTTTACCATCTGAGCCACCAAGAGGGACTCCAAAAGCCGGAAGCATGAAGGAAACCAGTCGCTGGAATTGTGATACGCAGTAAGGGTGAATGAGGAAGTGACCACAGGCAGCCTTTTTCCTACAAACATGGCAGAAGACTAATACAGAAACTACTCATAGGCAGTTCCTTTGAGACAAAAATTAACAATTTATATAAGTTTCCCAAATGGCCTTCTAGTTAACACTTTACCCCAGGAACTTAGCATGAAAGAGAGAGCCTGTAGTACCAGAAAGAAAGTAGAATACGTAAGGAGAAAAACAGAAAGGACAGGCCAAGCCCACATCGAGAAATATCACCGTGCAGGGAGAGTAGCAGGCATGCAGGAGTTGGAAGAGATGTGACAACCACTGGATATGGGATCAAAAAAACCTGAGGCTGGAACTTCCCTGGTGGTCCAGTGGCTAAGACTGCGCTCCCAACGCAGGGTTCAATCCCTAGTCAAGGAACTAGATCCCACATGCCACAACCAAGAGTTTCCATGCCACAACTAAGATCTGACACAGCCAAACAAATAAAAACAAACATTAAAAAAAAGACCTGAGGTCAAATCTGGGTTCCACCAGGTGGTTTAGCAATCTGAGCCAAGTCATTTTGAGGCCCTCTAAGCCTCAGTTTCCTCATCTCCAACAGGACCTACAAGAACAAATGCAAAAGGTCCTAGACCAGTACAGAAGGACTCTAAGCACAACCAGCTACATAATCTACAAGTTCAGTATGCAGTGAAAATATTGGGCTTTTCCCCCAAAATAAAGGATTTCAAGACAGCCATAGCAGAGCTTTAAACTAATCCCAGGGCCCTTCTAAGGCACAGACCACATACATGTGAAGCTGGCCCTCACCTTAAAAGCCTGGAAGGTTTTATGATGCTATAACATTTTCTCCATGTTTGTTATTCTCCGTCTCCCACATCTGTTTCCCTGTAGATAACAGTTGAAAAAAAATTCTTCAAAAATAAAGAACCTTAAAAAGAAGTCAAATGGCCTTATCAATGTTAAATTTACTTAGGCTGATAATCATACCCTGCTTATATAAGAGAATAATATTCCTATTCTTAGTAAATTCACACTGAGGTATTTAGGGATAAAGAACTAAGTATGCAACTTATTCTCAAATTATTCAGAAAAAGTAAGAGTGTGTGAGTGTGTGTGTGTGTGTGTGTGTGTGTGTGTGTGTGTGTGTGTGTGTGTGTGTGTGTGTGTGTGGTCAGAGAGAGGGGGTATGCAAACATACAATGATGAAGCAAACAGGGTAAAATTTAACAGTAAATATATCTGGGTAAAGGATATATGGAGGTTCTTCGCTGCACTTTTACTCTTGCGACTTTTCTCTGAGGATAAATTATTTCCAAAGGAAAAGTAAAGGTCCCATGTGAGCTTTGGGGGAACGAGAGTAACAACAAAGAGAGGTGAGACAGAAGCTCTGTTTAGATGGCAGCACATTTCCTCTTCGTTAACTGCTGAATCTCTTGCACAGAACCCAGGTCAATAAATATTTAAGGCAGGAAGGAGAAAAGGGCAATATCCCATGGGGGAATGCGGGCTCGGAGCAAGGACAAATGACTGATAGTCTACAGCGGCGAGCTGCCTCTATTTAGTATGAGACCACAGGTACAAGACATGCCACGGTGTAAACCACACACCACACCACACCGCCCAGGGCCTGCTTCCCGCTGCTTACTGGCTTACTAAGAGTTCACTTAGACCCACCTTGGGCCCACCACTTAACCTTCCCAGGCCTCAGGGTCCTCACTGATAGAATGTGAGAAGTTACTAACTCACTCACCAAGTAATTACAAGATGTCTCCCATATGCCAGGCCCTCAAGTCATGTTCCCTGCTCTCTAGAGCTTTCGTTCTGGAAAGAACCTCACAAATGACTACACTAAATAATTTCTTGAGGTCTTCTCCAACCCTGAAAATTCTATACGAAAATTCTGGGGCATTTTACTTCAAAAATAGGAATGAATTTAACCACTCTCGGAAGAACTCATAACAAATGCATGCTCTCTTAAAGGTGAAAACACACCCAAGATGTCCTATGTTTCATAACTTAAAAATCTGTACACACAGTCAGGGAAATGCCTTGGGAGCATATATAATTAAGCCTTCTGCAAATGATCAAGGTGATTTTAGTTGACAAAATTCTCATTCCTTGACAAGTTACAAATAGCAAGAATTTAAAAAATCTAACTGGGCAAGGTAGCTAGAAAAAAACATTATAAAGATAGAAATACATTTTTAAAAGCAATAAATTTATCAATGAGAAAAATAACTTTGAAGTGTAGATTAATGATTAGTATTAAAACTACAACATCAAAAGTATTTTAATTTTCTGCTTCATCAGTCCTCTTCATTCACAGTCAACTAGCACAAAAATGGTTACAAAGGCTAATTTTGTTAAAGACCTTGGAGAAAAGAGGAAAGAATTGCTCCTTCATGAATACTAAAGATGATAAAATAGGAAACCAATAACATTTTATCACTTTATATAAATTAATCTAATTTAGAAATAATTTAGTACCATGATTTATGCAGACTTGTTATCTAGCCAAGAAAAATTTTTATATTACTAGTATCAGAAGCATGGTACCTACGGTTGCCAGATATTAAACATCCACACTGATTTATATAACTTAGGAGAAATGAGAAGGGACAGGGGATCAAAAAATATAATTATGAGACTCAAAATGCTCAAAGTAAGGGACATAAGAGAATATTACTTCCCAGATGGGTTCTCAGGAGCTAACACAGGAACATACATCCATGAAAGATGGTTGCAATCACAGGCTACAAGTTGGGATATTGAGACTGAGCATTTGTCCTTGAAAAACAACTATTCACTAACATAATTCACAAAGACCTGGACACTCTAAATATTTCTTGGTAGATGCAAAGAGCGACTTTTTTTATTTTTAGATTTTTTGATGTGTACTATTTCAAAGTCTTTATTGATTTGTTACAATATTGTTTCTGTTTTATGCTTGGGTTCTTTGACCCTGAGGCAAGTAGGATCTTAGCTCCCCCAGCAGGGATCAAGCCAGCACTCCCTGCATTGGAAGGTGAAGTCTTAACCACTGGGCTACCAGGAAAGTACTAAAAAGGGATCACTTTAAAGAGTTAACTTCCATAACTAAAGGCTATTCATCTGTGGTTTTACAAAATGGTAGTTTGAAATTTTTTATCCCTAGAAATGAAAAATGTTCTAAATGTCCTTTGGATTCATAGAGTCAACGCTTTACCACATAGCAAATTACCAGATAGTGAAATCATTACTTGATCTAATTGCTACATGGATTATATGACTATTAGTAAAGTTCAGCACCTGGCTCCCCACAGAGAGTTACTAACCATTTATTAGCCATGAAGACACAAAAAGGTCAGTTGGATGGCACCAGATGAGGAGAGGCCTGTCTCACGGAGCCCTGCTGCCCTCAGCGATGGAGGAACCAGGGCGATGCGCGATGCTCAGGCCCTCCTCCTGCAGCCCTGCAATGAACACTTCACACTCACCTGGCCAACACACAGAGATTTTAACATGCTTTCAGGTAAAACTGATTTCATGTCACAATATTCCAATGCTATTAAAAAGATCTAACCATTTCCAATAATCAGAAAATACAGAGGTTTGCAAGATTTATCTCACAGAAAATCCACTTAGAGTTTCATAATACTCAGTTCAGATCATAAAGGCCAGTTGAGTTGGATTGGCAGAATGTTGGCTTTTAGAATTAACCCTTCTACTAGATGGTTGAATATGAGTATGCTTTCTCATCTCTGAAGGAGAGTGGTTTTAGTCAAAGGTTTACAGTGTTCAGAAGGGGCAAGGAGTAACAGATCATTTTGTAATATGATGAAAGCTAAGGACTTTGTTCATAGGAGGGTGAAGAAGAAATGTATATGCATATAAACACAGAGTGTCTGGAATAATGTTTTCAGAGATTTTTACAACGTCCTGAAGCCCAGCGACAGGTTCTGCTTAGAATTCCCCATGAGATGGCTTCTCAAATCCCTTCTAACTCTGCTATGGCATGCATGCTGTAGGCTGGGGTGTTGCTTATATCCTTAACTACACACACACATTTCCATCCGCTCAGTGTGTTGGTTGGTGGAGGTCATTCTCTTATGCTAACCCCATTCTTCTAACCTGTTCCTTGAAGAATAAGGACTAATCCCTCACTCATGAGGACGTACACCCAAGCCCAGAGCATCTCTCAGAGCAGGGCTGCCCCCGCTTTACTGAGCACTCAAACCACCCGTAGATCTGGGTAAAATGCAAATTCCAATTCAGCAGGTTCAGTCAGGGCTGTGAGTTAGCATTTCTAACAAGCTCTGAGGGACCTCTCTAGAAGATGCCTCCTCTCAACCCCCACCCCGGTTACCTAAGCACCCTTCTCAGCCCAAGGGCAGCTCACCATGGTGTTTCTGTGAAATCCTCAAGTGACTTCTAAAAGGTCTGAAGTTCTTTTAAAACATTCAAATCCTTCCCAACTGTCCCCAACCCGCAACTGCTTTAGAAGGAAAAGCTATGTGTAATACATCATTGTGTCACAATAGTAGAAAAACTCTGGATTTTAGGCTGACAAACCTGGGTTTGAACACCATAATCTAACAATGTGGTTTCTGGCACAATGTTCACCTCTGTTAGTTTCATCTCTAAAACTGTCCTGTTGAAAAACTTAAAAGAGAGAATGTTGGATGGAAATTATTATATATAGGATGGATAAACAACAAAGCCCTACTGGGAACTATATTCAATATCTTGTGATAACTATAATGGAAAAGAGTATGAAAAAGAATATATATGTGTAACTGGAGTCACTCTGCTGTATGGTAGAAATTAATACAACATTATAAATCAACTATGCTTCAATAAAGTTTTTTTTAAAAGATAATGCTAGTAAAGCAACCAGCATTGCCAGTCCTAATGACAACCTTGATTCAGCATCAGCTCTAACCTTTCCTGATATAGAAATACCCCAAGAATAGTGGAATATAGAATCCACCAATTCCTCCTGACAAGGTCTAAACTGAAATATCTTAACATCCTCTTTGTGTCCCCCCATATGACTCCAATGTGCAAAGAATGAACTATCATGGAAAACAAGAATGATCTGAGAAGACAAGATTTCTTCTCCTTCACAACTCTGAACTTCTAGCAACAACACAGGGACCTTGAGAATTAGCTTTCTCACATGTGAAGTGAGGCAGAACAAATGTCTAGAGGGGCTAAAAAGTTTGCCTTCCACAACAAAATGCGTGCACGTCTCTCAATCTCTAAGTAGCTCTTAGTTTTCCAGAGTAGATAAACACAACTCTAATAATAGTCAAGATTAATCTGCTGTGCTCCAAACGACGGTATTGTTCTCCCAATTCCTATGCTTCACATTTATTTCTGCATCCATCCTTTAACCGGTTGTGAACGGTGCAGTCCTCGTTATAGATTAATCAAAGCAAACCACTTATACATTCTGCTTCCTGTTGTTAAGAATCTTCCCTAAGTATTTCTGTTCACCATCAGGAAGCTATGGATAACCTTGTGAGGTCAACTAACACTAAAGGGAATATATGTGTATCATGCAACAAATATCTCAGCTATAAAGTTAAGACAAGTCACACTAAAAGGGCACTAAGAAAGCCCAATATTAGAAGGAATATGAAATAAATCTGTTAGAAAAAAACCACATGAAGGGGAGCATATCACTTGCCCCTCCCACTCCTCTGCATAGGAGAGTTTCGTGCATCCCTTTTGCTCAGACTAGCAAACAATTACATACTGTTCTCAGTCAGTAAATTAATTTAATTTAGTTTATTGATTAGATCAATATTTTAGTAAATCAACAATCTTAAGGCTTCCTTGGTGGCTCAGTGGTAAACTGCCAGCTAATGCAGGAGACACAGGTTCTACCTCTGGTCTGGAAAGATCCCACATGCCTCAAAGCAACTAGGCTCACGCACCACAACTATTGCGCCTGTGCTCGAGAGACGGGAGCCACAAGTACCGAAGCTAGGGTGCCTAGACCCCGTGCTCTGCGACCACAGAGGCCACCTCAATGGGGAGCCCAGGCACCGCAGCTAGAGAGCAACCCCACCACTGCAATGAAGGGGAAAGCCCTCCCGGGAGCAAAGACACGGCACAGCCAAAAATAAATAAATAATAAAGTTACCTTTTTTTTTTTTTTTTAAGGAAAAAAACAAGTAATTTTAGCCCAGTGAGTATCACCCCTCACAATGCATCAAAATCACCCACAGGTAAACAGACAGAAAGACCCAGATAGAAGGAATGAAAGGATGAAGATGGAGGACTCATCCCGCTTCCAGAGATGATTTAACTAGGACTGGGTAGAACCCAACCACCAGTATCTTTTGAGCACCTCAGCAGATTCTAATGTATAACTAGAGGGGAGAATCACTAGTTAGTCTTTGGTTTTTAAATCACTTTAAGAAAGTACAGACTTAAAACACATACTGAGATTATAGACTACTTCGTATTTCTTTAGTCTTTCCTGAACTCTCCAACTTTTCAACAGTGAGCCTGTATGGCTATCAGAAAAAAATGTCAATAAAAATTAATAGAAAACCACAAAATGCCAAGCATAAATGACTCTTTCATATTTTCTGCTCCTATATTCAAACACACACTTGAATCCATAATCTTATGAGACGTCCCCTCTTTCCAAACCTTCAAGATTCAGTATAAAACAGGCTATCATCACAGAAAATAATCATGATCAAATTCGTGAGTTCCATAGTTCTGGTGAGAGAATATGTGTTTGCCACCTTAAGTCAGGGGTTTTCAACCCTCCAGAATCTAATTGGTTGCCCCCACTGGAATTATGTGCAGAGTTCTAAAAATTCCCCCAGGCCCAGGCCATAACCCAGAGCAATTAATCAGAACCTCTGGGCTGGGACCTATAGTTTTGGGGTTTTTTTTAATATTCCCAGGTGATTCCAACATGCAACCAAGGCTGGGAACCATTGACTTAAAGAATTAATTAACACAAGTCTCTAGAGATAAGCTTCTACTGGCTTGAAAGCACAATACCTTGAAACTCTGACACTGGTATAATTTCAAAAAATGGTCACTGTGGATATGCATTGATATTCAATTTCAAGTTGCCAAGGAATAAAACAGCACACTAAATAATAAATGCGTTCACTGTTCTCCTTTATAATTGGGAATAAGTCACCATCTTCTACATTTAAATACAAGAAGTTCTGAAATCACTGTTATATGTCACTCACACATTCTGACAAAGAAAGGAATATGGACAAGACAAAATTCGACAAAAAAAAAAAATGTTTTCACAGATTCTATGTTTATTCTACCCAAGTAGGTATTATTCTTGGAATAACTTTGCTACCTAGAAGTCAGAATTGTACTCTCACGTTGCCTGAGATTCTCAGATGAAAGGCCTCGATGTGAAAGGCCTAGATGCTCACCATTTTCTTGTTTGTGAATCTGAAATAAAAGTGCATCTCTTTAATTTTTAAAGAAGCTCCGTTGTGTTGATTATTCTCACCATGCACCCCCAGGCCTCCTTTCCTCCTCCCTTACGGAGGAAACTGGTGCTTTGGTTTTGGTGCAGATCTATTCTCTGCTCTCTGGGGTAAGAATTAGCCCACAGATAACACTCACTTCTGTGCCTGAAGACTTTCCAGACCCAAGCAGCAGAGAATTTTAATAGTATGCAAAACACCGTAATTAAACAGCTTTTATTAACTGTTAATTTTTACACGGACAAACCTCTATCTTCACAGTTGTACCGTGCTGATGTGCTCAGTCATGGCCAACTCTTTGCGACCCCATGGACTGTAGCCCATCAGGTTCCTCTGTCTGTGGAATTTTCCAGGCAAGAATACTGGAGTGGGTTGCCATTTCCTTCTCCAGGAGATCTTCCTGACACAGGGATTGAACCCTAGTCTCCTGCATTGCAGGCAGATTCTTTCCCACTGTGCCAAGTGGGAAGCCAAGGAGAGATTAAATCGCCCTCCATCTGGCTGTCCACCAACTCCTCTCACATAATATACAACCAACAGGGAAATTCTGGAGGGTATTACTAAATGAATTCAAAATGTCTAAGAAATTCTTTTGAAGAAATGTATTCATCCTTTTCCACTTTGAGGCATTACACACTTGTAATCACCTTTTCTAGAGCATACTAGGATTCTCAGCAGACTGGCCCTTTCCTTCTCAGTCCCAGGAAGGAATGGTTTAGGTGTATTAGGTGTATCCTTTTGTTCTCCAAGCCAGAAGCACGGGTGAAGGGGAGAAGAGAGTGTGCAGCAGAACTGATGGATTCCATGGCACAAAGATTATAGGCCAAACTTAAGAGTGCAAAAAATAATGAAACAGGTGGTTCTTATCTCCCCTATTAAAATGAGTAAATTCATTCAGCGACATTTTATTAAACACCTCAGCAGTAAAGAATCCTGCAATGCAGGAGATGAGGATTCAATTCCAGGTTGGGAAGATCCCCTGGAGGAAGGCATGGCAACCCACCCCAGTATTCTTGCCTGGAGAATCCCATGGACGGAGGAGCCTAGCAGGCTACAGTCCACAGGGTCACAGAGTCAGACACGACTGAAGTGACTCAGCACACAAGCATGCACATGCAATGCCACTCTGTGTACTGGAGATGCAAGGGACAATTCTCTGCTACCCTGGGAGTCAGAATACAAGGAAGACAGAAATTAAACTGGTTATCACATACCTGTTTTACTACAACAGTGATGATGCAATGAGGCAGCAATACAGGGTGATAGGGTAGCATGAAAGGGGGGCTGATCTGGTCTGGGAAGTCAGTATAAACTCCTCTTGAGGGGACCCTTAATCTGGGCTCTGAAGGATGGGGTGGCAGCCAGCTAAGCAAAGAAGGAGTTAGTTTTGTGGGCAAGGAATGTGAAAGTTAGCATAGTTGTGGTGCGAAGAAAGAGGGGAAGAAAGAGGAGACTGGCAAGGCAGTTAGGTACCAATGGGAAAAGGCAGTTTTGCCCCATACATACTGGGTGTGAGGACCGGCAGGCATCAGTGGAGTCATCAGGTAGGAAGATGGACATCTGAGCGTAGTGCAGATGAGGAGCCGTCTAAACCAAGCACACAATGATGGGAGCTATGGATGTAGGGATGGGAACTGAAGCTGCAAGAGTGGGTGAAAAATACACCAGGCGATGGGCTTCCAATTTTTAAAAAATCTGAATATCCCTTTGAAATCAACAGTTTGCACTTATAACAGCGCCAATCATATCTGCTTCAAGAAACAAGCCCTAAAAAACATAGAAACTATCACCATTCAATTGGATGACTTCTCATGGACACAGATAAAGGACCAAACTGGAATTTTCAATCTTTGTTTGTGATTATAAATACAACCACTAATAATTATTACTTTGGTCAAAGAAAAAAAAATCTGGATCTTTTGTATAACTAAATTAAATAATTATGCTGCCCTGGAAGAACCCTGAATCTACTTGTGGAAAGACATTTCATCCTCCCATTAATCTCTGCACATACATTAGGCACAGAATAGGAAAGACAATGGGGAAAATGAGAGAGCAGAGGAAAATTAATTATAATTATGGAAATGCAGCTTAAAGAACAAAGGCTTAAATTTGTAACACAGCTCTAAGGGGACATAATTCTCATAAGTAACCATTTAAAACGTGGGAAGTCTGCAAATCAGAAGGAAAAGTTGACTGTTTATTAAATGTATTTCTTCTAACTTAGTAAGTGGAAAACTGGTATTCCCAAGCATAAAGGAATAAAACAATCAGTAGCCTGCCTGCTTGGCTGGACTCCCAGTGACCAGAGGTTTGAGAGAATTTGAGAGATTATCAGGAAAGGCCAGCCAAGGATATCACTTAACCCAACAGGCTCATTGCAGACAACCACTAAAGCTTCAAAGACTGAACACTGTTCACTTCTCATCCACTAGAGCTTGCCAGGGGTCCAGATCTTCAATTTGCCATTTTCGTACACACTCCACCTGGGTCTTTTCATGCCCTCCATCATTACAAAATGTAAATGACCTTGACCCAGAAAGCATGACAGAAGAGAATACGGTGGGTCCAGTCACCCCCTAGAAGCCCACTGAATCAGATTCCCAACGGGGAAAAGAGGCTGAGACATCGCCCCATGAATTTTTATAAATCTGATCATTGTTTGGTTCTGATTAGTCCAGACACACAATCTTGCAAGAAGCAAGCACAATGAAGAACACCAGTACCTCTGGGAAAAGGACATCACTTGAATCCAGACGTTAGTGGACATAGACTGGCCTGAGGTGGCTCTAGAGAGGACCAAGGAGAACTGCCAGGGGTAAGGAGGGCAGGATTCCATCTATCCAAAATCACATGACCTGAGTCCCTGTTACGTGTACCGCCTAGCACATGGAATACAACAGACAGTACTCTGAGAATTAAAACCAGAGCACCAGTCACTCCCAGAGACAAGCTGAGGAAGAGCTCATTTCAGCTCAGTTAAGTCACTCAGTCGTGTCCGACTCCTTGCTACCCCATGGGCTGCAGCACGCCAGGCCTCCCTGTCCATCACCAACTCCCAGAGCTTACTCAAACTCATATCCATCCAGTTAGTGATGCCATCCAACCATGTCATCCTCTGTTGTCCCCTTCTCCTCCTGCCCTCAATCTTTCCAGCATCAGGGTCTTTTCCAGTGGGTCAGTTCTTCGCATCAAGTGGCCAAAGTGTTGGAGTTTCAACTTCAACATCAGGCCTTCCAATGAATATTTAGGACTGATTTCCTTTAGGATAGATTGGTTTGATCTCCTTGCAGTCCAAGGGACTCTCAAGAGTCTTCTCCAACACCACAGTTCAAAATCATCAATTCTTCAGCACTCAGCTTTCTTTACAGTCCAACTCTCACATCCATACATGACCACTGGAAAAACCATAGTTTTGACTATACAAACCTTTGTTGGCCAAGTAATGTCTCTATAAAAGAATAATGCAGATAATTCAGAGAGGCTTCCTAAGGCTTATGGGGGTAGCGCCTGTAACAGTGTGAGAAGAGACAGACAGTGGTCAGCCGGTCTGGGAGGAGGACAGGAGCAACTTCATACCCGACCCATCCTCCAAAGCCCGCAGAAATCCACGTGCAGAAACATGGAGATAAGAAAACGCGCAGGGACCAGGCAGTCACCCGCGCCCCCTCACCAAGAGTCCTCAGGGCAAGGGAAGCCAGGCCTCAGCTAGAGGGAATTAGATATGGACATCGTGTGGGGCTGAAGGGAGACAGCAGGTCCTCTCTGTAGAGTCCTAGGTGACAGGGTGAAACCAAATATTCACAGAAGATGGAACCAGAATCTTGATCATCTCACCACCAATGACAAACAAACAGGGGCTGGGGTGTGGCTCAAAGGCCTTTGCTTCCCCCATCTCTCTTCCAAGTACCAAAATCTGAGGATTTTGAATTCTTCTTCAAGGGGAAGAACTATAGCAGGGCCAGAAGAATGCCCACCCTCAGCCCCAAGCCAGGGGTAAGAGAGGAGACAGGATTTAAATGAGTTTGACTTTAGTATTTCAAACTGGACTAGATCCTCAAGTAGGCTTCCCAGGTGGCACAGTGGTAAAGAACCCACCTGCCAATGCAGGAGATACAGGAGACTTGGGTTCAATCCCTGGGTCGGGAGAAGATCCCCTGGAGTAGGAAATGGAACCCACTCCAGTATTCTTGCCTGGAGAATTTCATGGGCAGAGGAGCCTGGCGGGCTACAGTCTATAGGGTCACAAAGAGTCGGGAGCAACTGAGCATGCATGAGCACACAGCACCTCAATAACCAAAAGTAGCCAAAAAGTATTAATAGAATTTGCCCAAGATGTTGCAAAGATTATTTTTCAAAGTGAAAAATAAAACAATTTTGTATATGTTAGTGTTAGTCGCTCAGTCGTGTCCAACTCGTTGTGATTGCATGGTCAGTAGCCCTTCAGGCTCCTCCGTCCATGGGATTTCCCAGGCAAGAATACTAGAGTGGGTTGCCACTTCCTTCTCCAGGAGATCTTCCCCATCCAGGGATCAAACCCGGGTCTCCTGCATTGCAGGCAGGTTCTTTACCATCTGAGCCACCAGGAAAGCTGTTTTATCTTTTAGTAATTGGTGAAAAATAAAACAACTTTGTGTATATGCTACAGTAAATTGAGAATGCTCAATAAATAAGTTATAAATGGAATGCCCATCATGAAGAAAGAAAAAAAAGGGGGGGGAAGAGGAGTAAAGATAATGAATTTTGAATTTTGATATAAAAAGCATTTCGCTGAGGCTTTGAGAATTTTCTCTGTCTCCAAGAGATGAAGGAAGACCATCACATGACCAAAAGGTTATCGAGCAAGCCTGCCTCACCAGCTCACAATAAAGTTTATGTCTAACTACACACAAGTGTCTCCTTTTGTTAAGGCCCGAATGGCGAACCCTGACTTGTCCCAAGCGAGGAATAAGCACGTAGACCAGTTTGGTTGCTTGCTGTTGCTGTTCAGTGATGTTCAACTCTTTGCAACCTGATGGACTGCAGAATGCCAGGTTTCCCTGCCTCTCACCATCTCCCGGAGTTCGCTCAAACTCAAGTCTATTGAGTTGATGATGGTCAGTTAATTCATAGCAAATTCCTCAAACAGCCTCTATTTAAGTGGCCTGAGAAGGGAAGGTGGGGAAGCAAGCATTTCTTAACATTTTAACACTTAGGGAGAAGTTTAGAGGTCATCTGTCCTAAATAGCAGCATTTGCTGACATGGAAACTTGGTCCAAAGCACAAAGTTTACAGCAACCCAGTTGGAGGTGACCCCTGCAAGAGGCCTTGCTCTCTTTGCTGAGCCTTCACTGCCTCTGGCTATTTGCAAGATGCCCTTAACATCACAGACCTGTCCTCCATGCTTTCTGCCTGAGTATGGGGCTAAAGGGGAATCCACTGGGCAAAGCTGCTTCCAAAATTAGTTCTATTAAATTTACAACATTTATATATATCATACATTCTCTCCTTTAAGGCCTTTTTTTTTTTTTTAACTCTCTGTCTCAATTTGTCTTTGAAATTTTTTCCAGGTAGTGTTCCTCTCCAAGAAATGATACTTTTGATCTTAATGATGCCCACAATATCTTGACTATCATTACATTAGTAGGTATTCTCTATGCACTGGTATTTTTCTGGACCCAGAAGAGGATGTTTATACAGCCATTGGCTGGAAAAGCTAGGCTTTGATTCAGTAAAGTAATGATACTCTATTAAAAAAAATAATAATAGGTAGTAATGCCCAAAACCCCTAAAGCAGGCAGGCTGCTTAAGTCATAACTTGCTAATAAACTGGCCTAAATTAATGAGAACCCTAATTCACTTCTATATAACTTCATTCTCCTTGCATATTTACCAGGCAGGATCTGACAGTATGGCATTCCAGTGAGGTAAACCTCTCCACTCTTCTTCTGTGAATAAACGACATTTGTCCTAAAAACCTGTCAGTCCTTGCTACTGGTCTGCCTGTGGTCAGGAAGGACTTAGGAACACACACACATACACACACACACCCCAACTCCCAACCACCTCCCCCCAAAGGGACAGCTGCTTTTTGCCAGTGCAAAGGTAACTACAAATTTTACAGTCAAATAAGAATCTTACTTAGGTTGCTTTTCCAATATCACAATTACAACACGCAGTGCTAGAAATAAATATTAAGTCACCTCCAAGGTGACTTGGAGAAACTCAAATGTTTGAAAAAGTTTATGTACATTAGAAATTATATATGTTAAATAGCAAATATACTGACAATTGGTTTAAGAATCTGTGTCCTAAGTCAGAAAAAAATGAAGCAATTCAAAAAAAAAAAAAATGAAGCAATTCATGACAGCCAAGAGAAAGAGCTGAGGATACAGGTCATTTTCAAATAAGAACAATTTACAAAAATATAAGCCATTAAAGCAAGGTTCATACTGCACAAATTATTCTTTGCCCAAGTTTTTTCTCTATATCAAATAAATTAGAAACAAAATCCAACTAGAAAAAGCCTCTAGCAATTGGCTTCTTTGATAGGCTTATAATCCCTTTGGATTCAACAGACTCACTAAAAATCGGGGCAAATGACAGACAAGTGGGAAATTTAAAAAAAAAAAAAAACACCTCATCATGATTCCTACCAGAGGTCTTCTCCTCAGTGACACAGAATTAAGTCAATTCAACCAGCTCATTACTGTTAGCCAGCACCCTCCATTTCCTACCTGTTCAAAATATTCTATTCCTAGGTCAGGACTGTTGCAAAAATGAGAAAAGATAAAAGACTGGACAGAAACTGAAGGTTAGTGTTACTCTTTGGTTTGTGGGATTGTGGGTAATTTTCTGCATTGTTTCCAATGAGAACTCACCTCCTCTATAATCAGAAAAGGAGGCTCTGAATGCACTTTATGAACTGTGAAACAGTATACAAATGTTACATTTTTATTTTTACTTTTATTGACTTCTATAACCCACCTCTAAGCTATATGAGAGCTTGCAGGCGCTCAGTGGCTTTAGAGAACTCCAGAAAAACATCTACTTCTGTTTTATTGACTATGCCAAAGCCTTTGACTATGTGGATCACAACAAACTGGAAAATTCTTAAAGAGATGGGAATACCAGACCACCTTATCTGCCTCCCGAGAAATCTGTATGCAGGTCAAGAAGTAACAGTTAGAACCAGACATGGAACAACGGACTGGTTCCAAATTGGGAAAGGAGTACGTCAAGGCTGTATATTGTCACCCTGCTTATTTAACTTATATGCAGAGTACATCATGCAAAATGCTAGGTTAGATGAAACTCAAGTTGGAATCAAGATTGCTGGGAGAAATATCAATAACCTCAGATATGCAGATGACACCACCCTTATGGCAGAAAGTGAAGAGAAACTAAAAAGCCTCTTGATGAAAGTGAAAGAGGAGAGTGAAAAAGCTGGCTTAAAATTCAACATTCAAACAATGAAGATCATGGCATCCAGTCCCATCATTTGAGGGCAAATAGATGGGAAAACAATGGAAACAGTGAGAGACTTTATTTTCTTGGGCTCCAAAATCACTGCAGATGGTGACTGCAGCCATGAAATTAAAAGACACTTGCTCCTTGGAAGAAAAGCTATGACAAACCTAGACAGCATGTGAAAAAGCAGAGACATTACTTTGCCGACAAAGGTCCGTCTAGTCAAGGCTATGGTTTTTCCAGTAGTCATTTATGGATGTGAGAATTGAACCATAAAGAAAGCTAAGTGCCAAAGAACTGATGTTTTTGAACTGTGGTGTTGGAGAAAACTCTTGAGAGTCCCTTGGACTGCAAGGAGATCCAACCAGTCAATCCTAAAGGAAATCAGTCCTAAATATTCATTGGAAGGACTGATGCTGAAGCTAAAACTCCAATACTTGGGCCACCTGATGCGAAGAACTGACTCACTGGAAAAGACCCTGATGCTAGGAAAGATGGAGGGCAGGAGGAGAAGGGGACAACAGAGGATGACATGGTTGGATGGCATCACTAACTGGATGGATATGAGTTTGAGTAAGTTCCAGGAGTTGGTGATGGACAGGGAAGCCTTGGCCTGCCACAGTCCATGGGGTCGCAAAGAGTTGGACATGCCTGAACTACTGAACTGAGTGGCTTTAGTCATGTCCCACTCTTTGCGACCCCATGAACAATAGCCTGCCAGGCTTCTCTGTCCCTGGGACTTTCCCAGCAACAATACTGGAGTGGGTTGCCATGCCCTCCTCCAGGTCTTCCCAACCCAGATCTCCATCATTCACGGCGGAGTCTTTATCACTGAGCCACCACCAGAGCAGCCCACCTGGTCCTCATTTTAACATGGCTCTTTTCTCCTGGGAACACTACTTAAGTATGCATATTCTAAAAGTCTCTTATCTTGCAGAGGAAATGGTTCTTTTCTGTTTATAATGAATGGGGTTTTGTTTCTTTTTGTTTGCCTTGGTTATGTAAGGAGAGTTACCCCCAGACCTGGAGAAGCTCCTCTAAAAGAAATCTGACCTTTCTAACTCAACACGTCCCGTCCCCTATCTTTTCTCAGAAATGTTTAGACATTCTCTATAAAAATGATATCACTAGTGCTCCCTTGGCTTAAAATATACCAAGAAGTCTCACAATTCTCCCTTCAGTTAAACCCCTGTCTTCACAAGCATTACTTTTCTACAGAGGTAAACACAGCTCAAGAGCAGAAGCATCATTCTTTCCTGAATTACACAGCCTTTGGCAAAGAGATCCAAAATGATATTTTATACTATCAGAAATACTTAAGGTTACTGCTTTATTATTAATGAAGAGAATCATAATTCTAATTGGTTTTAATCCTTTTAATCTTGAGATTTGCTATCTCTAAATCCTCTCAAAAGAGTAATTTTTCAATGTAAGAAGGAACCAACTCATATTTTAAGTATTCTGCTGCCCCCTTGTGTATCTCACGTTTAAGAGACAAGACGGCTCACGAAACACACACAGGTGTCATCCTCAGAAATACTTCAATGGAATCTCAGAGACTAGAACTGGAAAGAACCTAAAAAATTATGGAGAACGGCACACTCATTTCACAGAGGAGAAAACTGAGATCTGAAGGATTATATAACTTGGTCAAGATCAGATATGGTTAGTTAATAGCCGAGCAAACACTGCTGAATAGAACTTCAACCTCTCAGAATGTTAATTGCTCTGTTAAAATGGAGATAGAGCCTGGAAGAAAACAGTGGGGTTCTGGAGTTAAGCAGATATGAGTTTGATTTTAGATCGCCACTTTGCAACGTCTGCAAACCTCTTTCCCCATCCATAAAATGGGATGAATAATAACTATGGCAAATGTGTTAAAAGGATTTGGTAGGACCATGTCGTGTTTCTCAAGCCATCAGCATAACTACCAATAATACAGTAATTCACTAAGTGGTAACACAACTATAAAAATAGACAGAAAATTGTTTTTAGGTTGTTAGAGCCTTTAGATGTCTGGACAAAGGTATTCTAAGATAACGAATGAATAAAACCTGAACTTTTTCAAAACTCACACAAAACTTGGAAAAAGAATGCAATTTTTCTCACTCCTGTGTTTCCTTATCATTTTTTTTAATTATTACAAGTAAACTTGTAACAGAAAACACCACACTTTGTAACAGCAAACAAATTTGTAAATTTTTAACAGCAAACACTGTATAGAGATGATGCGAGGAACAGGGTCCTTAGATGAGGCTCACAGGAAAACAAAGCAGAACTCAGTGACAAAGTGTTAAGTCACAGTACTTTCATCTCCTTTGCTAAGAGGTCTTCACTGATACAATGCCGAGAGAGAGTCAGCCTGGAAGGGTAGAGGCTAAAATTTTAGATCTGACTTTGCTAATAACTGGTTATGCCAGCTTGGGCTGGTCTTTTCCTCTCTTCCTCCTTTTCTTGACCTATAAATGAAGGCATCCTCTACCTAGCAAAGTTCCATAGCAAGGTGGTATAATGAACGTGAAAAAAAAAAATGGCAAAGCATGCTTTGACAAAGTAAAGTTTATCTTAAAGTTAATTTAAAACTATAAAAAAAAATATTATGTCTGCACTAACTTGAGGAAGAAAAACCAGACTGACAGAGGGGAAGGCAGCTTAGATTGAGGCTTCTGTTCGGCAGCACTCCACTCCTCACAAAATCTCTCTTCTCGATACAGTTCTACTAGCTCTTGATGGAGATCACTCCCCCAAAATCCTGCCAACACACGCATCTCAACTCTTGAGTCAATTTCACCCAAGGGCATCCTGATATTAGGATTGACAGAGCTTACCCCTAACTGTCTATCAGCAGGGTAACAGCAATTCATCTTAGTTTGTCATGAAAATGACTAGTGTCGACCATTCTGATCTACAGTCACACTTGTCCACCCTGTTACATGAAAATGACTAGTGTCGACCATCTGATTTACAGCCACACTCGTCCACCCTGACCCGGTTACGTGCCGTGACCTGCTCCGTTCTGTACGGTGCCTGATAGAACGCACACACCAGGCTGGTTATAAGCCCTGATTGATGATCCACCAATATTAACTGAATACTACCTGTGGGTCTAGCCCCTCAAATTTCAAACATCAGAAATGTTTGGAAGGAATGTTTGGAAGAAAGAAGGAATATGACTGGAGTTGACAGCACAGCAGAGGAGGAAAAGCCCTGACACAAACTAACTTTCAAAGTAGAAAGTGATGATGTGGTTGCGGTTGTTGCGGTGAGGCATGCCAATTCCAATTGTGGGCAAGGAGTCCTGTGGGGCTTCTTGGGTAATTTTTCATCAGCAAGTTAACTCAAGCTCTTGGTTCAACCCAATAATTATACCACATTTGCATCCGGAGTGCTAGAATAAAAGTGCTGTCAGAAACAAAAGATCCAACTGCAGGCGTAGAAAAGGCAACTCACCATGAAACGGACTGTTGTCCACCAGAAAATGCCTGCGGTACTGCACACAGTTCCTTCTCTCCAAGTTCCAGTAACTCATTGTCAGGAGATTGCTGGCACAGCATCAAAACCAAATTGCCCTGTCAAGGGAAACAGAATGAGACAAAAAGTGAAGAAAGCGGCAGCCACATGCCCACACTGGCCGCCTGATGCTTTCAGGCCCCAGGCATTCGCGGACAGCACACGGGGCTCCCGCCTCCTCCACACGGGGAGCGGGTACCCCCCAGGCCCCAAAAAATTCCCCCAAAGTTTTCCCACCCAGGAGAAGGTCCTTTAACACACCACTGCTGGAGCTTTTTCTAATAGCGCCTTACAGGGCTCAAAGTTACCGCTGTCCTGGGGGAAAACCAGTCCACCACCAGGGAAGAAGTTTCAAGACTGGATTCTGTGCTCCAGGGCTCGCCCACTCAGCCGGGACTCAAACCAGCCCATGCTGGTGGCTTTTCAGGAAAGCTCAAGTGCAGGAGGGGAGGTGATAACAGAAGGGTGACTGTCATTCCCACTTCCTGACTTTTTAACTCAACACCACACCAGAGGACTACAGTTATGATCCGTCCATGGAGATCTTAGAAACCATAACGTGTCCATGTAGCCAGGGGTCAAGCAAACAGTAACAAAGCTTGTCTCCCTCTTCTGGACTCACCATGGATGCCACTTAGGACCACGAGGGCCTGCCTCTGACCAGACTGAGCTTACTTGTGTAATCAGAGCCGGGTGCACAAGCAGTGGGTCTGGCTTCTCCAGAAGGTTTGCCCCTCCACGGACAGAGAAACACAGTGCTAACCAGAGCAAGAACTTGAAAGGCAGAGATCCGAGCTGATAAATTAAACCCCTCCAAAAGCTGATGTGCATAACAAGGTTCTCTTTGTTCCCAGCATTTAGCTAAAGCAACTTTCCAGAATTCCAACTCCTTTTCTGATCACAAAATAAAGCCAGGGAAAACCAAGCAAGGCTGGCAGGAAGAAGACCCACAGGTGGGAAACAATTTGTCATCTGTGCTATTAAAGCAATCTAGACTTCAAGACAGTCAGTAAGTGCAGATGAAAATAAATGACCAGAGCTGTGCCTATTCATTAATGGAACCACAACTAGGAGAGGTTCCTAAAGCTCTTGCCAGCGCTTCTCCTTGGCTCCTTGATGTTCATTCTTCCTCCCTCCCCTATCCACAACCTCACCTCCCTTTTCTCTGACTCCAGGCCTAACTCCCCACTTCCTCTTACCCCACCCCCACCTGACTTCTGCAAAGGCTCAGCAGGTAAAGAATCTGCCTGTGATGCAGGAGACACAGGAGACAAGAGTTCGATTCCTGGGTTGGGAAGATCCCCTGGAGGAGGAAAATGGCAACCCACTCCAGTGCTCTTCACTGAAAAATCCCATGGACAGAGGAGTCTGGCGGGCTACAGTCCAAAGGGTCACAAAAAGCCGGGCAGAACTAAGGGACTAAGCATATGGACACTTGGTACACCTGGCTGCTTCTCCCACTCCCTCAGGCTGAAGATGAGGCCCAGCCCACCAAGATAAAATCACCCATGCAAACAACTGTAAAATAGGCCAGAAAACAAGCGATTATGGAGGCAACCCTCCCTGCCCTCTCCCCACCCAATACCCCATACTACAAAGATTAGCAATATAGTTAGATATGCTCACCAATTAAAAAAAAAAAAACTCAATACTGAAATACATCAAAAATAATCCCCACTTGCCTCATTTCATGTCCGTTTCCTGGAATGATAACTTTGGCTTGGTGTGCATCATTCTAGTCTTTTTATGCATTTACTTATTTATACATATATTCGTTTCTGGGCTTCCCTGGTGGCTCAGATGGTAAAGAGTCCGCCTGCTATGAGGGTGACCTGTGTTTGATCCCTGAGTTGGGAAGATCCCCTGGAGGAGGGCATGGCAACCCACTCCAGTGTTCTTACCTGGAGAATTCCATGGACAGAGGGGCCTGGCGTGACATGGTTCACGGGGTCACAAAGTTTCAGCCACGATCGAGCAACTAAGCACAATATATTCATTTCTGTATACATCCACGTACTCAATTTTGCATACATGCACGCTTTATGTTTTTAGTAAGAATACCTTTTTTTACAAACTAGAAATAATTTTCAGTAATACCAGTAGTAACTATCTCCTACAAAAGTATATTCATGATTTATACTAGAAATATTTTAAGTTATCCAGAATTAAGGAGAGCTCTGTACTCATGCTAATTTTTCCTTACTAACTTGATCTTATGATTTGGTTTTTTATTCCTTATTTTTATTTTATTCTTTTATTTATTCTTTTATTCTTTATTTCATTCTTTATTTTGCTCTCTCTGTTCACTTTTAATCCAAGTCAGATTAGTAGGATGGAAAGATGAAAAAAAAAAAAAGGTGCATTTGTACTTAGTTAAAACATACACACTCATACCTGACCCTCATTTGGCCCTTCCTTCTAATCAGATGAAGGGAGAGATGAGGACCTTGGAGTAAGTGACTCTTTTCTGCTGCTAGAGTGAGCAGCAAAGGGACTTCAAGTTGTATGTTTGGATGACGAGCTCTGCTGGGTAGGTGTTTTTAAGAGGAGAGGACTCAGTTTAAATGATTGAACTAGAACACAAAGATAAGCAATTGACCACTATGGTCTCCAGGCTGTGTGTCCCCTACTTTGGCTAATTACTGGCCTGTCTTTGCTCCCCTGGCATCTGTGTGCTGCCGAAGAGCAGCCAGGAAGCTGCCCCTGAGCTGCACACACACCACAGGCCCTTGGTAAACGCGAGTGATGCTTGGTCACACGCCGCCTCCTGAATTCCCTCCAGCCCGAGACTGAAGGGAGGGACTGCTCGCTCTGGCTTCCAGAGTCAGAGCAGATGATTTCAAAATTGAGAGGGAGTGGAGCTGGAGGTGATGAACGGAGTCAGCGGGGCAGAGGCAGGGGGAGCAACCGCCATGCAACAAAGCCAACCTTAGCCACAACCAGAATTAGCTGAGCTGGGGCCGGGTGCTCACTGAGGAAGAAGAAGTGACTGAAAGGGACCTCAGAAACCAGCTCGGCCAAAGCTCATACAGTGTGGCCAGAAGGAAAGTAGGTGTAACTTGCAAGACAGCACTGCGAGCTACTCAAGAAAGCTAGCAGGAACTCCAGGCTAGCAGTCTCAAAGCAGGAGTCTTTTGAGCATTTTGTGATCCCATCTGTGTGAACATAATGGGTGAAAATAGCTACTAAAATACACTTTCATTGATTTAATATTTGCTATTTAATATATGTTACATTTGGAATTCTACAAAACATTTAAATCTCCAATCCTTCTTTAAAAATTAATAATTAATTGACAGTGACTAAGGAATATCACGTAAAGAAATGACTCACTCATTAAAACTAGTTTCAAATTCTGCCTTTGAGACATGGTTAATTCGAATTTTTTTTAGTGGATGGGAAAGTCACAGAAAATGTTTATATGTGTGTATTTATCTTTAACAATTTATTTTTATCCATTTTTAGTGCTCGAAGCAAGTAGAAAAACCAAAAAAGAACTTACATAGTGGTATCACTTATCAGCCAAAGACAACTGCCATGGGCACTGTGGTCCTTATTTTTTTTTTTAAACAAAAACTAAATTCTATTTTTTGAAGTCTTTTTTTTTTCACTTGATAACTTACTAATAATATATATTGTGACATTTTAGCCATATAAATAAACATACTTCTACAGAATTACATATGTGATTTGAATAAGAAATTGTAATCAACTCTACTCAAAATCTCACAACTCCAAAAAACTCAAAAGCCGCAACAAGAAATAAAAGAAGTCAAGTAAGCATGCAGACAGGATTCATGTTCAGTTCATTTCAGTAGCTCAGTCATGTCTGACTCTTTGTGACCCCATGACAGTAGCAAGTCAAGCCTCCCTGTCCATCACCAACTCCCAGAGTTCACCCAAACTCATGTCCATTGAGTCGGTGATGCTATCCAACCATCTCATCCTCTGTTGTCCCCTTCTCATCAATCTTTCCCAGCATCAGGGTCTTTTCAAATGAGCCAGCTCTTCGCATCAAGTGGCCAAAGTAGTGAAGTTTCAGCTTCAGCATCAGACCTTTCAATGAACACCCAGGACTGATCTCCTTTAGGATGGACTGGTTGGATCTCCTTGCAGTCCAAGGAACTCTCAAGAGTCTTCTCCAACACCACAGTTCAAAAGCATCAATTTTTTGGTGCTCAGCTTTCTTTACAGTCCAACTCTCACATCCATACAAGACTACTGGGAAAACCATAGCCTTGACTAGACAGACCTTTGTTGACAAAGTAATGTCTCTGCTTTTTAACATGCTGTCTCTGTTGGTCATAACTTTTCTTCCAAGGAGTAAGCGTCTTTTAATTTCATGGCTGCAATCACCATCTGCAGTGATTTTGGAGCCCTCCAAAAATAAAGTCTGACACTGTTTCCACTGTTTCCCCATCTATTTCCCATGAAGTGATGGGACTGGATGCCATGATCTTAGTTTTCTGAATGTTGAGCTTTAAGCCAACTTTTTCACTCTCCTCTTGCACTTTCATCAAGAGGCTTTTTAGTTCCTCTTCACTTTCTGCCATAAGGCTGGTGTCATCTGCATATCTGAGGTTATTGATATTTCTCTCAGCAATCTTGATTCCAGCTTGTGCTTCCGTCAGCCCAGCGTTTCTCATGATGTACTCTGCATATAAGTTAAATAAGCAGGGTGACAATATACAGCCTTGACCTACTCCTTTTCCTATTTGGAACCAGTCTGTTGTTCCATGTCCAGTTCTAACTGTTGCTTCCTGACCTGCAAACAGGTTTCTCAAGAGGCAGGTCAGGTGGTCTGGTGTTCCCATCTCTTGAAGAATTTTCCACAGTTTGTGGTGATCCACACAGTCAAAGGCTTTGGCATAGTCAATAAAGCAGAAATAGACATTTTTCTGGAACTCTCTTGCTTTTGCGATGATCCAGCAGATGTTGGCAATTTGATCTCTGGTTCCTCTGCCTTTTCTAAAACCAGCTTGAACATCTGGAAGTTCACGGTTCACGTATTGCTGAAGCCTGGCTTGGAGAATTTTGAGCATTACTTTACTAGCGTGTGAGATGAGTGCAATTGTGCAGTAGTTTGAGCATTCTCTGGGATTGCCTTTCTTTGGGATTGGAATCACAACTGACCTTTTCCAGTCCTGTGGCCACTGCTGAGGTTTCCAAATTTGCTGGCATAATGAGTGCAGCACTTTCACAGCATTATCTTTTAGGATTTGAAATAGCTCAACTGGAATTCCATCACCTCCACTAGCTTCATTTATAGTGACACTTCCTAAGGCCCACTTGACTTCACATTCCAGCATGTCTGGCTCTAGGTGAGTGATCACCCCATCATGATTATCTGGGTCATGAAGATCTTTTTTGTACAGTTCCTCTATGTATTCTTGCCACCTCTTCTTAATATCTTCTGCTTCTGTTAGGTTCATACCATCTCTGTCCTTTATTGAGCCCATCTTTGCATGAAATGTTCCCTTGGTATCTCTAATTTTCTTGAAGAGATCTCTAGTCTTTCCCATTCTATTGTTTTCCTCTATTTCTTTGCATTGATCACTGAGGAAGGCTTTCTTATCTCTTCTTGCTATTCTTCCAATTTGACCACTTCCAATTTGTCTTGATTCATGGACCTAACATTCCAGGTTCCTATGCAATATTGCTCTTTACAACATCGGGCCTTGCTTCTATCACCAGTCACATCCACAACTGTGTGTTGTTTTTGCCTTGGATCCATCCCTTCATTCTTTCTGGAGTTATTTCTCCACTGATCTCCAGTATCATATTGGGCACCTACCGACCTGGGGAGTTTATCTTTCAGTCTCCTATCATTTTGCCTTCTCATACTGTTCATGGGGTTCTCCAGGCAAGAATACTGAAGTGGTTTGCCATTCCCTTCTCCAGTGGACCACATTCTGTCAGACCTCTCCACCATGATCTGACCATCTTGGGTGGCCCCACATGGCATGGCTTAGTTGCATTGAGTTAGACAAGGCTTTTTCCATGTGATCAGATTGGCTAGTTGTCTGTGATTGTGGCGCAGGAGCTCAGCAGAAGCGGCCGAGAGGAACTACCCCACATCTAAGGTCAGGAGCGGCAGCGAGAGGAGATATCCCACATCCAAGGTCAGGAGCAGTGGCCATGAAGAGATATCCCATGTCCAAGATAAGAGAAACCCAAGTAAGACGGTAGGTGCTGAGAGAGGGCATCAGAGGGCAGACAGACTGAACCCACAATCACAGGATTCATGAGATGGATTAAAGGTATCTAATAAGTTAAAATGTTCCTAAATTCATTTTATAAGTGATAACTTTTATAATCATTCTGTTAATACTTTTATTTTTGCCATTTTTCTGTATAGGTACATGACCAAAGTTGCCAGTGTCAAACTACAGGCCAGACATAAAACTATGAAAGCAGAGCACCACCAAGAAAGTAAGTAAATGTTAGCCACTCAGTCATGTCCAGCTCCTTTGCAACCCCATGGACTGTAGCCCATCAGGTTCCTCTGTCCATGATAATTTTCCAGGCAAGAATCCTAGAGTAGGTAGCCATTCCCTTCTCCAGGGGATCTTCCCAACCCAGGGACCAACCCTGTGTCTCCTGCATTGCAGGCAGACTTCTTTTCATGTTGGAGCCACCAAGGAAGCCCAAGGAAACATTAGAAATTCAAGGACATTTTTCATTAAGAAAAGCAGAAACTGTTTTGATTATGAAGCATCTGTCAATGCTTTTAAAACTCCATTAAAAAAAAAAAAAAAAGGAGAAAAACTTTTCACACCAACACCCATTCGTTTTAAAGAAAGGCCCTCAGAAAAAGCTCACAGTGACAGCCATCTGCTGGTTGTGCCTCTGCTTCCTCTGGTTGTCCTCTAGGAAATGCCTTCTCCCAAGTTCTGTCCATGAGATTCAGCTGGTGTCAGCTCCATCTCAAGTCAGGTGGGGGCCTGGCTAAGCCTGGCAACTCAGAGCACCACCTCCCTCAGGCCATAAAGCTGGAGGTGCACATAGCCCAATTTGGACCACTGAGAGTCAGTCATGGACGTCTGTTTGAACTGTTGGAGAAGAGAAACTTTTTGTTGAACTCAAAGTTGTGAGGCTATGAAGTTGTGAAGCCTGGAAACCTAGAACTCCTTGACACTACAAGAGTAAAAAAAAAAAAAAAAAATCTATGAGACTGGATCCAACCAAGAGGAATGAAGAGAAACTTGGTCCTACTGATGTTATTGAAGGCACACCTGAAGTCAGATCTCTTCCTGTACTTTTTAGGTAAATGAGCCAGTACATTCCTTTCTATGTTATGTTTACTTGTATTTAAGCCACATTGGTTTTCTGTCACTTGCATCCAAAGAGTTCCGACTGATGAAATATGTCAGCAAAGCAAAGTATCAGTAGACACCTGGCTGGAAGTCATGAGCTCGCTATTCTGGTTTCACCTCTAACAATTGACTCACAGGCAGGTGGCGGCGACCTTGACAAGTTTTTTTAACTGGTCCTCTAAGTTTCAAAAATACGACTCTGTATTTACTTGGGCTTTCCCTAAGGATACGCTGTATTCAAGTTCTTTTTTCCAGTAGTAAAGGATTCCGCCAATCCCCTTGAAGTGTATTTAAGCAGAGCAAACCCTGAAATCTTTTCTTTTGAATTTCTCTAGCTATTTTTACATGTGAGGCAAATCTATATTACTGCTTTAACATGAGTTTTATGGAACTCAACAAACATGTTCAAGCCACTGATTGGCTTAATAAAAAGCAAACCATTCAAGTTCATATACGGTAAACAGAGTTCTAACACTGTGCCAAAGGAAAAGAAGGAACAGGAGAATGTTAAAAGAGAACTTTGGGGAATGGGAATATATTTATGTTTCTATGTATACTTATATTTTAAGCACAGGGATTTCTCTACTATATACTGACTATCTCCACCTCTTCATCTACTGTGATTGCAACATCACAGCCCATTCTCCTCTGGCATCCCTCTTCCATAAAAACCAACACTTCTACTCCCATTCCTTTACATTCTTCCTTTCTTAAAAATATATTATTTGTAAATCATTTTATGGTTTATACAATATTTCCATTTATATCTTGTCTTTTTAAAAAAATGATCTTTATGGCAGCCCTGTAAGTCATGTATTATAAGCCTGAGTTCAAAGAGCTTAATAGGAAACAATAGGTTGCAAATTCATGTCTTCTGACTCCCAAAGCCACTGACCTAATCCCAAGGTTACACTGTATCCAGTTGTGTTTCCTCCCTGACCTCTGCTCTGCTATGAAAGAGTCTAGAGTTGTATTACTCATGATTAATCAGATTAATTCTTCCCACCTCCACCATTCAATCCAACTCTACTATGGGCCAGCCAGTGAAGGAGAAGAGCCAGGAGAAGGGGAGGAGATGACTAAATGAAACATTACTTACTAAAAAAATACCTACCTTGTCCCTCCATCCAGGAGCCTTTTGAGTATATAGATTGGAGGGGATCAGAGCCAAGGATCAGTCCTTTGAGAATCAAATAGTGGGAGGTGTCTTTGCAGTGAAATCTGAGTGAGCTACCTGGACCAACTTCAGAAACATCAAGGCCAAATTTTTGAGCCAGAAATCATTGTGAAAACTGTCTGAGGGGCTCATGTGTTTTCCAAATTGCTAACAACAGGGAAGAAGGCTCCAGCCAGAAATTAAAACGTGCAAACACACCCTGTTGTTGGAAAAGGAGGAACTAGTCCGTGAAAGGTAGGAAGACGTGAGAGACGAGGGAAAAACGTCTGACTGGCTGTCAAGAGGCCAGGGTTCCAACCTAAACAGCGTCAGGTAAATCTCTTCACTCCCCTGTGCCTGGGCTGCCTCATCCATGGAACAAAACAGGGGTGGTGATGAGTGAGATGCTCTCTCAGAGCTTCCGAACTTAATATTCTACTTAATAAGGGCTGTCAGCAACTCCCACCCCCCAACTAATATCCCCAGCCATACAGCTTTAATTATAAATTAAAATAGCCCTGAGAAGCCACAGAGTTAATTCCCATTAGTACAGCCTTTAACTCAAATGGAGGAATGATTTCTTCTCCTTAAGCCTTGCTGAGGGACAAAAGACATAATTAATCCGCTCTGACAGCAATATTCATAGAACGAGAAGCCCTGAGAAACAGGAAGGCAGCAGGAAAAAGGTCCCCAAACTGTACCTGCACCTCATAGCCTCTGACACAACACTCCTGGGAATTTCCACACCAAGGTCTCCCTAAAGGTTGAGAATTCAAACTCGGTCCAGTTAAAAGCTACAATTTCAGAGACAGCTCTGCTTCTCTCGTTTCTCCACTAATTTTGAGACCCTCCCCACCAAAAAAAAAAAAATCAAAAGAATTACATAGTGCAGGGATGGGGTGGGAGGGGCCACAGCTCCTGTCCCCTGGCCAGGCCTAGACTAACAGGTTCTGAAACAGCTCAGACGCCTGGCTCAGGGGGGCCCCGCTCCACAGATGGCATGTCACTGTCCTCCCCTCCCCCCTCATAAGCTCCCTCCCCCCACTTCCCACGGGTTTCCGAGCACTGCCTAACTGGTTGTTACAGGGCTCTGCAAACAGCCTAATTCCATAGCTAGCCCCCTCCCAGCTATGTACACACAGGGAAAGAAATAAAAGACTACTTTGTTCATTTTGTAAGGCTCACAGGGACATCACTAAACCCCAAGTTCTCCCTCTGTTTTCTTTTCTTTGAAGCAATGAGGAGCTGCAAATGCTCTGAGCTAAGTTGAGCAGTGAGCTACAATCACTCTCCAAAGACATGGGATGCTTCACGTGAACGGACTGGTTTCAAGTATATAATATGTATCCAGTGCTTCACAGAGTTCATACCTTTTGGTTCAGGAATTCAGCAGCTGGAAATATATCAAAAAGAAGTCACTAAAAATACAGACAAAAATGTATACATGAGAAAATATTCATTGCATCATTTTTCATGATGCAGAAAACACAGAACACTAAACAGCCAGCTATTAGGGTAGCATCAATAAAGGATAGATATTAACACTTCTGTTTGCAAAAAACTTTGTAAGGGAGCATGGAAAATGCTCATGATGCAACGTGAAAAAATGGGATACAGTATTATATAAAGCCGTCAAAAGCAATATTGCATAGAATAATGGATCTTGATCTTAACAAGTAACAAAGTACATTTAATATTTTACCATTAAGTGTAATGTTTGCCATATGTTATTTGTAAATATTCTTTATTGTGTTAAGAAAACTCTATTCTGATTTTCTGAACTTTAGCATAATTTGCTATGAAACATTTTAAGACATTTTCTATCTACTTAATATCATGTGTCATGTCCAACTCTTTGCAACCCCATGGACTGTAACCCAACAGGCTCCTCTGTCCATGGAATTCTCAAGGCAAGAATACTGAAGTGGGTAGCCATTCCCTTCTACAGGGGAAATTCCCAACTCAGGGATCAACCCTGTGTCTCCTGCATTGCAGGCATATTCTTTACCATCTGAGCCATCAGGGAAGTCTTCATTAATCTGTTAATATGAATTTTCCAATATTAGATCAACCCTGCAATTCCAAGATAAAACCAAATTGTTTACCATGTATTACCTTTTTAACACATTGCTGGATTTGGCCTGCTCAGGTTTTATGATTGTTACATGTATATTTCTAAGTAAGTTTGTACTATAATTTCCATTTCTTCTCTTGTTCTTGACAAATTTTTAAGTTGAGGTTATCATAGCTTCAAAAATGCATTTCTATTCCCTGGAATGATTTATGCAAGTTTGAAATTATTTCTTTGAGTGCTTGGTAGAACTTGATCATAAACCCATCTAAATCTAGACCTTCTTTTATGGAGAAATATTCAATGAATAGCTTATTTAATTTAAAAATTAAGAACTATTCAGCCTATTTTTTCTAGTTTTGGTAAGTTATATTTGTCTAAAAATATATTCATTTCCTCTAAGCTTTCAAATGTTTTAGCATCATGTAGTTCATAATATTTTTTAATATCTACAACATCTGCTTTTCCACTCCTAATATTGCTTAGGAATACTGTGCCTCTTTTTCCTTTTGAAATTGATCTCACCAGGTGTTAATCAACATTACTAGCTTTTACCAAGAACCGAATTGTATCATTTTTGATCCTCTCCATTGAATAAGGGAATTATTTCCTTCCATCTGTTTTCTCTATTTTGCATCTTTTTTAACTCTTCAACATCTAGCTAATTTTCAGGCTTTCTTTTTTTCTAATTTTAATATTTATACAAGCTTTAGTTGCTTACCCCACCCCGCGTCTTGACCTATTATATTTTTGTCATCATTCAGTTAAAAATAGTTTCTGATTTCCACTGCAATTTCTTTGATGCAAGGGTCATTTTGAAACATATTCCTATAATTATTCATAGTCATTGTTTATTATCAGTATCTAGTTTAACTACATTGTGGTCACAGATCTGGTCCGGATGAAACCATTCATCGTTTGCTATTAAGACTTGCTTGATGACCAAGTTTGAGGTCACTTTTTATAAGTGTTCTTCATGTGCTTGAAAATGTGCATTCTGCGGTTTTGAGATGCAATGTCTTCACATGTCTATCAGCTCAAACTTACTAACTGTATAGCTCAAATATTGTATGTGGTAGCTGATCTTTCCCCTCTTTATCAAGTACTGATGAAGTACATTACAATATCACTGGGAATATATATCTTTCCCATTGCAGTTCTCTCAATTTTTCTATAACATGCATAATATACATGGAGACCACGTTATAAGATGCAGAAAAGTTTTTTTCTGATGAGTTCAAACTTTTGAACCAATATCACATTCTTTTCTCTCTAAAAATGCTTTTTTGATAGTCTGTTTCATCAGATGTCAGAATTGCCAGCTTTTAGTTTATAATTACCTATTTACCTTTCTGTATCCTCGTGTTTTAGACACGTCTTTTATAAATAGCAAATAGCTAAATTTTCATCTAGTCTAACAATCTTTGATTTCTTTATAGTTGCTAATACATTTCATTTCACTTCTACATCTTATTTTGTATTTGCTACTTGTCTTGCCTATTCTCTCTCTCTTCTCTCAACTTTCTTGCCTTCATGTTTAATAGTTTTCTCATTTCAATTTCCCCTTTAGTTAGAAAACTATTCATTCTTTTACTAAAGTTTAGTGGTTGCCTTGGAAATTTTAACACGTACACTTTATCTATCAAAGTAAAAATTTAACCTATCTTTAACCTCCTCCCAAACTATACAGAAACTTTGGAAAGACTCCTTTTGTTTCTTCAACTTAAGTCACTTCCTTTATCTAGCTTCCACTAAAGACATCATTATTAGGTGGGATGGGAGACCGGGATGGGGAATTCGTGTAGCTCTATGGCTGATTCATATCAATGTATGACAAAACCCACTGAAAAATAAAAAAATAAATTAAAAAAAAAAAAAATAAATAAAGACATCATTATTGCCTTATATACAGTCAATGTGTGTTTAACTTAAAATTTTCCTTTTCTTTGTTCTTCACTTCTTGTTTCTGAAACCTTCCATCTGGTAATAATTTTCTTCTGCCTGAAATGCATCCTTTTTGTGAGAATCTGCTAGAACTCTAGGGATTTTTTTTTTTTTTTTTAAGTCTGAAAGTCTTTGTCTTTGCTTTTTAAAGATATCTTTAATGAAAACTGAATACTAGACTGATAATTAATATCTATCGGGGCATAAAATTTAATATTCTACTGGTCTTCTGGCTTCTATTGCCGCACTGTCAGGATAATTTGTCATGTCTTTAAAAATAAGCTGCCTCTTCTCTCTGACCTTGCTTAATACCTTCTCTTTATCTTTTGTGTTCTGCAATTTAATTATATTTTATCTCTGTGTGGATTTTTTTTTCCTTATCCTGAATGGAATTCAGATGACTTCATGAATATGTTCAAGTGATGCTTTTTACCAGTCCTTGAGAAGACTCAGTCATTACCTGTTTAAAATGTAGCCTCTCCTCATTTTCTTTCTGCTTCTGAAATTATAATTAAACTTACCTTGAGTCTGAATTCTGTATCTTCCACATTGATGAACCTTTCTTTTGGGCTTTACATTGCTTTGCCTCTCTGTTGCCACTAGAAAATTATCTTCAGATCTATCATTCAGCTGACAATCTCCCTGTTCAGATTGGATTAATCTGTTGTTAAATCCATTCACTGAGGTGTTTTTTTTTTAATAATTTTATTTATTTTTGGCTGTGCTGATCTTCACTGACGCATAGGCTTGTTGTAGTGTTGCAGCGAGCAGGGCTGTTCTCTACTTGCAGTGTGCAGGCTTATTGCGGGGACTTCTCCTGCTGCGGAGCACGGGCTCTAGGGCGTATGGGCTTCAGTAGTTGCTCCATAGCACAGGCCCAGTAGTTAGGGCAGACAGGATTAGCTGCCCCACAGCATGCGGAATCTTCCAGAACCAGGGATCAAATCTGTGTCTCCTGCATTGGCAGGCAGATTCTTTACCACTGAGCCACCGGGGAAGTCTCCTCTTTTCTTTTCCCAAGTTCTATTTGGTCCTTCCTCAAATCAGCTTGGTTAATCTTTAAAGTTTCTGTTTCTCAGCTCATACCTTGTTGTTAAGCGATTTTTCTTTTTTTTTCAAGCTATGAGATGCTTATTTTCCTTCTAATTTCATTGATGGGAATTCTTTGAAGTTTAGGGTAAAAATAGATTCCTCCAAAAGAAAGGAAAAACTGGTCCCTCGGTACCAGGGACACTTGCAATGTAGGAATTCCTTAAAAGTTTTCATCTTGAGGTTTTTCTGACCACTTAGTTATTGTGATTCTGGATGCAAACCTGTTTCAGAGCTGACTCAGAATCACAAATTCTCAGGACTGAATAATCAGGATCTGCTGAGAACCAAGATTATTGATAAGTGATTTTCCTCACAGACATAGGGTTAGAAAGAAGGTTTGTTGTTTAGTCAGTAAGTCATGCCCAGCTCTTTGCGACCCCATGAACTATATATAGCCCACCAGGCTCCTCTGTTCATGGGATTGCCCAGGCAAGAATACTGGAGTGTGTTGCCATTTCCTTCTCCAGGGGATCTTCCTGACCCAGGGATCGAACCCACGTTTCCTGCATTGGCAGGTGGGTTCTTTATCACTGAGCCATCCGGGAAGACCAGAAAGAAAAAAGGTAGATAATTTTTTTAAATTCTCATTCATCTTTTCAAAGAGTGAGAAGCCCCTTGAAGTCCTAGGTTTAAGACCAAAGGGTCCCTCCCAGACTGCTTTATCTCTTGTCCCCTGTGCCTTCAGGCCATGAAAGGAGAAGTTCAAGTTAACCTGGTTTGGCAACTGTCCTCAAGGCAAAAAGCCAGCTTCGGTGCTCAGGAGACCCCTCCTCACTTAGCATCTGGCCTGAGTAGTCATTACTTTCTTCTAGAGTATTGCACTTAAGAAGATAATCTTTCTATTGTATCCAACATTTTCAAATTGTTTCATCAGGAGTATTGATGAATTTTATTGTGAGAAACAGAATTCAACCCTGGAGATTCACATTCAAAGCCACAGAACCTTGAAGTCTGACAGCCAGATCAGAACATGATCTAACCCAAAAGCATATTAGCCCAGGACCTGCTACTTTCTAATATCTGCTGATACTTTTAGCACTTTCTATGAGCCAAATATATTGATAAATTTTTCACAAGTATTATTTTTTTCCATTTTTACAGTGATCCTAAGGGCTAGGTAAAATTATTACCCCATTTTACAGATAGAGAACCTGAAGCACAGAGAAGTAATTACCCCTAGGTAATTACCCACAGTTAAGTGACAGCATTAGTATGTGGCCTAAATAAAAACTTCAACGATTACACTCTTAAGATCTATGTAAGTTTACTCAATAAACAATGAAGAGGAAGAGAGAAAAAGTCAGTAAGAGAAAGGGAGAGAATACACTACTAGGTATGGCAGAGTCAGTAATAGGATCCAGACTTTTCAATGTACAGTTCAGTTCAGTTTAGTTGCTCAGTCGTGTCCGACTCTTTGCGACCCCATGAATCACAGCACGCCAGGCCTCCCTGTCCATTACCAACTCCCGGAGTTTACTCAAACCCATGTCCATCTAGTCGGTGATGACATCCAACCATCTCATCCTCTATCGTCCCCTTCTCCTCCTGCCCCCAATCCCTCCCAGCATCAGGGTCTTTTCCAATGAGTCAGCTCTTCACATGAGGTGGCCAAAGTATTGGAGTTTCAGCTTCAGCATCAGTCCTTTCAATGAACACCCAGGACTGATCTCCTTTAGGATGGACTGGTTGGATCTCCTTGCAGTCCAAGGAACTCTCAAGAGTCTTCTCCAACACCACAGTTCAAAAGCATCAATTCTTCGGCACTCAGCTTTCTTCACAGTCCCTATGCTCATGTCACGGTTGAGATATTTTCATCTTTTTAAAAATAAATTCTTTAATTTTAAAAGTAGACACAAAGTTCAGACTGGAAATTAAAACCACACTAAAAAAAAACAAAACAAAAAACAAAACCCCAAAGGAATGACTGTTAGGTAATTAGATTTCAACTCTCAGTGGCCACCAGTCTCAAAATCCAGCCCAATATTAATACCTTTGATCATATTTGAAGACTATTCCTGATAACACACTAACAGCAAACATTTTTTTGGTCACAATTCTAATTTCATCTACTTCTGTCCAGGTCTAACATCGAAAGAAAAAAAAAAAAACCTTGATTTATACTGGTTGTCTCTAAACCAGTGATTTCCACAGTTTTTAAAAAACTAGAGAAGGACTTCAGAATAGCTCTACTCCTAATTCCTTCATATATAAGGATGTCCAAAATTCAGTCTCAGAAATGGCAACCCCCGGAGAAGAGCAGATCTCCCACTTTTTCCAAGTTCATCTCATCCTTTCTCCTACCCACTTGCCCACCCACCAGTGAGAAAGAGAGCTTATCACAGAGGATGTATTGGATTCTCATCTTTGCCTGCTTTCCCTACCCCTTCCACTCAGCATTGAATACATGCAGCTCCAACAAGAGATCTGCCTTTCATTGAGCAATTAAACCTCCAGTTAATACCTTCTTTCCTTCCCGATCACACAGCAGGGTAAGTAGGGGAAGTGGCCCCTGATCTGTGCTCAAAAACAGGAGTTCAGAACTCCTTAAGGTGCAAAAAGCTACAGTCAAACCAATTTATGAATTAAATAGCCCACAAGTATGCTCTGAGCCTTACTACAGGTGCTATAAATATTGAGGGGATGGGGAGATGTCCCACTCATCAAGAAACTAATGATGAGATGGGAGAATAACACATAGATAAACCAAAAAAATTTAAATAAAACATACACAGAAAAAAGCAGAATATGTGATACCTGGCCAATGAAGCATTCTGTAATGGTTCAAAGAAAAGAAACCAAGGGTGTCAGGAAAGAGTTCCTGTAGGGTGGGAGGATAGAGCTAGATGTCAAAAGATCAGTAGGTTTAAAAGAGGAAATATGAGAAGGGAAGGGAGTGGAAAGGCACTGTAGTTGCCCAAATACTGCTCTCAGTTATCAAAGTAAAAATAACTAACGAACATTATTAATATGTTGTTTAAATATAATGTGATATAACAAAGTACATACAAGGATACTGGCAAAAAAACATACCATCAAGGATGCTTAAACATAACTTATCCAGAATCTAAATCCTGAGATTGACCTCACCTCTCTTTAAAAGGCTAGTAGTGATCATAAAGGGCCCTCCTGGTGGCTCAGTGGTAAAGAATCCGCCTAAAATTCAGGAGACGCCGTTTGATTCCTGGGTGAGGAAGATCCCTGGAGAAGGAAATGGCAACCCACTCCAGTACTCTTGCCTGGAAAATCCCATGGACAGAGGCACCTAGTGGGCTACAGTCCATGGGGTTGCAAAAGAGTCAGATAAGACTTAGGACTAAGCAATAGGACAGCAGTGATCATAAAGACTAATTTTGCAAAGATTTTAGCCTAAGATAATAAGGGTAAAGACTTAGAGTTTAATTTCTCTAATGCCAGAGATGTTAACCTTCTAGATGTCCAATACAGAACTTATATCAATGCAAATATTAGGACATCAGAAATTGTAAAAGGAAAGGTTAAAGGTCCTCAAAGTAGTAAAGAACAAGATGGGATAGTAAACCTAATTTGACTATAAAAATTTTCAAGCTCAAAAGAACATCAAAAAATCTAGCCAAATGTTTTAAATTTTGGAAACTCAGTTTTGTTTTTCATGTGTTGAATTCTTAATTATTAAGAAGCTCTGAGGAAAAAAATCTGAAGCTGATGTAGTTAGCCCAAGTTAAATGCATCTAACATACTTCCTGGTCAAGCTTATAAGTATTTGATTCTTTAAATCTAACTAATAAACAGCTTGTCCAAAGTTGCCATCTGAAGAAAGGTGTCATAGAAAGCATTAACAAGACAAAATAGGGAAATAAAACCAAACAGTACTACAAATCCCTCAAATGAAGTTTATAGTGTGGTGATGCTGAAGCTGAAACTCCAGTACTTTGGCCACCTCATGCAAAGAGTTGACTCATTGGAAAAGACCCTGATGCTGGGAGGGATTGGGGGCAGGAGGAGAAGGGGATGACAAAGGATGAGATGGCTGGATAGCATCACCAACTTGATGGACATGGGTTTGAGTAAACTCCGGGAGTTGGTGATGGACATGGAGGCCTGGCGTGCTGTGATTCATGGGGGCGCAAAGAGTCGGACACAACTGAACTGAACTGTTTTTTCCTTAAATTAGTACAAACAAGGTTTTAGACACAGCAACTAACTCCTGATATTCACTGGCCTATATGTCTTCTCCCATTACATCCTCCTGCATAGTTTCCTTCCCTTGAATATCTAATACGTTCACACTAAAATCATGGGAACCAGAGTGAGGCGCAATGTTCTTGCAGCCAAGGCTTGGTTCCCTGCCACCCTCAGAATTCTCCATCATTCCTACAGCGTCTCATCCAGGGAAGAGCAGGGATCTCTTGAGTGTCCAAACAAACAGCAGCTGAGCCCACCGAAGTCTGAACACCTACCTCTTCTTCTTTGCTTCAATAATGCTAGGACACAAGAACCTGTGTAGCCACAAACGACAATAAGGAACTCAAGTGAGCTTCCAAACCAGGGAGTGGTAACAAGCAGAGCCACTGCCGAGCGTATTGTTGACACCCTCCTGCCAGGACTGGAGCTGCTCTTAGATATCGAAGACATCAACTCTCCCAGACCTGGGGAGAGGAGTGAAATTTTGAGGCTTGGAAGGAAGTGTGAAAAGCAGCTAAACGCTTATCATTCAAGAAAAGTAAATGTGCTGACTCTGATCCTCTATCAGGCAGTGATCAGAAACCTATTCATTTGCTTCTTCAAAACTGACTTTTCTCATCTATAATAGGGAGAATGAAGTGACACTTTCTACTCTGAGACTCTGTTCAAAATGGAAATTTGCAAAGTCACCCATAAGTGAATATGAGAAAAGCAAGTTTTATCTATAACAGGATGGTAATTTTTTCCCTATCAGATTAGCAAAAATCAAAAAGTGTGATGACAAACTATGTTGGTGAGCATGTGGAAAAATCATCACGTGATACATTTCTGATAAGAACAAAAACTGAACAAATTCCATCAAAGTTGATTTGACATTATTCATCAAAGTTACAAATGTGTATACCTTTGGTTTAGCAATCCCACTTCCAAAAATATATTCTATAGCCATACTTGAGCATGCAGAGTATATACAGGGTTATTTACTACATCATTGTTTTCAAAAGTTCAGAAACAACCTAATTGTGCATTAATCTGGTTAAATTTAATATACCCATACATTGGAAAATATGTAGCCATTAAAAAGAAATCCAGAATAGCCAACACAATATTCAACAAAGTTGGAAGACTAAAACAATCCAACTCAAGACTTACTCTAAAGCCACAGTAATCAGGACGGCGGTATTGAAGAAAGAGTAAATGAATAAATCAATGGAACAGAACAGATAGCCCAGAAACAGACCCACATAAATGGAAATCAACTGATCTTTTACAAATAAACAAAGGCAATAGCATGAAACAATTCTGAACAAATGGTGCTGGAAAAACAGTTTTCCACAAATGGTGCTGGAACAGCTGAACATCCCTATGCAAAAATAAAAGAAAAACTGAATTTAACCATACCCTTCACAGAAATTAACTCAAAATGAATCACAAACCTAAATTTAAAACACAAAAACTAGATAGATAACATTGGGGAAAAAAATCTATATGACCTTGGGCATGGTGGTGATTCTTTAGATACAACACCAAAGGGATGATACACGAAACAAAGAATTGATAAGCAGAATTTCATTAAAATTTAAAACAATGCCAAACGAATTAGAAGACAAGCCACAGACTGGGAGAGAATACTTGCAAGACATTTAATAAAGGATTTATTCAAAATATACACAAAATGCTTAAAACACACACACACACACAAAATGGAATTAAAAAACGGACCAGAAACTTGGACACCTCACCAAAGACAGAGAGATGGCAAAGAAGCATATGAAAAGATGCTCTTTTCATCATATGTCATCAGGAAATGCAAATTAAAACAATGAGATGCCACCATATCCCTTGAGAATGGCCAAAATCCAGCTAACACACCAAATGCTGGTGAGCATGTGGAGCAATAGGAGTTCACCTTCACTGCTGGTAGGAATGAAAAATGGTACAGCCACCCTGGAAGACAGTTTGAGTTTCTTACAAAACATATTCTTAAATACGATCCAGCAGTCGTGCTTTTTGGTATTGTCAACTCTCAAAGGAGTTGACAACTTATGTCCACACAAAAACCTGCACATAAGTGTGTAGAGCAACTTTATTCATAATTGCCAAAACTTGGAAGTAATCAAGATATTCTGCAATAGATGGATGGATAAACTGATACACATAGACAGTGGAATATTATTTGGCACTAAAAAGAAATGAGCTATCAAGCCTTGGAGGAATCCTTTCACATTACTGAGTGAAAAAAGGCCAGTCTGAAAAGGTTACATACTGTGATACCAACTATAGGACATTCTGATAAAGGCAAAACTAACAAGACAATGAAAAGGTCAGTGATTGGTAGGGGCTGAAGGGTGAGAGAGAGCTGAACAAGCAGAGCATGAAATTTTTAGGGCAGTGAAAACACAGTGTATGATATCATAGTGATGGATACAGGTCATTACACATGTGTCCAAACCCACAGAATGCACACCACCAAGAGTTAACTATAATGTAAACCATATACTCTAGATGACTATGATGTCTTAATGTAGGTTCATCAGTCATAACAGATGTACCACTCTGGTAGGGATGTCGGTAATGGGGAGTCTATGCACTGGGTGGGGGTAGGGAATACATGGGAAAGTCTATACCTTCCCTTCAATTTTGCTGCGAGCCTAAAACTGCCATTTTAAAGTATGCTATTAATAAAAAGGGGACTTGCCTGGTTAAGTGGTTAAGACTCCACACTCTCAACACCAGGTGTGAGGGTTCCACCCCTGGTTGGGGAAACTAAGATCTCACATGTCATATGGTGTGGCAAAAAAATAATTAAAATTAAGTAAAAAGAAAAAAAGTTAAGCCCTATATGCTGATATGGAATGACATATAATATATATTATTACAGTAAAAAAAAAAAAAAGCAGGTTCATATGGATGATGTATTACCATTTGATTTCTGAAAGAAGGCAAAAAGCATCCAAATGCATCCATGTGCTTATATATATATATATATATATTTTTTTTTTTTTTTTTAAATACAGAAGCAACCAATAACTATTGGTCTATCAAAGAAATAACTGGATGACTGAAGGACAGAGGTTAGAGAATTTTCACTAAATTCCCTTTTAGGTTTAAAAAATTTAAACATGAGAATGTACAATTTATTCAGTTATTCTTTTCTAGCAAAAGTAACAGAGTAATAAGAATTCTGTGAGGGAAGAATGTCTTATTAACTTCAGTTTTCAATGAGGAATTTTCAAAAAGTGTTGAGAACTGCCCCTGACTTGAGTTTGTTGCTTTTGGTTGAAACTTGGACACTAAATAATACATTTCACACTTCTCTTTTGACAAGTGAAAAAGAAGTGGGTACACAGTTTTGTGTTCTCTCTTCCAAGATTGTACTTTCAAGATTTATCCAGTAAACAGAAAACTACTTCCAATTCACAACCTATTTCAAAAAGAAAAGCTGTGGTTCAGAATAAAACACTTGTATAAGCTTTTTTTCCCCCTTTTCAATTTGAGAAGAAAAGATTCCTCTAACATTCGCATTTAGACACTGATTAGGAAAATAAAATAATCACGTTACAGAGATTTCTCCATGGGGGGAAAAAACAGGGCAGGGGGATGATGAGTGGGTTGGGGAGAGGGCTTTCTAGGCTTCATTCCATAAACACATTGCCAGCAGAAGACAGGTTTACTGACTCAGGAATGGAACAGATTCTCATTGGCCCATTGAGTCTGGGAGCAGCCAATAGCTGATGTTTTATGAGAGGGAAGAAAACTATGAAAATTAAAAAAAAAAAAAACACCTCCCCAAGTCCTGTTATTGAAATCCAGTGTTGAAAAACACTGCTTTTAAAAATTACTAAATACAAAAGAAATTACTAAATGTGAACTCTGGTGATCCTTAAAAAGATAGCTTAAAAAAAGAATTTTTTTCTTTAAAATTGCTTCCCAGTTTCCTACTTCTATCACTTAAGTCCCAGGAGATAGTTACTTGTTTCTTTAATATTGAAACCCAAGTTTGTTTTTTTCTACTTTAATTTTACTCATTAAGTTTCAAAATCCAAGGGCATAAGAAGGTATACAGTGAAGAGTTTACCTCTGGTATGTCTCCCAGCAACCAACATGATTAGTTTCTAGTGTTCCCTTCCAGAGGTATTCTATTCTATATGCATAGAAGAAAGCCTTCTTTTCCCATCCCTCCCTTTCTTTCTGTTTTACACAAATGGTTGGAACCAACAGTCTTTGAATTGAAATAAAAATCAAAGGATCTTTTCATAACCCTAACTCCTTTTTTTAAAAAAGAAACCTTTTTTTTTTTTTTTAATCTTTTCAATCCCATATCACTCAAAGTTAAGAAAGAGTTGTTTGGCAAAAAGAAATAGGAAGTCTAGAGAACTAAATTACATGCAATCAAACAACAAATCCACTCACTTCACTTCTGGTCCAGGATTGTGACCCCTGGAAAAAAACAAATAGGTCAAAGTTCCCACCAGAGGTCCTTCTAGCAGTCCACAGAGAACTGTTCCAAGATCCAGTGGCTCCTTCAGTCAAATTGAAAGGGAGAGAAGAGGGAAGTAGGAAGCTGAATTCAAATGTTTGGTTCTTGTGGGCTAGCAACAAGGAAGCGAAGGCAGATGAAAGAGAAACCATGATTGCCTTAGAGCAGTTAATCAGTAACTCACAAGTGAGAGCACCAAACTAGATCTTTCTGCCTTCCAGTGGCAATAGAATAGCTAATACATGGGCACCTGAATGGTTAGACAGGTTCTTAAGCCCCTCGCTAAATTCTGGAACCACAGAGAAAAGAGGCCGCTAGGAGGGTAAGACACAGAGAAACAGGGAAACTCAGAACACCCCTCAGGGTCCTTTGCATTGCCTGAAGCGAGGCTGGGCTGAATTCCAAAGGGAAGTCTGGCATCCAGTCTTCTGAAACCCTCAACCTTTTCTTCTCCCCTGGAGCCAGAGATACAGGGAGAAAAAGAAGGCCCAGGAGAGAAAGGGGTGCGTTTAAGGCAAGGTGTGCTAATTAGGTCACTAGACCAGGCATCTGCTGGCAAGTCAAGGTTCAATTCCCAACTGTTTGAGGTGGACATCCTTGAGCCTCAGTTTCTTCCTGGGTAAACCCTCTGCAAATACTGCAAATCTGAAACCGGCTCAGGATAGCCTCAACACCATGGCCAGAGTAGTTTCAGAAGCATCAAAACTCCAGCTTCTGGCCAAAGTTTAGAAATTTTCAGCAACTGTCCGAGGTGATTCAGGTCTCCAATTTGAAAACATTACGGAAACATGCCATCTGATTCCACCCAGCAGTAAGGCATTATTTCAAGGAAAAGAAGTGAGCAAAGCTTACACAAGATAAAAATCAACACCTAAGTCTCGGGATGCCAGAAAACACACATTAACATCATGAGGGGTCCTCTTAGACCCAGCATAATTTGACAACAATCTCAAAGTGATAAGTGGGCCACTTTGATGTGGAAAAGCATTTGCACAAGGGAATCTAAACACCACCCACTTCTAAACAAATAGCCAACACAGTTTATAAACAAAGCCTTGAATGTTTTTCTGGAACCAGACCTGGATTTATAACCTCCTAAACTCCATACAGGGAATGCAGCATCTCCACTCACCAGAAAGTTTATCAGAGAAACTTCTAAATGTCTGTATTTTGGATGGCATGCTGAGTTTGAGATGAAAACTAAGTATTTTTCATAAATTTGGCCTTGCTTTTCTGAATGACAACATGACATGACAGAACATGGAGGCAGACAGACCTGGGTTCTAATTCCAAGACTCTTTCATACTCACTTAGATTTGGGGCAAGAAACTAATCTCCAGGTCTCACTGCTTCATTAAGTAGTATGGGATAACAATCCCTGGATCTCTTTATGAAGTTTAAAGTTGGACTAAAGTAAATGCACAGGCACATGATTGGACTAGATCAGTGCTCATTTCCTCCTTTTCTTCCAGAGCTCCTTGCTTAAGATATTTACTGGATAATAATCAGAAACGCTGCTCTCCCTTACATTGCCTTAATCATGGCAGAATTCTTCAGGCCAAAATACATATTAAGAAAGATCTCTTTCTCATTTATGCACATGACCCATACACATTCCCATGACATACACTTGCTTATAACCAAATATTTAAATCAGAAGGTGCCCACTGTCAATTCCACTCAGCGAAATTAGACTAAATCATAAAACACTCTTGGTGTTTGACCACTTTATAACTACAAGTTTATATGGTTACAAACACCGAAGTCTAGAGAAAGGATTTCATATCTGTCCTCCCTAGATTTCCTAGAAACAGTAGCATCATTAGCAATCATAACATTTTCACCCCAGTTTTTTCATTTATTAGCTGTAGGATTTTAAGAAATCCTTTGGCAACCTTGAGCTCTGGCTTCCTGAGTCATACAATAAACACAGTAGACATATTTTTCTGCTCTGTAACATGACAGATCACAAGCCACAAGCATTTGGTTTAACGCATCGAAAATGCAGAACTTGATGAGACTTTAACTTTGCTACAGAAGTTTTCTTCGCTGCCCCTTCTGTGTCCATCCTGCCCTCTTTTACTTTGGAGCACAGAAGACAGAAACCCTGAGGATAACAACACAAAGCTGTGTAAACTTCTTCACGGCTTCTTAAAATGCACTTCTAATTCGGCACACCCTACCACAGCAGTCCTGGATTTCTCCTTAAACAAAAATGGTCACGGGTATCAAAGAGACGTGAGTGAGTGTCCACTGAACTGTGTCTAAATGATTTTCCTTGTGAGCAAAGCCAGCCTGGAATAAGCCCCTACTAGTGAGGAGAGAGAACACGCTTCCCAGGCCGAGGAGGCATTGTTCAAAGAAATGAGTTCTGCACCACTTGGGCCACAATTCACAGCTGATTTTCTGAAAACAAAGAGCAATAACCAAACGGCGATGCTCTTCAGCAAGCTTCTCTGAGCTGATAATGTTGAGTAGACTCATGAGGATGAAGAAAAGGAGGCTACAGTCTCCCTCATCTTCTGTGTCCCAAAGTGACCAGAGGAAACGTGTGTCAACCTTGGTTATTATTATGCCAGAGGTTTGTCATGACTATAATGGATTTCAGTGGAGTTTAAATGCATGAAAAATGCCTAGAAATTATTCCAGTTCAAAAGTTAAAATGTTCACATGCCCTATTGTATTTCTTTCAACCTTCTACCATAATTTTATATCTCTCTTTTTTTCCCTCAGACAAATAATAGTCATGATCCTTCAAGCATGCAGACCAGAACTATTCTTAGAAGGGAACTGCAGGAGGTTTATTATGTCATGAAACACAGAGCCAGAACAAAGAACTAGTGAATCACTCACCTTATCTTCATCTAAGAAACCTGAGAATTACAGGGTTTCTCTTTTCTTCCCAAACTCATGAGCTGTACTTGCCAAGACTGCAGGTTTTAAGGTTGAGACTGTATTACAAAAATGTAAAAAGACAGATGCACACAATGCTTCTTACTGTATATATGACTCATCTAAATGCTCAAAAACATGGTTCAGGGTTGTTTTAATCAAAGTTTAAGCCTTTGTTTCTGAATCTAGATGTCTGATTGCTTGGCACTTATTTAAGCCCTCTCCTTAAGAGTGCCACAGATAGCATCTTTTCCCTGAAAACCTCAAACAGGATTAAAATTATTTCAGAAGTCACAATTCTTAGTTCACTGAGAACAGAAATCTAGGTTTACTTATCTATATCTTATATATCACTTTGCTGTATATCTTATATACAACTGGTTTTCAATAAATACCGTTCACTAAACGAGTAAATTAAGTAAGAAGGATTTAAGAGTTTTCCCAGTATATTATAGCACCCTAATATAAACCACCTTTATCATATTCTATTTCTGTAACTGTCTTTATAATTATTTAGAAGACTGATTCTAAAAATAAGTTTAATTGATGTTGATGATGTGGGGAAATGTATCAAACAGAAGCAATAACTGTAACAGCTTTTATGAATAATCTGGTGCAGCTATAAATCCTGGTCTGCCCATCAACCTTCCCTCCCTTTGTCTCATCCTATGGCCTCTACCCAGCCTTCCCCCAAGCACTCCCAGTCTCATTATCCCATGATCTGCAAAACTGCAGTTTACCTCCTGGAACCAGCAGAAACACATGTCACTGAGAATTAGGGAATTGGAGGCAGTTACAAGCCACCAAATAGGGTCACAGAGTATCTGAACCTGAAAATTAAGAGTTTTTATTTTTTTAATGATAAAAAACTTAATTGGACACTTCTAAACGTTTGAGCCAGATGGATTGCATAATGTCTCGGCATTCATAATGAATGGGATGGGAAAGAGAACTTTAACAGCATGTTATTTGTTAATCATCTGAAAAGTCATATTACGGTTGACTTCATTTGCTGATGGTGGAAGGATATTGTCTGAATACTACCACTAATAAACATTTGCTATTCTTGAAGGCAAATTACTTAAAAATAGGATATAGCACGACAGTGCTCATGTATTACTACACTTACGGTATTTTTTACGCCGCACTTTATCCCAGAAAGAGTAATTCCATTTTCATACTTTTATTAGCAGTTAATTCTAACCAATGTTTATTTAATAGCAACTAAGTATACCAATCACGCTGCCAAATACTGATGTAACTTAAGAAGAAGTGTACCGCAAGAAGCTACAACTCCTTCTACATAACCCTTAAGATGTGTACCCTTGCCAAATGCTAACCTATGCGTAAACAAGGGAAACTCTTAAAGGGCAATGGAGTTGTCAAGACTCAATTTTAAGAAAAGGTGACTCTCTCAACAGAAAGCTTGAGGGATCTAACTGGTTGGTGTCAAAGTTTCTTGAAACATTCCCTGCAGATGATTAACCCCAGAAGTGATCAAAACGCCTGAGCAACTGGAAAAACAATCACTTCTTCTGGGAAAGCCTTTGTTCCTTTTCATTGCCATTTTACGTTGGCCCATTTCGGATCGCCTTTGGTTCTGATAAACAAGCTAAAAGGACTCAGGTGGTGCTGGTTTGTACACGCCCGCCTCTACACCTGCGGAAAAGCGCACAGGTCTGTCCCCTTAACGCTCAAGAACACCTGACCGACTTTTTTAACCCGCTTAATTAGTAAGAATATTTTACTCGGGTCCACTTTAACGAGCTAAAAGAAGGGGGGGGGGGGAATCTCAAACACCATCCCAATAAGCAATTTCTCATCTCTTCTTCCGTCTATGATCAAAGCGGTACTGCCCTGGGACGCGGGAGGGGGTCTTTTAAATTTTACCTGGTTATTGTTTTAATGCTGAACTTCTAACGTCAGAATGAGATCATAAACTTATTCCGAGTTACAAATAACAAAGAAAAAGTCTGGGGGGGCGGGAGAGCGCCGCGGACGCTCAACGGGGAGCGGGGCTCGGGGCACGTCGGGCCGCTTCGCCGACTCGCGGCGCCGTCGCCATGGGAACCCCGCGCAGGCGCAGAGCGCGCGGCTGTGTCCCGGACTAGCCTCCACCGCCCGGCTCCGCGCCGCTCGGGCGCCCCGGGTTTATTCCAGGAAAAGGCGATGGAGTAAATCCTCCCAGCGCTGAGAGCACCCGGGCTTCTCTGAAAGGGTCCCGAGTGGGGTCACTGGGCGCAGGAAGAGCTCGTGAGACTCCAAATGTAATGGACACCGCACTCCCCCTGCTGGGAAAAGCGGACCTGCTCTTCGCGGCGTCTGCGGGGCAGGCAGGGGTCCCGCCTAGAGGTGAAGCACCCTGCAGTGAGCGTGCATAAACCCCGACTCACCACCACAGGAGACCCGAGTTAAATCCTGGAGCGGGCTCACACACCCATCCTCCTAAATTACGGGGCCCCAAGACCAGCTGTGGTCCCGTTCTCCCCCACGCGCACCACACCTCACACTGTCCTAAAGAGCGCGTCCCGGCCGGAGCTGCAGAGGCGAGCTCGAGGCACCTGCTCACTTGCACACCTGGACTGCAGGACCAGCCCTCTCCTCCTTTCTCGCCCCCACCCCGACTCCCCCCAGAGCACTGACCGGATCAACTCGGAGTGCTCGAGAGCTGGGTTCCTCTGAGTCCTGAGAAGTGCTGGCTTGATGAGTTATTGGTCCCCGTGACTCCAACTCCAAAGCCCTGTGGAGGAGCAGGAAAGCCCCCCAGAGGGACACTTCTGCAGACCAGCCCGCAGAGCCCGGAGACGGGCAGGACAGAAAGGGTCGCCGCCGCCACAACCTGCTTTCTCATTCAAATCCTCACACTCACTCCGGAGCCCCCTCCCTGCCAGTCCCGCAGCTCCCGCGGAAATCAGGAACTGGAGCCGCGGAGAGCGGACTGGAGCTGGAGCCGCCGCCAGGGGACCCAGAGGCTGGGTGCGAGTGTCCGAGCGCTGGGCCCGGACCCAGGGCTTACACCTCCTTGAGGGGTTCCCCGGCAAGCAACGGCCAGGAGCACTGGAAATGAACTTTTTGTTGTTGTTTTGTTTTCTCCCTCCAGTTTCAAAGGGTCCCAAACCTAGGGAAACCCCCTCGATACTCAGTTCGGGGCTGAGATACTCAAGAGCGTCCGCGGTGGGACAGTAAAGGAGTCTGGCGAAGTGAAGCTAGGAAGGAAGGAAGCAGGGACTATGTGCAGTTTGCCCCGAAGTAAAAAGCGCCAGAAGTACATCCTAAGGAAATTCCCCACCTGCTCATCTTATCTCCCCTCTTGTTTTGGTTTTATGTTTGTTTTTGTGTTTTACCGTTCTACGAAAATAGCATCTCTTATGCTGTTACAACCAAGGAAACCTGCTTTGGGTAAAGTGGAGCTGAAACTGAGCAAAAGAGGGTAGTTAAACCCGCTTTTATTTCCCCGTCCCCGCCCCCTCCCCCAGGTGCCTCTGCTAAGCGTTAGCATGCCAGTTATTCAATCAGATCAGCTTAGTGGCAGGGGGGCTCGAGCGGCCCACGTGCGATGAATCAGAGCGCGGGCCTGCGGAGCGAAGCAGCAGGCACTCAAATGGTGCTGAAACGATGCAATCTACTGAGCATCCCGACGCGGCGAGTGACTAGGTCGCCGGCGGCTGCTGGAGCCGCGCACCCAGGCAGCCGCGTTGTGATCCGGCGGCGGCATTCCGGGATTTGCATTTATCAGCCTTCATTCAACCTGCCCTATTGTTAGTTCAAAGCCTGGCTGGGAGGGACTGGGAGACGCGGCTTCTCGCTCACCTTCAGTTTAAAATTCTCCACCAATAAGAAGGTCCTAGAAAAGCTCGCAGCTGGGGGTTGGCAGGGATTTTCTGGGCTTAGTGACAACATAAACTAAAGTCATTTTCTTTGTCAAGCGTGAATTTGCTCAGGAAGTTACAAATGAGCGTCAGAGCTCGGAGAACAGGGGGCCTGGCTGCCGGTCAGTTTTGACGGACAGTTAGTGTGGGGGGTGGTAGCACCGTGACCTCCCAGCACAAGATCTAGGGTTTCACCTTTTCATCCCACTTAGCCGATACCATAGAAACAACCCATTTGTATTATTCAATTCAACAGAGGCAATTACAATGTCACAGCAAAGCACCATGGGCAAGAAGAAACTTTATCCCCGAAGGCGATCCTGGACTCAGAAAAAAGGGAAAAGCCACCTGAATAGTTACTTGGATTTCTTCCTGCCAGGAGTACCAGGAAGAAATCAGTTTGGGAAAAGATGTAGAAGGTCCTTTGGCTCCTTAGAAAGACACTGTCCCAAATTTTCTGGCCCAGCTGCAAATTCCCAGCTTAGAAGAAATTAAGCAGATACTCCTTCCAGCCCTAGGTTGCTTTTCGGAGAGTTGTTTGACTGTTAATCTCCCTGGTGATTAGGAAGCACCCTCCCCCAAGAAAAAGAAAGGGGGAGAAAGATACCCAAGACAACCCCTCACACAACCATAGAAGTTATCCATGCCCCCCACCCCCAACCTCCTGTGTTTGCATCTGCAGTTTTTCAGATAGGAAAAAGACAAATGGTGAAATAAATGCATAAAAATATTCATAACAAGGGCACTTGTTTGCTATGCATTCTTTATTTTGATAGTTTTAATCAATTACCATAATTTTGATAACATTACATTTTTTTAAATTATACAATATTTCAAACCTACCAAAAACAAGGCAAACAACCCAAATCATACTCTCATTCCTTCATCCCTTCGTTTTTTTTTTTTAAATAAAGCATTCCAGATACAGCTAAAACCCCATCTCGTGGCCCTTCTCCCTCCCTTTCACCTCAAAGGCAATCATTCTGAAGTTGGTGTGAATCATACTTCATCATGGTCTTAAGTGTATATATCCATAAATCTTTTAATGTAGCTTTTCCCTCTGAGTCTTTCTTTCACCATTAATCAGAGGAAAATTACTAACTAAAACCAAGAAAATGTGATTGTTACACTAAGTTTTTAGAAGCAGGACAGAACTATTTTTCCCTGCTTGTGACAATCAAGGAGAACAATAACAAAGGGATTAGACAGTGGGTAGTAAACAGCCTCTCTAGGTCACACAAACCCTTCCATGGTTACCGAACAGTCCATAGGAAAACAAACCAAATAACACCCCATTCTTCCTTCACTGGTTACAAAGGGACTGGAGAAAATGGGACCTAGGTTAACACTTCTTTGAGCAGGTAAAACCTAAGTCCTATATGGTAATAAAGTACCTTTTTTGACTGGTCTCTTGGTCACGTAAGCTATAATCTTTTAGTAAGGACTTCCAAGCATAAGGAACTCCAGCTGGGAGCTCCATTCAAGGTTGAAATCAGCCTTGCTGAAAAATTTGGGGTTGAATTCTCCCTGCTTCCCCATACACAGGGACCTCCATCCTCACAGGGAGTTATAGAAAGCCCCTTATGGCAGTCCTTTGACTTAACCTCCTCACAGCAGTAAAAGGCTATGAAAGCAGCGATTTTTCTTAAATGCCATTGACTGGTGAAAGACATCCTTCCCAACCCCCACCCTCCTCTGGCTTTCAGAGCCATGACTCTCATTAATTATACTGGCACAGCACTGCCTGGCCGCCCTTCTAAATAGCTGCCAGACTCCTCCGTATCACCTCTGCCTTGATACACAGTGTGACACCAGGATCACAGAAAATCCTGTAAAAGGTACCCGATAAACGGGAGATGATTGATGTGCCTTGCGGTGGGCCCGCTGTGCTGCAAATCTTAAGGAGTTCTTAGAAAACTGAACTAGAAATCTGTGTTGGAAATAGCTTCCTCTAGCTATGCAAAAAAAGCATGCTTTCAGTTGCAAAAATAGCTGTGTTTGAGAGACTCAAATCAAATCTTTAAACAAGAGAATGAAGGAGATGCATGGTCTCTCTGTTTTAATCAACGCACCAAGAAATCAAGAGGATGACCAAAGAGCTTAACAATTATCAAGGAGGACCTATTGAGCTTTCAACACTTATGTCTGAAGCACCTGCCATGTACCTGGTGTTGCTGAAGTCTTAGCTGGAATATAGATAGTATTCCTGAAATATAGAGCAGTAGCTGTCACAGCTCTGCTCCCTGTATTCATCAAGACTTTTAGATAAAAATCCCAACTCAAACTAGCTTGAGGACAAAAGGCACTGTGCTGACTCCTAACTTAAGACAGGAGAAAGGATAAGGGCTGCAGTAATGACTGGATCCTGGAGTTCACTCATCATTACACTCATTCTCACTTTTGTTCCTACTCTTTCTCTGCTTTTTTCCAAAGTTTTGATTGTATTCTCTCCTAGTACATATGAGCGTCCTCTGTAGGCTGGTGGGGGTAGAGCATGGCCAGGGACAGCTCCAGACTTCAACCATCTCAGCTAACACCCAGGGGAGGGGGAAAGGGAGGCCTTCCTGCTTTTACCATCAGTAAATAAAATTGAAAAGATTCTAACTGACGTGCTTCAAGTCATGTGTCCATCTATAGATCAATTATTTTGGTCATCAACAGAGTACATATGTGTCCAGCTCCCGACTAAATAGCCATGCCTGCCCAGGGCTGGGTGGAATATTATGAAGAACAGCCCCACCAGAACTTGGGGGAGTAATCTGCTCACCATTCGGAAGGGGGTTGCTCTTCCCAAATACGGGTAGGAGGGGAACCTGGCAGATGAAAAGAGCAGGTGTCCCCTGAGTACCCTGTCCTGAATGTGCCGCCAAAGAAAGACAGCAGACGTTTGGTACAGATTCATACACGGATGACAGGGAGGAAAATGAGAAGAGAAACTTCCTAAGTCCATCAAGAAGGATGGGGCGGGGGTAGTGGGCAGACCAGGGTAAGTGTCACTGGTGTTTCCCTCCCTAGCTTGAGAGACCTGGATCCACACATGTGGCCAACTGTCATGTGGAGCAGGAGATGGAGAGAGGAACATAAGCAGGACGGATGATCTTGGGTGATGGGATTGTATTGTGGGTTTCAGTTTGTGGTTTTCACTTTTTACTACGGAAAATTTCATACGTACCCAAAAGTAGAATAGTGTAATGACACTCTAGGTATTGTATTATCTAGTTTCAACAATTATTAATATTTTGGTAATCTTTTATCTATTCAGGAATGTGGAAAATTCACTGGAATACTTAAATTGATGATAAACACATTTCTGCAGTTCTACAATGTTAGTTAATGAAAGAAATGCATGCCTCCAAAATAACTAAACTGAAGACCAATACATGTGAAGCTCTTAGCAAAGTGTCTCGTATAAAATTAGCTCTCAAAAATGTCAGTTATCGTTACTGTTATTATTGGCAACGCATTTCCAGCTTTTAAATGCTAACAAACTACACACTGAAACATATTTTGCCTACAAAAGAAAAAAATGTTTTAAGGGTAAACTCCTTCTTATTATTATTATTGTTCAGTTGCTCAGTTGTGTCTGACTCTTTGTAGCTCCGTGGACTGTAACCTGCCAGGCTCCTCTGTCGATGGAATTCTCCAGGCAAGATTACTAGAATGGGTTGCCATTCCCTTCGCTAGGGGATTTTCCCAACCCAGTGATTGAACCCAGGTCTCCTGTATTGCAGGCAGATTCCTTACTGTCTGAACCACGAGGGAAGCCCCCAGACTCCTTATCAACAGACAATAAATTACATTTTTAAATAGGCTATTCATATGCTTTTTCTATAACAAGCCTATATAATTATTTCCCCTTTTATATGGAAATGTCAAAAATATTACAAGCAAATGCAATTTTCACCTTACAAATAAGGAAAAAATATAAGTTAAATTGTCAAGATCAAGAATGAGTCTGGACTAGATATCCAAATTCTAAACTCTAGATTCCCTATTTTAATACCTTGGGAAAGAGTCATCCTGTGAATGCTGGATGAAGGTAAAGTAGCCGAGTTATGCCTGCCTAAGTCCTTCGATTCAACTAAGATTTTCTTACAACCGGTTACACACCTCAAGAGTTTCAGTTCCCAGCACAGAATGAATACTTTTAAAAGGAAGAAAGTATGCTAATTAACGTGAACTTTCCCCATCTTCTGTTTCTTCCCAACTTGTGTTGTTGGGAGTTGGGGAGCAGAATGAAGTATTTTAGAGGAAACAATAGTGTCACAGAAGGACAGAGCCCCCTTGCCTTCCTCCTACAAGCTTCACAACTCAGCTCTATGTGTTTTGTTTCCAGAAAGACCTCCCACAGAGCCAATATCTACAGCTTTCAGGATGGCCAGACCCTGATGGGCAGGACAGACATATAACTGAAGTACTTCCTACAGCCTAAGAAATAACATTGAAACGTTGACATTACGTATTTCCCTTAGGGAATATCCTGGGATTTCCACCCCCTCCCCCACCGCTGCCATACCATTACAAATTCCTGCAGAATCCCATAATATAATCAAAAGAAAAATCCCATAATATAATGAAAATCTAATTGCAGACCAGTCATCTAATATAGGAATCATTTTTATAGCCATTGAACAAAAGTTTAGGCACACGAGCAAATCATATTGCGGAGTGAAAAATGAAGAAACTGGTAAGAAAATACAAATTCCAAAACTTTGAAAGCTGGGGGCTGGGAAGGCAATTTACACCATGAGGAAAATTCTATTTCCAGGACTATTTGGAATTCTAATGAAGCATGCAATCTCTATTAGTAACAGCTGTTTTTTTAAACCAGACAACAAATGGTTAGGTTTTCCCACACAAACACAGTGAAAGGAAAAACTGCGTTTTAAAAACCATATGTTAGTTTTTGTTTCATTTACTTGCATATTTAAACTATATACTTGGGGGCTTGATCTGCTCAAAATTTCATGTTCAAATTTGACTAGCTTAAAAAATGTTCCTTCAGACTATTTAAGGCAAATCAGTTTTCGTGGTGTAAGATCATGAGAGGTACAAGGGGAAATTAGACTGGAAAAACAAGTTTTGGTCAAAATGAGAAGGCAATGCTGTAATGGTCCACTTCATTCCTTATTTGGTTCCTTTATTTTAAATGAATATTTATAGAGTTCCCGATAAGCAAGCAACTAAGCTAAATGCAGTGGAAGGAGCAGAAATGGTCCAAAACTTATAAGGGATGGTCTGAGTAACAGGATGCACTATACCTCAGACCTGAAAGAAGACCCGGTAGATCTCCTACATGTTAATACAATGTGTCAAGTGCTAAAATAAATATGTGTGAAAAGTGTTAGTCGCCCAGTGATGTCCAACTCTTTGTGATCCCATGGACCGTAACCCACCAGGCTCCTCTGTCCATGAAATTTTCCAGGCAAAAACGCTGGGGTGGGTAGCCATTCCCTTCTCCAGGAGATCTTCCCAACCCAGGGGTCAAACCTGAGTCTTCTGCATCACAGGCAGGTATCTTTACCATCTGAGCCGTCAGGGAGTCTTTGAAATAGATATGTGTAGTCGTGTGGAAGAACAGAAGAGGGCGCTAATTACTTAATTTCATTGACAAAGTCTCTACAAAATGTTTTAACAACAGAACAGAAAATAGAAGTAATGATCCCAGTACCTCAATTTCTAAAAATCTCATTTCTGCCTGAATTAGCTGTAATCCTAATTTAGTTATATAAATCCACAGATTAGGATTCTTCAGAAGACCGTGTTGGAGAATGAGAGCTTCTCTCATGACTTTCAGTAATCCATATATTTTTGCATTCCAAGCCAGTACACACAATCAAATTTTTTCACCAAAAAAAACACTTATTTTTGCCATGTGCCATGCACTCATAATTTCTGTTCTTTTCTCTTTATCTTTTTTAATTGCTAGTAACAACACATTAAATTGGTGTCCATCTCACTAATTAGAGTTCATGACCTACAGCTGAAAAACGTGGTTCCACTGTGTTCTTTAAAAGTGAAAAGAAGGGACTTCCCTAGCCTTCCCGATGCAGGAAGACCAGGTTCAACCCCTGGTCAGGGAACTAGATCCCACAGGTCTCAACTAAGACCCAGAGCAGCCAAATAATTTTCTTTTAAATGAAAAGAAGGAAAAGCAGTAGGTTTCAGTACACTGATAGATCTCAAAACCATAAAGATTTAAACCTCTGGAAGAAAAAAAAGGCATTGATTGCTCAACCCTTTGACCACGAACCCACAGCAACAGAAAGGAGCTTCTAAAGTTGTCCAGCCCTCAAAGGGGAGATCCTCCCCCTTGTGAAGAGGCTATGAAAGGTAAAGGCAGTCTTCCAGAGAGCAGAACTGGCATCCAGACTGACTAAGAAATGTGCACACTGCCAAGACCGGAGGCACTGTTATGCCTGTCCAGCAGGTTGGATCATATGCTAGAATCTACTGACATCCTATTTTCCCTCTATGTTATACACTGGAGGAACTCATGTGGCCTGAGGCTTCCAGATCATGAGGAACTTCCTCAGTGAAAGTCGCTCAGGTGTGTCTGACTCTCTGCGACCCCATGGACTATACAGCCCATGGAATTCTCCAGGCTAGAATACTGGAGTGGGTAGCCGTTCCCTTCTCCAGGGGATCTTCCCAACTCAGGGATCGAACCCAGGTTTCCCACATTGCAGGCGGATTCTTTACCAGCTGAGCCCCCAGGGAAGCCCCCCTCAAGACCTGAGCAAAAGGAATTCACATCACTCAGAGATCCCACACGGGGGCAGGGACTTACTTCCTGGAGGGAACTCACCTTCTCTCCTGAGGAATAATGAACCCTAGAATCATCAGGGTGTCAGTCAAGCTCTTTTCATCATAGTTTGCAAAACTTCAAAATATCTAGCTAATTAATGGCCTTATTAATACAGTTTTCCAACTTTGATACCATTTTTCTCCATTCTTTGATATTTTGACATAATTTGAAAAGAAGTTAAATGAGTGAGCTCAAGAACCATCTTGGAATAGAAATATGGTTCATTTCTTAAGTTTTTTTTTTTACTATTTTACTTTTAAATATCTATTGACATTGTAATTTTTAATCCTGGGCTTTTTATTTTCTTCAGTCTTCTCATAAATTTGCATTACTTTCTTCCTGTGGTTTGCCTTCATTGAAATAGCTACCTTGGCAATATTAGAAAAGTTCTAAGCCACTGCTGGGGTTCAAGACATGCTACCCCCAAAATATGGGCTTCCCAGGTGCAACAGTGGTAAAGAATCTGCCTGCCAGTGCAAAAGATGCAAGAAACACAGGTTTGATCCCTGGGTCGGGAAGATCCTCTGGAGAAGGAAATCGCAACCCAGTCCAGTATTCTTGCCTGGGAAATTCCATGGACAGAGGAGCCTGGCAGGCTATAGTCCATGGGGTCACAAAGAATCGGCCAAGGCTGAGCATACAGACACACACACGCCCCACCCCAAATGTGGCACCTTAGTAAACTGAATAGTTTAAGCTGAAGGAGTTTGAAAAAGCAGCAGAAGCAGAGTCTCACTCTGACCTCCTGTCCTCCCCCTTCTTCCCTGGGGGTCCAGTGGTTATGACTCCACATTTCCAATGCAAGGGATGCAGTTCAATCCTGTGCCCAGGGAATGTGGCCAGAGAATCCCACGTGCTGAGTGATGTGGTTAAAAAAAAAAAAAATTTTTTTTTTAAATTCTCACATGAGAAGTGCCCTCTCTATAGCTGGAGGAAAGAAGCATCCTTATCTCCAAGCACAAGGTGATGCCAAGAGGAATCCTAACAGACAGGCTTCCTAATTCCCCCCAGTAAATGTACTACAATTACCTCACTCCTTTCCTGTCATATTCCTCCACAACTACATGCTCTTCCATCAAGCCTACCATAAAGTACTCAGGTCTATTTCTTTGGGTCTTTATTTCGTTATGAAGTCTCTTGTGTCACATAAAACTTGTATTAAATAAATTTGTGTGCATTTCTCTTGTTAATCTCTGTCAGTTTAATTTTCAAAACCAGCCAGAGACACTCCAAAGGTCAAGGAAAGCTTCTCCCTCCTCACACCACAAACAGCCAGAAAAGCCATCTCTACCCCTGCTATCCCAGCAGCGGGTGCATCTCCTGGATATGTCTGCCATCTCTTTTAATGGTGACTTAAGCAATAATAGCTCTGTTGGTGCCCTGGACTTCTGAAATGCTGTTTCTTGGCTTCTTGAAATATGTTCTCTTCTTATGGAAAAAAAAAAAGTCACTGTCTTCAAATCAATGCCATCTGTAACCACTGGGTTTAGGACAGACTGTCAACATCTGCCCCTTGGCAACACATGGAATTACATGTCTCCAGGGAAAGACACATATCTCAAGTCTGTAAACTTCACCTTGGTGAGGAATCAAATGATACTAGAGACACTTCTACACTGTTGGTGGGAATGTCAATAGGTGCAGCCACTCTGGAGAACGATATGGAGGTTCCTAAAAAACTAGAGTTACCATATGATCCTGCAACCCCACTCCATGGCATATATCAGACAAAACTACAATAATTCAAAAAGATATGTGCATTCCCATGGTCACTGCAGCACTATTTACAAAAGCCAAGACATGGAAGCAACCTAAATGTCCATCAGCAGATGAATGGATAAAGAAGATGTGGTTCCATATATAATGGAATATTACTCAGCCATAAAAAAGAATGAAATAACGCCACTTGTAGCAACATGGATGGATCTAGATTAGCTACTAAGTGAAGTAGGTCAGACAGAGAAAGACAAATATCATATGGTACCACTTAAATATAGAATCTAATAAAAGATACAACTGATGCTGCAGAAATCCAGAAGAGGACATGACTCTTGGCATACTATTGCCTGCCAGCTCCAGATGCAGCTAACTCTCCTAAAGCAGGTTTTACAAGGGTCCCAGGTTGGTATGAGGTGCTAACTGGGATCTTCACCACACTTGGATTTACCAAAAAAGAGAGACAGCAAAACTGTTGGAATCAGTGGCCCTAATTCTTTTTCAACTCAAGTTTTTGAAAGATGGCATTTCAGGCAGCAGATTGCCCATGCTTTCCCCAGGGTGGGAACGACCAAGCTAATTTGGAAGGTTCCATGACCAGGAGACACAGGAGGTCTTAGAGTAAGGAGGATTTGGGCAAGTAGTCTGTCAGGCAGCAACTACCCCTGCCGTCTTCTGTTTACATAGGGGAGGAAGACTTCACATTAGTACTTTACTCCCCTTTATACAAGACTGAAGGTGCCATACATCCTGTTTTCACTAAGTTGGAAAATAGTGATTATCTCTTTCCTGACATTTATTAAGCTACTGGACCTCCTTTTCCTAAGACAAGGAGAAAGAAGCAAGATTAAAAAGCAAAACAAAAAGAAAAAAAAAGAGGACTTCCCTGGTGGTCCAGTGGTTAAGAATTCGCCTGCCAATGCAGGGGACACAGGTTCGACTCCTGGTGAGGAAAGATCCCATCTGCCATGAGCAATTAAGCCTGAGAACCACAACTACGGAAGCCTGCACGCCTAGATCCATGCTCTGCAACAAGAGAAGCCACTGCAACGAGCAGCCTGTGCACCAAAACTAGAGAGCAGCCCCCTCTCACCACAACCAGAGAAAGCCTGCACACAGCAACAAGACCCAGCACAGCAAAAATAAGTATTTTTTTTTTAAGGAAGAAAAAGAGGAAATGCCTTATGGTCAGTTTGTGACTACAGGAGTTTCCTGTAAGTAGGGCTGACATCATAGAAAGTGGCAGGACTGATCAGGCTTGCTGGCCCATCCTCCCCTCACTCACCCACCAACAACACACACAGGGTGTGGACTAAGCACAGTCACCTTCCAAAGCAAACCCACATGCCCTTCCCATCCTAGATGGTAGGAATCCAGCAGTTAAAGGTTGTGAACCAGACTGTACTGGGAGTCAAGCGAGTGGGAAAAGAAGAGTTAAGAATCTCCCAAGCCTGGGGACAATGACAGAAAGCCCTACAGACCTCTCACTGAACAGTAACTGTGACCCAATGTGCTAGAGAAGAGCCAGAACGTGTCCGTCTCATGGATGGAGCTAACAGAAAGTCACATGTAAGGAGCCCTTGGATGTCTGCTTTCCTTCTCTGGATGTTGCTGGAATATGCTTTTAGCTTCCAATAATGACCAGTGCTGAATGATATATATGGGAATAGTTCTCACTCTTTTCTCAAGTTTTGTTTACTGTTAACTATAATAAAGCTAGTAGTGCTATCAACATTTCATATATAAAAATTATGGGGACTTCCCTGGTAGTCTAGAGGTTAACAATCCACAATGCACGTTCGACTCCTGGCTGGGGAACTAAGATCCCATATGCCACATGACACAGAGCCACTAAACCTGTGCATTGCAACTATGACCTGATGCAGTGAAATAAACAAATAAATGTTTTTTTAGAAAGTATGATTGAAAAAGGAAAACTAAGTAAAACCCCCAAAAGGAAGTGTGGATCTAAGACAAAATAGATTGAAAAGGATCATAAAAATCCAATCCTTTAGAAATACAGTAAGAACTAAATTCATGTCATAGAAATATATTTAAAAATAAAGGGGCCTAAATACCCAAAATACCAAAAGGAAAGAAAGCCGAGGGGAAGGGTGGTCGTGGACCCTGTCGTTTTTGAAGGCGAGAGACCAAGAAGCAGTAAATCCCTGGGCTTCCCTGGTGGCTCAGAGGGACAGACTCCACCCGCCCACACAGGAGGCAAAGGTTCGATCCCTGGTCCGGGAAGATCTCGCATGCCGGGGACAGCTAAGTCTGTGTGCCACACGTGCTGAGCCTGTGCTCTAGAGCCCGGGAGCTACAGCCAGCGAGCCCACAGCCCCAAGTGTGAAAAGCCTGCACGCTCCAGAGCCCGTGCTCCACGAGAGGAGCCGCTGCCACGAGGAGCTCCCGCACCACAGCTAGAGAGGAGCCCACACTTTCTGCAGCGACGGAAAAAACGCAGCAACGAAGACTCAGCACAGTCAAAAACTAATTATTTTTTAAAAAGTAGTAGCAAATCCTCTATTTGAAAATGGTAAAGAACCTTGGATTTGGGTCACAAATTTAGCCTAAATGAACCTTTTCACATTTTTAGATGGTCCTGTTATAACCATCCCCAATGACAAAGATCTAGTCTCTCTGCAGGTATCTAGTTCTTCTTGCCCTCGGACCAAACAAGCTGTTCTAATTAGTGTTCCCTACTATCTCTTCAAGGAAAAGATTAGACCAGGTTACACAGTCCTCAGGAGGGGCTTCACCAGCCCCGCCTTCACCAGTTCAACTGGAAAAGATAACAGTGCACTGGCTGAGCTGGCAGAGGTCATCAGAACTAAATCCAGTGATAACTGTGATGAGATCTGACATCATTTGGAGGCAAACTGAGGGGGGAAAAAGGCTCAGGAGCTTGCCACAAAACTAGCCTAACATCTCTGTAAGTTAAAATCTTAACATCTCTGTAAACAAAAATAACATATCCCCTTAAAACAAAATAGAAAGCTACTGAAGCATTAGATGCAGGGAACAAAATCTACCACATCACTTCCTATCCTGCCCCAAAGATGATGAAATAAAGTCACACACACAAAGAGAACTTTGGAAGATTTGAGACCTCACTAAAAATTAATGTTGTTTAATTAGAAAATGTTGGGAAATCTACTTTGCTGTGTTTTTTCTTTTGTTTTTAGGTTACATGTATTTTAAAAAAACTGTATTTATTTATTCATTTTGGCTGTGCTGGGTCGTCATTGCTGTTGAGGGCCTTCTCTGGCTGTGGTGAGTGAGGGCTCCTCTCTTGTTTCCGTCACAGGCTTCAGTGGTTGCAGCTCCCGGGCGGTAGGGCACCAGTTCAGGGGTTGAGGCACAGGGGCTTAGCTGCCCCTCAGCATGTGAAATCTTCCCAGAGCAGAGATGGAACCCACGTTCCCCGCAATGGCAGGCAGGTTCTTAACCACTGGACCACCTGAAAAGTGCTCCTTTGCTATGTTTTATCCCGGAAGCAGCAGTTTCCTGCTTTAACCAGGGAGCAGCAATAAACTTCCCATTCTGAATCCCTGACTCCGCTAGGAGTCAGAATGAGGAGGACCAGATGATTCCTCTGGCTTTGGTCAGTGTTACAACCCGTTGGGAAAAACTTCTGGAGACCCTGTGAGTGGATCATTGCTGGTGTTTTGAAAGAAGCTTACAATGTCAGGATGATTTTAGCAGCAAGGACGTGTTTTTGTATGTGACACCCTCAAAGCCACTCAAACTGGCTCTGAAAAATAAAGCAATGTATTATCTTGCATAATGAGAAATTGGGAGGCAAGAGAGTCCAAGTCCTCGGGCTCTCGACAATGTCAGGAGGCATCCTCGTTCTTTCCCGTCTCTGTGCTGCCTCCTCAGCACATCTGCGCTTCTGTTCTTGGGGCTGTCCCCCTCATCTAACAACAGGTGGAAAGAAGCCACTCTTTATTACTAGAAATGGTCTAAGCGACCTTCTCTTGTGGCTCTGCCCCAAATTCACAAGCAGTTAGAGAGCAGCGGGGAGGAAAGACAGCCTCAGACATGCTGCCTAAAGAGTTCCTTTATTATGTCATCAAAGTTGATAAAACTGGCAAAATAAACAAACACTGTCTTTCAACAAAAGCTAAATATGGTTGCCCCAAATGACTAAGATAATACAACAGCCAATAGTTAAACTTTCTCTTCATATGCCATCATTATGTGTATACCTCCTTCAACCTGATATAATTTTTTTGGCTCTGTAGGGTCATCACCGCTGCTCGGGCTTTTCTCTCCTTGTGGCGCGTGGCCTTCCCACTGTGGCGGCTCCCCGCGTGGTGCAGCACCGGCCCCAGGGCGCCGGGAGTCAGTGGTTGCAGCTCCCGGATTTACAGGCTCAGTGGTGGTGCCGGACAGGCTTAGCTGTCTTCTGCAGTGATGGGTGGATTCTTACCACTGAGCCACCAGGGAAGCCCAACCTGTAACTTTTATGGAGTATTTCATTCTGCTTAAAACCATACTACATTAATCACAATTTATTTACATTACTCTGATAGTGCATGTACAAAGAATCATCTCTTAAATATTTAAATACCATTAGAATGCAACTTTGATCTTCTGGGGAAATTCCCCATTTCAACTCAATGAAAAATATCCATTATAATTACGCGTTTTATTCTTTTTGGAGTAGGTCACCGCCAGACCTCTTGGAATATTTCACTCTTTTCTACGAAAGTGTATGCGACTCATAAGTTCTCTGAACTTCAGTAGTAAGGAGTAGTTATTCATGTTCTCTTTCCATGTTTCATAAGACCTTTTAAATTTGTCATAATAGCTTTCTTTTTTCAAGTTGAAATCTGATCCATTTTTTTTTAAATAACTGTCTTTTTTCCATATTTCTCTCCAGGAGCCTTTCAATTTTTCCAAATAACTTTCTTTTTCAGAGTCTTCCTTCCATATTCCTTCTCCTTTTTTTAAGGCTGTTAATTCAGCTTTAAGTAAATTTCTGTGAATTCTCCAATAGATTTTAGAATCATGACTTAACCCCTTAACAAGAACAGTTTTGCCAAGACCTCTTCTCAGGATTTCTTCATTCAGACTCACACTAAAAAATCTACCCTTGAATAAAAAATACAAACCAATTATTTAATAAAATTACTAATATACCCATAATACCTTATTTACTTTAAAATCAGTCAATCTGCAATTTGAGTCCTCCAGAGAAAAGTAAAAAATATAAATGATGGGACTTCCATGGTGGTACAAAGGTTAAGAATGCATGCTTCCACTGCAGGGGGCATGGGTTTGATCCCTGGTAGGGCTCCCACATGGCATGTGGCATGGCCACAAAATATATATATATATATTTACACATATACATACATATACATACATATGCAAAGGGGTCCTTAAGAGCTTGAAACAGCTAATGTTAAATCCAAGAATTTCATTACTAAATGAGACCTTTGCTCAAAGACAACTGACTCTTCTATAACACATAGTTCTCCACAGGCTCACTGGTCACCTAACTCAAAAGTGTGTAGAAGCGATAAAGTATGAAAAGAGATCTTTGATTTTTTGGTTGATGTTTGAAGGGAGAATGGAGCACACACCAGTTAGGAAAAATGACAGGAGGCCACAGCAAAAGAAATTAACAAAACTAAAAAGTAGACAAATGCAACATGAACTGAAGCATCACAGAACTGTTAAATTATGTTCAGAATTTCAGTGTTTAGCAAAGCCTGGCATGTGAGAATGTTTTTAAAAGATGGCCCATAAAATAATGAACATAAAAATAACCCTGGCCCTTGAATCTTCAAACTTCAGGAAATTTTAGTTATACCTCACTGCCTAGTGAAACCAGAAAAATGGGAGCTTTTCTCCCCTTACTAATTTACAGTGTAAAAGAGATCCTGCTTAGCTGTTTCCACAGTCCCTGTAGGATTTTAACTTAACAAGATTAATTTTAACAAGCTGTTAGTAATTTTATAGCTTCATTAGACAAGTAATTCACAGTTAAAATTTTTCAATGTGAAAACAAAAGGTTTAAAGTAGGAAACATTTTCTAAGATTATCTAAAAGAATAAAGGAACCTTTTGTTCCTTTAAATTCAGTAACTTTTGGTACATGATGATAAGCAGCTAATAAATACAATTTTAAAGTGTATATCATATTTGTCTCAATCTTTTAAATTTAATGAGCTGAACCAAAATCGGAATAATTAAAATTCAACCTCACACTACAGAAAAGTTAAACAGGAGAAGTAAATTACTGAAATATGTGTAAAGTATAGTCTGGTATAAGGTAAAGACAGAAAAGGTGAAGTTCCGGCTCAGGAGTCCCAAGGAGCTGGACTTCAGTACCAGCTCTTCCACTTGGTTACTCAAGAGTCCCACCTTTAAATGGGAATTAAATGATTCCATAGCGGGGTTTGAGGATAAATAATACATATTGTGCAACTCAAAAGAGAAGTTAATATTTGAATAAGGCCTTTGGGATCTTTTATATAATATTATCAACTTAGTTAAATACAGATGCTTCAACCAATCAAAGTTGGATAATTCTTATTTTGAAAGAACTGAATGTGACCTGGACATGCAAAAATTAATGAATTTCATTAGGTATTCTATTAATTCAAAAAGCTTTTAATAGTTTAAATGGTTACAATTCTAATCACTTTAATGTCAGATTATTATTTTTCTTCAGATTATTCTCACTTGTGGTATAATAAAGAACTTTATAAGTAAGAAAAACTACCCTTAGTGCTGTCATAATAATGTAATTAAGAAAAACAATTCTTAATTCTGTCATATTAACATTTCAACTATTTCATTTGTCCATGTCCTTGTTTCAGTCCCTGGGGTCATAAAGAGTTCCACACGACTGAATGATTAACACTTTCACTTTTTACTTATGTATAAATAATAAGAATAAAACATTGCTAGTTGTTTCTTCACACTACTTACCTTATTCACTAAAAGGTAGCAAAAGAGTGCTGAATTCTCCTTTCCGAGAAGTTGGAACCATAGTACTTGGGAAGGTTTTAGCTCTTTTTGTAACCACACCTTCCCAGTTTCAGTAAGTTCTACTCCAGCCAACTTAACCAGCAAAACACCACACGGCTCTTCTAAAAAGGTTAGGTAGAAAAGAGTTTACCTTTAATACCACAATTGCAAAAGCAAATTCCAAAGTCATTTGCACTCCACAACACAACTGGATATGTTACTTATAAATACCCAGACTCTCTAGATGTAGATCCATTTATTTCTATAGCCCACTTGTCTTTTAAAAGAATACAAGTAGGTAACAGATGGAACAATTTCAAAAACTCATTTCAGTAAGCTCCAGAACAGGATGTGGGGTTTAACCAATTTACCTTTTTTAAAAAAACCTTCCAGATTTATTTCTATGTACACATACACATAATGCTACAAGTCATGTAGTTCAATAATATAGGCTCCTCCTATCAATAAAACCATATAAACTGCTTTTTCACTTAATTTACTGAGGCTGTTTTCCCAACTCAGTAAATATTAATATCAATATTATTTTTATACAGTTTTAAAACTGATTTCAAGATAGCATTTTATCAATTTATATTAAAAGTAGTAAAGTCCATATAGTCAAAGCTATGGTTTTTCCAGCAGTCATGTATGGACGTGAGGGTTGGACCATAAGGAAGACTGAGTGCTGAAGAACTGATGCTTTCAAATCGTGGTGCTGGAGAAGAGTCCCTTGGACAGCAAGGAGATAAAACCAGTCCATCCTAAAGGAAATCAAGCCTGAATACTCACTGGAAGGACTGATGCTGAAGCTGAAGCTGCAATACTTTGGCCACCTGATAAGAAAAGCTGACTCAGTGGAAAAGACCCTGATGCTGGGAAAGATTGAGGGCAAAAGAAGAAGGGGGCAGGAGAGGATGACATGGTCAGATAGCAGCACTGACTCAGTGGACATGAATTTGAGCAAATTCTGGAAGACAGCGGAGGACAGAGGAGCCTGACAGACTGAAGCCTGGACTTCAGGGGTCGCAAAGAGCCAGACACGACTGAGCAACTGAACTGAACTGAACTGAGAGGAGCCTGGCGTACTACAGTTCATAGCGTCACAGAGTCACAGACTGAACAGCAACATTAGCATTAAGAAAGCTTGTGTGGGCAAACTCTGGATAAAATTTTAACCAATTAAACTTTAATAACAGGATCTTATTTTAGAAAAAGTTTACAACTTTCCAAAAAGGGAAAATGGCTGGCAAAAAAAAAAAAAAGTTAATGCCTTTTTAAAAAGAAATTATACATTTAACATATATTAAACTCATAAAAGTATTGACAATTGAAAGTATAAAGTTACTCCATTTAATTGCTAGGGAAAAAGTAACACGTGAGTTCAGAAAGATATCCTAGAAGTTTGTCATGATATTATTTGATGATAGAAAACCATTTTCTTTAAGGCTTGGGTTTCTTGAGACTTGTCCTAGAGTTTCAGTTAGAGGAGTTTCAAAAGGTATAAGTAGGAGGATTATGTCCTTAGAAAACTCTGTGATACAGTATATTCACAAATTAGATTAAGGCAAAACACACATAATAAAGATTAGATGAAATCAAATCACTAGTACTTAATGAGTGAAAGGAAGCCTAAAGATTCTGAGGCCTCTCTTCAATCCTTTAATGCCGCCATTAACACCAATTGTCTTTCAATAAAATATCCTCTAGTCTTTAAGACCAAATCTTTAGGACCAAAAACATGAATCTAATCAACACTATCAACCTTGAGTATTAATGTCCTAATTCTTCACTTCAACAAAGGTGATGGGATTCCTTTAAAATTAGCAAAGTCGCCATTAAGCAATTAAAATATGATAGGGTCAATACCAATGTAAACATAAATTTTCCAGAAACTAATCTACTGAAAAAGGTAAGTTATATCCATCAAATATTTTTGCCCAAACAGTTGATGTTTTCTTGAAAAAGGAGAGGTTACTTTTAATATTTATGATTTCTAATTTCAGCTTTGTGTGAATCCCTGTCTTTCTAGCTCTTCAGTAAATCTTTTACATATACACTTTTAAAAAGCCCAATTCACACTGGATAGGATGACACAATGCCAAGGATTATAAGGGTACAGCAAAATGGGCTCCAGTGGGGGAGTCCAACAGCGCTCCATGAAAAGTGTACAGCTTGGGTTTTGCAGAATGAACAGAGAGAGGCACAGGGAGGAATAGGAAGAGAGCACGTCAAGTAAGGGAAAGACCACGGGCACCTGGAGCAAACTGCAGACAAAAGATGAATACTGACGCAAACCACCACTGCGGAGTGTGTTACATTTATGTTCTATCAGATGGGTAGGAAACTTCACAACTTAATATTCCTAAGGGTCTTAGAAAGATAGTACTTGATCCCAAAACAACTGATTCATCCCCTAGATTTACAGAATGTTAAAAATCAGTTAGTTCTCTGGTGGTTTAGCGGTTAGGATTCTGCACTTTCATTATGGAAGCCTGGGTTCAGTCTCTGGTCTGGGAACTCAGATTCCACAACCTCACAACAGAAACAATAAATGACTGGATAAATAAATATTATTAATGGGTTCATGACAGTGGACAATTTCATGAGATAGGCATATCACATATATCAAAACGACTATTTTTTAGCATTAGAAACAGGAGAAGCATTGAAATAATATCACTAGACTGCAGGTTTTCTGATCACCGTAGGCTCACATCCGTTTGCCACTGTATACTGAAACTGCAGCAAAAGAGCAGGTGTTCAGTAAACACCTACTGAAGAAATGAAGTGTTCTAAGAGTTTCACTTCATAAAAATGTTCAGCTCTGTGTGTGTTTGCCTCATCACATACACCAAAGGTCAGATCATGGAAGGAAAGGATATCACAGAACAGTCATGAGGAAGGAGTCTTGGAAATGTTACGATTCTCTTGTTTGATAGTGGTGGAAACCATTGGCTGAAATGGAAACAGAACACAAGCTCTCTACACCAAACATGTTCGACTACACCACACAGACTCTACTCTGATGTAGTTATCTGAGCCCAACCATCTAGTTAGAATGGCCTCAATGTGGGGGGCCTGAATCTTAGCCCTCCTTACAAAAAAATCAAAAGTCCATCTCTATCCTATAGACCAGGTAGTAAAAACAGTAAAAGGAACATAAGGAGCTTTCAATAGCTATTCTTAAATGAACAAGATTATGCTCTAACATCTTATAATGTCATTCAAAATAGTGCTTGGAAAGCAACTTCTAGATTCAATAACCATTTTATAGGTGAACAGGTTTCACCAGTGTAAATGCAAACTGAGCTCTTTAACATGAACAATTTGGGGACTTCTCTGGTAAGAAGCTGCCTCGCAATGCAGGGGACATGGGTTCAATCCCTGGTCAGGGAACTACGATCTCCCATGACTAAGTGGGACAAACTAAGCCTGCATGCCTCAACTACAGTCCGCATGCTGCAGCTAAGACTTGACGTAACCAAATAAATAAATATTTTTTAAAATGAACAATGTATGTCAGTTACAAAAAGTACTAACACTATCATTACATTTGTACTGGTTAGCATCTGTCGGTGTGTCTGTTTCTTTAACTTTTGCAACTCTATACACAAAGTTATAGGGTAGCAAAGAATCTGTTTTCTATCTTTAATTCCATCAACTGTTAGGGAGATGGCTGCATACATGGCCTTTAACTTCTATAGAAAATATTAAAATAAGTAGGGGAAGTAAGTTTCCCTTTTAGCTTTAAATTTTTGATTGTACCAAGTTGATAAACATTATTATTTGATGTATATACTAATAACACATTAATAATAATATGTATATATAGCAATTATAGAGTGCTGTGGCATTGCATACCTTTCAGGACAGATGCCTGGTGGATACCAACCCTGGAGTTGTGCAGTGTACCCTCTGGACAATCACAAGTGATGGCCTTGCTGTCTAAGCACTAAAAAATCATCACTATTTCCGACAGGAGAGATTTAAATTACTACTGCATTATTACAACAACTGAGAAGTATAAACCATTCTTAGAGCTGAAATGGCCAACAAATAAACATCCCAAGTAATCTTTCTTTAGGGAACAATAGTCATTCAAATTGTGGAAGTTCTGCTTGATTTGTTAAGAAATAAAATCAATCATGTCAGGTGTGCTTGAGGGAAAAAAAAATCAATCTTATTCCTTTATAGACATATGTCAATTGAACAGTGATAGTCATTCATCTCAGGGTAAAGAAGGTACTTTCTTTAAAACATTAAAATAATATTAAGGAGATCTTTAAATATGACTCAATTAAATCATTTGACAATTTTGCCAAGTCTCTGTTGGCTAAAAATTATTTTTCCAGGGACTGTGAATAATTAGATAAGAAAAGTTCCCTGCCCACTAGGGGCTCACAGTTCAATAGAAGGATATAAACCTAGATACATTAATTACAGGAAAATGTGTCCTAGTGCTGTAATTGCAGTATGTATAAATTGCTTGGGGCATAGGAAAGAAAGAGGCCAGTTCTGCTGGGGAGTTAAGGAGAGCTTCACAGAAGAGCTGACGTTTGAGCTAGATCCTAAAGAATCCACAGACTGGGACTTCCCTGGTGGTTCAGTAGCTAAGACTCCATGCTTGCAGTGGAGGGGTATAGGTTCAATCCCTGGTTGGGGAACTAAGACGACATATGCCATGTAGTAAAGAAAAAGAGAAAAATCAAACAAAAAGAATCCATAGACGCTCAGGCACTCTGGGCAAAGATCTATGCCCAAGCATGAGAACCCAGAAAGCAGCAGGAAGGTCTGTGTGGCTGTTCATGGTCTTTGCTGAGAAGCAGGGAGAAAGGGGGATTGTAGCAGCAAGCTCTGGACTCTGCCCAGTTCTCCAACCTCTTTGGTGTCTCCTGTCCCCTTCTTCCCTATGCGGCAGCCACATGAGCCTTCACGTGCCTTACCAAAAGACCCGGGCTCATCCCCACGCATGTTCTTCCTAGCCAGCTCCTTCCCATTCTCCAGGCCTCTGATGAGATCTTCTCTGACCACCACATATGTGGATTCCCTCTTCATAGAAGCTGCAGTAATGCTCATCCTACACCCTGATCCTTTTCTTCATAGCCCTTAGGACAATTTTTCATTTTTTTGTTGCCCATCTTCCACCTGAACTTTAAGCTCCAAGGTGTAGAGTGGTCTTGTTTGTTTCACTCAGCATGTACAGCTAGCTAGGACCTAGAACATAATATGTGTTCAGTATTTGTGGAATAAATGTTTGAATGCCTGAGTAGCTAAGTGAAAAAAAGGAGGGAAGGAAGAAAAGAAATCTGGAACCTAATTAAATAGTTTGTTTGTGGGGGGTGGTCCTAAGATGGCAGAGGAATAGGACAGGGAGACCACTTTCTCCCCCACAAATTCATCAAAAGATCATTTGAACGCTAAGTAAATACCACAAAACAACTTCTGAATGCTGGCAGAGGACACCAGGCATCCAGAAAGGCAACCCATTGTCTTCGAAAGGAGGTAGGACAAAATATAAAAGGTAAAAAGAGAGACAAAAGAGTTAGGGACAGAGGCCCGTCTTGGGGAAGGAGTCATAAAAGAGGAGAATTTCCCAAACACTGGGAAATCCTCTCATCGGCTCTCAGGAGTTTTGGAATCTCAGAGGGCAACATAACCAGGAGGAAAGAATAAATAAATAAAACCCACAGATGACGCCCCGAACCGCAACTCCCAATGGAGAAGTAGCCCAGATGCTTGCGTCCACCACCAGCAAGCGGGGGGCTGAACAGGGAGGCGCGGGCTGCATTGCTTAGGGTGAGGACTGGGCCTAAATGCCCTGAGGGCAATCTCAGGGAGCTAACGTGAGATAGCAACCCAAACTGTGGGATAGCCAGAGAGAGAGAAAAAAAAAGGGCAGAGCGAGAGGGAGAACTTTCCCAGAAAAAGCTCTAACCCAAGGCACTGCTGGGCCGCTCACAGAGCAGAGCACTGGGCGAATACCAGAGCAGAGCTAGCCGGCAGTGGACCGACCCAGCCCCGGTGGAGGCAGGGAGGCAGGCGGGCGCCAGCCAGAGCCAGAAGACGGCATCCTCTACCAAACTGCGAGCAGGCTCCCAGCTGCTAACCACGTCTTCCCGGGATCCCGGACAGTAGACATCCGCCAGGGGGGTCGCAGCCAGACATCAGCTCCACAGAGACACACTGCACACCTGAGACGGCACTCCCGCTGCACACCCAGGAAACCACCCAGGAAACCGAGCGGCTGGGATGGGGCGGGGGGCGAGGGGCGGTGCAAGGGGGAGGTGATGAGACGCACGGCCCACCTGGGGAGTGTGCGCTGGCCAAGCACCTGGCCGCCTGAGCTGCTCGGACCTGGGCAGGGCACAAAACGCTGGCCCAGCTGTCTGCGCCTTTGTGGAGCACCCGAGAACCTGAACCTGAGCGGCTTAGGCCTGGGAAGTGCACGCAACCCAGGGCCCGCTTTAGACAGTTCCCAGCAGAGCAACCTGGAGCCTGAGCAGTGTAGACCGGGAAAGCACACACGCCGTGAGCGGGGGCAAACCCAGTGTGGCCCAGACACTGAGAGCGCTCCCCACACACGCCAATGATGTTTGTCTGCAGTGTCCCTCCCTCCCCACAGCACGACTGAACACGTGAGCCTAAATAAGTGACCACCTTAGCCCCCTTGTGTCAGGGCGGAAGTTAGATACTGAAGAGACTTGCAAACAGAGGAAGCCAAAATAAACAAAGAAGAGGGAACTGCTTTGGAAGTGACAGGCGCAGCAGATTAAAACCCTGTCGTTAGCATTGGCTACATTTGAAGCGACCTACACACCTTGAGAAGAAGTATAAGCTGGAACAAGGACCTATCTGAAACTGAACTGACCCCATTGCCTTCAACAGCTCCAGAGAAATTCCTAGATATATTCTACTATTATCATTCTTTAATTTTTAAGTTCTTTTATTACTCCTTTAATTTTCATTTTTAAAACCTACTATTACCTTGCAAAAAAAAAAAGACCCTGTTTTTAAAGCAAATTTCATATATATATATTTTTATAACTTTTGTGATTTTGTTTTGTCTTTTTAATACTGTATTTTTTGAGTGTCTAACCTCTACTCTAGATCTTTAATCTTTGCTTTTTGGCATTTGTTATCAATTTTGTACCTTTAAGAATCCAATCTTCAGTACCCATTTTTACTTAGGAGTGTGATGACTGGCTTCATGGCTCTCTCCCTTTTGATTCTCCTTTTTCTCCCCCAGGTCACCTCTATCTCCTCGCTTCCCCTTCCCTTCTCTCCTTAACTCAGTGAATCTCTGGGTGTTCCAGGCTGTGGAGAACACTTAGGGAACTGATTGGCTTCTCCTTTTGATTCACCCTCCTCTCCTCCTGGTCACCTCTGTCTCCTTCCTCCCTCTTCTCTTCTCTATGGAACTCCATGAACCTCTCTGGGTGTTCCAGACTGTGGAGAGCAAATAGGGAATTGATTACTGGCCAGACTGCTCCATCCCCTTTTGATTCCCCCTCTTCTCCTCCTGGTCACCTATATCTCCCTCCCGCCTCTTCTCTTCTCCATGAAACTCTGAGAACCTCTCTGGGTGTCCCTCACTGTGGAGAATCTTTTCACCATTAACCTAGATGTTTTATCATCTGTGCTGTGTGGATGGAGAAGTCTTGAGGCTATTGTAAGAATAAGATTGAAAGCCAGAGGCAGGAGGCTTAAATCCAAAACTTGAGAACACCAGAAAACTCCTGACTCCAGGGAATATTAATCGACAAGAGCTCATCCAAAAGACACATATTAATCAAATTAATGAAGATCAAACATGAAGAACAAATACTAAAAGCAGCAAGGGAAAAACAACAATTAACCCACAAGGGGATCCCCATAAGGATAACAGCTGATCTTTCAATAGAAACTTTTCAGGCCAGAAGGGAATGGCAGGACATACTTAAAGTGATGAAAGAGAAAAACCTACAACCCAGATTACTGTACCCAGCAAGGATCTCATTCAAATATGAAGGAGAATTCAAAAGCTTTATAGACAAGCAAAAGCTCAGAGAATTCAGCACCACCAAACCAGCTCATCAACAAATGCTAAAGGATCTTCTCTAGACAGGAAACACAGAACGGATGTATAAACTCAAACCCAATACAACAAAGTAAATGGCAACAGGATCATACTTATCAGTAATTACCTTATGTGTAAATGGGTTGAATGCCCCAACCAAAAGACAAAGACTGCCTGAATGGATACAAAAACAAGACCCTATATATGCTGTCTACAAGAGACCCACCTCAAAACAAGGGACACATACAGACTGAAAGTGAAGGGCTGGAAAAAGATATTTCACACAAACGGAGACCAAAAGAAAGCAGGAGTAGCAATTCTCATATCAGATAAAATAGACTTTGAAATAAAGGCTGTCAAAACAGACAAAGAAGGACACTACATAATGATCAAAGGATCAATCCAAGAAGAAGATATAACAATTATAAATATATATGCACCCAACATAGGAGCACTGCAATATGTAAGGCAAACGCTAACGAGTATGAAAGAGGAAATTAATAGTAACACAATAATAGTGGGAGACTTTAATACCCCACTCACAACTATGGATGGATGAACTAAACAGAAAATTAGCAAGGAAACACAAACTTTAAATGATATAATGGACCAGTTAGACCTAATTTATATCTATAGGACATTTCACCCCAAAACAATGAATTTCACCTTTTTCTCAAGTGCACATGGAACCTTTTCCAGGATAGATCACATCCTGGGTCATAAATCTAGCCTTGGTAAATTCAAAAAAATTGAAATCATCTCAAGCATCTTTTCTGATCACAATGCGGTAAGATTAGATATAAACTACAGGAAAAAAAACTATTAAAATACAAACATATGGAGGCTAAACAACACACTTCTGAATAACCAACAAATCACAGAAGAAATCAAAATATGCATAGAAACGAATGAAAATGAAAACAACAACAACCCAAAACCTATGGGATTCAGTAAAAGCAGTGCTAAGGGGAAGGTTCATAGCAATACAAGCCTACCTCAAGAAACAGGAGAAAAATCAAATAAATAACCTAACTCTACACCTAGAGCAACTAGAAAAAGAAGAAATGAAGCACCCCAGGGTTAGTAGAAGGAAAGAAATCCTAAAAATTAGGGGAGAAATAAATGCAAAAGAAACAAAGGGGACCATAGCCAAAATCAACAAAGCTAAAAGCTGGTTCTTTGAGAAGATAAATAAAATAGACAAACCATTAGCCAGACTCATCAAGAAAAAAAGGGAGAAGGATCAAATCAACAAAATTAGAAATGAAAGTGGAGCAATCACAACAGACAACGCAGAAATACAAAGGCTCATAAGAGACTCACTATCAGCAACTATATGCCAATAAAATGGACAACCTGGAAGAAATGGACAAATTCTTAGAAAAGTATAACTTTCCAAAACTGAACCAGGAAAAAACAGAAAATCTTAACAGACCCATCATAAGCACAGAAATAAAAAGTGTAATTAGAAATCTTCCAACAAACAAAAGCCCAGGACCAGATGGCTTCACAGCTGAATTCTACCAAAAATTTAGAGAAGCACTAACACCTATCCTACTCAAACTCCTCCAGAAAATTGCAGAGGAAGGTAAACTTCCAAATTCATTCTATAAGGCCACCATCACCCTAATATCAAAACCAGACAAAGATGCCACAAAAAAAGAAAACTAAAGGCCAATATCACTGATGAACATAGATGCAAAAATCCTTAGCAAAATTCTAGCAAACAGAATCCAACAACATATTAAAAAGATCATACATCATGACCAAGTGGGCTTTATCCCAGGGATGCAAGGATTCTTCAATACTTGCAAATCAATGTGATACACCACATTAACAAATTGAAAGATAAAAACCACATGATTATCTCAACAGATGCAGAGAAAGCCTTTGACAAAATTCAACATCCATTTATGATAAAAACCCTCCAGAAAGAAGGCATAGAAAGAACATACCTCAATATAATAAAAGCCATATATAATAAACCCACAGCAAACATTATCCTCAATGGGGAAAAATTGAAAGCATTTCCCCTAAAGTCAGGAACAAGACAAGGATGCCCACTCTCACCACTACTATTCAACATAGTTTTGGAAGTTTTAGCCACAGCAATCAGAGATGAAAAAGAAATAAAAGGAATCCAGATTGGAAAAGAAGTAAAACTCTGTTTGCAGATGACATGACCCTCTACATAGAAAACCCTAAAGACTCCACCAGAAAATTAGTAGAGCTAATCAATGAATATAGTAAAGTTGCAGGATATAAAATTAACACACAGAAATCCCTTACATTCCTGTACACTAACAATGAGAAAACAGAAAGAGAAATTAAGGAAACAATTACATTCACCATTGCAGCAAAAAAAATAAAATACTTAGGAATAAAGCTACCTAAAGAAATAAAAGACCTACATATAGGAAACTATAAAATACTGATGAAAGAAATCAAAGATGACACATATAGATGGAGAAATATACCATGTTCATGGATCAGAAGAATCAATATTGTCAAAATGAGTATACTATCCGAAGCAATCTATAGATTCAGTGCAATCCCTATCAAGCTACCAACAGTGTTTTTCAGAGACTAGAACAAATAATTTCACAATTTGTATGGAAATACAAAAAACCTCGAACAGCCAAAGCAATTTTGAGAAAGAAGAATGGAACTGGAGGAATCAATCTGCCTGACTTCAGGCTATACTACCAAGCTACAGTCATCAAGACAGTGTGGTACTGGTACAAAGACAGAAATATAGATGACTGGAACAAAACAGAAAGCCCAGAGATAAATCCACACACCTATGGACACCTTATCTTTGACAAAGGAGGCAAGGATATACAATGGAAAAAAGGCAATCTCTTTAACAAGTGGTGCTGGGAAACTGGTCAACCACTTGTAAAAGAATGAAACTAGAACACTTTCTAACACCATACACAAAAATAAACTCAAAATGGAATGAAGATCTAAATGTAAGACCAGAGACTATATAACTCCTAGAGGAAAACATAGGCAAAACACTCTCTGACATAAATCACAGCAGGATCATCCCACCTCCCAGAGTAATGGAAGTAAAAGCAAAAATAAACAAATGGAACCTAATTAAACTTAAAAGCTTTTGCACAATGAAGGAAACCATAAGCAAGGTGAAAAGACAGTCTTCAGAATGGGAGAAAATAATAGCAAATGAAGCAACAAAGAATTAGTCTCAAAAATATACAAGCAACTCCTGCAGCTCAATTCCAGAAAAATAAATGACCCAATCAAAAAGTGGGCCAAAGAACTAAACAGACATTTCTCCAAAGACATACAGATGGCTAACAAACACATGAAAAGATGCTCAACATCACTCATTATCAGAGAAATGCAAATCAAAACCACAATGAGGTACCATTACACGCCAGTCAGGATGGCTGCTATCACAAAGTCTACAAAAATAAATGCTGGAGAGGATGCGGAGAAAAAGGAACCCTCTTACACTGTTGGTGGGAATGCAAACTAGTACAGCCACTATGGAGAACAGTGTGGAGATTCCTTAAAAAACTGGAAATAGAACTGCCATACGACCCAGCAATCCCATTCCTGGGCATACACACCGAGGAAACCAGAATTGAAAGAGACACGTGTACCCCAATGTTCATCGCAGCACTGTTTACAATAGCCAGGACATGGAAGCAACCTAGATGTCCATCAGCAGATGAATGGATAAGAAAGCTGTGGTACATATACACAATGGAATATTCAGTTCAGTTCAGTTCAGTCGCTGAGTCATGTCTGACTCTTTGCGACCCCATGAACCACAGCACGCCAGACCTCCCTGTCCATCACCAACTCCCGGAGTCCACCCAAACCCATGTCTATTGAGTTGGTGATGCCATCCAACCATCTCATCCTCTGTCATCCCCTTCTCCTCCTGCCTTCAATCTTTCCCAGCATCAGGGTCTTTTCAAATGAGTCATCAGGTGGCCAAAGTATTGGAGTTTCAGCTTCAACATTAGTCCTTCCAATGAACACCCAGGACTGCTCTCCTTTAGGATGGACTGGTTGGATCTCCTTGCAGTCCAAGGGACTCTCAAGAGTCTTATCCAACACCACAGTTCAAAAGCATCAATTCTCCTGTGCTCAGCTTTCTTTATAGTCCAACTCTCACATCCATAATGACTACTGGAAAAACCATAGCCTTGAGTAGATGGACCTTTGCTGGCAAAGTAATGTCTCTGCTCTTTAATATGCTGTTTAGGTTGATCATAAATTTCCTTCCAAGGAGCAAGCATCTTTTAATTGCATGGACTATTACTCAGCTATTAAAAACAATGCATTTGAATCAGTTTTAATGAGGTAGATGAAACAGGAGCCTATTATACAGAGTGAAGTAAGTCAGAAAGTAAAACACCAATACACCAATTCAATACTGTGTTGAATACTGTATTGAATTTAGAAAGATGGTAACAATGACCCTATATGCGAGACAGTAAAAGAGACACAGATGTACCAAACAGACTTTTGGACTCTGTGGGAGAAGGCGAGGGTGGGATGATTTGAGAGAATAACATTGAAACACATATATTATCATATGTGAAATAGATCACCAGTCCAGGTTCAATGCATGAGACAGGGTGCTCAGGGCTGGTGCACTGGGATGACCCTGAGGGATAGGATAGGGAGGGAGGTAGGAGGGAGGTTCAGCATGGGGAACACATGTACACCCATGGCTGATTCATGTGAATATATGGCAATACTTTATAATATTGTAAAGTAATTAGCCTCCAATTTAAATAAATGAATAAAATAATAAATAAATTGTTTGTTTGCGTAAGTTGAGTTTGAACTTTCTCTCACAGACAATGGAGAGTTATTAAAAGTTAAAATGACTTTTTTTGCTATTTTAAAAATAACTTATAATAAAGGAACTTTAAAATAGCTATTTAGTGCTATTATTTTTGTACCTTACTTACTTCTCCATGAAGATATAACAGGTAAAGTAATGGGAATATGTTCAATCTCTAAACCATTCTCAGTTATTCGGCGCAGTCGTCCTCGTAGTTTAACATTCTTTCTTATAAATTCTACTGGAATATCTGAAGAATGTGTGAATTTTGATGTCTGTTGATTTACAAGGAGAAAAGTAGAACATTTTATTACTATTTTCAATTTAAAATTAAGCATGTTATATTCTCTAAACATTTCAAAGAAGACATGATAACCACTGAACATTTTTAATTTGGTTCTTAATTTTATATTAATATTTTTAAAAGACTTAACAGAAGTGTTTATAAGCACATTATTTAGAAACCTTTAGGCATTATTTTACTATTTGAGGCTACTACATAGAGAACATTAAACAGACTCCTCACTTTTAAAAAAGCTCACATCCTTAAAATGTGACACAATTTATCAAGAAGCAGTGAGTATACAGCTGTGCCTGGCACTACACAAATCTGGCTAGCTTACTATCTTACTGGTTAAGTTACTATCTCATTCTATAAATCACCATCTATTCCTACAGGTACTCTGGGAGATGGAGAAGGAAATGGCAACCCACTCCAGTCTTCTTGCCTGGGAAATGCCACAGGAGCCTTGCAGGCTATAGTCCATGGGGTCGCAATGAGCTGAACCCAGTTTAGCAACTAAACAGCAACAGCAGCAACTGCTGGGAGAACCTAGCCAAAACTGAGGCGATTTAAGTTAGACTGCTAATCAACAAGGTTTTTCCCCTTGTTTTTCAATCTCATAGGAGAAAAACGCCCCTCCAAAAAGGCCAACATTAGGAATTTATTTAAATACCTAGCACCTTGGAGTTACTCAACATTTTATACCTGTGTCTTTCATATTAACAGTACTGTAGAATCAAGCTTAATTCACACGCATGGCTGGGTGAGAGCCTCATACAGCCAGAAGGATAAACTAGTAACCAACTTCCTAAGACAGTAAAGTTGGTCTAAACATTTAAAATTTTTTTTCCAAACAAGAAAAAACATTATAGCAGACAAATCCAGAATATGGAACATTAATAATGGGATAAATGACTTGGTTATTCTAAAAAAAATAAATGGCTTACAGGGGGAAAAAAAGGGAGTGGGGGTATAGACTTATAAAATAAATGAGACAGATATAACAAATACAATATATGAACCATTAGAATCCTGCTATGAACAGATCATCTTTTTTTTTTTTTTTAAAAAAGACACCATTGAGACAATCAAAGAAGCCTTAATATTGTCTGGATATTAAATGATGCCAAGAGGTTATCAATTGTGTTAGATGTGACAATGTTCTAGGACAGACAGACACTGTGAGTCTCCTGAAGCAGCACAACAGGAAGCAGCATACTCCATCACCTTCTTGTTCACACTAAATCTACGGAGGAAACACAAATCCAGACTGTGGGAGATTCTCTAAGACTAACTCGGCCCCTTCAAAACCACAGTGTCTTGAGAGACAAGAACTAAAGCGGGTGTAAGAGTCTTATTAAAGGAGACCAAAGAGACATGACAACTAAATACAGTGCATGATCCTTGACTGAAACTTAGACTGAGAGAAAAAACAGCCACAAAGGATATTTTCAGGAGATAAATATGAATGTTCACTGGATTTTAGAAATTACTACAAAAATGTTAAATTTGTTAGATGTGAAAATATTAATGTGATTATGGAGGAAAGTATTCCTGCTCTGAGCAAGTACACTACGAAGTCTTTATGGGACTAGTTATAAAATAAGTGAGTCACAGGTAGGAAGCGTACAGCATGGGAAATACAGTCAGTAATTATGCAGAATCTCTCTAGAGTGACATACTTGTGGTGATCATTTTGACATGTATAGAAATATCAAGTCACTATCAAATCCTGTTGTGTAACAGGAAGTAACATGGTGTTGTAGGTTAATTTTACTTCAAAAACAAACTCATAAAAAAAGAGATCAGATTTGCAGTTATGAGAGCTAGGAGATGGAGGAAGGGAGAACTTGGAAGGTACAAACTTCCAGTTATAAGATAAATAAATACTAGGGGTGTAATGTACAACATGAGTAATATAAGTAACACTACTGTATGTTATACATGAAAGTTGTTATACATGAAAGTAAATCCTAAGACATCTCATCACAAGGAAAAAAACTGTTTTCTGTTTATTTAATTTTGTATCTATATGAGATGATGGATGTTCACTGAACTTACTGGGGTAATCATTTCCTGAGGTATGTAAGTCAAATCGTTTTACGGGACACCTTAAACCTAGGCAGCGCTGTAGGACAATTACATCTCAGCTTAAAAAAAGTGAGTTCGAGGCATAAAAAAAAAAAGAAGGAAAAAAAGACAAATTGGAGTCTGGGTGTAAAGGCAACAGTTGGAAAAGATGTAGTATGGTAACGAGGTGTAGTCAGTGATAATACAAAACAATATAGAGATAAGTATAGGAAATAAATATATATAGGAGCAATGTGTCTATCCCAGTTCATAACATGACACTGAAATGACAGCCTATGACAACACTCAGGTGTATTAAAAAGTACTTGTAAATCCTGAATTATCAAATAAATTCCCAAAACGTCTGTTGTTAAAATACTTTTGAAAGGGCAAGGAAAAAACCACACTAAATAAGCATAAATTATTTAGTTCAAACAGACATAATTCAATTTCAATTTAAACCTAAAACCGCTACAGAAAACACTTTTGAGATATTCTTCAACATCTGAAATGAAAATTTGGTGATTATTTACTTCAAGCTTGAAGAAAAGTCATTATAGAAAGACAGGCTGTGCAATTACTTTCCATAAACCCTGTGGATGTGTTACTTTTAAACCAACATCTTAAAGTATGTTCACTGTTCTATAATGTTATTTAAAAGCTTCTAATATGAATAACAAAATGATACCCATGTTGCGATAAAAATCATCTGAAGTGAGAGAAATTAACTGTCTAGCGCTTATCATAATGTCTTAATTTTTAAACTTACCAGTCGAACACTTCTTAGAAGTAACATTACTCCAGCTACGGCCATTACAGTGCTGATGTTCTTTAGAAAGAGATTTTATGATTAATTCTAATTATTATTCACAATACTGAAAGTACTAAATAGAAGGCAGGAAAAAAAAGTCACCCCTTATACCTAACTGCTCAAATAAGGCATATTCTTCAACTAAAGGCCCACTTCTTCCAAAAAAACCAACTGCCCACCAGCCCATCAATCTTCCCCTTCTTCTCCCAGACAATCTGGTACACACAGTAATTATATACATAATACTGTACTGTTTTCTATTGATTGTATTGCTTTAACCATGAGTCCCTTGAATGAATCAGTCTAATATTAATACTTTTTGTGCAAGGCCCATGGGAACTCCATAACCCTAAATCTGCAAGTGAAATTAAAGTATTTAGTAGAAAACTTTATTACCAATACCATAAAACACAGCACTTGGGAAACAGATGGGGCAAACAGTCGGGAAAATCACAGCGATGTTTTTAAAGTGTTTCATTTAAACTGAAATCGATCTAAAGGAGTTTAATTAACAAGGATCCTGCAACTCCCTCACCAACAGTGGTAATCTAACGTACTTTCCTTCAATAAATACAACTAAGCATGTTAGAGATGAAAATATATACAAGAGTACATTCTGTGATTGGATTATTTGGAATAAAACATCCATGCACTAATTTAAATACTGTTTCCTCTCCCAATCCTGATGAGGTTATTGTTTTATTTGAAATTAACCAATGCATCTCTTCCTGCTTAATTGGAAGAACCAAGGCCTTGTCAATTTAAATCCGTGTTTCTGTGTACACATACAGAGACATACATGTATACACACACATATATGTATACAATTCGTTAATTTATATTTATGTAGCACTGTTCTCAGGACTGAGCTGCAGGTGAGGGAGCTTCATTCAGCCTCAGCACCGAGCTGCAGTCCTGGTGAGGAAAAATAGACATGGTCCTGGCACTTTGGCCGCCAAGTATTTGCAAAGCTGATGAGGCTACTCAACTTCCCAGTAGAATTCTTCCATCTGAAAACATTCTCTTCACTTGGCTTCTAGCGCACTTGGTTTTCCTAATATTCCTCTTCCCCTCTGTCTGTTCCCTCCGAGTCTTTGCTGACCTCCTTTTCACTCTCCGAATTCATTCTAAATGTTAGCGAGGCTCTCAGGTCTCAGTCCTAGAGCTTTTTCCGGAGCTTTTCTGACTCGCTCCAAAACGTCATCCAAGCTTGGAATACTAGAAGTTTTCTATAATAATTCTTAAATACTACAAGGTTTATTTACACTTTAAATACTTAAGGTTTACGCAGCCCACTCCCAGATTCCCGTTCTGACCTCCCTGTAAGACATGCCTCCTGTATCCAGTTGCCTAGAACACCCAAGCTACGCTGAGAAGGCTAAGGGCCACCTGCAGGTTCACACACCTCCATTTAGAAGTCTAACTGGCATCTTCCGTTTCACCTTGCAAAAAGCTCTGTAGGTTTCCCCAACAATCATTTATCCCAGCTCCTCCATTTCAGCAGTTCCCACCCTATCCACGCAGCAGGCAGCCCCTGACTCTGTTATAAAGAAAGAAACCACCACCAGGTCTCGGTCCCAGTCTTCTCCCCCCTGGTCGCCTGCGACGCCCCGCCTTTCAAACTGCCCGCCCCTCCCCAACTGCGCCAATGGCCCCGCAGGCGGCCCGCGCTGGGCTGCGGCTTCCCCTCGGAGGCTTCCCGGGGCCCAGCGCAGTCAGGGCAGTGATGGGCCGAGGCAGCCCCGCCAGGCCGCGCGCCCCCGCGGCCCCGCACACGCGGCCCCGACCCGGCCTCCCCCAGGACGCGTCTCCCGCAGCCCGGCGCTGCGCGGCCCGCGCCCGCCACCGCCCGGCCTGCAGTACCCGGACGAGGCGCAGGTGGTCGTCGGCCCACTGCGAGATCCGCGCCACCACGTTGGGCGCTGCTCGGTCCCGGCTGGGCGGCGGTGTGGCGGGGGCCGCAGGCTGCCCCGCCATGTTCCCGGCCTCCCGGCAGCCGGCGCCGCCTCCTCGACCGGACGACAGGGGGCGCCGCTTTCCGCGGACGGGCGGCGGGATCCAAGCTCCTCCGGCTAGAGGGGGCGCCGCGCGAGCCAGCCTCCGGGTCGGGTCCCCAGCAACCAAGAAGGGGCCGCGGGCGGTCCTCCCGACCCGTTAGGAGACGTCTTTACCTGATCCTCCAATACTTACACGAGGTTTTCCCACAGCGCAAGAGATCTCTGTCTTTCGGGGATGCGAGCTGCAGGATTACGGAGCATGCCGATGGGAGATGATCCATTCAACTCGCTTAACTCAGAGCAGTGTAGGTAGCATGTACCACACAAGAAAGAAATTTGAAGTAGCCCATTCTTACTCCTGCTCCCAAATATACTGAAATGTGTATTCCTTATATTTGAATTGTGTTTTCAAGTTGTCACAGTTGCTTCCTAAGCTAAATATCAGATGCTCTAAATCTATGATTAAATGTAGGGAGCTGACATACTAAACTTACTGTGGTAATCGTTTTGCAATAGAGTATGCATATATTAAAGCATTATAGTGTACACCTAAAACTAAAAAATGCTATGTCAATTATATATCCGTAAAAAAAAAACAATAGTTAGTGTATTTTAAAACAAAAAAGTCACAGGACAGTGTAAATTATATATGTGTAAAAAAGTGTCTGAGCCATGAAAAGTTGTGCAAGAAATCTGTAACAGGGATGGCCCCTGGGTGGAGGGATTGTGGTAGGAATGGGAGGGAGGTTTCACTATCTACCAGCTCTAATAGAACATTTTGCAATGACAGAAATGTTCTATATCACACTGTCCAATTTCATAGGTAATAGCCACATGTGGGTATTGTGTGCTTGAGATGTAGCTAGTGTAACAGAGGAACTGAATTTTTATTAATTTTAATTTGTTTAAATGGTCACATTGGCTAACTTTATTTTTCTGGGTTCCAAAATCACTGCAGATGGTGATTGCAACCATGAAATTAAAAGACACTTAACTCCTTGGAAGGAAAGTTATGACCAACCTAGACAGCTTATTAAAAAGCAGAGACATCACTTTGTCAACAAAGGTCTGTCTAGTCAAGGCTATGGTTTTTCCAGTGGTCATGTATGGATGTGAGAGTTGGACTATAAAGAAAGCTGAGCGCCGAAGAACTGATGCTTTTGAACTGTGGTGTTGGATAAGACTCTTGAGAGTCCCTTGGACTGCAAGGAGATCCAGCCAGTCCATCCTAAAGGAGATCAGTCCTGGGTGTTCATTGGAAGGACTGATGTTGAACCTGAAACTCCAGTACTTTGGCCACCTGATGCGAAGAGCTGACTCATTTGAAAAGACCCTGATGCTGGGAAAGATCGAGGGCAGGAGGAGAAGGGGACAACAGAGGATGAGATGGTTGAATGGCATCACCAACTCGATGGACATGGGTTTGGGTGGACTCCGGGAGTTGGTGACGGACAGGAAGGCCTGGCGTGCTGTGGTTCATGGGGTCGCAAAGAGTCGGACACGACTGAGCAACTGAACTGAACTGAACTGAAATGGTCATAACTAGCTAGTGGCTACCATATTGGACAGGTTTTTTTTTAAACCTGTCATATATCATCATCTTTAAAGATCAAGATAGAGTATGCTGTATCCCTGATAACACATATTATAAGGATTTCCTGCAAGGAACATATTGTCTGACTACTGTAGCCATAGAGAGTAAATAACAATGGCTAACACTTAGATCTTGCTTACTATATGCCAGGCCCTGTCCTAAATACTTTATTTCATATATTAACTCTTTTGATCCTCATAGCAACTTTATGAGACAGGCACTGTTATTAACCCCAGTTTTAAAGAGGAAGTACTTAGAAAGTGTTAAGCCAGCAGTCAAGGTCACCAAGCCAAGAAGTGGTGAGCTGAGCTGTAGTGCTGGGATTCAACTCAGCCAGCTGGCTCCGTCTGCGCACTTAACCACAAGACTGACTCCCACAAAGACCATCAGCTAAGTCACCTAAATCCCTATACATTTCCAGTGAAGGAAAAACACAAATGATATTAGGGAAAATCCAAAAAAAAAAAGATACACTACCACCAAAATCTTTAATCACTCTGTCATGTAAAAACAGAAGCTCTACATATTAGATTTTGAATAGCTTTATTTAATAAATGAAAAAAAGACAATGGGCAATTATGTGCCTAATTCTGCTTCCTTTGCTTTTCTAATGTCCTATATCTCTTACCTCCTTTCTGCTCCCACTCTAACTGTCCTAGTTGAAGATAACTAGTCCATTCTCGCTGGTTTCCACCCCGAAGTCTTTTTTCTGTACCCCAGATATCAGTCACCTGGGTGTCTCTAACTTCTCTAGATTTCTGAAAATGTCTTTTCAGTAATATTTTAGCATCATCCTACTAACCACTGGTGTGAGAAATCTAGGGCCTGCCCCAGAATTTCTGCAGATTAACCGAAATTTAACATTCTTCTAGAGTAGCTCCACCAAGGAACCCTGCTTATTTTGCTGCTGGTGACCTCTGAGAACTCACTGGGTATGTTGCTTATGCCAGTAGAAGTAGGCACAGAAAAGCATACTTAGATTCTCTGCCCATCCCTTAATTTCCCACAATATCATAGACACAAAGACTGTCTATAATAGAGGTTTGGGGAAAGTTGGATATTAACAAGGTGCAATTACATTAAAAAAAATCAACTAGATATTAAAGTGAATGTTCCTAGAATCCAAAGTAAAAGGAAAATAAATTGAATGGGACCACTCACAAAAACACTGCAGTTTCTAGCCTTGGTTTCTGATTTTAAATTCACTCATCCCAGTTCTCTAACACACCCATTGTTATGGACTGTTTTCATCTCCCCAAAATTCTTTGTTGAAATTCTAACCCTGAGTGCAATGGTATTAGGAGATGAGATCTTTGGGAGGTAATTAGGTTTAGGTAAGGTCATGAGAGTAGAGTTCTGATGATGGGATTAATGTCTTTACAGGAAGAGGAAGAAAAGACTGGACAGAGTCCCCTCTCTCCCTGCCATGTGAGCACGCAGAGAAGGTGGCAGTCTGCCAGCCAGGAAGAGGGCTCTCATCAGCAATCAAATCTGGCAGCGTCTTGATCTTGGACTTTGCAGCCTCAGAAATTGTAATAAATGTCTGTTGACTCTGTCACCCGGTTTATGGTAGTTTGTCTTAGTGGCCTGAGATAACTAAAGCACCTGTGTACGTCAGGATCAGAAAGGGGCTCCTACCTTCCTTGCTCCCTAAACTATCAGCCTCCCGCCCCCCTTCAGGACTGTCAGGAGTGATCAAGGCTGTCATCCTCTGATTCCTTTTCATGTTCTCCTATTCACTGAAAACTTCAGCATCTAATTTAAAGTCTTTCTCTTCATCTTAGTTCCTGTCATTATTCTGATCTCTCAGGGGGCTGGCTGGCTCATGCCTGGTGACTTTCCCTTCTATTCATGTCAGTCATCCACTCCCATGATTATACCCTGGGTCTTATTTTCACCAGAAATTTCCATGCCTGCCATCATAGCCCTTAACACCTCACTCTCCCATACAACCTCCTGTTCTTCTGGTTAACTTGTGAACATACTTCTTAAAGCAATAATTCTTTGAGCAATCCACTGAAGCACTATGTCCTATTCATCAGCCCCCTCTAGACTTCAGTTCCCATGTTATCCAGCTTAGACTATATGATTTAGCATTATAATCATTTTCTTAAAGACAGGCTCAACTGCAATGCCCCTCTCACTTCTTTATTATACTTGTCAGCAAAACCCCAACGTTGAATTATACTGAACCTTCAGCAAACACTTGGGGTTTGGTATAGGGAGGTCTTCAAGCTTTTGTTGTTTTTTTTTTTTTAGAGGAGCTGCAAATCTAACCATTTATATGAAATCATCCTATTTTGAAATTAAAATTAAGTGTTGGCAGACTTCCCTGCTGGTCCAGTGGTTAAGAATCTGCCTGCCAATGCAGGAGATATGGGTTCAGTGTCTGGTCCAGGAAGATTCCACGGGCTTTGGGGAAGCTAAGCCCATGCACCACAACTACTGGGCCTGTGGGCGCCCTAGAGCCTGTGCTCTGCAACAAGAGAAGGCACTGCAATGAGAAACCTGTGCTCCTCCTAGAGAGGAGCTCGTGCTCACCACAACTAGCGAGAAGCCCAACAGCAGTAACAACGACCCAGTGCAGCCAAAAAATAAATTAAAATAAATTAAAAATTTTTAAGAATAAGTGTTGGCAACACATTGTGCTGGATATAAGATATGTCTTGAGACAGAGAATATACCAGTTCAGTTCAGTTCAGTTCAGTCGCTCAGCCATGTCCAACTCTTTGCGACCCCATGAACCACAGCACACCAGGCCTCCCTGTCCATCACCAACTCCTGGAGTCCACCCAAACCCATGTCCATCGAGTTGGTGATGCCATCCAACCATCTCATCCTCCGTCGACCCCTTCTCCTCCTGCCCTCAATCTTTCCCAGCATCAGGGTCTTTTTAAATGAGTCAGCTCTTCGCATCACGTGGCCAAAGTATTGGAGTTTCAGCTTCAACATCAGTCCTTCCAACGAACACCCAGGATTGATCTCCTTTAGGATGGACTGGTTGGATCTCCTTGCAGTCCAAGGGACTCTCAAGAGTCTTTTCCAACACCACAGTTCAAAAGCATCAATTCTTTGATGCTCAGCTTTCTTTATAGTCCAGCTCTCACATCCATACATGACCACTGGAAAAACCATAACCTTGACTAGATGGACCTTTGTTGGCAAAGTAATGTCTCTGCTTTTTAATATGCTCTCTAGGTTTGTCATAACTTTCCTTCCAAGGAGTAAGAGTCTTTTAATTTCATGGCTGCAATCACCATCTGCAGTGATTTTTGGAGCCCAGAAGAATAAAGTCAGCCACTGTTTCCACTGTTTCCCCATCTATTTGCCATGAAAGACCTTCAGTTTATTACTTCTGCTTTAATGGCTTTCCCTTATGCTTCAAATAATGTCAGAACTCCTTGGGATCACATACAAAGTGCTAAATAATCAAGGCCCTGCCTATTTTTTTCTTTCTTACTCCCTACTTCACTCACTATGCCTCAAACACAGTCAGCTTCCTAGCCGCCTTTTAAAAAAAAAAAAATTTTATTTATTTAGCTGTTCAGGGTCTTAGTTGCAGCACAAAGGATCTTCGATCTTTGTTGTGGCATGTGGGATCTAGTGCCCTGATCAGGGATCTAACCAGGGCCCCCTGCATTGGGAACACGGAGTCTTAGCCACTGGACCACCAGGGAAGTCCCCTCTCTGACCATCATGTTTTCACACACATCAAGTTCATCCCTGTCTTACAGCCTCTGCAAATATTGCTCCTTCTGTCTAGAATGTCCTGATCCCTCTTTCCTCTTCACCTCCCTGGCCCATCACTACCACCAAGCTGGCTCCTTATCCTTCAGGTCTCAGTTTAAAGATCATATCCACAAAGAGGTCTTTTCTAAACCCTACCTCAGATAGGCCCAAACCATACACAACATAAAATTTAATGTGTAGTTTGATGGACTGGTAAGACTTCCTTTTTTATTCTCTTCCTTCCCCATTAGCCTGCAGGTCAGGGCCTATGTCTATTTACTAGTGTGTGTCTATGACTGAATAGCCAGTGCTGAGTGTATTTCCTGATACAGAGAAGAATCTTCCAAGTATTAATTGCATAAGAGAGAATCTCTTCCATATTCTGCACAGCAAAATCTCTACCTCTCTTCTCTCCACTTCTATTTTGTCCTCATCTTCCTTCTTTCCATTCCCTCCCATTCTCTTTCAGACCAATCCAGTACTACAGTCATTAGGGAGTGCAGAACTAGTAACTGAAGAATTAAAGACCAGTAAAGGTAATTACATAGATAAATATAACATACACGTACAAATATATTTTTGTTTCTAATTCTTTCCTTCTCCTGTATGATTCAAAATACAGCTGGATAGAGCAATAATACAAACTGTATTGAGGGCCTGTAATATATAAAGATATTTCTATGACAAAAAAAATAGCACAAAGGAGGGAGGAAGGAACAGAATTATATTGGAGCAAAGTTTTTGTAGAATAGTGACTGAATTGTGCACTTTACTACAGGTAAATTATAACTTGATTTTTTAAAAAAATAGGGTAGGAGGGAGGAGTTTGAATAGTATAATAATACTTTTAGAAATTAGGAACCCTGGAACCTCACTTCAGTTACTAGGCAGTGATCAGTAACTGCAGTCTAACTAGGTCTTATGTTTGGAATGCAGTTCGGGAACCAAAAAGTTGTTCAAGAACTTATACAACTCTATTGAGTCAGCCACCAACATGGTTCTCTTCTCCTCAGGATCAGAAGTTCATTAGTCTTTATGAATGTTTAACTTATCCCTAGTAACTCAGTTTCTGTCTCATTGTGTATTTCTCTTAACAATATAACACACACTTAGTACCTCTCCCACATAATCTCCAACTGTAATTGGTCCAAGCATTATCATTCCTATCAAGAGAAGTTTTCAGGACAAGCCACCCACTAGACTGATAGCTGGTCTGTAAAGTGGCTTTCAGTCAGAGGCTCATTTCTTCTAGCACAATCAGCTGGAGTCTATATGACAAGGTTTAGTGGCTAAAAACACGGCCACTTAAGCTTAAGAAAAAAGCCAGAGTTGCTTTGCTATGCCTGGGGCTCTTGGCATAGCATTCTCCCTCAGAAGGGGATGTGGGAAACATATAAAAGATAAAACCTCCTCTCCAGAGCATTCTCCTAAACAAAATTACGGTCTGCTCAATTTTTTCATAGCCCCTTTTTGCTCAGTAAATTATGATCCTCTAAAGGAAAAGACATGTCAGGAAATTTCTATTCTTTCCACAGTGTACATTTTGAAGAAAAGATAGTAACTTCGCTGAATCAAAGTAAGAGTCAAAATAAGAAGCAGGGCTTCCTTGATGGCTCAGTGGTAAAGAACCCGCCTGCCAAAGCAGGAGACACAGGTTCGATCCTTGGTCCTTGAAGATCCCACATGCGGCAGAGCAACCAAGCCCGTGGGCCTCAACTAGTCAGCCCGTGCTCTAGAGACCGGGAGCCATGACTGAGATCTTGTGCTGAAACTACTGAAGGCAGAACACTTTGGAGCCTGTGCTCCACAACCAGAGAAGCTACCTCAGTCAGAAGTCCTAGCACCACAACTAGAGAGCAGCCCTCGCCCGCCACAACTAGAGAAAAGCCCGTGCACAAACGAAGACCCAGTACAGTCAGTAAACAAAGAAAGTTATTTTAAAAATAAATAAGAATTAAAGACTACAACCACCATGACAAGGACACTGTATGAATACATTTCTGCAACGTCACGTGTAATCTTTATACTACATCAAGTTCAAGAATTAAATACTCTTATGGTATTTTCCTGTTTATAGAACAGTGTTCTGCCATTCCACTCTATCATGTAATAAGCTTAATTTAGAAAATGAGATAGTAAAACTCTGAGATGTTTGCCTCCTGGGGTTATCACTGCAGTCCTTAGCTCTTATTAAATTTACATGCACTGTTTACTTTCACTTCTGGGCATTAATCTGGCAATTAAGTCTCTAGAAATAACTCCTGGCAGATCATTGCAAATTATATACAGATGAAATCTTTATTATATTAATATATAGTCCCAAGTTTAGCCTTTGTGGTAGGATCATATTTATTTTATTGACTTCTTGTTTAAGAAGAGAGATTTACTTTCTCTACTTTGGATAAGAGAAACAGTCCTCCCAGTGTAAATGTTTGAGGTAGAAAAGGAACCTCACAAAATAATCATACTAGGAATCTCAGACACTGGAAAATAGCCCCAGTGAAGTTTTAAGAATTACAACATCAGGGGTTTGTGACTCTTTGCTAATGCTTCTATACCTACCTGACATTGGATTTCTCTTCTTCCATTTACACTTTCCTTCACATCATGAAATTAACTTTCTTACCCTCTTCTTTATCACTAGGGTGACCATACAATTTATGATCAAAACCATGATATTTTTCAGTATTAAAACAAAGCTCTAGGAATAATTTTGCTGGCAACTTCCCCGGTGGCTCAGTCCTAAAGAATCCGCCTGCCAATGAAGAAGACACAGGTTTGATCCTTAGTCTCGAAAGATCCTACATCTCAAGGAGCAACGAAGCCCATGTTCCACAACTAGTGAGCCTGTGCACTAGCGCCCAGGAGCCACAGCTATTGAAGCCCAAGCACCTAGAGCCCCTGATCCACAAGATAAGCCTATGCATGCAACTAGAGTGTAGCTCCCACGTGCCGCAACTAGAGAAACCCTGCATGCAAGAAAAGAGGATCCAATGCAGTCAAAAATAAATAAAATTATAAAAGAATAAATTTTGCTGGGACAGCAAGCATAAGCTTGTATTGTTGTACAAATGCAGGAAATTAAGTAGCCTTATCATCTGCCTCACAATTTACACCTAACACAGACTGTGTATCCTTGCATCTACAACTTACTTGCTGCAGCAAGTCTCTGGGATCTGCACAGCCTCCACTCAACGCCTCCAGGTCAATAACAAGGCCAATCTGAGTACAATCTGAGTGGAAATATACCAGACCTGCTCAGGGTGGAAAGATGTTATTCACAGAGAAAATTAGATAACTTAGGCTTTAGTATACAGCAGGGGATGGGAAAACACTTGTGAATCTTACAGGTGTGGAACCAGGAAAGCAGAATGTAAGGTTAGTGATCATCCTGGGGAAGAAATCTAGAGCCAGGTTATTAATTATTATTATTTTACCTATATATATATGTTTAGCTGTGCTAGGTCTTCATTGCGGTGCAGACTTTTTCTCTAGTTGCAGAGAGCAGGGGCCACTTGCCAATTGCGGTGCAAGGGCCTCTCATCACGCTGGCTTTTCCTGCAGCAGAGCAGGGGCTCTAGGGCATGTGCGATTCAGTAGCTGCGGTACCTGGGTTCAGCAGTTGTGGCTCCCCGGGCTCTAGAGCATCAGCTCTAATTGTGATACAGGGGCTTAATTGCTCTCAGCATGTGGGATCTTCCTGGACCAGCGATCTAATCTGTAACGCCTACACTGGCATGCAAATTTTACCTCTGAGCCACCAGGGAAGCTCCTAGAGCCAAATCTACTACACAAGTGGGATGGATCTCTAAAGCAAGGACACAATGGCAGCCTATAGCAAATGAAGCAGAGATGCTAAACTGCCTCAGCAGAGTGCATAAGAATGGATTCAAAAAAGGACTAAAATGTTAGAATGGAGTTACTACACAAAACCAGAGAATCCACAATCTGAATATGTTTTCTGGATACTACTTAGAAGAAAAATAGATGCTAAACACCATTAGTCATTAGGGAAATGCAAATTAAACCACAAGATCTTGTTGTCCAAAATTATACACATCCAAATATTCTGTGTGTGTGCACATATGTTACACCTATATATGTATGAACTGCAACAAACAAAAAGAACAATAGGGACATAATTTCAAATTGAAGTCAGTTATTATTCTTACACACTACTATGTTAAGTGGAAAATAGACGGTTAAACAGCTGTCCCTTCAGGAATTAGAAATGGCAGAGGAACCAGAGACCAAATTGCCAACATGTGTTGGATCATAGAAAAAGCAGGAGAGTTCCAGAAAAACATTTACTTCTGCTTTACTGACTACACCAAAGCCTTTGACTGTGTTCAGTTCAGTTCAGTAGCTCACTTGTGTCCAACTCTTTGCAGCCCCATGGACTGCAGCACGCCAGGCCTCCTTGTCCATCACCAACTCCCGGAGTTTACTCAAACTCATGTCCATTGAGTCCGTGATGCCACCCAACCATCTCATCCTCTGTCATCCCCTTCTCCTCCTGCTTTCAATCTTTCCCAGCATCAGGGTCTTTTCAAATGAGTCAGCTCTTCGCATCAGGTGGCCGAGGTATTGGAGTTTCAGCTTCAGCATCAGTCCTTCCAGTGAATACTCAGGACTGATTTCCGTTAGGATGGACTCATTGGATCTCCTTGCTATCTGAGGGACTCTCAAGTTCAAAAGCAGTTAAACTCTCAACACAGTTCAAAAGCATCAGTTCTTCGGTGCTCGGCTTTTTTTATGGTCCAACTGTCACATCCATACATGACTACTGGGAAAACCATAGTTTTGACTAGACAGACCTTTGCTGGCAAAGTAGTGTCTCTGCTTTTTAATAAGCTGTCTAGTTTGGTCATAACTTTTCTTCCAAGGAGCACACAATCCTTTAATTTCATGACTGCAGTCACCATCTGCAGTGATTTTGGAGCCCCCAAAAATGAAGTCTGTCACTGTTTCCATTGTTTCCCCATCTACTTGCCATGAAGTGATTGGACCAGACGCCATGATCTTAGTTTTCTGAATGTTGACTGTGTAGATCACAACAAACTGGAAAATTCAGAAAGAGATGGGAATACTAGACCACCTTACCTGCCTCCTGAGAAATCTGTATGCAGGTCAAGAAGCAACAGTTAGAACTGGACAAGGAACAACAGACTGGTTCCAAACTGGGAAAGGAGTACGTCACAGCTGTGTATTGTCACCCTACTTATTTAACTTGTATGCAGGGTCTATCATGTGAAATGCTGGACTGGATGAATAACTAACTGGAATCAAGACTGCCAGGAGAAATACCAATAACCTCAGATATGCAGATGACACACCCTTATGGCAGAAAGGAAAGAGAAACTAAAGAGCCTCTTCATGAAAGTGAAAGAGGAAAGTGAAAAAGCTGATATAAAACTCAATATTTAGAAAACAAAGATCATGGTATCTGGTCTCATCGCTTCATGGCAAATAGATGGGGAAACAGTGACAGACTATTTTTCTGGTATTCCTATCTCTTTCAGAATTTTCCAGTTTGTTGTGATCCACACAGTCAAAGGCTTTGGCAAAGTCAATAAAGCAGAAGTAGATGTTTTGCTGGAACTCTCTTGCTTTTTTGATGATCCAACAGATGTTGGCAATTTGATTTCTGGTTCCTCTGCCTTTTCCAAATCCAGCTTGAACATTGGAAAGTTCTCGGTTCATGTACTCTTGAAGCCTACCCTGGAGAATTTTGAGCACTACTTTGCTAGCATGTGAAATAAGTGCAATTGTGAGGTAGTTTGAACATTCTTTGGGATTGGAATGAAAACTGACCTTTTCCAGTCCTGTGGCCACTGCTGAGTTTTCCAAATTTGCTGGCATATTGAGTGCAGCACATTCACAGCATCATCTTTTAGGATTTGAAATAGCTCAGCTGGAATTCCATCACCTCCACTAGCTTTGCTTGTAGTGATGTTTGCTAAGGCCCTCTTCACTTCACACTCCAGGATGTCTGGTTTTAGGTGAGTGTTCACACCATTGTGGTTATCTGGGTCATTAAGACTTTTTTGTATAGTTCTTCTGTGTATTCCTGCCACCTTCTTAATATCTTCTGCTTCTGTTAGGCTCATACAGTTTCTGTCCTTTATTGTGCCCATTTTTGCATGAAATATTTCTGTGGTATCTCTAACAGGTCTTTAGATAGTTAGATATTTTTAGGAACTGATTTTATGATCTTAATCCTTGCATCTCTTTATATCTGTTAGTCAGTCGCTCAGTTGTGTCCAATTGTTTGCAATTCCATGGACTGTAGCCTGTCAGACTCCTCTCTCCATGGAATTCCCCAGGCAAGAATACTGGAATGGGTTGCCATTTCCTTTTCCAGGGGATCTTCCCAACTCAGGGATCGAACCCGGCTCTCTCACATTGTAGGCAGATTCTTTACTAGCTGAGCCACCAGGGCAGCCTTTCATATCTGGAAAATCACTAAATCCCTTGATGGTGACATCAGCTCCTTGTGACTAGCAGAAAACCTTTGGTAAAGATTTGATTGCACTGAACTCCCCCTTCACTGAAAGCTTGCATATTGACCTTTCCTGACTGCCTATTTGGAGCAGCCATCTGAGGTGCTGTCTCCCAGGCTGCAGTCTCATTTTGCCCCAAATAAAACAACTCTCAACTCTCAACTTGTGTGTCTTTTTCAGTCAACAAAACCAAAATGCCTGGAAAAAGTTTGACTTCTGTCCCCACTCCAGTGGATTCTAAATTTTATCTCATATTCTTTTCTCCAAGTTCAGAGAATTATATGTCTCGTCTGGCTACGACTCTTATCCCTGTCAAATAATTATCCTCATTAAAGGTCACTTTTAGGAGGAAAAGTATTCAAAGAATAAAAGATGGCATGAACAAAAAACATAAAAAGGAAAATGGAATATTGGCTCAAGAATGAGGAGTTCTAACTCTTTCACAAGGAATTGAGTTATCATCTGAGAGGCAAAGTTCAGCATACTACTGCTGCTGCTGCTAAGTCACTTTAGTCGTGTCCGACTCTGTGTGACCCCATGGACTGCAGCCCACCAGGCTCCCCCGTCCCTGGGATTCTCCAGGCAAGAACACTGGAGTGGGTTGCCATTTCCTTCTCCAGTGCATGAAAGTGAAAAGTGAAAGTGAAGTCACTCAGTCGTGTCCGACTCTTCGTGACCCCATGGACTGTAGCCCCGCAGGCTCCTCTGTTCATGGGATTTTCCAGGCAAGAGCACTGGAGTGGGGTGCCATCGCCTTAGGTGGTCTCCTAATCTGGTCCTTTAATTGTGCCTCAGGTGGTTTCCTTGCTATCCCTCCTTTGATTGGCATTAACAACTGTTCTGCCATTTGGAATGGAGAGGTCATGGAGGGTGGAGTCTTGCCTCTAAGAAATGAGGGACAAAAAGGCCTCTGTGCCCAGGAGCCCCACAAGGCCCTGCTTGGCATCAATTTCTTTTTTTTTCAACTCATAGTCAGTTGTTTCTGCTTCTGTAGTAGTTTTCATTTTCCAATTTACAGGGTCTCATTTCTTCCACATAAACCTTACAATTTTTGCCTCAACTCAAACTTCACTACTGAAATACTTTTATAAATTTACAATTTCCTTTCCTCTAAAGCACTGGATTTTTTTTTTTTTTAATATAACCTTAAATTGAATTACTTAGATAATTTACCCCATTTAGGCTAGACGAAAACAGAAAAGGAAACATCACTTGAAACTGAACCTTCTAAGACACAGGTTTTCATAGCCCCAGGCCTCTGACTATAATATAACCAAAAAAATGTGAATTAAGCAGAATTCAACTTCGATCAATACTTGTAAGTTTCAATTTCAATAAACTTACATGTCTGTTGAGTTATATTTATCCACATTGTACTGAATGTACTCACAAAGTTTCTGGAGCAGGACTTAATTATTACTTTTAATAACCACACCAGTTTCCCACACCCCAATTCTCAATTTTCACCTGTGGAATGACCGATAAGAGCCAGATTGATAACAGTTATAAAAGCCGACTTAAAACAGGCTTAGCACAATAGAGGAGGAACTTCAAAATATGAATTTGGGGCCCTGTGAAAGACAGCCGTATGGAAGCTCTCCTCTCTTTCAGAAAAAAGAAGATATATCATATCTCCTTAATTCAACCAAATTCTCCTTGGGAAGGATCCTAGACTCTTATCCTTTGGAATGTAAATATACGTCTTTAGTGGGAAGACAAGACTTGTGTGTCCAGATTTACAGCCCAGAGCTGTCTCCACGGTCTTCATTGTCACCCCCCCTTGAACTGTGCCTAGTAGAGATGTAAACATCTGTGTTATGGACTGAATTATGTCTTTCCAAAATTCTTATGTTTAAGTACTAACTTATAATATGACTGTATTTAGAGATAGGGCCTTTCAATTCAGTTCAGTTCAGTTCAGTCGCTCAGTCGTGTCCAACTCTTTGGGGACCCCATGGACAGCAGCATACCAGGCATCCCTGTCCATCACTGACTCTGGGCTCCCAGAGCTTGGGCCTTTACAGGTAAATAAGGTTGTGAAGTCATTAGGGTGGGTGTCTTATTTAACAGAACTGGTGACCTTGTAAGAGGAAGCTGCCGGGGTCCAGCCTCGGCAGGATCCAGGGGGTACCCTCAGGATGAATGGCGTCGGCGAGAGATAGAAGACACATGAGACCAGCCTTGATAGGGCCAAGTCTGCGAGGGAGAGAGAGAGAAAGAGAGAGAGAGAGAGAGAGAGAGAGAATGACCAGACAGGGGTGCAGAGAGTCTGGCAGAGTCTGGCAGAGTCTGGCAATGCTTTATTTTTTACCATAGCTTTTATAACCTAAGTTAGTACATTTCTAAGGGGAAGATAGTTAAACATTACGTCAGCTTGTCGTGCACAAAACCAGGGTGTTTTCTACATACTTCTTTGTTTATGAGGGTCTTGTACATTATCTTCTGGCCTTGGGGCCTATTAACATTTTATGCAAGTCAGGTGAATGTAAACCTATTTTCCGTTTCTCTGGTGATCTTAACTGAAAGGTAGCAGTCTCAGAGGGCAACAGTACAGAGTAGAAGTATAACCTTGTTAACACAAAAATTAATCCTTCTGCAGAAGTTGTCAGTTGCGTTTATCTAAGAAATTTACCCCACACTGACTCTGCGACTTTGGTGAAGCAGCTTCTGCCTAGCACTCCTGGCTGACAATTAACAACCATCTCATTGTTACCACACTAGGGCTAAGTTCTTATTTCTCTAGATCTTTAACTATATTAACAGTGGTTTCTATAACATAACCTTAGCACATTAAAAGCAAAAACACAGCAAGAAAAACACAGCAAGCAAAACACAGCAAGCAAACGTCAACCCAATAAACACTTTTATAATAATTTTTTCTTATATTTTCTAATAAAACTCCTTCACCCCTCAAAAATGCTCTATGTCTATTACGGCTTTTATATAATCAGGTTCTTTATGCTATTTTATGATTAGAATATTATAAGCAATCATGCATATTAGTACCAAGGGCATAAATGCATTTGGCTAACAAACTACCAGCAAAGGAGTTTAAATTAAAACACTCCTTTCACCCTAAATAATCTCATAAAATACCACCACCCAAAAACCTTATAGATTAAAGTTCTAAATTGATTCTTATTTGGAAAGAAATCTGGGAAGGCCTTCTGCCTATGTTACAGAAATTAGGGAGTAGTCTATTAAAGCAAGCATCAGAAAAACAGATACCATCTTTAAGGTGAGCCGGGGGCAGCTTTGGGGCAGCTTTTCGGAATCCCTGAAAACCTGATCCGCCTTGCCCGTCAGGCTTTCTCCCCATGACCTTGTCATGGGTGGGATCTCATGAGCTAGCCTTTTCGAAATCCTTGAAAACCTGATCCGCCTTGCCCGTCAGTTTTTCTCCCTCATGACCTTGTCATGGGTGGGATCTCCTGTGCCGGCTCCCAATAGGGAGCGACATCTGGGATGTTTACACACAGAGGAAAGGTCGTGTGAAGACAGCAGGAAGGTGGCAGTTTCCAAACCAAGCAGAGATCGGAGGAGAAACCAAACCTACCACCACTTTGATCTTAGACTTCCAGCCTCCACAACTGTGAGAAAATTAATTTCCTTTGTTTAAGTCTGTAGTCCGCAGTATTTTGTGAAGGCAGCACTAGCAAACTAATATATTCTGGATGGTTTCTCACTATCTATTCAGTCACAATTTAACTTTCATGACTTCTCTTTGAGCCCAGGTCCCAAGTCTGAGTAAAGCTGGTTCAGAAAGCTCTAACTCTGCAGAAACAAAACATTTTATCTACAGTCCCACACTGTCCTTTAAAGAAATTTTCCAAACTATGACTACTAAAGAAGTCACATCCATACACAAATGTGTCAAAGGAAATTCTATATATTTTCAAACTGTCCATATATTTTACCTTCTCTTGAAGGAGAAGTGTTATGCCTCCACCTATCTTCCACTTTGCCCAGGTTACTAACAGTACAATCAACACTGCAGGCTGACTTCATAAAAACAGAGAAAAAGAAATGTGGTGTAAATGCGTATCTCTTGAAGTCACTGTATTTGCTTTTAATTATATAATGCCAAGCTAGTGTAATTTTGACATGAATGAAAGTAAACTTAGCTAATACTTAATAAAAATGAAAGCAATCTTTCATTGTTTTATATTTTAGAGACTGTTAAGCAATAATTTTGAGCATTAAATCACTCTTTAAATTAAAATATGGAGAATTTACTTCAAATGTACTCTAAATATTTAAATACCACACAAATATCAAACTTTAATGCACTTCTTTTAATAAATAAGCCAAACAAACATTTCACATGTACTTAAATAATGCTATCAAAACTAATGCTAGATCTTCCAAAAATGATAACTAAAATGATTTTGGACTGTGCATTTTTAACTCAAAACTACACAGGTGCAGTGATTACATAACAACCTCGACAATGGTGGCTTTTTCAAAATTGAGTAATTTTTTCAACTTTACACTAATCCTTGCAAAGGCACTATCAGAGGACAATAGATACAGACTTATCAATATAACTTGACAATTGTAATCTACCAAGTTATCGGATATGTTTCACTTTTTAACATATCAAAATTTTGTCCCAATTTTATATTTTCCTAATTGTATAGTTGCTTGTGATAAAAAATTTCTATTTCATTAACTATAAGACTATAAAAAGTAAACTTTCCCCATCATCTAAAGTCACTTTGATGAAATTAAGAATAGACTTTAATACTCATATTCTATAATAGTGACTCAATTTAATTGAAATAATAATTAGTCATATAGAATAATAATTTTTATTAATATAGAATAATAATTTTATAATAGTGACTTATTTATTGAAATTAAGGTGCTAAATTTTAGATACTTAGGATAACTCCCTAAGAATTATACCAAAATCTTGTTCATTTCAAACATAGTACTTAATCATTATTCTTCACATAAAGTTATTATAAAAAGTTATACCTACATTGATAAAAGAAAACTATTAAAATGTAGCAACCTTTTCCTCCGTGCCTCAAGACTTCTTATAAATTATGCAAATTAACACTGCTGATCTATCACAATGATCTTTTAAACATTTTTTAAAAAGAGGAACTAAAATTAATCATAAAATTTTCATTCTGGGACTTCCCTGGTGGTCCAGTGATTAAAACTCCATGCTTCCACTGCAGGGGGAGTCTGTTTGATCCCTGGTCAGGGAACTAAGATACCACACACTGCACAGTGTGGCCAAAAAATAAATAATAAACAAATATATTAATTTAAATAAATAAAATTTCATTCTGCTACATAAACATATTTTCTCCAAATAAAATGTCTGCCCCCACCAAGGTAAAAAACAAAACAACAAACAGACCTCTTTAAAAACAATATCCATAAAATTTCTCTTAGCTTAAGGGAGAGGACATGAGTCCTGTACATTAACTATTCTGCTCTGATACAGGATTTGCTTCTACTAAAACACAATTCCAGGAAGGAATATTAGCATGGAGAGCTAATCTCCATGCCCATTCTACCTTGCCAACAATTTAGAGGGCTAAAATGAAGACTCTAGTAGTAGTTTTAACAGGTAAAAAATGGAATGGCTGTCCATCTCAGACTAAATAGCAATTACATTATAAAATCAGCACTGTCAAATTAGGCAAAGGTTAAACTAAAGTGGAACATTAGTTCCATACATACTTTAAATCTTCTAAGAGAAAATCAAATCATTATACCTTACTATCTACCAAAGACACTGGTTAAAAAAAAAGTAGTTACAATGTAATATAACATCTTCCCTTCTGTAACTAAAATGGCTGTTAAATACATTAACCCTATATTATGAATTATTTTTCAAGTTTACTTTCTTTAATACTAAAGTAAAAAACATTTTAGCAAAGCTAAAGTAATGCTTAAAATTCTCCAAGCTAGGCTTCAACAGTACATGAACCATGAACTTCCAGATGTTCAAGCTGGATTTAGAAAAGGCAGAGGAACCAGAGATCAAATTGCCAACATCTGTTGGATCATGAAAAAAGCAAGAGAGTTCCAGAAAAACATCTACTTCTGCTTTATTGACTATGCCAAAACCTTTGACTGTGTGGATCACAACAAACTGTGGAAAATCTGAAAGAGATACGAATGCCAGACCACCTTATCAGCCTCCTGAGAAATCTGTATGCAGGTCAAGAAGCAACAGTTAGAATTGGACATGGAACAATACACTGGTTCTAAACTGGGAAAGGTGTACGTCAAGGCTGTAGTATATTGTCACCCTGCTTATTTAACTTATATGCAGAGCACATCATGCGAAATGCTGGGCTGGATGAAGCACAAGCTGGAATCAAGATTGCCAGCAGAAATATCAGTAACCTCAGATATGCAGATGACACCACCCTTATGGCAGAAAGTGAAGAAGAACTAAAGAGCCTCTTGATGAAAGTGAAAGAGGAGAGTGAAAAAGTTGGTTTAAAACTCAACATTCAAAAAACAAAGATCATGGCATCCAGTCTCATCACTTCATGGCAAATAGATGTGGAAACAATGGAAATAGTGAGAGACTTTATTTTCTTGGTCTCCAAAATCACTGCAGATGGTGACTGCAGCCTCAAAATTAAAGGACACTTGCTCCTTGGTAGAAAAGCTATGACCAACCTAGACAGCATATTAAAAAGTAGAGACATAACTTTGCCAACAAAGGTCTGTCTTAGTCAAAGCTATGGTTTCTTCAGTAGTCATGTATGGATGTGAGAGTTGGATTCTGAAGAAAGCTGAACACCAAAGAATTGATGCTTTTGAACTGTGGTGTTGGAGAAGACTCCTGAGAGTCTCTTGGACAGCAAGGAGATCCAGTCAATCCTAAAGGAAATCAGTTCTGAATATTCATTGGAAGGACTGACTAAGATAAAGCTGAAACTCCAATACTTTGGCCACCTGATGCAAAGAACTGATTCATTGGAAAAGACCCTGATGCTGGGAAAGATTGAAGGGAGGAGTAGGGACAACAGAGAATGAGATGGCTGGATGGCATCACTGACTCAATGGACATAAGTCTGAACAAGCTTTGGGAGTTGGTGAAGGAAGGGTAACCTGGAGTACCACAGTCCATAGAGTTGCAGAGTTGGACACAACTGAGCAACTGAACTGAACTGAAACACATTTTGGAAATCTACATAGAATGTTCAACAGGTTGGTTTATTTTTATTTTTTTAGCAAAGTCTGACAAATAATATTACTCATTATTTCAAATATGTGAAATGACCTGATGTCCCCAAACACAAAGACCTGGTCTTATGTTATATTAAATAAAGATCTCAACCACTTAGTATAAAATAACATACTCCTTAGGGATTTCTGTTAACAAGGCAAAATTGTTTATAGGGAAAAAAGGATTACATGACTAAGATGTGTCTTTTGTGGAATCCCATCCACCCTTATGTCCTTCTACCAGTAATATCTTGTCTGCTCTAATCCCTTCAAGATTCCAGTTCAGTACTACACAGAGACTTTCCAGGTTTTGTGCATCTAAAAAAGATGCTCAACTTGAGAGTTGAATTTTATCTGGGGCAAAATGAGGACTGCAGCTCAAAAGGCGGCATCTCAGATAGCTCTGAGAGACTACTCCAAAGAAGCAGAGGGGGAAGGTCAATCTATAAGGTCATGGTGAAGGGTGAGTTCAATACCATTAAACACTCATTTTACAAAATGTTTTTCAGTCATGAGGATCTGATGTCACCCTGAAGGGATTTACTGCTTCTCTAGTTATGGGGAGATCAAAGGATTGAGATCATAAAATCGGTTCCTAAAAACATCCAACTATCTAAAGATCCCTCCCATCAGATTCCCTAGAGCACAGAGTGCCTCATTCCACCCTGAACTCCCCCAGGGGTTGCTGAAGGTCAATGGCCATAGCAGCAGGAGGTTTAATCTCTGTACAGGCAGATGGCAAATGCCTTTGTTGTTCAGTCATTGGCAATGCTCTTGGTAAGTGCCAATTCGTAGCTGACATTTTCATCACAGATTTTTCTTTTAACATTATCTTCAGAATGCTTTACACAATTAGTTTTACAACTATTATCTCAAATATATGTTTAAAATTCATTGTATAGCCCATATTCAATAAGGCCATGGCTTTAACATTTTTTGGATCACAGACCATTTACAATTTTAATAAGAACTCTCTCTAGAAAAATTAAAAATTACATATCCAGAGTTTTGAAGCAGTACAGGAGTTTCAAGGTTCCACTGTCATCTATTTAGGAAAAAAAAAAAAGGATGAAATCAAACAATAGGCTTGGCTCTCAAAAGTTTTAACTTTTTTTTTTTGGTAGCTGAGCAGCTTGCAGGATCTTAGTCCCCGACCACGGATTGTGCCCAGGGCCTCAGTAGGGAAAGCGTGGAGACCTAACTACTGGACCATCAGGGAACTCTCTCAAAGGTTAAATATTTTTTAAAATAGAGAAATCTGTTTTAAGTAATAAACAAATTTTTATGATTAATGAGGTAAAATTAAAATACTTACAAAGGAGGAAGTTTTTTAGTCTTAATCTTATAAGAACTTTTTAAACTTATCTTTGATTCAAACCTGTTGCAACCAATGTGCAAACGGATGTGTATATAGTATGTATTTATATCTAAGTGAAAGAGGAGAGTGACAAAGTTGGCTCAAATCTCAACATTCCGAAAACGAAGATCATGGTATCTGGTCCCATCACTTCATGGCAAATAGATGGAGAAACAGTGGAAACAGTGGCTGACTTTATTTTTCTGGGCTCCAGAATCACTGCAGATGGTGATTGCAGCCATGAAATTAAAAGACACTTACTCCTTGGAAGGAAAGTTATGACCAACTTAGACAGCTTATTAAAAAGCAGAGACATCACTTTGTCAACAAAGGTCTGTCTAGTCAAGGCTATGGTTTTTCCAGTGGTCATGTATAGGTATGAGAGTTGGACTATAAAGAAAGCTGAGCATCAAAGAATTGATGCTTTTGAACTGTGGTGTTGGATAAGACTCTTGAGAATCCCTCGGAGAGCAAGGAGATCCAACCAGTCCATCCTAAAGGAGACCAGTCCTGGGTGTTCATTGGAAGGACTGATGTTGAAGGTGAAACTCCAATACTTTGGCCACGTGATATGAAGAGCTGACTCATTTGAAAAGACCCTGATGCTGGGAGGGACTGGGGGAAGGAGAAGGGGATGACGGAGGATGAGATGGTCAGATGGTATCATCGACTCAATGGACATGGGTTTGGGTCAACTCCAGGAGTTGGTGATGGACAGGGAGGTCTGGCATGCTGCAGTTCATGGGGTCGCAAAGAGTTGGACAGGACTGAGTGACTGAACTGATACTGATATTCAATATTAGCCAGTAAATACATAATTCATTGGAAGGATTAATGCTGAAGCTGAAACTCCAATACTTTGGCCACCTGATGTGAAGAACTGACTCACTAGAAAAGACCCTGATGCTGGGAAAGACTGAAGGTGGGAGGAGAAGGGGATGACAGAGGATAAGATGGTTGGATGGCAACACCGATTCAAGACATGAATTTGAGTAAGCTCTGGGAACTGGTGATGGACAGGGAAGACTAACTAGAGTGCTGCAGTCCACAGGGTCACAAAGAGTCAGACACAACTGAGTGACTGAACTATATAATTCATTAACTGGAGGAGTTAATGTTCATACTTGAGGATAGAATTTATCAGGATCTATTCATTAGTATATATCTATTAATATCTAGTAATATAAGGAAAAACACTTATACACAAAAATAGGCAGTATTTTCTAGTAGATTTACAACAAATAGATCCTCACATTCAGGTCGATCATTTATAAGATGCCATCAGTGATCAGTGTACAAACATTGATATTAACAAGTCATTTCTGACATATATTACAAGCATGTATCCAAATACCCAAATGACTATAACTCAAAGCATGAGTTCATTTACTGAGCAAATGCAAAGAATGGCTTTCACCTTATAGCTAAGGCTTAAATCACCTTATAGCTAAGGCTTAAAATACACTTTAAAACTTCAAGTCCTAATGATCTGTAAACTTAAAGTACATTCATGTATAATCTGTAACAATATGGGGAAAAAATAAAGGTGATTATGGTGATGTGTCTTAATCCAAAAGTTAAAAATCAAAATACATTTCACATGAGGATTAAGTGAATTTTCTTTATTCAAGTAAATATTTTGATTATAATACATGACAATGGACAACCCATGAGATAAAGTACTGTAGTTTATCGTTTGGTGTGTTTCTATGATGATTTTTCAGGTGATTCTTCAGGATCTGACATCAATGCCCAACAAAGGCTTTCCAATGGCAAGCATGAGTTCTAGAAGCCAATGCCTCTGTTTCTTCAGATGCTTCAAATGCCATTTTCTCCTCCATTACTTACAAAAATACTACCCCAAAACTCAGTCTATGTCCTTAAATTAACAAAATCAAACATTAGATGCATTTTCCCACAAAGAGAATAGTTATTAAATAAGAGTCAACTTCCTAGCTCCTTTTCTCAAACTTTTGAAAGATTTATGTACTCTCTAAAGAGTCAAAGTACCATACAACACAAAACACGCATAGAACCTTATCACCAGGTACACATAATATACTGGAAATTGCTAAAGTACTCAAAACCTTAATTTTCCTGGGAAAGCAATTCTCCACTGGAAACTACAGTTTACAAACAGAAGGCTGTGCTTCAATAAGTGGAAAAATAGTACCTGATCTGGTATAAAGCAATTGTGAGATCTTTTCTATTAGAAAAGTGCTTAATTAAGAAAGATTTTCCAATACATAACCTGTCAAACACACAAAATGTCTTTGTCTCTCTCTTCAAAACATTAGTTTCTAAAACTACAGTATTATTAATTTAAATTTTACTTAATCAGTAAGTTTTACTCTTTTTTTTTCCCCTATCAATAACAAAAACAAACTACTTGAAGAAAAACATCTAATTTTTATTTTCAAAACTTTGCCAGGAATATACATACAACATTAAATTTGATGCCCTTGTGAGCTGTCCATGTGCCATGAAGTATTTATGACAAAAAAATGTATGCTTTAGGATAAGAGTTAAAAAGGAATCAAGATAGCTTCCAAAAAGGGGGAGGAGAAGGGGAATCAATAAATTAGAAGTCATAGCTTTCATTTTATAAAAAATAGTTTGAATAATCTTCTTATAAATCTTTAATGTTTACAAAAGCAGGAAACACATTTAAAATAGTCTTTAACACAGATTCATTAGCACAATGTGGTTATGGTCAGAAAATAACAACTAAAATGGTATTTCAGTAGTTTACATTCTCATCTCAGCAAATTCCACATAAAATTTAACCAATTTGCAATTCAAAATAAGATTTAACTGACAACAAGGCCAGACTAGTTGTGGATAGTACATGAATAACAAGCTATGTTCCATTTATCATATTTTACCAAAAATTTTAACATAGCTCAATGATAGGTCCTGATAACAATACTTGACTGCATGGTTATCATCCATGACTACTGCACTGCAGCTTAAAACATGCTTTGGTCAGCAAATTAAAAAGATATATAAATCAAACAACAAGACCAGAAAAGTTGTTTTAGTACCAATTCTCTGAACTTAAGTAAACTTTAAATACATTGACAAGATAAGGAAACAGTATATTTAAATATACAGAGAGGTTTCTATATTTTTAACCATTTGGCATTTTATATTAATAATTTCTTGTTTAAAATAATATTTTATACTCCTGTACACTGATTATCATAACTCTCTGAGTTAAAACTAAGTTAGAGTTACCTTCCTAGAATGTCCAGTAGTGAATGCATTACTTGTTTCTTTTGCATTTCCATGAAGATGGTCCTTCATCTTGTAATTTTTTAAGTTTTGGACCAAGAAAGAACCACCAACCAAATCCAATCAAAACACAAATAACAGATTCCACATAATAACCATCCAGTGCAGTAACACAAGAGCCACCGAGTTTTTTGCAAAGCTGTAAAAACAAAATTATAATAAATACTCCACAATTTCAAAATGGAAGTATTCAGCACTTTATATGTTTTTACTTTGTGATTTAAAGGATTAATCAAAACATTTTTGTGCTCAAACATTTCATTCAAGTGACAAAACAAGCTAATGTATCTTTTTTTAAATGTTAGATATATTTTTTATTACTACCCCCCAAAAAGAGGGGAACAGGGAACTGTTATAAAATTAAAGAGATGTAATAGGCAAAATAATAAAACACAGTAAAGGGAACTCACATGGACTCTAATTTAAACAAAACAACTATAAAAAGAAAAAAGGTATACACTCAAGAAGTATTTAAGGATACAGGGTCATGCTCGGGTCACAATGTTAAGTAAAATTTTGTTGTTGTTGTTCAGTCGCTAAGTCGTGTCCAACTCCTGCGACCCGCGGATTGTAGCCTGCCAGGCCCCTCTGTCCATGGGATTTCCCAAGCAAGAATACTGGAGTGGGTGGGTTGCCATTTCCTTTTCCAAAGTTAACGTATCTTAATCTATCTAACGCTACCAACAGTATTAGAAACAATTTTCAGCTCTTGCTGTAAACAATATTCATTTTCAAGATACAGCTTTTCATATTTGGAAGCGTGTAGAGATTTCCAATGAGTTTACTCTAGAAGTGGGTTAGCGTTACTTTGAAATAATTTACCAACAAACTACTAACCACTCAGTTTTAGCTCCATTTGTAACATGAACAGCCAATGGAATTTCCCTCCTTCTATCATTATTAAACTTAACTATTAATCATGTACTAACATCACATTCCTGTTGTACAGGACAATGGTACACAAGGTAGCGGAGATGTTCCTTCCTTGCTAAGAAGCAACTCCAAGTGAGCTCCTTTTACTGATCTGAGTGTGTTATACCCTCAGTTATGATGGGAAAGAAACAAACTATTAGAGACTCTGGGCAGATACGATTTAAAAAAGATGAAGTAACTCTAGAGGCAAAGTGAGGAAATGAGCACCTTAATATTCACTCACTATTACCTAAAAGTGCAACATACTCACCTCAACGGCATCAGGTGTTCGGCAATTCTGGTTCGATGCTCCTACACACTCTTTTACTGTGAGGGGATCTACCAGCCAAAGCGCTACCGTAGAAGGCCAGTTTCCTCCCAGGTTGGACACGGTATTTAAAAGGGTCATATATGTTCCGCCAATGAGGGGATCACTAACCTTCGCATTGAAAGCCATTATGGAAACATACATGCTGTACAATGTAACCTACAAGGGAAACATAAAACATCTTCAGGACAACTAAACTTTAGAAAGATATGGTCGAAATTAAGAACATTAAAAGCATAAATCTGAAAATTAATTTTCATGACTCTTATTAAACTCAAATCAACAAATACTAATGGAGCACCTGCTACAGGCCAGGCTTTAAGTCTGGTCACGGTAATACAAAGATGAATAAGATACAGTCCCTCTATGCCCTTGAAGAATTTATTCTAAGCTGGGAACACAGGGAATAAAGAAATACAATTAAATGCAGTAAATACTGTAAAAAGAGGAAGTGCATACATCATGCCATCAGGGCCTAAATAAATAGGAGATTAATTCTATCTCATGTACTCAGGAAGGCTCAATTGAGAATGACAAGTGAGGTGGCACTGAAGGATGCATGCAGGGGTAAGCAAAACTTCCCATTTATGCTACACCTAAATATAGCACGTGTGTGTGTATGTATCATGCATGTGAGCACTCAAATATTCAAAGGCAATATGAATATTTAAGTATATGCATACAACTTTCTTATATATAATTAAAAATTTACATGACAAACGGAAGAGGAAGATCTCCTTGAGAGGCAAAAAGTGCTTAAGCAGCAAGAATTAACCCTCCATTTAGGAACATGAAAACACAGGTTTGATCCCTGGTCAGGGAACTAAGATCCCACATGCCGAGGAGCAACTAAGTCCGGGTGCCACTGCTACTGAGCTTGCACGCTCTGCAGCCCATGCCACAACTAGAGAAGATCCCAAGTGCGACAACTAAGACCCAAGACAGCCAAATAAATATACGTGTGTGTGTGTGTGTATATATTTAAATCCACATGGTTTAAAGTTCATGAATTTTTTCAGTATCAGATTCATGCATAAATCTTAAAATTTATTATCTTTATTTTTAAGGCAACTGTAGAAAAACATCTTTATTTTACACAGGACAGTTTACTTCCCGGGTAAAACCATAGCAAGCTTACCTGATGTAAAGCGTAACTCAGCAGCACGACAATATAGTAATATATAGGGAATCCCCCTTGATGTTCCACTTTAGCAGTCCACCAGACCAGTAGAGCATATTCTAATCCAAACAATAATCTACAGAAAAAGAAAGAAAGGTGGAGTTGACTTCTATTTTAGGCTAAAAAAGAATAACAGAAACAGAAATCTGTGTGCCTACCATATGAAAGAAGCCTGAATCTAAAACCTGTTAGGAAGTTTAAAAGAGATAAAAGTGCATATAAATGATACAGAAGTTAAAGATGTTTTTCAAGCCTCTTTCCATATACACTCTATACATAGACACTAGTGATACTGATGGCTGTTCCTCATTTAACCTCTCTTATTTAGTAAGGTTTCATTTCATTTTTACCTGTAGGGCATGGCTTTGTAAAATATGTTTAGTGGCTGGGGACCTGCAGTGTATCTGCTGATAATCAGAGGCAGTATTATTTGCAAAGGAACCATTGGAACTGCCAATAAGGCTAAATGTTCTTTGGGTACTCCCTCTTCTACCAATTTCAGTCCTGTTACTGCATCTGCTGCTGAAAAACCAATCTGCAACATAAAAACAAAAAAATATTTTAATTTATGACTTATGAAATATTTTCCTCCAAGTATACATAAGTAATTTAGAAACCTCAGTATTATTAATGACTCATGCCAGTTAGAAGTAAGTATCATATTACTATATCTGGTACAACAATCAAGTTATGGAGGCATATTTAGCTCTATGGTCTACTTACAAATCTGAAGTGAAAACAAGTGAAAATTCAGCACTCTTATGAACTGTAATTTTAATTACAATTAAATTTCCATTTCAAAAAGTTCTGTCTTACAATGAACAGTGTTCAAGTCCAAACTTATTGCTCTGTATATTTTAAGTTTAAAAGAAAAGATTTTGACTCCAAATAAATCTGGTTAAAATGAAGTATCATTGCCACATACAGTACATATTTTTGATGATTTCTGACTGACAAAAAAAAGTCATCTAGCTTTTGAAAAGTAATTCTGAGAAAACATATCTAAGAGGTTGATTTAAATGATGGGTAAAAAAAGTATACTTAGACTAATTCTTAAAAACAACAACAAAAAAAGAGTAAGAATGCTAAAATATTGTAGTGGGTGAAAGTGTGAGGTGAAACAAGATATTTAGATGGTCTTAAAGTACTTCCCCATAAATGAATTTTTAATTACAAAAGGAAAAATAGTAATTTTGCAATGTATTAAACAAGGTAATCAAGGTTAACACAATAATTAATGGTTAAAGAAACATGATATGGCTCCTGATAAAATTCCCTGAAGATTCAAAGTATTATTTCTGTGATATTTCTGACATACATTCACAGAATGGACCTAAACATGAAGAAACATTAGACAAACATAAATGGAAGGCCATTCTACAGAATAACCGGCCTGTCTTCTTTAAAAGTGTCTAGGCCACTACACACAACTATATAGATAGATAACCAACAATGTACAGCACAGGAAACTCTACTCAATTCTGACAACCTATATGAAAAAAGAATCTAAAATAGAATGAATGGACCATCCCCATGGAAAAGAAATGCGAAAAGGCAAATGGTTGTCTGAGGAGGCCTTACAAATAGCTGTGAAAAGAAGAGAAGCAAAAAGCAAAGGAGAAAAGGAAAGATATTCCCATTTGAATGCAAAGTTCCAAAGAATAGCAAGGAGAGATAAGAAAGCCTTCCTCAGCAACCAATGCAAAGAAATAGAGGAAAACAATAGAATGGGAAAGACTAGAGATCTCTTCAAGAAAATTAGAGATACCAAGGGAACATTCCATGCAAAGATGGGTTCGACAAAGGACAGAAATGGTATGGACCTAACAGAAGCAGAAGATACTAAGAAGAGGTGGCAAGAATACACAGAGGAACTGTACAAAAAAGATCTTCACGATCCAGATAATCATGATGGTGTGATCACTTACCTAGAACCAGATATCCTGGAATGTGAAGTCAAGTGGGCCTTAGAAACCATCACTACAAACAAAGCTAGTGGAGGTGATGGAATTCCAGTTGAGCTATTTCAAATCCTCAAAGATGATGCTGTGAAAGTGCTGCACTCAATATGCCAGCAAATTTGGAAAACTCAGCAGTGGCCATAGGACTGGAAAAGGTCAGTTTTCATTCCAATCCCAAAGAATGCTCAAACTACTGCACAATTGTACTCATCTCACATGCTAGTAAAGTAATGCTCAAAATTCTCCAAGCCAGGCTTCAGCAATACATGAACTGTGAACTTCCAGATGTTCAGGCTGGATTTAGAAAAGGCAGGGGAACCAGAGATCAAATTGCTAACATCTGCTGGATCACTGAAAAAGCAAGAGAGTTCCAGGAAAACATCTATTTCTGCTTTACTGACTATGCCAAAGCCTTTGACTGTGTGGATCACAATAAACTGTGAAAAATTCTGAAAGAGATGGGAATACCAGACCACCTGACCTGCCTCTTGAGAAACCTATGTGCAGGTCAGGAAGCAACAGTTAGAACTGGACATGGAATAGACTGGTTCCAAACAGGAAAAGGAGTACATCAAGGCTGTATATTGTCACCCTGCTTGTTTAACTTATATGCAGAGTACATCATGAGAAATGCTGGGCTGGAAGAAGCACAAGCTGGAATCAAGATTGCTGGGAGAAATATTAATAACCTCGGATATGCAGATGACACCACCCTTACAGCAGAAAGTGAAGAAGAACTAATTAGCCTCTTGATGAAAGTGAAAGAGGAGAGTGAAAAAGTTGACTTAAAACTCAACATTCAGAAAACTAAGATCATGGCATCCGGTCCCATCACTTCATGGCAAATAGATGGAGAAACAGTGGAAACAGTGTCAGACTTTTTTTTTTGGGCTCCAAAATCACTGCAGATGGTGATTGCAGCCATGAAATTAAAAGACGCTTACTCCTTGGAAGGAAAGTTATGACCAACCTAGATAGCATATTAAAAAGCAGAAACATTACTTTGCCAACAAAGGTCCGTCTGGTCAAGGCTATTGTTTTTCCAGTGGTCATGTATGGATGTGAGAGTTGGACTGTGAAGAAAGCTGAGCGCCAAAAAATTGATGTTTTTGAACTGTGGTGTTGGAGAAGACTCTTAGAGTCCCTTGGACTGCAAGGAGATCCAACCAGTCCATCCTAAAGGAGATCAGTCCTGGGTATTCATTGGAAGGACTGATGCAGAAGCTGAAACTTCAGTACTTTAGCCACGTCATGCAAAGAGTTGACTCACTGGAAAAAACCCTGGTGCTGGAAGGGATTGGGGGCAGGAGGAGAAGGGGATGACAGAGGATGAGATGGTTGGATGGCATCACTGACTCGATGGATATGAGTTTGAGTAAACTCCGGGAGTTGGTGACGGACAGGGAGGCCTGGCGTGCTGCGACTCATGGGGTTGCAAACAGTTGGACACGATGAGCAACTGAACTGTATAACTGAATTACTTTGCTGTATACCTGAAACTAATAAAACACTGTAAGTCAATTATGCTTTAATAAAGTAAAAAAATAAAATATTTTTTAAAAGGTCCAGGTCAGACTTCTCTGGTGGTCCAGTGATAAAGAATCCCCCTGCCAATGCAGAAGACACCGGTTCAATCCCTGGTCTGGGAAGATTCCACATGCAACAGAGCAACTAAGCCCCACAACTACTGAAGCCCATGCTCCACAACAAGAGAGCCGACCGCAATGAGAAGCCAGTGCACTGCAACGAGGAGCAGCCTTCCACTCACTGCAACTAGAGAAAGCCTGCATGCAGCAATGAAGACTCAGCATAGCAAAAAATAAATCAGTAATTTTTCAAAAGGAAAATGGTATTGTATCAATTTAAACTTCCAGATTTTTTATCAAGTTCTGGCTTTGCAAGATGAAGTCCTTATTCTTAGGAGATACACTACATACTTCAGGCATTTATGGATAAAAGGGCATGATATGTACAAATTACTATCAAATACTTCATAAGAAATATGTAAAACAACACAATTTACAGAATAAAACAGTAGAGCTAAATATTAACAATTAATTATAGAATTTAGATAAACATATGGGTATTCCTTCAATTATACAAGTAAATTTTCAGTAAGTGAAAATATACAAATAAAAAAAATTTTAATGCTAAATATTGCTTCAAATACTTAACTTCTCAGAATGAAGCCAAACAGCAAATTTCACACAAAAAAATTAAAAGTCAAAGATATTTCATACTTTCTCTTTGTAACTTAAAAATGTATGAGATATCTGTAACACACATATCTAACAAAACCCCTCATACCCAGGAATATATAAAAAATACAAATTCTACAAATTTAAAGAAAGGGGGAACTCTGGATATTCAAATGGCCAATAACTATATGAGAAGATGCTCAATTTCTTTAGTCATCAGGGAAATGAGAAATTATAACCATAATGAGATGCTATGACATACCCACCAGAAAGGCTAAAGTTAAAAAGACAATATTATGGTTTCAAGGTTGTGTAATGGCTGAAACTCTCACAGTGCTTGTGGGAGGGAAAACTGGAACAATCACCTTGGAAAACTGTTTACAGTATACACTATGCATTTCTTATGGCCCAGCAATTCTACTCCGAGGTATTGATCCAGCAGAGATGTTTACCTACGTTCACAGAAGCGCTATCTATAATGGTCCAAAAGTAGAAATAACCGAAGCATCTGCTGACAGACTGGGATAAATAAACTGTGGTCTATTCCTACAAAGGAATATTATAAGCAACGAGATGAACAAACCATTGCTATAAATAACAATATGGATAAATTATACAAATATGATGTTGAGTAAAATAGTGCAAGAGCCAGAAACAAGAAAACATACTGGACACTCCACTTATATAAAACTGGAAAGTAGAGAAAACTAATCTATGATGTTAAAAGTTAGGAGAGATGTTACTTTTAATGAGGTTTACTTTAAAGGGGGAACACGTAATTCTAGACTCTGTATTTGAAGCAACTCCTTATATATTGCTGGTGACAGTATAAATTATAAAATCTCTTAAAAAGCAATTTAACAATCATATTCACTGAATCTATTGGAAGGAAAGAACCTAAGAATCTACTGGAAGGAAATATTCAGAACACCAAAGAATTACACACAAATATATTCACTAGTACATTTTTGTAATTAAAACAAATGGCAAATTAAATATACAACAATAAAAAAATGAGTAAATTATAGCACATTTATATACTGTAACAATTTACAGTTATTAAAAAGTATGTTATCAAATATTAATGATACAGGAATATGGGATAAGACAATAACAAGATAAAAATTACATACAATTTCACTTTTAAAGTATTTGTGTGTATGTAAGTATATTAACTATAGTAAATGTACTAATTATATTTATATATGTAAAGTGTGTTTATACACATGTGAATGCACATACATACATACATAGGGGAAAGTGGAAATATACCAAAAATATTACCAATGGTTATGTCTAAATGATATAATTAGATAATACCATTATCATAGTATTAACTTTCTTGAACCTTTTAGCATTTTCTAAAGTTGAACCTTAAGTTTAAACCTTCCTAAAATTTCCTAAAAACTCAACCTTCCCTATCACTAGAGAGGGAAAACTCACTATGTCAAAACAATTGAGACAATTTTTACTTTAGTGTTATCAAAATATAGCTATAAAAGTGTTTATGTAAAAAAAGTGTTTATGTAGATAGGTTTTAATATACAGTCCAAAAATTCTGTAACCAATTTTATATTTTAGGAATACTAATTCCAACAGTTCATTATAACAAAGTATACTTACCTTTCTTCTAGCATAATCTCTTTAAAATGTTTTCGAACTATAAAAAATTAAGACATCTTTATAGAAAAAACATATAGAATCGTCACTAAAACCTCTATTTGTTTGATGGTATATTTCCTTTTAACATTTTGAAATAGTTCAACTGATTTTTAAATAGACTTCTAATATTTATTTCCATATCTTTGTAAATTACATTCTAAGTAAGTAATTTCAATACCTTTGACATTAAGTATATACTCATTCTAATAGCAGAGTGCTGTTAGTTTTTCATGGCATTCATTTCCCTTCCAAGCATTAATTTCATTAAAAACACTCACATTGACTAGAAGTACTTCAAACTGGCATAATTTTTTCAAGATCCTAAGACATTTAGCTTAGTTTGCAATTATGTTTGATTTGATATCATCACATCTTTTTAAATCCATTTAGTAAATAAAGTATATTAGCTATTATTGTTAAATTCTAGTATTAGTGGAAAGGGACTTATGAAAACGCAACAGAAGTATTCCACGATACTGGTACTTGTAACAGAATGGGGGATTTGCTTTATAAATCTCTTACCTTTGCAGTTAGAATCAGAAGACAAAATGTCAGAACTGCGGGCATTTTTACAATTGCAAAAAGCAGCTTGTAAGTATCTGTGATCCCTTGAGTTTCTTCTTTTCCTACTGATACTTCTTTGTTTTCTTTTTTCAGAAGGGCAACTAAAGTTGTTGTTATCAAAAATACAGTTCCCCAGAAGAAAAGGAAATCTGAAATTTAAAATGTTTTATATCTATAATTAACATGTAAAATAACGTATCTTCACTGATACTAAATAATTCTGTACACAACTTTTTCTCAACTAAAATCTGTTAAAAAAAAAAAAAGTCAACACACAGGGCTTGTCATTGGCATCAGATCAGGCACAGCAGATACAAGACATTACACAGACCCAGAATAGACAGCGATACTCAACAAGGAAAAAGGAAAGCGTTTACTGGGTTGAATGAAATAAAAGTCCATTGTGTCATTTTATTTAATAAGGGCAGATGATTTTCATATCCCATAAGATCTATCAGTCATACTTCTTAAGCACCTAAATCATTTCAGTTATTAAATTTTGACAACTTAGACAACAAACAGATGATCATTTACATCAAATGTTCTGCCTTTTGTTTTTAAACTTCGTTTTTAATCTGTTTAAGAATAATATTCTGTTTCAATACTGTGAAACATAAACATGACACACACTTTTGGTTGAAGAGAGCTGGGCCACTGGCCAATAATTTAAACAAGCAGAGAGAGTGAATAATGTTCTAGAAGATTCTGCATAATAGCTAAAAATACTAATAAATGAGGCACTATTTCTTGAGTGCATACCATGTGCTATAAATGTGCTAAGCGTTTTACACATATCATTCCCTTTACTACAACTACACAATAGATGAAGTTACTACCAGTCCCAATTTTCAGATGATGAAACAGGCTGACAGAAGGTTGAAACACTGCCTGAAGTTACATTTGAAGTCAGTGCCTCTTTTTTTTTCATTTATTTTTATTAGTTGGCGGCTAATTACTTTACAACATTGTAGTGGTTTTTGTCATACATTGACATGAATTAGCCATGGATTTACATGTATTCCCCATCCCGATCCCCCCTCCCACCTCCCTCTCTACCTGATCCCTCTGGGTCTTCCCAGTGCACCAGGCCCGAGCACTTATCTTGTGCATCCAACCTGGGCTGATGATCTGTTTCACCATAGATAATATACATGTTTCGATGCTGTTCTCTTGAAACATCCCACCCTCGCCTTCTCCTGCAGAGTCCAAAAGTCTGTTCTGTACATCTGTGTCTCTTTTTCTGTTTTGCATATAGGGTTATCGTTACCATCTTTCTAAATTCCATATATATGTGTTAGTATACGGTAATGGTCTTTATCTTTCTGGCTTACTTCACTCTGTATAATGGGTTCCAGTTTCATCCATCTCATTAGAACTGATTCAAATGAATTCTTTTTAATGGCTGAGTAATATTCCATGGTGTATATGTACCGCAGCTTCCTTATCCATTCGTCTGCAAGTCAGTGCCTCATACAACCCATTTTAAAACCCGCATCTCCTTAACTACCCTGAGAATGCATCTGATTTTATCTCTATGAAACTTAATATATAACTCTCTCTCAGTTCCTTCATTTGTAAAGTAGGAAGACTTGCCTAGAAAATCCCAGGTGTTTTCCAGCCCTAACATTCTGGAATTGTACTCAACTTTACATGTGCTTGCTTTTTAGTTTATTACTAATGCAACACAATCAACTAACTGTTAATGTATTCTAGCCAACTTTTCCCAAAAAAGTAGACCTTCCTTAAGTCAAGTTTCTCGTCTATCAGTCTTCCCTGCTGTGCGAGGTGAAGGTTAATTACCATGGTTTAAACCTCGCTCACGATGAAGGCAGGCAGCATCACTTACTTAGATCAACTTAAAGCATGGCGTAGACCAAATTCACCTTAGTATTTACGTAGTCCTTTCTTATATGTTGGTTTTTTAAAAAATAATATACTTATTTATTTATTTGACTGCACCAGGTCTTAGTTGCTGTATGTGGATCTAGTTCCCTGATCAGGGATCAAACCTGGGATCCCTGCATTGGGAACATGGAGTCTTAGCCACAGGACCATCAGGCGAGCCCCCTATTTCATGTGATTTTTGTAGTCAACATGTGAGACAAGCAAAGCAGGCATTACTGCTATGAGAGACAGGGAAAAGCTCAGAATATTTAAATCTTTGCCATAGGTCCAATTAAGAGGCAGAACCTAAATCTTTTTATTTGGGTTCCATTATTTCATACTGCAGTTTTTTTTTTTTTAATACTGTTGAATTAAGAATCTACTAGGAGTTTCTGGTGGTCCAGTGGTTAAGAATCTGCCTACCAATGCAGGGAACATGGGTTTGATCCCTGGTCTGGGACGGTTCCGCATGCAGTGGGGGCAACTAAACCTGTGTATCATAGCTGCTGAAGCAACGTGCCCTAGAGTCTGGGCTCTGCAACCAGAGAAGCCACGGCAATGAGAAGCCCAGGTACCACACCTAGAGAGCAGCCTCTGCTCACTGCAACCAGACAGCGCGGCAACAAAGTCCCAGCGCAGCCAAAATAAATAAATAAATAAACTTTAAAAAACAGAAAAGAATCTACTGCTGCTGCTGCTAAGTCACTTCAGTCTTGTCCAATTCTGTGCGACCCCACAGGTGGCAGCCCACCAGGCTCCTCCATCCCTGGATTCTCCAGGCAAGAATACTGGAGTGGGTTGCCATTTCTTCTCCATTAGTCTCCAGAAGCGTAACCAAAAGTGAGGCTCTGCTATTCAAATTATGCAAATAAAAAAGCTAAATCTTCTCAAACATACATGGAAATATGTATTCTTAGGTGAATTCTTCTCTGCTTGGCAGGAATTTACACAGACGGACCCCAACTTATGAGGGTCTCACTTGAGATTTTTCAATTTTCCGATAGTGTGAAAGCAACATGTATTCAGTAGAAACTGCACTTCAAATTTTGATCTTTTCCCAGGCTAGCAATATTCATTATGGTCCTCTGCTGTGAAGCTGGGGCTCTCAGTCAGCTACACCATCACAAGGGTAAATGCACAACCATTCTGTACCCACTGTGTTTTTCACTTTCAGTACAGTTTCAATAATTACATGATATTCAACACCTTACTATAAGACAGGCTTTGTGTTAGATGATTTTGCCTCACTGTGGGCTAATGTAAGTGTTCTAAGCATGTTTAAGGTAGGCAAGACTAAGTTAAATGCATTTTTGACTTAAAAAATTTTAACTTATACTGGGCTTACTAGACATAACCCCATCCAAAGTTGAGAAGGATCTGTCATTAATTTTAGATATCAGAAGAAAAACAGGAAACAGGAAAAACTGAGATTCCTAAATGCAAAGGCATTCACTTTAAAATGCATTAATACACATCTTATGATTAAAGTTCATTAAAATAATATCATAATTTCTAGTTTGTATTAATATAGTTTTGAAATCTAGCTCAAAAACAATGAACAACAATTTAAGATTATTCTTATAATTGAGGCTAATGTTCATTATTTTTACATTCTTAATTTCATCTGTGAAATTGACAAATAAGGACATTTATGGAATGCCATCTATAATATTTATTCTCATTGGCAAAGTTCTTGTTCATTATTTGATTTAAATTAGCTATTCAAGAAACCCTGAAAAAAACTTTCACTGTCACCAGAAATTTCAATTAATGGGCTTTATAAAAATGTTAACTGAAAATTTAAAGTTTTAAATTATATACTACTTTCAGCAAAAATTTTGTTAGTATAGTATTTTTTGTTTAGTATATTCTCCCAGTTTTAATGAACAATATCTTCATCTAACTTTAAACTCTTTGATCCCAGTGGAGAGAGAGAAAAAAAAATTAATAAGAACAAGTTAAACAGGTTTCAGTACTGTTTGCAGATAAGATTAAGCAACAATTCACCAGTATTCAAAAAGGATGTAACAGTCAACTCCTGAGTGTCTATTATGCCAAGGCAAAACACAGGACAGTGCAATAAATCTCAAAATCACTCTCTAAGACAAGCATTATTATTCCTACCTTATACTCAGTGAAAGAGAATTACAAACCAGAAACTACCAGAGGGGGGATTCAAACTCAGATTTGATTCTGAAACAAGAATGTGTCCCATTATACTACCCAGATGCTCATATACACCTACTGCAAGTAAGCTCTCTTCCGATCAAACAGATAGGCTTGAGGAAAATGGTACTTATTTTAGCTCCAATTATGAAGTCTGGAACATAGATATTTGAGCAAACCTCTTTTAAACTGGTTACTTCTATTCATCCCTACCCACCTTCATCTCCCCATATGGGTGGTATATTATAAGGTACATAGACCAAGCATGGTACATCTTCCTAAACAGTTCATTTACTCAATAACTTGGAAATATTTTCATGAAAAATGATATTAAAGAAAAGGTAAAATCTCTAAGAATTTTTAAGGTAAAACATTAGATTTCCAAAAAATTTCAACCTTCGAGGCTTTGGACCAGGCCTCCAGACCCTTTGTGATGTAGGTTCATTCTCTTACACCATCGGAAAAGGTAGAAAAATTAAGCACAGTCTGATAACCACCATCGTTGGATCAGAACAGCTTCTCTCTAACTCTCACACTATGGGAATTAACTTGAGTCCTTCAGAAGTCAGTGGCAGGAAAAGAAACTTTCAGTTTCTGTTTTACATTACCATCAGGCCTTCCTTTTATCTTGCTTTCAGCACAGCTTTCCCTGCTCACAAGTCAGAATCTGAAGGGACTTTAGACAGCTATCATCAGTCCACTGCTTTCACTTTCACCATGGAAGAAACTGAAATAGAAATACTATGTATCTGGCCCTGGGTCACCAGCTAAGTCTCAACAAGAAATAGAACTTTCTTCTATGTCACAAACCACTCCCTTAAGCATTTGCTCAAAACATCTATGCCAAAGAGCACTCCCAGAAAATGCTGTTTTGGTTATACAATATATCTTATTTGAGGATTAGAATTTTTAAAGACAGCATGCAATGGAAAAATTGACTAAACACAAAGCTAATTTTGAAATCTTCAGAATCCTTTAGTTTTCTTAAGCCCTTAGAGAGGTGCCATATTTGAGATCACATACTTTTTCATTAACTCCAACAACGTTAGGTTCTCCTCTGGGGTAGAAGAAATGGTTTCTTCAATCAAGCACCAGATTAAGCAGCTGTCTGGTTATCAAGAGTCCCATTGTCCCAAAACATTAAACTCAGCCCAGGATGCAAAACTGAAGCTGAGACCAACAGATGCAATGCTTCCATCTCATGCTAACCCTGGAGCATGTATCACTGAGTAGAAGGAAATGAACCACTCTTTCCATGTTTTTAGGACTTCCCTTGTGGCTCAGCTGGTAAAGAATCTGCCTGCAGCACAGGACACCTGGGTTCAATCCCTGGGTTGGGAAGATCCCCTGGAGAAGGGAAAGGCTACCCACTCCAGTATTCTGGCCTGGAGAATTCCATGGACTGTATAGTCCGTGGGGTCACAAAGAGTTGGACACAACTGAGCAGCTTTTGCTTTTACTTTTCCATATTTTAAAATATGTTCAGGTCAAGCACAAAATCCATATTAATTAAACATACATATGTATCCCTACTCTGATGCTATGATAGTAGGTTCTTGCATTCAGTTTTCCTGACACCCCAAAATCACTTTAAGACAAAAGCTGAATTCTGACTTTTATAAGAGTTGACAGTAAGTATTCCAAACTATCACATGAAGATGCAGGGTACATCAGATTACCTGAAATGAAAAATAATGATAACATGAAATGCTGGCGAGGATGCAGAGAAACTAAATTGCTCATATACTACTGGTAAGGAGATAAAATTATATAGCTGCTCCAGAAAAAATTTGGCCAGTTCCTTTCAAACTAAAAATGCACTTACAAATAAACCAGCATTTGTACTCCTGGGCACTTATCTGAGAGAAATGAAGACTTATTTTCACATAATAATTATCGAAAAACTAGAAACTACTCAAATCACCTTCAACAAATGAGTGGTAAAACAAAGTGTGGTATGTCAAAAAAGATGGAATATTTCTCAGTAACAAGACAGAACAAATCACTGACCCATGTAACAACTTGGACAAACCTCAAAGAAATTATTCTAAGTGAAAAGAGCCAATCACCAAAGGATATATGCTGAATGATTTCACTTATGTAACATTTCTGAAACAACATAATTATAAAGATGGAAAACAGATTAGGGGCTGACAGGGATTAGGGATGGAGAGGAGGAAATGGGCACAGCTGTAAAGAAAGAACAGAAGAGTGTATGTGGTGAAGGTACAGCTGAGTATTTTGATAGGGGTGTTGGAGGTTATATAAGCTTAAATGGGATAAAACTGCATAAAACAATACACACATAAATGAGTGTATGTACAACTGCTGAAATCTGAATACTCTATGGATTGTACCAATGTCAATTTCTTGGTTATGATACTGTACTACAGTTATATAAGATTTTAACAGTGGAGACTAGGGAAAGGGTGCATAGGACTTCCCTAAACATTTCTCTGCAAGCTCCTATGAATCTATAATTATTTTAAAATAAAGTTTTTAAAAACTAGTGGGAAACTTAAGCAAGAAAAAGTTCTACCAAAAGTTCTATGACTGTGCTAGCAATAAGAAATACAGGTCTCAACACAACACTGTAAATCAACTATACTCCAATAAAAATTTTAAAAGTAAATTAAAAAACTTAGGTCTCAAACATAAGACAATATAAAATATCTAAAAGGAAAGAAATCCTTGGATGTGCTGAAATCAAGTATTCTATAGCTTTAACTGATGACAACTGAAATTCAGCTATCATGTTCAAAAGTAAAGGGAAAAAAGTGAAATTTTAAAAGTTTTTCTTACTTAACACCAAACCAAGAAATACAAATTCTAGAAGGTAACAAACGTCTTGCTTTCTGAATATGCATCCTATTCTTAATAAACATTTCAGCATGCACACTGACATATAAAATACACATTTGTGATCTCCCATATCAAGATATGGGTATGGGAGATCCAAGGCAACCCACTCCAGTATTCTTGCCTGGAGAATCCCGTGGACAGAGAAACCTGGCGGGCTACTGTCCACAGAGTCACAAAGTGTCAGACACCACTAAAGCAACACGGCATGCACACACGTGCATGTGTAAGATATAAACTCCACAGTAAAAAATATAAAATAATGAAGAGAACATGAATAAAATGCAAGATTTATCCCAAATTATATTTAAAACAACAGATGAAATCAGGGGTTTTATATTTTTCATTTTTAATTTTCTAGGAGTATCTTGTATTAAGTCTATTTTTCTTTCTCCAATAAAGAGTTTTTAGGAACACTATAAATGAAAGTAGAAGACTGTAATTAGTGAGGTTCTATAATTCTTTTATTGATAAATTTACATACTAAAGGCTAATTCAACTGGCCTCCAAGTATATTTCGATGAAATTAGAAGTGAAATTCAACATATACCAAATAAGGCATATACCAGATAAAATCAAACGCGTTTTTACTTTACAGTGTATTTCGTAAGTTGGCTTTTATGCAGCCCATCCTCAAAACTCCACAGTTCTTTACTGGGCAAAGAAAGCTTATAGTACCATTTCTCCTTTGCTTTGTTTTAAAAAAGAAAAAAGGCTTCAGACCTCCTTTCTGGGGTACGGTCTCCAGCTTTTAATGTTTAATCTCTCCTGAATCTAGCAGCCCCAGCTGTTGTGTTGTTTAGTCACCACGTCACGTTGGACTCTTCTGCAACGCCATGGCTGCAGCCCACCAGGCTCCTCTGTCCATGGGATTTCTCAGGCAAGAATACTGGAGTGGGCTGCCATTTCCTTCTCCAGATCTTCCTGACCCAGGGATTGAATCTGTGTCTCTTGCGTCTCCTGCACTGGCAGGTTCTTTACCACTAGTGCCTCCTGAGAAGCCCAGACCTGAGGCTACCTACCTGCCTTTAAAAGAGCATGAGTTTTTCAGCTCATCATTGTCCTCTCCAATAACTACAGTCCTGCACTAACTCATTTTAGTTGGCAAAACTCCACTATAAATTACTTGTGGGCAGACAATGGCCAGGTTTTAGTCATCAAATTATAACACCTGTCATATTACCAGTACCAAAAAGGGAGTCAATGCTGAGTAAATAAAAAGATATGGATCACTTTAAAAACAAAATAACAACAAAAAAACCCCTTAATCTGTCACTTTTGAGCATCTGGCATTCTGGGAGCATGCTGATATTTTTTTTTTAGATATCAGCAGCCAGACTGCTGATTTCTCTGGTAGAAAAAAGCCCAATCAGCATGTATTATATTTAGGTTTTGAAGCTTTCCTTGAAATTTTCCTAAGTTTCTGACAACTGAAGGAAAAACACCAAACAAAGAGTCAGGAAATCTAAAGTTAGTGAAGTCACTCAGTCGTGTCCGACTCTTTGCGACCCCATGGACTGTAGCCCACCAGGCTCTTCCGTCCACGGGATTCTCCAGGCAAGAATACTGGAGTGGGTTGCCATTTCCTTCTCCAAAGCCATAAGTAAATCTCTATCTCTAACTAGCCAGTTAAGAGTTTCCTTATCAGTTTCCTCATCTATAAGAATGAAAGGATGCAAATATACCTTTTCAAGTCATAAAACTTTATGTTGCAATCTCTGTGTTCTTCTGGGTTACTCTCACATTTCTTTTTTACTCTCACATTTCTTGAAGCTTAAAAGGTTGCCTCTTTTCACTACTAAAGATCCTTGAAAACCAAGGGGGCAGGATCAAAAGGAGGTTACCTCTGGGTTAAGGACTTCTTTCTAAGGGATTCTATTAAATATTTTCATCCTATCCTTTCATTCTAAATTTACTATTTAGATTACTGCCTTCTTGACGTAAAAACTGTTCTTTCTGAATGTATTCTATCTCTATATATCTGTAGCTCAAAACAAAGTGCTAATCACAGAATATATTTCAGAATTTTAAAAAAATAATTATGCCTCTTTTAAAGTTTCTCATTTTGTAAACAGTCACCTCAGTGTTTGCCTCTTCTATTACCTAAGCAACTGTATTCCCTTCATGATTCTCTCTGTGCTCTCTAAATTCCTCAAAGCCACTGGTTCTTCTCAGTTATACTACGTTCCCCCACCCGCACACACAAAAAAACAAAACTATGAATGTGGTATGTACAGTTGTACAAAGAAGAATGAAAAAAGCAGGAATTCCTCAATTCTTATCAAAATGCTTGAACCCAAAACAGCTATACACTACGGATATAAAAGTTCAATTAAAAAGTAAGCCATTTTTACAGTTTCCTGGAGAACACAGTTCAAATTCCAAAAAAAAAAAACAGCTATTCAAAATAATAAACCAGCGTAAATAAAAATCTAGTGGTACACTTCTAATCTTCCCAAAGGGGCACGGTTGTGGCTGAGGGAGGATATAGCTATCATGGTTCTTGAATGGATAACAGCATTCTCTGGAATGATATTGTATTAGTCACTTGTTTAACACACAAGAAAGCTCTAATTTACTCAGTAATTTAGCTACCATAGCCTCTTCAATCTTGATTTCTCTACTGAGGCTTTCCCATAATAAGGAACACACCATCCTATTAGCACTTTCTGGTGATATGAACAGTCCCAATAAAAAGCAAAAAGTAAAACATATAAAAAGCAACAAGGTGCTGATATGATGCATTCACAAAGTATTTCTGAGCAGAAAATTATCCAAGGAGCAGGAGTGCTACCCCAGAACACTAAGAGACAAATCTGTCTAGGTGCATAGCAGTATCACTCAACCATCTTCAGCCTTAAACCGACTGAGGAAAAGTAGAACTATTATTTCATCAGTAATAGTGGTTCACTAGCAGTTTGAAGTAGAAAGGGAGTCCCTTACAGGATGTAGGGATGTGATGGGGGTGTATACAATTTCAGAAATACAGTTGTGAATCCCTTCCTCCCTTCCCTGAATGTTAAAATTTAAATCCTTAAAATTCCCTCACCACTCACCTTGTTGTTGTTTACTCACTAAGTCGTGTCCAACTCTTTTGTGCCCCATGGACTGTAGCCTGCCAGGCTCCTCTGTCCATTCCCAGGCAAGAATGCTGGAGTGGGGGTTGCCATTTCCTTCTCAAGGGGATCATCCTGACCCAGAGACTGAACCCTCATCTCCTGCATTGGTAGGCAGATCCTTTACCACTGAGCCACCACGGAAGCCCCCACCATTTATGTCATAAATACCCTGACATTTACCTTTTGGGAATCCCCTAATGCTAGGAAGAGGAGTGAAAGTAGCTGTTTAAACTTCAATAGACAATCATCATAAATTCATCCTATATTCATCATCACTACCAGAATTAAGAACTTTATTACAGTCCCAGTGTTGTTCTTGATATTGATAACTTTATAGTTTCTTCGTTTTCAGGAAAGTTAAACACCCCCCCCCAAAAAAAAAACAACCCCAAAACAAAAAACCAGAAAACATTACCGGGCCATATATTATGCTCATGTAGAAAGAGACGGAAATCTGTAGAATTCACAACTTCCTACAGGACAAACTTTAAACTTTTACTGGTAGCAACTAAACAATTTGGTCAACAATCTTTAATTTGGTCACAACCTTTTGCTACCATTTCCCAAAATCATATGCCACAAACCAGTGCTTCAGGCATTTAGAACACTGTATGTACAGTCCTGTATCTTTTGGTACTTTGCTGCTTCACTGCATTTTCAGCTTGTGTTTGGTGGCTTCTGGAACTTTACTTACCCATATCATGAAATCTTATTCAACAAGGGCAAATGTAAAGCCTGACTCTCACGAGCTCTTTTTGAGGGCTGGAATTAGCTTCAATCACAGAAGGCCCTTTGAACTCCGTCACTTAGCCCACTCACTAATGTTTCAATGGATTAACCCTGTTCCATTCATCAGAAGACTAGATGAAATAGAAAGGGGGTCTTGGTATAAGAGTAAGGGTAGGAATGGACTAGAAAACATGGAGCTAGAAATCTCAATCTACAAAAGACAAAAGGAAAACTATAGAGTCAGGCTGGGTTCATGTGTTCACACCAGCCAGACTTTTAAAAAACGTGCACTAAGTATTATTATGCAAGCGCCGAGATAGCCTTAGACTCCGAGTTTTGTTTGCTCTTACACAACAATGTTTGTTGGATGAGCTGCCTTTCCCTGCTCACTTCAGAATACGGATCAATTATGATTGCTTTAATGTAATCATTCTGGCTGAAGCTCATATTAACAGAACAGATAACTTACCTTGGATCTTCTCCCATAATATGATTTCCAGTTCATTAAATAATGGTTCTAACACACACTGTCACACAGTCGAAAGGATTTATAAACGTACAATAAACCTAACAGCATAATAAATACACTACCTGAAAGAGTGACGATTCCCCTGGGTTGAGGCTCAAATCGCAAGTATTTGTTACAAAAGTCGGCAGATTCAAGGGCCAAAAACAAAACATTGCCCAAAAAGTAGCCGGCTGTTTGGCCCACTGAATTGCAAGTAGAAGCATAACCCACGTTTTCCCGGGATAACATAGTTAACGCCCAACCATCCACAGCGATGTCCTGGGTGGCTGCCAGGAACTCAAACAAAAAGAATGTCACAGTGAGAGCAACTACGTCGGGGGTTCTGCCATCTGTATTTCCGAGCAAATGGTCCACTTGAGTGGAGAGATAGATCATGAAGAATCCCAATATATACTGTGTTGGGACAAGCCAAGATTTGCGACGACCGAAGTTCTTAAAGTAAACCGCATCAACCAATGGGGCCCAGAGCAATTTGAGACTGAAGGGCCAAAAGACAAAACTGAAGAACGCTTGATCTGTATAGCTAACATTTTTGCTCTGCAAAATGAGTGGGATGCTTCCCGCCAAGCCCAGTGGAATGCCCTGAAGTACGTAAAGAAAGAGCAACAGCAAAATGCTGCTCAATTCCGCCCGGCAGCTCCGTGGGGTTTTTGAGAAATCAACGGTGCTGATATCCCGAAGAAGAGCTTCTTTGTCCCCTTCCCCGCCCACCACCTCCGGAAGACTATCATCCCAGGAGCCCGGCGGCAGAGGACCACTCTTCAAATCTAGAGAGTGGTTGAAAGTCCCTGGCCGTCGTTGACGACTGTTGTCCTTGTGGGAGACGGTGGGTGACATATCAGAGACGATGCAGAGCCCCGTTTGCGGGGGGCCGGGGCTGAGCGTCTTGGATCCGTCTAGTCCCAGGTCCAAGGCTGTCGCTCTGGACCGGGGTCTCTATGGCTCAGGGAGGGGAGCAGGGCGCGGGTTGATAAGGGCACTTCTTACTGTGGCCCGCAGAGCTGAAGCCGGGAGCCAGTCCGCTGGCTGGAGGCCCAGGCAAAGCCCAGGTAGGTGCCCCTTGGAGCGGCGTCAAGGAGCCTGAAGAAGCCCCCCGGGCAGCCGCGCCGGGGTCTGGGCTGGAGGACCGGGCCGTGGTGCTGCTGTGGAAACGGGGCCCTAGCTCCGGCGAGGCCAAACTGCCAGTCCAGCCGGCCCACGGTCTTCTCTCGCCGTCACCGATGCAGCCGACAGCACTTTCTCCACCGGACACCACAGACATCTGATAACTTCCTGTCTGGAGCTTCAGGAAGTGGTCCTATTCTCAAATAAGTCCTGAACCCGCCTCCGGGGCAAGCCAATCAGGACACGCTCTCGTGGCCCAGTTCGGAAACAATGCTCGGTAGGAACCTGAAGCCCCAGTGGCCGAGACCTCTTGGGAGGATTAACGCGAACGCACCGTGCGGCCGGGGCGGGGCCTCGCTCGAGCTCCGGCACTGTGAGCGCATGCGACCGTCTGGAAGGCGTGGGTCTCGGTCATTGGGCCCCTGCAGGCACGTGAGGGCGGATTCAGCTGGGCCTGTGCCGACAGCCAAAGGTTCTACGGTGCAGCCTCTGATTCCCGGTGACTCAGCGAGGGCTTGTCACTAAGCTCAGTTCAGTTTAGTCGCTCAGTCGTGTCCCACTCTTCGCGACCCCATGGACTGCAGAACGCCAGGCCTCTGTCCGTCACCTACTCCCGGGGCTTGCTCAAGCTCCTGTCCATCCAGTCGGTGATGCGATCCAACCATCTCATCCTCTGTCGTCCCCTTCTGCCTTCAACCTTTCCCAGCATCAGGGTCCCTTCCAATGAATCGGCTCTTCGCATCAGGTGGCCAGAGTATTGGAGCTTCAGCTTCAGCATCAGTCAGTCCTTCCAATGAATATTCAGGAGTGATTTAGTCACTAGGCTGGAGGTGGGCAAAGCCCAAACAATGGCTGGGTATTTTGTGATGCTCCTGCTTTCGTGGGCCGGGTAGAAACAGTGAGTGACTGAGTTTATGGAATTTACTTAGCAGGCAGAGACGCTCTGTGCCCTCCAAAGGATATAAAAGAGTCCTGGCTAAAGGCGAAGCGCCTTCCTTACAGTACCTCCTTATTCCTGGTATGAGTGAAACTGCTCAAGGCGCGCTAGATTTCTTCGTAGTCTGTTTTTAAAGTGGGGGAAGAAGTGTAGGGGAACTGATGTCTGGATAACTAGTTAAATTGGATAGATTGGAATGATAAGATTCCTCATCGTTCTATTTTTTAGTTACTGTAAAAGATCTAGTGAAAACCAAATATTAAAATTTTGTTTCTTGTTAACAGGTGTGCGTTATTGACATGATCACGGAGAACTTAATCTTGAGCAACCTGTAGCGCCTGTTTGCAGGGCAGCAATAGAAACGCAGAGCGGAACACTGGTGGTAGCCACAGCGGGCAAGGGGAGGGTGGGAGGAATTGGGAGATTAAGTTTTACGTAAATACACTATCATGGGAAGTGGGAACCTGCTGTATAGTACAGGGAACTCTGCTCACTGCTCCCTAAAGACTAAGGCGGGTGGGATGGGGTGGGGGGAGGGAGATCCAAGAGGAAGAGGATATATGTATACATATAGCTGATGCATGTCATCCAACAGTGGTAACGTAACACAACGTTGTAAAGCAATTATACTCCAATGAAAAAGTAGGTTACAAAGACAAAAAAACACAAAACTTAAATACTAAAATTAAAGAGGGATCTCCCTGGTGGTCTAGTGGTTAAGCCCCATGGCTTGGCCAAAAAGAAAAATGCATAATTCAAGATAAACATACTAACCTTTACACCATTTAAGAGATAAAGCTTCTTATTGTTGGCCTCTTCCATATACAAATGTTGAAATTTTGGTAACTGTTTATCTCAAAATTATTCAGGGAAAAAAGATTGGCTTCCTGAAGACGGACCTTAAATTTGAATTAAAAAGTTACACATTTATTAAATGTAACCTAGAATTTACACATGAAACCAAGCTATACAAACAATGCATTTCTGAAAACTAACATTCTGCAATGTTTTGGCAAAGTTTTTGGAAAAGTTTTGGCAGAGATGGTAGTTCTCAGGTGAAATTCCATTTATGAGCATCAAAGGTCTATGTACTTGCTGAGAATTTTTTTCAAGTACTTAGGCATATTAAGTTAAAAGTAAATACTTGCTGAATAATGAATTATGTAATAGAAAGTTTAATACTAAGCTAGTAAGTATGTAAGTGGAAATTATTTCTATTTCAAGACTAATTTTATAACATATTACAAATTCCTATTCATATTGTCAACATCCATTTAGATTTACATATTGCAGAATAGCTATCTGTGTGTGTGCTTTTTATCTTGCCCATAAGTTCTTGGTGTAGTCATGATTAAATTTTATTCAATTTTTCTATGGTTAGAGAATTTCTTTCATTATTTTTAAAAAACAGGATGTATAGGTAAACTGAATCCTTGCATGTTAAAAAAATGTGGTTGTTGACTTCCAACTTCTACTATTACTAATAAGGAAGAAATATTCACCTAATTTTATTTCTTTTCTAAATAGCTTGTTCTTTCTGTCTGATACTAAAGATTTTTTCTTAATTTCTCGATGTGCCTTTTAAAAAATAAATCATAATCCTTTCTGGTTATATTCATTATCTATTACTGAGTAACATATTACTTCAAAACTTAGCACTTTAAGAGAGTAAACATTTTATCTCACAGTTGTTGACTAGGAGTTCAGAAATGGTTTATCTGGGTGTTTCCAGCTTAGTATCTCTGACAAGGTTGCAATGAGATGTCAGCTGGACCTTCCAATCATCTGAATGCTTGACTGGGGCTGGAGAATCCATTTCCAAGATGGCTCACTCATGGCCGTTGGAAGGAGGCCCCAGTTCCTTACCATGTGAAGCTCCCTGTAAAACTGATTAGATAGTTTTCCAACATCGTGGTTGGTCTCCTGCAGAGCAGTTTGTTTAGGAGAAAGAGGGAGGAAGAAGTTACAATGGTTTTATGACTCAGTCTCAAATGTCAAGTACTGTCACTTTTTTTTAGATCTCCACTATGTACCATTCATCAGAAGCAAGTCATAAAGTCCAGCCAACACTCAAGGGAAGGAGAATAAAGCTCCACCTCTTGAAGGGAGACTTCCCTGGGGTCAGGCAGTAAAGTGTTCTTGAAGAGAAGAATGTCAAAGGATTTGTAAATAGAGTTTAATCTGTCACACTGGGAGTCAGTGAATCATTTCAATCTGAAGATAAAAATCTTCCTTCAGTTCAGTGAAGTTTTCTTGTATTATTTAAAAAAATTACATGTAATAATTTATCTATAGATTTTTAAGGGCTTTAAAAAGTGAGACATTCTCATGAAGGAAAGGTGCAATTTTGGCTTAATTCAGGTGCAGGTGTCAATAGAAGGACTTTGATATATTATAAATCATTTGAATTCTAATTTGCTATTGTATTTGTCTTCTAACCCCTAAATCCTATAGGTTGCAGAGTTAATATTAACTATAGTTACATATGTTAGTTATATATTAACTTATAACTCTACTTATATTATTATTGTTAATATAACTAACCTCAACATACCTACTCTGTAATACCTACACCTACTCTGATACTGTATTCAGTACCACTGATACAGATATTGTTACTGTTACTGATGTTTCCTAAAGCCTCAAAGAAACTCCAGGAACATCAAGGGTAAAAAAGAATATAGACTACTGAAATATGCTATAGACCAATTATTTTCTTAGATATTCAGATGCCATTACAAAATTTACTGGTCCATTAGGCCAAGTAAATTCAATAGCAATCGGTACTAGTAGGTTATTATAAACAAAAAATTTGTGTCTTGTTAAGGTAAGCCCTCAGAACTATTATTGTTTGTACAAATGGCCTTTGTGTACTTATTATATCAACTGTGACCTGTAGTGTGGACAAGTCATCCTGCATTTCTAAGTAGTCAAAACAAATCTCTTAGTAACATATTGGTTTTTTAAACTCCAGTAAACTTACCAGGAGGAATCCAGACATAGGTGTCTACACTGACTAGAAGTTTCTAATCTAAAACTTGTGGTCATACTGACTATGACTTAAACGCACACACAAGCACAAACCAAGAAGTTCAACAACTAATATTAATTTGTTGTCTAAAATAATCCAAAGTAATACAGTTGCTCTTGACTATTTTCAGGCCAACCAATAGAGCCATACGATAGCTAATACATCTTGAACCCATCAAAAAGAAAAGATGAAATGATTACTCTTTTTTTTAAAGGCCACTTGGTTGCCTAAAGTTGATCAAACTGATCTTTGATACTTAGTCCCCTGATTAGGTACAGGCTAGCTAAAAAATTAAATATAAAATAGTTTACAAATGTCTCATGGTATTTATGATTGTCCTCATTATTCCATTCTCCACAATCTGCCAGAGGTTTAAACGTTATGGTATGGCTATCCAGATCTGACATTCAAATGATAATCCTGAATCAGAGTCCAAAGTCATCTTGGTCAATTCCTTTCATTTAGAAGCTGAATTCTGACGAAAAGCATGTTGAGGGTGAGGGATGGGACAGGAAATTCTGATATAGGATATGGTGCAATCTTGGTGTAAGTAAGGTCTAATATAATGCCAGATATTTTGTATAGTAAGCCAGCAGGTCATACATATTGTATACTTCACATTAAGTATCTAAACTCTTGAGGCTTTTAGAGGTTCCAACCCTAATCCTAAAAACGTTTATTGTCTTCCCTCAACTTGATACGGCAGTTTTGAAACACACCTTCCAAATTCTTTATCACTTCTTCCTTTGAGAAGTAGAATCTATGTCCCTTTCCTTGAATCTCGACTCTATGAACAATAGAATGCAGGTTAAGTGATGCTGGAATCATTTCCAGGCTCAAGTCTTAAGAAACCGATAGTGTTTACTTTCTGTCTCTTGAGATGGTCACTCTTAGAACTGAATTCCATGCACTAAGGAAAGGGCCACCTGGAAGGGAACTGAGGCTCCTGGCTCTGTTTCGGCCGAGCTCCCGCTCAGCAACATCAACTCGACAGCTCTCTGTGTGAGCCATCTTGAGCGTGGATCTTCCAGCCCCAGGCTGGGCTGCCCTCGCTGCCGTCACGTGGGACAGAGGCAAGTCTTCCCGCTAAAGTGAAAAAAGTGAAAGTGTTAGTTGCCCAGTCGTTTTGACTCTTTGTGACCCCACGGACTGTACCCTGCATCTCCTGCATCGCAGGTGGATTCTTTAATGGCTGAGTCACCAGGGTGTCCGCAGCCAAGTCATGCCCAAACTGCTGTCTGCTCACCATATGGCCTTGTGGTCGTCTTCCTGCCTGACACATTGAGACATGTTCCTACACATCTGGGGGCTCCCCGCCAGGCTCAGCACGAGGGGAACGGCTGTCCCCACTACTGTGAAAATAAGGCCGCTGCGGCGGGGGACTTGCAGCCAATTCTGTCGAGAGCAGCTGCTCTTTTTACATACTTAGGCCCCTTACTCACTTCTGTTAAGTGAGTGAGGGGAGTAAAAGGGAGCAAAACTCCCTTTTCTTCGGGAAACTGGCCTTCCTTGATTGGTGTGTTCTGATAAAGCAAGTGAAACTGCCAATGTGAAACCCTCCCAGAGGCAGCCATAACCCTTTATTGCTTTCAATTGCCCCACTCCATCCTCGTTACTTACACTTGGATAATCTTAAGCGTGAACACAGGGTCTACACTAGGCCTGTCAGAGACTACTGTGTGGATTTGCTGAAATTTACCAACCAGGCTCATGCTTATAACACTGATGACCATTTAGCTTCTTTCTGGTTTGATGATTTGTTTTCTCAAAACTCCCCCGAATACACATGTAAAATATAAAATATATATCAATATTATCAATGGGTATAAATATAAAACACACACATATATTTTAGAAGTTAAATTTCTGGGTCAAAATATACATTTAAAATGTAAAATGTAATATTGCCAAATGGTCCTCCAAAAAGTTTTATACTAATGTATAATGTTTAGCTGTGACTAATTGCATCTGCTTGCCCCTCATCAACCTTTGTATTTCAGACTTGTCAGTGTACACCAATGTGAGAGCACCAAAATGTGATGCTATTTTAATTGTTTTCTATTAATGATAAAAGCATTTGTTCACCTTGGGAACTCCCTGGCAGTCTAGTGAATTGAACCCCCCAAAGGTCAGGCTTCAATATGTGGTCAAGGAAGTCAAAGTAAAAAACAACAAAAATACATATTTTTATATCAAGTTTTAAAAAATTTTATTTCTTTTTTCCTGTGACTTAGGGCTGACATTCTCAAAAACAAGATATTAATTACACCAAAAAAGTTACTTATATTATTGATATTTACTTTAAAAAATTATTTATTTAGTTGTGGCATGTGGGATCTAGTTCCCTGACCAGGGATTGAACCCAGGCCCCCTGCATTGGGAGTGAGGAGTCTTAGCCACTGGACCACCAGGGAAGTTCTGTGTTACTTACTTTTACCAACAAAAAATGTCATTCACCATCTGATTCTACAAGAATGAGGTCCCTAGCCACTGAAATTGCTGACCTTTGACACACCCTGAAAGGAGTTCAGGGTGAAGATGAAGAATGAGGCACTCTATGCTTGGGAGAACTGACAGAACAGACCTTCTCATAGTAAGCTATTTTCAGGAGAAGATTTTATGACCCAAACAAAGTTCTTGCATGTTCTCATATCTAGAAAAGCACTAAAATCATTAGAGACATCAGGTTCTCCTGACCAGCAGAAACCTTCTACTCAGATGTTTACTCGATTGCATATACTTTGCAAAAATCACATATACACTGATCTCTCCCTTCCCTCTCCCTAGTGGTTAATCAGAACTCTCTGAGAGACTGTCTCTCGGGCTACGGTCTTCAATAAGTTCCCAAACAGAACTGAACTCACAACTCTCACATTGTGCTTTCTTTCTTTTTTTAGTTGATACTATCAATTTTTAGTCCTTTGCTGGTATCCTGTTTTTCCATTTGGAAGCTTGTGGAGTTTTCCTTTGTTTTTGGAGTTCAGAATTTTCACCATGTATGTTTCTCTATTAATCTTATTCAACATTTATTAGGTCTTTTTGAACAAAGTTTAGAATTTTTCATGAATTTAGGGAAATTTTCTCTTATAATATATTTGATTTTTCCTTTCTTTCTTTCCTCTTCGTTAACTCTTCCTGGAAATCCAGTTATTTACTGGATTTCTCTCTTTAGCCTTCTTGTTACTGAAAGTAGGGTCTGGGTGCTCGCTGCCCGAAAGCCAGTAAAGAAGCCAGACTGGTGAAAAGAAAAATTTGCTTTCTTTCAGACAACCAGGGTAGTGGTCGGGGAAGAGACACATGTCTGTCCAAAGGCCGACTCCGCCTATCCTCAACAGTCAGGGGACAAGAGCTTTTATAGACGGAGGGAGGGACCTACAGGCAGAAACAGCAGAGTCAGCCCAGACAATCACCTGAAAATTGGTCATTGGTGGTCTGACCAGAGTCACCTTGATTATTTTCAGTATAATCAATCTTCAGTTTGTTTCCATTTTTTGGCGTCGATTCTTGGAATTGTGGCAGCTTCTATCGTGGCTACAGTCTGGTCTTCATGTACTTAACATCTCACTCAATGGAGGCTTCAGTATCGATAAGATAGCTCATGGGATATGGCTTAGAATATTAACTATAGCCCTTGAGAAAGAACTAAAAGTCCTTGATCTTGCTTACTGACTAAACTATTATTGTTTTGTCCTATCTTACTGCTTTTCTTTGCTTTTGCATTTTCTCACTTCTCTGATTAAATTTATTCCTTGGCTAAAGCTTTTCCACAGACAAAAGGCAAGCAGAGGACATGCATGGGGGTGGGGCGGCAAGGACCATAGGGTCCTGCTCCATCTCATTCTCCCACAATGTCCCTTTTTCTTTTTGCTTTATGTTACTAGAAACGTCCACACTAGGTCTAGCCAAAACAAAGGGGAATTATATAATCAAAATCTGTGCATTTTGCTGGGGTTTAGGGAGAGGGAGGAAAGAATAAGGGGATCACAGATGATGCTTAGTGGAGTGAAACTACCCTGTATGATGCTATAATGATAGTTATGTGTCATTGTATATTTGTCCAAACCCACAGAATGAGTGACGCCAACATGAGCTCTGGACTGTGGGTCATAGCGATGTGTCACAAATTACCAGTCTGTGGCAATGCTGATCCTGGCGGAGACTGTGCTTGTGTGGGGCAAGGGGCATGTAGGAAATGTATTTGTGTTCTGCTCAATTTAGCTGTGAAAAAATAAGCCTATTTTTAAAAAACCGTGCATTTCAAAATGATGTAAACTTATCTCATTAGGATGTAAACTTATCTCATTAGGAAAATGACTATAAAAAGTTATTTGCATGGGGATTGGGAAGGATGAAGGTTTGATAAATTAAGAATAATAGATTACTAATAATGACTGATGTTTGGTAATACTGAAATTCATTATACCATTCTGTTTATTTCATACATGTTCAAGATTCTATCTAATGAAAAGTAAGAAAAACAAAACAAACAAAAAATTGGTTAACTAATGTTCTGCTCCAAGATCACTGCGGACAGTGAGGACAAGCCATGCTGTCCAAAAATGTTGCTTGGAAAAAAAAACTGACAGACCCAGACAGTGTATTGAAAATGACTTTGCCAACAAAGGTCTACCTAATCAAAGCTATGGTTTTTCCAGTAGTCATTTACAGATGTGAGAGTTGATCATGAAGAAGGCTGAGCACTGAAGAACTGATGCTTTTGAACTGTGGTGCTGGAGAAGACTCTTAATCCCTTGGACAGCCAGGAGATTCAAACCAGTCAGTCCTAAAGGAAATCAACCCTGAATATTCATTCGGAAGACTGCTGCTGAAGCTCCAATATTTTGGCCACCAGATGCAAAGAGCAAACTCATTGGAAAAGTTTCTAGTGCTGGGAACGATTGAGGGCAGGAGGAGAAGGGGGCTTACAGAGGATGAGATGGCTGGATGGCATCACCGACTTAATCGACATGAGTTTGAGCAAACTCTGGGAATTAGTGAAGGACAGGGAAGCCTGGCGTGCTGTGGTCCATGGGGTCTCAAAGGGTCGGACATGGCTGAATGACTGAGCAACAACAAGTGTTCTGCTATTTGGTCTGTTTCAGAAAACAAAAACAAACTGAGAAAGAGCTTTACTGGAAGGATTGATGGCCTTGCAGAATCAGTGGAAGACTGGGAGACCGACCTTAGTAAAAACACAGAAACCACTGCAGTTTTGACAGCAGGAGTTATAGCTGTGGATTTTCAGGAAGCTTTTCAAAAAACTGCTCTACTCTGAGGCCTTTGGTCTTTGAGCTGCAATTTTTTCCTGGGTTCTATTAAGAAAATTAATACCGCCATCTAGTGGTCTCTTCCTAAAACCGTGTGTGGTTGCAGATTTCTTAACTTTTCACTCATATGATAGTGAACTGGAATCTTCTGTTACCTTCCTCAGAATTTTTAATTGCTTTTTCTGGCGGGGGCGGGGAGGAGTAAAATTATAGTGAACAGTTCTATGAGTCTTGACAAATATGAGTCATTTTCCACAAATAGTTGTATAACCACAACCACCATCAAGACGTGGAATAGTTTTATCACTCTGAAAACTTCTCTGGGCTCATTTGAAATCAGCCACCCCACCCAGGCCCCAGCCCCTGGAAAACCTTGATCTGTGTGTTTGTCTTTAATAATTTTATTTATTTATTTTTGGGCTTCCCTGTGGCTCAGTGGTAAAGAAATCTGCCTGCCAATGGAGGGGACACGAGTTCCATCCCTGATCCTGGACGATTCCCACATGCAGTGGAGCAGCTAAGCCCACGCGCCTGGCCTGTTGATCATGCGCTGGAGAGCCCATGGGCCGTAACTAGACGCTCACACGCCTCGAGCCGGTGCTCCACCAGAGAAGTCACCGCAATGAGAAGCCAGCGCACCACGACTAGAGCGTATCCCCCACTCTGCACAACTAGAGTAAGCCCGCGCAGCGATGAACACCCAGCATAGCCATAAATAAATAAATATGTTTTAATGTATGTATTTATTTTTGGCTGCACCGGGTCTTCATTGTTGTGCAGGCTTTTTTCTAGTTGTAGCGAGTGGGGGCTACTCTCTAGTTGTGGTGGGCAGGCTTCTCATTGCGGTGGTTTCTCTTGTTGCAGGGCATGGGCTCTAGAGCACCTGGGCTTCAGCAGTTGTGGCTCCTGGCCCCTAGAGCACAAGCTCAATAGTTGTGGTGGTTGGTTGCTCTGAGACATGTGGGATCTTCCTGATCAGGGATGGAACTCACATCTCCTGAATGGGCAGGAGGATTCTTTACCACGGAGCCACCAAGGACGATCCCCTGATATGTTTTTAGTCCCTATAGTTTCAGTTTTCCAAAATGTCAATTAAATGGAATCACACATTATGTAGCCTTTAAGTCTGACTTCTTTCGATCCACATAATACACTGAGATTCATCCATGTTGTTGCCTGTACTAATAGTTCCTTCCCGGGTACCTCCACCCATCCCTGCTTTTTTTTCTTTCTGAGTAACATCTCATTGTATGAATGTACCAGCATGTGTTTATCCATTCACTAGTTCAAGAACATTTGGATTATTTTCAGATTTTGGTGATAAAAGTCACTATAAACCCTTGCATACAGGTTCTTATGTAAATAAATTTTTTATTTCTTGTGGGCAATTACTTAGGATAGGATTGCTGAGTTGTATGCTATGTGTATGGGCTTCCCTAGTGGCTCAGATCATAAAGAATACACCTACAATGCGGGAGAATTTGAGTTCGATTCCTGGGTTGGGAAGATTCCCTGGAGGAGGGCATGGCAACTCACTCCAGTATTCTTGCCTGGAGAATCCTCATGGATAGAGGAGCCTGGCAGGCTGCATCCATGGGGCCACAAAGAGTTGGACCCGACTGAGTGACTAGGCTATGCTATGTGACTAGCATGCTATGTGTATATTTAACTTTACAAGAAACTGCCAGTGTTTTTAAAGTAGTTGTGTCATTTTGCACTCCTGTCAGAAACATTTTTTCTCTGCTTATTACCTTCTACCTATTTATCCAATATTGCCGTACCTTACTTAAAATTTTTTCTTCTCTCATTTTATGGAATTTCAGAAGGCTGGGAAAATGACACCAAAATATTTAAAAGAGCATATCATGATTATTAACTATCTGTACCGACTATTTTGGGCTTCCCAAGTGGCTCAGTGGTAAAGAATCCATGTGTCAATGCAGGCGATGCTAGTTCAATCCCTGAAACAGGAAGATCCCCTGGAGAAGGAAATGGCTACCCCCTCCAGTATTCTTGCCTGGAAAAGCCCATGGACAGAGCAGCCTGACGGGCTACAGTCCATGGGGTCGCAAAAGAGCTGGACATGAGTTAGCAAGTAAACAACAACTGTCTATTTTGTGAATTTTGTTTGCACGTTTCTCACTCGGGTCTTGGTAATTTTTATTATAATGTGCTGCATATATTTTAGAAATTAGCATACCTGTTCTTCTGCTGTTAAATTTTCCTACTTGTTGTCATGTTCTAATGTACATGGTTTTAAAAATTAGGACAGAGAATATAGTGAAAGTGAAAGTGCTAGCCACTCAGTCGTGTCTGACTCTTTATGACCCCAAGGACTGTAACCAGTCAGGCTCCTCTGTCCGTAGAATTATCGAGGCAAGAATACTAGCGTGGGTTGCCATTCCCTTCTCCAGGGGATTTTTCCAACCCAGGATTTGAACCCAGGTCCCCAACATTGCAGGCGGAGTCTTTATTAGTTGGGTACCCACAGTTTGCTAGGCAGTGAAAGTGATGAAATTCCAGCTGAGCTATTTCAAATCCTAAAATATGATGCTGTGAAAGTGCTGCACTCAATATGCCAGCAAATTTGGAAACGTCAGCAAAGGCCATAGGACTGGAAAAGGTCAGCTTTCATTCCAATCCCAAAGAAGGGCAATGCCAAAGAATGCTCAAACTACTGCACAATTACACTCATTTCACATGCCAGCAAGGTAGAAGAATTGATGCTTTTGAACTGTGGTGTTGGAGAAGACTCCTGAGAGTCTCTTGGACTGCAAGGAGACCCAACCAGTCAATCCTAAAGGAAATCAGCCCTGAATATTCATTGGAAGGACTGACACTGAAGCTGAAACTCCAATGCTTTGGCCACCTGATTCAAAGAACTGACTCATTGGAAAAGATTCTAGTGCTGGGAAAGATTGAAGGCAGGAGGAGAAGGGGACGACAGAGAATGAGATGGTTGGATGACATCACTAACTGGATGGATATGATTTTGAGTAAGCTCTGGGAGTTGGTGATGGACAGGGAAGCCTGACGTGCTACAGTCCATGGGGTTGCAAAGAGTCAGACACGACTGAGTGACTGAACTGAACTAAATGTATCACAATGAGCATATAATGAGGCTCAAGCTCCATTGGAAGTCAAATCTGCCATCTTGCACCTAGTTGGTTTTCACTAGGTTTTGTCATGTCCTATGGCCGTGTCATTCTTCTAAAGGCTGTGCCCTGCCCTTTTCTGTCCTGTTTCAGATTCAAGCTCTGAACCTAGAGCCTGTTACTAGGAAAATGTAGGAATTTAAAAACAGCAAGCTATTGGTTACAAAATAAGCCCATAATATATGTGAAACTGAGATCCTTTAAAACCAAGTTCCCCTGTCAAATTTATGATTAACCTCTCTAGCCAAAACTTGATTCCCTTTCTTATCCCACTCCTGATCCCCCTCAAGATTGAGGAGTATTAAAGAAAAAGGGGAATTGAAACTCAGCAGGATCCTGGAGGCCCTCCCAAGTATAGTACAAAGTCCTTTCATGTCCCCAATTCTTTTTCGTAGGGGAAAAAAAAAAGGCTTTGTCCTCCTAGGCCTTCCCTGAATTCCAAAGAGCAGACTCAAGCAGTTACTAATTAAGGAAGTGAAGGAAACAAAGGAAAAACAATCAAGAAACAATGTTTAGCGACAAAGCTGGTTTAGGTAACAATCTGACACATTTTCAGTTGTTCTGTAGGAACTAAGAGCCCTACCAAGGCAGAGAATTGTGATTACCTTTTGAGCACAAGAACTAGACCCCAAACTGGTGAAACCCGAAAGTTGATGATCCAGATTCCTGAAAACACCTGTTACCACCAACCAATCAGAAGAAAGTCATGTACCCTGCCGCTCTCACTCTAAATGTTGCCTTTAATAATCTTTCCCTGAAAGCCATAGGGAAGTTCAGTTTCTTTGAGCCTGGTGGTGGTGGTTTAGTCCCTAAGTGGCGTCCGGCTCTTGGTGACCCCATGGACTGTAGCCTGCCAGGCTTCTCTGTCCATGGGATTTTCCAGCAAGAATACTGGGGTGGGTTGCCATTTCCTTCTCTAGGCTTTGCGCATGAGTTTCCTGTTTTCTTTGGATGGCTTCTGCAATAAACGCTGTACTTTACCATAACTCAGTGTTATAAATCGCCCCTACTGTGTGGCAGGTGAGTAGCCCCAAGCTCACTTCAGTAACACATGTACTTGTATAAGCATTATTGTTGCAGGAAGGGGGACCCCTTCCGGGGCCCGAAACTGGGCTCTTGTCTAACACTCGGAAATGAATTGTCCGAGGAGACACATGTTGACAAAGCAAGAGATTTTATTGGGAAAGGGCACCCAGGTGGAGAGCAGGAGGGTAAGGGAACCCAGGAGAACTGCTCTGCCGCGTGGCTCACAGTCTTGGGTTTTATGGTGATGGGATTCGTTTCCGGGTGGTCTTTGGCCAATCATTCTAATTCAGAGTCTTTCCTGGTGGCACACGCATCGCTCAGCCAAGGTGGATGCTAGCAAGAGGGATTCCGGGAAGTGGACGGACAGGTAGTGTCTCCTTTTGATCTTTCCCGAACTCTTCCGGCTGGTGGTGGCTGATTAGTTCCGTATTCCTTATCAGGATCTCCTGCCATAAAACAACTCATGCAAATGGTTACTATGGTGCCTGGCCAGGGTGGGTGGTTTCAATCAGTGTGCTTCCCCTAACAACTCATTTCCGAGTGTTAGACAAGAGCCCAGTTTCGGGCCCTGGAAGGGGTCCCCCTTCCTGCAACATTATGATGCCTATTGCCAGAACTCTAAATTCATGGCCATTGTAAAAGGTGATTTTGATATATGAAAACAGCTTCAAGTCCTAAATTTTAAAATTCCATGTAAAGTGTTATCATCAATTATACAAAAAGTATGAAAGCATACTACATTCCCAAACCTGAAGAGCTTCATTTTCTTGACCCTCACTGTGAGCTATTTTCTGAGTTACCATGTTTCATTCTTATATTTTCAGTTTTTAATATATGAACACTCCAACAGCAGCATTATTCACAATAGCCAAGATGTGGAAGCAACCCAAATGCCCATGGACAGTTAAATGGATAAACAATAATACATAAAAACAATACATTTCATATAAAATGGAATTTTATTGAGTCTTAAAAAGGAAGGAAATTCACATGCTACAACGTGGTTGAAACTTGAGGACATTATGCTAAGTGAAATAAGCTGGTCACAAAAAGACAAATAACTGTATGATTTCACTTACATGAGGTATTTAAAGTAGTCACATTCATAGAAACAAAAAATGCAATGGTGGTTATCAGAGGCAGAGAGGAAAAATGGGATGTTGGCTTTGGCAGAATGAAAAAGTTAAGGAGGTCTCTCTTCTGCACAACAATGTGAATACACTTAGCACTACTGAATTGTACATTTAAAGATGGTTAAGATGGTAAATTTTATGTTATGTATTTTTTAAAACCACTGTGCTGTGCTTAGTCACTCAGTCGTGTCCAACTCTCTGTGACCCCGCAGACTGTAGCCTGCCAGGCTCTTCTGTCCATGAGGATTCTCCAGGCAAGAATACTGGAGTGGGTTGCCATGCCCTCCTCCAGGGGATCTTCCCGACCCCGGGATTGCAGCCAGGTCTCCTGCATGGCAGGCTGATCCTTTACCATCTGAGCCACCAGGGAAGCCCAAGAATACTGGAGTGGGTAGCCTATCCCTTCTCCAGGAGAAATTCCGGACCGAAGAACAGAACATGGGTCTCCTGAACTGCAGGGGGATTCTTTACCAGCCAAGGATCCTTTACCAGCTAACCTACCTGGGAAGCCCTTTAAAACCACAAATAAATACATAAACAAAGGCTTCCCGGGTGGCTCAGTGGTGAAGGATCTGCCTGCCAATGCAGGAGACATGGGTTCCATCCCTAGGTGGGGAAGATCCCCTGGAGGAGGAAATGGCAACTTACTCCAGTATTCCTGCCAAGATAATCTCATGGACAAAGGCACCTGGTGGGCTATAGTACACAAGGTCAGAGAGAGTTGGACACGACTGAGCAACTGAGGCCACATGCATGCACACAAATATGTAAGCACCTAGTGAATTTGTGCTGTGAATTTTGTTAAGGGTAACCAATTTTTAAAAATTCAACAAAATCATGGCACAGCAAACAGCTGAAAGAAACAGTGGTAACAGGGCCATTGCTCTGTTTCAAAAGGTGCCAAGTGATATGTGTGTTTTGGAGATTGTCTGGCAGTGTATATTTTGAATGTTTAATAAACAATAAAAGATTACAGCTAGCTGAGCTGGTTTGAATCTCAGTTCTGTGGTTTACTGGCTGTATAACCTTAGTCTGTCTCTGTTTTCTCAGTCATAAAAGGGCAACAAGCTGATGATAATAGTATCCATCTCATAGGACTGTTATGAGGATTAAATGAGTTGATGTCTGTAAGCAATTTAGAACAGTGCTTTGGCATAAAAAGTGCTACGTAAGATTTACTACTGCTACTGCTATTGTCAGCCACAAATTGGCCCTTGCCATCTACCTCTATAATACTTAAGTCACGTACTGCTGGGAAGGGGCGGTGGCGAAAACTGGCAGCACAGGTCTTCAGACAGATATTTTCAGGAGCCACTTTTATGAGTCCGGTTCTTTCATCTCATATATACAAAGGCACTAAAATCCTTCAGGGTGATGATTTTTCCATATGACTAAAAGCTTCACAACACTAGCAGAAACCATCTGAAAAAATACATGCTTGATGGCATGTATTCCCTGTTCACCAAAATCACATATACACTGACCTTCCCCCCCCAGTCTCATTGGGACAGTTTCTTAGAGCTATCTGAGGTGCTGTCTCCTGGGGCTGCAGTCCTCATTTTGCTTCAAATAAAACTTAACTTGCAGCTCTCATGTTGTGCATTTTTTAAAAAATTGACACTACTATTGGTACAGGTTTTCTTCATTAGAAGTTTTCAAAACTTTTCAAAGGCAAAAGTTGTACTCCTCCTTTTCCTAGAGATGAAGAAGAGACAGGATTTGACTGAATCAGTTCTCACCAAGAGACTGTCAGTTCAACTCTAAGAGAAAGGGATGAAAATTTGAGAGAATAGTTGAGACAGAGAGCATGGCAGGGGTAATCAATAAAAATATAATTATGATAATAGCATTCAATAATCTGCTTTAATAAAACGTGACATTCAAAAATATGCCTGTATCAAATGTGGGTGGTTATTTCATTACACTGTCATCTGTTGCTTTATGAAAGGATTAATTGTAAGATTTTTAAACAATAAATTTTATGGAGTATTTTATTTTTATATTAAACTTATAGCAAAGTTGCAATAACAGTACAAAGAGCTCCCATATGCCATTCACTTGGAGTAGTCAAGGTGTGCCAACTGACCCAGTAATACCCTAAAGCAAAAGATTTCGATCTAGGTGTGTATATTTCACTCAACTGTCATGTCTCTTTATTTCCCTTCAACCTAGAACAGTTCCTCAGACTGACCTTCATTTTCTAAGATCACTAGCTGATTATATTTTCCAAGCATTGTACCACCTTTGCAGTTCTCATGTTCTTTCAGAACCTGGAAGAGCCTTTCGACTTATTCCATGAACACAGTGCAGAGAAACAAACGGTAACTTTCAAGGCGAGACAGAGAAGGTCACACAGCTTCTACTTGGCTCTCACCAGTTCTTTCTGTCTCTGTGTGTGTCTCTTCCACACACACTCATGCTCCCTGGGAATCCTGAGCTGACTCATAGGAAATCCAGGTACCACGAACCATGGTAATGGGGGGACCACACAGAGAGAGAGAGATGCCAGATGGGCTGTAACTGTCCTGGCTCTCAGCCATTTGAGTCTCTCAGTTTAGGTGTTAGAGATGTTAGAAAGTGTTAGGTGCTAGAGATGTTAGGTGTTAGGAAGCCTTCACCTGGTTCTGGCTCCCAGCCTTTGAGCACCTCTAGCTGAGGTCCAGTGGAGCTGTGGACATATTAGGGCAGACAAGAGCTGCTCCTGCTGAAAGTGAAAAGTGAAAGTGTCAGTCCCTCAGTTGTGTCCAACTCTTTGCGACCCCATGGACTCTAGCCTGCCAGGATCCTCTGTCCGTGGGATTCTCCAGGCAAGAATACTGGAGTGGCTGCCATTCCTTTCTCCAAGGACCAAACCCATTTCTCCTACATGGCAGGCAGATTCTTAACCGTTTGAGCCACTTACCCTGCCCAAACTGTAATAAAGTAAATGTTATTTTAAACCATGCTGCAGTCCATGGGGGTGCAAAGAGTTGGATATGACGGAGCGACTGAACCACAGCAAAAGATAATGTTATTTTAAACCATTAGATTTTAGGGTCTTTGTTGCAAAGTAAAGGTAATGGACCAATGATAGACCTGTTAGTTTTTGAAATGTGCCTCCATTTGGTTTTGTCTGATGTTTACTTACCCTTAGATAACACATTTTAGGCAAATACTACTGAAGTAATACTATGGTTGGCTTACTGTATCTATCAGATGATACACATTGATTTTTCTACTACTGTTGATGCTAACTTATATCACTTGAGAAAGGAGGTTCCTTAAGTTTCTCCACTGTAAAGTTACTCTTTTCCTTGTATAATTATTATTTTGAGACAATGTAAATAAAACCTGTTCTTGATCCTGCATTTTCACCCATGAATTTTAGCATCCAATTATGTTTCTTGTCTGAATCTATTATTTCTATGATGTTTGCCAAATGATGATTTTTCTAAATTTAATTTTTATTTTATGTTGGTGGATAGTTGATTTACAATGTTGTGTTAGTTTCAGGTGGATAGCAAAGTGATTCAGTTATACATATACATGTATCCACATTTTTCAGATTCTTTTCCCATATAGGTTATTACAAATATTGTGTAGAATTCCCTGTACAGTAGGTTCTTGTTGACTATTTTATATATAGTAGAGTGTACAAATAATGATTTTCTAATTCAATCCTTTGAATTTTATTCGTTGACATTATATTTAAGAAAGTGTTTTTTCTCCATTTACTCATTCATTTATCTATGTCATTATAGACTGAAGGATTCTTATTCAGAGAATATACTCTGTTTATCATCACTATTTCAGTTTACTGTTCCAGATTTGGCTAGTAAAATTCTTTCTAAGTGAATTCTGTGTCCCTCTGAAATGTTCCTATCATTCTCTGAGCACTTCCTAACTTCCTTGCACAGAAAGATATTTCTGGTCACCTTGTCCCTGCCTCCGTCCTGAAATGAACTATTTCTTCAAGAAGTCCTGATTGCTCTTGCTGGAGACTGCTATTTAGAAACCAGAGTCTGGGTGTTAGATTTGCTTTTTGCTACTGGGTTGATATTGTTTCCAGGGCTTTTCTGTGGACAGAAACAAGTGGACAGTAAACATTGTAGAGGGTGGTGAATAATAATGAAGGACAAAGGGTTACCGGAGCAAAACAGAGGAAGAGATATCCAACTCACGACTTCAGTGTTGTGGGGAGGGGAACAGAAATATTCTAGACAAGAGATGTTTATGTGCAAAAGGCCCAAGTCAAGACAGAATGTGTCACATTTAAGGAGTGAAGGCAGTTTAATATGGCTAGAGAGTAGAGTGACAGGGGGAGTGATCAGAGCAGGCTACAAAGTAAACAGGGACTGGACAAGTCTCCAAGTCCCAAGCAAGAAATGCTAGAAGTCTGGAGTTTATCCCAAGAGCAATGGGGCGCTATTAAGATTTTGGACAAAGGATTTATGATCAGATTTAGAACAGCTATTTTCAGAATTTTTTTTTTTTTTAAACTCATCAACTACCAACATTATTTGGATTATGGAGAAAGCAAGGGAATTCCAGAAAAATATCTGCTTTACTGACTACACTAAAGCCTTTGACTGTGTCAATCACAACAAACTGTGGAAAATTTCTTAAAGAGATGGGAATACCAGACTACCTTACCTGCCTCTTGAGAAACCTGTGTGCAGGTCAAGAAGCAATGGTTAGAACTGGACATGGAACAACAGACTGGTTCAAAATTGGAAAAGGACTACCACAAGGCTGTATGCTGTCACCTTGCTCATTTGACTTATATGGAGAGTCTATCATGTGAAACGCCGGGCTGGATGAGTCACAAGCTGCAACCAAGATTGCTGGAAGAAATATCAACGATCTCAGATATGGAGATGATACCACCCTAACAGCAGAAAGTGAAAAGGAAGTAAAGATCCTCTTGATGAGGGTGAAAGTGGAGAGTGGAGAAGCTGGCTTGAAACTCAACATTGGGAAGAATAAGATTATGGCATCCAGTCCTATAACTTCATGGCAGATAGAGGGTGAAAAGTGGAAGTAGTGACAGATTTTATTTTCTTGGGCCCCTGAATCACTGTGGACGGTGACTGCAGCTGTGAAATAAAGGGACACTTGCTCCTTGGAGGGAAAGCTGTGACAGACCTGGACTACGTATTAAAAAGCAGAGATCACTTTGCTGACAAAGGTCCATCTAGTCAAAGCTATAGTTTTTCCAGTAGTCATATGGATCTGAGAGTTGGACAGAAAGAAGGCTGATTGCCAAAGAATTGATGTTTTCTAACTGTGGAGATGACTCCTGAGAGTCCCTTGGACTGCAAGGAGATCAAACCAGTCTATCTTAGAGGAAATCAACCCTGAATATTCACTGGAAGGACTGATGCTGAAGTTGAAACTCCAATGCTTTGGCCATCTGATTCAAAGAGCTGAGTCACTGGAAAAGACCTTGATGCTGGGAAAAACTGAAGGCAGAAGGAGAAGGGGGGGGGGGAGCAGAGAATGAGATGCTTCAATGGTATTACTAACTCAATGGACATAAATTTGATCAAATTCTGTGCTATAGTTCATGGGGTTGCAAAGAGTCGAACATGATTTAGCGACTCAACAACAACCATCCTAAAAGGGTTTTGAAAACCTACTTCCACATTTTAAGCTTACACCTAATATTCTTCATAAACTTAAAAGTTAATTTTTTTAACAGGAGATTTAAAAATATTAACTATTTGAAAGATAAAATGGGATGACCATGAATTATATCTGAAATAAATATTTTATGATACTCACCAGATCTGAAAAGTCACATACATTTTCTCTCTGTGGATTTTCTGAAATGTTTCTTTTAAAATGTGTTGGTTCCAGCAGAAGGGAGGCTCATGAGGGTAGGATATATGTATACTTATGGCTGACTCACGTTCTTGTATAGCAGGAAACCAACGCAGCATTGTAAAGCACTTAGCCTCCAATTAAAAATAAAATTAAAAAAACTCAAATACAAAAAATGTGTTGGTCTCAGAAACCACACAATTACATTTGTAAGAATCAGCATCACTACTCTATGTTGCCTAAGTTGTTCTGAATTCAGGGCAATCTTCACCCTTAACCTTAATAATCATATAACAGTATGACAGGATCAGTAACAGAAGGAAGACCTTATAGGTTTGAGATACCTCAATTAATCATTAAAAGACTTTCATTTCTCCCAAAAGTGGAGTAAGGAACTGGATGTGCCCTTCTAGGAACAACAAAATGTATGCAGCCATGGTTTCAAGATACTGGGTATTGAGCAACAAAGGACAGTGATCTCTGAGAGACAGGGCACAAAAGAGATGAGCCCTTCAATTGCCCCAGCTCACTGCCTTGAAAATCTCCAGATTAAAGAAATAAAGTTAACCATATCAATAAACACATTTAACTGTAAATGATACAAACACTCAAACCAAGACCCAATTATATGCTATCTACAAGAAACACTTGTTTAAGCATAAAGACACGAACAGTATTAACGGTTGCAAAAAATATATCATGCCAAGAACCAATCAAGAAAGCAAAGTTCAATATTTTAATACTGGACAAAGTAAATGTCAGAGTGAAGATTACTGGGGATCTAAAAAATATCTTCCTATAACTATAAAGGAATCAATAACAACCCTAAACATTTATGGGCTTTGGTGGCTCAGATGGTTAAAAATCTGCATGCTATGCAGGAGACTGGGGTTTGATCCCTGGGTCGGGAAGATCCCCTGGAGAAGGGAACGGCTACCCACTCCAGTATTCTTGCCTGGAAAATACCACGGACAGAAGAGCCTGGTGGTCCACAGTCCATGGGGTCACAATGAGGGTCGGACATGACTGAAGTAGCTTAGCATGCATGCAAACATTTATGACCCTAAAAACAGAACTTCAGAATACATAAAGCAAAAACTGATAGAACTATAAGAATCTGATAAAATCACAGTTATGTTTGGAAATGTCAGTGTCCTTCTTTCAATACTTGAGAGAACAAATGAACAGAAAATTAGCAAGAATAGTCTTGAACAAAGTTGTGTTTTGGACTTGAGTTTAGGACCCACTATGACACTGACCATCTAACTGGGAGTATACACTATAACAGGGACCTGGGGCTCAGAAGAGAGAGCTGTCATGATAGAGTCTACCAAAGTATTTTTAAGCAAGTCTGTATTTTTAAATAAGTGCCCTAGGGAAAACAGGTGAGCCGCAAGATGAGAGGAGGGCTAGGAATGGAAGTATTGTAGAAAACCAATTCTGAAGTTTCCTTCTGTAGGAAAGAGACAGGAAGAACAACAAGAAAAGGTGACGGAGAACAATCATGGAGGTGAAAAGACATCTCTATGGTGCCTGGTAAGGAAATCCATTTTCAAGGAGGAGGAAGGGGTGAACGGAGTGAAAAGTTGCAGAAGACTTAAGCTACAAGGATTGTGGCACATGCTGATGTTCTTAGCCATAAGCACAAGTGACCACTAGAATATATTTAAACTAGGCATTATCTAATACCAGTGAGGTTTAACCAATCCTGAATGCCAGCACATCACATTCCATTCCATTCCAGGTGGATGTTGATGCACTTCTCCTATTGGTTAGGACACTGTTCTCTGGTTTGTTCACTCAGACCTATCAACAGAACACAATCTCCATGGCGTTAGACAGTTCAAGTATCCATTTTTCTCCTCAAAAAAAGGTAAATAAAGTACTTTCTTTGAGTCTGAGGTCTAGGAAGGCCTTGGGCCTTTTGATCATGTAAATGTTTTACTAACAAACCGTCTATTCTTTCCCAGATCAGGAGCCTCTTGTGGGAGAAGCACGAAATCTCAATGAGCTTCAATTTTCTTATTAGCAAAAGTGTATAAGAACATCAATCTTACTGCACTACTTCCAGGGGATTAGTTAGAATAAAATGAGATTTTGGAAGTTTGGGCTGTCTTACTCTAGCCCTTTAATACCTGGACTAGAGTTTGGCACAGCATGACCTCAGCAAATGTTGCCTGTATTATAAATGACGGAATACTTGTTAAAGGGCTTTGTAAACTGAAGCTGTTCCAAGTGTTATTATTTACTCTCCAACCCTGATTTAGACCCCTAGGTGGCCAAATTCAAGGAACTGTAATACCTTGCATTGATGGATGCCATGGAGTAGCTGGAAAGACTGCTCCCTCTTCCCCACAAAATATCCAAATAAAAATAAAAACACCGCTGCGCAAACAGAGCTCCCGTCCTCGGGTTCACTTTTCCATCAGACTGCAGCTCCCCAACCCCTTCCTTTTGAAAATTCGGCACCCGAGGTAGAACTTCTGACGGACCTAAATGATCAAATAATCACTTTTAAGCCCACGGCTGCGTCACCACGAAACTCTTCAAAGCAGCTTCGGCCTCCCCCCATGACTGCAACCTGAGATGAGGCCGCACCACCCGGTAAGGGTTCCCCAGAGACCCAGCTTCTCCGGAGGCCGCCTTCTCAGGGCAAGTCTTTCACAGCCGTCCAAGGCTGCAGGCCGGCCGGCAAACAGCAAGAGGACTGCGGCTTGGGTTTTCATCCAAGGCCGGCTTTAGCGGCCGGGGGTGGGGTAAAGCGCCACAGGCCCTCCAAGCCGCGCCGGCTGCCGGGTGCGGAGGCGGGACAGGGGCAGCTAAGCTAGTTGCCGCCGGCTCCTCCTTCCAAGGGCGGGCCAGAGCGGGGTGGGGCGGGGCCGTGACCCGCAGGCCCCGCCTCTCGCGGGCCGGCAGGCCGGAGACCCGTGGGTTTCTTTTCCTGGGGGCGGGCCTCGGCGCTGGAGACTGATCTGGAGGCGGGGCCGGACGCCGAAGTCCCCTCCTCCAGAGGCGGGCTTATTCGGGGGCTGCCTCGGCAGCTGCGGTGTCCGCCGCTCAGCAGCCTAGCCACACGGGCTCTGGCTCCTCCCAGTGGCAGGCCGGGGCGGAAGCAGGAGGCGGGGGCAGCGTGCGCGCTGCTGGTCTGCTCTCCCGCGGCGCTGGGGCCCGCGCTCCGCGGCTGCTGCTCTACTCGGCGCTTCGCAGGCAGCTAGCTGCTCTCCGCGCCTCTTGCCTGCCGGCTCCTCGACCAGGCCTCCCTCTTAGTCGTGGGCCGTGGCGTCGACCCTCGCGGCCCTCTCCCGCCCCGTCTCATCTCTGGCCGCCGCCGCCGCGGCCCCAGACCCGATGGCGCTGTGCAACGGAGACTCCAAGGTCAGTCTCTGGCGTGGGGGGGTCCCTGCCTCGCCGCTTCCGGACGGAGGCCAGGTTCCGGGGCCGGGGAGTCACCGCGTGGGGCTCTTCCCTGCTTCCTCCCCCTGGCCCGCCAGCGCAGCCCTGCGGCCCGGGCAGCGGCGTGTCGGAGAGCAGGCGGTCGGGGCCTGTGGCTTGTTTTCTGCTCGCGAGCGGCAGGTGCTTTGTTGATTTTCTTCTGCGTGTCGGGGTTCCCGCGCCCGCCGAGCTCTGGGCGTCGGGGAGGGCGTCAGCTTTCCGCGGCCGAGCCGCGCTGGCCCCCGCCTGCCCGGCGTCGCTGTGGGGCGCCGAGCCCGCGGAGGGGGGCCCGAGGGTGGGGGTAGGGAGGCGAGCGGGTGTGTGTGTGGGTGAGTGAGCGAGCGAGTGTGTGTGTGTGTGAGAGAGAGAGGGGGGCTTCCTCAGCCCTCACCCCGTCCCTTCGGGAGCCGGGGAGCCTTTTGTGGAGCTCCGCGGGCTCACCGAAGGCAGGGTAGGGTCGGGGCCTCGCGTGCGGCACTCGAGCTGGGCCGGCCTCCGTCTTCCCGCCACCCGGTTTCCCGCCTGCCTTCGGTGAGGCGGCCCAGTTGCCCCACGTCGGCCTTGGGGTCCGGGCGGCGAGGCCGGCCCTGGGTGAGGCCGTGTGACCGCCCCCCGCCCCCCGCCGGCCGGCGGCCCCCTCCCCGTCGGCTCCGGGGGCGGGAGGGTCGCCCCCGCCGGCCCCTCCCCCAGCCTTCTCCGAGGACGGGAGCGTGTCCAGCCCCGCCCACTCCTTATCTCGCTCGTCGGTGGGCGGTGGGGCCGGCGCCGGGCCGCGGGGAGCGCCCTCCGCTGCGCCGGCCGCCGCCGCCGCGCCCTGGGGCCGGGAAGTCGCGAGTCCCCGGGGCTGGGGAAGTTCACTCGAGGTGCGGAGTGCCGAGAGCAGTTCGGGCCGCCGCCGCGTTTCTCGTCACCTCCGACTCACTTTTTGTCTTTAGACCCTCTTCTTTTTCGTCTCGCTCCCGACCGGAGCCCCTTCGCTTTCACTTCTGTGCTAAAACTGTCGCTGGCCCGGAGTTCTTTCAGACCCGCACAGTCCGTGCTGTCGGCGGGAAGCTGCGCGGTTTGAATCGGGATTTATACTTGAGCGAGGTGTGCCTCTTCTTCACGCTGCCAGGGCCTGGCTGCGTGTCCTTCAGGTGTGTGGAGGCTTAGACGTCAGGTAGTGCCTTTAAAGGCAGCATATTCTCTTATAAAGGTGGTGCCTCCTCACGTCTTAGCCCTCTCCGCGAGTAATTGCTTAGTCTGTAGTAAGTGTTCAAAAAAGTTATTTGGTGAACAAGTGAGTAAAGGTTAATAAGGTACCTAATAAACTTCTAAACCGAGGAAACGGATGCTCAGACTAGTTGGAACTCTTTCTAGAGATTTTAAAAGAAGCTTCTATAAATCTTAACGTACAGCTCTGTCGTGTACACAAGTTAACTTACAAAGCATTTTCCTTCTCTTTAATTTTGAGTCGTAAACTCGTTGAAAAGAGTCATCTTTGTGCTGGTAAGGGAAATGACTGTTAGGAGGATTCAAACCTCATTTGCAGACTTTGAAAACTATGTGCTGATTTGAAAACAGTATTTTCCAAGATTAAGTGACAGCAGAAAGTTAAAGCTTCAGTTTCCAAATTACTTTACCTGATTCAGGTGTAAAGAACATACACTTTTTTTTCCTAGCTAGTATGTTTTTGTTTTGTTCAACTGGAATTTTACAGGGAATCTTACCAGTTTGATATATTTGAGACTCTGGTGAATCACTGATTACCCTTATTTCAAGGTGGTTTTGTAGTATAAGCAAACAATGTGTCTTTTCTCTTTTTTGGCCATTCTGCATGACTGGGATGTTAGTTCCCAGATCAGGGATCCAACCTGGATCTCAGTCATTGAAAGCACATGAAAACTAACCATGGTTTTTTGTTTGTTTTTTTTTTTAAACTTTGCTAACAATTAGATGTCAATCGAATTGAAAGCATTTTTAGGAGGAGCAATCCAAGAAAATAACATTTCATCAAATCTATGATTATTTCATATGCTCCTAAAAAGGGGTAAAAAAATCTCTGTAAATGGTGATCATAAGGAACATGTCTGGTAAAGAGATGTTTAAATATGGGGGAATATACATAGTAAAGTGGGTTAAATGTGATATTCTGAGGGTCCACCCAGAAATCTAAGTAGACGTCTATTTTCTATAGCTTACCACTGAAGCACCTTTCTTTCTGGCATGAAATACAAGTACTGGACCCAGACTTACTTTGTACATCTGTTGTGCCTCTGATAGCTGTGTGTAAGTCCTAGTTGATAAATGAGAAAGGAGAACGAGCTGAATTTGATTCCTGTTGTACATTTCAGTATTTTTCAGGGTTTTTTCTAAAATAACATTTCTTCATGATAGACATTAGGAGTTCAGTTCAGTCGCTCAGTCGTGTCCGACTCTTTGCGACCCCATGAATCGCAGCACGCCAGGCCTCCCTGTCCATCACCAACTCTCGGAGTTTACTCAAACTCATGCCCATTGAGTCGGTGATGCCATCCAGCCATCTCATCCTCTGTCTTCCCCTTCTCCTCCTGCCCCCAATCCCTCCCAGCATCAGGGTCTTTTCCAATGAGTCAACTCTTCGCATGAGGTGGCCAAAGTATTGGAGTTTCAGCTTCAGCATCAGTCCTTCCAATGAACACCCAGGACTGATCTCCTTTAGGATGGACTGGTTGGATCTCCTTGCAGTCCAAGGGACATTAGGGAGAGACCTACCTAAATTCTGTAAAAGTGTTTGGCCTGTTTTCATTAGTTTTATCCACAGAATATCATTTTAAAGCTGGAAAGTATCTTTATGTTTTCTAGCTTCCTAAGCTGAAAAAACAGCTGGAATTAGAATCTGGCTTTTCTTTTTCTTCAGGGCTACTTAGGTTAACCATCCAAGGCAGAGAGTATTCTTTTCCTTAAAGATCTGACATAATATTATTTAGTTGAGATCTTACATGAACAAGAGCATACCTTATATGAACAAGGTAGTCAGCTCTTCTTTAAAACTTTTTACAACCATTCAGTGTTATATATGAATATATGTATATAGCAAATATTAGATAGTAACTTTTTTCAGTATTATTAAGGCAACATTGTGAGAGTAATGCTGTTTGGGCTGCTTGTCAGATTTTCCACTGTTGGTCCCATCTAAGCCTTAGACACTTTATTTTGGCTGCTCAGAGTCTTCATTGCTTTTGCACTGGCTTTCTCCTTGTGAGAGGGATCTGGCTACTCAAGCTTTCAGTGCATGAACTTCTCATTGTGGCTTCTGTCTCGGAGCACAATCTTTAGGTGCTTGGGCTCGGTAGTTGTGGCACGCGGGCTCAGTACTTGTGGTCATGGGCTTAGTTGTTAGCTGCATGTGGGATCTTCCCGGGCGAGGGCTCAACCCCATGCATTGGCAGGTAGATTCTAATCCACTGTGCCACCAGGGAGGTTCTAAGCCTTAAACTCATTGGTTGGAATAGATGTAGGGTCTGCCCTGCTACTTTCACTGAGATGTTGACTAGGGTATATTGTACTTGGATTAAAGGGTTTTTAAAAAATAAATACTGTTACTTGCATGTTATATAGGATCTTTAGTGATATCTAATGCTGAAAATTTGAGTTTGCATTTTAAAATGTAAGTTTTGAATTGAATGGAAAGATGACCTGAGATGTTTATGTGGGATGCTTTGAGAATTGAACAACTGTCCTTTATAAAGGTAACCCTATTGTGCTGTGCTCAGTCATTCAGTTGTGTCCGACCGATACTTTTTGACCCTGTGGACTGTAGTCCACCAGGCTCTTCTGTCCTTGGGATTTTCCTGGTGAGAATACTGGAGTTGCAATTTCTTCTCCAGGGGATCTTTCCCACCCTATAAGTACATTTTTTTCAAAGGTCAAGGTAGATTTTTTTTTCTTTTCCCTTTCAGATTTCATCTCATCTGTTAAGGTATTCACCTAGACTAGAAGAGTTGTTACAGACAAAAGGAATGGTTTGTTTTTGTTTTTGTTTTTTTTTAAATTGTTTTTCTGTTCTTAGACTTGAAAGGTTTTGAAATTCCTCCAGAAATCTCAGATGATTTTGTCTTTAAGTTCAGATTGCGCTCTCTGTATGTTTTGCAGAGGAGCACACAGTCTCTTTCCTGCATGTAGTTCACAAACAGCTGTACATCCCCCTGATTCAGCTGATAGAGGCCTGGAGATCCTGTGCATTTTGCAACCTGAAGAACGGCAGTGGTACTACCGGCAGGTACACCAAGCGGCTGGCCAGAGCGGCAGCCTCAGACCTTCCTCTGTCAGCACCGTGACTGGCTGGTTAGCTACCAGTGATTGCAGTGTCCAGGTTCCAAGTGTACTTTGTCCTTCATTCTACCAGGAAAGTGTCAGGAGAGAGAGATGGGTGCTCAGTGGTTGGCTTTTAGAGTGAACCAGTGAGAACTCTGTAAACTGCACCTGCACTTCAACAGAGTACTAGGTAAAGCCATGGCAGAAGGTGGAAGTATAATAAATCCTCACTATCTTACTTTAGTGCAATTATTCATAATAATACGTTAAAAATGAAAGGCATGAGACATATGTTACATTGGGTCGGCTGTTGGAATAACAGGTGTAAATTAGCACAGTTCGGACAAACTGGGCCATATGGTCACTTCAGTTACGGAGTACATCCTTAATTTGAATTTTGATTTCTCTAGTGACTATATTTAAAATTTGGCTAAAATTCAAGCTTAATGTGTATACATTAAAAGTTTTTTTTCTAAATTAGTATACATTCTAAGAGTTATTCTGAACTTAAAAACTGAGTGCCAAAATTAACTTTCTAAACTTTGAGAACCAGCAGTGTTGAAACTGACCAAAAGGTAAAATAATTTGTTCTAGTCTGCCATAACATTTACAGAGGACATTTTCCAAACTTTTAAAACTGCCTGGACATGTGAAATTCCCTATTTCTCTTGTTCGTCAGCTGGAGAACAGAACCTTTTTCATTCTCAAAAACGCAAGGAGGTTTATGTAAAATTAAGTCAGCCTCACCTTGTCTGTAATTTGGAGAACTAATTCTTATCCTCTGAGTGTTATTGTGAATGTAAGCCAGGGACTACAGAATTCTAAAATCTGCTCTGGACAAATTTTCAGTGAACAATCTCTAATTAATTTGGGAGACTCTTAGATGAATACAATGATTGTAGATAGATGATTGTTTTGATGTATTACTGGTAATAGTGAAGCATTTTTATGCTGTGATTTCCCCCCCTCTTTAACATTTCATGAAAAATTTCAAAACGACAGGCAAGTTGAAAGAAATTTTAGTCGGCATCTGTATCTACCAGGTAGATTCTATTGTACAACAGCTTGAGTTATGATTCAGATACCATAAAATTCACTCCGTTTAAAGAACACAATTCAGTAGTTATTAGTGTATGCACAGATTTGTGCCACCACCACCACAGTTAATTTTAAAACATTCTCATTATCCACAAAAGAAATTCTGTACCCTTTAGCAGTCAGTCCTCATTTTCCGCTACCCCACTTCTCCCAGGGTTTCCCAGGTGGCGCTAGTGGTAAAGAATCCACTTGCCAGTGCAGGAGACTTACATAGGAGATGCAAGTTCAATCCCTGGGTCAGGAAGATCCCCTGGAGGAGGGCATGGCGATCCACTCCAGTATTCTTGCCTGGAGAATCCTGTGGACAGAGGAGCCTGGCAGGCTACAGCCCATGGGGTTGTGAAGAGTCGGGCACAACTGAAGTGACTTAGCACGTGCAGGCCTCTCCCTCCAACTGTGGACAACCACTCATCTGTCTTCTGTCTCTATAGATTTGCCTGCTTTGGACATTTTATGTGACTAGAATCTTAGAATATGTGGTCTCTGGTGAGACCTAGCATAATACTTTCAAAGTTCATCCACGTGTAAGTACCTTACTCCTTTTTATTAGCAAATAATATTCCATTGTATGGATACAGCACCTTTTATTTACCCATTCATTGGTGGATGGAAATTGGGTTGTTTACGTTCTTTTGCTGTTATGGATAGTGTTGCTATGAATATTTTCTATATAGATTTTTATATAAAAATAACTTTTCATTTTCATGGGTATATACCTAGAAGCAGAATTGCTGGATCATGGACAGAGGAGCCTGGAGGGCTGCAGTCCGTAGGGTCACAAAGAGTAGAACATGACTGAGCACTGTGGTAATTTTATGTTTAACCTTTCGGTGAACTATCAAACTGTTTTCCAAAGTGGCTGCAGTATTTTACAATTCTGACATCAGTATATGAGATTCCAGTTTCTTCAAATCCTTGCCAACACATGTCTTTGATTATAACCATCATAGTGAGTATGAAGTGGTATTTCATTGTGGTTTTGATTTGCATTTTCCTAATGACATGATCATGAGCATCTTTTTTGTGTGCTTCTTAACCATTTGTATATTTTCTTGGAAGAAATGTCTGTTTAGCTCTTTCGCCCATTTTGAAGGTGGGTTGTTTGTCTTTATTGAGTTGTAAGAATTCTTTATTTTAGTGACAAGTCTTTTCAGAAATATGATTTGCAGATATTTTCTGCAGTTCTTTGGGTTGTTTTTCACTTTCTTAATGGTGTCTTCTGGCGAATAAAAGCTTTTAATTTTAATGAAGTACTACTTATTTTTAAAAAATGTTGTCACTGTGCTTTTGGTATCATATCTAAAAAATACTTCTTAATTCAAGATCATGAAGATTTGTGAAATTGCCTATGCTTTTTAAAAGTTTTATAATTTTGCTTTACTTAGTTTTATATTTAGGTTTTTGATCCATTTTGAGCTAATCTTTGTGTTTGCTATAAGGTAAAGCACCAGCTTTATTTATTTACTTATTTTAATTTGTGACTCTCCACTGTTGGGCTTCCCTGGTGGCTCAGTGGTAAAGATTCTCTCTGCCAGTGCAGGAGCTGCAGGAGATGTGGGTTCAATCCTTGGGTCCAGAAGATCCCCTGGAGAATGGAATGGCAACCCAGTCCAGTATTCTTGCCTGCGAAATTCCATGGACTGAAGAGCCTGGAGGGGTATTGTCCACGAAGCTGCAGAGTTAGACGTGACAAGCGACTGAGCACGCATGCACTGTTGCAGTACTGGGTTTTGGAAAAACCTGTTACATTTGAATGATCTTGGCACCTTTGTTGGAAATCAGTTTATCGTTTATTTTTGGACTCTGTTTTGTTCCTTTGATCTATATGTCTGTCCTTTTGCCAGTATCACATTATCTTGATTTTGTAACTTTGAAGATGGGACATGTGAGTCTGCCAACTGTATTCTCTTTTCTAAGCTTGTTTTGGCTATTTCTGCATCCCTTGACTTTCTGTATGAGTTTTAGGATATGCTTATCAATTTCTGCAAAGGATTTCAATAGGGATCATGTTGAATCTGTGGATCAGTATGGGGATCAGTACTGTCTTAACAGTATTAAGTTTTCTGACCCAAACATCGGATAGCTTGTAAAATACAGGTTTTGTAGTTCTTTAGTAAAATGGTTTTATTCTGTGTAATTGTTTAATTAATAAAACAATTAAAATTGTTTTATTCTATGTAAACATTATATAGCTTTTTAATTATAGGTTTTGTAGTTTTTTAGTACAATTGTTTTATTCTTTTTGATGCTATTATAAATGGAATTTTATCTTAATTATGTATTTGGATTGTTCGTTACAAGTTTATACAATTGATTTTTGTATATTTATTTTGTATCCTACCACTTTACCAAACTTATTTATTCTAAAGTGCATTAATAGAACTCTTAGGACTGTCTGTATATAAAATCCTGTCATCTGTAAATAGAGATAGTTTTGCTTTTTCCTTTCCACTTTGTATCTTTGGGTACAAGAAAATTTTATTTTCTTGCTTAATTGCCCTGCCTACAAATGGGAATCAAGATTGCTGGAAAAATTATCAATAACCTCAGATATGCAGAAGATACCACCCTTATGGCAGAAAGTGAAGAAGAACTAAAGAACCTCTTGATGAAGGTGAAAGAGAAGAGTGAAAAAGCTGGCTTAAAACTCAACATTCACAAAACTAAGATTATGGCATCTGGTCCCATCACTTCATGGCAAATAAATGGGAAAACAATGGAAACAGTGAGAGACTTTATTTTCTTGGGCTCCAAAATCACTGCAGATGCTGACCGCAGCCATGAAATTAAAAGATGCTTGCTCCTTGGAAGAAAAGCTATGACTAACCTAGATACCATATTAAAAAGCAGAGACATTACTTTGCCAACAAAGGTCCGTCTAGTCAAAGCTTTGGTTTTTCCAGTGGTCATGTATAGATGTGAGAGTTGAACCATAAAGAAGGCTGAACGCCGAAGAATTGATGCTTTTGGACTGTGGTATTGGAGAAGACTCTTGAGAGTCCCTTCTGCAAGGAAATCAAGCTAGTCAATTTTAAAGGAATTGAATCCTGAAGATTCACTGGAAGGACTGATGTTGAAGCTCCAATACTTTGGCTACCTGATGTGAAGGGTTAACTCATTAGAAAAGACCCTGATGCTGGGAAAGATTGAAGGTAGGTGGGAAAGGGGACAACGGAGGATGAGATGGTTGGACAGCGTCACTGACTTGATGGATGTGAGTTTGAACAAGCTCCGGGAGATGGTGAAGGGTAGGGAAGCCAGGCGTGCTGCAGTCCATGGGGTCACAAAGAGTCGGACATGACTAAGCGATTGAAGCACAACAGTACCTCATACTTTTGAATACAAGTAGTGAGGACAGAAATCCTTGATCTTAGTTGGAGAAGAAAGCATTTAATCTTTCACTGTTAAGTGTGATGTTAGCTATGGGTTTTTCATAGATGCTCTTTTACAGACTAAGGGCATTTCCTTCTATTCTTAGTTTGTTGATTGTTTTTATTATGAAAAGATGTAGGATTTTTGACAAGTGCTTTTTCTCTGTGTGTTCAGATGATCATATGGTTTTTTTTTTCCATTGTGCTGATATATTAATATTAGATTGATTTTTGGATGTTAAACCAAATTTACATTCCTGAGATAAATCTCACTTGGCCATGGTGTATAATCCTTTTTTATAAGTTGCTGAATGGACTTCCCTGTCAGTCCAGTGGTTAAGAATCTGCCTACCAACACAGGGGACATGGATTCCATCCTTGGTCTCTGAAGATTCCACATGCCGTGGGGCAGCTAAGCCTGTGCGCCATGACTACTGAGCCTTCGTGTCCTAGAATCTGTGCTTTGCAACAAGAGAAGTGAAGTGAAGTCACTCAGTCGTGTCCAACTCTTTGCGACCCCATGGACTGCAGCCTACAAGGCTCCTCTGTCCATGGAATTTTCCAGGCAAGAGTACTGCAGTGGGTTGCCATTTCCTTCTGCAGGGGATCTTCTCGATCCAGGGATTGAACCCAGGTCTCCTGCATTGCAGGCAGACACTTTACCGTCTGAGCCACCAGGGACGCCCAGCCACTGCAATGAGAAACCTGAGCGCTGTAACTAGACAGTGGCCCCTGCTCGCTGCAACTAGAGAAAACGAGTGTGCAGCAACAGAGACCTACTGCAGCCAAAAAAGTTTTTAATTAATAAAAATAATAAGTTGCTGGATTTTGTTTGATAATTTTGTTGCTTTTTACATATACATTCATAAGAGGTAATGGCTTGGAGTTTTCTTATGATATCTTTGGTTTTGATATTAGGACAATACTGGCCTCATAGAATGAGTTTTGGTATACTGTTCACGTTTTTTTTTTGGCCACACCATGCAGCTTGAGGGGTCTTAGTTCCTTGACCAGGGGTCAGAGCTGTCCTCACTTCAGTGGAAGCTCAGAGTCCTAACCACTGGACTATCAGGGAATTCCTTATCATTCCCTTTTTACTCAACTTGCTTTTTGTGATCAGTTTTTGGACTGAGACCCTAGATTACATTTTAGTGGACCATTTTCATATTGTTACTTTAATGAGCTGTGAGATACATTCCTCCCAAGTGCAACACCTGATTGAGCAAAATAAGGCACAAGACCTAAGAGTATTGGATTGAAGAAGATATTTCCTTTAGAGGTAATTGGTATACATTGAGTGGATATAGCTTGATATAGACTAGAAAATTTTAGGGATAAAAGTATAAATTTTTAATGGATGATAATCAGTCCGCTTAAGTGGATTTAACTTGATAGATCTTTGGTTTTGAAACAGAAGTGGCTCTTAGATTTGAGTGTTGGCCTTGTTACTGACAGCATAACAGAGCTTGACCGTCCATTCTCAGCCCCTGAAGGCTGAGGGTTATGTTGCTTATTGTAGCGTGTCTTTCAGTTTGTGGAGAGAAATGGTAGTTTGAAAAAGGTCACTAACAGGTGATTTCTTTTGCTTATTGTCATAGAGATAAAATGCACAGGTAGTGAAGTGCTCAGCTCTTTGACGTATACAGTTTGCGTTTTGACAAACGTAGGTACCCCTGTAGTCACTGCCCGTTGAAGATCCGGAACGGTTCCATCACCCCCGAAGTTCCCTTGTGGCCGTGGCGGTCAGTTCCCCCACTCCTTCAGCACCAACCGCTGTTCTGATTTCTGTAGCTGTACATTAGTTTTGTAAACTTAAGAATTTTGTGTGAGTGGAATCATACAGTGATTCTGGTTTCTTTTACCCAATATAATGTTTTTGAGATTTTATCTATGTTGTGTCTATCAGTGATTTGTTCATTTTTATTGTTATGTAGTATTCCACTATAAGGATATACCAGAATTTTTTAATCCATTCATATATTGATGACCATTGGGATTGTTTCCAGTTTTGTGGGCATAGGTGTTCATTTCTCTTTTATAATTACCTAGGAGTGAAACTGCTGAATCAGAGGATAACCCCTAATAGGTTTTGGTATTCCCCACTTCTGCAGCTTGGAATACTTAAGCTGTAATAATAGACTGCTTGATGCTTGGAAGAGATGAGACTTGATATAGCAAAACAAAGTTTTTAGAAGTTGCAGTATAATGTTTTATCCTTAAGATATTTTTAAAGTATCTTACTCAGCTGTATTTTAATCAGTATAGCTTGAGGTTTGTGGACAAGCAGGCTTCTTTTAGATAGGTTTATATAGCAGTAGAAATGAACCACTACTTTATTTGATATTACAGTTTGAATTTTAAATAAAAAATAATTTGATAGTAAAGCTGATTAAAATAAATAGAATTTGAAACATTGTGGATTTAACAAGATTGGGTGTTTTAAAAATGCAGTCTTGGGATTGGTGTACTATTTTCATATGAAAACTGTTTTCAGGTACTAGAAAAGAAAACTTCTATCAATTTGTCTGTGAGACTTACTGTGTCTAGTCTGGTATCTCTTGAGTTCACCAGGCCTGGCCTTCCAGAGGTTATTTTATAGTTCTTCTGACTGGGTTCTCTTTCCTGATGTGGTTCCTTCATTCATTACCTCCTTAAAAAAAGAAGTATGCAATTATATTTTAACCTCTAAAGGCAAAGATTCAGTGTAATATGTATTTTGGAGTCATGGTCATAGAGAACTAAGCATGATAATAACCATCTTGTACAATTTCCCTTACATTCTTACATATTTCTACTATAAATGGCCAGGGAAAGCAGAATCATAATTTGTTACTGATTCATAACCTGCCATGAATACTTTGCTGTTAGATGGTTTTTTTAAAAATTTGCTTTAGGTTGATTTAGAAACATTTTCAGAAAAACAAGTGATGCCTACTTCTTGCTGAAGAGTTTGTGGGTGAGCTCAGCTGAGCTTCACTCCTCTCATCTTTTGCTTGGCCCAGTAAGTAGCTCGTAGTGTTTTCGTGGTGATGACAGAAGCACAGAAGGCAAGTGGGAACATGAAGATGGCTTAAGGCTTGGCAGACTATCACTTCTGCCCTCGTTACATTGGCAAAAGCAGGTCTCATGGTTGAGCCCAGTGTCGAGAGTATGGAAATATATTCTGCCTGTACTAGGACACACTGCTAAGTGACACCACAAGAGACATGAATATAGGGACTAGTGAAGAATTAGGGTCGGTGTAGTCTGTTGCATATGGAAAATTTAAAGACATGCACAAGTAGAGCAGAGAGTATAATGTCCCGTCATTCGGCTCAGCGGTTATCAACTTGTGGTTAGTTTTCCTACACATATTTCCTTAGTGCCTCATGGTAAGGGTTGCATGTATCTGTAAATTCCATCAGTGTTTTCTTAAGTCAGTCTCCCAAAGCAACAGAAATAAAAACAAACTAATGGGATCTAGTCAAACTTGGAAACTTTTGTGCGGCAAAGGAAACCATACACAAAACAAAAAAACAGCCTACAGAATGGGAGAAAATATTTGCAAACAATGCGACTGATAAGGGCTTAATTTCCAGAATATACAAACGGCTCATACAACTCAGCAAAAAAAAAACCCCAAGAGACGCCCCCCCTCCAAAAAAAACAGCAAAAAAAACACCCAGTTGAAAAATGAGCAGAAGACCTAAATAGACATTTCTTCAAAGAAGACCTAAGTAGACATTTCTGCAAAGAAATGGCCAGTAGGCACATGAAAAGACGTTTGACATTGCTAATTATTCACTTCAGTTCAATTGCTCAGTCATGTTCCAGTCTTTGTGACCCCACGGACTGTAGCATGCTGGCTTCCGTGTTCATCACCAACTCCCTGAGCTCGCTCAAATTCATGTCCTTTGAGTCAGTGATGCCATCCAACCATCTCATCCTTTGTTGTCCTCTTCTCTTCCTGCTTTCAATCTTCCCAGCATCAGAGGTTTTTCCAGTGAGTCACCTTTCCACATCAGCTGGCCAAAGTATTGGACTTTCAGCTTCACCATCAGTTCTTTCAATGAATACCCAGGACTGATTTCATTTAGGATGGACTGATTGGATCTCCTTGAAGGTCAAGGGACTCTGAAGAGTCATCTCCAACACCTGAGTTCAAAAGCATCAGTTCTTCGGCGCTCAGCTTTCTTTATAATCCAACTCTCACATCCATACATGAACACTGGGAAAACCATAGCTTTGACTAGACTGACTGTTGTTGGTAAAGTAATGTGTCTGCTTTTTAATATGCTGTCTAAGTTGGTCATAACTTTTTTTCCAAGGAACAAGCGTCTTTTAATTTCATTGCTGCAGTCACCATCTGCAGTGATTTTGGAGCCCAAGAAGATAAAGTCTGTCACTGTTTCCACTGTTTCCCTATCTATTTGCCATGAAGTGATGGGACCAGATTCCATGATCTTAGTTTTTTAAATGTTGAGTTTTTAGCCAACTTTTTGACTCTCCTCTTTCACTTTCATCGAGACACTCTTGAGTTCTTCTTCACTTTCTGCCATAAGAATGGTGTCATCTGCGTATCTGAGGTTATTGATATCTCTCCCAGCAGTCTTGATTCCAGCTTGTGCTTCTTCCAGCCCAGCATTTCTTATGATGTACTCTGCATATAAGTTAAACCAGCAGGGTGACAGTATACAGCCTTGACATACTTCTTTCCCAATTTGGAATCAGTCTGTTGTTCCATGTCCAGTTTTAACTGTTGCTTCTTGACCTGCCTACAGATTTCTCAAGAGGCAGATCAGGTGGTCAGGTATTCCCATCTCTTTCAGAATTGGCCACAGTTTGTTGTGATCCACACAGTCAAAGGCTTTGGTATAGTTGATAAAGCAGACGAAGATGTTTTTCTGAAACTCTCTTGCTTTTTTAATGTTCCAACAGATGTTAGCAATTTGATCTCTGGTTCCTCTGCCTTTTCTAAATCCAGCTTGAACATCTGGAAGTACACAGCTCATGTACTGTTGAAGCCTGACTTGGAGAATTTTGAGCATTACTTTACTGGCATGTGAGATGAGTGCAATTGTGTGGTAGTTTGAACATTCTTTGACATTGCCCTTCTTTGCGATTGGAAGGAAAACTGACCTTTTCCAGTCCTTGGCCACTGTTGAGTTTTCCAAATTTGCTGGCATATTGAATGCAGCACTTTCACAGCATCATTCTTTAGGATTTGAAATAACTCAACTGGCAGTCTATCACCTCCACTAACTTTGTTCGTAGTGATACTTCCTAAGGCCCACTTGACTTCACATTACAGGATGTCTGGCTCAAGGTGAGTGATCACACCATCGTGGTTATCTGGGTCATGAAAATCTTTTTTGTATAGTTTCTGTGTATTCTTGTTACTTCCTAATATCTGCTGCTTCTGGTAGGTCCATACCATTTCCGTCCTTTATTGTGCCCATCTTTGCGTGAAATGTTCCCTTGGTATCTCTAATTTTCTTGAAGAGATCTCTAGTCTTTCCCATTCTATTGTTTTGCTCTTATTTCTTTGCGTTGATCGCTGAGGAAGCCTTTCGTATCTCTCCTTGCTATTCTTTGGAACTATGCATTCTTATGGGTATATCTTTCCTTTTCTCCTTTGCCTTTAGCTTCTCTTCTTTTTCAGCTATTCATATTGCTAAAAAGAGAATTACCATATGATATAGCAGTCCCACTCCTGGGCTTATATCCAGAAGAAGCTCTAATATGAAAAGACACATGGACCCTGTGTTCATAGCAGCACTGTGTACAATAACTGAGACGTGGAGGCACCCTGAATCTTCATCAGCAGATGAAAGGGTAAAGATGCAGTTACATGTTCACAGTGGGAGACTGGTTAGCCATAAAAGAATGCAGTAATGTTGTTTGCAGCAGCATAGATGCAGCTAGAGATTATCATACTAAGCGAAGTAAGTCAGAAAGAGAGATACCATGTGATATCACTTACATGTGGAATCTAAAATATCACACGAATGAGCCTATCTATGAAACAGAACCAGACTCAGAGTCATAGAGAACAGACTTGGGGTTGCCGAGGAGGAGTGGTTGGGGGAGGGAAGGCGTGGGAGGTTGGGGTTAGCAGAGGTAAGATGTTCCGTCCAGAATGGGTGAACAGAAACGTCCTACTGTGTGGCACAAGGCCTGTATGTATTCAACATCCTATGATAAACCATAATGGAGAAGAATGTCAAAAAGGATGTATTAATATATGTATATACACACAGCCTTTGTGATATATGTATAACTGAATCACTTTGCTCTACAGCAGAAATTAACATTGTAAATCAACTACACCTTAGCTACAAAAAAAAGTCATGTATGTCTGGTTTCTATTTTTGTGGCTAAGATTTATCAGAGTGTTGCCACGTTACTCATCCATGGTCAGTCTTTAGTGATTTTAATAGCCAACACCTAGTTCTGTGCTTCTCATAGATCTGCAATAAAGAGCCAGTTTTTAAAAAAGTTTTCAGTTTTACCATGGCTGCTATCTTTGTGAAACAGAATAAATTTTTAGACAAATGAAATTTAAAACTCTTAAGATGTAGAACATAAAGGCTCCAAATTTTTATTATAGATTCAAGAAAATAGAATTGCTGTCAAGTTGTTATATAAGTTTATGATTGCTTATATAAAACTTATGGATTAGCTGGTTTATTTCTTATGAACCGGTGGCAGTTTGCAAACCAGCACTGGTCCTTTTGTGGACTGCAGTAGCTTAGGTCCATTATTTTATAAGAGGTTGCAAAATGGTGATATTCTAATTCTGTTCTTTCTGGAACTGTTTATAAAGAACTTTCTCTCATCTACTAAATGGTTACTTGTGGCCGAATTGATAGTAGAAAGGCAGAATGCATGCTTGATTCCTTCACTAACTTTCATCAGTTTTGTTCATAGTTTTTTTCAAGTTCTGTTAACTCAGGATTATTTTCAACAAAGTGTAGTTCAGGCGCATGCTGCAGTAGAAAGGGCAAGATTAGAAAGGAGGTTGGGTTTATGAAGTATAATAGTTGCATCTTGAAAAATTCTCTGTGTGCTAAATAACTGAAATTAGGACATTCTACTGTTTAAACTTTAAAGTTTTTCTTAGGAAAAATGTACAGATCTCTTCTAAGCTAAGGTTACTTCTTAAAAGTATTGTAGGGGTGGTGATTAGAGACAGAATTGAGCCTGTTTACAAACTCAGTATATTTAAGAAGAGGTAGCAGTTTGATTATCTTTCATCTTTGCGTGGGAAGTGTTGTTATCTATGCTCATCTTTAGCGTACTGATAGTATGGGGAGATGAGCTGAAGAGGGGCAGTGATATTTGGATACATAAATCTATATTCTAAAGCTTTGTTTCTTTGCAAAGAACCTTTGGTTCTTTGTATGAACAGGCTACACATGCTTGAGTCACCATTCAAAGAAGTGTTTTTTTGTTAAAATAGTAGATCTCAGTCATAAGTCAGAGATTTCAGTACAGAGTCAGTCAGGAAATCTGAAGTGAAAAGTGAAAGTAAAGTCGCTCAGTCGTGTCCAACCCTTTGCGACCCCATGGACTGTAGCCTACCACGCTCCTCTGTTCATGGGATTTTCCAGGCAAGAGTACTGGAGTGGGTTACCATTTCCTTCTCCAGGGGATGTTCCTGACCCAGGGATGGCACCTGGGTTTCCCGCATTGTAGGCAGACGCTTTACCATCTGAGCCACCCAGGAGATCTAAAGGTCAACATAAAACAACAACAACAACAAAAAAAAAACAGAGGAGTGTAACTAAATAGATAAAGAGACTGAACATGGTTCAGAACTTTTCCTTCTAATATTTTAATGGTATGACAACAGTTGTTACTGAATGTTGTCTGTGTGTGTTTGTGTAAATTGCTAACTTTTAGAAGTAGGATAATTTGGGCTAATTAATAATGGTTTAGATTTATCTAGAGATACCTTTGTTCCTTTGTTCCTCAGTTGGCTAATGCTTATCATCAAATGTGAAAAGTAGCTATAGTAAAACTTAAGGATTGAAAAAATCATGAGGTGTAAACAATAGTGTATTTTGATTTTAGCCCACAGTACCAAGTTTTCTTAATTTAAAAGTGGCTACATAAATGCAGTTTGTCAACCAAATAACATTGCTCTAACTTTCTGCAAAGACTTCTTTTAGGGTCTTTGAAATCCAAGGGGAAAATAGATAGTTGATTTAAAAAGATTTAAAAATTGGAATTAGCAATTGTGACATGGGAGTAAATTTTATTTCCTCTGAAGTTAGAAAGGAAAGGTAATAAACAGTTATGTGTTTACTTTCTTACCCAGTGATCATATGTCTCAGTTAAACCCATTAATCTATATTTGGCATTAGAACTATATTCACCTAAGAAGTTAAATGCCTCAGAAATTTCCATGGATAGAGTTTGTGTTTATGGGGTCTGTTTGCTGTCTTTTAAGTGGGTGCTAGTGGTAGTGTCTGCCCCATGGACCATACAATCCATGGAATTCTCCAGGTCAGAATACTGGAATGGGTAGCCTTTCCCTTCTCCAGGGGATCTTCCCAACCCAGGGGTCAAACCCAGGTCTCCTGCATTGCAGGCAAATTGTTTACCAGCTGAGCCCCCAGGGAAGCCCCAGAATACTGGAGTGGGTGGCCTATCCCTTCTCTAGCGGATCTTCCTGACCCAGGAATCTGCATTGCAGGCGGACTCTTTTCCAGCTGAGGTACCAGAGAAGCCCGAGTCCAGACTAAACTGCTTTTTGATTTGTTGATTTATATAGTACATTCAGACTGTGTTCATTATGCTCCGGAATGATGCTCACTTGAACTTGAAAGGAACTATTAATACATTTATAGATAGGGGTGAAGAGAATTTGAAATTACATTGTAGAGTCAAGAGACATAGTTTATATGAAAAAAGATCAAGTTGTAATCAGAATTACTACAAATTGGTCAGTAAAGGAGAATAAATGAGAAGCAATATGGAAATGATAGTAGCGTAATCGCAGATAACATGTAGAAACAAAGTAGGAATGTTGAATAACCACTAGCTTGAAACCCCATTAGGGAAGTGTTTCCTCAGTGTATGAGCTCATTAACAAACCAGGAGCAGTAAAAGGCTAAGATAACACTATATGTCACTAGGGACTTGTATTTCACAAACGTTTTGAACACTGAAAACTTCAAAACATAGTAATTTATTGAAATATTTGTTGAGGAGGCCTATAGGTTGCATACTTAGATTAAACAAGATAGAGAAAAAAAATGCAGACAAATTGAGTGATCAAAATGATCAAAAGTTAGGGATCACAATTTAGGCAACATAAGACAGTCAGTGCTAAGTAGCATTGCTTGAACAACTAAATGTGTACACAGTTTTCCGTATTATTGCATCAAGGCATGGTTCGTGACTTCTAGGTTTTTCTCAGGTGTATGACATCATTTCCTAAAGGCATTTCATACATTTATTGTGTAAAATGAACAACGGTGTCATTGTCACTTGTATTCAATGATTGCACATGGAACTTTATATAGTTCAGAGACTTAGACTTTTATAATGTACTCTATTTTTAATTAAAACATTGTTTGTTTATTTGGCTGCATCGGGTCTTAGCTGCAGCAAACAGGATCTTCCTGTGGTGCACAGAATCTCTAGTTTTGACATTTGGGCTGAGTTGCTCCATGACTTGTGGGATCTTAGTTCCCTGACCAGGGATCTAACCCATGTCCCCTGCATTGCAAAGTGGATTCTTAACTACTGGACTACCAGGGAAATCCTGACTTAGACTTTTGAATTTTATTTATTTTGGCTGTGGCATGTGGGATCTTGGTTTCCCAACCAGGGATTGAACCCATGCCTCCTGCAGGGGAAGTGCTGAGTCTTAACTACTGCATGTCCAGTGAAGTCCCGGGACTTGGACTTTTTTAGAAGAATCATATACTACCTAGGTATAGAGAAAGGATATCTATTTATATGAAATAAATTGGTTTTCGTATAAATCAATTTAGAGTGAACTTTCTTCACGTTTAGCCTGACTCCTCAACTACTTTTTGACTTGAGTTGTCCAGGTCTTGGTTTTTTACAGATCTTTTGTTCCATCAAGAATTTTGATGATTCAGTATTTCTTGTGAGTGCTCAATTACTTCTGGGATTTTTTTCCAGACCATTGACAACTCATTCTGGGATTTTTTTTTGCTAGTACTTCCTTGTTCTTACCAGAAGATGTCAATGGAAGTTTTTCAGATAATAACCAGAACTCAGTCCTTCTTCAAATGGTTTTTAAATGTTCTGCTGACTGAAGTGTTAAGGGGTTGCACTTGTTCAGTCATATCACTAGAAATAAAGAATCACTACACTTTCTGGGATCTTACTCAACTCATAGACTGGATTGAGAAATGATGTACTTGAGCAACATCAAGTTCCAGCATGTCTATTCTAGATGACTTTCAGCCAGACTCGCCTGTATCTCTTTCTTTGAACTCTTGGGACATCGTTCTGCTTTAAGGCAAATTTCCTGAGAGATTCCTGGAATCCCTTTTCCTTAGAGGATTTTATGTCGGCTTATATATAAGTATCACCATGGCAGTGACAGCTTTGTCATTGGGCTAATGGAAAATATTAAGATATAGCATGATTTCAGAGATGTCTGGTTTCTTTTCGTGACATATTTGAGATTGATTCAGAGGACAGTATGCTGCCATGTGGGGCCGTGGAAAGTTTAAAAGAGCAGTTTAGGCTTAAGTGTAGGCCAAGGCCTCACAGGACTTGGAAAGTGTTTTGGACTTTATTGAACTTTATTCTAAGGGAGAGTCACTGTAGGGTTTTAAGCAAGGAGAAGGCTTGAATCAGATTTTTTTTCTTTTAAGTGCAAAGTCATGTTAATCAAGTGATCAAAGTCAGTATCACCAGTAATGGAGCAAAATGACACTGTGTCCTTGCCGTTGTGTGACGTCAGGAGAAGGCACTGTAAAATCATCACCAATGTAAAGTCGCTGCAAGGAAAAAGCTTGTCTAGAATCTCATCATGAGATAGGAAACAGATCCTGGTGTGGCTCATTCTACAAAAAGAATTTAAAAAATGAAATCGCTGAAATTTAAAAAATGACAGTGTCATGAAAAACCATAAAAAGCTGAAAAGGTGAATAATTCTAGGTTAATTGTGGAAAGTGTGTGGTTTTTGATAAGAGTTCTGGAATTAAAAAATCCATAGAAGTATTTGTGACATTTGGGAGAATTTGTATATAGATAGTATCAATGTTAAATTTCTTGGACATGAAAATAGTATTGTAGTTATGTGAGAGAATGTCCCTGTTTCTTAGAGGTATATGGTGAAAAATATCTTGGAGAGTGAAATATCTATAATTTACTTTCCAGGTGTTTAGGGGGAAAATATATAAAGCAAATGTGGTAGAATGTTACTAGTGTTATATTTAGGTGGAGAATGCTGTTAACTGTACCATACTTTCAAATTTTGTAGGCTCAAATTTTTTCAAAATAAAAGGAGGGTATAACAAGCACATGGTGAAGTCAAGAGCTAGAGTCTAATTCTTTGATTTAACCCTTTAAGTTGTAGGTTCCAAAGTCATTCAGCATTATATGTGAGGTGATGATCTCTCATAGAAAAGCCTTTAGTGAAGTTGATTTGTCTAAAGTACCTGAGATGTTGGATAATTTTGTCAAGAAACTGTACTATTTTTTTAGTTACAGGTATGGTGAGATTAGATAGATAAATGTGGTCAAACTTCCAATAGCCTTTTGGTAATGAAAGGATTATTCCAAATAGTTGAGATTCTCAGATCCCTAAAATAGGTGTTGGTGAGTGTTTTAAAAATCTTTCTTGACCCTAAAACTTTCTAATTTTAACAATTGAAGACTTCTAATTTGAAAGACCTTTTAAAGATCACTACTTGAATAAACTTAGTACTGATGAAATTCAGTTTCAAAAATCATTTATAAAATAGTACTTTTCTCAGACATGAACAGAACATTATTTTACTCATGTAAGAAACCTTTTTAAAATAATAAAGCTTACCCCTTTTAAGTACCAAAATATCGAAAAATAAAATAACTTTGGAGGTTATTTACCCACTTCCTTCTGTAGTGCTAATTATTTTGGGGTTGGAAAAGCTTACATTTTAGTCCTATCTCTAGGCCACTAACATTTTCTTCATCTGTAAAACAAATGCATTATGAATAAGAAAATATTTAAGACACCTAAAATAATAGGTATAGGATGTTACTTCCCTTCTTTTGCTTTACTTAAAAAATTTTCATTGTAACATAAGACACATATCAAGAAAACTACATAACAGATGTGTAGTTGATTGAATTAAGTTTTTACACAAAATAGTCAAGATTTTTTTTTCTATGAAACCCAATAATATTGTTAAGAATGTGTCTTAGGATTGATCCTTTTGGGTTTTAGTCTGATTTTTATTCCTATTCTTTCATCTCTTGTATGCATTTTGTCTCATTTAGAAACAGCACATTCCAGTTTTGATCTGGTGTTTGAGTTTGCCTTTCTGTCTTGCTCTCTTTAGAGATATTATTCTATTCCTTATTTCCTTTTTTACTTTTAATAACTTTGTATGGTATTTAACTTCTGTGCTTATTGTTTTTCTTCCATTCTAATTTAACGTCTTACAGTTTTAATTTTTTAAATTTTAATTTTGTATTGGGGTATAAGTGATTAACAATGTTGTGTTAGTATCAGGTGTGTTTCTTGCTTTTTTTTTGACCACCTGCATGCCTTGTGGTAATCTTAGTTCCCCGACCAGAGATTGAACTTGTGCCCCTTGCAGTGGAAGCACAGAATCCTAACCTGTGGACCGCTAGGGAAGTCCCAGCATTTCTTTTTGCATTTTAGACTACCTTCTAAATTTTCAGGTACCTTCTACAACTTGATAGAGCTCCTTCTTCTGTTAAAATTATGGCTGTTTGTTTTCTGAGCATTCCTGGCATGGATTCCTCCCCCTGCCTTATCTGGCCTTTCTGTTTTTCTTGGGGCTTCCCTGGTGGGTGGCTCAGATGGTAAAGAATCTGCTTGCAATGCAGGAGACCCAGGTTCAATCCCTGGGTCAGGAGGATCCCCTGGAGAAGGAAATGGCAACCCAGGTATTCTTGCCTGGAGAATTCCATGGACAGAGGCGCCTGGTGAGCTACAGTCCATGGCGTCATAAAAGAGTTGGCCGCGACTGAGCGACTAACATTTTGAGCACTTCTGTTTTCCTTGTCCTACTTAACTATGATTCTGGTCCCAGCAGCTGCTCCTTGGCAGGCATGAGCTCTGACCCGCAGGGGAGTCCAGGTCTGTCTCAGAGCCTCATGGGAATTAAAACCATTCCATCCTGGAGGCCTTATTGTATGATCTCTTGCTGCCTCTGCACGCTTGGAGTGGCCACCCTCCTCCCAGTGCAGCTGCTGTTCTTAAATTGGTTCCCTGCTTTTTTTTTTAACTTGTATCTGTCGGCTATTTTGGCTTTTTCTTGTTTTCTTTAATAAGTCCTGGTGCTTCCCTCACACCAGGGATTGTGGCTGTGGTTGTTCATTCTCACCAGATTGTATTTTGGGGATCTTGGGGGAATAACTTGTTATTTAGTTATATATGTCATGGGTTTTGGCTTTACTGTCTGGTTGGTCGGTGATACGTGGAGCTTCAGGAAATCCAAATATGATGCTATCTCAGAATTTGCATGATTCTTTTGCCTTATTCTAAAATAGGGTACTGAATATGATTTAGTTTTTACTTAATATTGTTTTCTTACTATCTTAAAACATGAATATTTATTATGATGACTTCAGGTCACTTGCGAAGGGGTAGCCTTTGTATTTACGTTTAAATCAATTTTTTAAATAGTTACAGTAGGTTTTTTCTGTCTCCTGATGTTGAATTTTGTTTGTTTCTACTATTGATGTGATTAATGAGCTGTTTTTCTCTTTTAGGTGCTTTTTCTAATCGCTGGAAGGTTTGGGAGCTTAATGATCAAACTGTAACTCTGTGTGAAGTAAGAATTAAATAAATTCAGGGTTTTCAGTGAAAGGAATCTTTGCTTTTATCCCTGGTGACCTTTTACTTTTCCCTGAGTTGTTGAAACTTTATGCTAGATAGGCAAGTTGATAGCTGAGGTAGAGAAGTGAGGCAGGGTTCACTGTTTGCTCAGTGATCTCTGATGTCATTTGATTGAACAGTTTTAAAACATGCTAAGTAAGCACTATACATTTTTATTAAAACCCCACTTATTTAAGAAAAACTTGGTTGATTTAAATAAATAGAAGTCCTTACTATGTTGTAGTAAAATGATTGTAAAAATGGACCTACCAAAAAAAAAATGGACTTACATGGTGAAACCGTGCAAAGCAATCTTGTAATCAATGGGAAAATTGTGATGGTTTCCTTATGTTTTAAAAATTTTTGTTGGGATATCAACTTACTGTTAGTTATTACTATAAAGAAAAGGGATGTATAATATAAAGAAGTAGTGAAATTAGCATTTAGTATAACTTAAAATATTGGAAACATTGAGAATTGTGTTTTATTTTTAAACTACTCTTGATAAGTTTTGTACACAATGCTTCCCTTTGCAGCTTTTCCATTCTTTGATGGCTTTCAACATTTTATCCTTTGCACTTGAATGTCATGAAATATTTCCAAGAGTTTGTTGTATTTTCAAATATTTGAAGTATTTTCTTGGAGTCACTTCCTCTGGGACGTTGTCCTTTTTATTACAGCCACTTTCCTCGTTGATCGTTTTGCCTTCACTGAATTCCTCTGCAGCGGTGTCACCCTTGCCACTGCCAGCTGCTGCTTCTATAACTCTATTTACGTTGGCCTTGAAATTCACTTCCAGCATATCACTTGTCATTCCTTTGCTGTCCTTTGATTCTTCATTGGTTAGATTGCCCGTTGAATATGTGTAAAATGGCATGTGGATTTGTCACTGGGCAACAAGGAGGCGACACGGTTGCACCCTCAGCTATTTGTTGTGCAGTGACTAGTCGCCAGTACACTTTGAAAGAGGGGACTTGATTGGCTACTGATTATGATGTTCATCTGCTATTTGCGTGATGATTTGTGGACTGAGGAGCAAAGTTTGTACTTTGTGTAATAGTTAATATGTTAGTGGAAATTGGAGCCATGGTGTTGGGGACTGGTTTTAGTTAACTAAAAGTGTGAAAAAGTGTAAGTGTTAGCTGTTTAGTCGTGTCTGACTCTTTGCAACCCATGAACTGTGTGTAGCCCGCCAGGCTTCTCTGTCCATGGAATTCTTCAGGCAAGAATACTGGAGTGGCTTGCCATGCCCTCCTCTAGGGGATCTTCCCAACCCAGGGGTCAAACCCAGGTCTCCCACATTGCAGGCAGATTCTTTACTTTCTAAGCCACCAGGGAAGTCTTCAGTTAATTAAACCCTGGTGTAAAACATGGAATGAAGTTCTTACACAACAGAATCATGCAAAGTGAGAACTCTGTCTTTAATACGAAATATAAGGTTGTACTTGGATTTGGTGACAATTGTGAAGATGATAATGGAACTAATCTGAGACATTTATACAGTAACATGATAGTCTTTCAAAAATACTTTATTTTTAAAAAAAGATTAAAAATATATATTTTTTGTTAAATTCCTTAACAGGGGATCTGTGTGTGTATCTCTGTGTATGTATACTAAGGGTAAAGCTTTGAAAGGAGAAAGTTTTACCATTTGTTGCATTAATATATTCTATAAACTTCTGTTTTCTGTGATCTGATTATTCTACATTGCTCAATGTTATGATTACAACCTTCATTTCACGATCTGAGGAATTCCTTCTGGCCTGTGGTTGGGTTCCTCTCACAGATCCCCCTCCGTAGATGGCTGTGATTGTTGCTTTTTTTCATTATTGCTGTGAAGAGTTAGTGGTGTTAATGCAGGCCTGCATTTATTTGTTCACATAAATGGAGAGGGAAGAGGGATGAAAGGATTAAAAAGCATGTCTCCAGGGCTGGGCTTAAGTATTTTTTACTGTGCAGATTTTACATCTGGAGGGGAAAAACCATGACCTGTACATGAACACACTGAAGAGCGTGAAGAAAAAATTTTAATCACCTACTGTAGTTACATTTCTCAGATATTGCCTCTATTAGTATTTAGGTGTATATCTGTTTATGCATTTCTTCTTCATATATGTACATATACTCTTGCATTTTTACCCAAAACGTTTTAAATGTTTTTCATATTCTTTATGCTTCCAAGTGGGTTTTCAAGATACACACACATTTTGAAGCTTTTTCTTATGTAAAAATGTGTGAAAAAAGAATAGCGACTAAAGTGAACATGTATCACCCAACTTTAGTGATTTCAGTTCCTAGGCAATGTTATTTCGTCCATACATTTCATCCATGCATTATTTTGAAGTCACTTCCAGGTAAATATTTTAGTACACTCTAGATAACTATTTCAGCACATAGAGTTAAATTTTTTTTGTCAAATTGTTCTCCAGAAAAGTGTTCTCTGTGTATACTTGTCAGAGATAAGATTGGGTGTGTTGGTTGCTGAGTTGTGTCCGCCTCTGCAGCCCCACGGATGGTGGCCTGCTAGGCTTCTCTGTCCATGGGGTTCTCCAGGCAAGAATACTGGAGGATTGCTGTCTCCTTCTCCAGGGGGTCTTCCCGACTCAGGGGTCGAACCTGGGTCTCCTGCAGTGCAGGCAGATGCTTTGCCGTTTGAGCTACAGGAGAGTCTGAGATAATATTAAAACGCATTAAAAAATTCAGTATTGTTGGTCAGACACATGTGTGTGTAATTCTCCTCAGGTAATATAAAGAGTCCTAACAAAGTGAGTTTGGGTGTGCTTACCTACTCCGGCAGGAAACTCCCGGTTCGCACCAGCACGTCCCTCCGAGGAGTGCCGTGACGGTTAGCGGTGACCGCGTCACTCCCCGCCCAGCCTGGGGCGCCCCCTGGCCGAGGCGCAGCTGGCGGTGGTGCCGCGGCGGACCGCCGCCCGGGGCGCTGCTCTGGCGCCGCTTGCCTCCGTGCTGCGTGATACGCGTGAGATGCGGCCAGCCCGAGCGACGCTGTGCGCAGCCAGTGGGGGGTAGCTTTTACGCCCGTGTGGGAATATGTATGGAAGTCTTTCCTTTAAAAGAAGTGTTTTGAATTAACAATTCAAAATCCTAAGTTAATAGTTTGTGTTTCTGCGTGCTTTTGGAGCTGACAGCGACCATAGTTCTTAAAAGGACCTCTGATTTTCATAATTAGGAAGACGCTTGTGTTCATATCTGCAGCTGGAAAATGCCGGAGGAGACCTTAAGGACGGCCACCGCCACGGCGAAGGAGCCATTGTCATCCTGGACGCGGGTGCTCAGTACGGAAAAGTCATAGACCGAAGAGTGAGGGAGCTGTTCGTGCAGTCCGAAATCTTCCCTCTGGAAACACCAGCGTTTGCCATAAAAGAGCAAGGATTCCGGTGAGATCAGATCGCAGGATATTTTATTACTAATTTGCTTGGACACTGAATTTTTTAATGAAAACCAAGTGGATTGGTTTTAATACAAGAAATATTCCATGGCTCTTGACATCAAAAGAAATTAAAATTAAAGAAAAGATTACATTAATTTTATTTGCACAGTTTAATAATTCATCATTTGAATACTTTATGTTTTATAGCAGGGGCCCCCAGCCTCTGGGCCAAGGTCCGGCACCTGTCGGATCAGTGGTGGCATTAGATTAGAGAGAAAGCGCACACGTGAAATGTGTGAGACTCACCCTGATGCCGCCCCACACCCCACCCTGGAAAACGCCCTTCATGAAACCGCTCCCTGGTGCCAGAAAGGCTGGGGACTGCTCTTGTATAGGATTTCTGGGTCAGACTTAGGTTTGGCTGTTACGGTCATTCATTCATCCCAGGTTACTTGATCAAAGGGATATATATACACATAATGCTTAGAGTACCTAGATTAGAGAGTGCTGTCTACAGTGCGTCTCTTTTGCTTCCTATCCCAGGAGGCTAGTTTCTGAATTATGAAGACTTCTAATTTAAGGGCTAATTCTATAACTTGTACTATTAAAACTAGTCAAAATGACATTCAATTTATATGTAACTTCCTCCTTTAACAGCTATTTTTGGTTAATGCTGTATCTTTTCTCTTAGAATGAATGTTCGTTTTTTATTGAGTGTTATTCAGAAGCAAGCAACTACAGTTTATATCTTTAATTAGCTCTCTAGATTTGGTGCTGTATTTCTTCCAAAATACAGTATGTTTAATTTTTCTTAAAAGCATAATGTTTTCCCATTAGACAAATGGTTACCTTTCAGAAACTTTATAGATGTGTATACATTATCCTTTGTTTCTTATTTTTGAAATGGAGTGAATTATGAATCAGAAAAGGCAGGTTTGCATTTAACTGTTTTAATTTTAGGATGCAGATAATTTTCTAGTAAGATGGAATGCTTTGAGTTTATCTTGTATTCAGCTGTCTTGATTTGCCAGTGAGAACCAATTTTAAGGGAATTAAAACTGTAAGAAATCTGAATGACTCTCTGTCAAATCCAAACTTCATCATTCCCCAAATCCAAAGCAAACAGACAAAAATTCCCAGCAAACTTATCGAAACCAAATGTTGTGGAGTAGGGTAACCAATATTGACAATAGAAGTCTAATTGATTTTCTTGTCATCTGATTACCTGATCATAAACAATTTCTAGGTCCTGCTTACACCAACAGCTTCTTCTCTCTGTAGAACAGGAACTATACCACTGTTGCTTTAATTACCGTGATCCTTTCTGCTGAGATAGCCATTTGATCACCCCTTTCCTGGAATAAATTCTAGGTTTATGACTTGAAAGACATCTTAACCTACCTGTTTTTAGAATCTTGATCTGCTTGATACATAAGCTGGTATCTGGAATGCCTTGAGATTTACTGGGCCTTGTAATTGCAAGTTGTTTCAAAATAAATAGCAGGATAGAAATAGAGAACTCAGAAAGAGTGATTAGCTCTTCTCAAGCTTATTGAGATAAGAATTTTCATAATTGGCTTAAGTGCTGCTTGAGTTTTATCCTTCACTAGGTCCATTGCTTTTTCTTTTTAATAGTATTAAGAATCTTATAGCAGATTAATGAGGGATGCTGGGCAGTCCCATGGTGGTTATCATTTATAAAACTAAATATAACATACTGAAATTCTAGAGATCTTGGTTATTAGATATATTTTACAGAGTTTTAGCTTCTGCATTTTTAAGGAGCTAGGTTACATATCTATCCTTAGGGCTAGCCCCATTCCCCTTTAAAATTGTGATCTTAAAGGGATGTCCCATTTATCATCGTGAGTAAGTAGATTGTCTTCAGTCTGTTTGCAAGCGATAAGCTAACAAACATAATGTATACCAAGATCCATGTTACCAATATAAAGCTCAAAGAGTAGGGCTTTTGTGCTCACTCAGATTATTATATATTTTTTAAAAATACATTGTCTTGTTGAGTAATTTTCAGGATTTATATTTTTTTTTGATGTATTACAAGTCTGTCATTTTAGTTTATGTTTTTACATGGCAGGCAGCCACTAATTATAAAGTGGATTGTAATCCAGATTTGTTTGTCAGTAGATTTTGGTTACATCTTGGAATGCATTTTCCTTTAGAAATACGGGCTTCCCAAGTGACTCAGTGGTAAAGAATCCACCTGCCAATGCAGGAGACTTGGGTTTGATCCCTGGGTTGGGAAGATCCTCTGGAGAAGGAAATGGTAACCCATTCCAGTATTCTTGGCTGGGAAATCCCGTGGACAGGGGAACCTGGCTGTCTACAGTCCATGGGCCAGGCCGCAAGAGTCTGACCTGACTCAGTGACTAAGCAGCAACAACATGCCTGTGTTGTATAAGTGGGCGTGTGTGACGCTGGAGAGCCTAAGTAATCTGAAGGTGCACGTCTTTCTGTGATTCCAGTTGTTTGTAGCCATGTTAGAGTGAAAGTCCAATGTTAGCAGATTGTTTTCCTAAAGAAAATATAGAAATCTGAATTTTTATGTAAAAATCATAATATTAAAGTGTTCCAAAATTTTTTGATTGAATATGGAGGACCAGAGTTCCCTGTATCAGAAGCCAGCCTCATTTTTCAGCTTTCTTTATACAAATAGTCTGTTCCCAAGGTAACCCACAGAATGCTCTGTAAATTCTAATTTACAGAATACTGACTTGGGTTCTGAGAGCAGGGCAAATGAGGCAGATCATGTTAGCTCCTACTTCTGGGTCTCAGGTAAAATTGTTGGGAATATTGGACAGATTTTAAACAGGCGAAATTAGGTAATTCTTCACATTTTCTGATACTCTTTATTGTAGAGTATTTTGCTCTACATAATCCAGGGCCTTCATAATACTTTCACTTGTCCTACTGTGTAACTGCTTTACTCCTTAACCTCTCAGAAGACATGTATTTTCACCTTCCACCTTTAGAATCTCATTTACTTCCTCCACTGATGAGGAAAACAAAACAAATTCAGGCTTACCTTCATAGATTGAGACAATTGGTTTTGTATATTTGGAAGTTTGTGCTTATTAACATGTGACTGTTGAATCAGTCAGCTTTCCCACATTGCAATAAAATAAGAGTAAAAAGAAGCTGTGTGTAGGGGATTCCGTCAGTCCATTGCTTGAGACTTCCACTGCAGGGGGTATGGAGCATGGATTCGATCTCTGATTGGGGCACTAAGATCCTGCATGTCTCACAGTCCAAAAAAAAAAAAAAAAAAAAAAATTAAGCTGTGTAGGAGACTATTAATTAGCTGTGGCAGAATATGGATCTGCTGTGGCGTACTGAAAACAACAGAATCTGAGTCTGTATTGAGTTTCCCTCAGTGGTAAAGCAAGAGCGGGCATAGACCTTGTATGAAAATCAACAGAGATTCTTCGTAACTGTCTTCTTTAAATCCACAGGGCTATTATCATCTCTGGAGGGCCTAATTCTGTGTATGCAGAAGATGCTCCCTGGTTTGACCCAGCAATATTCACTATTGGCAAGCCTGTTCTTGGAATTTGCTATGGCATGCAGGTACATACATCTATGAATTTGCCTTAAAAGTTAATTTGTTCTGCTTGTGCCTCCTACTGTTTTAGTGTTTTCTGTCTTTAGCGCATTTAGGATATTTAGTTGTATGAGAGAATTTGTTCATATTACAACTGTTTATGAGTTGCCACACTAGTATGGCAAAACTCATTTGAGTGGGGATTTTCAAAAGAGCAACTATATGTATTACTGCTTACAACGAAACCCTGTCCATTATTTCAAAAAGGTAGGCATTTAAATATACATGAAAGTTGAAGTAGTAGTTGTGAGAGAGGGCTCCTTTATACATTTACTCAATTCCCTAATTATAACATTTTTAACCATTTTGAGAGTAATTTGCAAACATGATATTCTGTTACTTGTGTCCTAAGTACTAGAATTCTGTCCTACATAGTAACCACAGTATGGTTATCGGAATCAGGAAGTTAACATTGACTTGGTGTTCACATCTGGTCCACAGACTCTGTTAACATTTCACAGGCTCATTAATGTCTCTTAAAAGTCATGAATTCAGTCTAGACCATGTGTTGTTGTATTTAGTTGTCATGTCTCTTTACATTCCTTTAGTTTGGAATCATTGCTCCGTCTTTCCTTCTCTTTCATGACCTTGCCAATTAAAAAAAAGTACATTCCAGTTACCCTGTAGAACAGCCTTCAGTTCGGTTTGTTTGACATTTCTTCTTTGTTGGATTCAGGTTATGTGTTTTCGGCAGGAATCGCACAGGATTGTGCTCGGCTTCCCTGGTGGCTCGGTGGGAAAGAATCCCCTGCAGTGCAGGAGACATGGGTTCCATCCTTGGGTTGGGAAGATCCCCTGGAGAAGGAAGTGGCAAGCCACTCCAGTATTCTGGCCTGGGAAATCCCATGGGCAGAGACTGGCATGCTGCAGTCCATGGGGTTGCAAAAGAGTCGTATATGACTCTGCAACTAAACAGCAGCAAGTGCTGTGCTCCTCTCAGAGTCTCATTAGAAGGCAGATGATGTCAATTAATACTGTGATGGGAGTGTTCCTTTAGATTATTTGGTTAAGATGGTGTCTGCCGAGTGTCTTCACTGTAATGTAAATTAAATATGTGTAGGGTAGTGGTCAAGATGGTGGAGTAGGAAAACCCTGAACTCACCTTCTGTCTTGGGCACAAGGATCCTATGCCAGGAAAATGAGCCCACAGAACATTTGGCTTTGAAGGCCAGTGAGACTTACTTTTGGGAGAGACATAGGGTTGTGGGAAATAGTGATTCCTTTCTTAAAGGGCACCCACAAAATCTTACATGCTCCAAGACCCAGGGCAGATGCAGTAATTTGAAAGGAGACTGGGTCAGACTCACCTGCTGATCTTATAGCGAGTCCCCTGCAGAGGCAGAAGGCAACTGGAGCTCACCCTAGGGACATAGATGCTTGTGGCAGCCCCTTTGGGAAGCTCATTCTACCGTGAGGACGCTGGTGCCGCTGCCATTTGGGGATCCTCCTCGTTTTAGTAAGTGAGCACAACAGTGAATTGTCTTCTTTTAAACAATCTGGTTGAAACCTGTGTACTGATATGAATAATGCTCAGAGGGAATCTGTTCAAAAGTTAGAAAGTGAACAGACCGATATTTTCTTCTAGCTATCTCTGGAGCTTTCAGTAAAGGAAGGAACTATAAATCAGTGTTCATGTAAGAATGTGAATATTTTTATTTCTATTCTTAATGCAAGGGCAGAATATTAGAAATTGCTGGTCTACAAAACAGCTTTAGTTGATTTTGTTTCTTTCTAATTGTTATGATTTTCCATTATATTTTCCATTATAACATAAAGAAGAGTCTCGCAGAATATTTTTTTAGGACCCACTTAGAGTGAAATAGGTGTGAAATCTGCTCCTTTAATATAAAATGATAGTGGCTACGTGTCCATTTTGCCAGTACCCCCTTCCAATTGTCAGGCCACATTTTCTGTCATTCAGGATGGATCTTGTGGTAGCAAGAGCCAGGTCTGTTTGTGTTAAATGCATAAAAAAATTGCCCACTGCTTTCACAGGAGGATAATGGAGTGGACTGATATTGTTCCTTTGGGAAGAGATTATCTTTCTATGAAATGCTGATGTAAATAATACCTTGTAGCGAACATGCTGTTTGTAAAGGACTAACACTTCCTAGAGACTCTGGGTTGGGTGGTCTTAGCACCAAAGGCCTCCCTCTAGTGTATACCTTTGCAGTATATACCACATGGTATATATATACTCCCTCTAGTATATACCCCGTGGCAGCCTGAAATTTTATGTGCTGTCTTTTCTCATTAACTCTTGAGTCTTACTGCTTGCTTCCTGGTAATTCTTTGCTTTGAAAGAAAACAGTCTGTCCTGCTCCTTGCAGTGTTTATTTCTATTATGGTTTATACATCACTAAGCATAAGAAATAGAATATTAGTAGAACTTTTGAAACTCTCTTTGTACTTTTTTCCAATCCACATTGCTCTCTCTTCCAGTAAGACGTAACACTTTTACTGAATTGTTATTCATTCCCTTTCTTTTCTTTATAGATTTATACACATTGTATTTCTAGATAATATATTTTCTAGTTTTGTCTATGGATCATCATGTAAATGAAATCATGCTTCATGTAGTTTCATTTTTGATTTTGAAAGTCACTAATTTTAAGTTATTTTCACTACTGAAATTATTGTTTGAATGTAGTGATACATTCAAGTGTATCGCCAATTAGTGATATATTCCACTGTTAGCGTTTCTGGTCTTTTCCCAAGTTCTTGCAATTGCAGATGCTGCCATGAATATTTTTGGACTTTGGTATTGTACATACACAGAATTTTCTCTAAGCTAACCATTAATTGAAATGCTGAGTCTCAACTTCACTAAGAACTATTTGCCCCCAATATACCTTCCCACAGCAGTATGTAAAAATGCCTTTGCTCTATATCCCTGCAGGCCTTGACAAGGTTAGATATATATATATATTTTTAATTTGCCTAGCTGAAGAGGTGTTAAATGACATGTTGTAGTCTTAGTGGTCATTTTCCTTATTTTAAGATTCATGGATTTATTTGCCATTGGTCATTAGTGTCTGGTTTGCTGTAAAAGGTTAGTCATAATTTTTGCACAATTTTTGTTGAATTTTTAAAATTGTTTTTATATATGCTAGATGCTAAATTTTTGCCAATTATGTATGTTGCATATACCTTCTAGATTCTGTCTTCTTTCTTCACTATAGTTTCATTTTTTTTTTTTTAAGTTTCATTTTTTTTAAAGAAACATCTTTATTACAAGCATTTGGTTTCTTTGTATACTCCCACACAGATTTTGTTAAATTTTTTGTTGGGAGAATTTCCTTTCATTTCCCCCTCCCAAATCTAAGATGTATTTTGAAATCTTGACATATAAGACAGATAAAAGGGGAGCTTACCCAATTGGAGTGGTAGACCTACAGGGCTTTTGCTGCTGTTTGAGGCATTTAGGACCTCAAGGTTATTACAAAAGCAAAACGAAAGCTGTTTCCTTAAGTCAAAATAGAATATTAAAACAAAATTTGAACCAAGTAAGAGTGTTCTGCTTTACATAAAGTTATTCCCTTCCCCCTCTGCCACACACACACACTTAGCTGATCCTTCAGTTCCTTGTATTTTCACTTTTACCTCGCATGCATGTATACATAAATCAGGAGTCAAGAATAAACATGAAAGCCTTCTGAAAGGTGAGATAGCTCTAAATTTTGCTGCAAGCCTCTGGCTTTATAAAAACCTTTAATTTAGACTATGTGGAGTTTTAAATTGTGTTGTGTTCCGACAGCTTTGGTCAGCTTGATCATTCAGCTGTCTTCTAATTAAGAACTGGAAATTCAGAGGAGGCAGAGATACACAAGGTTCATTTGGTATATAGAGGGAAACATTCGTTTTTTCATTCAGCAAATTTGAGTGACTGCTCTGGGTCACATACTTAGCTAGGCCACTGGTACTGTGAACAGACCTGAAGACATGGTAGGGAGAGAACGTGCTAATTCTACATTGCTAATCACACTGGCTTGAATGGCTTGAGTAGAGAGTAATGGGAAATACGAGAAGTGGAGTTAGATAGAGGCAGTGCGTTTAAAAGTCTTTGTTCAGTGTAAGGGACTTGGGCTTTATCCTGTAGACAGGGGTCAGCAAGTTACAGCCTGCTGCCACAGCTGGCCACTGCCTGCTTTTTGTATGACCAGCGAGCTAAGAATGGTTTTTATGATTTTAAAGTGATTTTTATGGTTGGAGTTGAAAAACATTTTAAAAAAAGAATTGTATGTTGTGACATGTGAAAATGAAGTGAAATTCAAATTTCAGTGTCCATAAATAAAGTTTATTGGAACACCATCATGTCCATTCCTTTAAATATCTGTAGTTGCTTCTGTGCTTCAGTGACAAGAGTTTTGAATAGTTGCTTCAGAAACAGTAGGGCCTACAAAAACTAAAATACTTATTCTCTGGTCCTTTACAGGAAAAATTTGCTGACCCAAGTATAGATGATAGCCATTAAGAATTTAACCATGGACTAACACAGTCGTATTTACATTTTAGTGGCTGGCATTCATAGACCTCTGGAAGGTGGGCACGACTAGAGGCAAGGGGACTGGTTAGACTGCAGCAGTTTTCCCTAAACTATGTGTGTGTGAAGGCGCTGCAGAAAGTGTTTCATGTGTGAGTCTGTAGTTTGGAAAGTACTGGGTTAAACAGGTTAGGAGGTGTTTTTTTGTTTTTTATTTAATTGCTGGGCTTCATGCAGACCTTTATTGCAGGAAGTTTTATAGTGAATGTCTAACAGGAGAATGCAGAGGGCAGCATTTGCCGATGTATCTTTGAAGAATATGCCATTGTGTATTAGAAGAATGAACACATATTTAGCCCTCTGCCTGTTTTTCTGTTGGGTGCTGGGTACACCTACATCGTGTATCATTGTGGCAGATATCTTATGACACCTGTTGTGGAGCAGACATATGAAGATAGGTTGTATTGATTTTATCAATGCAGATTTAATGTTCCTAAAAATCCTATGTGTATCTATTTGGTGTTGGAAGGGTTTAGGCATATGTAAATGATGATGAAGATTGCCACAGAAGGGTTGGACTGAAGAGACTACTTAAAATAAAAGTCTGTAGGTGGATGGGATTTGAACAAATTAATTTAAAGACCAGATTATATTGCTTATCCCATCTCCACAGCACAGCCTTCTGTAGACTTTCAGACTGACTGTTCCTTTGGGGCCAAAGATTAAACAGTTTGTAGGAATTTATAGCTGCTAGTTTTAATACCAACTAGGTACTTTATGAGTTCAAAGAGTGTTTTAAAATGCTTTAAAAATTGAACTCAGATATTAAAGAAATCCTTATCTTTTAAAAAGAAATCCTTATTTTTAACAGATGAATTAAAGTATGCTAAATGGAAAATTTGCCAGTGTTTAATAAAAATTAACATCAGGTCAAATTCCTAATCTAGTTTTGTTTTGTAACTATTCCTTTTAAGAACTATATAATTATACATAATAATAACAAGTAATTTACAGTTAGCAAACTTCCTTTATTTTGGAGGCACAAACATAACAGCTATCCTAAAAATAAGAAATATAAATTATTAGTGTAAGAAATTGGGTAATTTCCTTTTGAATTATATTAACATCAATTTATTTTCTCCTGGAACAGATGATGAATAAGGTATTTGGAGGTACTGTGCACAAAAAAAGTGTTAGAGAAGATGGAGTCTTCAGTATTAGTGTGGATAACACATGCTCCTTATTCAGGTATGATAGATATTTTTATATCAATAAGAATGTTAGAGGAGTGACTTAAAGCTGGGAATGTTATTCTTCAAAATTGGAGATTCTGTAATTCTTAGACAAAATTAAGGCCACGGCAGTGGCCAAAGGTATTGTCATATTTGTTTTCCAATTGAGTGTCAAGACAGAAGAGGATGGTGGTGATGCTAATTAGGAATAAGAAAAGCACTTAAGACAGAACTGAAGAGCACTTGTGCGGTCTTAAACCCCGATTTGGGATTGCAGACGTTTGTAGTTTTCCCTTTTCACTTTTTAGCCGAGCATGATTCTTAATATTAGTATGACAGATGTGACAAATGGATAATGTTTTAAACTGTCTGCATTTGTGTACATCTTCCTCTACCGTGTTCTTTCTCTGGGTGCTTAACTAGCTACCCATTTGCTGACCTCATTACTAAATATATATTGTACTTTTTGTACTGAGCATAACTGTATTTCGTGTACTGTCTTTTTAATATAGTGAATGTATTAATTGATTTTATTGCTGGGTGATAATAATTTAGGTATATTAGCTCTAATGTATTTAAAGATTGGTGAATGAGCTGTTCATTAGCTTCCTAGAATCATTTATCTTCTGCTTTACAAAAAACCAGGTGAATTTTCATTCAGCTTCCTGAAAGATCAGAAAACTTAAATTTTAGTCACTAGCTTGCTTTCTTTGGGTTTTCCCATGTTTTGGGTATAACCCACTTACATGGACAGTTGACAGTTACTCCCTTATTTTCTTTTGAAATAAACCCCATTTTTCTTTAAGAATCACATTTCTCCCTAATTGCATTAAATCTGTAAAATGTAGGCTGGTGTCAGTTAATGTGCATATGTAGTTTTTATTATCATTTCTTGTAACTGTGCTAATTATCTTTATAGATTTGTTTTATTAACATATGTTCTTACATCCTCCATAGAGTTGTACCTAAATTAATTTGTAATGGATAGTGTTCTCCAAACTGGACAAATCAGTTTTAAAATCCAAGTTAAGGCCTTTTGTCTCAAATGGAGCTATCCCAGTTTTTACACAAAACTGGCTGTGGCTGTCTTTAATATTAGAGAAAGAATATCAATATTCAGAGATTCTCATTTTCAAAGTGGTATTAATAAAAAAGCAACAGTTGCTAAAATAATTGTATGAACTGAAGCTACTCATTGCCAAAATGCGTTTTTGAAATCCATTTCTTGTTCTACTTTATAATGGAGAGTTGTTGCTTACATTCACCTGTATCTCAAGTGACTGTTCTTGAGAACTACTTCAGGAATCTTGCTGGTGGAATGGGATACTACAAGAGACTTTAAATGTAAAGATCTGGTTAAGAGTTACAGTTTCTCTGTCTTGACAGTTCTAAAATCCTGGTGCTCAATTACAGCCTACACTAATCCTAAGTAACAGTGAACAGTGATGACAGTAACAGCAACCCCAAAACATCCTATGGTTTTAATGTACTTAATCTTCTTGCTTTATTTTTTAATCTTCTTGCTTTATTTTTAATTTTTGTTTCTTAATATTATTTAATACAAAGTCCTTGTTCAAATTTTTTCATAATGTAACAAATATCTTTTTATAAAATTGATTCGTTTGCATCAAGGTCCAAAGAAAGTTCATACAGTTTGTTTGATAACTGTTACTTACATTTGTTTTAAACCATGCCATTAATTACTTCTGTTCTTAAGATTAATTCCAGTAGAGAGATAATTTTGAAACCATGATAGCCTCTTGAAACTGTGTATGTGGATACATGAATAGAGTAAATTTAAATTCTAGCAGTGTTGTACTGTTACCTACTTTCTCTGTTTTCTTGATTTATGCATAGAAGCTAGTAACTTTTAAAGCAAAGAACTACCAGTTATAAGATGAACTAAGTTCTAGGAATCTAATGTAAAGCATGGTTAACAACACTATATTGTATATTTGAAAGTTGCTAAGAGAGTAGAGCCTAAATGTTCTTACCACACACAGAAAATGGTAATTCTGTGAGGTGGTAGATGTGTTAACTAAAATTTTCACACTATATAGGTGTATCAAATTATCACATTGTACACCTTAAACTTACATAATGTTACATGTCGTTATATCTCAATAAAGCTAGAAAAAAATAAAAGACTCCATTAGTCGTGTCTAATAAAGCTATTTGTATATTGTTTTATTTTTTGCTTACCTAGGGGTCTTCAGAAGGAAGAAATTGTTTTACTTACCCATGGAGACAGTGTAGACAAAGTGGCTGATGGATTCAAGGTTGTGGCTCGTTCTGGGAATATTGTAGCAGGTAAAGCTTCTAAAACTTTGCAGGTTTTCTTTTTTAAAGTTTATCTGAAAAGTTTATAAACATATGTTTCTGTATGTGATACTGTTTTTGATGTTTCTTAATTTTTTGAAAGATACTGTAAGTGTCATAGGGTCAATTGTTAATTCATGAAGGATATTTAATATTAGAAGGATTATCTAGAAGTCACTTACTAGTTTGCTCTGAAATACTTTTAAAATTGTTTATTCTACTCTGCTTTTCAAAATAAATATATCCATTATAACTCAGGAAAATTTTGAGAACCATTTACCTCTCTAGCATGCTGTATTCATAATTGCCCTTTTAAAAAATGCCTCTTTTAGGTATAGATAGGCATGTATCTTGGATGTCTATAAAACATCAGACTAAGCATTCAGGGCATTGCTCTAAACCAGGGTAACCTGTGGGTCAAATCCAGCCTGCAGTCTGTTTTTTGTATGTTTGGGAACTAAGAATGCTTTTTATATTATTTAAGGGTTATCATAAATGACAGGGACTGTATGCATATGTCCCACCAAACTTAGTTTATAACATCTAGCCCTTCGTAGGAAGTTTGCCAGTTCATGCTCTAAACAATTTTTTGTTCTATTTTTCTTGAAGAGGAGTTGATTTTCTGGCAGTTCATAATTTTTTACTTGCTTACTTGAGTAATTGTAAATAATCACCAGTAATCCCGGATATCTGCAAAAGGGAAAAAGTGGACTTATCATAAAGTTGTTGATTGTTATGTTACACCTAAGAAGTTGGAAAAAAAATTTTGTCATGGATAAATTGAATTGAGTAATGTACCTGCAGTTACTTAACGGATTATTGTATTAGCATAGGAATTTTCAAGAATAGTTTCCTTTTTGACAGGTTTCTATTTCTTATACAAGATCAGCAGTGGTAGATGAGATTGTATATTTTTATTCATTCAACAAATATTTGAGTACCCACATGTCCCAGGCACAGTTCTAGGTATCAGTGAACAAAATGAACCATACCTCTGTTTAATGCTCTAGTTAGTGAGGCTGGGGATGGGGGAGGGGTGGGACAGACAGTCACCAGATGATACAGAAAAAGTCAGTGGTTGACAGTGTTTAAATGCTTTGAAAACATTAGAAGACGAGAGGAGTGTTATGGAATGTGTGATTTGGACTGTTACTCTTTTAGATAGGCTATTGAGAGATGGTGTTCCTATTGATGGTACTAGACATGGAGGAAGTAGGTGCTTGGCCCTTTTGGATATGTGGGGAAAGAGTACATAGCAGGGCAGAATTCCTGGGATGGGACCTTGTTTAAGGAACAGCAAGGAAACCGCATGGTTAGAGCTGGGTAAGCATGGGGCGTGTGGTAGAAGATAAGGCAGAGAGGCTGTTGGGAGCCAGAATCCCAGGACCTTTGAGGCCATTGTGAAAATGTTGCCATTACTTACAGTGAGTGAAGATTTGAACAAAGGAGAGACGTGATCTAATTTCAGGGTTATCCTGGCTACAGAGGAGTAAAGAGATTGTTAAATGTAGAAGGAGAGACCAGCTAGAAATCTCTTGTGGTAATCAGGAAAGGAGACTGTAAGGAGCAGAGTGGTTAGAGGTGTAAGTGCTTAGGAGTGACTGGATTCTCATGTACATCTTGTACATATTTTGTTAGGTTTATACCAAAATATTTCATTGGGAGTGTTAATGTTAATTGCATTTATAATTTAAATTCCACTCGTTCATTGCTGGTATATGGTAAAGCCATGAACTTGTGTGTATTAACCTTCTCTCTGGCAACTTTCTTGTACTCACTTATTAGTTCTAGGAACTTTTTTGGTTGATTTTTAAAAATTTTATACATAGACACTCATGTCATCTGTGAACAAAGACCATTTTATTTCCTTTTGCTCCCAATATGTATACCTTTTATTTACTTTTCTTGTCCTATTGCATTTACTGGGACTTCTGTTATGATGTTGAAAAGCAGTGGATAGAGGGAACATCCTTGCTTTGTTCCTGATCTTAGTGGAAAAGTTTTGAATTTCTCATGATTAAGTATGATGTTAGTTGTAGGTTTTCAGAAAATACTCTTTGTCAAGTTGAAGTCCCCCTCTATTCCTAGTCTCCTGAGAGTTATTGTCATGATTGAGTGTTTGGATATATTTCATATACTTTTTCTGCATTTATTGATATGATCATATAATTTTTCTTCCTTAGCCTGTTGATATGATGGATTACAGCAATTGACTATTTCTGACAGAGGAATTTTGAAGTATCTAACTGCAGTAGTGGATTCATGTATTTCTCCTTATATCAGTTTTTGCCTTAAATATTTTGATGCTTTCCTGTTAGGTACATATATAACGGATTATTATGTCTTTCTTGGGAATGGATTCCTCTATCATTATATGTATGCCCCTCTTTATTCCTGATAACTTCTTTTTTCTTTTTTTCTTTTTAAATTATGAAAGGTATGATAACACATTTACAGGAGACTTGGAAAAATACAGAATGAAGCTATATATAGTTCTACCATATAACTATTTTTTAAGTAGATAAATTAAAATTTTTAGTTGCAGTATCAAAAGTCTCAAAAATTAAGAGTGAATATACATAAAAATAGAAGGATATAGTAGACCTGAAAAGCACTGTGAACCAATTCAGCATAATTAAGATTTATACAATTTTCACACAACAGATATAAATTCTATTCCAAGTTCCCATAGACTGTAAAGTAGGAAACACTGGAACATATCCAGGGAATAAAACAAGATGCAAAAATTTTGTGGTTAAGGTATTGAAATCATACAGAGTCTGTTCTCTTACCACTGTGGAATTGTGTTAGAAATCAGTATTTGGACTCTGTGGGAGAAGGCAAGGGTGGGATGTTTTGAGAGAACAGCATCGAAACATGTATATTATCAAGGGTGAAACAGATCACCAGCCCAGGTTGGATGCATGAGACAAGTGCTCAGGGCTGGTGCACTGGGAAGACCCAGAGGGATGGGATGGGGAGGAAGGTGGGAGAGGGGATCAGGATGGGGAATACATGTAAATCCATGGCTGATTCATGTCAATGTATGGCAAAACCCACTACAATATTGTAAAGTAATTAGCCTCCAATTAATAAAAATAAATGGGAAAAAGAAATCAGTATCAAAAGACATCTGAAAATAACTCACATATTTTCAAGTGCAATATGACATTTACCAAGAGAGTTCATTTGACCTAGCCATAAAAGCCTCAAAAAAGTTGAAGACTGAAAAAACACAGGATGATTGCAAAGAGGAAAGCATTTACGTGAGAAATTAATCTTGGTAACTTACCTTGACTGAAGTCTGCTCTGACATTGATGTATCTACTCACGCTGTTTGTTTATTCATGGCTCTGCTGGGTCTTTGTCGTGGTGTATGAGCTTCTCATTGTGGAGAAGCTTTTGTTGGAGAACACGGGCTCTAGGACCCTCGGGCTCAGTAGTTGCAGGTCACAGGCTCTGGAGTGTGGGTTACTTAGTTGTGGCCCAGGCTTACTTGCCCGTTGGTATATGGAGTCTTCCCAGATGAGGGATTGAACCAGCGTCCTCTTCATTGGCAGGTGGATTCTTAACCACGGGGCCACCAGAAGGTCTCTCATGCCGTCTTCTAATTAGTGTTATCGTGATTTATCTTTCTCTGTCCATTTACTTTTGATCTGGGCTTTTAGATTTCCAGTGGGTTTCTTGTAGACAATATATATATGTTAGGTTTTCTTTCTTGATCCACTGTGACAGTCTCTGTCTTTTAACTGGTACATTTAGACTATTGGAGTTTGAAAGGGATTGTTGATAGTGTTGTATTAATATCCATCCTATCTGTTGTTTTCTATTTATTGTCCATGTTCTTTGTTCGTATTTTTGTCTTTTTCTTCCTTTTGTGGTTTTAATTGATCATTTTATATGGTCTGATTTTCTCTTTTTTGCATGTCAGTTATATCTCTTTTTTTTACTTTTTCTAAGAAAAAGTTGCCCATGATTTTACAATATACATTTACAGCTAACCCAAGTTCACTTTCAGGTAACACTGTACCATTTCACAGGTAGTGTACTTTATAATAACAAAATAAACGTGATTTTTTTTCTCTCATCCCTTGTACATTGCTGTCATTCATTTCACTTAAAACTAAGCGTGAATAATATGTCTATATAAGCATACATAATTAATTATATCATTGTTGCTATTATTTTGAATGAAGTTATCTATTAGCTCAATTAGGAAGAAGAAAGTTTTTGTTTTACCTTCATTTTCATTTTCATATTCTTCCTCTGCTCTTTTTTATGTGGATGCAAGTTTCTGATCTTCATCATTTTCCTTCTCTCTAAAGAACTTTTAACATTTCTTGCAGAGTAGTCTATTGGCAACAGATGGTCTCAGTTTTTTTTTGTCTGAAACTTTTATATGCCTGAACTTTTGGAGGATAGTTTCTCAATGCACAGAACTCTAGGTTGGTGTTCCCCCCCCCAACATTTTTTTAAAAATTAACTTTTTTAGCTTTAATGAGGTCTAATCAGCAAAATTATAAAATATTTGAAGTGTACAATGTGATGATTTGATAAAGTGAAGTTGCTTAGTCGTGACCAACTGTCCATGGGATTTTCCAGGCAAGAATACTGGAGTGGGTTGCCATTTCCTTCTCCAGGGGATCTTCCCATCCTAGGGATTGAACCCGGGTCTCCCGCATTGCAGGCAGATGCTTCACCGTCTGAGCCACCAGGGAAGTCCCCTCATACACATTATGAAAGATTTTTCCCCACTGAGTTAATTAACCCATCCATCACCTCACATACAGTTGATCCTTGAACAACACAGCTTTGAACCGTGCAGGTCACCTTATATGTGAATTTTTTTCACTAAATATGTGCTTCAGTACTGCATGATCTGGTGGGTTGGTTGAAACCGTGGATATGGAACTGCAGATCCAGAAGCCTGACTGTCAGGTTACGCACAGGTTTTTGACTGCACTGCGGGTAGGTAACTAAGCCTTGAATTGTTCGAGGGTTGACGGTATTTACTTTTTTTTTTTTGGTAAGAATATTTAAATTCTACTCTCTTAACACTGTATTGGATCACTGAAATTTGCTATCAGCCATAATTACCATATTTATTATACATTAGATCCTCAGAGCTTATTCATCTTAAAATCAAGGATTTGTGCCCTTTAACCAACTCTCCCTATTCCCCTTGTTCCCTCACCCCTAGGTCGCCACACTTGTACCTTCCATTTTTGATAGAGGTTGAATTGAATCTGTAGATTACTTTGGGTAGTATTGACCTTTTTTTTAAAAAGACTTTTTTTTTTTTTGATGTGAACCTTTTTTAAAGTCTTTATTGAATTTGTTACAACATTACTTTTGTTTTATGTTTTGTTTTTTTTTTTTTTTGGCCACAAGGCATATGTGGGATCTTAGCTCCCTGACCAGGGATCAAACCCGCACGCACTCCCTGCACGGAAAGGCGAAGTCTTGACTGCTGGACTGCCAGCAAAGTCCCTGGAACTGACATTTTAACAATGTATTAGTAATTCATCTAATCCATGAACATGGAATATCTTTTTATTTGTGCCTTCTTCAGTTTCATTCATCAAAGTCTTACAGTGTTCAGTGTACAGATCTTTCACCTTTTTTGGTTAAATTTCCTTCTAAGTGTTTTATGCTTTTTGAATTTGTTGATGGGAGTGTTTTCTTAATTTCTTCTGCTGATAGTTTGTTGTTGATACATACAGTGTTGATTTCTGTATGTTGATTATGTATCCTGCAGTCTTGCTGAAATAATTTATTAGTTCTAATGGCATTTTAGTAGAGTCTCTAGGGTTTCCTAGATACAATGTTGTGTCATCTGCAAATAGAGACAGTTTACTTATTAATTTTAATTTGGATAATTTTATTTCTTTTTCTGGCCTGACTGGTCTGGCCTGGACTTCCAGTACTTTGTTGAATTTTTGACTTGTTCCAGTACTTTGTTGAATTCTTGACTTGTTCTTGATCTTAGAGGAAAAGCTTTTCATCTCAGTATGTTAATGGTGGGCTTGTTTTATGTGGCCTTTATTATATTGAGGTGTGTTCCTTCTGTACCCAGTTTGTTGAGAGTTTTTATCGTGTGTGATGTTGAATTTTATCTATTGCTTTTTCTGTATCTATTGAGATGAGCATATTATTTTTATCCTTCATTTTTTAAGTATGGTGTATCACATTGATTGGCAGATGTTAAACTATCCCTGCATCCCTGGAATAAATCGCACTTGATTATGGTGTATGATCTTTTTAATGTATTGTATTTGATTTGCTAGTATTTTGTTGAGGATTTTTACAACATCGTTTATCAGAGAAATTGGCCTATGATTTTCTTATTTTGATAGCTTTTTCTTGTCTGGCTGTGATATCATAATATTGCTAGTCTCATAGAATGTGTTTGAAAGTGTTCCTTCAGCTTCTATTTCTCATGAGTTGTTATTAATTCTTCTTTAAGTGCTTGGTAGAACTCACTGGTCGAAGAAGGCAATGGCACCCCACTCCAGTACTCTTGCCTGGAAAATCCCATGGACGGAGGAGTCTGGTAGGCTGCAGTCCATGAGGTCGCTAAGAGTCGTATACGACTGAGCAACTTCACTTTCACTTTTCACTTTCATGCACTGGAGAAGGAAATGGCAACCACTCCAGTATTCTTGCCTGGAGAATCCCAGGGATGGGGGAGGCTGGTGGGCTGCCATCTATGCAGTCACACAGAGTCAGACACGACTGAAGTGACTTAGCAGCAGCAGAACTCGCTGGTGAAGCCATCTGGTTTTGCAACTTTTGGGGAGGTGTTTGATTATTGATTCAATCTCCTTACTTACAATGAGTCCATTCAAATTGTCTGTTGCTTTATGATTTAGTCCTGGTAAGTTGCATGTTTCTAGGAATTTGTCCATTTGTTCTAAGTTTTTCAATTTGTTGGTGTATAATTGTTCATAGTATTTGTGTGGTATCTGTTGTAATGTCTCCTTTTTCATTTCCAATTTTGAGTCCTTTCTTTTTCTTGGAAAGTCTGGCTAGAGGTTTGTCTGTTTATCTTTTTAAGAAACTATCTCTTATTTTCATCTTTTTAAAAAATCATTTGTCAGTTTATTTCTGCTCTGATTTTTGTAATTTCCATTCTTTTATTAACTTTGGGCTTGGTTTCTTTTTTTTTTCTAGTTCTTTGAAGTTATTAGGTTGTTTAAGGCCTGACCCTTATTTGAATGTGTGCATTTATTTCTGTGAACTTCTCTCTTAGAATTGCTTTTGGCATATACCGTAAGTTTTGCTTGTTTGGTTTTCATTTTTCTTTGTCTCAAGATTTTAAAGTTGCTCTCTTGATTCCTTCTTTGACCTATTAGTTTTTCAGGAGCATGTAGTTTAATTGTCACCTATTTGTGAATTTTCCAGTTTTCTTTTTGTAATTTCTACTTTTACCATTGTGGTCAGAAAAGATACTTGATTATTATTTCAGTCTTCTTGAATTTAGTCTGACTTGTTTTGTGGCCAGACATGATTTATTCTGGAGAATGTTCCAACTGTGCTTAAGAAGAACATGTATTTCTCTCCACATGTTACTTTCTTCAGTCTGTTAACACTTCCATGGTTTCCAGTCAGTTGGATGTATCAGTAATTCTTATCTTTCCTCCTCTGTAAGTGAGGTTCCCCGCTCCCCCCCCCCTCCCCCCGGCCCATCTTCTTTCACGATGTTTTTCTTTATTTTGCTTTTCTGTAGTTGTGAATCATACTCCTAGATGTAATGTTTTGTGTTGTGGGCTGCTCACTGTTTTCTGAGCTTCCTGCGTTAGTTTGGTGTCTTGTATTAATTTCAGGGGAAATTCTCATTCATTATGGTTTTAAATATTCTGTTCCTCTCTCTTTCTTCTAGAATTTCCGTTGTTTATGTTATTTGTACTTGTCTCACAGTTCTTGGATGTTCTGTTTTTTTTTTTTTCCCCAGTGTTTTTTCCTTTTTTAGTTTTCAGTGTGAGCCATTTTTATTGAGTTATCTTCTTGCTTAGAGAGTATTTCTTAAGCCATGTCCAGTCTGTTGATAAGCCCATCAAAGACATTCTTCATTTCTGTTATAGTGCTTTTGACCCCTTGAGATCATTTTGGTCCCTTTGAGAATTTCCAGCTCTCTGCTTACATTGCCTGGCTCTTCTTGCATGCTCTACTTTATCCTTTTGAGCCCTTAGCTTCTTAATAATAATACTTGTTTTAAATTCCCAAGCTAATTCCAATATCTCTGCAGTATCTGAGTCTCTTCTAACACTTGATCTATCTCTTCAAACTTATGTTTTCTCTTTTAGTGTATCTTGTACTTTTTTCTTGCTAGCTTGACTTGATGTACTGGGTGCAAGGAATTGCTGTAGATGGCAAGGTGTTGGGAGCGGGAAAGTGTTCTGTGGTCTTACGGTAGTTCTCAATCTTAGTGAACCTGTGGCTTTGGGCTGTAGATTTCATGAGTGTTTTAAGTTTTTCCCTCTGTTCGATGGGACAGGAGGACTAGAGTGGGCTCGGGTTGGCTGTTTTCTTTTCTCCCAAGTCAGTTTGGTTCTGATAAAACCCTGTCATATTAGACTAGTTAAATAGTTTCTCCTGAGAGTTGAAGACCGTATTAAGAAAAGAATGGCTTGGTGTATTTCAAAATGTTTTCTTTTTCCCTCCCCTGTTGGAAGCACAAGGAAATTTTCCTCTAATATTCACTGTGAGAACTTGGTCAAGCTACTGGAGAGTGTGGGGATCCCAGATGACTGGGTCTTCCTGGACATTTTCTCTCTCAGATTTGTCCATGCTGAGCCTCCAGTGATAACAATTATAGTTCAAGTTTCCCTCCCTCAGCACTGGTTCCTGTAGAGGTTTGCAATCATGGAGTTCTCCAGTAAGTTGTGATTCTCTGTGTTTACCTGTCAGTCTCTCTAAGGGTATTAATCAACTTTTTACTTGTTGTTAGAACATAGTGGTGTCTTCTAGCTTCTTACATATTGCTGGACTGGAAACCAGAAGTTAGACTGGGTTCTAACTTTCTGCCTGTAGTTTGAAGGCAGAAACAAAGGATTTGCTGTGGAGTGGGAAGGAGAGAGTAGAGTCCAATTTTAACTTCCAAGTGTTTCATCCTGAGCAACCAGAGGATGGTTTCTGTTTACCTGATGTGAAAGAATGCAGTAATTTGGGTTTGCATATTAAATTTAAGATTTCTTATTAAATGTTGAAATGAAGGTGTGAATATGCACTTTTATATATTTTTCAGTCAAGACTGTAGAAGGGAAAACTGGACTGGAGGAATGAATTCAGGGGTATACCAACATATAGGTAAAATTTAAGGTCATGAGAGTTTGGAATCATTCAGAATGTATAGAGCAGAAATTTAAGGACTGAATTTACTGGTTGACTTTCAGGTGTAGAGATGTGATAAGATGAAGAACCAACAAAGAAGGTTCAGCAGTAGACAGTGAAATAAGGAATGAAGCAGGAGGGTGATGTCTGAGAAGCCAAGTAAAGAAAGTGTGAGCTTTCCTAGTAGAGTGAGTGTAAGTTTGGGAGTTTAGCAAGCCTGATTTGTCTGCTTAATTAGCTGGGGATACTGGGAAGTTTCTTGATATCTCAGGGCCATAGACAGCGGGTAGTACTTGTACATGTAAAACATCTAGCCTGTCGTCTGCTTTGTAGATGATAACTTGTCAGAAGCCCATTAGTCAAGGAAGTGGAGTTACATTCATGGCTAATAGTATCCAGGAAAGAAACACTTAGGATATTCTGACAGGTTTAATGTATGAGGATCTTCCAAGGTAGAGAATCGGTAGCTGCACATTGCATGTTGAAGGCACATGGAACTGAGATTTAAAACTGAGTTACCCTCGCATTAAACAGACAAAGTGTTTGCAGTGACCTGGGTGGAGAAGTGAGCATACTCGGAAGTGACATCACAGCCATGTGGTTCATTAATTGCTGTATGAGGGAAGGCCTTTATAACACCAGATCATGGCACTGTAGTTTGTATCTTTTCCCCCCATAGTTAAAAATCCACTAATTTGAATCAGTTTCCACATTGATGGAGGAAGAAATTGTGAGGAATTACTGTGGGTGCTCCCTGAGTATTTTCAATATGAAAAAAAAATTATTTATGATTATTTTCTCTGTAAAGGTATAGCAAATGAATCTAAAAAATTATACGGCACCCAGTTCCACCCTGAAGTTGGCCTTACAGAAAATGGGAGAGTAATACTGAAGAACTTCCTCTACGATATAGCTGGGTGCAGTGGGACCTTCACTGTGCAGAACAGAGAAATTGAGTGCATTCGAGAGATCAAAGAGAGAGTGGGCACATCAAAAGTTTTGGTAAGCAGTTTACATCTGAAAGTCTAAAACTTTATGCCAGTAATGTTAGTAATGCCAGTAAAGGTTGACGGACTTAGCATAGCCCTTAAATTTTGACTGGGTGGTAGGTGTTTTTGAGTTGCCCTGTTTCAGAGCGCTTTTTCAGTTACCATACATTTCTTTGATGCAAACCGGGGGTTGCACCCAAGCCCTTAGCAGTGAGAGCACGGAGTCCGAACCCCTGGACCACCAGGGAATCCCCAGTGTTTTTAGGTGGTGATTTAAGCTCTTAGCATGTTTTTGCTTGTTTTACTAGTTTGACTTTTCATCTCACCCCGTAGGTTTTACTCAGTGGTGGTGTAGACTCAACAGTTTGTACCGCTTTGTTAAATCGCGCTTTGAATCAAGATCAGGTCATCGCTGTGCACATTGATAACGGCTTTATGAGAAAACGAGAAAGTCAGTCTGTTGAAGAGGCCCTCAAAAAGCTTGGAATTCAAGTCAAAGGTATTGATGAACTCCAGAAAAGTTCACTTACGTGTCAGGACTTGTTTAATCAAATCTAGCTTGTGATTAAGTTAACCAAGTAGAGTTTTCCCAGTAAGCTTATGGTTGAAATGTTTTTTATTTTTACATTGTAATTACTTCTGGTTCAAGAGGGGCCACTGTATAAATTTTGAAAATTGATTACTCCTAATGTTATGTATAAATGAATGTTACCATTTTCCAGTCACCATTGTGTTCTTTCTATCCATCTTCTTAGGCCTTAACTGCTTTTACATTTATGGATATCTTCTGCACTTTTATAAAAAAAGATGTAAGCCATAGTTATAGTGAAATTAAATTAGTAGTTTAATGATATAAACTGTGTATTGACTTAATTGGAATTGATGCCAAAAAGTTGAGTGTAAAATGAAGACTTGTATAGTTAAACATGAAGTAAAAATGAGTCTATTTCTTTCTTCTTTGGAAATATCACTAAAATAACAATACAGGCATAAAACAAATGTAATGCCAGAAGGATGAGGAATAGAGAGGAGGTAATAAGGCAGTCTAATGGTTTCAACAAAATGTTGGGAAGTAGAAAGCAGATGGTTTATGCAGGTTTTCTCTGGTAAGCTAATGAAGCTTAAATTTTAGGACTGCTCACCAGCCAAGCCTTTTCCAAAATCTGGGAAAGGATTCTATCAGTATCTTCTCATAGTTACACATTGTATGAAATTTGAAGTAAGGTATTTTAATAATTTATAGTTAATTTGCTTTGTCTTTCTTCTCTGTCTCTCTTTTGGGTGGTTTTATAGTGGTTGCAGGCATTTGGGAATTATGCTAAGAAAACATCAAGTTGGGGATACATTTAGTTTGGATTTGGTGCTAAATTTGTGATGTGCAGTAGTTTCTGTGTATAGTTTATAGTTTGTGTTAGCCATAGGAGTATTAACTTATGATTTAAAAGATGGGTGATTTGTTATTCCTTTTCTTGAAAGGGCCCTCCGAATTGTTTAGTTTCAGCCCCACAGAAACCTGCATCTGTCTTTGTTAACTGACTAGCAGGATGGAGGACTCCAGAACCTTGGGGAAGGGTTGAGGGAAGGAAGCCCAACAAAATGCAGGACTTTTGGGAAAGTTCAGGAGTTGGGAACATTGGCTCCCTTACAGGGCCTGGCTCACTGGGTCAGCCTAAAAAGTATTGGTTCAAAATCTGAGAAGCAGTTACTTTTCCCTTTAAACAGGAACACAACTGCTACTATCCCTCATCAGAAGACCGTGGATTTATTCTCTAGAGACTCTAGGCTAAACAAGAGAGGCTTTGGACTTGGGCATGTCAGTACCAGGCATAGTTGAAGGTGGAAGGAAGATTGCATGTTAAAAATAGTTTCATTAAGAAAAAGCCTTATGTACTGAATGATATCTCCCCCCTCCACTGGCCACTTCCTCTATTCAGGCTATCAGAATGCTATAAGAAACAGGAAATTGAAGGTGTCTTCTCTGGGTAATTGACCAACTTGAGAGAAAGACCTACAAATTCAGTAAAGAGAAGTAGCCAGCTGCCTTGGCATCTTGTAGTGAAGCCTATTTTTTTTAAACTTTACTCTTTAAAAGGACAGCCAAGGATCGCTAAGAGTATGTTTTTAGACATCAGTTTTTTTTTCATGAGACTGGTCACTCTGCAGTTCCGAGGACTTTGATCCCTGTATATGTATTGCTGCTTTGACTTCCTTGGAGTTACGCTTCTTTTGGGGGATTTTGCTTGTTGCTCTGGTGAATCACTGAATAGAGGGAAAGCAATTAGCATAATTTGTGATAATATGGTCCTAGATAGTAAAATGCCACAGAATTCTCAAAGGAACAAAACTCAGTGAGTGCCTGTATATGAACTCTGTTAGTCATAGTTCATTGGTAGTTCTGGAATATGTAGGCAGTTTAAGGGGAGAATCAGAGGATCCATCTAGGTTTTTGTTTTTTGTAGTTGATCTGTTACTTACTATTTCAATCTTCTTTTATTTTAAAATATACTTCTCTCCTCTTCCCCAGTGATAAATGCTGCTCATTCTTTCTACAATGGAACAACAACTCTACCAATATCAGATGAAGACAGAACTCCACGAAAGAGAATTAGCAAAACGTTAAATATGACTACAAGTCCTGAGGAGAAAAGAAAAATCATTGGGGATACTTTTGTTAAGGTACTTTTTAAATATTCTTAATGTGTACTATTTTAAATGTGAATTTTAGTATTTTTTCCTTGTCATTGTACCAAATAGTCAAATTTTGTGACTGATTTTGATTCTCTTTTTGGCTAAGAGTTTTGCTGTGTTTTGCTATTATACTGATAGTAGAAACTATTTTATGTTTTAAAAAACATGTACTTACATTGTTAGTCTGTCGTTTTAACTGCTTAATAATAGATATTTTTAGTTGATACTAGATTTTAGTTCTTTGGATGTTACAATGGGTAGATTTCTTTTGACTTTGATGGGGATGTTCATATACCTTTTTGAATTATGTTAAATAAGCATTTGTCCTTAAAGGAGTTTAATTTGAGGGTTGGTGAATTTCATCTCCTGGTTAGTACTGCAAAAGGACTCTTAGAAATTTAGCTGAAAGTATAAAGTTTTGCTGTCTTTAAAAAAAAGTTTGTTTCTTAAAAGGTTGTTTTACTCCTGTTGATTATAGATTGCCAATGAAGTAATTGGAGAAATGAACTTGAAACCAGAGGAGGTTTTCCTCGCCCAAGGTACTTTACGGCCTGATCTAATTGAAAGTGCATCTCTTGTTGCAAGTGGCAAAGCTGAACTCATCAAAACCCATCACAACGACACAGAACTTATCAGAAAGTTGAGAGAGGAGGTAAAAGCTTTTGAAATCTTTACCATGAAGCCTCTTTCCCTCCTTCGCCATTTTTAAGTGTACAGTTCAGTAGTTTCCCGTATATTTGTATTGTTGTGAAACAGATCTGCATAACTTTTTCATTTTGCAAAACTGAAACTGTACCTGTTGATCAACAGCTATCCTTTTCTCCCTCTCTCTAACCCTTGGTCATTTACCATTCTACTCTTTGTTTCATTGAATTTGACCACTTTAAATACCTCTTATAAGCACAGTCATAGAGTGTTTGTTTTTTGTGACTGGCTTATTTCACTTCGTGTAAGTCCTCAAGGTTCGTCTGTGTTGCAGCGTATGATAGGGTCTCCTTCCTTTTTAAGCTGAATGATACTCTGTTGTATGTACACACGTATCACCAGTGGGAGTTTGGATTTCTCTGCGCTTTGGTTGCTGTGAACTTTGCTGTGCTGCTGTGAATGTGGATTTGCAGATGTCCCTTGCAGCCCCTGCTTTCAGTTCTTTTGGATGTGTACTAAAGTGGGATTTCTGGGTCTTAACGATAGTTTTGTTTTTAGTTTTTTGAGGGACTTCCTTAATGTCTCATCAACAGTTATACTATATTAAAATCCTACCAGTAGTGCAAAAAGCTTCCTATTTCTCCATACCTTGCCCAACACTTGTTACTTTCTGTTCTTTTTTTCAAGTAGCCATCCTAATGGATGTGAATTACCTGTCCCTTTTTATTATTTGAGGCATCCTAGTAGATGAGAAGTGGTAGGTATGTCATTGTGGTTTTGATTTGCATTTCCCTAATTGGCTAACGATGTCAGTCACCTTTTATGTGCTTATTGGCTTTTTGTATATCTTTGGAGAAAAATCTATTCAGATCTTTTGCCCATTTTTAAATTGGCTTATTTATCTTTTTATTATTGAATTGCATGTGTTCTTTATGTAGTCTGTAGTCTGGTTATTGGTTATTAGATACATGATTTGTCTTCTGTGGATTGTCCTTTCACTTGATGGTATCATTTGGAGAGTTTTAATTTTTAAACACTAGTATGTTTTCTGATTGACTCATATTACAGTGAGAACTAAATCAGAGATGTGTGGGTAGGTTTGCTCTGATTTTTGTCTTTTTAAAAGGTTTGTGTTTAAAATGTATCTCAAAGAGACACATAAAATCACTAAAATATCTAATTCCTTAAAAAAACAAAGGAAGAAATACTTTAAAAGATGAAGTTCTAAAAAATGATTTTTAAAGGTAAAAGACAACAGGAAAAGTGAGTAATTTGTTGTTCTTTGTTTTTCGTGTCATTTTGGTTACTATTATAATTTGTATCAATTGGTCTTTTTCTTTCATGTAGGGAAAAGTAATAGAACCTTTGAAAGATTTTCATAAGGATGAAGTAAGAATCTTAGGCAGAGAACTTGGACTTCCAGAAGAGTTAGTTTCCAGGCATCCATTTCCAGGTAAGAAATGGAATTCTGTTTGGCTTGCCATTAGGTCTTCATGTTGAATAAGAATCAATTCAGACATGTTTTGAAGTAATTTATCATCTTAGAGAATATGTAACTTGAAAGGAAAGGATGGGTAGGGAATAAACCTTCTTTTTAGTGCCTACTGTATATATTTCACTTTATTAAATATTCATTTTTTATTTTATATATTTAAATGTTGCATTATCCTTGTGTAAAATAGGTTGACATGTAATGTTGCCATCAGATAAAAAAACCAAGAAATATTTTAATAACACTGCCATACAATTCTTAGTGTTAGAACTTGGGTTTTTATGTTCTTTCTACTATACCATGATGTATTCCAGATTAACTGGAAATAAAAGGACGGGAAGTGTGATGCAAAGTAGCAAACTGAATGCTTCACCAGTGGCAACCCAGAACTGCCCCCTCGTCCTGCATCTTGTCGGGAGGCAGGGGGTTTTTTGCTGTTGTGTTTTAAAGGCTGGAACTGAATTGTGCCGTATTTCCCATTGTTGCTGAAACCACCCATAGAAGACACGCTGCCTTTGTGCATTGTCACGTATCTTCACATCAGTCCTTTGCTTTACATGACATAAAATAAGTTGGTTTTTTTTTAGTGTAGTACAAATTTTTTTGTTGTTTCTTGGTTTTGCATTTACGGGTGATAAAGAGCCTTGCTGCAGTGTGGGAGACTCAGGTTTGATCCCTGGGTCCGGAAGATCCCCTGGAGAAGGAAATGGCAACCCACTCCAGTTTCTTGCCTGGAAAAAACCCCATGGACAGAGGAGCCTGGCATGCTACAGTCCATGGGATCACAGAGTCAGACATGGCTGAGAGACTTCACTTTACAGTTTAAAACTCACTTCTCTGAAACCCTTATCCCCTGACTGACTTGTCTGAATGGATGAACTATTTGTTTTCACAGTGCTGTATGTAACTCATTCGTGAACAAATGAAAATATTCCGTTTTTAAATTGTCATAAAAATATTAATAATTAGAGGTGATATTTGTTAATTAGGACTGTAAGTAAGTCTTAACCTGTTTTTGTTTTGAGTTCTTGAGTGTGGCAAGTCTACCTCAGTTCCTGTGTCTCTACAATAGTTATTAGATGATGAGTTGAGAGTCGTCTAATCAAATTAAAGAGAATAGTTAATGTTTCCTGAGTACTAGTGTGAGCTAGGCATTCTGGTAAATATTTTGCATACATTGTGTTATTTGATCCTCACAATAATAGCTACTGTTGGGACAGAGGCTAGTTTGCCAGAAGTTACGCAGACTGAGTTTGGAACCAGGACTGCAGCCCCACCAAGGGCTCCTCAGGACTGGCTGCTCTTAACTACCGTATTGCCTCCATAAATAGTGCTGCGCAGATCATGACCCACATGGAGCTTAGCTCTTGTTTACGCTACTAACTTCAGTTCTGGTATTCAGGATATTCAGTCCCAGTGTGTGTTGGCAAAGAATTGTGTCTGCAAGTAGTTTTAAATAGATTGGCACACATATTGTGTATTAAAAATAATTATTAGAGAATTTTGAGGTTCTTAATATGTGTACTATGAAAATAAGAGATGGAAATAACTGATATGAAGAGAATTGAAGCATTCTAAAAGTAATGAGTTGTATGGGAAACTAATAGCTGCATTTCATGTTAAACACTTTAAAAACCCTAAAGTGTATATGTCAATTATATTTCAATAAAAGCAGTTAAAAACAAAGAATGGCAGATGGGTTTTATATTTTGGGAATAGTGACTTTTTTAAAATTAAGATTTTATATTAAATATAAGATTTTAATTAAATATCACTGTACTCCTCTTCAGGTCCAGGCCTGGCAATCCGAGTAATATGTGCTGAAGAACCTTACATTTGTAAGGATTTTCCTGAAACTAACAATATTTTGAAAATAGTAGCTGACTTTTCTGCAAGTGTTAAAAAGGTAATTTGTGTTGAATTTGTATATTATAGGAGCTTTAAAAAGATGCAGTTAATCAATACAAGGAATTGAATGGATTCTTGTTGGATTTCAGTATTTACAATGAATTAATTAGGGTTTTGTTACTTGAAAATTCAGAGACATTTAACCTTTGGAAATGACTATGAAGACAGTATTCTACAGAGGCTTTTAAATGCAGACTTCTCTTTTCAGCTAATCTATATATTTTTCTGCTATTCTACATATTTTAACAGGTTAGATACTTTGAAATCCTGAAAGTACTTGATATCAAGTATTTTAAAACACCCTTTCATGTGTCTTGTGAGAAAGTAAGGGAGATCATTTTAGTTCCAAACCGAGGATGATTGAGAAGTCATCAGTTCTTCTGTATATTTGGTGCTTAAAATTTATAATCTGTATTAAAGTGGGCCTTGGTTGGTAGTGCTTTTGAGTGTCGGAAAAGAAGCAATGTAAATTGTCTTTGGAGTCTCTTCAACTGGGCTTCAGAGAATCCCTATAAATAGGACTTTTACAAATATGAGCTTACAATAAAAAACTACAAAATACATCTAAAAAGTAAGGCACAATGAATGAGAGCTAGTAGAAGACGACCCTCAATCACTTCAGATACTAGAATTAGCAATAAATCATATATAAATTACAAAGAGTTAAAAGAAGCAATTGTTAATGAGAATAAAGTATATAAGGTGCCTGGGAGCTTTGAAAAAAATTAAGTTCTAGAAATGAAAATAACTGAAATTAAAATAAAGAGAGAGTTAGTGAACTTGAATTTTACAGAAATTGGAATGAAACATCAAAGAGAAAATATGATTAGAAGAGGTTAAGACAAGATGGGAACGCCAACTTGAATGTGTATCCCGAAGGAGATGGACAAAAGCATTTGAGTTCTGCCACATTTTTGGAAGGGCTCTCCTGGCGACTCAGTCACAGAGAATTGGACACGACCAGGTGCCGAAGCCCAGCCCAGCTCGCTGTTGGAAGACACCATGCCTCAGATTTAGGAAATAGAGTACATCCTGATCAGGGTAAAGGAGAAGGATTTGACGTCTACTAGGCATAACTGTGTGGGCGTCCCTGGTGGCTCAGAGGTGAAGAGTCTGCTTGCAGTGCAGTAGCTGCAGGAGAAGCGGGTTCAGTCCCTGGGTGGGGAAGGTCCCCTGAAGAAGGGCATGGCAACCCACTCCAGTATTCCTGCCTGTGGAATTTCATGGACAGAGAAGCCTGGTGGGCTACAGTCCACAGGGTCGCAGAGAGTTGGTCACAACTAAAGTGACTTGGCATGGAAACTGCAGGCTGCCAAAGACAAAGCAGCTGCGAAGGAAAGACTGATTTCTGCCTAAAGGAAAGGCTGTCATGCAGGCTGTGAAAGGAACAGTGAAAGCAGGAAGAATTCAAAATGCCAAGAGAAGATACTCGTGAACAATAGTGAACCGATAAATGGTCTCAGAGAACTTGGGCAAAATAGAGACGTTTTCACAGAAACAGAATTTATTGCCAACAGTCTCACTTAAGGGGCTAAAGGCAGTGGTTCTCAACCCTGTTTGTGTATTAGATCCAACAGGGGAAGCTCTTGAAGTATACTGTGCTTAGATCCCCTTCTGCCTAGAACTTATTTAATTGATGTGGAATGGGACATGAGTGTACTAAGTAATTTGAGTGTGTAGCTAGGTTTGAGAACCACTGTTTTAAAGAACTGACTAGAGAAGAAGGAAGGGGATCCTAGTTTGAAGGGTCTGAGATACAGGAAGGACTGATAAGCAAATAAAATCGTAAATGGGTAAAATTAAATAGACAGGCTATATAAACGAATCTCAATTTTGGTGTTTATTTTTTTTTTTAATACACCATATAGCTAAAATAGCTTGTAAGCCGTAGGGGGTTGATTGGAATTAAAGCATTCAAAGACCTTTGTTTTGTTTGCCAGATGAGCACAGATTGATTCTCTTTTGTTAAAGATCCCCACTTAAGGGGAGCTGCTAAAGAATGAAAATAGAGGGGTTTAACTTCACAATTAGTAAAGGGGAAATAAATGAGTTGGGAAAAATCATCGGTTCAGAGAAACGTAAGGAGAAAGAAACATAAAAAGTGGACACACAAATAGAAACTGCTGAATAAACTGGTAGAATGGAATTGAACCTTAATATTAACTCACAATTAAAAGACTAACATCTTTAGTTAGAACATAATGTCAGACTAGATTGAGGAGTAAAATCTTAACTATAGTCTGTTTACCTAGGGATAGAAAGGGAAGGTAAAAGAATAGAAAAGGATAAAAGAATAGAAAAACATATATTCAGTACCAGGCAAATAAACTGATAAATTCATTTCAGACAATGTGACAAAAAGTTTCCCTGGAGATAAGGAGAATTTGATTCGTGAGTTGTCCCTTGCCAGTGACAGAGGAAAAGCCTCCATCTGTCTAAATCTTATGTGTATTTCTTGTCCTAATATTTAACTTTTCATAGCCCTGGGCTTCAGTGATAAAATTCTGACAACACTGCATAGCACACACAAGTTAGAAATACCATATAGAATCTGTTGCTTGTAAACTATAAAATGGATACATAAGACAGTAATAGGTACCAAAAGAGTGACTACCTTATTTCTTGAAATCCTAAGAAGTATGTCTTTGATTTTCTTAGCCGCATACGCTATTACAAAGAGTTAAAGCCTGCACGACAGAAGAGGATCAGGAAAAGCTGATGCAGATTACAAGTATGCATTCACTGAATGCCTTCCTGCTACCAATTAAAACTGTGGGTGTGCAGGTGAGTTGTGTGAATTCACTGACCTGTGATGTAACTTCTGCTGCTCTTTCTGCTAATATCAAAATAAGAGTGACTTACAAGAATGAAATATGAAAGTGTATACAACAAGTTTAAAAATGTAAAAAGGCAGTATTTTATGAATGCTTACAGAGCAAATAAGGTTGTAGGAACTAAATATTCAGGCTGAGATTTTGTAGTTTTGAAACACCTGTCATCTATAACTAAAACTAAAACTTCAAAGAACGAATTGTCATAGAATTGGCTTGCTTTTGCTTTGAAGGACAGGTACTGAGAGGTCATGTCCTCATTTATCCTTCTTGATATGAAATGTTCTGTGGCTTTAGAAGTCTCTGACTGTAAGAAAGGCCCTGGATGAACATGTTTTTACCATTTAGGCCTTGTTCTCAGCTTGTATTTTCCTTAAACCCGTGTCCTCTGCCTCTTCAGCTTGTCTTCTTTCTTCCTCTGAGCTGTGATAATGTACAACTAACATTTTCAGTATTTGTTGTGCAGTCTTTCCAATTGTAAAAGCCTGTGACTATAATATAATTCTCATTTTTGAAATACTATTCATAAATAGATTATATTAAGTTTGCCTTTGTTTACATGATCATCAAGTGAGTTTCTAGGGGAAAAAGCTTGGGAGGATAGGGAAGGAGTAAGGTTTCTTTTCTGTGAGTTAGGATTTGAAGTTAAATGGAAACCAGAAAAGGTGTCAGTAATTCTACTAAAAATTGTGTGAGTGCCAGTTAGTGGGTTAATGTGGTTATAATGTTCTCTTATAGTAGAATGAAGCGTGAAAAGAAATGTTTTACGGATCTAACTCTTTTCCCTAAATATGTGAATCTGAGTCCATTCTTTTAAATTCCCCTTTCTCCTGAATTCATGTAGCCCTGTTTATAAATAGTAAAACTTCATTGTTATTTTGTAATTAAACGGAAATATTTTAGTTCATGGAAATTATATGGGATAGTTATTTTCCCCTCTCCCTCTTTCAAGGTCCTAATGTGAAAGCTACTTACATTGTTTTTAAATCAAATGGAAATAACTGTTCCTGGAATTGTAGAAATAATTTTCTTTCAATGGTATATGGATTATCTCATCACAGATTCATTTTGAAATTCATGACATGCTATTTCAGGCAGATATTACCCCACTTTATAAAAACAGAAGAGCAGATAGGTTGACCCCCCCGCCAGCCCAGTTCTAACCAGGTCTGTTGTAAAAACCTTGCTGCCTTGTATGCTGACTTCTCGCTTTTTGATAAGTTCATAGATAATACTATAGGTCAGTGAATAAGTATGATATGTAGGATGAATGATTTCTTTTTAAAAAATGATTTAACATATGTACACTACTATATGTGAAATAGATAAACAACTGTAGTACAGGGAACTATAAATTATAATGGAAAAGATTCTGAAAAGTATATGCTTGTATAACTGGATCACTTTGTATACTTGAAACTAACATAGCATTGTGAATTAACTACACTTCATTAAAAAAAAAAAGACGCTTATTCAGGCTCTATTACTTTTCCTGTCAAAATATAAGTTTCTTTTGCTGCTAGTTATCTTTTATATAGTCTCTTAGGTCTTTGCAGCTGAGACTTGGAAATCCAGATAAAAATCGTAATTCACGGTTAGTATAGTAATGAAGTTTATTTTCTAAATATCAAAATAAACTGTGCTTCTTAAAAAAAGAAAAATCAAAGGCACAATACATTTAAAAATTAATTCTCCCTGTTTTTGCTCTACAGTTAAATGTCCCTTTCAGAATTATTTAGAATGAGAATGAAAGGAAATTATTTGACTCATTGTACATCACCTTTTTCTTTTTAACTGAGCATCATGAACTTCTTTTCATGTCATTGCAAGTAGATTCTTATTGTTAACTGTTGCCTTTATTTCATGTATGATTATACCATCATTTATTTAATTATTCCCCTCCCAATGGACATTTAAACCATTTTCACTTTGTCATTATTACAGGCAAGTAATCTTATTTCTTCAAGCAGTTATTTCATGTGTTTCAGTAATGCTTCCTGGACTGAAGAGCATGTGCGCTTTAAACTTTAACAGATAGTATTATATTAGCATTCCAATAGTCTGAATTCTTACATTCTCAAGTTTACTGCATATTTAATATTTACTGCATATTTAATCTTGAAGTTACTTTTCAGTTGAATTTTTTTAAAGCAAATTACTTGGATTAAACAAGACAGATGAAAAAGGAATCAGTATTAGTTTTATTCTCTTGTTTTAAAATTTACTTTCTTTACTTATTTTAAAACTAACTCATTTGAAAGGAATAACTTACTTTTATATCTGACTTGAGAATCCTTTATCTGTCTGATAAGCATGGACAGATCTTGTCGCCCAAATTAGATGTTCTGGCTATCTGTAGTTAAGCAGATATTTGGAATAAAATCCCAACGGATCTCAAGTGTATGTTGAATAAATTGTTGAAATTACTGTAACACTTCCTTTATAATATCTGAGGTGATTTAAGTAGAATTTAATGGGGAATTTTGACTTAGGATATATTTATGTTGTTAGCGAAATATCCATATATACTTTTATTTTTTTATTTTTTATTTTTTTATATGTATGTACTAGTTTGTTTAGTTATTCATCACCTGAAACCTATCCAGTTGTTTCGGTTTATGAACTATTGTACATAAAAGTTATGAGCATCTGTGTGTAGGTTCTCCTTGTTCAGCATAGGTTTTCATGTGCATGTATACTTTTAGTCAAGCATGTTTTTTTTTTTTTTTTTTTTTTTTTTTTTACAAGGATGACACATATTTATTACTGGTCTCAGACTGATTGTGAGGAAATAAGAAACATCAAGAGCCAAGCATTACAGTAGTGATGTTCTCACTGTGATACGGCTGCTTAAATAAGTGATCTTAATATGTGTGCCATGTTTTATGTGAGGCTTCTTATAGACCCAGCTTGGTTCTTCTCCAATGTCTTCTCTTGGAGTTGTACCTAATTTTATTGCCAGTTTTCATTCGAATCCATTGAGGAATGGGACGATTCTGTTTTTGCTTCTTGGCCAGGAATCGCTTGATCCTGAAAGTCTTGTGAGAAGACATGGTGCGGACAGATCTCAACCGCACATAGGATGGCGGAGAAGAGAAAAGAGAAGCATGTTTTTGTTAAAAGTACTTTTCATGGTGTCACCATGCATGAAGTATTTTCCATTCCATCCTTTGATTACTATAAAAATCAATAAAAATTATCAACTGTATTTTTATTTTTAGGGTGACTGTCGTTCTTACAGTTACGTGTGTGGAATCTCCAGTAAGGATGAGCCTGACTGGGAATCTCTTATTTTCCTGGCTAGACTTATACCTCGTATGTGTCACAACATTAACAGGTATGTTCTGCAGGTGGCAGAGGGGTGAGATGTATAAGGCTGTGATTTTTTTTTTTAAGGTCTTCCCATTGTTGAAAGACAGCTTAGGTCACAACCCAGCAGGTATTTAATAATACTTTGTATTTTGTTTGTTCATTGCAGTACAATCATCTGCATATTAAAAAATTTTTTTTAGGTAAATAGGATGGCTTTTATTGAATAGTTTTAGTATGAAATTTAAAGACTTTAAAAATAGTTTTCCAATTAGCAACTTACACTATTTGTTTTATGATGTTTTATTCCAGAAAGATTGAAAAAAATGTACAAGTTATTTACTATTAGGGACTTGGTCAATTTAATAATCATTACAGAGTAAAGATACAAACATACCAGATGTCATTAAAATAACTGCCTTAAATGTTTTAAAAATGTTGACCTTAGTTCTTCAGATCCAGTTTTCCTTTAATTTGCACATAAATTTCTTATGTTGGATATATCAACAGCTGATTTATAACCTATATGTAGTACTCAGTAGCATTGTCTCATTTACAGTTCAAAAATCTTACTCATTTAGTACCAGATTGCTAATTAAATGTTCTTATATCACAGTTTTTCACTCTGGTCTGTTTTCTTCATGAGTCTTAGGCAGTTGACAATCAAAAAGGATTCCTTGAGATTTCGGTTTACTCAAATCAGCTGCAGAACTTACAAACCTAGCTCTTGGTGGTTACTTAGCAGGGTGTGTACATCTCTCTTTTTTCGGCCGTTCCTCATGACTTGTGGGATCTTAGGTCCCTGCCCAGAGGCTGAACCCATGCCCTCAGCAGTGACAGCGCAGAGCTGTAACCACTGGACCACCAGGGAGTTTCCATGGTGTGTATATTTCTGTACTGATGTGGCTAGTGTTTTTAGGCTGGTGTTGGCCTTTAAGACAAGAAGTCAGAGGGAAGTCACATTTTTCTAATGGGAACATGTTAAAAGGCTTGCATAGATGAACCAAAGGCCTCCAAATATAGATACACCTTTAATACACTGAAAAGAGTGAATTATTAATAAATAATGGTAAATTGGTAAATTTGTAATTGCCTATTTTGAATGGAGGTAATTGTCTTGGTTAAAATAATGGTTTAAAATTCTTAAATGCTAATACCTAAATAAACTTCATTGGTCATACAGAAAATTCCTTTCACTGAGTTGGACTCCATTGCTTTACTATGTGATTAGTATATTTTTCATTTTGCAGCATTCTTATAGCTTCATCTGTCTCTGTCCTTCTCTTTTACCAAAGGGCCCTTACCCTTGTTTAAACTTTATCTCTCTCCTTTTGTATTCTAATCTTTCTGCCTATCTTTTCTGTTTTCCCTCGTTTGTCTCTCCCTCCATTCTTAATCCTTCCTCCCTTCCCAAAAGGGAAAAAAATCTAACAACCAATAAACAAAAAACTAGATTTTAAAAATATGAACCTAGCAAGCCCCTCAAAAAAAAAAAACGTATTTGGTGATTTTTAAATTTGGGGGAGGGGGATTGGAATTTAAGTAATTTTTTTAAAAAGCTTTCAATTTTTGCCAACTGCTGCCCCGCCCCCCTAGTTTGCGTGGTGGGATCTTTGTGTAGAGAGGGACAGTTCCAGTTTTACTTCCTACACAGGACGGAAGACTGCCTGTCTCTGTACATATTCTGTGGTCACTCTTATTTGAAAGAAAGGAGACACAAAGGAACAAGTTAATGGCATTCTCTTGCCTAGTTGCTTTTTCCTCCAAGGATTATGAGCTCTAGGAAGTATATTGCTTTAAAGTGTGGCTTATTTTCAATGCATGGGACGAAACCCTTCCTGCCAAAGTATGTTTGGAGGGAGGCAATGAAGTAGTTGGTGGTTTTGATCAGATGCTTTTTTCTTCTGTATGTTTGTTTTATTCTAAGTACCTATTAATAAGAAGGGGAAAAGGCATTGTTAAACTTCCCCTTGGTAGTTGCAGGGGAGATTTATTTTCTCTGCTAAAGACAGATATGGCTAAGGAAAAGGGACAGTTGCCTGCTGGCTGGAGCTGGATTAGAAAAAGCCAGGTGGCATTTGTCTCTCTATCCCCTTCCTCTCTTGTTTTCTAGGTGAAGGTTATAGAACAGATTCCCCAAATCAGCAATAAGATTCCCCTTGAGTTGTTGTACTTATTTGATACTAATTTCTTTAAGCTATCTTCCAGATTCTACTTTTATTAATTAACACCTGCAATGTATCTTCACAAGTTTCAAACAGACGTTCACTTGAGGCAGTAATGAGTCATTCCTTTTCCAATAGGTCTTACTGTGGTGACATTTGCCCGCACCCCTCACTGTTTATTCACGTTTTTGGCCTTGCTGGGTCTCCGTCGCTGTGCAAGGGCTGTCTCCAGTTGTCTCCGGCAGGCTTCAGTAGTCATGTTGCATCGGCTCAGTTGCTCTGTGGCATGTGGCGTCTTCCTGGACCATTCACTGGCAGGCAGATTCTTAACCACGGGAGCACCGTTTATTAAGAATGGCTTCCCTGGTGACATTCTTTTATTAATGAAATATGTCCATAGTGAAATAAGAATCTTTGGGATCAGTGTTTTGCAAAGTGTAAAAAAAAGAAGGTTGAGTGGTCAGATAAGTTTGGGAAATTCACTATAGCTTCATCTTGAAGGTTAGCAGTGCATATTAGCATATTATAGCATCTGAAGTTTTGTTACGGTCACTTCAGTTGCTCAGTCGTGTCCAACTCTTTGGGACCCCATGGACTGCAGCACACCAGGCCTCCCTGTCCACCACCAACTCCTGAAGTCTACTCAAACTCATGTCCATTGATGCCATCCAACCACCTCATCCTCTGTCGTCCCCTTCTCCTCTCACCTTCAATCTTTCCCAGCATCAGGGTCTTTTCAGATGAGTCCATTCTTCGCATCAGGTGGTCAATGTATTGGAGTTTCAGCTTCACCATCAGTTCTTCCAATGAATATTCAGGACTGATTTCCTTTACGATGGACTGGTTGGATCTTCTTGCAGTTCAAAGGACTCCTCTAAGAGTCTTCTCCAGCACCACAGTTCAAAAGCATCAATTCTTCAGCACTTAGCTTTCTTTATAGTCCAACTCTCACATCCATACATGATTACTGGAAAAACCATAGTTTTGATTAGATGGACCTTTGTTGACAAAGTGATGTCTCTGTTTTTTATTATGCTGTCTAAGTTGGTCGTAACTTTTCTTCCAAGGAACAAGCGTCTTTTAATTTCATGGCTGCAATCACCATCTGCAGTGATTTTGGAGCCCCCCAAAATAAACTCTTGCCACTGTTTCCCCATCTATTTGCCATGAAGTGATGGGACCAGATGCCATGATCTTAGTTTTCTGAATGTTGAGTTTTAAGCCAACTTCTTCACTCTCCTCTTTCACTTTCATGAAGAGGCTCTTTAGTTGTTCTTTGCTTTCCACCATAAGGGTGATGTCATCTGCATATCTGCACGTTTTGATATTTCTCCCAGCAGTCTTGACTCCAGCTTGTGCTTCCTCCAGCCCAGCGTTTCTCATGATGTACTCTGCATGTAAGTTAAATAAGCAGGGTGACAATATACAGCCTTGATGTACTCTTTTTCCTATTTGGAACGAGTCTGTTCCATGTCCAGTTCTAACTGTTGATTCCTGACCTACATACAGATTTCTCAAGAGGCAGGTCAGGTGGTCTGGTATTCCCATTCCTTGAAGAATTTTCCACAGTTTGTGGTGATCCACACAGTCAAAGGCTTTGGCATAGTCAATAAAGCAGAAGTAAATGTTTTTTTGGAACTCTCTTGCTTTTTCGGTGATCCAATGGATGTTGGCAATTTGATCTCTGGTTCCTCTGCCTTTTCTACAATCAGCTTGAACATCTGGAAGTTCATGTTTCACGTATTGTTGAAGCCTGACTTGGAGAATTTTGAGCATTACTTTACTAGCATGCGAGATGAGTACAATTGTGCAATACCTTGAATATTCTTTAGCATTGCCCTTAAAACCTATTTGTTTAATTCATTGTTTCCCCAGGCTTTTGTGAATTGATTTCCTAGGGCTACCATAACAAATCACCACAAACTAGAAGGCTTGACAGAATAAAAATCTATCATCTCACAGTTCTGGAGGCTGTACCTCTGATAAGGGTGGTATCAGGAGGGCATTGCGCTCTCTGAAGGCTCTAGGGGAGAATCCTTCTTCTCCTGTTCATAGTTTCTGACGTTTGCTGGCAGTCGTTACCTTGAGGCAGCAGAACTCCAGTCTCATCTCCATCTCTACATGGCCCTCTCTTTTCTGTGTGTCTGTCTTTCCAGGTTGCCTTGTTGTTGGGTTAGCCTCCTGCCCCCCGCCCCCCCAAAATTATGACTTTTATTCGATCACATTTGCAAGAACCCTGTTTTCACCCCTAGATTCCAGATGAACATGAAGTTTTGTGTATCCTTTTCAACCCAGTACGTTAAATGGAAAGAGGGATGTGATAATGAAGTTTATCTTCACACTAGTATTTCAGAGAATGTATTTTGAGGAAGGTTCAGACAACAGATACCTTCTGTAGTCCTGTCCTTCCCATTGGGGGTTTGAAGTGGGTGAGAGAGGGGCCTGAGAACAAATGCAAAGAATGTTATTTTATGTGCTTTGTTTCCTCATACTAAAATGTATTGTCTTTATAATTTTCACTCCCTTCCTTTTAGAGTTGTTTATATATTTGGCCCACCAGTTAAAGAACCTCCTACAGATGTTACTCCCACTTTCTTGACCACAGGGGTGCTCAGTACTTTACGCCAAGCTGATTTTGAGGCCCATAACATTCTCAGGGAGTCTGGTAAGTTGCCCATTTTGTTCATCACTACATGCTTCAGCTGGATTTTGAAAGCTTGGCTTTATGATTTTTAATAGGAGGACACAGCTTTTAGTATTACTGTTTAATTCTGTGGGCAGTTCTGTGACCTTGCCTTATCTGTGTGGAGTTCGCTCATGTCTGTGGTCACTTGCAGACATGCACACAGTGACGGGAAGTCTGAGTTGCTCGACTTGGATGTTCCCAGCTGAGCTTGAAGGTGGCGGTGCTCTGTCTTCTTGTTTCAGCTGTTTCTGTAAACAGGTGTCTTTAATGCCGTGCTGTTTTGCATTTTCATGCTTTCTTGTTGGTGATTTCACTGTTTAGAAATGTCCTCTGAGCTTAGTGCTGAGGTGCTGCTGACTAGGTTTCTAAGCCCAGGAAGACTGGTGTGCCTTACTGAGAAAAGAGGTGTGTTAGATAAGCTTCCTGCAAGCGTGAGTTACAGTGCCCTTGGCTGTGAGCTCACTGTTTGTGAATCTACAGTACATGTTGAGTAAGGTGTCTTTAAACAGAAAACACACAAAGAAAGGTTATATCGATCAGTTGATGAATATGTTATGACTAGAGGCTTGCAGGACCCTAACTGTATTCCCGCTAGGGTTAGTGGCTCAGGACCTACTTATTCAGTGTTTGCAGTATAGAAGATAATTACCTGAATAATGAATTGACTTATACGTATAACACATCGCTGCAGTCATCAGACTGTAATTTGTATTTGTGATTGCGCTTGTGCTTCCAGTGCTATGAGAGTAGCTGAAAACAGTGCATGATGACAGCCCTAAGGAGAGGTGTGTCTGGGTGTGTGATTTTAGGTCCCGTCTGGGAGGGTTTAATTGAACCGAGAGTGCTCTCCTGTGGCATGGTGATTGGTTCTACATGTTCCCTTCCTTTCTCTAGGGTATGCTGGGAAAATCAGCCAGATGCCGATAATTTTGACACCTTTGCATTTTGATCGGGACCCACTTCAGAAGCAGCCTTCTTGCCAGAGATCTGTGGTTATTCGAACCTTTATTACTAGTGATTTCATGACTGGTATGCCTGCCACCCCTGGCAGTGAGATCCCCATAGAGGTAATGTGTACAGTTTTTTCTGATGTACATGTTTAATACCTTAACATATAATAATGGTGAATGGGGTAGGCTATGGCAATGTTGATATTTCTGAGGTTGGTTTTCTGTTCATAAAATAGGCTCTAATTTTTAAATGTCCATATAATTCATAATTTAATACATTATAGTAGGAAAAGGCCCTAAGTTTATTAACCTCCTCCAGATGTCTGATTACTGTGTGGAGGCTCTCAACTCTAATCTATCATTTTATCTAATCTTGCCAACCTCTGCCTTATAAATAGTGTCCTCCAAGTAAAGAAGAAAACCCTAGGAGTGAAGAAGAGTCGATTAGACATCAGGATGAGATTTAATAGCATTGTGGCCAGGCACCCATGGATTTCTTCATGCTCTGCCAACTAGCAGTTACAGTTTTGATCACCACCTTCCTTTCTTGTTATCCCTCCACTAGCGTGCTCGTTACAGAGGAGCTGTTCTGAGACAGCAAGTGAAAGTCAAAGCAAGGCGTTATTGTACCACTGTTAATACAGGGCTCTGATTATATTACTGGCTGTTACAAATATGTGGATTGGAGAATGTGGCTTAGAGTCTGTTTTCCCTGAGGCTTGCATTTGCCCAGTCTCTGGCCAGTTAGGTGACAAGGCCTTCCTCTTGTATACGTGTAGCAGTGATTATTATTACCTGTGATATGTGCCGCCTTAGTGGCCTCGCAGTTGTGAGCCGCAGAGAACCTGTGAAGCGTTGTCTTCCACCTATAAAGTCCCATGCTTGGATGCCGCAGCAGTGTCAGGTTGCTATAAATGCTTCTGAACATTTGCTGTGGACCAGTCACACCCCTGACTTGCAGACTGCACTTTGAGTACTACTGAACTTAAGTCACTTAAATCTGTAGAGTCACTGCATAAATTAATCATAAATGTATCCCATATACCTAGAAAGTGAAAGTTGCTCAGTCTTGTCCGACTCTTTGCGACTCCATGGACTGTATAGCCCATGGAATTTTCCAGGCCAGAATACTGGAGTGGGTTGCATGCCCTTCTCCAGGGGATCTTCCCAACCCAGGGATAGAACCCAGGTCTCCTACATTGCAGGTGGATTCTTTACCAGCTGAGCCACAAGGGAAGCCCATATACCCAGAGAAGAGTGGTAAAAATAGATTGTGTTTTAATTTGAAATTACAAAATTAAATTACAAATGAAATTACAAATTCTAGCTCTGTTGAACATGCAGTGGACCCCTAGCCCTTTGTTTATAATCTTTGTTTTATAACAGGTGGTGTTAAAGATGGTCACCGAGATTAAGAAGATTCCTGGTATCTCTCGAATCATGTATGACTTAACATCAAAGCCCCCAGGGACTACCGAGTGGGAGTAATAAACGTCTGTCCTGCTGAAGTCCCGTGTGCAGTTTAAAGTGTTTAGAAATCGTTCCCAGTACTGAACGCAGTACTGTTAGAAGTGTTACCGGAGCTACCACATCACATCTGAATTCTCTGCAGCAAAAGTCTACGGCTTAAGAGCTGAGCTGGGGATAACTAAAAGGGACTGAAGAGTTCGTACGGGTATAATCAACGCACTATTGCCTACACTCAGACAGACTGACACTGCTTTTGCCTTTACCTCTGTCTCACTTGTTCTTTATGTATAAACTCACTGTTCTATTGATGTCTCTGCAATCAAAGATGTATGGACGTGGGTGAGTTTGGGGGCTGGTAGTGGACTTCTGTCCCCTTGCCAGTTTCTAAGAGATGTTAGAAACACCATTATTTACCAATGTGACTTAGTATGTATATCTTTTGGTGAAACCGAATTTCCTTATAAGTAAGTTTATTCCTCCAGGAAGGCGTCAACATATCAGATAAAGGTAAGGGTGGGCTGTCCCACCCACTTTTGCAGGACACTGGGACCATAAAATGGTGAGCTACCCTAAGGTGGAAAAGCACCAGGAATTTGTTGAAGTCCTTTGAGTTTCATGTCATTACAGTCATGGGAGGAGGGAACTGTCTGTGGTCTCCATTTAAAATGTTTTCAAATCATGCTCCATGTTGTGCTCTGACAGCCTGTTCATTAGTAAGGAGCTTTATCCTCCCAGTCTTATGTTGCAAGCTCCCATAGCCTTGTAGAGGACGTTTCTGTTCTGTACCCAGAAGAGACTGTCTTTGGTCTAGTGTAAAATTCAAGCATTTTTATCTTGTTTGGCCAGAGTGAAGCTCTGAGATCACAGAAACCATCATGCATGCCCACAGCTTACAGATGCATGCCTGCAATTTATATAATCTAGTAAAGAGCTGTAAAATGAATTCTTGGTGTAATCTATAGATACTTTTTTTTAATGCACTGCTCAGAAGATTGTGACCTGTCTTGGCCCATGCCAAGTTTGCCAAACTTTGTACTCCTTTCTACCAGCTATAACAGAACATTCAAGAACTGGTATAGGACTTTTTGCCATTGCCTCCAGTTCCTAACAGATGCTTTTATAACATTCATATATGCACTGTAAAAATAGACAGTACTAGATTTGAATTTGCAATCATTTCTCTCTCAATATTTTAGTTGATGTTACTGTTCTAAAATGTTACCTTATATTTTCTCATACAAATTCCATCTCAAGTTGCTGCCTTTTATGTAGTCTTTAAGATTTTCTGTATTAATCAGCTATACAAATTTGTTTGGGATCCATTGTTAGATAAATAATAAAATTACACATGGCAGAAGTCTTCCTTTCATTCTGGTTGGCCCAGGGTATAAGAAAACTGTGTTCCTGGACCAGCAAGGGAAGAGCTTCTGACTGTTGTAACTTATCTGTATCTGAGAGATAGCAGTATTTGACTTCTGCAAAACTTGAAGGGTTCATTCTCTATCCTAATGAGGTACTCATAATGGCCTTTTACAGAGAGGCTATCCTAGTGGCCTGGCCTTAACAGAATTGGAGGTACGTTATTTTAGAGCTGAAATAGTATATAAAAGGCTTGTAAACCTTTGTGTTTATGTGACAAAAGAATTCCTCTTCTAGCAAAAGTGTCTTACAATTTTGTATTGAGACAAGTAATAGGAATCTAGGAAGACTTTTTCCCTAAAGTATGTTCTGTGGAACACTGTTCACTTGAATGAATGATGGACATTGAACACCGTTCATTTAACATTGCTCCACAGAAATAAAGGGGTAGGTGGTCTGTACAATTTGGGGACATGCTGCTCACTTGTCCTTTCATCTTGGAGATTTATGGGATACATTATTTTCAAAGCTGTTAAGAAATCTCGAAGTTAGAAACAGTTGTTACTTTTTAAAATCTAATTATTCCTGATATTTGTTCACTAAACCCCCTTTTATATAATCCTTAATAATAAAATTGGAAAAATGGTTTCCCCCAAAACACTTGTCGACATGATATAGTAAAAAAACAATTCTAGAATTCAAAGATTTCTTAATATTTAGTACCCTGTCTTCCTTTGCAAAGCACTTTCTTACTTTGTGTCAAGTACTGCTCTATACCTTCACAGTGTTTTATCCAGGGGCCTGAGAAGAGTTAAGATTGCAGTTCCATTTTACAGTTAAGGAAACAAGCTCAGCTTCGTAGTGGTTACCTGAAGAACTTCAGAATTAAATGTAGGGTTTCCCAGTTATTCTTTAAGTGAATTTTTGAGCCTATATAAAAAAATTACATAATTTATATAAAATTATATAAACTTACGGGATGGTTATCTTTGGCTATGGCTTTGGACAGTGGCTCCCTGTCCTCATTGTTCATCCTTGACAGCTCCTACCTGCCCGCCTGTCATTCACCACTTAGCTGGCACACCTCTCTGTCTGAAAATATATTTTATTAGAAGGAGGAAGGCAGGTTAGTGAAAGCATTTAATTCTAAGATTGTTGTTGTTTAGTCACTAAGTTGTGTCCGACTCTTTGCAAACCCCATGGACTCATAGCCACCAAGCTTCTCTGTCCATGGGACTTCCCAGGCAGGAGTACTGGAGAGGTTGCCCTTTGCTTCTCCAGGGGGTCTTCCCGACCCAGGGATCTAACAGCGTCACCTGCATTAGCAGGCAGGTTCTTTACCACTGAGCCACAATTTCTAAGATTAGTAGGCATGAAAGAAATTTTGAGAACCAAATATCTTGTGCCAGCTTTGTGGCCCTACCTATGATCAGCAGCTCTGCTAGAAGTAACAGCTTGGTACCGTTGCTGAGAGTAGGTCTTTAAGATGTATCTGGGAGATAAGGTTACCCGCTCATTCCCATCTTTTGCCTTATCCCTTATCCTAAGATAGGTGCATATGTGTAGCCAAACAAGCATTGTAAAAATTCATTTCCTTACTGTGTTTGGGCTTATCTCTTGCTAGCCTGTTTTTATTGAGTAGCTTACATCAGACCTCTAGAGATGAGGGCGTTCACGGTGGCTTTCATGTTCATCTTCAGTGCTTTGTTTTACCGTTAAACAGCTATGTGAATTTGGTCAAGTCATTTCTGGTTTTTTACATGTAAGATGAGGCAGTTGAACTATGTTTATATCAAATCCAGCTCTAAATTCTTATTTTATAAATAAGAAAAAACATAGGAGATAGAATGGAGAAATGGGATGGATTTAAGTGCTTTTAACATCAGATTGGACCCAATCAAAGGTAAACATCAAAATGTATTGTAAAATCAGATAATTAATTACCCTTTTTTGAACCTGAGGCGTAGATCAAGGTTTGACCACGTGGGAATCTTCTCTTGTGACCGTGACACTTGGAAGATAACTCACCAGCAATGTGATCCTGGTGGGACTCTCTTCACTTGTGTATTTTTAGAGAAGTTGACAATGTGTTTTGACTTTGAGACCTGTGAGAAGTCTCCTGTGCTGAGTTGCATAGGATCCAGGTCTTCTGCTCTCTCCACTGAAGAGCTGATGCTCCAGGGCTCTCCACGGTGAGGCTTAGCAGGAAGTTCTCAGTCTATAGCTTACTGTCATCTTACAGTAAGTGAGTGAGCAGTTCCTGGAGATAGTGCTGTGTCTCTGGAATCCTCTTGCTACTCATTCCTAGTGTTAAGCCTGCTTCTTTCTACCTTTCCAAACAGCTTCCTTTGCTACTCCCCACACCTTCCTTCTCTCTCCCCTTCTCTTGAATTCTCTTTGAAGTAGCGTGCTAACACAGCTTGGCTATTACCTCAGTAGGTCCTCCTTTCATTGGCCCCAGTTAGAATTTAATAGAGAACTGAATACAGGTTGGATGTCTCTACCCTCAGAAAGCTATTGAAGGGACACAGATACTGTAGGGAATCACGGAATCTTTTTCACCAGCGTGGGACTTTGATAATGATGGTGGCATCAGGGACTATTAAATTTCCAAAAATTTCATCTGGAAATGACAAAAGATTTGAAATCCCTCAAAGATTGCCGCCATGAAATTAGAAGATGCTTGCTCCTTGGAAGAAAAGCTGTGGCCAACCTAAACAGCTTGTTAAAAAGCAGAGACATTACTTGATGGTCCGTGTCGTCAAGGCTATGGTTTTTCTAGTAGTCATGTGTGGATGTGAGAGTTGGACCATAAAGTGGAGTGTCAAAAAATTTATGCTTTTGAACTGTGGTGTTGGAGAAGACTCTTGGGAGTACTTTCAACTGCAAGGAAATCAAACCAGTCAATTCAGAAGGAAATCAGTCCTGAATATTCATTGGAAGGACTGATGATGAAGCTGAAACTCCAATACTTTGGCCTCCTGATGCGAAGACCTGACTCATTTGAAAAGACCCAGTTGCTGGGAAAGATTGAAGGCGGGAGGAGGGGACGACAGAGGATGAGATGAGCTGGTTGGATGACATCACTGACTCAAAGGACATGAGTCTGAGTAAATTCCAGGAGTTGGTGATGGACAGGGGGGCCTGGCGTCCTGCAGTCTATGGGGTCATAGAGTCAGACACGACTGAGCAACTGAAATGAACTGAAACACTGCCAAAATGCCAGCATTCAAAACCCCAATCTTACATATTGAAGAGGCTCAGGTATACCGCCCAATTTTAACCTTTTTCAGTGGTTCTCAATTCTGGATGCCTGTTATTACTTCAGAAGTTAAGTCTGTATAACGCCCAGACCCTACGATCAAATCAGTTAAATCAGAACCTTGGTGAGGCCCAAGTATTGACAGTTCAAAATCTCCCAGCTAGAGTAAGTTGTTATTGAGGGACAGGCCTGGCATCTCTAGTTATAGCTTAAAATCTTGGTCAGACCTATAGGGGAGGAGACCCTAGATACTGTCTTGATAAACATCTGTGTAGCTAAGTTAGTTTAAAGCTAGGGACCAGACTCTGGAACTGACTACCTATACAGGTTTTCCCACTATGGAAAAGTAGGGCTTTCCAGTGAAACTTTTTTATAAGCCAAAGTGGTGTAAAGCAAAGAAGCAGTCACCTGAGGACACATCCTGCTAGTGATGTTACAGAATAAACCCGGATAAAGCATAGATACTCACACAGTCAGCAGCCACTGCAGCTGGTTGTTCCCAGGGAAGGAGCTTGGCAGCATCCCTCTTGCTGCTTGGGGTGTGCGCTGCTTCTGCACCAGTTCACTGCAAAACAAACACTGATTGTTGTCTTCACTTTTCATCTTTCACAGAGGGAACAGTCCTTTTCCAACTTAACTTCAGTTTGGGAAAACAGGGTCTACTGCTGGTCTTCTGCAAAAGGGCAGTGCTGTAAAGTGAGATCCATGCAGCAACGACACAGCCATCTTCCACTCAGTCTCTCTTAAAGAGAGATCCAGGTTTCCAGATGGGACGTTAGCCAGATTATGAAACCTAGAGTGAGCTACGTCTGTTAACCAAGCTATTACTCAGCCTTCTGGAGCCATGTCATTTCGATGTAATTCTCTAGAGAGCTCGAAGTGACTAGAAATTACCTGTAACTTAAGTTCCCAGGATGAAAATCTTTTGAGCAGTTACATCTTAATTTACCCATTTGTTCACTGGTGAACCCTGTGGCATCCTTTGACATTGTTAAGGACCCCTTGATTGGCAAAATCAGGAGACTCGGGTAGGGGTGGGGGAACTTTGGCTATTTCTTGGGTATACTAAGTTCAGTAGCTCCACAATCCTTTTGAGTATTCCAGGAAGCCCGAACCTTGACTAATCCAAGTAGAGTATATGCCTTTGGAGAATACAAATGTTTAAGGTAAGTAATTTTCTGTTTTTGAATCTTCTATGACCATTGTTTTGATATTAAATGAAGTGAATGTAACCTTTCGAACAGATTTTTTTATAAAGAAATATTTTGTTAATCAGAGTAACTAGTGTAGTTGTGAAATACTATGTAATTGTTCATGGTATACTGAAATGTCAATTGTATGTTGTTGGCAACGTTAGCATAATATAGCTTTGTTAAACTAATGTGAAATGATGTCAGTGGTTTTTTGTCTTCGGTATACATCATAAAGGAGGAAATGATGGGTAATAATTTGTCATTAAGCTTCAGAGTTCATGAGAAAGAAGTAAGAGAAGATAAGATAGACACTATTGGGATTTGAGAAGGAGGAAATTTCATCTGCTGTCAGGTTTCTGGATGATAAAGTTAATGTTTCTCTTAGTTACATAGGAGGATGTTAGGGTTTTACCTGCAGTGTTAACAGTGGCTGTAAAATATTGGGTAGCTTTCTATTTAAATAATTGGCTAGAGGTGTTGTGTTTCCAAAATTAAAGTCATATGTTTGTACACCCACTTGCTTATTTGATTTCTTACTTAATTATTTTTGATCAAAATTGTTCTCAATGTCTTAAAATATAAATTGTCTTTACTAATTTAATACAGCAGTTGGATCTTGTTCACTGTTTGTAACTGTTACCAGAGTTGATGAAACCCATTAAAGGAGATGTTTGTATTAGTGAATTACCAATATTAAGATTAGAGGAATTAACGTGTTCAGGAACTGAACTCAGTAATTATTTTCAAGTAACTACATTGCTCTGGTAACTGGATCCTTTCAGATCAATGGCCTAGTCTGACCTTCTGCTGAAGGGGAAGACTATTTGGTTCAACTGTATTTTGTAAAGTTTTTTCTGTTTTACCATAGCTCAAAACAAAAATATTACAGAGTTTTTATCTTGCACTCTCATAGATCTGTCATTTTATGTTTTAAAAAAATTCTACCTTTATCAAAAGCTCTAGTTCACACCACAGCTCAGGTTTTTCTTAGAGTGTTAGTGAATTTCTTTAATGAGATGTATACTTTAGATACTAGTAAAAGAAGCTAGGAATCCCACTTAAACCTCAATGTTAACCAAATACTGTGTTGAATTCTAATAAAATGTTTATGTATATATATTTCAGAATGCTATTCCCTATGCAGCTGTATATTACTGTTCTTTCAGACAATATGTAACCTGCCAACACATACACTTGAAAAAAATTACATAGAGAAAACCATGTTTTAAAATTCCCACTTAATATGGCTACCTTAAATGGTAGAGAGAGCCTTTTATCAAGATGCTTTTACCTAATTACTTTAGGATATTGATATTTGCTCTAAATAAGAAAAAAAAAAAAGGTTCAGTGGAATAAATTTTAGAACTAATATTAGGCAAAGTGCAAGAAAGTTCCATCTTCTGATTCTTTTGGAAAGCAGCTTCTATTGCAGTGTGAGTGGTGAGGATGTAGTGAATTGAACTCTTATTTACAGTCCTTATTTTGCAGAGTGCCTGAATGAACAGTTTGAGAACCATGGAGTCTCAGTATCTTAATTTTTTTCTTTTCAGTTTAGTTGTCTTTGAAGAGTATGTCTAAAATATGCCTAAATTGTGTCCTTAATGTTGAAAGTGTTGTCTTTCTTGGTTTTGACATTTGAGAATTGGAATGTTTTACAAAAATTTAAGTATTTTAAATTTCTAATGCATCTTTGTAGGAGTGTAGAAACATATACCACATATTACATAAAGTATGTGTGTATAGAATGTGCCTCAATTCCAGTTTGATGTATACTTACTTTCACTTTGGAGCTTGTTTTTTAGGTACTTGTTGCTACAGAGGCTTAAGACTTTCCCATCCTTTTTAGACCTGTATGTAGTGATAAGCATTTTAATTTATTGGCTTTAGACTATGCTAAATGTGCTATCTATTTACTACTATATTCATTTCTCTTTGTAAAACAAGGGAAAAGTTTCGTACCACACTCATGTAAGAGACGATCTTTGTTAAGTGGATGGTGATGGCATGGCCATCTTTGAATGTGTTTTCAGAATTCGGAGATCTCACTCTGTGAGGCAGAAAGAGGGAGTCAGCATAGCTCACGTTAGTTTGGAAACAGATTGAACCTCAGCTTACAAATGGAGCATAGCTGTCTTGTGTATGGTTTCATTTTTGTGTGATTTCTTTACCCTAAATCTCAGAAGAAAACCATTGTACTAAATAAAAAATTTCTCTCTGAGACACGGGAATAAGAATCTATCATAAAATCTTGAGTATTAATGACATTGAGTAAGGTTCCTGTTGTTAGGTGTAATTTTGGAAATGTATTTTAGAAATAGTATTTGTTCCTAATTCTGCTGATTTAACATCAGCGTGAAATCCAATAAACTTTGATTTATTTCTGATTCTGACTCTAGGTAGTTGTGTTACCTTGGGCAAGACACCAATCTCCTGGGCAACAGTAAACTCAGATGTAATGAAGGAATAGTATTACCTGTGTGGGTCAAGTATGAATAAGGAATACATATGAAAAGATTATCTCTAAAATGTTAGTGTGAGCGTAATCTGTTACTTAAAACACATGAAACAAATGACGTGCATTAATGATTCTGTTGTGCTTCATTAGCTGGGACAGTTCAGATACATTTACACTATGCCAGACCTTCAGATTTTCAGGGTGGGGTTGGATAACTTCCTTTTAGCTGTACAAGGACTGTGAATTCATTTTTGTGAAATTTATACCACATGATAGTAACCCGGACCAAGGAAACAGATTTCACTGCCTTCTGTCTTATAATTTCCAGTCTTGCACTTGAAAAGTGCAAAAAATGTATGTTCACTTTCCTTTCTCTTCTGATTCTAGTAGTGTGTGTGATAATGAAACATTTGTCTTTTGGCTGTCAGTCTTTTGGTTGGGAAAAGAAATTTGGGACAATAACATTGATCACCTAGCATGGGAGTAATCACAAAGTATTCAGGTAATAACTTCCATCAAAAAATTGAGAAGTGAAGGAGAATACCTCAAGCTCTTGTGATGGTCAAGTGCTTTATGTCACTCTTTGGATTGGAACTGAGTCCTTTAGGTAGTTGGGACAGTTTCTACCTCTCCATGGTAGAGATTGTGGAATATTCCTGGTGGGTGGAGGCCAGAGGGAGCCAGAAGTGAATAAACTTTGACTAGCCTGGATTGTTTGGGAGGGTAGAACGGGAGAGTTGGCGCAAAACCGTGGAGGGCTATAATTCAGCCAAGGGTTTGAATTGCGTCCTGTTGGGAGTGTGTTCTGGATGAGCCAAAAGGGCTGGAGAAACTGGTGGGTAGCCAGGCTACTCTGTCAGAGAGTGACATCAACCCTTTTCCCTTGCTGTGAGTAAGGTCTAGAGTCAGTCACATACACTTTTTCCATGATACTTTATGTGGTTCAAGTGACGTGCTGTATGTTTGAGAAAAGCATTTAGTATAACTTTAAGGCCCTCCACAGCCTAACTCTGGCCCATCAGTCAGGCTTAAAGTCGCCTTTTGCGGCCAGATCCGCTCGTGGGTTCTTCATACCCTTGTGTTTCATGTGTCACCTTTGCCCCTGCTGCTCCCCTTGCTCAGAGTGCCAGCTCTCGGGTTCTTAATGTCTGCAAACATGTAGTCACAACTTTTAGTAGAGGGTTTGGAAGATCCCCTGGAAAAGGAAATGGCAACCCACTCCAGTACTCTAGCCTGGAAAATTCCATGGACGGAGGAGCCTGGTAGGCTGAAGTGCATGGGGTCGCAAAGAGTCGGACATGACTGAGTGACTTCACGTCAATAGAGGGTCTCCTCTGTGAAAACTTAATGTCTTTTCCAAGCTCCCACTATGTGTTGAATTCCATGACTATTTGTTTATAATTTCTTATTTCTCTTCTACTTGTTTACAGTTCTTTTCTTCAACCAGGCTGTAAACTTTTGAAGGCAAGATCAATGATTCACTCATCTTTGAACTCTCAGACCCTGGTTTATAAAATGTGAAAATGGAATGCTTTTTAGAAACCTGCAAGAAGAACATAAAGCTTTCTTTAAAGGAGTACATGTCTGATAGTAGAATTTCCAAATTAAGACACTTAAGTGAAAAAGCTAAGCTCAGGCAGATAACTTGGCCTATACCCTTGCTTCCCCATTGATTCCGCCAAATAGGAACCACTTACACCTTTTTATCACCTGTGGCTTTAGCCTTTTGTGTTACAGCCCTAAGTGCGCTGCTTTGTTTTTTAAAACAATATATTTTTTAAACTCTAGGCAGTCTGGTCTTCCCCCCCCCCCCCCCGCCCCATAAATTCTGTTTGAATTATAAATTAAAATGTGAATGCCTAGAGAACAGCATTCAATTACTGGTATTTGTTCAGTTGGATTGGGTGGTTAAGAGCTTCCCTGTCTGGGAAACAGTAAACCACAGAATTCAAAGTCGAGTGGTAGTCCTGACTTAAGGTGTTCTGAATGATTTCCATGGTGCTTATGGTTAGATAGTCCAGTTGACAGTTGAGGGTTTTTTTTAGAAACTGTCTATAGTTCTCCTCCTTCAGTTCTTTAGTTCTGCTCTTTAGTTCTCTGGACATATTATAAATACTCTTTTTCACAAGATAAAAGTAGAATTTTGGAAAAGTTTAGGTAGTTAATCTTGAGCGAGAATTGCAGTACTGTTTTTCAGCTTTTGCTGCTGCAGAGGGATTCTAGTTCGTTACTCACAAAACTAATGTGTTTATCACATGAGGTTTATTTTTGAGCACCAATATATTGCCATGTGGCCTGGCTAAATGTGAGACAGCCATAGACTGCATGTATATTGTGGCTAATGGTATAAGAGCAAGAGATTTATTGTCTGCTATAATAAACATTTTGCATTTATTCAGTAAAGGGAAGGTAAACGTAACTTGACATTTATTATCCTCCAGGAAGTAAACATGGGTTCATTCATGGCAGTAACTACTGGTTGAGCACTTGTTCTGCGCCCGCCTTGCACTGTGCTGGACTCCAGAGAATGAGGCTCCGAGTCTGGAGGAGATGGTCTTATGATTGACTGCTGTGGCCCCCTCACCATACCCAGTCCTCCACACACATATCCACTTTGTTTTCAAATGACTGTTGATCTTCCCACGATGTCTCATCAGTCTGCTGCTTTCCATTCCCAGCTTCAACCACAGTCCAGGGCCTCAGTTGTCTCTGATCTGTCTTACTGTAGTAGCAACCTAGGGGTTATCTCTGCCCCTGGTTTCTTCCCTATCCAAGCTAGTATCTCTATTTCCAAACACAGATCATGGACTCATAAAATGTTCTGGCCGCCTTATGTGTTTGCTCAAAACACATGAAAAACTTACTGTATCTATAGAACTACCCAGACTGCTTCCCGTGGCACATGATTATTTTTCATCTTCTGCAGCCTGTCCTGCAGCCACTGGAACTCCTCAGACTTTAGGCATCTTTCTGCTCCTGTGTGTGTCCAGGCTCGGCTCTACCTGGGCTGGTGTGGTGTGAAACTGGCTTGTGCTCTAAGGCCCAGTTAAGTCGCCTCTCCTAGAAGTCTTCCTCAGCTCCTTCAGGTCAGAGCCTGTGCCCTCTCTGCGTTTCATGGCACGTTATGGGCATCTGTCATGGCTTTCGTTGCATTCTTCTCTGCAGTTCGCTTGTCTGTTTCCCACATGTTAACTTGGTGAGAACAGAAAACGGGTCTTGACTCTTGTGTCCCATCAACACCTGTTAACAGTGTTTGGTGTGTAGTGGTTCTCAGCAAATGCTTGATTGGTGTTACATTCCATGTTTCTTATTCCTTGCCTTGAGGCCCCCAGACTCTTAGTTTTCATAAATTACCAGCACTGATGCTTAAAAGGGAAACTAGACACTTGTCACCCAAACTTAATCTGGGCATGTGTGCATGTTCAGTCATGTCCAGTTGTTTGCGATGCCATGGACTGTACCCCGCCAGGCTCCTCTGTCGATGGGATTTTCCTGGCAAGAATACTGGAGTGGGGTTTCCCTGGTAGTTTGGTGGTTAAGAATCCTCCTTGCAGTGCAAGGAACACTGGTTCAATCCCTGTTTCGGGAAGATCCCACATGCCGTGGGCAACTGGGCCCATGCTCTGCAACAAGAGAAACCACTGCAATGAGAAGCCCACACTACAGAACTAGAGAGTAGCCTCCGCTTACTGCAACTAGAGAAAAAGTCCGCACAGCAATGAAGACCCAGTGCAGCCAACAGATATATCAATCTTAAAAATACTGGAGTGGGTTACCATTTCCTCCTCCGGGGGACCTTACCGACCCAGGGATCAAACGTGCGTCTCCTGTGTCTCCTGCATTGGCAGGCATGTTCTTTACCACTGCGCCACCTGGGAATCCCACACCCAAACTTAACACGGGGTTGGGTGATGAAAGGTGACTCGTGTGTAACAGACCGGTCGGCAGAGTAGAAGTAACACGGATAGGGAGTCCTGAACTGGTTTCTCAAGCTTCATCGGTTATCAGTTGTGTAATCTTAGATAAATTACTTAATCCTTCTGAAAGTTTTCCCTCACTTGTAATCAGATGAAAATACTACCTACTCACTAGGACTGATGTAAGAACTAAAGATTAGATGTAGTGCCTAGTGCAGCTGCTGGCACACAGCAGTTTTCCCGGACTGGTTCTATTGTGTGTGACCCTCCACACCCCTAAACAACTGACTAGAATGGACAGAGGCAGTCTGTTCATAGACTGGTCAGTGAGCTGAGATGTGGCTTGACGTGAGACCTCTCAGGTAGAGGTGGTTATTGTTTCCTGGCTCGGGAATTTAAACCAGAGGCTTCTGAAAGACCAAGTTATGTCAGGATGCGGGAACTTAAGATAAATTAGAGTTGGATCCTGAGAGGCTGTGTTGGCCCTGTGCAAGGTGATATTCTAAGCAAGCAGGGGAAGATGGTTAAATGAGAACAGAAGAGATGTCCGGGAAGGAGGATTGGGTGGGGGGAGGTGTGGAGAGGGAGGGAGGGAAAGCAGCAAGAGAGAGAGAGTGGACTCAGTTCTCAGTAGCTTTTAGTCATTTTCCAGAAGGGATGAGTGGCCCTCTATGTTTTGCCATAGAAGACAGAAGAGGTGGCATCTTTTGGTATGTGGGCTTTATTACTTTTACCCCCTATACTTCGAGGGCTAGTCAGGCAGCTAATTAGGCTAGTTAGTCCAGCTAGTTAGGCAGATTCATGCAATGTCTATAGAACTGATGGCTGGTGAGCTTATCTAGACGGGAATTAATGAAGAGTTGTCTGCAATGTAGTCTCGAGGTCTACTTGCCCCAAGGACTCTGGGTCCTTTCAGCATTGGAGAGTCATGACAGAACCAGTCTTTGTTTTCCTGGAGAGCTCCAATGTGATCACTTGGTGCACCAGGGTATAGGGTACTAGGCTGGTAGATCCCAGGATGAGTTGCATGATGGATAGGAACTTGGCAGTAGGACCCCAAAGAACCAGACCAAAGAGTGAGGAGGGGAGTCCACAGATTATGCAATTTACAGTGGACATTAAATGTTCAAAAGGGGGGCTTCCCTCATAGCTCAATTGTAAAAAATCCGCCTGCAACGCAGGAGACCCTTGTTCGATTCCTGGGTTGGGAAGATCTGGAGAAGGGATAGGCTACCCACTCCAGTATTCTGGGACTTCCCTTGTGGCTCAGCTAGTAAAGAATCCGCCTGCAATGCGGGAGACCTGGGTTTGATTCCTGGGTTGGGAAGATCCCCTGGAGAATGGAAAGGCTACCCATACCAGTATTCTGGCCTAGAGAATTGCATGGATTGTGTAGTCCATGGGGTCTCAAAAGAGTCAGACACGACTGAGCGACTTTCACATTAAATGATCAAAACTGTTGAGATTTAAGAAACAAAGGGAGAAAAAAAAATCTTAGTTCACTTTTGCAGTTTAGACAGTGAAACTCTGGCCTAGTAAAATCTACCCTTCCTTGTCTAATAATTCAGAAATGGTGTTGGGGTTTACCTAAGTGTCCTTTTTGCATAGCAAGGGTTAAGCACTCCCCAGATCTCCAGTTCCCCCTCTGCTTCCTCCCATATTGATTGAGGCACAGAACTCTTTACCAGCCCTAGTTTTTGATTCAGCCTCAAAAAAAGTTCCTATCTTAATTGCTTTCTTTTCTTTTTTATCTTTTAGCACGAAAAGTCAGCCTGTCTCAATTTAAAACACTTTTGCAACTAAATGTCTGGGGTGGGGGGGAATGTGAAATCAGTTTTTCTTTGTTTTAAGCAATTGGATCATTTTGGAGCCATCCATCATTTCTGGAGCCTTTTGCCTTCTAGGAAAAACAAAAATAGGCTGTATAAATTGGGTGCAGGCAGTTGGAGTGCCAATATTGTGACTTGATCCAATTATAATTTGCTTAAAGTGCTTTTGGATACCTATCCATCCCTCAGCTACGCGAGCCTAATTATTTATGCCCTGTGTTCCTTGTCTTCTTGCTGCCTGACATTAGCTATAGAACTGCTTTTCCCCTCCTTCCCATACTCGACTCTTAGCTAGCAGCTGGAGTGGGAGGTGGGGATATTTACATAAATTACTTGGAGTTCTGTGTAGGAGATTTGGTTCTTTTCTCCCATTTAGTTATTTATACTAGTATATTTATACTTTAAATAATTGCCCGGGTATTTATTTTATATTTTGGGGCCATGTTATTTATGACTTAAAGTGTTCCAGTTTTAATTGTTGGGAGATCTTTTAGGTTGGCTCCTGTGTTGTGTTTCTTTGACATTCCTCCCCACCCCCCTCCTATGCCCCTCTCTCGTGACCTTTTTATTAAAATCTTTTTTTTTCCCCGTCACTAGAGAGGTTCCTGGCTTTTCTTGTGTGTTCCCTGACCCAGCTCTAGAATTCGTGTCTCCAAGGATCCTGATTTCCTTCACTGGGTAATGATATTGGGTGTTAGAAGCCAAGATCTCGGTGCTGGCCGTGCTTACTGCTGCTGAGATATGTGTCACTGGCTCTCTCACTGGACAGAACTAGGGAATGTGTGTGTATGAGCCCATGCAAATACACACGTCTATATTCTGGTGCTAGTGCGTGTTTATGTGCTCTCTTGGTCATGTCTGGCTCTGCGACCCCATGGACTGTAGCCTACCAGGCTCCTCTGTCCATGGAGTTTTCCAGGCAAAAATACTGGAGTGGGTTGCCATGCCCTCCAGGGGATCTTCCCAACCCTGGGATTGAACCTACGTCTCTTGGGTCTCCTGCCAATATTGGCAGGTGGATTCTTTATCACTAGCGCCACTTGGGAAGCCCTTTGGTGCCAGAATCTAACACTAAATATGACTTTGAAGTAAGATCACGTTTAAAGAAATACACTGTGAAATGGGCAGAAAGATGTAGTGTTTAAACACGGTGTCTTCTTAGTGCAGGGTAGAACCATTTGTTCCGCAGGTAGAAACGATGCCATAGAATCTTCTACCTGACATGAGTACCCATCCACATTTAACCATGAATGCATCCTCACCCTCCCCATCAGAATACAACTCCCATCATACTGTGGGGCTTCTGTTCTCAGAGTGTCTGCTGGTGTCCACTCTCTCCTAGGTGCAAGTTGTCAAGGGTCTGGGAACCTGAGGACAATAGAGTATTGGTTGAATGAATTAAAGCACATTCATGTGATCATTAAAATTACAGAAAATCGTCATCATAAGAAAGTTGTTTTTGTATAGAAAACCTTATGAACTAAATGAATCTATTACTGCAAGAACATGCCTATGGGAAAATTGTAAGGATATTCACTAAAATGCTATTGCTGTGTTAAGATAGTTTAGAAGGGATTCTAAATTTTCCTTAAATTATTCACAATTAGTGCATGGTTTTACAGTAAGAAAAGAATTCTCACCAAACAAATGTGGATACTCCTCTGAAAAGAAGGCTTAACCATACTTTAATTAGATCATAATTTTAGGTGAAGGAACCATAGCCATTAGTGGAAGAAACCAGGAATAGGACTTTAAGATGAAATTACTGGATTAAAAGGTTTTTCAGAGCCTTGGGGAATATGACAAAGGGCAAGTCTTGATAAAAGTAAACTTTTTTTGATATTTGGTAAGGGAACATGAATTTCTTGAAAGCCCAAGAAAAGGGGGGGAAAAAAGAAAGCAGTTGCCTAACAGAAAACCTCCAGCCTTATGCTTTGGCCGGATGCCCTTGTTGGAAATTTTGAAAGTAAGTTTGTCTAGGGATGGAACTTTCCCTGGGCATTTTGTAAAGTGCAATGGACTCTGTTATTTAATGTGTTTAAATGTAAATCCATAGCTAGAAGGCATGCAACTAGGGGCCCAGATTAGAGAGAGGACTCCACTTAGGCCCTTCCATAGAAGGTATATAGTGGCTCTTGAAAGGTGCACATAGGAGAAATGAGTGTGTGTGTTTGTGTGTATGTGTTGAGGGGGAGCTTATACATAATGACATTCTTTGACATGCTTTGTTTTTTGGTTAGGTTGTTTGTTGAATTTTAATATCGAATCACTGCCACTAATTAGCATGTGGTTAATTGTTGTCCTAACCAGGAAAGTTTATTTAGAAAAACACAAACTGGTTTACAGATCTACCTAAGCCTGAGCCTTTTCTTTTCCAAATATCAAATCTTCTCAGGTAAGCGTTAAAGGAAAGGGAAGAATCTTCCATAATGACTCAAAATTATTTAAAAATTCCTTAGTTTCTTTTTCCTTACATTTCATTTAGGTTTTGTATTTATCATCAGATTTTTAGATCAAGATTTAAATGAATATTTTAAAATATTTTTCTGTATCATCAATTGCAGTTGAGCATTCATTTAGAACAAGTGCTTGAAAACTTGCAGATGAGTAAAAGAGCGTATTGAGAACTTTTAGGTCAATCTCACCTCCACCATTCTTTGCAGTAAATTGGGAGAATGAGTGAACCAGTAGTGAAGGGAAGCAGAAGGTGAACTAATTGTAAAGGGGATGGAACATAGTACAACACAGGATACATGTATGACCTCGGATCAGTTACTCAGCCTCATATAACCTCATGGCAACTGCAAAGTAGGTATTACTATTATTATCCCTAGTTTACAAATAAGGAATAAGCAAAGTACAAAGCCCTTAAGTCAGAGCCTGGGCTTTAGAAAGTTCTACATTAGAGTTGGTTAAGTAAATCCATTATGGAGACTGAAAGACCATATTATGTCTGTGATCTTGTCTGTTTTTGAATCTTTCAGCCTCTTGAGGAATCAAAGTTGATTATTGAGAGTTTTTTTCCAGATGAATAGTTAAATTCAAATCCTCAGTTGACTTTTTTAAAGCTTATTTTTAAAATTGGAGTGTAATTGCTTTACACTGTTGTGTTCGTTTCTGCTATACAGAAATGTGAGTCAGCTCTAAGTTCACACATACCCTCTCCTTGAGCCTCCCCACCTCCACCACCGTACCCCTCTCGGTCATCTCCTCGGTTGCTTCTTGATCACTTAATGTTGTACATTCTTGGTAAAAACTGTATTAAAAGAATTCCAAGTAGGCCTGCAGGAGAGGAGAGGAAAAACTCCCTCATCTGATCTCTACCTTGCTTTAATGTGAGCTAGCGCAGGTATGTTGATAAAATTGTACTTTCCAAGGTATTTTGTAACAGTCTTCCAGAATTCAGGGGATTGCAGAACGAGGGTGTCATTCAAATTCTGGTTCCCCAAAATCTGTAAAGCCATTTTCTCTAGTCCACAGAGGTATATTTTTTCATTGAAAATTGGGAAAGATCTGAGGAAGGTGTCTACTTCTGTATTTCAAGTAAGAATTCTTAAACTTGGCAAATTTATCCATATTTTTGAACTTTCAAAAGCTGAGCAGCTTTGCTTTAGAAACTGTGTCGACCAAATATTTTATTAATACCTGGCCCTCCGAGCTTCACAAAGAGCAGATACCACATCTGGCTCTTCCTTTCTCCCTCACTGCTCTTCCCCTTTTTTTCCCCTTCCTGGACTGTGTTCCCTGTGCATAAAGAAAAGATGTCTGTTTTTTAAATAACTTGTATATATTTTAATGCAAAGTATGTTTCTTGGTCTTAATTCTCTTGCAGCACTTCTTTTTATAAAAGAAAACTATTAAGTTCACTTTAATTATGCATTCACCTAGAGTTCATGTCACACAAATTCATGACACACAAATTTTTGACATTTATTGCAGTAGAAATGTATTTAATAATATAAGATAGGAAAAAACTTATTGTCCATTCAGAGAATGGTTGAACGAAATAGGGTCCGTGCCTAATCTAGTATTCTTGCAGCTGCTGAAAAGAATAAAAGCTTTATGTGCTGATACGGAAAACTCATATACAGCTTAATCATGCTTAGGTTTGAAAAAATGTAATTCTATAAATGCATGAAAAAGTACTTGATACTGTCTAAAGTAGTTAGGTGAGTGGGGGGGGCGGAATTGGGACTTCAACATTTTACTTTGTATTCTGTATGCTAGAATGTTTCAAGGGAATAAATTAGTGCATTATTTCCATTTCTGTATTACTATTTTTCACGTCCACACTAGGGATACAGTGTTTCTTTTGTGTAGGTGGATAGAAGATTGCAAAACTCTGAAGAGTTTTTCTTCCTTTTGAAATTTTTTTTTAACTTTATATTGGAATATAGCTGATTAACAATGTTGTGATAATTTCAGATAGACAGCAGACAGACTCAGCCATATATATACATCTATTCATTCTCTCCCCATCCACACTCCACTCCCATCTAGTCTGCCACGTAACATTGAGCAGAATTTCCTCTGCTATACAGTAGGTCCTTGTTGGGTATCTAAAATATAGTAGTGTGTACATGTCTGTCTCTTAACTATCCTCTTTCTCTTTCCCCAGTTCTTCCCCCCCGACAACCATAAATTTGTTGTCTAAGTCTGTGAGTCTGTTTCTGTTTGTAAATAAGTTCATTTGTATAATTTCTCTTTAGGTTCTTTAGCAGATGAGGGATGTTTTTCCTATTCCTGCTTTTGAATAGTGAACTGGTACACATGCCGCTCTTCTCCAGCAACCAGTAGTTTCTGAAACATCAGCCTTGGTTGTGATGTTAATACTTAAAGTTTATTGCTCCATTTGCTTCCATTAAAATTTATATGTTGCCATCTCTTTCTCCTGGAGATATTCTTCCTTATTACATGAAAATGGGAAGCCAGTACCAATAAAAGCTACCTCAAAAGCCTTTTGGAAGCAGAGAACCAATCAATAATACATTAAAAAATAACATATATTTGTTGATAGTGCTAAAAATATGATTTTTTCTCAATCTGTTTGACTGAGGAATTTCTCAGTCTATTGAAAATTCCACATAATGTAAAAGTCTGCTCTAGATTGCTCCAAACTGGGGTTTGGTGATATCCTAGTTGGCCCGGTTCAAACCCTAAACTAGTGTGTTCACGGCATCTTCTTGCCCCTGCACACTGCAGTGTTGAATGATTCTCTTGAACCTTGACTATGCCTAAAGGGATTTGGACAGCAGCCACTTTTCAAAGCCACCAACTTTCTCGTAGTACGCATTTCCCCCTTCTCCCTGGATCTACGTTTCTTTCTTAGTCTCAGTGTCAGCATTAACTCTATTTGAAGCGTCTCTGTGTGTGTGTCTATATTCTCTGAAAACATTTTTTAAACTATAAGAAGCTGACTTCATGGGGAGCTGCCTCATTTGACCACCCGCAGGGGAAGAGCTCACTGCCCCGATAGACTTAAGACATTAGCTATTTTCCACCTTTGTTTTTTGAATCCAACTTAGCTGTCTAGATTTTATTCTAATCCAGTTTCTTTTTAGGCCCTTATACAAACCTTAAAATTCATCCAGTTACCATCAACATAGGACCTAACATTTTGGGAGCCCAGATCCTCACCTAGTGTGGATACTAACTAGCTGGTCCCTATGTATATATAGTAGCCATCCAAGTTTTGCCCTACTATCTGATATCTGACTCTCATGTCTTTAGTTGCCCTAAAGCTCTTCCAGTTACCATCAACAGAAGAACTACCATTTCCCAGTACTCTGCTCCTCTTTCAGTGTGAACCCAATCAGAATTGTCTATGAATAAAAACTGGCTAAGTTTTATCTTACCGAATACTTCACCATAGGCTCCTCTGTAGTCACGGTCAAGCACTTCTAGTTACCATCAACAAAGGAACTTCTATTTTCCAATGTTTTCCAGCACCAGTTCCTCACCAATGTGACTACTCCCTACCTTGTCCCTGTTAACTAAGTTTGGTCACCCAAGATTTGTCCTACCACAGTTTCACTCTCCCTCCGTCTATAGTCTATCTTACATTGCTGCAATTAGCATTAGCAGGAGAGCCAGCATTTTCTGGGGTCAAGTCCTTGCTAATGTGGGCCCCACCTGGCTCTCTGGATTCAAGCCTCAGGAGCCAGTTCTGTGCGCAGTTAAGGTGCTAGTCCTCCACATGCTGGAGAGGACTCTGTCAACAACCACAGCCTCTGTCCTTCTGTCCCTACCCATTCCATGCTCAGTGTTGGCTCTTGTCAGCCCAGTGCTCCCAGATCTACCTAGGGTTCTAGACTGCTGGATATTCTCCCAGTGGCTGCAGAAGTGATGCTCAAGGGTAAAACTAGGACCCAGTGATATATCCATTGTCTGATAGCTTCTCCCTTCCTTGCTCCTTGCTGTCTTATTGGTTTTTGACTCCCTTATCTCCTTCCCTCCCTTTGTGGATTTAGAAGGGACATCAGAGAATTTCTCCCACTGGTGTGATGCAAATGTTGCTTTTCCCAAACTCAACAGACAGTTCCTATGTTCTGATCTCAGCCTGAGAAAGAAGTGACTGGATCACCAAAAGTCAGACTTCGGTCCCTTCATGCTTGAAATATTTTTTATGGTTTTGATTTTCATGTGCCTTAAAAAAAAAAAAAATCCCTTCTCCTCTCTCTGCCTTAACTTTCTATTATCGAGCAAAGAAAAAACAGACACTCCATCTCCCCTTCTGACCCAGCCCACTACCACTGAATATGCAGTTATCCTGTGGCCCTTCCATTCTGCAAAACCCCCTCAGACACTGGGAAGGGTCTACCTTCTTAAAGAGAAACCTTGAGATTCTAGAGCATCCATCTTCTGCGCCCCCCATGCCCTAAGGCTGCCGTACTTTCTCCCTTGTCCTGCTAGGAGAGAGGAGAACCACACATGTCTCAGTAATCAGCTCAACCCTCCAGTTTTCTTTCCCGCATAGAGAAGTAGCAGTGAGAAATCTCGGATCTCCAAGGTAAGCATCTTTTACAGCAGCCAGAGCCAAAGCCGCCAGTTAAAGAACTGACCATTCGTTATGAAGTGAATTTAGAATATTTTGCAATGAATTAAATATTTTCCATGAATCTCCTTCCTCCTGAAACTTTTTTCCCCCCCGTGTTGGCTCTTGGTTGCTACACGGATTTTTCTCTGGCTGTGTGACTGGTGGCCGCCCTCCGGTTCTGTGAGCGGTGGCCGCCCTCGGGTTCTGTGACTGGTGGCCGCCCTCCGGCTGTGTGACTGGTGGCCGCCCTCCGGTTCTGTGACTGGTGGCCGCCCTCCGGTTCTGTGACTGGTGGCCGCCCTCCGGTTCTGTGACTGGTGGCCGCCCTCCGGCTGTGTGACTGGTGGCTGCCCTCCGGTTCTGTGAGTGGTGGCCGCTCTCCGGTTCTGTGAGCGGTGGCCGCCCTCCGGTTCTGTGACTGGTGGCCGCCCTCCGGTTCTGTGAGCGGTGGCCGCCCTCCGGTTCTGTGAGTGGTGGCCGCCCTCCGGCTGTGTGACTGGTGGCCGCCCTCCGGTTCTGTGACTGGTGGCCGCCCTCCGGTTCTGTGACTGGTGGCCGCCCTCCGGTTCTGTGAGCGGTGGCCGCCCTCCGGTTCTGTAACTGGTGGCCGCCCTCCGGTTCTGTGAGCGGTGGCCGCCCTCTGGTTCTGTGACTGGTGGCCGCCCTCCGGCTGTGTGAGCGGTGGCCACCTTCCGGTTCTGTGACTGGTGGCCGCCCTCCGGTTCTGTGACTGGTGGCCGCTCTCCGTCTGTGTGACTGGTGGCCGCCCTCCGGTTCTGTGACTGGTGGCCGCTCTCCGGTTCTGTGAGCGGTGGCCGCCCTCCGGTTCTGTGACTGGTGGCCACCCTCCGGCTGTGTGAGCGGTGGCCGCCCTCCGGTTCTGTGACTGGTGGCCGCTCTCCGGTTCTGTGAGCGGTGGCCGCCCTCCGGTTCTGTGACTGGTGGCCACCCTCCGGCTGTGTGAGCGGTGGCCGCCCTCCGGTTCTGTGACTGGTGGCCGCCCTCCGGCTGTGTGAGCGGTGGCCGCCCTCCGGTTCTGTGACTGGTGGCCGCCCTCCGGTTCTGTGAGCGGTGGCCGCCCTCCGGTTCTGTGACTGGTGGCCGCCCTCCGGCTGTGTGAGCGGTGGCCGCCCTCCGGTTCTGTGACTGGTGGCCGCCCTCCGGTTCTGTGAGCGGTGGCCGCCCTCCGGTTGTGTAACTGGTGGCCGCCCTCCGGTTCTGTGAGCGGTGGCCGCCCTCCGGTTCTGTGACTGGTGGCCGCTCTCCGGTTCTGTGACTGGTGGCCACCCTCCGGCTGTGTGAGCGGTGGCCGCCCTCCGGTTCTGTGACTGGTGGCCGCCGTCCGGTTCTGTGAGCAGTGGCCTCCCTCCAGTTCTGTGACTGGTGGCCGCCGTCCGGTTCTGTGAGCAGTGGCCTCCCTCCAGTTCTGTGACTGGTGACCGCCCTCCGGCTGTGTGACGGTGGCCGCTCTCCGGCTGTGTGACTGGTGGTCGCCCTCTGGTTCTGAGAGCGGTGGCCGCCGTCCGGTTCTGTGACTGGTGGCCGCCGTCCGGTTCTGTGAGCGGCGGTCGCCCTCTGGTTCTGAGAGCGGTGGCTGCTCTCTGGTTCTGTGAGCGGTGGTCGCTCTCTGGCTGTGTGAGCGGCGGCCGCCCTCTGGTTGTGGTGTGTGGGCTTCTTATCGTGATGGCGTCTCAGCACAGGCCCTAGGTGCTCAGGCTTCAGTCCTTGCAGCCCTTGGGCCCCGTGGTTGCGGCTTCCGGGCTTTAGCGCACAGGCTCGTAGTTGTGGTGTACGGGCTCAGTTGCTCTGTGGGACGTGGGGTCTTCCCTAGGGAGCTAACTTATTCCCCCTGCGCTGGCAGGTGGATTCCTATCCACTGCGCCAGCAGGGAAGTCCCCGAAACAGTCTTTACTGCACTCTGTGGATCTGGGTCAGCTGTACTGTATCTAGCTCCAACTCAAACCCCATAATGTTTCTTAGTTGGTTACGCTGCCTTTCTCCTCCCCACCAATATCTGTTTTTTAAAAAGAAACCAATAATCTCTACTCCCTGGTTTTCCTGGTGATAAAATAACTAGGAAGTTGACCAGAGATCAAGAGCTGCTGCTCTATTGCAGTCCCAAAGCTGGTCGTGTTCCTCCTGTCCACGACTCCCTAGCTTCTGAGCAGTCTAAGAGCTCCTGTCAGAGGCTCTAAGACTTCCTGTCAGGGCTTCCCAGGCTTCCAGGCAGGCGTTCTAAGACTTCTGTCAGAGTTTCCAGGGATTTCAGCAGGTGCTGTTGGGGAGAGCAGCTCCCTCAAGGGGAAAGCTTTTTCGGTGCTGCCTCTCGGTTAGTAAATAGCTGTTTTCTTCAGCCAGTTTTGTTCATTTAAGGGGACTCTGCTAAGCACAGTTGTGAAAGATTGTGACACATGGTGTCAGCTCCCAAACTCCTCACTGTCCCCTCAGGGAGGTCTTTCTCCTGAAGAAGCTGGTTTCTAAAACAGGCCTGTCTTCAGTTTCTAGGGTGTGGCACTTCTCTGACTGCTGGGTTCCGGGAGCCCCCACCTCTCTGTATTCCATTTCTACCTGCACATGGTCGGGACAACTCCCAGTGAATTCCCTCCGTGTGGACCTTGCCTAAGCTCCTCCAGAGATTTTATCCAGTCTCTTCCAGATTGGTATTAAGGGAGCAACCATATTTTAAATCTCCCTTTCAGCTTTCCTTTTGCTGTACTCTGAGCCAGGAGAAAAGATCGCGTTATCCTTGCTTCTAGGGAACTCTCATATCTGCAAAGAGGTGCTCCAAGGTTCGTAGGATAGAGCTCAAGAACTTAATTATGGAATCCTGGAATCTCCAAAGTATGAGGGTTCAGGGGTCATTCAGTCATTCAGCTACTCTGCTTAGCCCCACCCACTAAACCTACTTACGTATTGTCCACCTCAAATTTTTCATCCTGGGTGTGAAATTCCACTGACAACTAGTGTGAATGGATGCGTTGAAAGGACACATTTTGTTATTCAAAACTGTTCTTAATTATGCTATGTAATTTTGTAGTTGGGAAACTAAGGTTCTCACATAGCATTGAGTGAAAAAAAGCAACATTTGAATTTATATTTACCCTGTCCTCATGCCTGGATAAAAACGTGGATGCCTGTAGACCAGATCTGGAAAGGAGTACAGAACTGAGCCATGCGGTTTGTTAGAGAGGTAGGTTCATGAGTGACTGTAGTGTACAAATTTGTTTTCTTTCATGATCACAATTTTTTATTAATTTTTCCGAAACATATATAGAAAATAAAATAAGCTGGAGAAGGAGCTGGAACAGAAGACAAGGGAGATTAGGAGAACTGCCAAGTCAGGTCTAGTAACTGCTGCGGCTCTGCAGCCCCGAGAGGCCTGGTGAGCGAGCGTGAAGTAGGAGGGAGCATAGGGCTTGCCATCGCAAGACAGGGACTTGAGCCCTGCTGTGTGAGACAGGAAAAGCAGCCCCTGACAGCTGCAAGCTGGAGCTGGCCTGGTACTCACCGATAGGCTGTGGTGTTCTGTAGAATGCTAGCAGTTCTACAAAATCAGCATCAGACAGGGTGTCTGCGATGGAGGGAGACGAAAAGACCACTGTAATCATGTCTGAGCACAGACAAAAGAACATGGTGCAAAGTGCAAGAATAGCAAACATCCCCTCACTTGGCTTACACCAGTGACCTCTGCTTATCTACCAGTTACAGCGTTCTCCCCACTGTTCCTCTGATACAAATGATCAAGATGCCATAAGTCCCCTACACGCAGAACTTCAAGTTGCCGGCTTTCAAAGATGAGAACGTGTGTTCACATGTCCAGACACGTGAGTTAGCTCATGGGTCTGGTGTGCATTGTCATGTTCGTGCAGTCCTCTACAAGTGGTCATGCTTTTGTACAGAGCCTCTGCCTGCAATTGCTGATGATCCTTCAGCTCCACCATCTTCCATCTCCTCTCCCTCCTCCAGTCATAACTCTTGTTGCTCGTTCACGCGACTCGAGCCCCTGTATGCCTGCTGTTGTATTGTACTACTGTACTTATCAAGATATTGTACTATAAGATTAAAAAATGTTTTCTTTATTTTTTCTTTGTTTTTTTATGCATTATTTGTGTGAAAAGTATTATAAACCTATTACAATAGAGTACTATATAGCCAGTTGTGTTAGTGGGTAGTACCTAGGCTAACTTTGTTGGACGTAAGAACAATTTGGACTTAATGATTGTACTCTTGGAGCAGAGTTCATTTGTACATAGGGAACTTACTGTATACGGTTGCCCCACTACCTGGGAGCACTCAATCCAGAACAAAATAATGCTTTATCTAGTCTTCTCCTAAACATTTAGCGTAAGTCCAGATCATAATATGCCCTTCCTAAGAAACTCTCACTGAGAGGGTTCATGGCTTTCCTTGCTTGTAAATGTTCCATCAAACCCAGCTTTTTTGGTTTATAGATGTGTTCCTGCATTTAACTTCCTCTGGGGTTTCGGGCAAAGAATTCAAATGTGCCATAACTCACTTTTATTTATTTAATGGAGAAGATAATCTCTGGGAGAAAAAAATGAGAAATCGCTTGTGAAAGTACATTGTAAACCCTACAATGTTATATAAACCCTTTACTTCCTCTGAAAACACATTCTCTCACTTCCATGGCTTTACATATGCTTCTCCCTCAGCTTCAAAAAACCTTCCCCCAGCTGCCTTCAGACTCTTATTCACAGTTTGGCTCCAGGTGCTGAGGATAGTGGTATATTCCTTTTCCATTGTTGCTATAACAAAGTACTACAAATTCAGTGGCTTAAAACAACATAGATGAATTTTTTTTATAGTTGTGGAGGTCAGAAGCCCAAAAAGGATTTCACTGGGCAAAAATGAAATTATTGAAGGGCTGTGTTCTTTCTGAGGCCCTGGGGGAGAACCCATTCTCTTGCATATTCCAGTTCCTAGTGGCCTGGCTTCCTTGGCTTATGGCCCCGTCCTCTGTTTTCTACACCAGCAATAGCCAGTTGAATCTTTCCTACATCCCAGAACTCTGACCTCTGTTTCTGTTATCACATCTCCTCTCCCATTCTTCTGCCTCCCTCTTTCACTTACAAGGAAGTTTGTGACTACACTGGATTACGTTAATCCAGAATAATCTCCCCATGTAATGTTTAACTTAATCACATGTGCAGTCTCTTTTGCCATGTTATATATGATAATATATTTACCACTTCCAGGGCTTAGAATGTATGCCATTTGCGGGGTTGGGGGCACATTTTTTTCCCCTGCTTGAATTAGCAGTAAGGAAAACAAAAGCCCTGTTTTAGTAGTGAGGCTCTGAATGAAGTGAGGCTGGTTGTGATAAAGAATCTTAGTACGTGAATAAGGTGTGAGAGCCAAACTCAGCAGTGGAATCTTCCCTATGACCGTTGCAAATTTCTCAGGTATTGCTGCTAAGACAGGTAACTTGGTGAAGGCACACTTTATTATCCTGGTCCCTGACTCCCTGTCGTCTTTCATTCATCCTCTTGCTTTTTGGCTCAACTCGTTGATGTGTTGGAGCTGGCTCTTATCAATTTTATTTTTAGTGTTGATAGCTTGAAATTGGCCACAGTGGGAGTATTTACACCATGGAAATGGGCAAATACTATAAAATCAGCCCCCTGCCCCTACCCCTCGAGAACTGGTTGTCAAACATTTGCCAGCAAAGCACTGGAGGTACTAGAGATGTAGGGGTTGTAGAAATGCAATATAGAATATAGACCCATAGCCAGGCTGCTTCTGTTGCAATCTTGGTTTTGCTGCTATTAGCTTTGATAGATCAGGCAAGTTACTTAACCCTTCTGTGCCTCAATTTCTTCATCAGTTTAATAGGGGTAACAGTAATATCTGCCTCAAGGGGGAATTTTGGTGAGAAAATAAGCAAGTTTGGAACAGGGTGTATGTAACAAAAAGCATACATACTGTTTTAGGTGCTGTGGGAGCTAGGGATTTGCTAATTGTCATTTCATATTTTCACCTTAGAGAAAATACTGAGGATCTCAGCCCCTGGAAGCCTAGTGCCCAGAAGAGCTAGAGAGTGAGGGTTCTGCCTGAGTACGTATCTTTCTTCCTCTGGTCCCTCCTTGACCTACTTCTCTGCACAGCCCTGAGGACAGTGCATGTCATAAGCGTTTTTGAGCCCTGCCACTGGTCTGCGCATCCTGTAATTGCCTTGCCACCCTGAGGCACAGTGCCGTGGCCTTCAGAGCTCTCAGAGCCGAAAGAGACAGATAGCTGCCAACGTCTGCATGAACATTTGTCAAACATTTGCTTCCTACTTTTCACACAACAGGCAAAGGTATACTTAGAATGAGCTGTTCTTATAAAAGGAGAGAGTCTAAACCCTGTTTAAAAGGGCAAGTTTAGTGTCCAGGTTGGCCCTATCTGATTGTGGAACCCAATCATTTTATTATGATAAAGTTACAGGGAGTGAATGATACATAGGAAAAAGCACTGTACTAAAAGTCAAGAGTTTGATACTTAAATCCTGGTGTTCTTGGCTAGAATTTAAATATTTGGTAGTTGAATTAACCTAGGTTATCTTAAAATGCTCTTTCTCCCAAGACTTATTTTGAAGAAAATTATGAAAGTGGATAGTCTAGTTTCCTCAACCAGACCTACTCATTTGAATTCAAAGTACAGGGCAATTTATAACAAAACTAAATAGGAGATGTTTCCTGTAAGAAGACCTTAGGTGGCAGTCATTATGTGTGCAGCCAGTGAGTTGTGAAGATTTGAAATTATTGTGCAGTGATAAAGGCTGGCTGGGCCTCTGAGTCTGTTTGCTGGGAGCATTGGGTGCAGCTGTTTTGGGCAAAGCCTGGTGACAGTGGTCAGAAGGTGGTTTGGTAAAGGAAATAAGCCAATGGCTTCCTCCCATAAAGAAATTCTGAGTGGAAAGAGAAGCAAAAACTTAATCTGTAAATATCTTATTCACCCAGTAAATGGATCCCAATCGGAAGTGAGTTTTTATACAGACATTGAGGAGGTGAGAAGCCCCTGGAAGCCTAAAAGAGGAAGTGGTGGGATTCTGTGTGATTTTTTTTCTCTTGTTAATGCAAACTGCTGCTTCTCTGCTTCTCCTCTTTCACCTTGGAAGTCCCAGTCATTGTTTCTGTGTTGTTCCTCTTCCCCTTTCCTTCTTTCCTCTCTCTCTGTCCCTCTGCTCTCTCTGCCTGAAGTGACTCATTTATGTTCATTTTGTACAGTGTCTTTGAGTTATTTGGTGACCTGGGGTCAATAAATTGTTCAGTCACCAAGTCATGTCTGACTCTTCATGACCCCATGGACTGCAGCACGCCAGGCTTCCCTGTCCTTCATTATCTCCTGGAGTTTGCCCAAGTTCGTGTCCATTGAATCAGTGATGCTATCCAACCATCTCATCCTCTGTCGTCCCTTTCTCCTCCTGCCTTCAGTCTTTCCCAGCATCAGAGTCTTTTCCAGTGAGTCAGCTGTTTGCATCAGGTGGCCAAAGTACTGGAGCTTTAGCTTCAGCATCAGTCCTTCCAGTGAGTATTCAGGACTGATTTCCTCTAGGATTGACCTGCTTGGCCTCCTTGCTGCCCAGTGGGCTCTTAGTCTTCTGCAGCATGGCAGTTTGAAAGCATCAACTATTTGGCACTCACTCTTCTTCATGGTCCCTCTCTCACGTCCATACGTGACTACTGAAAAGACCACAGCCTTGACTGTACAGACCTCTGTCGGCAAAGTGATGTTGGGCTTTATACAATTATCACCTTTGTTCATTTGCTAGGGCTGCTGTAACTAAGTCCTACAACTGGAGTGGTGTAAATGGCAGAAAGGTGTTGTCTCTCAGTTCTGGAGGCTGGAAGTTCAAGATCAAGGTGTTGGCGTGGTGGTAGACTCCTGAGGACTGTGATAGAGCACCTGAGCCGCTGGTGTTTTGTTGGCAGTCTTGAGCATGCCTTAGCTTGGAGATACATCATCCTGATCTCTGCCTTCATGTTCACATGGTGTTTCCCCCATGTATGTATCTGTATCTCTGTCTGCATTTCTTCTTTTTATAAAATTACCAATCATGTTGGATTAGGGCCTACCCCTAAAATGACTTCATTTAATTTGATCGCCTCTGTAAAATACCCTCTTTCCAAAATTGGGTCACATTCTGAGAGTTAGGTTGGGGATGGGAAACAGAATTCACCATAGAACAGCATCTAAGGCTATGCATGGAGCAATCAGGTGTCTAAATGGTTCAGTAAAGTAATTACAAATGTTATAGAGCATTTCCTATGGGCTGGTCACTTTATACGTAACTTAAAAGAATAAGAAACATGCTATATTGATCCCCATTTTACAGATGAGGAAAGCAAGGCTTAGAATAAGTGACCCACCCACAGTCACATGGATAGCACATGGCAACACCAAATTTCAAGTTCAGGATTAGCCTGAATGTCTAAAATTGCAAATGCAATGCATTCTACCTCCAGGATAGACCACTGGACCTAGAATAAAAGTTTTTTCGTAGAGAGGAAAAGCTCTGTGCTCTTTATTTCATTTTTACTAAGTAAAATCTATTCATCTCTTATTCCATTTCTGACAGTAAAATTGAGCTCTATACGCCAGTTGGGCTTCCGTGGTAGCTAAGCTGGTAAAGAATCCACCTGCAATGCAGGAGACCCCGGTTTGATCCCTAGGTTGGGAAGATCCCCTGGAGGAGGGCATGGCAGCCCACTCCAGTATTAACTGTCTGGAGAATCCCATGGACAGAGGAGCCTGGTGGGCTACAGTCCATGGGGTCGCAAAGAGTTGGACATGACTGAGCGAATAAACACATAAACACATAGGCCAATCCCCTGCTACTGTTTTATGATAATATTTTGATGAATTTTGGTAATTGCAGAAAGTCATGTATACCACCACAGCCTAGAATAGATCCTTCACCCTAAGAAGTTTCCTCCTGGCCCTTTGTAATCATCCCATGCCTGTCCCCAACTCCCAGGACTAGGCAGCCACTGATCTGTTCTGTGTCAATTTCGTATAGGCCTAGTTTTTGTTTATAAGTGCTAAAATCCTAAAAGAACCAAGTCTTCATTATTAACCAAAGAAAACTGAACAAGGAAAGCAGAGAAGAGCCCTCTCTTTTGCAGTTACAGAGGGAGAGAAATAACTTTTTGTTAAACTTGTTATAATAGTCTGATTTGGTGAGTTAATTTGATAACGTTCACAAGATTATTAATTTTCCTACTCTTATTTAAAAGTTCATCTATTTTGCAATTTGCATTGACCTTTGACCCCTTTATAACATCATGCATTGGTCATTTGGAAATATTGGCTGGCCGTCATACAGGTCTTCTGAATGCGGCACATTTCCGTATACAATAAGAGAAATTCACATTTGTTAATATCACCACTGATCTCATCAGAAAAGCCTTTAAGGGTTGGGAAGCTGTCAGGTTCATGGTGGCTGTCAGAAGTTTCCAAAAATTTTAATGTCATCTTTAAAATTTGAATTTTATTATTAGCAACAAACACTGTAAGTTGTTTTCCTTGAAGTGACAGTCTCACTTTATTCATTTTTGAGGAAATGTCTACCAAACTCAAATCTGAATAATCTAGTTTATCTGTCAGCTATTCTTTCAAGTAAAAATGGTGTTTCAGGCGAAAAGCAGTTCAACTTGCAAATCGAACAGTTGCGCAAGTGCTTTCTCTTGAGACAACAATCAGACCTGGGTCTGAGGCAGAAGGGCTCCCTGTGCATGCCCCATTTCATGCTACAGGGTATGTAAGAGACAAGTGCTCAAGTAAGATACAATCTAATTGTTTTCACTGCTTCATGGAGGACATTCATAAGTGACCTGGCTCCTCCCCCAGCCCCAGCGCCTGCGAGTGCATGGAGGTGAAGGATGCTATAGCTATTAGCATGGTTTGGAACCACTGTCCTGATTCACCCTAAAAAGATGTGTTACCCACTGTTGCCTTTGTATGATCACTGCAAATGTCAACACCCTTTAAAAATGAAAAAGTGTTTTAGTGTTACTGGGAAAGTAGTTTTGACTTCATGAAGTTCTTGAAGGGGCCTTGGTTCTCCCAAGGATCTGTAAACCTTAGCAACTATCCTTCTAGTAGAGAAAGCAAAACCCAGTAACACATAAATGATGGGCTATGGTGCTACACCGTAGATATATTGAAATCTTTTGAACACCAAAATCTTTTGAATCTTATAGAAGTCACCTGATACCCATGAAAATGTGATCAATTGAAGTAGAATTTTTAAAGAAAAACCCAGAACTTCTTGTCTTAGCCGTAGATTAAAACACCATCAATCAAAATTCAGATTACAGATGGCACATGGCCTGTCTTATTTAGGACATGTTTTAGAGTTAAGACTCTGAGACATGTTAGGAATCTTAAAGAACTGTGTAGTAAAAGACTAAGGAGGCACTCTGCTTCATGAGGATATTTCAGAGTTCAACTTCAGCCTGGATTTTCCTGGGCATAGGCTACTGCCAATCAGAAATCAGTTTAGCATTAAAATTTTTTTTAAATTATTTAATATTTATATATGTGTATACAACACAGATGTAAGTTATAAGGCATAATAATGAAATGAACATTGATGAATTCACAACCTGGTCTAAGAGTTAGAGCTTTGCCAGTGCTGTTTAACCTGTCAGTTCTCTATTCTATCCCTCTGCTTTTCCAGGCTGTTAACAGGCTGATGTTATCTTACATTTAAGACTTATTATTCTTTTGCTTTTTTAGAAAAAGTTTTATCACAAATATCATTAAATCATATTTTTGTGCTTTATAAACTATTTTTATACTGCATGTTTAGTCTTTTTTTCCCCAATTATTTTTATTAGTTGGCGGCTAATTACTTTACAATATTGTAGTGGTTTTTGCCATACATTGACATGAGTCAGCCATGGATTTACATGTGTTCCCCATCCTGAGCCCCCCCTCCCACCTCCCTCCTTCATGTTTAGTCTTTTAAAACATGTTTTATTTTTTTCAGTCAACTTTGTTTTTCTAAGATTCATTCATGTTGCATGTAACTGTGATCCCTTAGTTTTCATATCTGTATAATATTCCGTTGTATGAATACACCATACTTTACCTATCCCTTCTCTCATCCATGGTCCTTTGGGTTTTCCAAGTGCTTTTCTATCTTGAACAATGCTTGTGTAAAAATAAGTTGCACAGGTCTCCTGGTACATATGTTTAAGAGTTTCTCATGGGCATATAGCAAGGGGTGAGATTGCTGAGTTGTAAGGTACACACATTATTTATCTTTATGTGATAATGTCAAATTATCTTATAAAGTTTCTGGAGAAATTTACAGTTCTGTATATGGTATAGAGGTGTGTGTATGTGTGAAAAAATGTATATATCTCCATTGATTTATTCCTTCTCAATACTTGATATTGTCAGACAATGTAGTGAGTGTACAGTTCACTTCAGTTGCTTGGTTATGTCCGACTCTTTGCGACTCCATGAACCGCAGCACGCCAAGCCTCCCTGACCATCACCAACTCCCGAAGTCTACTCAAACTCATGTCCATTGAGTTGGTGATGCCATCCAACAATCTCATTCTCTGTCACCCCTTTCTCCTCCCACCTACAATCTTTCCCAGCATCAGGGTCTTTTTAAATGAGTCAGTTCTTTGCATCAGGTGGCCAAAGTATTGGTGTTTCAGCTTCAACATCAGTCCTTCCAATGAATATTCAGGACTGATCTCCTTTAGAATGGACTGGTTGGATCTCCTTGCAGTCCAAGGGACTCTCAAGAGTCTTTTCCAACACCACAGTTCAAAAGCATCAATTTTTTGGTGCTTTCTTTATAGTCCAACTCTCACATCCATACATGACTACTGGAAAAACCATAGCTTTGGCTAAATGAACCTTTGTTGGCAAAGTAATGTCTCTGCTTTTTAATATGCTGTCTAGGTTGGTCATAACTTTTCTTCCAAGGAGTAAGCATCTTTTAATTTCATGACTACAATCGCCATCTGCAGTGATTTTGGAGCCCCCCAAAATAAAATCTGCCACTGTTTCCCATCTATTTGCCATAAAGTGATGGGACCAGATACCATGATCTTAGTTTTCTGAATGTTGAGTTTTTAGCTAAACTTTTTCACTCTCCTCTTTCACTTTCAAGAAGCTCTTTAGTTCTTCTTCACTTTCTGCCATAAGTGTGGTATCATCTGCATATCTGAAGTTATTGATATTTTACCCGGCAATCTTGATTCCAGCTTGTGCTTCATCCAGTCCTGCGTTTTTCATGATGTACTATGCATGTAAGTTCAATAAAGCAAGGTGACAATACACAGCCTTGCTGTACTCCTTTCCCAATTTGAAACCAGTCTGTTGTTCCATGTCCAGTTCTAACTGTTGCTTCCTGACCTGAGTACAGATTTCTCAAGACGCAGGTCAGATGGTCTGGTATTCCCATCTCTTTCAGAGTTTTCCACAGTTTGTGGTGATCCACACAGTCGAAGGCTTTGGCATAGTCAATAAAGCAGAAATAGATATTTTTCTGGAACTCTCTTGCCTTTTTGATGATCCAGCGGATGTTGGCAATTTGATCTCTGGTTCCTCTGCCTTTTCTAAAATCAGCTTGGACATCTAGAAGTTCACAGTTCACGTACTGCGGAAACCTGGCTTGGAGAATTTTAAGCATCACTTTACCAGCGTGTGAGATGAGTGCAACAAGCACATATTTCCTTGGTATCTCTGATTTTCTTGAAGAGATCTCTAGTCTTCCCTATTCTATTGTTTTCCTCTATTTCTTTGCACTGATCATTGAGGAAGGCTTTCTTATCTCTCCTTGCTCTTCTTTGGAACTGTTATTTACCTGGGGCCAAACTATCGTGGAGGTAATGAAGGTAATGGCGACCTCCTTCAAAAGGTCCCATGCATCATTGTTACACTCAGTGCCCCCAACCCTGCAGCGGGCCACCGCTGACCCACGCCTCCACGGGAGACTCCTGGACTTTCACTGGCAAGTCTGGGTCAGTCTCTTGTGGGGTCACTGCACCTTTCTCCTGGGTCCTGGTGCACAAGATTCTGTTTGTGCCTCCAAGAGTTTGCTTCCCCAGTCCTGTGTAAGTTCCGGATGCTTTATGGTGGAGTTAATGGCGACCTCCTCCAAGAGGGCTCATGCCACACCCAAGTCTGCATCCAGAGCCCCTGACTCTGTGGCAGTCCACTGCTGACCCGTGCCTGCACAGGGGACGCTCAAACACAGTTCTTTCTCAGTCTCTCTGGGGTCTCTGGGTCCTGGTGCACACAAGGTTTGTTTGAGCCCTCTGAGTATCTCTGCTGTGTATGGGGTTTGATTGTAAAGGCGATTCACCCCTCCTACCATCTTGCTGGGGCTTCTCTGCCCTTGGATGTGGGGTATCTCCTCACAGTCACTGCTCCAGCGCCCTTATTGACTAGCAGCTAAATACATTTATGCTTGTCTTAAAACTGTATTGTACCCAGGAAACAGGGAAAGACAGTCCAAAGATAAATTGCACACACTAGTGAGTGTATAGTGGTGTCTAATTTGTATTTCTTTGAGATCATCTTTCTATATTCACCATTCTTTTTTCCTTGAAACATCTGCTGATGTCTTTTGCACATTTTTCCATTGTATCTTTTGTTCCTGATTTGTAGGAGTTCTTTATTCTTGGGGTTGATTCTTTGTTAGATGTATGTGTTGCTAATATCATCTCCCAGGTTGTGGCTTGGCTTTTCAAAGTCATTGATGTTTTGTTTTCTGGATAGCACTGTTATGTATTGCTCACATCCATATCCTGAAGTCACAGAGTGTTCTGTTAATCCATCTGGCTGAGGCCTGCAATTCAGAGCCAAACTGTAACAACTATTGAGAGTGTCCTGGTCTGCTGGGGCTGCCATAACTAAACACTGCAGACTGAGTGGCTTAAACAACAGGCATTTCTGTCTTGCCGGTGTGGAGGCTGGAAGTCTTAGGTAGAGGAGCCGGCAGGCTTGCCTTCTGGTGAGGCTTCCTTCCCGGCTTTCAGGCCACCTTATGGCTGTGTCCTTACATGATCTCTGCTCTATGCATAGCAAGGGACAGTGAGTGCTGCTGTCTCCTCCTCTTTTATGAAAACATTAGGTCTGTCAGATGAGGGCCCTAGGTAGCTCAGCTGGTAAAGAATCCATCCGCCTGCAATGCAGGAGACCCCAGTTCGATTCTTGGGTCAGGAAGATCCAAGAAGATCCCCTGGGGGAGGGATAGTCTACTCACCCCAGTACTCTTGGGCTTTCCCTGTGGCTCAGCTGATAAAGAATCCGCCTGCAATGTGGGAAACCTGGGTTCGATCTCTGGGTTGGGAAGATACTCTGGAGAAGGGAAAGGCTACCCATTCCAGTATTCTGGCCTGCAGAATTCCATGGACTGTATAGTCCATGGGGTCGCAAAGAGTTGGACATGACTGAGTGACTTTCATTTTTTCACTTATAATATCACTTAACTTCTATTACATCCTTACAGGCCTTATCACTAATGCAATAACATTGGGAGTTAGGACTTCAGCATACAAATTTTGAGGGGATGCAGTTCATAACAGAGGGTATATTTATATTTTTCTTGATTTTCAGGGAATACTTTTATCATTAAGAATTATGTTTGCTCATGATCTTTAGTCTTTCTAAGTATTTTTTTCCAAGGTAAGCAAGTTTCCTCTTTTTTTTAACAGGTATTTTGTTTTTGTTTTCTGGCCATGCTACACAGCTTGTGGGATGTTCCTTGACCAGTGATTGAACCCAGGCCAAGGCAGTGAAAGTCTGGAATCCTAATCACTAGGTTATCAGGGAACTCAGCAAAGTTTCTTTGATTCCTAGTTTGGTAAGAGAGTTTTGTTGTTGCTAAATCATGATTGTATATTAAATTTTATCAAATGCTTACTATGCATCTGTTGAAATTATTATATGTAAGGTTTTTCTTTTTCAGTCTGTTAACATGATAAATACATTTATGGATTTTATTGACTTTAACTATCCTTGTGTTTCTGGTATTAATCCAACTTGGTCAAAATGTACAGTTGACTCTTGAACAACATGGGTTTAAATTGCACAGATCCACTTCTATGCAGATTTTTTGGAAAGTAAATACATTACAGTGCTACATGATCCAAAGTTCTTTGAATTTGTGGATGTGTGATGATATATACATAGGGCTGACTATAAATTTATATGTAGATTTTTTATTTCTGGGGGAGAGGGAGATGTCCCAATCCCCAAGTTCAAAGGTCAACTATATTATCATTTTTCTGGGTTTGTTATATTAATGTTTTGTTTGAGATTTTTGCAATTATGTTCATGAGGTGGCTTTATGTTCATTGGTTGATAATATTGCTTTCATATATGCCACTTGTTTGATTTGATCTTGAGTTTATATTTACTTCATAGAATGGATTGGAGAAGTATGTCCTCCTCTTCTGTTCTCCAAAAGAGACACTGTAGTATAGTCAAAGGACAAGGATTCCCAAGGTGCCAGCCTGTGTGTTGAGTTATGTAGCTGTTAGTCCCAGGTTCTGTGAGAGTAACTTGGTGATGAGGTCAGTGGGCCTGTAAAACCCAAACTCAAATTCCTTCTCAGAAGTTCCCAAATGATAAGGTCCATTAAGTTAAAAGCCTGGCAAAATAATATGTTTATAAGCCTTTTTAAAAAAAGCAGGTGCTACTTACTGTGGAGGGCTTCGCGGGTGGCTCAGTGGTAGAGTATCTGTCTGCCAGTTGCAGGAGATGCCAGAGACAGAGGTTTGATCCCTGGGTTGGGAAGATCCCCTGAAATAGGAAATGGCAATCCACCCCAGTATTCTTGACAGGGAAACTCCATGGAGAGAGGAGCCTGGCAGGCCATCGTACATGGACTTGCAGAGTTGGACATGGCTGAGCACACACACACACACGCACACACACAGTGTTGAATATCACTGGTTATCATCCTGAAGTCCTAAATTTTCTCAGTGTTTCCACTTTAATCATTAGTTTAGAATATTATAAACTTTTATAAACATTTATAAACATGTCAGTGTCAAACTTTAGACATGATTCAGTATTCTTATAAAATGACTATGGAATGTTTAAGTACTTAGTGTGACAACTGGATGCCCACAGGGGACTCTTTCCAGGAAGCCAGACAGGATGTAAAGAAGAATTTTCAGCAATACAAATGAAAGAAAAAAACCTATAGATATTTATATCTATTTCACCTGTGTGTATTTCTCTAGCTAAGAGAAAGCAAATCTTTATTTGTTGGCAAAACTGTCTTTAGAACTTCAGGACAAGTGGATGTTGGGGAGAATGTTGTAAGATAATTTACTAGTGTTCTAGCGCTTTATTTTTACCACGCTGCTGGTCCTCTATTTTTACACAGAAGGTGAAAAATGTAACAGCAAGGGGAAACCTCACTTTTTGGCTGGCAGGAACAGATGTTGAAGTGTTCAGAGGTGCAATTGGCTGGGTTTTTTTCCCAAATTCTCACATCTCGTAATTTTAAATGATGCTCAAACAGAAGTTGCCCAATGAAGGTGACATTCTGAAACTTGAGGATTGCAAATGGCAAGGTTTCTATGTTTTTAAAATTCCCATTATTTATATTAAAAGCCCCTAGTAATGGAACTCTTGCCATATCTTCAAGCACAGAGATTTTTTCCTCAGCTCTGCTCAGTCTACTAATAAGCCCATTGGAGGCGTTCTTTATTCTGTTACAGTGTTTTTGACTTCTAGCATTTCTTTTTGGTTCTCTCTTAGAATTTCCATCTCTATGCTTGCTTTACCCATCTGTTCTTGCATGTTGTCTATTTTTTCCATTAGAGCTTGTATGTAGCGTATTAATCATAGATGTTTCAAATTCATGATCTGGGGATTCTAACATCTCTGCCATAACTGAGTCTGGTTCTGATGCTTGTTATGCCTCTTCAAACTGTGTTCTTTGCGTTTGGTATGCCTTGTAATTTTGTTGAAAGCCAGCCTTAATACACTGAATGAAAGGAACTCCAACAAACACACCTTAAGTGATATGGCGGTAAGGTGTAGGAGTGAGGGCAGTGTTCACTAGTCCTGAGTCTGTGGCCAGACCTGTGAACCCCGCAAGTGCTTCTCTTCCCGCCCCTTCAGCTCCTCACCCCCTTAGGTGGGACGGGATGGCCATTGTGAGCTGGAGTTGGCCATTTCCCTTCACCCAGACCAGTTAGGCTCTGATAAAACCCCAGTAGGTTGGATCTGGTAAAACAATTTCTCTTGAGGGGTGGCCTTGTTAAAAAAAAAAAAAAATGTTCTACTGTATTTCAAAAGAGTTCAATTTCTCTTCCTCCTGCTGGAAGCATTAGAGGATTTTCCTCTGATACTCACTATGAAAACCTGATTCAGCTCCAGGAGATAAAACTTGCAGAAGTGTGTGGGTCCCCTCACCACCTGGAGTTTTAACTCTCAGAGTTGTCCACAGTGAGCCTCCAGCCATTCATCAATTAGAGTTCCAGGTTTTCCTACCCTGGACCTGGCTTCTGCGGAGATGTCAGCTCTCCTGTTTCTACTCTGGTTAGTTGTGATTCTCCATATCTGCCTGTCTATCTCTACAGTTTTAAGGGTAGCAATTTGCCCTATGACTTCTCTTTTCTGATGGCTCTAAGAAGAACTGTTGATTTTTCCGTTTGTTTAGTTTTTTTACTTGTTAGCAGAGTGGTGACTTCTAAATATTTTACATGCCACACTGGAAAGTAGAAGTTGGTACATAAAAGAACTCTTTAAACACTTTTTAAGTTTAACTTGCTCCTAAATTCTCAAAGCACTCTTCAAGGACATTAAGTGATATGCTTAGTAGAAGAGAACTGGTGAAACAACATAAATCACTATTAATTATGGAAGGAAAATGTCTGAAATGCAGGTATCATGACCTTGTAGTAAATTCTGTGTGTCAGCTGAGGCTCAGTCAGCTGGTGGCAGCAAACGGCCCCAGGATCTGAGTGGCTTATGACCACAAAGGCCTGCCTCTCACTCAGAAAACGTTTCCACTGCAAGGCAGTCCAGGCTTTGTTCCATGTCATCTCTACTCTGTGACTCAGGTTGAAGGAGTGGGCTCTTCTGTGAGGTGTGAGTCAAAGGGAGAGAGAAAGTTTTGCTCAAAAGGAGCACTTCTGTTCACGTGTCTTTGCCAAAGCAAGTCATGTGGCTACTCCAGAATTCAGCATGGTGGCTCCAGGGAAGAATACTACAGGTCACATGGCCACATACGACATCCACACGGTGGAAGTAATCTTCCTACAGAAAGGGTGTCAGATATTTTGAATATGAATGTAATTTACCAAAGTTTCTACCAAGTTCTTCTCTGGTTTGTTGTTAAGTTGGCCAACCGGAATTCTCTTGTCCAAGTTGTTCCAGGATGTGCTTACCACTGTGCAGAGATTCTGTCGGCCACCTCCATACCTGCTGTGAGGTTCGGTGTTTTTTTTAAAGCATTCACTTGGCTAGAGGATGCAGGAACAAAGGAATCCTCCGTTCAATGCTTTTGTGAGGAACTCCTGGGCGCTGAGTGGGAGTGAAGACACAGCACTTGTTTTCATGGTATTTATAAAACAGCTCCCTCCAGTCAATCCCTGGTGTAGGCATATACATTCCTGGAATCTGCATTGTGAGACAGTTGGTGAAAAAATAACTCCTCTTTTATGCCACATCAGAGTTGGTTTGTGAGACGCATGTGACTATCCCTCTTATCATCACGTTGTATTTGTGTGATGACAAGGAAATAAGTTGACTGAGGGATGGTTCGTCATTTTTTCTATGCAAAGATGGGGATAAAAATGACTAAATGGGGAGAATTAGGGACAGGTTAGGAGCAGGTACACTCAGTTAAATAAAGGGATAGAGAAAATGCAAAGCAGTGAAACAAAAGTTACTTGTTCTGGTGATAACTAGAGTACAAATCTACAAAGGTCAGGTCAAATTATTAAAGAGAAATTGTGACTCAAAGGTCACCAGCTGGTGGCTCACAAGGATGAGTCTAGGCTCATATATATGTTCTAAATATCAGGAAATGTTACATAGAAAGAATACAGGTTATGGTTTCTCTTGAAAAATGAGAAATTTTTCCATTTTTTGCTGACATTCCTGAATTTGGTAAAGTTGGCTGGAGCTGCATGGCTTTCATCCCCTTGGGAGTTAGCGTGAATCTCCAGTTCTCCACGTGGAATCTAGATGGATTAAAGACTTTAATATGGAAAGCACTGTAAAGTGTATGAAAGAAAACGCAAAAGAGTATTTTTGTCACTTTGTATGAGAAGAGATTTCATAAATGAGACTCCAGATAGTCTACAGTCAACCCTAAAAATTATTTTCTGCCAAAATCAAGGATCCCTATTCAACAATGGCCATCATAGACAAGCAACCTATAGGAAAAGAGATTAGAAAGGCTATTTTCAATGTGTCATACCAACAAAAAATTATTATCTAGAATATTCAAGGGATTCTTGAACATAGTTTTAATTCATAGCAAGAAAAGTCAGAAAACAGACTGTTAATAAGTAATTAATAGAGAAGGAAACTCATATAATTATTAAATATCTTTAATTGAATATAATCAGAAAAATGCAATTTAAAATGACTACATTTTCCAGCAGTCCAGTTGGCAAGAATGATCAATCAGGTATCATCAAATACTGACAAAGCCGTGGGGACATGAGAATTTTCGTGTGCTGGTAGAAATATAAACAGCTATTCTGGTGAGCCACCTTGGCCCTGCAGAGTGAAGTTAAGGACATGCATATACTGTGCTTAGAAATTCCACGCCCAGAGGAATGTCAACATCTGGAAAACCACTTGCATGGTTCTACAAAAAGATGCCCTAAGAAAGACTTATGAGAATGTTCATGGCAGTATTACTTGTTCTAACAAAGGTCAGAAATAACATAGGTGTCTATCTACATCTGAATGTCTAAATGAAATCTGGTACATGCATTTAATGGAATGCTATGCAACAGGAAAAATCTTGATATAAGCAAGATTTGCTTATCATAATATAGATATACATATATCTAAGTAAATATGTATGAAAGATCATACTTTAAATATACCGGAGTTGGGTTTCTATACCACCTGGGAACAGATTGGGACTGGGAATGGGGAATAAAGAGATGTAAAATAAAACAAACTGCAATAGAATATAGTAGCCTTGTGGATGACAGCATACTCTGAATGAGGAATGTGATTCATTCAATTCTATAAACCTAAAGTTATAAAAGACATCAACAAAAAAGAGTTACTATTCTTTTAAGTTTTGGTCAAAGATAGCTCTTGTAAACTTTTTTTTTTTTTTGGTAAAGGTGGAGTAAATTCCATGGTTTGGCCTGACTTGAGCAGCACAGCTGCCAAACACTAATCTAACTGTTGTAATATGTTGTTATCAAGGCACACATTTGTGATCTTCCTGTTTTGTTGTTTTCTGGGTGTTCATTCATTTATCTCCACTAATAAAGCCCTCTTGTGCATAACTCCCAGGTGACCTACTCCATCTTTGCCTAAACAGTTTTGAAACCAGAAGGAAAATTTCTGCAAATTAAACTACCTCGGTGCTGCTGGATTTGAAACGGCAGATGGTGGTTGGATTTTACAAGTCTCCTTTGCCCTCTACCTTCATTTTCTGCCTGCTTTTACATTAATCCTCTCTCTGCAGATCTGGCTAAGTGTGTGAAGCACCCTCCGAGGAACTGTGTTAATGATAAACCCACCTCTAGGTCTCTAAAGAGTCATTCTGCCTTTCATTCGCAAAGTCTGGGAAGCCCCTTCTAGCCCTTGCCATATTAAATTTCTGCACCACTGCGATATTTAGAGAGAACACACACGCAGGACAAGAATGGGGGCACACCGTCTGCTCAGCAGAGGGCCTCCCAGCAGGCTGGATTTACTGGATCTTTTCACTTTCTTTTGCCATTTGGATTTCTAAATACTTTTTATTAGTTCAGTCTTTAAAGTTGAGAAATTCAGCCAACTTGTAACAAAACACTGTAGCCCAAGTTCCCTGGGGCCTAAGAAAACCGCCGAGCTTGGCTGCATAGCAGCTTCTGCTCAAGTCTCCTCTGCGTGCTTCCCTAGCCAGAGAGAGAGACGTCACATTCACCGTGCCAGGATTTATGACTTCAAAAAAGGAATCTTACGCATGAGTTTCTTCAGAAGCTTCTGCTTCAAGTTAATGTGTCTAGGAGTATTTGAAGTGATTTCACAGTACTTACCAGGGCAAGACTTGTGCCTTAGTTTTGAGTCCTTCATTCATTTAGTAACTATTTTCTGAGCACATGTGTCAAGTATGTGGCTCTAGCCCTCACCAGGAAATGGTTAGGTTGTCTTCTTCCTTCGGGGATGAGCACTGGTATTGTGTGTTTGGACTTCTCTGATCATAGGTCTATGAGATGAGTAAATGCTGAAATTAAGTTTCATTCTCTTGTTAATTTGCTACATGGCTTTTCAAATTGTTGAATAAAGAGTTGATGTTCTTGGAAGAAGAAAGAAATGGGGTGCCTTTTATCTCTGACTTAAATTCTCACTCAGCAGTCATGGGGGGTGTGTGTGTGTGCGCACACGCGCGTGCGAGGTTGCTCAGTTGTGTTTGACTCTTTTGTGATCCTAGGTACTGTAGCCTGCCAGGCTCCTTTGTCCATGGAGCTTTCCAGGCAGAGAATACTGAAGTGGCTTACTATTTCCTACGCCAGGGGATCCTTTTGACTTAGGGATTGAACTCACGTCTCTGGTGTTTCCTGCCTTGGCAGGTGGACTCTTGACCACTGTGCCGCCTAGGAAGCCCCAGTCTTTACTGTCAGTTTTAGCAAACATCAGCTCCCTCTCGCACTGTGCTGGAGTGGGGCATAGCGTGTCGTGGTGTAGCATGTAATAGTATATCACAGTATAGTGGGTAGACCGCAGGGTCACAGAGTAACTCAAGCATTAAATTTGCTCTCATCCAGCCTTGTGATCTTGGGTACGTGTCTTAACTTTCTGTGTCTCATTTTACTTAAAATTACAGAAGTGTTTGTGCTTGGAGCTATTGAAAAACAATTAGGTGAGGAACTGGTAGGCTCCCAACACGTAGTAGAAGCTCATTAAGAGTCAGCTTCTCCCATAGCCATAAAAGAGGCAGAAAGCCCAGACCTAGTCCTCAGAAACTGAGTCTGGTCAGGAAGACGAGATGTAGACTCTGTAAAATCACCAGGGAAAATGCCTCTGAAAAGAAACCTAAATGGTATGTTAACTAACTCTGTCCCTCTCATTACCACCAATTCTGGAAATGAAAGACAGATTTTTCTCATTGAAACATGTTTATACTTAATATCCAGAAAGTTTTCTATAAACTAACAACTCTTCTTCTTGGGGGAAGTGGAGGATTTGAGTTTCAAATTAGGCTCAAACACACACACTCACATGAACGTTATAGTGACTTAGCATTCATCAGGACTTTCATCTGGAAGTTGTGCAAATGTTGGATCCATCTGGTGACCGCTCATAGAACATGTTATTTCTAGTGTTTGCAAATAATTGTCTAAATAGAAATCTGCTTGAAAAGATTCCGTTTAATGTGTGTACTCTGAAAAGTAATTTCCTTTGCCATTTTATGTATTAAAGGAATTGAAAATCTTCCTTATATTTACATGTCCTCATGCTGTTTGAAGTGCAGGTCATGGCTGTAGAGTTTGAATGTGTGCTAGGTCCATGCAGGTATGATCTCTATCAAGCGCCTCTTTTTGAAGAGGTCAGTATTTAAAACCTCCAGTGGTCTTATATTAGCAGGTTTCATGGAAAAAGCAAGGGCCTTGAAGCTAATAAAACTTAGGTTCTATTTCATACTCTTTGGAATGAGGTGTTCAGAATATGCAGAGATGGTGGTACTCACCTTTGTGTAGAGGATGTGGAACCTTCTGGAATCAAGGATTGATGCTTTTCCCTTTTCACATTGACTGCAATTAAAATATCTATGATGATTAGGATTGTCCAAAGTGGTAAGCAGAATAAGAAAGGCCACACGGAATCTCCCCAAGGGACAGTTACTAGGAAAATGAAGCCCAGCCCCATGCCATTGTCCCCGTTATCCTGGGGAAGGAGATGTTTCTGGGCGTAGTTTGTGTCTGAAGTTGGAACTTGAATGCTTACTCTTTGGTAGTGAGCTTAGCAACACTTTGAAGGAACTCTTAATAACCTGCTGCATGTCTGCTGACTTTACATCTCACAGCGTTTCTGGTGTCACAAGCAGGGGCAGTTGTAGCCGCAGGTTCCTGGGGGACCAGATGCTGGAGGTGGTTGTGGTAATCTGAAGTCTCGAGGTGGCGCCTGTGAGCTTCCATTTCATTAGTGAAGTTGAGGGTGGCGGGTAGGGAGTAAGGTAACTGCGATGCGGTGACAGTCAGAGAGGGGACTGTTGGAGTGCTTAACGGAGTCTGGACCTGGGAGCTCTTAATCACTTCTCCCCTTGGAGAAGTGATTAACTAGTAGCAGAGCTGGGACTTGAATGCAAGGTCTTGTTCTGCCTCCAGTCCTGATCGTCTCCCCAGTCTGACTGTCCCTAATGAAATGATGTTTGGGCGTGGAGGAAATAAAAGTAGTTTGTTTAGCTAACCTTTCCAGTATTCTTGCTTGGAGAATCCATGGACAGAGGAGCCTGATGGGCTATGGTCCATCAGGGTCGCAAAGAGCTGGACATGCCTGAGCAACTGAGCACATGGGACGGTGTCCTCAGGTCCCAGTAGTGGGGGCGGAATTTGCTAGAACTCAAGGAGTGGCAGTAAAGATTTTTCAAGTCCTCTCCTTTGTTTTGAAAGAATTACCCCCAAAATTAAAAAAGATTTTTTTTCTTAGAATATTGTTTGCATTTCCTCAAATGTATACTCTGTAGGCTTTATATTTCTGGGCTCCAAAATCACTGCAGATGGTGAGTACAGCCATGAAATTAAAAGACACTTGCTTCTTGGAAGAAAAGCTATGACCAACCTAGACAGCATATTAAAAAGCAGAAACATTATTCTGCCAACAAAGGTCCTTCTAGTCAAAGCTATGGTTTTTCCAGTAGTCATGTATGGTTGTGAGAGTTGGACTATAAAGCAAGCTGAACACCAAAGAACTGATGCTTTTGAATTGTGGTGTTGAAGAAGACTCCTGAGAGTCTCTTGGACTGTAAGGAGATCAAACCAGTCAATCCTAAAGGAAATTAGTCCTGAACATTCTTTGGAGGGACTGATGCTGAAGTTGAAGCTTCAATACTTTGGCCACCTGATGTGAAGAACGGATTCACTTGAAAAGATCCTGATGCTGGAAAAAATTGAAGGCAGGAGGAGAAGGGGACGACAGAGGATAAAATGGTTGGATGGCATCACTGGCTCGATGGACATGAGTTTGAGCGAGCTCCATGAGTTGGACAGGGAAGCCTGGTGTGCTGCAGTCCATGGAGTCACAAAGAATCAGACACAACTGAGCAACTGAACTGATACTCTGCAAAACCAAAGTAGTAGACTATATTAATTACAAAGACAGATACCCTCCAGGGGAGCAGCTCTGCCTCTGGTTCTAAATGCTATAGTGTCTTCTTGCTTAAGCCTCCACACACTCTTAATTCTATAGGGACTAGTCTGAGGTTTGCTAACCAAGCCCTTTCTTCATAGATGGTGAAAATTAATACTATAAATAAGACTCTGGTAGTGTTGAGGGTGGTAATAATTTTTGTTCTTAAGAGAAAATATATTCCTGGCATTGTAGAAATATCATTTGGATATTTGGTTGAGTTAAACACATATTTATTATTTAGACTGCTAGGTTTAGAGGAAAATGGAAAAATTATGCTTTCTGCTCTGGGTTATTGGAATTACAAATCTGGCTTATTTTGAAGATCTCTTTCAACTACAGTTTGAATGAATAAACCAATGAACAAAGGACCATCATAGACCAATATAAGTTATTATATGTATCTCACTAAATTAAAATTTCTGCCCCAGATCTCTCCATGATGGTAGTTTCTAACAAATTGCATTTGGTTCAAGACAGTTATGTGACAATATTTTGTTATTTAATAAACTTTAATTAGGGAGCATGACTATGATCCAAGAAAATGTTTTAGCTTATTTAGCTGAACTGCATTTGAACAACCAGATAGATTATTTTAGCCAGGTTTCAAAGTATTTCTGGTCCATTCCAAAATGACTTAGACAATTAAACTACAATAATCAGATATTACTGAACACTTAACAGTTGCACATAGAAAACTATGTACTGATAATAGCATTTATTAAAATATAAAAAGAAACATTTTCAATGCTAATAAAACATATAGTATTCAATAGATCATTTAAAGTGTGTAAATATTTTTTTTAAATTTATCTTCTGGTTGGTTTTAATGTGTATGTATGTGACACAGCCGACATCTTCACCTAAGATTCTGTCAGGTTGATTTGAATTATGTCCTTTCTCAGAAAGCCAGAACCCACTTTCCAAGGTCTTAATGAATTCTACCCAATCCAACATTGCCATCTAGGGTTAGTCAGGCATCTCAGCAATCGCCTCCTACAAGGAGATCTAATACACTGAAGGCAGAATTTTACGGGTGTTGTAGGAAATGAAAACAATGATTATCCTTGTTTAGTGTCCTTTTTCTGCTATTCACCTGTGAATAGTGTTTTATGTTTGATTTCTTATATGAAACTTAATACCCTGAGTGAAGACTGCTTTAACACCTCAGGGACAAAGTCACACTGTTAATTTCTAACGTTAGCTAGGCATTTCATTGTGTAACAGTACCTATGTTGAGTCACAGTCATGCTCCATCCTCATAACAAGCTGAGTATTGTCTGTTTTTTTCACATATTAGAAAACAAATACAGGATAGTTAAGTAACTTGCCAAAGGCTATACATTTAGGAACTGATAGAGCCAGGCTTCTAAATCCTGGAGACAGAGCCTCATACTTAACCAGCACTATTGTAAAAGAAACATTTCTTCTTTTTTTTTTTTTGTCTTTCTCTCTGTTCTAGGTACTGGTGTGATTCGGACCTGGTGAAGGCCCCCTTCTCTGTGTCCTCACATGGTGGAAAAGAAAAGAGAGTGTGTTCTCTGGTGTCTCTTCTTTAAAAGGCACTCATTCTCTTATGGAGGCCCCACCCTCATGACCTCGTCTATCCCTAATTACCTTGCAAATGCCCCATCTTCAATTAGCATCACATTGGGCATTAGGGCTTCCACATGTGAATTTGTAGGGGACACAATTCAATGAACAGTTAGAGAAGGGTCCTCCAAGGGGAGCCCTTGAAGCAGCTTTCTGGGTGAAATGAGGGGAAAAAGATTCCTCATGTTCTTGCCTCTTGGGAATTAAAATTTTTTTTTTGGTCATTCTTCCACTATCAGGGCCAGATCATGAGGCTTTTTATACCATGAAAAGGAAAAGATATCCACCTGTAGAAAGAAGCTCATGTGATTGGTAATAAAGAGGTTATGATATAAGGAGAGTTGTTTCTAGAAGGGAAAGTAATTAGAAAGTGCCTCTGGTACTGGAGGAATAATGGGGCTGAAAGAAAGAGGGCCAGGTAAGTGTTCCTTGGTCTTCATGTTCTCAGGGTTGAACGTGGATTGGGTGGGGCTAAACATCTAAACAGGTTTGGGGCTGTCAGAGAGCGTCTGCATTGAGGACTGTAGGCTGTGGAGGGAAGCCCTGAGTTTGTGATGGCGCCTTGTTCAACGTGGCGCCATTGCATGGGCTTAATTCAGAAGTGAATGTTAGGGAGAGGTGTTTCCATGGATGGGCCTAACACAGTGCCTCTGTTCCCTGCGGCCAGCACACACTGGAAAGTCACAAGTGATGGAAGACTGTATGAAGTGGGAAGGGATTTGGAAGCTGAGAACTGATAAGGTTCCAAGCAACCTGGAGTCATGGGAAAAGAGGTCACAGAGTGCAGGGCCTTGTGAATGGAGGCGTGACTGGAGGTCTGCAGCCTTGTTGGTGGATACCAACATGAAAGCCACAACGGTGACCCAATGCGGGAAGGCCTGCAAAGACCCAGAAGATGGCGCATGGACCAGAGGTTCTTCCCCACCTTGTCATCAACTTCTCTTGAACTAAGAGGGAAGGAAAATTGGTTAGGGGATCCCTTAAAAGGAAAGAAACCATCATAATGAAGAGTCTAAATCTGAAATACACTAGGTCTTTACCTTAAGAGAGCATTTAAAATGCAAAGAAATGCTATTATTACCTTTATTTGGCAGAATGAAGTGTTCCTCCCCAACATTACCCCAACTCTACCTCAGTGACCATCACTAGAAACGGAGCCAGAGCAAGCTGGAGCAGGATGAGGACAGTTGAGGAAAATAAAGTTATATTTAGTGCACATTTTAATCATTATAAATTCTGATTCTGCTGTATCATATTGCTGTATGGCATAAACATTAGAAGTCACTCTGGCAACTTGGGGGATTCCCTGGTGGCTCAGACGGTAAGGAGTCTCCCTGCAATGCAGAGGACCCAAGTTCGATCCCTGAGTTGGGAAGATTCCCCTGGAGAAGGAAATGGCAACCCACTCCAGTATTCTTGCCTGGAAAATCCCACAGCTGGAGAAGCCTAGCAGGCTACAGTCCATAGGGTCGCATAGAGTCGGACACAGCTGAGCGACTTCATTTTCACTTTCACTGGCAAGTTGAGCAGTAACCTACTTCTCTTAAAAATAAACTGACCGCCCTGACCCTTTAGGCCCTAGAAATTTCTTGAGCCTTGAGCAGATGTCGGTGAGCAATTTCTGGCCACGTTTTCATTCTCATTGGAAATCCCCAGTAGAGTGGGGGAATGACTGGTGATGCCTCCCACTTTTTGTTTTTAAAGACAGACAGGCAGCTGGGCTGTGTCCTGCGCAGGTCACTGACTAGAAAATTCACTGACACCGCCAAGGACATTTGTGATCTTGAGAATATTGCTCAACTTTCTGAGCTCCAGGTTCTTATTTACAAAATGGAAATAACAGAAAAATAGTATTTGTTGCATGTAGTTTTTGCAAGAATTGGCAAGCAATGAGACAAATATACTGTGGAATATAAAACTATTATTGTTATTGTTAACATTATTACCATTGCTATTACTGTTGTTATTACTTGGGTGCATTTTGAACTAATAGTTGGGAGATCCTGATGTGGATAAATAATCTAAGCACGTGCAAAACTGTGTGTGTGGTTTTATCAAATACTACCTCATTATTCTCCTAAAAGCCAAGGCTGTATAATTCAATATTTTATTGCATATTACTTCATTTTAAAATTATTTAGTTTAGTTGATTCTTATCATCTAAATGATCATTTTATACAGGCACTGTATCTTATAGCACAAATACCCATTTATGCAGCAGAGGTTCTAATATGATATGTCTGGTACATATAAAAGCTATAAAAAATACGAACTGGGGAGTAGAAGTATTCATTTTCAACCAATTTATGAGATAGAAAAGTTCTTGAAAATAATGCTGAACAAATAATATGGGAAAGCTATATGCATATAAATTAAAAATTAAGAAATAGAATCCAGTAAAGCTCTTAAAATTCCAAATCCTTTCCTTCATTTTCTTTTTTCATTCACTGCTGAAGTTTATTTTACTGCCTTTCTTTCTTATTATTACAAAAATAATACAGCCTTAGGCTCATTGCAGTTTAAAAAGTTAGCACAAAAAGTACCCATTATTTGTTTGTATCCACCCGGACACACACACACACACACACACACACACAAACAAACAAAACCCCCAAACTCCACAAAAACCTCAAAACAAGAAACAAGACAAAAAAATACTCATTATTCTATACACTTTAATAGCTTGATAGATAGCCTTCTAGAGCACTTTTAATATATTTTAAAAATGATTGCATCACACCTAATCTTTTGAAAATTACCAGAAGTTATATATAACCATCTCCATCCTGTGGACATTCAGCTTGTTTCTAACTAACCTCTCTTGTTGGATATCCAGGCTGTTTCCTAAGTCCTTTCTGTTGGGTATTAGGTTATTTCCGACTCATTAGATTGTAACCTACTGCTGCTACAACAGATTACCACACATTTAATAAACAGCACTGTCATTCTCTTATAGTTCTGGAGATCAGAAGTCTCAAACCAGTCTCACTGGGCTTAAGTCAATATGTCAGCCGGGCTGGTTCTTTTTGGAGGTTCTGAATGGAAAATCTATTTCTTTGCATCTACCAACTTCTAGAGACTGCCAGCATTCCAATCTCTGCTTTTGTCACTTTGCCTTCTCTTTGGCATATATCTCCCTGTATTTCCCCCCATATGAAGGCACTTAAGATTACATTATTGGACCTGTATGGATAATGCAAACATTAGCTTAATTACTTCTGCAAAGTCTCTCTTGCTATGTAATAAAACCTATTTCCAGGTTCTAGAAATTGAGACATGTACATCTTGAGGGGCAATCATTCAAAATGTATAAAATGTATAAGCTGTATAAGCTGGTAGAGTAGTCTGGGAAAAAATACTAGGAAAGAAATCCTGAAAATTTTATGAAAAGTGATAAAAATGTTTAAAAACATATGAACAGTTATATAACTGCCAAAATTTCTAGTACTGCCTAAAATAGGGGTCAATGACCATTGGTATCCATTTCAACCAAGATATTTTTTGATCAACCTGCTTTCCATGAAGTAGCCTCAAGTCCACCATGTGAGTATAAGGAAGTGAGTGAGCAGACTGTAGTGGTAGGGCTGTGTATCTCAGGATACAAGCCTCAGAGGAAGTGAAAAGTAAGCTGAGATATGCAGGAAAAGACAGGAATCAGGAGATGCAACAGATGGGAGAAAGTACCTAACAACACAGAGAAGGTGGTGTCCATGAGAGTGAGGAGGGACCTGCAGGTAAAAGAGAACATTATGTGCTTAAGGAACTGAAGGCCTGTTTATGTGGCTGGTGGTATATTTTGAGTTAATAGTTGAGATGGTTGCTGCAAAAGAGGGATCTGGTTTGTCAGCTAGGGGCTGGATGAAGCCTGTTGTTTATGGGTTTTTATCTTATGGCAGATACAGGGCCCTGGAAAGATGACCTGAGTCCTCAGATACATGGACTTAACATTGATAATATGTAAACATTCCCCTACTGCTCTGTAGATTTAACGCAATCCTTGTCAAAATTTCAGTGCCCCCCCCACAGAAATTGATGAGCTGACCCTAAAATTTATATGGAAAGGACCCCAGAATTGCTAAAAAAAAATCTTGAAAAAGAAAAAGTCAGAGGACTTACATTTCCTGATTTCTTACTGCAATAGTGAAGATACTAGAATAGTGAAGATAAAACAACCTTGACATAAAGATAGACATATAGACCAACGGAATAAAAATCCTCACATTTACAGTCAGTTGATTTTTGACATGAGATCATGATAATTAAATGGGGAAACAATAATAGTCTTTCCAACAAATGGTGCAGAAAGTTATTTATAGTTTAAAAAAAGTAACATGAACTTAGGCCTTATCTTATACAGAAAAATCAACTGAAAATGGATCATAAGCCTACGTGTAAGAGTTAAAATTTGAAAGTATCGAGAAGAACACACAGCTGTCTTTGAGTCATTAACTACTAGGTACATGCAGATCAAAACCACAATGAGATACCACTTTATTTCCACTATAATAAAAGGGACTATAATAAAAGGGACTGGTAATAACGAATAGTGGCAAGGATGTGGAAATATATGAACTATTGTATGTTATTAGAGGGAATATAAATGATACAACCACTTTAGAAAAGAGTTTGGCACTTTCTCAAGATGTTAAGCATATAGTTCGCATATCAGCAATTCTACTTCTAGATATGTACCCAAGAGAATTATAAATATATGTCCACACAAAGACTTGTGTGATAATGTTTATAGCATACTGTTCATAACAGCCAAAGGAATGGAAACAACCTAAATTTCCATCAGCTCATGAATGGACAAATAAAATATGATATATCCATAAGAGGGAAATTTATATGACAATAAAAAGTAAACAATAAAAAGAAATAAAATACTGATGCATGCTAAAACATGGATGAACCTTGAAAACGTTATGCCAACTGAAAGAAGTTAGTAAAATGATCACATATGATCCAATTTATATAAATGTACAGAATGAGGACATTTTTAGCAGCAGGAAAGTAAAATTAATGGTTGTCTGGGGACAGAGGTGATGGTGGAGGAGAATGGGGAGTGATTGCTAATAGGTATGCGTTTCTTTTTGGGGTGATGAAAATGTACTAAAATTCAATTGTGCTGATGATCACACAACTCAGTAAGGATAGTAAAACCTATTGAATGTACTTTATAAATAGGTGAATTTTATGGCCTATGAATTATGTCTTAATAATGATATTTAAAAAATGAAATCTAATACATACTACAACATAAATAAGCCTCCTGACATTATGTTTTGTCAAAGAAACCAGACAGAAAAGACCACGTATTTGAGATTCCATTTAAACAGAATGTCCAGAATAGGTAAATTTTTAGAGCCAGGAAGTAGATTTATGTGGTTGCCTAGAGCTTGGGGTGAGGAAGATTGGGAAATGAGGTTTCCTTTGGGGATAATGGAAATGTTTTAAAATTGCATTGTGATGATGGCTGCTCAAGTCTGTAACTACAGCAAAAACTATTGAATTGTGCATTCTACATAGATGAATTTTATGATGTATAAATAAATCTCAATGTCTTATGGTGTATAAATCTCAATAAAGCTGTAAAAAATTTTTTTAGTGGCCTGAGGGTTGACATGGTCAACTTCCTTCAGTGTAGGGATGGATTAGAAAGGTACCAATGTGGAGGGCGGAGAAGGCAATGGCACCCCACTCCAGTACTCTTGCCTGGAAAACCCCATGGACAGAGGAGCCTGGTAGGCTGCCGTCCATGGGGTCGCTAAGAGTCAGGCACGACTGAGCGACTTCACTTTCACTTCTCACTTTCCTGCATTGGAGAAGGAAATGGCAACCCACTCCAGTGTTCTTGCCTGGAGACTCCCAGGGATGGGGGAGCCTGGTGGGCTGCCGTCTATGGGGCTGCACAGAGTCGGACACGACGGAAATGACTTAGCAGCAATGTGGAGGGCAGGAAGGCATGCTAAATTTTTCAGGTGAGAGTTAAAGCTGGTCAGGTATTTTCAGTTTCACATTTAACTAAAAATAGGTGCTTATTCTCTAGACAACTGTGATGATCATGGTTTCCCGGCTCCAGTCGCCTGCTTACCATCTTCATCATTTTTGTCACAGTCAGAGCTCACTACAGCTGTGTAACAGGTGATGCAGCCAAGGAGAAAAGGATGCTTTTGTTTCTGTATGTTAAGAATCAGCTGATTTAGAGGCAGAGGGTTATTCAGGCTGTCAGACTATTTCCTTGAAAATAAAAGGAGCAAAAGAAATAATAACATGCAGCTTTCTTAATTCAGCAAGGCAGCCATTTAAAACTGTATGCATGCAGTGTCTGAGTGTCTCTCCCCTTGGCTATAATTGAGGGCTTTCTCTGTTTAGACACACGGGAGACACTTCTGTAACAAGTGGTAGGTATTGACTTGTTAAAAAAAAAGCAAAAGCCTGCTTTTTATGCACCTCACAGCCTCTAATCAATAACTTGCACCTCATATAATAATACACCTATGAAAACTGATTTATTTTTAGCCTTCTTTCAGGTAAGCCATAATGTCATAATATCACAAAATTCAATACAGGTAATATTTTTTAACTGTTGGAGACATTAAAAAAAACACGTAGTATGTATGTTGTAAAGACAGCAATTTAAACATATGCAACTACCTGTGGTTCATTTCTTGACTGTTTAGAAGGACAGCTCCACATGGGAAATAAGAAAATGGAATAGATTAGTGTATCCATTCATCTGATGCTCTGGTATGAGGATTTGAAATGATTATAAAGGTAAGAGAATGACAGAGAGGAATATAAAAGCCGAGCAATATCTAGCAAGCTGAGTCTGACCACGAGACTGAAATCTACTGTGAGTTCACTGCTGTGGCTATCAAGCTGGGGCTTTGCAGAAGCTTGCATCAGTGTTTGCACTGGGAAGACCCAGAGGGATGGGATGGAGAGGGACGCAGGAGGGGGATCGGGATGGGGAACACATGTAAATCCATGGCTGATTCATGTCAATGTATGGCAAAAACCACTACAATATTGTAAAGAAATTAGCCTCCAACTAATAAAAATAAATGGAAAAAAAAAAACAATGAAAAAAAATGTTTACCTGCAGTTAATACAGAATTTGAGCCTTTCCTGGAAACCTTGTAAACAGCTTTTAAATACTCTTTTAGCCTTTGTTATTAAGACAGTTCTCATAATCTTGAGGGGCTCAGGTGTTTTCCTTTGCTTGAAGGCAGAGACAAGTCTGGGCAGCATGTGTTATTGTTCTTGGAAGGGAGCCTGACCTTTGCCAGGGCCCTGGGAGAAGAGCAAGGCTCAAACAAGTCTGGGAGAGGGCTGCGTAAATACAGAGAGCACAGACTAGGATCTAAGAGCCTGGGTGTGACACCTGGGACTAAACACTTGTGGCCATTTGCATCAACATTCTGATGTCTTCTGCCTTGATCAGGGGCTCTTGAAATCAGAGTCCTGTGGAAATGATAATTAGGTTCAAAGTTATTATTGAATAAACAATTTCATTTGATAGTTAACAAAACAGCTTGCTATTGCTGACAGCATGTATTAGGCTATCATTGCATCGAAGCTTAAAATTCTCATCCCACACCAGAGCACTGCTGATTCTTTTAGGACCACAGACTCTGAAAAAGGCTGGCTAGTCCAAAGAGATGGAAGGAGGTCTGGACAGCGAAAGAGCTGGATCTAGTACCCAGCCTCCCAGACTCGGTCTGTGTCCTTTCTCTCTACTGCAAATCCTCAGAAAGGACTCAGGCTTTGGTATCTGCATGTTAGCATGTATTAGCCATGGGAACTCATTTGTAAAGTGAACAAAAGAGAGCCAGTCACGTGGAGGGCAAGGTGAGGCATTAGACATCCATCCCTCTGCAGTTAGTAAAACCACTCTGAGAGCACAGATTTTTTTTTCTATTCTCTGTATCATCTTTGATGAATTCTGCTACATCTGGAGGATGCAGTCACGTGGCCCCAGCAAAATATACTAGCATCCTGGGAACTATAAATACACTGGCCACCAGATGCTGCTACACAAATGAGAAGCCTCGTCATCACTGAATCTAGTTCCTGACCTAGAGGAAGAATAATGCATGTGGAAGCAATTTGTACAATATAAAGTGCTATAAAATGCTAATTTTGTTATTATTACTATAACTTAATCAATTTTAATGATTTTAATGGTGCCTAGTGCAGCTTTTGCCCGGAGGATGAAGATGGCACAGATTTGGTAATAAACATATCTTTGCACAAGGGTAGCCCTTGGCAACAAGAGGGATAATTGTTTAGAAACAGCTGCCTTCTGGTAAAAAGGAAGAGCAAAGATGAGTGAGGAATAGTTCCAAATGGCTTGGAGAAAGGCTTAGACTAAACCTTTGCAGCTCATGAGAGGGTTCTCAGGCCGTTGGTGAGGAGCTGTTTGTCACCCAGAGTGATGCTATGTTTAGATGAAGCCAGACTCTGAAGTCTATCCTGGAAGAGATTTTCCAGGGGATCCATCTTTTCTTTAAGTTCTTTCACTTCAGTATCATTTTGCAGTCTGAGGGTGGAACGTATGGCCCATGAACATTTTAGAAAACCAAGACTAGTTACATATCTGACAGACAGATGTCAGTCAGGGGCCAAGGGCAGGCCACCCACCAGCTTGCTTGTGAGGGTCTAGTCGGCCATGGGGTACTGTGGCGTGGGCCTGCCGTTTCACAGGTGAAGTGGAAATGGGGATTCTCGGGGCTTCCTCAGGGTCAGGTAGAGATTGCACTTAACCAACAGATGAGTACTGGAAATCCTTTAGGAGATGACTTCTGTGTGGATGGGTTGGTGGGACCCAGGTGAGTGATAGTGATGATGATATTAAGGGAGTAAATGTGTGTGTGTGTGCACATGTGCTTGTGTGTGTGGAAAATATTGTAGTGGAATGTGCATGGTTGGAGGAGGTGTAAAAGGGGGGAGTTTCTTACAGTAGTATTTTTTCTATTTATAAATGAAATATAAGAATATTGTAAAATGTGGGGAAATATAGAAAAGTATAAAGAAAATTAAAATCAGCTGCAATCTACCACCAAAAACTAATTGAAAGTACTGGATGAGTGTCAATCTGGGCCGGAAATGAACATGGAAATATAAAAATCCTTGGATCATTAAAATAATAGGAAAAGGGATTTTTTCCCCTACTTTTTTCTTTTTCTTTTAGTTTGCAGTGGTTTCTTCTGGTGCTTTTAATGGAGATATGTATATGAAAGAGCAGTAATATATTGGGAAATTTTAGAAATTTAGAGTATGATTGTGTATGGTGCTTTGTTATCTGTTACCTTCATGTTAAGCATATTGAGATTTTCTGTTGTGACTAAATATATTTCTAAAATATGATTTAAATCACTCCTTTGTTTTCCATCATATGAATTGATCGTAATTTATTTTGGAAACTCTTTATTGTATACATTTGGTTTGTTCATTTTTTTTACTGTCATAAATAAATTGTACTCAGTATCTTTTTTTGTTGTTGTTTTTGTACCATACAGCTCGTGGGATCTTAGTTCCCAGACTAGGGATTGAACTTCAGTGAATCGAACTTCCCTTCAGTGGAAGCAGATTCCTAACCACTGGACCACCAGGGAAGTCCTTGTTCTTGATATTCTTATATATCATGGTTATGTGCATCTCTATTGCTTCCTTGGAATAAATACTTTGAAGTAAAATCACATGATCAACAGGTATAGACATTTTTCATGCTCCTGATACATATTACTGGCCTGCATCCTGAAAATACTCATAAATTTATACTCCCCGGGGAGATGTTTGAGAAGGGACAAAGAAGCAGACAGGAGATCTATGATGAACGGACCTCGAGAAAGAGATTGGAAGATGTCTCTGAGAGGGGCCAAGCAAGAAGTCACGAGAGGGGATTCTTGGGCAAGAACCCAGAAATTCTCAGGGATTTGTCCCTGAACCAGTGACAAAGTCAGCAAAGTGAACTGAGGGCAACACTTCCCCTTGAAGAGAAGATTAAAGAAAATGATGTACATGAAAAATATTCCTTGAACTCTTAATAGGCTTTCCAGAATTTTTCTAGGGTAACTTATTATCATCCTAGTGACTAATAAGGCACTTGAGGCATAGAAATGAAGTGACTTTCCCACCATCACACTAACACAAGTGGCAGAACCCAGATTCAAAGTGATGTCTTCCAATCCAACGCTTCCGTGGTTTTCCATTCATTTTTTTCTATACAGGAATAGAAACAGGCTGCCGCCCTGTTCCACTCATCCCAGGACGGTCATGTCAACAAACGGGATCCATGACTGATGGTCTGAATTTGCTAAGAACCCATTGTAAGAAGGGCAAACATGGGTTATATTTCTGGGTGTGAAACACACAGATAGAGTGTGGTCTGATGTCTCGTGTTTTTTATACTTCATGATGAAGCAGGATGCGTTTTTGTACTTTGGGGGCAAGGGCAGCTCCCAGAAACTTGGCTGAAGTGAGAATGAATGAGGCTGGTCAATAAGAAAGGGACAATGTTTACAAAGTGATTCTATTTGAATCTCAGAACCCGCTGTTATGTCATTATATGTTTTTGCTAAGCATAAAAGAGATTTGTATGAGGCTCCTTCCCAGTGGACTATTCAGCTCCTAGTGCAGCTCCACGAACTGCAGGTGAGTGAGGCTCTGTGCCTGACTGAGGCATGACAATCAGGTAGCAAGCAGTGGCAAAGTGAGGCCGCTGGGGTGGGGCCCGCACACACTCTAGCAAGACAGCTCGTTAAAGCTCTTACCGGCAGTCATTTCTCCCAAACTCACTGTGTTAAAAATGGCTAGTGGGAAGAAATGTCTGGTTCTAGGATTGCTTGCTTTTTTATGGGCTGAATTGGGCATTGAAAGCAAAGAAGAGGAGGAAGAAGAACAGACCTGTCGGCTGCTGGGCAAGTTTGATTTGAATGGATATGTAGAGGCCGAAAGGAGAAGGCAATGGCACCCCACTCCAGTACTCTTGCCTGGAAAATCCCATGGACAGAGGAAACTGGTAGGCTGCAGCCCATGGGGCCTCGAAGAGTCGGACACGACTGAGTGACTTCACTTTCACTTTTCACTTTTATGCATTGGAGAAGGAAATGGCAACCCACTCCAGTGTTCTTGCCTGGAGAATCCCAGGGATGAGGTCGCACAGAGTCAGACACGACTGAAGTGACTTAGCAGCAGTAGATGCCAAAAACCATTCACTTGTTATCGGAGGACTGTTTCCTATTCATTCCAGGACCATCCCAGCAAATAAGTCTATTTTGGAGCCGGTATCAGCAAAATGTGAAGGGTAAGCCATTGTTTTTGTATTCTTTTTACATCAGATGTAGGAAGTGGGGTGAAGGAGTGGTGGAAGTGTCAGAGTCTGGAACTGGAGCCATGATGCCAGCCCTGACTTTTGACACTATTTATTTGACTCAAGATAGGTACTTACTGTTTCTCTGCCTCCATTTCTCCAAGGTAGACTTACCAGGATTGCTTAGAGACAAGAAAGAAAATAGGCAGATTTTGCCTGATATAGAACACTGCTCCTCAGAGGATGGTCATGGAGCATCATCATCACCTGAGAGCTTGTTAGAAATGTAGCATCTCAAGCTGCATCCCACATCTGCTGAGTCAGATTCCCCATTTTGACAAGACCTCCTGATGATTCATGCACACATTGAGTCTGAGAGGCACTGATGTAGAATTGTGCAGTCTTGCAGCTTTACTTTGAATTGTGACTAGACTAAAGTCTCCTGAAGTGAGAATACACAGAGGCAGAATGCTGATTGATTTATGAGCCAGTGTTCATAGCAAGAGTCCTCCAACGGGAAGGCTGCCGCCCTGTTCCACTCATCCCAGGACGGTCATGTCAACAAACGGGATCCATGACTGATGATCTGAATTTGCTAAGAACCCATTGTAAGAAGGGCAAACGTGGGTTATATTTCTGGGTGTGAAACACACATACTTTTGATGTGAAAAGAAGGCCAGGGATGAAAGGAAATGAACTATTCACACTGTTCTACTGCCGTAACAAAGCAAGTCTTTCTTTTTCATTTCCTTGTGTTCTTTCTCAACACTTTATATAAATGCAGCCATAATTTTTGCATAGTTGTGCTCATAGTACAGACACAGTGTTGTTTGGGAGCATTTTACCTCATATCTTAATCACTTCCATGATGCTGCATGGTAATTATAATTATAAATGCATTTTGTAAAAATTTTGGCAGTTTCTTTTTTAAAAAAATATTTATCTGTTTGGCTGTGCTAGATCCTAGTTGTGGCATGTGGAATGTGGTCCCCTGAGCAGGGATTGAACTCTGGCCCCCTGCATTGGGAACCCGGAGTCTTAGCCACGGGGCCACCAGGGAAGTCCCCTGGGGACTTCTTGTACAAGTCCATATTGACTGATCGTAGCTCCTTCCCTTTGGTCACGGTTCATGCTACATGTTTAAAATATCACTAGAGGGATAGATAAGCTGTTTGTTGTTGGCAAAAGGAAAGAATTGTAATCAGTACCTACTTAACTCTTTCTTGGGTCTTCTAATTCTTTTCCATTCTTACAGTGAAGCAAACATTTAAGTGGGAAAGAAGTGCTTCTGCTTATGGCTACATTGTTTAGAGTCAGTTCATTATTTTTCAAAGAAATTTTCACTGCTTCAATCTTTAACAGCATAAAATGAAAACCAGAGTTTGTCATAGTAGAGAACATGTTACTTCATCAGTGAAATCACTTAATTTGTTTGTTGACCTTCTTTGGAGCTTCTGAAGGTTATTTTCCTAGCAAGGTAAAATAGGAAAGTCAATACACATATTTTTAGTAAAAATCTACTCCCTCATTAAAAAATAATTTGAGATTTCCACTCAGATTGATTGATTGATTGGTTGGTTGGTTGATTCAGTGGTAAGAAGAAAGTATGTCCCATTTAAAAAATAATTCACTGTATCAGGGATATTTTGATTTCCCTCTCTAGTCCACCTGTTCTTATTCAATTTTCACAGTACTCTGATTGTTGCTTTATATCCTCAGTTCAGGGATTTTAGTTGAAATCAGTGGGAGAGAGAAGGTTGTGTGTGCTTATTCCATCTTGACTTTAACTCAAAGCCTAAGGATTCTTGAAAGGGTTACTTCAGCATCTTCTGACTTCCAGTGTTGCTGCTAAGAAGTCTGATGACATTCTGATTCTTCATATTTTGTATGAAACTTGTTGCACGTGGTTTAGGTGTCTAAAATGTTAGTTCTTTGTCCTGAATGTAGATCAGAAATATAAGGCTTCATTGTGGGGATCCTGCTTGTCTCTCAGCCTGTTGACTGAAGTCCAAATCGCTCATCTTTCTGCCATAACATACCTATATATTAGATGTTATTAATATCCAATTTACATTCCATATTTACCTTTTGGGATATACTTTCTTAAAAATTAGATCTATATAATTTTCACTGATAATCAGTAACAGTTTCTATCTATCTGTACCCAATTCCAGTATTCTCCAAGCCTCTTAATGTTCCTCTGTGAGAGGCAACTTTCCCTCCCAATGAGAAAGCCCTCGTGGGAGGCCTGGATAGGTGGTATCCAGGAGCCAGGCTGGGCCCAATCAGATAATAATTTCATTTTGGCATCATTAATGTTTACCTATAGCTGATCTAGATATGCTAGTTGGAATTTTGAGAATTCTTACTCTGAAACCCACAATTTTAACAGGATGCTAGTTTTGGTTGGCCATCAGTTAAACTGCACAGAAGAGGAAGGCTTTTCTGTTATTTCTGTTATCTCTGAAATGTTGTTCAGAGAAGATAAAGACAATGAAATGGAAGGAAGAAAGGAGTATTTTAATTCTTGTTTTGGTTGATCTAAACAAAGCTAGGATTTAGAGAAATTTTCTGGGGAACAAAAGGTATACTTTGTATAGTGATACTGTAAGTATCGTAATGGAAATCTCCAATGAAAGAAAATTATCCCAAATCCCACCCTTTCAATAATTACCCTGCACTCATTTAATTTTTCTCCTATTGATAGTTATCCAAACATTCACATAATTTATGTATAGTTTTAATTATAGTATAGGAACAACTTTGCACACAGACTGTTTTACCTAATATTACATGCATACTGCAGTGTAATTTCTCTAGTTATAGTTTTTTAATGATGGAAAATGTTCCCTTCAAGTCAATGTACCATAATTTATTATCACTGGGCACGTTAATTCTTTCCAATTTTTAAATACCATAAATAATTCTAAAATTAACAATTTGGAACATATCTAGGTTTTCCCTTTGGGAAGAACAATCTCTTCAGATAAATTATCTGGGGTAGAATTTTTTACTCAAAGCAGGTGAACATTTTTCTAGCTCTTGAAATGTCTTATTCTCTCAACTTAAAAAAGATATTGCTATATTTATTTCAAAAATGTGTATGCCAATTTATATAGCCATCTGTGTAAATTTAGAAGCCAGTTGTCTTAGGATGATAAAGCCCTTCACGTTGCATCTCCTGGTTCTCTAGTCTTCTCTTCCTGCCATACCTATTCCGATCCTGTCTGCAAAGTGTCCTGACCTTCCCATTCCTAAAGTGTTATGCCCTCTTGTGAGCATGCCTTCACACTCACTGTTCCCTCTGCTTGCAGCATCCATGCCCTGCTTTTATTTCATCCTTTAGCCTCAGCTTGGCTGTTAAGTCCTCTAGTTAGGTGCCCCCCCTCTTTACCTGCTGGTCCCTATATCTATCCCTATTGGCGTGTTTATCACTTTGTGCATTGCTTGGCTATTTTCTGTTTCTTTGCCTAGACACTGAAGTGTCTATCCTTGTCACCGTTGCATTTATAGTATCTAGCACCAGTGGAACTCGGTAACTATGTATTAAATGAAAGGCAAAGCTAAACTAAACTAGAAAGTTCAGTTAAAGAGATATGGAGGAAAAAATCTAATCTGCCAACAGAGCTATTTGCTATTAGATATTTAATTCAAAAATATTTATTGAGTAGAAGATATGGAGTTAGGTACTATAGCTACAGAGGACATTAAGAGAAACCATTCTGGAGGACCTTGCTTTCAGATAGGTTAAAGTTTGGTTAAAACTGAGAAAAAAGAAAGAGTTAGAAATAGAATAGTTATTTTTAATGGAGAAGATGCTGTGATAGATTACCAGAGAAATAATTTTCCTTCTTATGGCTAGGGAATGGAAAGGTTTCCATTTCATTCATGGTTAAATGTGAGAATGATAGAAAACAGACATTCCTCAGTTAAAAAATCTAGATGTTAACAATCAAATCATGACAGGAAAAGTCATCTATTGAAGTCATCTATAGTATATATAAATTTTATGTATTGCTTATATGTAGGTCTATCATAAGTATTTTCATGTATTTACAAAATTTTGTTATTGTAATTAACATCTAGAAGAAAACCAGAGAAACTTATAGGGAGATAAGGGGGAGGGAAGTAGACTCATATGGTACTGGGGTCTTCCAATAAATGGGGGAAAATGTATTGAGGAATTACTGGGTGTTCTGTGTGGTGGTGAGAATTGAGAAGAGAAGAATATTTTTGTGAAAAGAGATAACCAAGTGTCCAAAAAGATGCTTCCCAGCCCAAACCAATCAATGATGAATATGATTCATACTTGAACCCTTTACATTTGCAATATCTTTTCATGAAATATTACCATGCTCAGAGAAGGCAGGTGCCCATTGATGTTTTGGCAAAAAGCTCTGGCACCAATCCCAGCCAAAAGCTGCTTTCCCCTCCACAGATCCACTCACTGACTGAGCCTAACAAAAGCTATTTCCTTTTCAGGTTCAGCTTTTGGGGATTCCGTTGGATGAAAACCATGATCCACACCATCAAGGAGATTAACGAAAGGAAAGATATTTTGCCGAACATCACTTTGGGCTATCAGATCTTTGATACCTGTTACACTGTCTCCAAATCCGTGGAAGCGGCATTGGTATTCCTTACAGGGCAGGAAGAAAACAAACCCAGTTTTACAAACAGCACTGGGGCAATGCTGGCAGGAATTGTTGGAGCAGGTGGATCATCCTTGTCGGATGCTGCTTTAAGAGTTCTAGGGTTGTATTACTTACCTCAGGTGTTTCAGAATGTTGTGCCAGGTACAAATATATAAAGAAGCAAGCTAGTGAAACTGCAGCAAAGAGGAAGTAGGGTGCTCAGGTGAGGCTGGGATAAGTTGCAGACAAAGAGGCTGGTGGTGATGCTGATATTCAGTCTGCCCTCAGCAACTATGACTGGTGACTTCAGACTCTTCTACATCCCTTAGGATCCTCCCTTAGTTTTGAGCTTGAGATTGTGACCCAGCGGGTTTTATGTTGACTTCTCACTAAGCAGTACTCTCTGAAGCACTAGGTGAAGTAGAGTAGGTGATGGAGTCTCCTTGTAACGTGATTATGTAGCTGGAATTAGAAATCAGATGTCTCCACTTCCAAAATGAGGTTCTTCCCTACATATGGCTTCCATGATATTGGTGCTTGTGAGGTTGCAAAGAAGAATGTAAACTTTAGCCAAAATGGAATAAGGCTCAGTCAGTTCGTCAGTTCAGTCACCCAGTCATGTCCAACTCTTTGTGACCCCATGGACTGCAGCATGCTAGGCATCCCTGTCTATCACCAACTCCCGGAGTTTGCTCAAACTCATGTCCGTTGAGTCGGTGATATCATCCAACAATCTCATCCTCTGTCATCCTCTTCTCCTCCTGCCTTCAATCTTTCCCAGCAACAGGGTCTTTTCAAAAGAGACAGCTCTTCATATCAGGTGGCCAAAGTATTGGAGTTTCAGCTTCAGCCTCAGTTCTTCCAATGAATATTCAGGACTGATTTCCTTTAGGATGGACTGGTTGGATCTCCTTGCTGTCCAAGGGACTCTCAAGAGTCTTCTCCAACACCACAGTTCAAAAGCATCAATTCTTCTGCACTCAGCTTTCTTTATAGTCCAACTCTGACATCCATACATGACTACTGGAAAAACCATACCCTTGACTAGACGGGCAAAGTAATGTCTCTGCTTTTTAAGATGCTATCTATATTGGTCATAATTTTTCTTCCAAGGAGCAAGTGTCTTTTAATTTCATGGCTGCAGTCACCATCTGCAGTGATTTTGGAGTCCCCCAAAATAAAGTCAGCCACTGTTTACACTGTTTCCCCATCTATTTAACTTGAAGTGATGGTATTGGATACTATGATCTTCGTTTTCTGAATGTTGAGCTTTAAGCCAACTTTTTCACTCTCCTCTTTCACTTTCATCAAGAGGCTCTTTAGTTCTTCACTTTCTGCCATAAGTGTGGTGTCATCTGCATATCTGAAGTTACTGATATTTCTACCAGCAATTTTGATTTTAGCTTATGCTTCATCCAGTCCAGCATTTCTCATGATGTACTCTGCATATAAGTTAAACAAGCAGGGTGACAATATACAACCTTGATGTACTCCTTTCCCAGTTTGAAGCAGTCTGTTGTTCCAAGTCCAGTTCTAACTGTTGCTTCCTGACCTGCATACAGGTTTCTCAAGAGGCAGGTCAGGTGGTCTGGTATGCCCATCTCTTTCAGAATTTCTCACAGTTTATTGTGATCCACACAGTCAAAGGCTTTGGCATAGTCAATAAAGCAGAAATACATGTTTTTCTGGAACTCTCTTGCTATTCCATGATCCAATGGATGTTGGCAATTTGATCTCTGGTTCCTCTGTCTTTTCTAAAACCAGCTTGAACATCTGGAAATTCATGATTCACATAATGTTTAAGCCTGGCTTAGAGAATTTTCAGCATTACTTTACTAGTGTGTGAGATAAGTGCAATTGTGCTGTAGTTTGAACATTCTTTGGCACTGCCTTTCTTTGGGACTGGAATGAAAATTGACCTTTTCCAGTCCTGTGGCCACTGCTGAGTTTTCCAAATTTGCTGGCATATTGAGTGCAGCACTTTCACAGCATCATCTTTTAGGATTTGAAATAGCTCACCTGTAATTCCATCACCTCCACTAGCTTTGTTCGTAGTGATGCTTCCTAAGGTCCACTTGACTTCACATTCCAGGATGTCTGGTTCTAGGTGAGTGATCACACCATCATGGTTATCTGGGTCATGAAGATCTTTTTTGTATAGTTCTGTGTGTTCTTGCCGCCTCTTCTTAATAGCTTCTGCTTCTGTTATGTCCCTACCATTTCTGTCCTTTATTGAGCCCATCTTTGCATGAAATGTTCCCTTGATATCTATAATTTTCTTGAAGAGATCTCTAGTCTTTCCCATTCTGTTGTTTTCCTCTATTTCTTTGCATTGATTGCTGAGAAAGGCTTTCTTATCTCTCCTTGCTATTCTTTGGAACTCTGCATTCAAATGGGTATATCGTTCCTTTTCTCCTTTGCCTTTCACTTTTCTTTTCATCGCTATTTCTAAGGCCTCCTCAGACAACCATTTTGCCTTTTTGCAATTTTTTCCCTTGGGGATGGTCTTGATCCCTGCCTCCTGGACAATGTCACGAACCTCCATCCATAGTTCTTCAGGCACTCTGTTTATCAAATCTAATTCCTTGAATCTATCTGTCACTTACTTTGCATAATCATAGGGGATTTGATTTAGGTCATAAGAGTGGTCTAGTGGTTTTCCATAAGGTTAGGACAAAGCATAAGGAGAAAAATAGGAATAATCTGTCACTTATGAAAAAATTGGTCATCATGGAGCTATATAATTTTAGGAGGTCTTATTGGAGCTGATGCGGTAATAACATGGGATGGCGATGGAATGGGATGGGGAGAATATGACTTATCTTCTTAACTACATAGTTGCTGAGGTTGAAGGGAAGGTATGCATGTATGAAATGTATATAAGCGTGTCAGAAATTCATGGCACTGGCTACTCTACTTTCATTCTTCAGTTCTCCCTGATGGAAAATTCATACAAGGACCATTGGCAAAAAATAGAAAGATACCTCATTTATTTAGGCAAGTGGCTATAAAATGAGGGCTTCTAGTAAGTTTGTTAGAGAATAAGACTTAAACTTGAGGTTGAAGTGAAGCTTCCTACCATCTTTCTCAATCTAATTCTTGGGACTTACATACCCACAAATCTTGGCAGAGAGAAAGAAGGAAAGAGAAGAAGAGAAAAAAGAGGGAAACCAGTGATGATGGAGAGAGAGAGAGAAAGAGAGAGAACAAAGGTCACACCCTCCTTTCAATGGCATGACCCCGAGTAGGAAAAGTAGCGCATTGGATGTCATCACCTTAATAATTAATCCCCCAGCTTCCTTGGGGGAGGTGGGAAAAGGGGCCCAAGTGCTCCCTCTAGCAGTCCCCACCCCTCTTGGAACAGGGAGAGGGGCAGAAGTCCTTTTACCTTTGGAAGGGTGTGAGAATAAAAAGAGAACTCTTAAGTCCCTCCTTCTCCAATACAAATACTAAGAGATGGTGTAATTTGAGGTTCAGCTATTACTTTCTAATAACTGCATGAATACTTTCAATCCTAGGTAGGCTATGCCTCTACCAGCTCGCTTCCTAGTGACAAATACGTTTCCATCTTATCTTTGCACTGTGGCCAGTGATAAGATCCAGGCCACGGTACAACTTATCCAACATTTTGGTTGAGTCTGGATAGGCGCCATAGCAGCTGATGATGATTGCGGAAAATATGGAATAAGCATTTTTAAGGAAAAAATGGAGTGTCACCCTCTGTGTTGCATTTTCTGAAACCATTTCCAAAGTCTATTCTGATGAGAAAATGCAAAAAGCTGTTGATGATATAAAGAAGTCCACTGCCCAAGTCATCATGCTCTATGCATTTGATATTGACCTCAGTCCTTTCGTGCTGGAAATGGTTTACCATAATATAACTGACAGAACGTGGCTAGTGAGTGAAGCTGGGATCACCTTGGCCCTCATTGCAAAGCCTGAATATACCCCATATTTTGTGGAAGTATTGGCTTTGCAATACCAAGAGCTGATATTCCAGGATTAAAATAATTTCTTGATGATGTACATCCTGGCAAGGATCCTAATGATGTCCTGACCACTGAGTTTTGGCAAACTGCTTTTAACTGTACTTGGCCCAATAGTAGTGTTCTGTACAATACTGACCATAGAGTGAATATGGCTGGTAAAGAGGACAGATTATATGCCATGTCTGATAAATTCTGTACTGGAGAGGAGAAGTTGGGAGATCTTAAAAATACTTGTCTAGATGTGTCTCAGCTAAGAATTACAAACAATGTCAAACAAGCTGTGTATTCTATGGCATATGCCCTGGATTGTCTAAGTAGATGAGAAGAAGGATTTGGGCCATATATTCCAGGAAACACTTGTGAATATATATCTGATTTTGAGCCTTGGCAGGTAAGTTGTTCATTTTACTTCATGAGTTTGATATGAAAAGCATTTCATACTCTTAAAACCGTCCATATGTTTTTGTATACTTCAGAGATGTGATTTTATCACTTGCTCACCCAAAAGAAATGCTTACTTATATTAACTAAATGCAGTAGGAAATGGCAACCCACTCCAGTACTCCATGGACAGAGAAGCCTGGTGGGCTTCAGTCTAAGGGGTTGCAAAGAGTTGGACACAACTGAGCATACATGTTACATAAATGGGCATTTTAGAGATTCCATTTGTTAACAGAGTTATTATTAGGTTTGTTGTGAATGATAGAAAACCCTCCAAAATAAGATAGGTTTTTACCCTTTACATGAATGAAATTTAGAGATGAGCATTCTGGGACTGAGAGTGACTTAGGGATCAAGGGTCCTTCTACCTTGTCATTTATTTCCCCACTCAATCTGTAGGCTCACCTCGGAATTCCATTGGCTACTCAGGCTTCAGCCATACGTCCACACTCTAACCAGCAGGAAGGCGAAACCGCAGACAAAAATGGAGACAAGTCTGTCCATTTAAGGACCTTTCCTGGAAATTATGTACAAGCAAGGGTCCAGTTATATCATCACATGTAGCTGCAAGGGAAACTGAAAGATGTAGTCTTAGCGCAGTGTCAGAGGGGCCATGTGAGGGCATAAAGGCCCAGAGGTGAAGATGATTGGGACCACCTTGGAGATGGACTCTCACATCTCCTATCTCAGGTCTGACATCCCAGCAATTCATGTTGGGACACAGAAGCCCTAATTATTACCAAGCCCTAAGTATTACCAAGATGCACACCTAAGTCAGAGTACTTCTCTGCTTGCATACTTCAGTATCTCCCTTCTCCTATAAAGGATAAAGCATGAGCATCCCTGGTCTGACACCGTCAGCCCCCTACACTCTAGGCTGTCAGCATCTCTGACTTATTGCTCCTTGTACGACCCTCGTCACTTTATTCTCTAGCAACACCAAATCGCTTGTCCCAACAGAGTCCACAGTGGCTGGAACCACTGCATCTTCATTTTAACTTTCAAGTTGATCCCACAATGCACTTAATTGTGTGTCTTTTTAACCTGCACCAATCTGTGGCCGATCTTCATTCTTCCTTGTGAGCAGAATAGTTTTCACAAATACTGGTCAGCTATTTATAAAATGTTTTAAAATTTACATTTGTCTAATTTCTTTCCTCATGATTACATTTAGGTTATGCATTTTTTGCAAGACAACTGCAAAAGTGATGCATATCCTTTTTTATGTCTCATATAGGATGCCACTGTGTCTCATTAATGACACATTAATATCTTTATATATTCTGTTGCTCAAAATTTCCCAGGTTTGACAATTGGGAGTCACTTTGAGTTGGCAGATATTTCTTTTGGGCAAGTCACTGTAATTTCTGATTAATTTACTTTCTGGAACACTAAGATATTGCAGATTCATCTTGTATTTCTCTACCTAGTCTTGTAGTAGCCATTTATCCTGAATCCTATTTACATTTACTGTAGAATGGAATTAGAAATCAAGATCTGAGTAAGAACTAAGTTGTTCATAGTACTGGGGAAATTGTGGTAAATTCAAAATTAACTTATGCTAAAGGTTAAGTTATAGAAATTAAGTTATGCTGTATGTTATGCTATTTTTCATCTTAAAAGAAATTCTCTGAGTACTTCTTTTTTAAATAAAATGGATCCTTTTGTATGGTAAACAACAACTCTTCATTATGGAAAGATTGTAAGGTGGCAGCCTTTGAAAATGTCCTTGCTTAACTCTTCTGAAGATTGGAAAAGAAAAATGAGTCTCTCCTCAATGGACCAGGCAAAAATGTCACCCTGTTGCGAATTCTGATGTAGTTGTCATGTTGATTGAGAACAGCATATAGTAAAAGAGGGAGAGATAAAAGGGCAAGTGTGTGGTGATTATTATAATACTTCCTTTGGTGTGGGCTTCTCTGGTGGCTCAGCTGATAAACAATCCACCTGCAATGCAGGAGACCTGGGTTTGATCCTTGGGTTGGGAAGATCCCCTGGAGAAGGGAATACCCACTCTGGTATAGTGGTTTGGAGAATTCCATGGATTGTATAGTTCATGGGGTCGCAAAGAGTTGGACATGACTAAGTGACTTTCACTACACTCCCTTGGTATACTGACTTACTAAAACCTTTCAGCTATATTACCTTAATCCCTATGACAGAGGTAGGGCAGGAATGATTTCCCTCCTTTTATGGACTGGAAAACTAATGCTTAGGATATATGACTTGTCCAAGCTTATGTCATTTGACAGAGTCAGAATATGACTCCAAATCATCATATACCATAATTCAGGCTCTTTTGGCTGTATTGCATATCTTTGTGGTTTGTGGAGAGTAGGGGTTAGACTGAGCCCTCTGGTTGGAAAATGTAAGTCCAGCATGTGGAGCTGACAAAAACCATGGGCACAGGATGTATCTCAGCTCAGACTGGTCACCTTCTTACTACAGGACACATGCTCTTACCCCAGCTAAGGTTGCGGGCGGGAAGCGAGAGTACTAGAGGTATTATTGTGTTAGGGGCTCCTGTTCATGTCTACGAAATCATTCTGTAGGTGTACACTCAGCTCCATCTACTTTTGCACTCTCGGCAATGGCCTCTGTGGCACAGCCTGGTCTCATATGTTATTCCCTTGGCTTAGAATCTCCTTGATCCCAGTGTTTGTCAGGCAAATTGCTACTTATTTTTTAAAACCCAGCTCAGAGGGCCGCTTCCCGGGAAACCGCCTTGAATTTTTCTATGTCAATTAGTTAGCCACTCCCTCATCTGTGCTCTGATATACTGGGAAGGGAACGGTGGTAGTGGGACAGACTGGTACCTATCAGTGAAAAAATCAAAGAGGGGCTAGTCTCTCTCCTCTAGGTATGTAGGTATTAGGAAATACCAAACATCACTTTACCTTGGTATAGATCAGTACTAGCCAATAGAAATTTAAAAAGCACACAGGTAATTAAAAAAATTTTAGTATCCAAATTAAAAAATAAAAAGGAACTGATGAAATTAAACATAACATATCTGATTTAATCCCAAATAATATTTTAACCTGTGGTCATGATCATGGTAACATAATATAAAAATAATTTTTTGAAATTAGTAATGAGAGAAGCTACATTTCTTTGGCCTAACTTTTTGCAGCCCTGTTTGTATTTTAGACTTATAGCCCATCCTGATTTGGCCAGCCGCTTTTCAGGTTTCATGTGTGGCTAGAAGCTGTTGTATTAGACAGCAAAGATATAGAGAAGGAAAAAATTCAGTCCCATGAATTAGGTACGAGTTTTGAGATTATTTTCTTTATAAAGCTTATTTTCTAAGCAGCAGAAGTTTTACAAATTGTTTTTTTTTTCCCTCTGTTGTTCCTCTCCCTGTTTTTCTAGCTAGTATACTATATGAAGACACTTAAGTTTATAACCCATAATGGAATGAGAATAGAAATTGATGATAATGGAGATGTGACTGGATATTATGATATTCTAAATTGACGATTAGATGATAATGGAGAGGTCGCCTTTGTAAAAGCTGGAGAATATATAGTCACAGACTCTAAATTTGAACTTGTGATGATTAAGATTGCAACAATATTTTGGAACACTGAATCATCAGGGGTTAGTTATTCTGATATCTTATTTTGTTTACATATAGAGAGAACTGGATTTCTGTGTTATTTTAGATGCTATGGAATATCAGAAACCTAGAATTGACTATTCTAATTTTTCCAAATATAATGCATATCTTTTCTGTATAGATTCAGATATTTTGAAAAACTTTTTTGGATTATAGTTTTAAATATTAGTTCTATGATTTTGTTCTTTTTCCTCAAGTACTCCAGAATATTTGACTTCCTTTGTCTCTCTTGTTTTCATTCATTTTATCTCTGATAATGTTTTTTTTCTTTGCCTCATCCTTATTCTCTTTATTATTTTCCTGCCTTTATTCAGTGCTCCTTATTAACCTTTTATTCAAATATGTATTTTTTGAACATCTTTTGACTTTCATCTTAATGTCTGAAATACTTTTGGCTTTTCTTTAGTTTCTTTTCTGAGATAAGTGAACCTTTTTCATTTCTTCCATTCTCAAATCCACTTATGTTTTAAACTTTAGAATATCACATCTCCAAGTGCTTTTCTGAGAATATTTAATTGAAGTGCTAGGATATTTATTTAAACTATTACAGTATTCTTCTGCTTAATGGTTGTGTCTGTGTTTTAGAGGGGAATTTTAATTTGCTGGAATATTTATTTTATTTTATTGAAGTATAGTTGATTTACAATGTTGCGTTAATTTCTACTGAACAGTAAAGTGACTCAGTTTTATATACATATACTTTTCTTTTCCATTATTGTTGCTCACAGGATATTGAATATAGTTCCTGTGCTATAAAGTAGAACCCTGTTTTTTACCCATTCTATATATAATAGTTTGCATCTGCTCATCCCAAACTCCCAGTCCTTCCTCCTCCCCCCCGCTCTTGGCACCACAGATCTGCTCTCTGTATCTGTCTGTTTCATTGATATGTTCATTTGTGTCATATTTTAGATTCCACATGTAAGTGATATCATAGGGTATTTGCCTTTCTCTTTCTACAGTAAACACTGAGATGAATGTATCTTACTGAATTATGGTTTTCTCCAGGTATAAGCCCAGGACTGGGATTGCAGGGTCATAGGGTAGCTCTACTTTTAGCTTTCTTAAAGTTTGTATTGGAGTGTGGTTGATTTACAATGTTGTGTTAGTTTCAGGCACATAGCAAAGTGAATCAGTGATATAACTGTCTCTTTTTTAGATTCTTTTACCATATAGGTCATTACAGAGTACTGCGTAGAGTTATTTGTGCTATGCAGCAGGTCCTTGTTAGTTATCACTTTATATATAGTAGTGTGTACAGGTCTATCCCAATCTCCCAATTTATTCTACCCTCCCCTTACCCCCACTGGTGATCATAAGTGTGTTTTCTACATTGGTGACTCTACTTCTATTTCATAAATAAGTTCATTTGTACCCTTTTTTTAATTCTATATGTAAGCAATATAATATGATGTTTATCTTACTGTGTCTGACTTAACTTCACTCAGTATGACAATCTCTAGGTCTATTCATATTGCTGCAGATGGCATTATTTTGTTCTTTTTTAATGACTGAGTAATATTCCATTGTGAGTATCTACACCCACACACCATATTTTCTTTAACCGTTCCTCTGTTGATGGACATTTATCCATCAAGATGCACAAGATGGGTGCATGTATCTTTTCAAATGATGGTTTTCTCTGGATATATACCTAGGAGTGGGATTGCTGGGTCATATGGTAGCTCTATTTTTTAGTTCTTTAGGAATCTCCCCACTGTTCTCCATAGTGGCTGCAATTTACATTCCCACCAACAGTGTAGGAGGGTTCCCTTCTCTCCACATCCTTTTCTGCTATAATGTTTTGGTTTTCGTTTTCTGCTTTCTCCCTAGAGTACATGAATATGGAGGCACAATTACATTTTTGGTTGATTTTTTGGATAAGGATGATGGGTTTGGGTGGCTCACAAATCTCTATTTCAAGACTGTCTTCTTTTGTTAGTAGAGTGAAGAGCAGTTTATTTAAGGAATGACTTTTTTTGTGAAAAGGGGAGGCTTAACGTGTCTTTTGATTTTATGGTTCACTTTTGTTTCTACAGAGTTCTTAGCTTTCTTTTCTTACTTTTTACCCTTCCTGTCACATTGCAGAAAAGGTACTTCTCCCTCTGTACCCCATCTGGTCCCACCACAGTGGTGAAACCATCCTTCTGAGTACCACCTTCAAGACCTTACCCTATAACCTGACATTTTATTTCTAGGAATGATTTTGTCTACTTTCTATTAACCTTAGCTTGTCTTCTCCCCCTTACTTTTTTCTTCAGTTTTCCCAGAGTTCCCTCATTTCCCATACATCTAGGGATGAAGAGGGCGCTCTAGAGGTGTGCTTGCTGGAATTTAATTACTTTGAAATTCATAGTATTTTTAGGCTCTTTATGAAGCTGCAGTTGTGGGTCATGTGTGGTTTTATTTACGTTTAAAAAAAAATCTGTTTGGTCTTTTGCAGAGACTGTGGAGAGATTCATAATTTAGCAGTTACCATTACCCTAATGGTAGGCTGACAGAGGAGCCTGGCAGCGCCAGTCCATGGGGTTGCAAAGGGTTGTACATGACTGAGTGACTAACACATTAATAATTAGAAAATTTTTAATCCTTCTACCTCCTATAGCAACAGGAGGGCTTTGATATGCAGAACTGCAGCTCTGAACATTTTAAAGGAGAAGCTTTTAAAAGAGAGACTGGGTCCCCTGGTTATGTAATGTAAAGATAATACCTGGAGAAGCCCCGGGGGGAGTTCACGGGAAACCTCATCACTTATCAAACAGCTGAACTTTTTACCCTGAGTGCAATATTAGTTGTAGGACTGTAGGTCCTTTGATATTATAGTTTACTGTTTACCTGTAGTGTTACAGTAAAACAATAGGGTGGCGGAAGGGCATTGGCAATTTAATCTGGCATGTGAATCTGCTGGAGGAGCCAGCAGGAGTGAGAGAGAGTTGTAAGTGGGTGTCAGGACAGCCAGCATTTTTTTCTTTGTGGCTGCAAGACTATTTTGGGGGGGAGGATGTCTTTCTACATCTTGTTTCTTGTTCATGTGTTTCCTCTCTTCTTGTATGGCCCTTTTGGCCTGAGATCTGAGGTCCCTAAATCGTCTTCTGAATCATACTGGGAAAGGATATAGAAATATGTGACAAGAAAGTTAAGATTCCTGATCTCCTGTGCTATGCCAGATACCAAGGGCACCTTTTTATCTCTCTCTCTCTCTTTTTTTTTTTTGGTCCTTGATTTTCCATGGGTATCAGTAAACATATACAGACTCATATATACTCATATATACATACATATATACATAGATACTACTCCCTCCCTTACTTAGCCCAGCCTTAAGCAGCTCTTGAATACATGGTTAGTGTTAGTCACTCAGTCGTGTCTGGCTCTGCCACCCCATGGACTGTAGCCTGCCAGGCTCCTGTGTCCATGGAATTCTCCAGCAATAACACTGGAGTGGATAGCCATTCCCTTCTCCGGGGCATCTTCCTAATCCAGGGGTCCAGCCTAAGTTTACTGCATTGCAGGCAGATTCTTTACTGTCTGAGCCCCCAGCAAAGCCCTTGAATACATTACGGCAGGATAAAAGTAAAAACTTAGTGTTTGCCACTGTAGGGGCCATAGCTCTCCTCTGCATTTTATTTCTTTGAATTAGAGCTTCTCTGTTCAATACAGGTATCCCTAGTCACATGTGGCTTTTAAAATTAAAATTAATTGCAATTAAATAAAATTAAAATTTTAGTTTCTTAGCACATTAACTACATCCCAAGTGCTCATCCGCATGTGTGGCTACAAGGTACTATATTGGACAATACAGTATATAACACTCCGTCATTAGAAAGACAGAGTTGCTCTAGGCCTAGAGTATAAACCACCTTCTGTGGCCCAGAACTCTCCTCCCTGAATGGGGCCTGAGATTGTTCCCTTTGTATTCCTGGTGCTAGTTGTAGGGCATGTGCTCAATATATTGTTTTGCATGAAAAAAGAGATGTTGCTGCTTGTATATACAAAATTCATAGAATGTTTGTTCTACTAGAAACTGGTGGAAAAGGAGTGAAATGAACTAGTAGATTTCTATTTTAACAACATTTCATTAGGGAATAGTAATTTTATTTTTCTTATCTTTATTAAAATTAGAGTTATGTATATTAATACATTTTATTTATTTCTTCTCCCTGGCTGCACGATGCAGCTTGTGGGATTTTACTTCCCCGACCAGGGGACTGAACCTGCACCATCTGCAGTGAAAGACAAAGTCCTAACCAGTAGGCCGTTAGGAAATTCCCAAGGTTATACTTGTATAATGAAATTGGTTCAAATGTAATTCAATACAAATTCGCTAAGCATCTACTATGAGTCTGCCTCTGTGGTAAGCACTGCAAAAGGACCAAAAGACTACTGCTCTTGCAACACATATAATCTAATCATTAAGTAACTGAACAGGTATTTATTGAGCACAACATTATATGTGCTACACCCTGTTCTAAGAACTGGGGATGTGTTAGTGTACAAAACAAAACAAATTCGTACTTAACGGGGGAAGAAAGAAGCAACATATAAGATAAATAAGTAAGTGATATAGTATTTTAATGGGTGATAATGTTAAGGAGAGAAAAATAGTAGGGGTTATGGTAAAGTGCTGGGGGGAAGTGTAATTTCACATAGTGTGATCAGGGAAGCCCGCACTGGTCTGACATTTGAACAAGACTGAAAACAAAGTGAATCCATGCATTAAATCTAGGGGAAAAGCATTCCATACAGAAGAAACAGCAACTTCTAAACCCTGAGGTAGGGGTGTCTTTGGCATTTTAGAAGAAGAGGAAAGGGTTCAGTGTGGCTGGAAAGCGAGAGGGTAGTGGAAGAGGAGGTGAGGGGGTGAAAGAGGAGGTGAGAGGGGTTAAAGAGGAAGTGATAGGGGTGAAAGAGCGTCAGGTCACATAGAGCCTTGGGGGCAGTTGAAGGACTTTGGCTTTTACTCTGGGTGAAATGGTGAGCCATGGAGAGTTTTGACAGAGGAGAGTTATGATCCCACTTAAAATTTAAAGAATTATTCTATCTGCCATGTTTCAATTAGACCAGAGGGGACAAGAGTAGGATCCACTGGATTTGCTGATGAAATGACCTTGAAAGTCTCCTGCATCAACAATTAGTAGATGGCATAGGCATGATTTAACTCATGATAATAAACTGAGTCTGGAAGTTGGTGAGCAGGTGGGCCTGAGTGAAGGTTAATGTGGGCAAGTAGTAGAAAATACAGTTGGAGATGATGGTTGAGACTGGTGGTGTCAATGACAGAAATGGGGAGTTGGGGAGGAGGAATTGGGTAAATGGGGATAGTTTTGGACATGTTGAATTTGAGGTGAGGATGGAATTTCAGAGTAGGGACATGTTGGAAGTTTAGGGTATGGAATTAGAGGTTAGGTGGGAAAGGCTGGTGCTAGAGTCAAGATTTGGGAGTTCATGTACAGAGTGCTGGTTGAAGAGAAGAGAATGAATCAGCTGCTTTATACTGAAAGATAAGAAGAGCAAGAACCAAAGCCAAAAGAATGCCAGCAGTGATGAGGTAAGTAGAGGAAGTGGAACCAACAAAATAAATAGAGGACCCAATGGAAACCAAGGGAGCCTGCATTTCAAGGAGGAGTTGATCAAGAGTGCCAGATATCTAAGAGAGAGAAAGGAGAATGTGTCAGACACGACATGAAACATTTTAGTGAGGTGAGTGGGTTGGAAGTGAGATCATGAGGTTGAGAAGGGAAGGGATACTCAGAAAGAGAACAAAAAGGCATCAACTTATTGTGATGATTTTCAAAGAAATGTATATAGAGAGCTCTTTTTGGTGACTCAGACTGTACAGAGCCTGCCTGCAATGTGGGAGACCCAGATTCGATCCCTGGGTTGGGAAGATCTCCTGGAGAAGGAAATGGCAACCCACTCCAGTGTTCTTGCCTGGAGAATCCCATGGACGAAGGAGCCTGGTGGGCTATGGTCCATGGGGTCACAATGAGTCGGACACGACTGAGAGACTAACGCTAACACTTTTACGTTGGATCAGGAGGGAGGAAATACAGTCGTTCTGTGATCACGCACACATATGCACATGCACACACACACACACAACTTACAAGAAGCCAATCTATTATGTTTGACAATACATATTTAAATAATCTTATATACTGTAACTGAGCTCAGAGATTTCTGATATTTTCCATTGTTACCTAACTCAGATTTATCTTGCAAAACTCAACACAGGAAAATTCTGATTTCCAAAATGAATCTTTGTTTAATGGAAAAATATGCCTCATCTCCTTTTTAAATGGGAAGCTCCTCATTTACATTAAGATCTAAATTTACAAACTTTGCACTTATAATGGACTTCAATGTGCACAACCATGTACAATGTACTATGTTTATCACCGAGTTTTCTAAACTCTTTTTACAAGAAAGTATCTCAGTGCTGTGCCTTGCCCATTTTCCCTTTTTGCCGTGGAATTTTCCAAATGGAGAAGATCTTTCATTTTTGTTTTGTACTGGCTCTGAATGATTCTCAGGCTATGTTGGGATGACCTTGCTGAAAAGTCTTTCTCAGGCACTCAGGATGATTTTTGGGGTCTCCCCTCAAGCAGAAAGAGGCTTGACAAATTGTCCTCTCCTCAGAACCCCATGGACATGGAGCCTGGTCTGAGTCTTCAAAGTTAGAAAGAGTTAGGTTTAGCTTTGCTAATTTCTAAGAAGGAACCACTGGACTTCTGTAGAATCCCATTCCTAGAGTCAACTTCAGGACTATTAGCAAAATTACTCTAGGCTTTCCAGATCATTATTCTCTTTATTATTCTCTTTTTAAAAACATTTTATTTACTTATTTTATTATTTATTTATTTTCATCAGTTGCTGTGTGCAGACTTTCTCTAGTTGCAGCGAGCAGGGGTTACTCTTCGCTGTAGCGCGTAGGCTTCTCATTGTGGTGGCTTCTCTTGTTGGAGAGCACAGGCTCTTGACGTGCAGACTTTGGTAGTTTCAGCTCACGGACTCAGAGCTCAGGTTCAGTAGCTGTGCATGGGCTCAGTTGCTCCGTGGCATGTGGAATCCTCCCAGACCAGGGATCGAACCCTTGTCTCCTACACTGGCAAGTGGATTCCTATCCGCTATATCACCAGGGAAGTCCTGCCTGTTTTTCTTGCCCAGTTAGCCTAGGTTTTCTAAGAAATCACAAAATGTCCACAGAAATCCAGGTGGAAACTTTCATAGCTTGGCAAGTGGTAAAGACGAAGGGCTTTGTTAATGTGTTGTATTTATCTTCCACATCCAGTGTGCACTGATGTGTGTCAGCCTGGGACCCAGAAGGGGATTCGTCACGGGGAACCAATATGCTGCTTTGACTGCATCCCCTGTGCTGACGGACACATGTCACGGGAACCAGATAGAGATGATCATTTTTCACTGACATTAAAATGCAAGTAGATTAAATATATTTTGGCAAAGAGGGCCTTGGGAGCCTTCTTCATAAAGAGATGTGAACAACTTATCACAAAAATTATGGTCCATCAAACTATTGGATGTTCTGTGCAGTATGAAAAAAATACAACATTGGGTTTTAGTTCTAAAGCTGCTGCATTTGGAAAGAAGACCAGGATCTATGACTTTCAGAGAGGAAAATTTTAAAAATGAGATGTTAAATATGAATGCATGGATTCATGCATTCATGAATCCTTAAAATTATTTTATAATACTTTTATAATAATTTTAATTCATTCATGAATACTTAAAATTATTTCAATTTATGAAATAGATTAAACATTAGTTATGGAAAAATAGTGAATAATTAGTAATAAGTAAATTGCAGTTCTATGTTTTACAGACTTATCGCTAATTTAGAAATAAGGGATCTAAAAGCACATCCCTAAAGAAATCGGCTTAAGACCATAGTTACTCAAAGTTTGTAGGACTGGTGAATTCTGTATCTATTGTTCTATGAATTGTTCACTACAACCTGCTGAATTGCTGTTCTTGGCCAGAATTTTTTTGGGGCTTGGTAGGCTTAGCCTTATGAAGTATGTTGCAGCAGGTTTATTTTTATTATTACCTTCTGTTAAAAATAACACAAATTGTACTTGTCTTTTGCCAAAAGGTCCTCAATAGCAATTTATTTAAAAGAGAATTTTAAAAATGGAAAATTTTCCCCAAATGGAAAAGAAAACACATTATCTGAACAAGTCAGGGGATTCCAGGTACCCCAGACTCTGCAGAGTTGCGTCAAGAGAAATCCAGTCTAGCAGTCAGAAGTGATTGAGAGGAAATTCCAGGCTTTACCTGCATCTTTCAGAGAATGGTGAAGAGATACATTTCATAATCCACCACAGATTCACCTCAAACTTTCCTTATGTAGCAATATTCTCCTTTGGCTTCCCAGGTGGCTCAGTGGTAAAGAACTGTCAATGCAGGAGACATGGGTTCAATCCCTGGGTTGGGAAGATCCCCTGGAGAAGGAAATGGCAACCAATTTCAGTATTCTTGCTGGGAAATCCCATGGACAGAGGAGGCTGGCAGGCTACAGTCCATGGGGTTGCAAAAGGAGTTAGACACAACTAAAATGAGTAAACAACAATATTCTTCTTTAGAGTCTCTGCTCAGCTAAATGCCCCCCAAGTGTTTTCAACCTCAGCTAGTATGTTGCTGTTTTTATTTCCTTTCTTCTAGTTCTCAACCTCTGTCTGACTATTGTCTCAAATCTGCATCTGGAGGGTGAGGAGGGGAAGGCTGAGTGGACAAAGACAAATTGTCTTCAGTAGGTAAGGAAGATGTTGAGTGGAAGGCTGAAAACACTCGTATTTTATAATAATCAACCATATCCCTGTCACAAACCTCGTTTTACCTTAATAGCTTTAATGTTCTCACTTATTTGTGGGTTGTTCTTAGGTTTGTGAGGGGATACGCCACCCTTCTCAATTAGATAATTACAGGAGAAAGAAAGAGGCATCTTACTTAAAAAGATCCATGCAGAAACAGCTGAAACCAAGGAGGGAGACTGAGTTTCCAAAATTGAAATGAATTCTCAATCTTTACTATTAACTGCACACTCTAAGACCATTTTATCACTGCTTTTTTTTTCTTTTGAAGATATATATATATTCTGCATAAAAAATCTCAGCGAGTCCAGTATGAGGCCTTTGGTTCTTCTGTGCAATTCACAGCCGATGGGGACAACTGGATCTCTATGCAGCCCGTCCTCTGTTCTTTGTTCATTAGGTCAAAGGGAGTGTGATCAATGTGGTGAAGGCTACTGGTCCAATGCACAAAAGAGTGAGTGTGTGCTGAAAGAAGTGGAATTCCTTGCTTATAGTGAGGCCCCGGGATTCACGCTTATCATTCTCTCCATCTTTGGGGCACTTGTGGTCTTGGCAGTCACAACTGTGTATGTGATGCACAGACATACTCCGCTGGTGATGCCTAATGACCGGGAGTTGAGGTTTCTTATTCAGGTTTCTCTTGTCATCACGCTGCTGTCTTTCATGCTCTTCATTGGCAAGCCCTACAGCTGGTCTTGCATGGCCTGTCAGATCACTCTGGCACTGGGGTTTTCTCTCTGCCTGTCTTGCATTCTTGGTAAGACTATTTCACAGTTTTCAGCCTACAGAATTTCCAAATCCAAAACTAGACTTATATCCATCTGCCCTCTTTATCGGAAAAACGTTGTGCTAACCTCTGTTCTAGGTGAAATCAGCATATGCATAGCCTATTTAGCATTGAGCCCCCCAAGGGTGTACAAGAACATGGAATCTCAAAATATAAAGATCATTCTGGAATGTAATGAAGGTTCTGTAGAATTTTTGTGCTGTATATTTGGGATGGATGTCTTCTTGGCCTTACTGTACTTTCTTAAATCTTTGTGGCACGCCAGTTGCCACAGGATAATTACTATGAAGGAAAATGCATCACCTTTGGAATGTTGGTTTTTTTTATCATCTGGATCTCTTTTGTCCCTGCTTACTTGAGCACCAAAGGCAAGTTTAAAGTGGCCATGGAAATATTTGCAATCTTGGCATCCAGCTATGGTTTATTGGGTTGTACATTTGCTCCCAAGTGCTTCATTATTTTGCTGAGGCCCAAGAGGAACAGGGATGAAATTGTTGGTGGAAGAGTCCCTGCTGTCCATAAGAGCATCCCGCTGACTTCAGCCTCTGTGAGAAGCGGTCAACAATGCCACGGTGTCATCTGTTCTGGATGACCAGAGTCATGGCTTGCATGTGTTGCTCAGAGCTGCAATGGTGACAGGGTTCAATATTCCCATTTCCGGTGGCTCCCATAGCAGCTGACTGATGCTCTGGGTAACTCTGAGGATTTGGGTTCTGGTAGTGTAATCAAAGCATGGCTTATGAAATCTCATACCATTTGACATGAATTAGAATAACTGTTATTATGGAAATGTAAACCACTTCATTAAAATATTTTATAATACTTTGGCATAAGGAGTATATGTAGAGAATGTAATAGGCACAAGTAGCCTAACATGGTGGAAGGAAGTATTTGGGACTTGAGTATGCTTTTTTCATCATGGACTTCTGATCTAGAAATTTACATTAGACTAAATCACCATGTGGGGACCCAAAGAAACATCTTGTTCTACATCCTGTTAATGCCTCTATGGAATAGATAGCTTTGCACTGCCTGAGGTAAGAATTACATACAGCTCATAAACTTTCCCGTGGAGCAGAGCATTTGGTAAGAGAATTTATGTTTTGAAGGACTCTGTGGCATACAGAGAATATTGAAGGAACTGAGATGTGAACAAAATTCAGCTCCTTCTTGAATTCATAATGGGAATCGACAGGTTTCTCCCAGAGGGAAGGCAACCTACTCTAGATTTTTCTGGATAGTAAGTAGTAAAGTATTTGAGTTTCAGAACAGTCTTCTTAAAAAATAAAAATGAAGGGAATTAAGTGTCAGCAAAGCAATCAATAAGTTGATTATATAGTGAATACCTGGATGGCAGAAAAGCAAATATTTACCTAGAGCAGGTATTAGAATGAAAGGTTTTTTAGGATAAATTAAGTGATAGATATTTGCCCTCTGATTATCCAGAGTTAACTGGAATGTTATAAATATATTTTCAATCTTCTTTCAGATATGAACTTTAAAAATGACCTATATATATATTTATGTGCATACGAATTGTGTGTATAAAAACAGAGTTTGTTGAAATGATGATATACCAAATACCCATGTGCATCCTTGACTCCAAGTAACCAAGAGGATCAGAGAGAGCTCTTTTTTCAAGAGAAGTTAAAAATACTTGTGAATATCAGTCAACCAAACTGGACAGAGGTTCATGCAGGTTTATGAGATCAGAAAGTGAAACCATGATGACTACAGTTCAGTCGCTCAGTCATGTCTGACTCTTTGCGACCCCGTGAATTGCAGCATGCTAGGCTTCCCTGCCATCACCAGCTCCCAGAGTTTACTCAAACTCATGTCCATCGAGTCGGTGATGCCATTGAGCCATCTCATCCTCTGTCGCCCCTTCTCCTTCTGCCCCCAATCCCTCCCAGCATCAGGGTCTTTTCCAATGAGTCAACTCTTCGCATGAGGTGGCCAAAGTATTGGAGTTTCAACTTCAGCATCAGTCCTTCCAATGAACACCCAGGACTGATCTCCTTTAGAATGAACTGGTTGGATCTCCTTGTAGTCCAAGGGACTCTCAAGAGTCTTCTACAACACCATAGTTCAAAAGCATCAATTTTTCAGTGCTCAGCTTTCCTCACAGTCCAACTGTCACATCCATACATGAACACTGGAAAAACCACAGCCTTGACCAGACGGACCTTTGTTGGCAAGGTAATGCCTCTGCTTTTTAATATGCTATCTAGGTTGGTCATAACTTCCCTTCCAAGGAGTAAGCGTCTTTTAACTTCATGGCTGCAGTCACCATCTGCAGTGATTTTGGAGCCCCCCAAAATAAGCCTGACACTATTTCCACTGTCTCCCCATCTATCTGCCATGAAGTGATGGGACCAGATGCCATGATCTTAGTTTTCTGAATGTTGAACTTTAAGCCAACTTTTTCACTCTCCTCTTTCACCTTCATCAAGAGGCTTTTTAGTTCCTCTTCACTTTCTGCCACAAGGGTGGTGTCATCGGCATATCTGAGGTTATTGATATTTCTCCCTGCAATCTTGATTCCAGCTTGTGCTTCTTCCAGCCCAGCGTTTCTCATGATGTACTCTGCATATAAGTTAAATAAGCAGGGTGACAATATACAGCCTTGATGTACTCCTTTCCCTATTTGGAACCAATCTGTTGTTCCATGTCCAGTTCTAACTGTTCCTTCCTGACCTGCATACAGGTTTCTAAAGAGGCAGGTCAGGTGGTCTGGTATTCCCATTTCTTTCATAATTTTCCACAGTTTATTGTGATCCACATAGCTGAAGGCTTTGGCATGGTCAATAAAGCAGAAATACATGTTTTTCTGGAACTCTCTTGCCTTTTGGATGATCCAGCAGATGTTGGCAATTTGATCTCTGGTTCCTCTGCCTTACCTAAAACCAGCTTGAACATCTGGAAGTTCATGGTTCATGTATTGCTGAAGCCTGGCTTGGAGAATTTTCAGCATTACTTTACTAGCATGTGAGATGAGTGCAATTATGCGGTAGTTTGAGCATTCTTTGGGATTGCCTTTTGTAGGGATTGGGATGAAAACGGACCTTTTCCAGTCCTATAGCCACTGCTGAGTTTTCCAACTTTGCTGGCATATTGAGTGCGGCACTTTCACAGCATCATCTTTCAGGATTTGAAATAGCTCAACTGGAATTCCATCACATGCACTAGCTTTGTTCATAGTCATGCTTTCTAAGGCCCACCTGACTTCACATTCCAGGATATCTGACTCTAGGTGAGTGATCACACCATTGTGATTATCTGGGTCATGAAGATCTTTTTTGTACAGTTCTTCTGTGTATTTTTGCCACCTCTTCTGAATATCTTCTGCTTCTGTTAGGTCCATACCATTTCTGTCCTTTATGTGAAAGGGAACGTGAAAGGGAACGTGAAATGTTCCCTTGGCATCTCTAATTTTCTTGAAGAGATCTCTAGTCTTTCCCATTCTGTTGTTATCCTCTATTTCTTTGCATTGATTGCTGAGGAAGGCTTTCTTATCTCTCCTTGCTATTCTTTGGAACTCTGCATTCAAATGGGTATATCTTTCCTTTTCTCCTTTGCTTTTTGCTTCTCTTCTTTTCACAGCTTTTGTAAGGCCTTCTCAGACAACCATTTTGCCTTTTTGCTTTTCTTTTTCATGAGGATGGTCTTGATCCCTGTCTCCTGTACAATGTCATGAACCTCCATCCATAGATCATCAGGCTCTCTGTCTATCAGATCTAGTCCCTTAAATCTATTTCTCATTTCCACTGTATGATCATAAGGGATTTTATTTTGGTCATACCTGAATGGTCTAGTGGTTTTCCCTACTTTCTTCAGTTTAAGTCTGAATTTGGCAATAAGGAGTTCATGATCTGAGCCACAGTCAGCTCCCGGTCTTGCTTTTGCTGACTGTATAGAGCTTCTCCATCTTTGGCTGCAAAGAATATAATCAATCTGATTTTGGTGTCGATCATCTGGTGATGTCCATGTGTAGAGTCTATTCTTGTGTTGTTGGAAGAGGGTGTTTGCTACGACCAGTACGTTCTCTTGGCAAAACTCTATTAGCCTTTGCCCTGCTTCATTCCGTACTCCAAGGCCAAATATGCCTGGTACTCCAGGTGTTTCTTGACTTCCTGCTTTTGCATTCCAGTCCCCTATAATGAGAAGGACATCTTTTTGGGTGTTAGTTCTAAAAGGTCTTGTAGGTCTTCATAAAACCGTTCAACTTCAGCATCTTCATTGGCATAGGCTTGGATTCCCGTGATATTGAATGGTTTGCCTTGGAAATGAACAGAGTTCATTCTGTTGTTTTTGAGATTGCATCCAAGTACTGCATTTTGTACTCTTTTGTTGACCACGATGGCTACTCCATTTCTTCTAAGGGATTCCTGCCCACAGTAGTAGATATAATGGTCATTTAAGTTAAATTCACCCACTCTGGCTGCGACGGACCGCCCAGAAGCACGCCGGCTGCGACGGACCGCGCAGACGCGTGGCCGTGAGGAGCTCCCCTCGCCCAAGGTCAGGGGTGGTGACCGAGAGCGCCAGGCTGCGTCAGCGCAGGAGTGGCGCAGAGGAGCTTCCCCACGTCCGTCCGAGGTCCAGGGGCTGCGGCTCAGAAGAGCTACCACACGCCCGAGGTCAGGGGCGGCGGCCGAGAGGAGCTGCCCCTCCTCCAGGGAGCGGCTGCTGCGCAGGCGCAGGAGGGCCGAGAGGAGCTACTCCACGTTCAAGGCCGGGAGGCGGCTGTGGGGAGATACCCCTCGTCCAAGGTAAGGAGCAGCGGCTGCGCTTTGCTGGAGCAGCTGTGAAGAGATACCCCACGTCCGAGGTAAGAGAAACCCAAGTAAGACGGTAGGTGTTGCGAGAGGGCATCAGAGGGCAGACACACTAAAACCACAATCACAGAAAACCAGCCAATCTGATCACAGGACCACAGCCTTGTCTGACTCAATTAAACTAAGCCATGCCGTGTGGGGCCACCCAAGACGGTCGGGTCATGGTGGAGAGGTCTGACAGAGTGTGGTCCACTGGAAAGGGAATGGCAAACCACTTCAGTGTTCTTGACTTGAGATCCCCATGAACAGTATGAGAAGGCAAAATGATAGGATACCAAAAGAGAAACTCCCCAGGTCAGTAGGTGCCCAATATGCTACTGGAGATCCATGGAGAAGTAACTCCAGAAAGAATGAAGGGATGGAGCCAAAGCAAAAACAACACCCAGTTGTGGATGGGACTGGTGATAGAAGCAAGGTCGATGATGACTAGTTTAGCAGAATTAATCTGTCAGGAATTAATTTATTGATTCTTAGAGAATGGAACAGATGAAGGGGGTCAAACTTCCTGTATTTTAAACAGAAAGTTTAGTGCAAGGCCCATCAAAGTGAGATCATTTGTTGAAGGGCTAATGGTATCCTAGACTTTCTGGGATAGCATCTATTTACCCATCCATCTATCATAACTTTTACAGTGCTTTTTTGCATCACAGCTCTAGAATTCTTAGAGAAGAGACTGTATTACAGCATGAAGAGTGGAGAAGTTGCTATCTTTGTCTGTTCACACAGCCCAAGGGTGGACTTTGGAAAAGGGAGGGTAGTTTGTCAAGGTATCAAACACTAGGTAAATGAGAATATGAGTCAGATTTTTTGTTCAGTTATACATGTAATGGGCATTCTAAATGATTCATTCAAAATGACTGAAAAAAAGCTGAAAAATGGCTCAAGTCTAGTGACTTTCTGTTTACAAATATATTTCAATCTCAAAGTAATGTATTTCATTCTAAATGATTCATTCAAAATGACTGAAAAAAAGCTGAAAAATGGCTCAAGTCTAGTGACTTTCTGTATACAAATATATTTCAATCTCAAAGTAATGTATTTTTCTGAGATGTTGATTATTGAACATACAGAATCTAAAAAGATGATTCCAGAAGTCCATCTGGGTATCAAAGTCTCCATTATCTCCTTTAATATCACACAGCTCAGCAGTACTGTCTTATTGAACTTGTGTTCTTTGCAATTATTTATTTTTTCTGGTCAGCAGTGAGTTTGGGGAACTAGAGAAGATAAATATTATTAGAAACAAAATAGCAACTGAACTTGGCCTGTTTAGTATTTACTGGTACAACCTTACAATTTTAAGATGCAGCTTTTATCTAAAAAGGTCTGAAGTCATCACTTGTTGGTTTGGTACACGTGTTGTTATAGAAACTGGCTTAAGGCAGATAAATTAAATAATATGTGATTGTCAAAGGATGATGATATAATTTTAATTATTGATTTATTTTTTGTAATTAGTTGCTATCAAGTATTAAAAAATTTCTCATAACATTCCAAGATAGTATCTCTGAGTGAATGTATCATTTAAATTATCTCTTGTGAAAAGAATGACCAGATTCTCTATCAGCACATGTTGCCTTATAAGAGAATCTCATATAGAAGTCACCAGCAATGCACCCTGCTGTGGGTGAGCATTTGCTGGTAACCACATGCTGGGCCTTAGGGAGCAGCTCAGAATTAATTTCAGAGAGTTGCATCAAAATAATGTGGTTGCTGACTTAGGGAATAGCGTAAAGACTAATTGCTTGAAACAAAAATTGCGAAACAACAGTACTCAAGGCTGACCTAGACACGTGCAGGTCTTGAAAAAAAAAAATGTCAGAGCTGCTCACCTCCACAGTATAAGGTTAACTCTTTTGGGTTAAAGCAAAGAAAATTCTTGATGAAAAGTGAACTTGTTATTGAAAAAGGAAAGATATTACAACTGGATTAGTCACTGTATAACATGGCTCTGATCTCATTATTTCCTGACTTAGCAGCTCCCAGTGGTTCTCCACTCTATTGCATGAGTCCAGCTGCCTTAGCCTGGCATTCAAGATCTTACAAACTGTTTTCTATCTTCTGTTTCAACACTTGTCACCTGCCACCTTCCTGCCCACATCCTTATAACACAATCCAACTGGACTCTTACAATCCCTAGAACGACCTACCTTCTCGTTTTCTGATTTCATGTTGCTTATACAATTCCCCTTTTCCTCTAATGCTCTAATGGTACTTTAGTCATCCATCCATCCATCCATCCATCCATTCATTCATCCATCCCTGAAGGCTTGGTGTGCACCAGATTCAGAGTTAGACATCAAAAATGTACAAAGACAAAGCATTGTACAAGTACTTATCATCATTTGAGATGATAGATTATAAATTAACAATTATCCAACCATTCGTTAAAGCTTTGATTGTGGGAGCATAGCAGAAAGAGTGGGTGAGTCAGGGTCAAGAAAGACTTCCTGGGTAAGGTGACATTTAAAAAAATTCCTAAAAAAAAAATTCCTGAAGGACAAGAAGAAATTAGCCATATGAAAGAAAGATAAACTAACGTATGCATTCTACTTAGCCTAGTGCTTGGAGCATGCAGGATACATATCAACTTTCATTTTCTTTTCTCTCAAGTCCTGTAGGACCTTTTCTGTGCCTCTTCTATGTCACTGGCCCTTTTCTGCCTTATTCTATGGTTATCTGCTTCTCTGCTGTATCTCTATTGCAACTGTTGACTAAAGAAAATAGTCACAACCTAAAAGTGGAGAGTTGTGTTTTATTTGGTGGAATTTTTTAGTACTTCAACATCTCAAGCACCCTGAGAAACTGCACCAAAGAGACTGGGGGGAGGAGTCAGGTTATACAGAAGTTTGCAACAAGGGGCAGGTAGTCTGAATGTTAAAAGTTTATTGTTAATTAAGGAAACCAGATATCTCAAATTAAGGAATTTAGCATATATATATATGCCATATATCCATCTCCCTTTGTAGACTTAACACCTTTTAATATACCTTTTACTTAACTGGTATCTAATGATTTTATTTTTTAAAAAATGAGTGTGTGAATGAATGAAATTGTCAAGATAGGTAACCACTCACCTTGCAAGGTCCAGGGGCAGTGGTTCAATGTAAGTTAAGGCCTTAAGCCCAGAGAGGTGGTGGAGGTAGAAAGGGCCTGTTGGGGTAACACAGTGTGTTTCCAAGATAGCAGGGGCCATTCTGAGAGCAAGAGGCGCTTGGATTTGGGAAGTGAGAGGGGACAGAAGATTGAAAGGAAGGAGGTGACTTTAAATGGGATTGGGGAGTCTTCAAAAGAATTTTTCTATAGTATTCATTTGACAGTTGTTCCATGGTATTTTCTCCTTCTTTTAGTCTCATTTTTGAAGAATAAATGCAGTATTTTATCCTCCCTCACAGTTCCTTCCCTTTTGAGCTGTCATTTTTAAAAACAGTAGTTTGGAACATCTAAAGACTAATTATTTGTAATCTCAGGGTAGAATTGCTTACAATTTATGTAAAAAAAAAATCTCTGTTAAGACTCATTTATAGTTTTAGAGGATTGTTATACATTTCCCCTGATAGTTTTGGAAAACAATTCAGATATAAAAGACATAATGTGTAAATAAAAATAGATCGTCCATATTAGTTAGGATAGGTTAACTGCTGGAACAAACAACCCCTAAATCTTAGAGGTTTAATAGATTAACACTTAACACACACTAGGCTTAATGTATGGGTTATTAGTCAGACTTCTCTCCTTGATGGCCACCTTCCAATGTCTCAGGGATGCTGCTGGATAACCAGATCTATTCTCTGTCTTCCCCTCTCTGCTCGTTAGATCCTTTAACTTTGCCCACTCATGTCAATAGTCTTTCTTTAAACTCTCTTCCCTCTGAATGTATCAGCTGCTTCCTGCTGGGACCCTGGCACATACAGTGACCCAAGTTTCTTTCATCTTACGCTGCTATCTTCAGCGCAGGCTTTGCAGGCTCCAAATCATGGATGAATGTAAATAGGCTGTGGGAAGATCTGATGGTGCCTGGTCTGGTGTGTAGGCCTTATGAACTCTTGAAATATTAAACAAGAGTACAACTCAAGGACAAAGCTTCCACTGAGGAGAGAATACTAGGAATAGGATCCAGACTGGTCAGAACAAGGACAAGAGGGGCAAAGCAATAAAGGGTTCAGTCCAATTGATCAAAGTAAACCTTACTGATTTAGGACTTTGTCATATTGAGACATAGGATAGAGCTGGACTTAGGTCTAAAGGTTTTAGATGCTTTAGGATAGTGACTATAGTCAGTTATTTTTGCTAACAAGTGAAGCAATGTCAAAGATAATCTCAAATTACTCATTAGCTATTACTGTCATATGACTAATCATATCAATAAATGTTCCAGGACTGTTTAGTGTGTTTGTTGGAAAATGGTGTATGATGTGACTGCCCATATTCCCATCAATGCACCTTCACTCAGAACCTTGGAGTGCCTCAAGGATATGCTTTTGAAGTTTGGGACACATTATTTTGAATATCCTTAATCCTGAAGAATCTACTTTTTCAAAAATCAAAAAGATTTTTTACATATTTATTATTAAACACTGAAAGAAAAATATAAGAGAAAGAAGTTATGTGTAAGACTGAATGAACTAAGAAATGGGGTAAAGCAAAATGAAAATGCAATGCTAATTACTACTTTGGAAAACTATTTGCACTGTCTACTAAAGCTGAACATGTAACTACCCTAAGACCCAGAAAATTTACTCCCAGGAATATACTAGCCAAGATAAATCTTTACTCTCACCAAAAAGATGAAGTGGGTAATTTTGACTACTCAAGCAAGAAACTACCCAAATACCCATCAAAAGTAGAATGGATAAATAAATTGAGATGTCCTAACATAACACAGGAAATACTGTATAGCAATGAAAATAAATGAACTACTTTGTGGGGAAAAGACTGCAAGGGGATAAGCTTGAGAGCTGGGAGACCATTTTAGAAGTGATTCCTGTCATCTAGGCGAGAGATCATGATGTCTTGGACCAACGGCAGGGCTCTCAGCAGTTTGCAGCTAATCAGACACTGTTGCATCAGATTTCCTGATATAACTTAGACATTTGGCAGTTATACATTTGAAGTGTGTGTTCAAAAGAAAAGGACACACATTAGGAAGCTACCATTTAAACACCTCGCATCACTTGCCAAAGTAATCCCATGATTTTGTGGCTTTTACTGCCTTTTGAAATTCTGTTTAAGAAGGGACTCATTTAAGCTGTGGGGAAGGATATAGCAACTCACTCCAGTGTTCTTGCCTGGATAATCCCAGGGATGGTGGAGCCTGGTGGGCTGCCGTCTATGGGGTCGCACAGAGTCGGACACGACTGAACCGACTTAGCAGCAGCAGCAGCAGCATTTGAGCTGATAAAGCTACCTGGGTAGAAAATGACTTTTTGGAGTGGTTGTCAGAGCTCTTTAGTAATTGGAACATTGAATGAAAGATTTCCTGCTTCTTTCCCATGTTAAAGTTTAAATATTTGCAGATAAACACAGACCTTTTCTCCTTTCTATCTTTATTATATATAGTAGTACTTTTACAAGTGCTGCTTGAGAAGAGCACAGGCTCTGGGTGGTGTCAAGAGAATGAAAATGATGTGGGATACAGATACGGTTTCTGTTCTCTGAAAAATGGTGGGCTAACACAGAAACCTGGGCTTCCATGGTGGCTTCGTGGTAAGGAATCCCCCTGCTAATGCCGGAGATGTAGACTTAATCCCTGGGTTGGGAAGATCCCATGAAGAAGAAAATTGCAACCCACACCAGTATTCTTGCCTGGGAAATTCCATGGACAGAGGAGCCCAGTAGGCTACAGTCCATGTGGTCGTGATAGAATTGGGCATGACTTAGGGGCTTCCCTTGTGTCTCAGCTGGTAAAGAATCCGCCTGCAGTGCAGGAGACCTGGGTTCGATCCCTGGGATGGGAAGATCCCCTGGAGAAGGGAAAGGCTACCCACTCCAGTATTCTGGCCTGGAGAGTTCCGTGGACTGTATAGTCCGTGGGATTGCAAAGAGTCGGACATGACTGAGTCTTTCACTTTCACTTTAGGGACCAACAGCAACAGCAATACAGAAATTACCACTTGGTACAAATGCTGTATGAAACAAAAAGAAAATCTCTCTGCATCACTGATAAATCTGATGACCTGCAAAGAATTTAGAGTTACAGCCTAACCAGAAAATGCCTGTTTTCCTCCTCACAAAGACATCACAGTTAAATGCTACCCTTCTCTTGAAGCTTCTCTTCATAATGCCCTGCTTTATGCAGGGACTGTATATTATTGATTTATAGGTAAAGCATAGGGGTTTCTAAGGTCAAGCACAAATTTATTTATGACATTCTTACTGGTGGGGTTTTATGGCCTTGCTTTATCAATTTCACTTTTAATGTCAGTCTTCCTACAGTGCTAAGCAGACTGACAGAGTGCGAACTTGCTTAGGTAGACCTTTGATTGGAGAGATAAAGACAGCAGGACTTACTTTGGTTCCCTAGTCTCTCAAAACTGGCTGGAGACAGCAGAGCGAACTGAGTAAACACACAGAGTTTAGAATAATGTGCTTGCAATCCGCAGCACCGATTCCTGCTGTTCAAACCTAGGTAAGTTACCTTTCTCCTCTAAGCACAAGTCCTGGCACGTAGTGAACATTCAGTAACTACTAGCTGGTGTCTTAGTTTGTTCAGGCTATGATAGCAAAACGCCACAGGCTGGGTGACTTATGAACAAGAACCACGTATGTTCCAGTTCTGGAACCTGGGGAATCCAAGGTCTCAGCAGTGACAGACTGGATGTATGCTAAGGGCCTGCTTCTGCATGAGTGGCGGGATCTCTCTGGGGCTCATTTATAAGGGCAGTAACCCCATTCGTGAGGGCTCTACCCTAATGACCTGTCACCTGCCAAAGACCCCACTTCTTTATACCATCACCTGAGGGGTTAGGATTTCAACATCTTAGTTTGGTGGGGGGGACACAAATATTCAGACCATACCCTCTAGTTATATCAGTAACTAACCCTAACCCCAACCCTATTTTTAACACAGAGGATCGAACCGTTGTCTATTGGTATAATTATTAGCTAGTCTACCCCCATGTCTATGTAGTCCCAGCTCCATGGACCAAGCATTTAAAACTCTAGTCAGTAGCACTTTGGAGTCACATAGTTCCTGAGATTGGAAACATGGGAATCATGATACAAATTTCCTTTTACTTCGTCTGTCATCCTCCTTCCAAGCCCCACATACAGCACAGTTATCCACTAACTCCTGTCAACTCCATCCTTAGTAGGGTTCTCAGATGAGTTCTTTCTTCTTTATTCACCCAATCCATCAGACACCCTTTGCCCCAATACTCTGTCCCTTTATCCTGCTTCTCTCTTCAGCAGGAGTCCTCTCTTGAAGATGTATGTCTAATTTTGTCACTTCCTGGCTAAAATCCTTCACCATTATGTTCTTGTTTCTTGTTTACCTTTCTCTCTGAACACTCTTTCTTCCTGACCCTTTGTGGTCTCCTTTTCCTCTGGCTAGATTATTTCCAATTCCCTGAATTCATCTCCTCTTCTTCTTCCTGAATGTTCCTTCCTTCTCTATTACTCTGTTGCCGACTATCTTCCTCCAATCTTTGGAGACTCAGGTAACATATTGTTTCTCCACGGAAGTTTTCTGAGCAGCCTCCCTCCACTAAATTCACATTAGGTATCTCCTCAGTGCTTTGCAGCACTCTATGCCTAATTTGATTGTACCACTTATCATCCTGTGTTGTGATGGCCTTTGAATGGGAACACCACATGCTCAGGGAGCTCTGTGTGTTCACCTTCATATTTCTGGTGCCTGGGAGAGAGCCTGGCACCTGATCGGTGCTCGATAAATGCACTCTGAATATCCACCAATCAATACCAGGTGGATGCTATACTGGGAGGCTGGTGTTTTGGTAAGTGTAGTCAAATATGGGCTTCCTTGGTAGCTCAGTTGGTAAAGAATTCTCCTGCAATGCAGGAAACCTGGGTTCAATCCCTGGGTCAGGAAGATCCCCTGGAGAAGGAAATGGCAACCCACTCCAGTATTCTTGCCTGAGAAATACCATGGACAGAGGAGCCTAGTGGCTCCTTATAGTCCAGGGGGTTGTAAGAGTCAGATACAGCTCAGTGACTAAACCACCACCTCCACAATCAAGATACAGAAGGAACTGCGCTTAATAAGTTTTTGTTCACTTTTAAAGTTTCTAAGCGTTACTTACATCAGGTTGTATTTTAGTCCACGATTGTGGGTGATGCTAGTGATAAAGAACCTGCCTGCCAATGCAGGAGACAGAAGAGATGTGAGTTCAACCCCTGGGTTGGGAAGATCCCCTGGAGGAGGAAATGGCAACCTACTCCAGTATTCTTGCCTGGAGAATCCCATGGACAGAGGAGCCTGATGGGCTACAGTCCGTGGAATCGCAAATAGACGAACATGACTGAAGCAACTTAGTACGTGGCTATATTGGAACTCCCTCAAACATGGCCCTGCTCTGCATAAATGCCATACTACCAGCTCCGTAAAACATCATAATGGAATCTGAGATCACTTGCCCCTGGAGAAACAGTCTTTAGCCTGTGGATAAACAACCACAAGCCATAGTCACCCATCAAGGTCAATATGAAAATTTGCTGACTTGGGGTTTTCCATCCAGTTACACTGGTTTACTATAAACCTCTACAAACCACTAAGATCAAAGTACCATGCCTACTCACGGAAGTTCAAGGCTCACCACCACATATCCTGGCCCTACCAAAAGCTAACCTGCATGAGTATGGTGCCCTCTCAGTTTTCAATCCCCACATTATGATATGTTGCATGGAAAAGGCACCAAAGAAACTCTCCTCTTCCTTTTGGGGTCAGAACAGATTAAAATATGTCAAACAATATCAAATTTGAGACCAAAGTTTACTTATTAGGATAAACACCAAGTTGAGGATGTAACTTACTGTGAGAGTCAAGTGGGTTTCCTAAATCTGATCCCAAGAATTAAGTCGACTTACCCCTCTAGTCACAAGCAACTGGGACTGGGACAGGCCTCCCCACAGTGAAGAACTTGCCAGGTAAGACTTGGATTGTGGGAAAGCAAGGGAAAGTTCCCACATCCTATGAGCATCTCATACCCAAAGACAATGGCAGATACAGCATCTGAGCTCAACTGTGTCACTCGACTTCCCCTTGGGGTGAGTAAGCAGGGGAGATGCCAAGGATGTTAGGCTAGTTGAGATTCCTCTATATAGGAGGAAAGAGAGTTCCTACCTAACTCTGGCTCATGATAAGGGGCTCAATCAAATAATTTTCATGGTTTATCAATAAAAATGTAGGAGGAGCTATTGTTCCATATCAGTATTTTGCTCTTTTTAGTTTCTGTAGTTCCTGCTATCCTGGACTATGGGTAAACATATGGTAATTTTGCAGCAGTCAGGAGAATGCAGGATGAATCACTTATGGATGGCTTACCATGAACTCTAATGGTGGTTACATAAAATGTCGGCCCTTTTCCCTGCCTGTGTTTTGATGATACTTGTCACAACACAAACTGAAAAAGTTTCTAAGCCTTGAAGAGTGGAAAACATAATAGTGAATTTTCTCCATGATTTTTTTGCATTCTTTATTTTCTATTTCAAAAGTGGTGAAATATCCCTAAGAACAAGTTAGATCAATTTGTTTTCAAACCACAACCTCCTGTCATTAAAAGGCCGGTAATGGATACATAGCTTTGACCTTAACACATTAATGTTGCATTTTTAAAGCAGGCCAATATGGGGCCATGGTGTATGTCTCAGATTTAGAAGCCTGATCCCTTAATAATGTCACTGTTCCTATCATTGTTCCATATCAGATGCCTGCGGAACTGGAGGCTAATGTTTTGGGTCAGTGTAACCAAGATACAGAGGAAAGTGGTGAGCATAGCTGATCCTTCAGGATGCCTTAGGACTTACGATGTAAAAATGTCCCAGCAAGCAGGCTTATTGGGGCTCACAAAGGAAGTACAAGGGCTAATGAAAGAGAAGTACTGTGCCTCTCTTTGTCCATTCATGGCAATGGCATTTCCTTGGCAGAAAGGGATATAAAGTCTAGGGTTGGACTAGGTAGCTAATAAGGCCCTTTGGGGAAGTTATTTACAAGAGTTAGGATTCCATTGGTTGGTTTGGAAAATCACTTGCTCACTTCTTGCTGTGGCCCCAGCAGTGAAGTCTGCTTGCCAATGAGGGGAAGGAAAATGAAGACAGGAGGAGAGGCTGTGAGAGAATGAAGACACGGCCCTCACGTTGGGGATCTGCATTCTAGCCAGGGAAACAAAATCATTTGAAGAATGCCAAAAGTTTGGTCAGTAAAAGAGACAGTTTAAGGACATTTAAAATACCTTGGTCATGTCACTTAGCATCCCTGAGACTTATATCCTTTCTGTCTAAATTTCCTCATCTGTTATAAGGCTGTCCCAAGAGTGTGTATCTACCAGTGTTAAGGGGCTTCCCTGATGGTATAGTTGGTAAAGAATCTACCTGCCAATGCAGGAGAAGCAAGTTAGATCCCTGGGTCGGGGAGATCCCCTGGAGAAGGAAATGGCAACCCACTCCAGTATTCTTTCCTGGGAAATCCTATGGACAGAGGAGACTGACGGGATATAGTCCATAGGGTCGCAAAGAATCTGACATGACTGAGCAACTGAACTGAATGTTAATAATGTTTTGTACAGGGTTGACACAAGAAACATTTACTTTCCTCAAAACTAGAGTTTTTTAAAAAAATTTTAATTGGAGGCTAATTACTTTACAATATTGTGATGTTTTCTGCTGTACATTCACATGAATTAGCCATGGGTGTACATGTGTTCCCCATCATGACCCTCCCTCCCACCTCCCTCCCCATCCCATCCCTCAGGATCATCCCAGTGCACCAGCCCTGAGTGTCCTGTCTCATGCATCAAATCTGGATTGGCAATCTATTTCACATATGATAATATACATAAAGCCAGAGTTTTGCATTGTTCATTATATAACTCTTTTGTATACACCTGAATGATAAATCCTTCCAACTCTAAAAGTGAAATGAGAAGAGGATATGGAAGGGAAATTCACCAGAAAAGAAATATAGACAACTAGTAAATATCAGAAAACTAAGATGCTTAACTTCATTAATAAATAAATGAAAGCTAAAATATCAATGAGAAATTATTTTCATGAATCCCATTGTGAAGATTAAAATGTTAATTCTAGTATAAAATGCAGAAATGGGCTTTTTCATACACACATAGGTGAAAATTGGTTCGAATTTTCTGGAATGAAACTTGATAGAATTAAAAAGTCTATGAGTTTTCCTAGTTTCAACCCAATAATTCCACTTATTGAAATTTATCCCTGGGAAATAGTCATGGATATATGAAAGTATTTATCTTCAGCATTGCTTTTATTTGCTGTAACCAACCTCCCTTACAAATCCTTAAGTTACAACAATAGGAAGTTTAGTTACATAAATTATATTATGGAAATACAGTGAAATACTATACAAGTATTTAATTTTGGGGGCTATTTAATGGAGGATTGCTTTATTGATGTACCTTATATGAAGAAAGTACAGAGTATTCAAGATTTTATTAAACCTTGGTACTGAAAAATGACATTCATAATGACCATTTTCCAATTATGTGGGGAAATGTTCATATCATGCAGTTAAGAAAAAACAGATTACAAAACAATATTATGGCATAATTGTAGTTTTATATAAAAGTATATTTCTAAATGATATTGGAACTCCACACATCAAAATAAAAATAATAATTATTTCTGGAAGCCAGGATTTTGTATGATTTTAACTTCATCATTTGTATTTTCCTTTATTCACTGACTTTTAAAATTTAGTTTTAATTATTCAAGTAATAACACACAAATATTCACTGTAATAAAATATTCAAACAATACAGAAGTATAAGTTACAAAGTGAAAGTCCACTTTTCATTGCGCTTCGCTCAAACATTCCAACACTGATGCTCAATAGTTAGGGCTTTCGTGCCTTCGCAGAACAGTTTCTGGGGGTTCAAGAGCTCCCTGCCGCCCCCGCCGCATCGTTTTAGTTTGCTGGTCACAGACTGGCTGCTTCCAGCCATCTTCCCTGGGCTCCTGGATGCCTGCTCTGCTGAATGTGGGCTCCTCTGAGACCCCCTCAATGCTCCCGACTCTGTCAAGGGAACAAGATCTCCCTGGGGGCTGCTCAGACCCTCTCCTCCACACTGTTGACCTGAGAGCATCTAACATCAGGCCCTTTTCTTCTCTCCGCCTCCTCTTCTTCTCCTAGTCAGACACATTTCTACTTCTTCAGGTGAGTATTAATTCCTGAACTTTTTTTGCCTTTGAATTTTGAAAATTGCTCAGTGGTTCATAAGGGAATCCATACGTGTTGTGTGTGTGCTCTCAGTCGTGTCCGACTCTGCGACCCCATGGACTGTAGCCCATCAGGCCCCTCTGTCCATAGAATTTTCCAGGCAACAATACTGGCATGGGTTGCCGTTTCCTACTTCAGAGGATCTTCCCGGCCCAGGGATGGAACCCGTGTCTCTTGTGTCTCCTGCATTGGCAGGCGGATTGTTTACCTCTGCACCACCAAGCTTAAGGGACTCTTTAGGATAATGGAATTCATTCTCAATAAATCTTAGCTTTCAAGAATCTCTTTCTCGTCTCCCTGTTCCTCTTATCCATCCCTTCTTCCATTTCTCCTTCTCCCCTTACTCTCCTCTCTCCTTCCTTTTTTCCTCTCTGTCTGAGATAGACTGAAACATCTTATTTATAAGTCCTCTCCCTAACACTAACTCCTTTCATTTTGTATTTCTGCTCAGACAATCCTTAGCCTCTAGCTAAATTGGGAGAAATTCAAAAATAAGGAGAAAGGAAAAGAAAACAAAAAGAACACAATGATATAGTTCAAAAAAATTCTTATCAAAGTATAAAGTTAAAAGGGTTATACTGTATATACAAATTTTTAAAGGTCAAGTTTATAGATCTAACTTATACACAGTAAAATTCACACATTTTCAGGTCTACTGTGGATGAGCTTTGCCAAAGTCATGCAGCCATGTAACCAAGACCACTATCAAGATGTAGAACATTTTCATCACCCCAAACAGTTCTTTCAAGCCTCTTTTTAGTCAGTCCCTTCCCCAACCCTCAGCCTCTTGTAGCCATTGTTTTGCCTTTCCTAGAATGTGATATAAATTACAGTATGCAATTTAAAAAATCTGGCTTCTTTCACTTAATATAGTGCTTTTGAGATTCATCCATGTTTTGTATTAGTACTAATTCAATCTTGAGCTATGAATATACAATAGTTTGTTTATTTACCAGCTCGTAGACGTTTAGGTTGCTTCTAGTTTTTTTTGGCAATTATGAACAAATCTGCTATAAACATTTATGTATAGTTCTTTCTGTGGATATACATTTTCATTTCTCTTAAGTAAATACCTAGGGGGTAGATTGCTGGGTACTATAAGTGTACAGTTAACTTTGAAAGAAATATTAAAATGTTTTCCAAAGTGACTATATCGTTTAGCCTTACCACCAGCAATGTATGAGAGTTCTAACTACTCCACATCTGATATGGCATTTGTTATTGGCAGACTCTCTCTTTTTAATTTATTTATTTGCTCTCTCTTTTTAAATCTTAGCTTTTCTAGTAGGTGTGTAGTGGGGTTTCATTGTCTTAAATTTATATTTCTCTAATTCTAAATGATATTGAACATGTTTTTATGTACTTATCTGCCATTGGTATCTCTTCTTTGGTGAACTGTCTGTTTAAAAAGTTGTTTCTTACTTTGAACTGAAAGAATTTTTTATATGTTTTGTCTACAAGTCTTTTATTACTTATGTTTTTTGTCAATATTTTCTTCCAATCCGTGGTTTGTCATTTCATCTTCTTAGTGGTGGCTTTCAAAGAGCGATAGTTTAGTTTTAATGAAGTCCAGTTTATTGGGTTTTTTTTTAATAGCTTGTGCTTTTTGTGTCATATCTAAGAAAGTAATTTTTTCTACATTTTCTTCTAGACGTTCTATGGTTTTAGGTTTCACATTTAGATGTATGATCTGTTTGTGTTAATTTTTGTTTGCAGTGAATAGTAAGGTTTGTAGTTCTTATTTTTGCGTGTGGAGAACCAATAACTCTAGTACCATTTATCAGAAAGATTATCTTTTCTTCATTGTATTACTCTGCTACCTTTGTCAAAAACCAATTGACCATACATTTATAAGTTTATTTCTAGACTTTTAAATCCTGTTCTGTTAAGCTATGTCTTTCCTTGTGCCAATACCACATTCTCTTGATTATTGTTTTATAGAATGTCTTGAAATCAGGTAGCGTGAATTCTCCAACTTTGTTTCTCCAAAATTAGTGTGTATATTCTATCCTTTCTTTTTTATACAAATTTTATAGTCATATGCTCAGTTTCTGCAAAAAGTTGGAATTTGTGTTGAAATTGTATTAAATCGATAGATCATATTGGGCAGAATCGATATTTTAACACATTGAGTTTTCCCATCTGTAAACACGGTACATCTACTCATTTACTAAGGTCTTTTGTGATTGGTTTCATCACTGCTTTATGGCTTTTAGCATACAAATTGTGCACATGTTTTGCTATATTTATCCCTAAGTATTTGTGATTTTGGATGATGTTAGAAATGGTAACTTTACTTAAAATTTAAAGTTTCAATTTTTCATTGCTAATTTATAAAAACACAGTTGATTTTTGTGTTCTGACTTTGTATTTTACAGCTTTGCTAAATCCATTTAGAACTTTATTAGAATTTTTGTAATTTCTTTGGACTTTCTTTATAAACAGTTTTATTTCTTCATTTCCAATCTTCTGTTATTACTATTATTATTATTCTAGGCTGTTTCACTCTGGCTAAGCCCTGCAGTACAGTGTTCAATAAGTTTTAAGAGCAGACATCCTTGATAAAGATATTTTCAATCTTATAAATTATCATCAGCTTAGTGAATGGAAATGGTATATCATTTTAAAAATTTGTATTTACCTGCTTACTAGTGAAATTGAATATCTTTTCATATATTTACTGACTGTGTTTCCTATGATAATTGCCTCCATATATCCTTTGTAAATTTTTCCTTCACTTGTTTAGCATCTTTGATTTGTGTACTTCTGCATATTCTGGTTATCAATCTTGTATATGTTGCAATTATTTTCTCCCAGGATATTGCTCATCTCAATTTAATAAAATGGGCTTTGGAATATAGAAGTTTTAAATGTTATGAGTTAAATATATCAGGCTTTTTTCTTTTATGATTTTTGAATTTGTAGCTTTCTTAAGAAGGCTTTTCTACTCTAAGAAAATATAGATATTGTCTTATAATTTATTAATCTACTTTTACAGTTTTGCTTTATAAGATTTAGCTCTTTAATCTATCTGGAATTTCTCTTTCTGTGCAGTGTGTGAAAAAGGTAGTTTTATAGTTGTATAAATGGTTAACCAATTGTTTCAACATTTATTTAATTGAATATCTTATAATTCTTGCATTGCTTTGAAATGCCTTATTTGCATTTTATGAAATGTTCATATGTCAATGTGTGTCTTTCTGGATTCTGATTTTTGTCCCTTTGCCTTATTTTTCTGGAGTTTTGCTAGAACCATATGATTTTTATTTCTAGAGACTTTCACGTTTTGCTCTTGTACAGAAATTCTACATGGCGGACCCGGTGGAGAGGCTTAAACAAAGTCCATTCCAATCCCTTCCAGAAGCAAGAAGGCTCAAGGCTACACTGCATAGATTTTCTTGCAGTTACAGTTCTGTTTGAGCTTTAATATTTAGAAGGCAGAGTGGACTGCAATGTTTAGGAGGCTGCTCTTGGCCACTCTGCTAGTGAGCATAGGGGAGAATGCGTTTGGTTTTGTTTTAGCAAATGTAGCAGAGATGCCATTCTGAACCCCTGCTTTGGTGCAAACTGCGGCAAATATGAGGCATGATGAAGTCAGTAACTTCCTGTCTGTGTGAGAAGCACCTGCTCTGTCGGAGGCCTAATTCTGCATTAAGGCTTTGGGAGATGGTCCTGGACACTCAGCCCAGGTTTGTTTTGTTCAGCTTCGTGATGGTTCTGGTACAGTACTTAATATCTAGAATGATTCTCCTTTGTGCTAATTAGATGAATTTTATTTTCTGAAGATGAGCCCTGACACGATACCTCTGCCATCATATTTATTTTTTGTTAGTTGGGAGATAGGAAGACTTAATTCTTATAATGGGTTCCTTTGTCCTTTTTGCTACTGTACCAATGTATACATTACCTATTCTAATAATAATAGTAATAAAACCCAAGTCCACAAAACATTTTTAAGTGATGCAAAATTTCACTGTAGATTTTGTAGAGAGATGGTTTGGACTAGTCATTGCATATCTCCTGATAAAACTAAGAGAAACCCTGCATAGAGACTTCAGTTCTCCTCCCAAAGCTCTTCTCAGCTGTCATTTTCTAAATTTCTTTCCCAATTGTTTTCCCACAGGCCTCTTTTACTATCTGAATCCCTTACTTTCCTCCCCTCTCCCCACACATCATGAGAATATTGTAGTATTAAAAAACTTAAGAATAAACAAACTCATAGAGAAATGTTTCCTGGGGAAAAAAATAAAAGAAACCATACAGCTGTTTCCCCCTTAAAGGTATAGAATTCAAAGCAGTAGTTAGAAAGCATTGTTCTTCCCAAATTTGCACAAAGAGACTGAAACTCATTCATCTTGCCCTGAGATTGTGTGTGTGTGTTAGTTACTCAGTGATGTCCGATTCTCTATGACCCTATGGACTGTAGCCCACCAGGCTCCTCTGTCCATGGAATTCTCCAGGCAAGAACACTGGAGTGGGTGTCCATTTCCTTCTCCAGGGGATCTTTCTGATCCAGGGATTGAACCCTTGTCTGTTATGTCTTCTGCATTGCAAGCAGATCCTTCACTGTCTGAGCCATCCAGGAAGCCGCCTAATGATTAGAGAAAGCTAAATAATTAGTTTTCTCAGGACCAATTCATTTTAGTTATTAAAATACTGTCTTTAAGATTCAAACTCACCCTTGAGGATTTGCTTTGTGACATGGGGCGTGGGAATACAAACCGCCTTTCTGTGCTGCTAGCTGGCTCTGTTAGACTCTGTCCTTAGGGGGTGCTAAAGGGACATGGAGGTTGGCAGAGGGGGGATGGACTTGCTGCCTTCTGCTCACCTGATTTTGTGTCATTCCAGCAATGCTTCTTTACCGTGATGGCAGCAGGTCATTTCCACATTAGCAGCAGAGTCCAGTTTGCAGTTCTTCTAAAACAAGAAAAACTAGGGCCATTGTGTGTCCTCTCAGAGACACCAGTACCTTCTGGTTGATGCCACACAGGGGACTGTTCATCTGGCTCACGGTTTGCATCTCCAGTATCTGGAGCAGTGTTTGATAGAAGGAAACTAACAAATATTTTATGAATGAATAAATTTAAAATTTTAGACAGGCTGGAAATATGGTAGATTTAAAATGTCAAAAGACAGTCTCTTTTCCACCCCTCCGAATTCAGACACTATCTTAGGGACTTTGCATTACTTTTTACTAATGTAGGCAATCATTGTTTCATTTTTAGACGTGGAAATTGAGGCTCAAAGATGTAAGTAAATCAAATAACTCATCCAACTTTACAAATCTTATAAACAACAGAACTGAACTTCAAACTCAGGTCCCTTCTGAGTCTTAAACCTGAGCTCTTTTCCCTCTGCCCCACAACAGTTGTGACATTTTTATGGGCCAGTGAGGAGATTCATTGGCAAAGTATATGTGTTCTGATGTTACATATGTATACATTAAGGGTGTGTATCTCTAAGGAGCAAAGACTTTTAGAAATAGTACTGTTATGATTTCCATGTGTCTAGTGAAAACTCATGGAAATTTGTGATAAACGATGTTTTATAAACTCAGAGTGATCAGCAGCATACATTCCAGAGAGTCAGGAGATGTGGGTTCTATTTCTGGCTCTGAGGCTAATTAGCCTTGTGACCTTGGGTAGCCCCAGGATCTCCCTGTGTTTCACTTCTTTTATCTGCAAGGGGAGGGCGCCAGTTGCTGGGACTTGCGATGCACCTTCCATCTAGTCCTGTAATTGGGCGTTTCTCTCTGTGATACAGGTTTCCCCAGTGACTCAGTGGGTAAAGAATCTGCCTGCAATGCAGCAGACACAAGAGACTCGGGTTTGATCCCTGGGTCAGGAAGACCCCCTGGAGGAGGGCATGGCAGCTCACTCCAGTAACCTTGCCTGAAGAATCCCATGGACTTAAGAGCCGGACAGGCTACAGTCCAAAGGGTCACAAAGAGTTTGACATGACTAAATGACTAAGCATGCAAGCCTATGTGATATAAAAGTGAACTAGCTTGCCCAGTGCAAACAGTGAAAATCATCTAAATATAACTCAGATACTAAATAAATAATAGCATAGACCCACTGTTCTTCCATTGAAATATTTGTATTGCTACCCATGAATATCTATTCTTATAATTTATGGTTTGTGCTCTAGGAAGACTTTGCAAAAATATTAAGTAATATAACACACTTTGTCTTTTTAAAGATTAAGTTAGCTACCTTGAAACTAATATAATTTCTGAAGGTCTGTGTTGTTTAGAAGCTCTATTTTTCACATTGAAAAATTAAATGGAGGATTCTGTTTTCTTTTTATTGGCATCATGGAAGGGTCTTTTGGGAGGCTTATCCCATTAGGTGAATGAAATGAAATAAGGCTTTCTATTTATTTGTCCTTGAGTTATTTCTAAAAGGAGGCACATCCAGGTTGGATACATGAGACAAGTGCTCAGGGCTGGTGCACCGGGAAGACCCAGAGGGATGGGATGGGGAGGGAGGTGGTAGGGGGAATCGGGATGGGGAACACGTGTAAATCCATGGCTGATTCATGGCAATGTATGGCAAAAACCACTACAATATTGTAAAGTAATTAGCCTCCAACTAATAAAAATAAGTGAAAAAATAAATAAATAAAAGGAGGCACTAAAATATCTTGGTTAAATTTTCTTCTCTTTGTGGTTTTAAAATTCAGTTTTTGTGGGGGAGAGATGTATCAGAAAGATTTTTTTTTTAATGATTCAATCAGTTGAAAAGAATAGTTGCATCACAAACTAAATTCACTGATATGTCTGTTCATTAGTTGAACACCTGAGGAATACCCAACATTCTCATGGATTTAAAGATCTCTAAAACTTGTTACTTTTTGTGATCCTATATATTGTAGCCAGCCAGACTGCAGCTGTCCATGGGATCCTTCAGACAAGCATACTGAAGTGGGTTACCATTCCCTTCTCCAGGGGATCTTCCTGACCCAGAGATTGAAACTGTATCTCTTATATCTCCTGCATTGGCAGTAGGGTTCTTTACTATTAGCGCCTCCTGGGAAGCCCCTAAAACTTGTTACCACCATAGCTTATAGGTAATAAGGATGCCATTTCCTTTCCCCCAAAGGTGACACTCTCACTTCCAAGGGAGACAGTGAAAGAGGGAAGGGTAGAATTTCAGTAGAAAACACCCCAGACTGGGACCTGGCAGTTCCTGAGTTATAGTTCTCCACTGGCTAGGGATTTCTTGTCATTTGGGCCAAGAGCCCATCTTTCTCTGAGCCCCACCTGTGAAGGGAACATTGGAGGAAAATACCCCTGAAACCCTTTCTGGTTCTGCTAATCTGTGCTGTTACAGCTGAATTTTGCAACCATCCATAGTCTAGAGGAGACTGGATGAAGGGGAGCTGATGGCAGAAATTGCCTCAGGAGAAGGCTGTTATGAGCAAGGAATACTTGAAACTGAAAAGGTGGAGAGCCCACCATGATGGAGGCCTCCCAGTGGCTGTGGTTGGATCCCCACACACAGACAAGCAGCCCAGGACTGCCTTTGGTTGGAGTCCTGTTCAGATGAGGAAGGCTGGCTGGATGAGGCTAACGGAGGCCTAACTAGACTTTTACAGAGGACTCAGGAGAGGACTTTAATCTGGTGCAGGCTCCTTGGCTAATTGTCTTTGTGCAGTTGGGTCCTGGAAGTAGCAGAACAAGAACCAGCTCTCCCAGAGGGAGACGTACCATTTGTTCAAGGGGTTATATTTAATAACCCAAGACCTCCTGGGACAGAGACTGATAGGAGGAAACATTATTCCTTCTCCCTTCACAATCCAAAGTGCCACATTCTTCTAGGTCAAAATTGTATCTTTCTTTTCCACCTGATTTAATGCAGATAATTTCTATTTTAGTAATCTCCAAGATTCCTATCAAGGAGAGAAAGAGTAAAAGGGACCATAGAAAAAAATTCCTTAGGTTAAACATTTTCAAATTACAATTTATTTGGGTGTTGATGCAGTGAAACTAGTGTCCAGGTAATGGTCTCATTCATTTTAGGTTTTTAATCTAGGTGTTGTATTGTAGTTAGTCACAACAAAGAGTCTGAGGCCTGGAAGGATCTTTTAGAGACGATCTAGTCTGCGGTATGCTGGTAAACTGGCTCTCTGAAAACAAAGGTCCAGATTTGTAGAATTTGCTGATTTCTGATGTAATTGGGCTTCCCAGGTGGTGCTAGTGGTAAAGAACAATGCAGGAGATGTAAAAGACTTGGATTTGATCCCTGGGTCAGGAGGATCTCCTGGAGGACGGCATGGCAGCCCACTCCAGTATTCTTGCTTAGAGAATCCCATGGACAGAGAAGCCTGGTGAGCTACAGTCCGTAGGGTCGCAAGGAGCCAAATATGACTGAAGGGACTTAACAAGTACGCACAAGATACAAATATTCTCATAACGGCCAATTTCAAGGTATCAATGTGATGTCCCTGAATCTGGACTTGGGAGGTGCACAAACTGGCTCTGGTAATCTGATGAGAGTCAGCTTCAGCACGTTCCTGGACAGCCTTAGTGAGCAGATGTTACAAGGGACGTGGAGATGATACAGTTTATTAATGAAGGATATCTAAAGGATCAATACGACTGAAGGACTGGACAGCTTCTGAGAGGTGCAGTGAGCCAAGGTGAATTTTAGGTGATTATTAAAAAATGAAATTGAAACATACAGGTGAATATAAATGTCAGAGCTTGAGATTAAAAAAATAGCTTTTTCCTAAACTTAAAATTAATTTTAAAAAGGAAAAAAGAAAGTAATAGAAGAAATTGCACGAAAAATGCCAATGGTTTCAATTACATAAAACTTATTAATGTAAAAAAAGCACAGAATATTAATGGAAAAAGCAATAGGCTGGGAAGCTTTCTATCTAAATATGAGAGAGAAATGATTAATAACTTTTCTTTGTAAATAATTCATACAAATCAATTGAAAACACTGATATGATAAAGATAAATGAGCAGAGCTTACACAGTGAGATACTAATGACTAATAAAACCGCATAGCAAATATACGCAAATTAAAACAGTAAACATGTTAAAAATTAGCATAGCCAATTCAAGTTAGGGTTTTCCAAGAAGTGCATTCTCATATTGCTAAAAGATGTGAAAATTGATAAAAATTTTTTTCTGGTAGCAAACTGAAACCAGGTCCTTTCTGATAGCAAACTGAAATTTCAAAATTGAAATTTGATGCTTCAATTTCATAATTCTACTTCTAGGAATTACAGTTACATGGATGAGAGGATTTCCACAAGTGTTAAAATGGATATCTTTTAGAAGACAGATGTCTTTGACATTTTGGAAAAAAGTCTCAGATATTTAGTATGCTATCAAGTGATATCAGCTGTTTGTCAGTTTGAGCAGCATGTGTATTGTGCTTTGCCCTTTACCATGCGTGTATGTTCATTGTATCACTTTGCTAAACTTCACAACACTTGGAGGCAGGAATAATTACTATCATCTCCAATTTACCACTGGAAACCTGATTCAGGACTTATGACTCAAATCTGGATCTTCTCATGAGAAATTCCAAGCACATTCCACTGTACTATATAGTTTCTCTAGAGTTTTCAAGTAGTCCAGTAGGGTCCTGACAACAAAATCAGAAATGTAAAATAAATTTTTGTTGTAAGGTTTTTTAGTTCTGAAGCTCTGTTTTAATTTTGGAGGCCATCATGCCATCTGCAATTGCTATCCCGTTTAGCTGAGACTGAGTCATGTTTTCTGACCCATCTCTGTCTCTCTCTCTAGTCGCTCAGTCATGTCTGACTCTTGTGACCCTGTGGACTGTAGCCTGCCAGGTTCCTCTGTCCATGGGATTCCTCCAGGCAACAATACTGGAGTGGGTTGCCATTTCCTTCTCCAGGGGATCTTCCCGACCCAGGAATCGAACCTGGGTCTCCTGCATTGCAGACAGATTCTTTACCAACTGAGCTATGAGGGAAGCCACTAATTTTCTTCTCTCTTCTTCCCAAGATTCTCTCTACCAGACAGGAGATAGATGGCCGGGACATACAGGGCTGCCGCCTAGTACAACTCCAGGGAGTACAATTCATCACAAACGATGTGAATGGCATCTTCTGGAATTGTGCAGTGCCCAGCCCGAGTAGCTGTACATGCCTCTGGTGACACCGGGAGGAATCTTGCTTTTCACTATGGTACTCAGTTCAGATAGTGTTCACTCTGAGGATGGTTCAGTAGTATTCTATTGTGTATATATATATATACCACATCTTTATCCATTCATCTGTTGATAGACACTTAGGTTGGTTTCATGTCCTGGCTATTGTGAATAGTGCTTCAGTGAATATTGGGTGCATATATCTTTTGGAACAAGAGTTTTCTCTGACTATATGCTTGGGAGTGGGATTGGTGAATCATGTGGTAATTCTATTTTCAGTCTTTAAGGAACCTCTGTACTATTTTTGATAGTGGCTGCACCAATTTACATTCCCACCAACTGCGTAGGAGTTTTCCCTTTTCTTCACACTCTCTCCAGCATTTATTATTTGTAGACTTTTTGATGATGGCCATTTTGACCAGTGTGAAGTGATACCTACCTCATTATCTTAATAATTTTGATTTGCATTTATGTAATAATTAGCAATTTTGAACATCTTTTCATATGCCTATTGGCCACCCATATGTCTTCTTTGGAGAAATATCTTCTGCCCATTTTTTGATTGGATGTTTAGTTGTTTGTTATTGAGTTGTATGAGTTCTTTGTGTATTTTGGAAATTAAGCCCTTGTCAATCTCATTGTTTGCAAATATTTTCTCCAAGTCCATAGGTTTTCTTAATGTTTTATTTATGGTTCCCTTTGATATGCAAAAGCTTACAAGTTTGATTAGGTCCCATTTGCTTATTTTTGCTTTTATTTCTATTTCTAAGGTATAGACTTTTAGTCACTGAAGACAACTTTAGATTCTTAAAGCCACTGAAAGGAATCTATCTAACAAACTTTATTAAATTAACCCTTATCTTTCATTAGTTTTTCTCTGTATACTACTTTCCCACAGTTTGCTAACCCTAAAAGCCTAAACTACTTTTCTTTTGTTGCTTCTCACAAATTTGTTGTTCTTTGTTGAGATGCTTTGTAAGTCCAAGTTATAACCATATATGTGCACTGTATACTGCACATATTAATAAATTCATTTTTATCTTGTTAATCTGTCTTTTATTGGTTTAGCTAGCAGGGTCCTCAGCTGCTGAATCTAGGATTATGGGGGGAAAAAATGTCCTCCCCCACAAGAGGAAACCACAAGATGCATCTAGACTTGAGCTTGGGCATGGAGGATGAGACCAAATGCTAGCTGTTTACCTGGCGCAATGGAGAATCTAGAACCTCTCAGTCACTTAACTGAGATCCTTAATGTAGAAAAGATGTACTAGTCCCTGAGGTGGTCAGGAAATGAGCTTGAGGCCCCAGGTTTGAGTTATCTGGCCCCCCATGACACCAGTCTCCCTCCTATGGCCTTTCTAGACCCTTCCCACATGAAGGCTTCTCATCATCTCTGCCCTTCTTTTCCTTACTCTGACTTCCCTGGTGGCTCAGATGGTTAAAGCTTCTGCCTACAGTGCCTTCTGAAATGCTGTAGCCAGTAGAGGCTCAGTGGGATGGGCCTGAGGAACGGATTAACTTCAGAGATTTCCCTGGGCCTGTGGAATGGAAGGCAAACTGAAATTGAAAACTTCTAGCAGGAGTGAGGCATGCAGCGTGTGGAAAAGAGATACAGTTTGTAGAAAGCAGAGCAGCCCTGGGTAAGGTTATTGCATTCTCTGCCTTTTGAGGTGTCTTAAAGGAGGATTACTCTATCTGAAATTCGTGATCTAAAGAGTCTATTACAAATGCCATAATGGCGTCTCATGGTCTGGAATGAAACAGGAGGGGAGAATTTTGAATTTTGAGTCTGCTGTTTACTGACTCTGTGACCTCGACAAAGTTATCTAGTCTCCTACAGATTCAGTCTCTCATCTATAAAATGAGGATAATTGCAATATCTCATGATTGTTGAGATGTTGCATGTAAAATGCTTTTTTCTATGGTTGGCATGGGCTTCCCAGGTGGCGCTGCTGGTAAAGAACTCGCCTGCCAATGCAGGTAAATGTAAGAGATACAGTTTCAATCCCTGAGTTGGGAAGATCCCCTGGAGGAGGGCATGGCAACCCACTTCAGTATTCTTGCCTGGGAAATCCCATGGACAGAGGAGCCTGGCGGGCTGCAGTCCCTAGGGCTGGACACGAAGGAAGTGACTTACCACGCGCACACACACGTGCTTGGCACATAGTAAGCTCCCGGTAAACATTGCTAAGTTTGATTGAGTGCTCACTGCATGCCTGACAATAATTCTTATATTGCTTATAGCAATATTTAGAACAATAATTATTATTGTGCGAGTTGTTACCTATTTAGCCTGGGACTAGAGTAGATCTAGCCCGTGCAAGAATAGATCTACTGTACTGTGCTATCTTAAGATTCCCCCTCAGGAGATAAAAATGGAGGTCAAGTTCTCTCCAAAGCCCAGGATATAGCAAAGGAGGACACCTGTCTTTGAATGTCAGTCTGTAGGTGAGCTCCAAAGATGCAAATCGTAAATTCTCACACTGCAGCGGCTGTGTTTAGGGAGAAAGTTTTAAATGCATGACGCTGTCCCAGGTGACATATAAGCTGTCCAAGGCCCTTTGGCCATCAGTCTCTGCCATGAACATCCCAGTAGCTGGTGTTGGACATGACTGAGAGGTCCAATATCATGATAGAATCTTGCTGAGCAAGGCGGACAGTCTGGCACATTGCAAAGAGCCGGGAATTTGAAATCAAAGGATCCGGATTCCAGTCCTGGCTGAATGGGATTTTAGGCTAATGGGCTCTGAGCTTTAGTTTTTTCATTTGTAAAATAGTGATAATATAATCTGTACCCTACTTAACCACAGAGTTTTTGTGAAAGTGTTTTGTAAATGATAAGCATTTACATGTGTTGATATTATCATTTTATGACATTAGTGCCATCCAGAACAATAGAAAGTCTTCTTTATACCAAGAGAGAAGAATAATAAATGTAGCATAGGAGTGAGAGGAGAAGTTTTGTTCAGAAACTTAGAGAGATCTGATTTAGCTAAGAAGTTTTGCACCCAGAAAGGTAAATACTGCATGAGATCAGTTATATGTGAAATCTAAAGAAGTCAAACTCACAGGAGCAGAAATTAGAATAGTAGTTGCCAGGGGATGAGTGGGGAGCATAGGGACAATGTTGGTTAAAAGGTATAAAGTTTCAGTCATGCAGGGTGAGTAAGTTCCTGGAATCTCATGTATAGAATGGTGACTACAGTTAACAGTATCCTACTGCATACTTGAAATGTGCTATGAGAGTAGATCTTAAATTGTTGTCATCACACATGTGCACATACATGATAACTATGTGAGGTGATAGATTTGTTATTTAGTTTATTTGTGGTAAATTTCACAGTGTATATATATATCAAAACACACATTGTACACCTTAAATATATACGATTTTTTGTCAATTAAAGAAATTAAACATATACAATTAATAAACATAAATAGATAATAATTAACCACACACAACTAATGCAATTAAACACAATAAATAAACTTATAAAATTAATTTGTCAATTAAACCTCCATAGAGCTGGAAATAAAATTTTAAAAGAGAAGCACAGAAGAACATTGGCATCTCACCCCACAGTGAGGTACCACCCTTCTGTCCTCCTGTGGTTGTGTCAGTTGAGAATTAGCTTCTAGAGTTTAGGGGAGAATGGATATGTGTATACGTATGACTAAGTCCCTTTGCTGTCCATCTGAAACAATCACAGCATTTTAAAATCAGCTATACCCTACAAAATTAAAAGGTTTTAAAAATGAAAAAAAAAAAAAAAAAGAAGTAGCTTCCAAAAAAAAAAAGGCAGCTTTTGAATCATATGCAATCTGCTCAGCACTGCAGACTTCCTAGGATGTATTTCATGACCCTTAAGACAGTTCTCTGCATCATTTGAGGGTAATGCTTGTCAGATCTTCTTTCTGACGTCTCAGTTGCAGACTAACACTTTGATGGCATATGTTGGGAAGACCCATTGCTGTCATTTAAGGAAATGCCTCTATTTGAATCGAGATGACTATATATCTTTTCCCCAAACATCTGCTTGATGCTGATGGGAGCTGGATGCTGTTCACAGTCCAAGCTTAAATGTCTGTATGGGTCTGTCTGTAGGCTTCTCTCTTCCCAGAAAAGTTAAAGAGGAGATGAATTCAGAGTTAAATAAGTTTTAAATTTGCCACTCCTCATTATAGTGTTGGCTAAGTCATTTTCTCACAGGGTATCCATGTAAATTGGCTTTCCAACAGAACACCAAGTCATTACTTTTGTGTAGAGAAAACTTTCCCATAGACCTTATATTTGGATGGTCTCTTCTATTCGTACATCTATCTCTCTTATAAATACTCAGGATCCTGGCTGGTCTTACATCCTTTGATTAATGATATGCTCTTTGAGGTTTGTGATTGCACAAACTGATGTTTCATTGTACCAAGTTTCCATGCTGGAGTGGAGATCATGGCATCAATGAGAAGTCACATCAGCCTTCATCTCATTCTTTTTCACTAAAATTCAGTTTGGAATGAACCAAAAGAGCTTATCTGAAGTTATAAATGACTATGAATATATTAAAGGGATAAAACAAGACAGCTTTTAGGAAAAGAGCAAAGAATAAATTAGTCAAGAATTATATTACAATATCAATGAACAGATTTTAAAAATATACTTTTTTCCTTTGCTCTTTTCCCCCCAGGTTTTGTGATCTTTTAATGTCTTTTCAGTTTTAGATACTCAGGATGAAAAGAATTACTTTCTACATACTTTCTGCTGATTCCTTGGTAGGTATTTCTTCCCACACTCAGTTTAGTCATTCTCCAAACTTACCTTTCTGTTAAATCTGACCTCTGAAATCTAATACTGATCTAGTAAATCTGGAGAACTGTGTCAAGTTTACATGCACACACACCTAAAAAAAAAAAAACTCTTTTTTGTTATTTATTTACTTTTAAACTTTTTATTTTATATTGGGGTATCGCCAATTAATGATGATGTGATAGTTTCAGGTGAAACAGCAAGGGATTCAGTCATATAATTCATGTACCTATTCTCCCCTAAAGTGCACTTCCATTCAGACTGGCACATAACATTGAGCAGAGTTCCATGTGCTATGCAGTAGACCTTGCTGTTTACCTGTTTTAAACATAGCAGTTTGTGCATGTCCATCCCAAACTCCCTAACTCCCTTCCCCTCATTCCTCCCACTCCCCTCAACAGTAAGTTCATTGTCTAAGTCTGTGAGTCTCTTTCTATTATGCAAATGAACCTTCTTTCTTTCTTTTTTAAAAAAGTCTTTCCTCTGACAAGAATCCACATCAAGTTTCTAAGAGTGGAGGCAGTTTCTTGACTGATAGAGCACAACTCAAGTCCAGCTCACTCATGACCTTCCTTCTGCATTTCCAAATTCCTTCTCCTCTTTCTCTAGACTTGTTGAAGCCATCACTGTCTGCCCCATATTTAAACTTCAAATCTTATAGCTGGAAATTCTAGATTCCGCTTTCTCCTCTTTCTATCTAATGCAGTTAGCCACCAAGCCTAACTCTACCCATGAAATATTTTTCCAAACAATTGTGTTCAGGTCACTCTTTTGAACAAAACAGATTCAGTGCTCCATATTGTTTTTAGAATAAAGATCAAGCTCTTCAATCTGGCACTGTTGAATCTTCATGCCTTCATCCCAACTCATCTTTCAGTTCAGTTGCTCAGTCATGTCCGACTCTTTGAGACCCCATGGACTGCAGCACACCAGGCTTCCCTGTCTGTCACCAACTCCTGGAACTTACTCACTGGTGATGCCATCCAACCTTATCCTCTTAACCTTGCCATCTTTTCCTCCATCATTCTCTTCTCCTCCTACCTTCAATCTTTACCAGCATCAGGGTCTTTTCCAATGAGTCAGTTCTTGCATCAGATGGCCAAAGTATTGGAGCTTCAGCTTCACCAGCTTCCAATGAATATTCAGGACTGATCCTTTAGGATTGATTAGTTTGATCGCCTTGCAGTCCAAGGGGCTCTCAAGAGTCTTCTCCAACACCACAGTTCAAAAACATCAATTCTTTGGCACTCAGCTTTTTTTTATGGTCCAACTGTCATACCCTTACATGACTACTGGAAAAACCATAGCTTTAACTAGCCAGACCTTGGTCAGCAAGGTAATGTCTCTGCTTTTTAATATGCTGTCTAGGTTGGCCATAGCCTTTCTTCCAAGGAACAATTGTCTTTTAATTGCATGGCTGCAGTCACCATCAGCAGAGTTACCTTTGGCCTTGTCTAATTTGCCCATATGTTTATTTTATGCTTCTGGGAAATAAATTTTATAAAGGTTTTCTGATTATAGCTGGTTATAAATCATACCAATTTCTATCATTATTTTATATTAACTAAAAAATTGTATAGTAATATATGGTGATTTAAAAATGACAGAAAATACAAATGAGCAAAATTTATAAAATCTATAACTCAAATACAGAGGTAATTACTGCCAACATCTTGCTGTATTTTCTTTCAGAGTTCTTTCCATATATATTTTATACATATGTAAATGTATAAAACTGAATTTTGCTATATATATGTATATATATATACTGTAATGTAATTGTTTCAATAATTATAGTTCTGAACATAATTCCATGTTTATACTTCCATATCCTGGCTATCAAATATATGGATGTTTAAATATCTAATCTCCTAGTTTCATCACTTAGATTGTTTTCAATTTTTTTCACCATTAAAAATTTTTTTTTCTTACAGACTTTATTATAGCAAACATTCTATAAAAATTCTTAATTAACATCTTAGGGTTAATTCCTACAAGTAAAATTGGTTCTTGAACATCTTTAATGTTTTCTTATCCTTCATTTACTAACCTGTAATAATTTTTATTTTTTCTTCTTTGGATCCAATTCGGCTTCTATTTTTATTAATGTTTGAAGACTAAACTCAGCTAGCTATTAATCTAAGAAAAGATCAGACCAGAGGTAAGGACAAGGTAGAGAAGCCATTCTGGCTCTTATAGTTTGTAAGGCTTAACTCCAACCAGAATTTGCATGAGCTGTTACTGTAACAGAATGGCTTATGTTCATTTGGCCCCGAACTCCTAATCTCTGACTGAATCAGCTCAGTCACTTCCTGTAGTACTGCTGATCCAGCTTCAGCTTCTTTACTGTGATATAAACTTTGTACGCCTAGGTTGCCTGGTTAGCTTCTAGAAGCTTTTTTTTTTTTCTTTAAGAACACTTGGTCTATTATTTAGATAATCCACCACTGAATGGTGGCTCATTTTACTCTCTTTTACTTAATTGAGAAAGCATTTACTGAGCTCTATTGTGCGGCTGGCTCTGTGCTAGGCTCTGGGGCACAGTGACAAAGAGGACAGGCGCTCTCAAGATGCGCAAGGCCTTTTGGGGAGGCTGATGTGCAAATACCTAGATTCCTTCACGTGTTACATGCAGCCATAAAAGCACGCTCAAGGGAGCGGAGATAGTAACTCTTCAGTGGGGGTTCAGGGAAGGCAGCCTAGGAGAGGGGAGAGCTGAGATGTGTCTTCAAAGATAAACAGGAGTTCCTTTTTTGGTTGTGTAGTGAGAAGGGTAGGGAAGAGAGGAGAGAGAGAGAGAGAGCAGTATTTTTAAACACAAGGAAGCCTGAAGCAAAGTGGTGTACTTAGGAAACCGTACGCAGGCTTTGGGAAAAATGCTGTGAGAGATGAAAGAGAGTGTGATGAGGTTTAGAGGACTGTGGCCAGATCATGTGCTTGGGCTTGACTCAGGAGGCACTGGTGACCTGATGAGATTGCTGTTTTAGAAAGATATATCAGATAGCAACACACTGCCAGGATTACAGATAAGAGGCATTGGAAACAAGAAGACTAGTTAGGAATAACAATAATTACCTACAGAAGAGGGCTTTGCTCATAGCTCAGTTGGTAACGAATCTGCCTGCAATGCAGAAGACCTGGGTTCAATCCCTGGGTCAGGAAGATTCCCTGGAGAAGGAAATGACAACCCACTCCAGTGTTCTTGCCTGGAGAATCCCATGGACAGAAGAGCCTGGCAGGCTACAGTTTATGGGGTGGCAAGAGTAGGACATGACTTAGTGACTAAACCACCAAACCACCATCACCTACAAAAGAAATGAAGTGAGTTGGGGTGAGGAGGGAAATGATAGTAGAAAAATACAGACGCCCAGGGCACAGAACCAGGGCAGGGGCTGGAAGGCTTTAATGGATACAAGACTGTGATAGGACTTGAAAAACACAGGGCAGAGTGGTTGAATGATTCAGGGGTATGGTGTGGTGGACCAGAATTGAGAGCTAGTGATTCAAAAAGAGTCATCAGCAGGATAAGGTAGAGTAGAGAGCAGAAACCACATGAGATAGAGCAGATTGGGCCTTGGGAATGCCAGAGAATACCCTAGAGTGTAAAATCAATGAATTTTCTAAGTAGAACAAGCAAAAAGCAGCAGTATGGATGCCCATAAATAGACTACAAAGTAAAAATTTTCCTCCAACCTGAAAATCTATAAAATACCAACAAAGAGAAGTCCTTGCTGGACAAATGATGAATTGTTTTCAATTCAAATTGAAAACAAATGATGAATTGATTTCACAATAATTTTGATCTGGATGTGGAAATCTTATTTAGAATAAAATATTCAGATTTCCTGGGCAACTTTAATAGGCACTGAATACTTCCCTTATTTTACTGACTTCTTTGTACACTTGTCCATATCCTTTACTGGATAAAGAGAGGAAAATATGTCATTTATAGATGCTGAAAACCACTTCTGTGAGTGCTAACATTTGCAGTTTCCCTCTACTTTTCCAAGGGTGTTATTCACTTCCTTTGGTTTGAGTTATGTTCTAGTTATGTAATGCTTTGTAAACAAACCAGTTCAAAACTTAGTGGCTTAAAACAACATTTTGCCTATGAATCTATAACCTAGCCAGGTCTTGGCGGGGCAGCTTGTCTCTGATCCATTTGATATCAGCTCTGGCAGAGGCATGAAATTATCTGAAAGCTCACTACTGGCACATTTAGTGGAGACACATGAAAACAGATGGGGTCTGGAACACCTGGAGCTCCATGGCCATCTCTCACTATTTTTGGGTGATCTCGCCAGTAAGGTGGCTTCAAGCTGACTTAGACGTTCTTTGTATGTTGGTGGAGGACTCCCAGGGTATGGAGAGAGAAAAAGAGCATGAGAGCAAAAGCTAGAAGGGAGTCAGTCTTTTCTAACCTTCCTTGGAAGACAGCAGGCATCTCTTTTGCTATATTAAAGTTATTAGAAATGAGTCATGAATGCCAGCCCATATACAGGGGAGGGGAATTAGATTCCACTTTCTGTAGGAGTGTCAAATAATTTGTTATAAACCAATGCAGTCTATATGAGGAATAGTTTGGAGGAGGAGAGAGGAGATCTACCATTGTAGCCATAGTTTGCTTGTGGGTCCTTTATTTAAGAGATTCTCACAGAGACCTTTTTGATTCTTCCCAAACCTTACTTGGGTTCCACCTAACCTAACCTTCTCAACTTCTGGGTTTTGAAAATTTTGATGGCCCCAAAGCAACATGGAATAGTGGAAAGAGCAGGTATTTAGACTCATAAAGACCTGACTAGTGATCTCCTGGTCTCAAGTGTGCTATTTACTTGCTGTGATTGTGTGTGACCCAGACAAGCTTCCCACAGTGACTGGGGGTGGTTGGCTTAAACTGCAAATAGCATGCTTTTTCTTTAGTTAAAAGCAACCATAAGATTTACATATAGAGCAATTAGCAAATTTTCCTGAGGTCTTCTCACATGAAAGATGCTATTCCGGGACCTGTGGAAGCACCAAAGACTGGCCCAGGAGCAGTAGTAGCCAGTTCTAATCGACAGTTGGGACAAGCTGTGCAGACAGAAGCCAACAGTGTTATTGTCCTTAGACCCTGGCAAGTGAGGCTCCCCATGCCTTCCACTGCTCCTCTCCCTGGCCCCCATAGACTCCAGAGCTCCTGTGCTTTGAAATAGCTTCCTCACATTTTTCTGAGTGCCTCTCCAGGGCTTAGTTCCAGTCAGGGCCCTTAGTGCCTGAGCAAGGGTGCTCGAGCCTGGGCTGGATCCAGTATAGGCCCTGGTCTCCGTTTCCCTCTCCTTCAGGGTGCACTCTGACTCTACAGGCCTGTGTGTAGGGTTGACTAGATGTCCAGGAGCTTCAGGACTCATGACTGCAGGATTGTTCCAGAGCTCTGTGGCAGGATCCTGATTCTAGAAAAGCATGCTGGTGAGCAGATGGCTTCTCTTGACTAGCAGAACATTTCTCTTGAGGCGACTTGTCAGAATGGTGCTGACATACTGGTTCTGAGGCCTGAGAATGTGAATTTCTAACAAGTTTCCAGCTGACGTTGATGCTTCTGGTCAGAAACACTGAACTAGTCAGAAACTGTGTCTTGTGAGTGAACTGTGTTCATCCCTTTTAATCTTTTGAGAACGTTGACTCACATTCTGTGGTACTGGTAAAATCCCTGCTCAAGAGAAATGCAGGTCTAAATTTCCTCATCCAGATACTAGATACACACAGTGATACTGACTCAGATATCACCTTGTAAAATGGCCTGACTGACCTGCAGCATTGGTCACTGCTCAGTTAGAGCAATGGGCTTCCCTTCTGTGTGGCTCACATGGATGTAGTAATGACAGGCCATGTGTACTTGACTTAAGGACCAGAAGGGCGACTCTGCAGCTCTAGGACTGACTCTTACTGTGGCTAAATGCTATGGGGGGTTGGTATGAATGTGCCTTCTTTTATATATTTTCTCCAATTTTTGGTAAAAATAGGGGTTCAAAAAATCTAGTCAGTGTTTGCTGGAGGAGGTAGATCTTCAGAGGAAAATGATAATGGATATTTGAAAGGTGGCACTGTTTTGGGAGTTTGGATTTTAAAGAAGGGAATCCTTTAAACAAAAGAACACAAAAACCCTGAGTTTGTGGTCGGAGTTTCTGAAGTAAAAGACACCGAAGTCACCCAAAGGTGACCAGCAGGCCAAAGGATCCCTTAAGGGATTTAGGACTTTGCAAAGACATCTCTAGTCCTCATGACTGAAAACAGCAGGATATCTTTAACTGTTAACATTTGCTAAATTAGATGCTATTTCTGTAAGATCTATGGAAAAACCTGAATGATCTTTTTGGCTAATCCAATAACAGGTGAGGGACAGGTTCACCAAAATGTGGGTTCTGATGTGGAGGTCTCCTGGAGCTCATGAACAATCCTCACACATGGAGTGTTGCTGTGAAAGTGCTACACTCAATATGCCAGCAAATTTGGAAAACTCAGCAGTGGCCACAGGACTGGAAAAGGTCAGCTTTCATTCCAATCTCAAAGAAAGGCAATGCCAAAGAATGCTCCAACTACCAAACTATTGCACTCATCTCACATGCTAGTAAAGTAATGCTTAAAATTCTCCAAGCCAGACTTCAGCAATACATGAACCATGAACTTCCAGATGTTCAAGCTGGTTTTAGAAAAGGCAGAGGAACCAGAGATCAAATTGCCAACCTCCAATGGATCATTGAAAAAGCAAGAGAATTCCAGAAAAACATCTATTTCTGCTTTATTGGCTATGCCAAAGCCTTTGACTATGTGGATCACGATAAACTATGGAAAATTCTTTTTTTTTTTTTTTTTTTTTATTAGTTGGAGGCTAATTACTTCACAACATTTCAGTGGGTTTTGTCATACATTGACATGAATCAGCCATAGAATTACACGTATTCCCCATCCCGATCCCCCCTCCCACCTCCCTCTCCACCCGATTCCTCTGGGTCCTCGCAGTGCACCAGGCCCGAGCACTTGTCTCATGCATCCCACCTGGGCTTGTGATCTGTTTCACCATAGATAATATACATGCTGTTCTTTCGAAACATCCCACCCTCACCTTCTCCCACAGAGTTCAAAAGTCTGTTCTGTACTTCTGTGTCTCTTTTTCTGTTTTGCATATAGGGTTATCGTTACCATCTTTCTAAATTCCATATATATGTGTTAGTATGCTGTAATGTTCTTTATCTTTCTGACTTACTTCACTCTGTATAATGGGCTCCAGTTTCATCCATCTCATTAGAACTGATACAAATGCATTCTTTTTAATGGCTGAGTAATATTCCATGGTGTATATGTACCACAGCTTCCTTATCCATTCGTCTGCTGATGGGCATCTAGGTTGCTTCCATGTCCTGGCTATTATAAACAGTGCTGCAATGAACATTGGGGTGCACGTGTCTCTTTCAGATCTGGTTCCTCAGTGTGTATACCCAGAAGTGGTATTGCTGGGTCATATGGTAGTTCTATTTCCAGTTTTTTAAGAAATCTCCACACTGTTTTCCATAGTGACTGTACTAGTTTGCATTCCCACCAACAGTGTAAGAGGGTTCCCTTTTCTCCACACCCTCTCCAGCATTTATCATTTGTAGACTTTTGGATAGCAGCCATCCTGACTGGCGTGTAATGGTACCTCATTGTGGTTTTGATTTGCATTTCTCTAATAATGAGTGATGTTGAGCATCTTTTCATGTGTTTGTTAGCCATCTGTATGTCTTCTTTGGAGAAATGTCTGTTTAGTTCTTTGGCCCATTTTTTGATTGGGTCATTAATTTTTCTGGAATTGAGCTTCAGGAGTTGCTTGTATATTTTTGAGATTAATCCTTTATCTGTTTCTTCATTTGCTATTATTTTCTCCCAATCTGAGGGCTGTCTTTTCACCTTACTTATAGTTTCCTTTGTAGTGCAGAAGCTTTTAAGTTTCATTAGGTCCCATTTGTTTAGTTTTGCTTTTATTTCCAATATTCTGGGAGGTGGGTCATAGAGGACCCTGCTGAGATTTATGTCGGAGAGTGTTTTGCCTATGTTCTCCTCTAGGAGTTTGATAGTTTCTGGTCTTACATTTAGATCTTTAATCCATTTTGAGTTTATTTTTGTGTATGGTGTTAGAAAGTGTTCGAGTTTCATTCTTTTACAAGTGGTTGACCAGTTTTCCCAGCACCACTTGTTAAAGAGGTTGTCTTTTTTCCATTGTATATCCTTGCCTCCTTTGTCAAAGATAAGGTGTCCATAGGTTCGTGGGTTCCTCTCTGGGCTTTCTATTCTGTTCCATTGATCTATATTTCTGTCTTTGTGCCAGTACCATACTGTCTTGATGACTGTGGCTTTGTAGTAGAGTCTGAAGTCAGGCAGGTTGATTCCTCCAGTTCCATTCTTCTTTCTTAAGATTACTTTGGCTATTCTAGGTTTTTTGTATTTCCATACAAATTGTGTAATTATTTGTTCTAGTTCTGTGAAAAATACCGTTGGTAGCTTGATAGGGATTGCATTGAATCTATAGATTGCTTTGGGTAGAATAGCCGTTTTGACAATATTGATTCTTCCAATCCATGAACACGGTATGTTTCTCCATCTGTTTGTGTCCTCTTTGATTTCTTTCATCAGTGTTTTATAGTTTTCTATGTATATGTCTTTTGTTTCTTTAGGTAGATATACTCCTAAGTATTTTATTCTTTTTGTTGCAATGGTGAATGGTATTGTTTCCTTAATTTCTCTTTCTGTTTTCTCATTGTTAGTTTATAGGAATGCAAGGGATTTCTGTGTGTTAATTTTATATCCTGCAACTTTACTATATTCATTGATTAGCTCTAGTAATTTTCTGGAAGAGTCTTTAGGGTTTTCTATGTAGAGGATCATGTCATCTGCAAACAGCGAGAGCTTCATTTCTTCTTTTCCTATCTGGATTCCTTTTACTTCTTTTTCTGCTCTGATTGCTGTGGCCAAAACTTCCAACACTATGTTGAATAGCAGTGGTGAGAGTGGGCACCCTTTTCTTGTTCCTGATTTCAGGGGAAATGCTTTCAATTTTTCATCATTGAGGGTGATGCTTGCTGTGGATTTGTCATATATAGCTTTTATTATGTTGAGGTATGTTCCTTCTATTCCTGCTTTCTGGAGAGTTTTAATCATAAATGAGTGTTGAATTTGGTCAAAGGCTTTCTCTGCATCTACTGAGATAATCATATGGTTTTTATCTTTCAATTTGTTAATGTGGTGTATTACATTGATTGATTTGCGGATATTAAAGAATCCTTGCATTCCTGGTATAAAGCCCACTTGGTCATGGTGTATGATTTTTTTAATATGTTGTTGGATTCTGTTTGCTAGAATTTTGTTAAGGATTTTTGCATCTATGTTCATCAGTGATATTGGCCTGTAGTTTTCTTTTTTTGTGGCATCTTTGTCTGGTTTTGGAATTAGGGTGATGGTGGCCTCATAGAATGAGTTTGGAAGGAAAATTCTTAAAGAGATGGGAATATCAGACCACCTGACCTGCCTCTTGAGAAACCTGTATGCAGGTCAGGAAGCAACAGTTAGAACTGGACATGGAACAACAGACTGGTTCCAAATAGGAAAAGGAGTACGTCAAGGCTGTATCTTGTCACCTGCTTATTTAACTTACATACAGAGTACGTCATGAGAAACGCTGGGCTGGAGGAAGCACAAGCTGGAATCAAGTTTGCAGGGAGAAATATCAATAACCTCAGATATGGAGATGACACCACCCTTACAGCAGAAGTGATGAGGAACTAAAAAGCCTCTTGATGAAAGTGAAAGAGGAGAGTGAAAAAGTTGGCTTAAAGCTCAACATTCAGAAAACTAAGATCATGGCATCTGGTCCCATCACTTCATGGCACGTAAATGGGGATGCAGTGGAAACATTGTCAGACTTTATTTTTTTGGGCTCCAAAATCACTTCAGATGGTGATTGCAGCCATGAAATTAAAAGACGCTTACTCCTTGGAAGGAAAGTTATGACCAACCTAGATTTAATATGTCTCTGCATATTAAAAAGCCTAGACAATACTTTGTCAACAAAGGTCCGTCTAGTCAAGGCTATGGTTTTTCCAGTGGTCATGTATGGATGTGAGAGTTGGACTATAAAGAAAGCTGAGTGCCAAAGAATTGATGCTTTTGAAGTGTGGTGTTGGAGAAGACTCTTGAGTGTCCCTTGGACTGCAAGGAGATCCAACCTGTCCATCCTAAAGGAGATCAGTCCTGGGTGTTCGTTGGAAGGACTGATGTTGAAGCTGAAACTCCAATACTTTGGCCACCTGATATGAAGAGCTGACTCATTGGAAAAGACCCTGATGCTGGGAAAGATTGAGGGCAGGAGGAGAAGGGGATGACGGAAGATGAGATAGTTGGATGACATCACCGACTCAATGGACATGGGTTTGGGTGGACTCCGGGAGTTGGTGATGGAAAGGGAGGCCTTACGTGCTGCAGTTCCTGGGGTCGCAAAGAGCCGAACTCGACTGAGCGATTGAACTGAACTGAGTGTTGCTGAGTGGGGAGGTCTCTGAGAGGTGTCAACCAGGTGCTGCAGAAAATATCGGAGAGAGGTGTGTGTGTGTGTAAAAGTAGAATGAGTGAGGATTCCCATATATTATCTTAGTTGGCATTCTGTTTGCCTAAGGAGGGATTATTAGTCCTTTTTTGAAAGTGGGAAACTTGAGTTCAGGGATTTGCTTAAGATCCTCCAGCTAATGTATCAGAGAGTCAGGACTTCAGTCATCTACACATACAAGGTATATGTAGAAAGGGGTCTCTAGAATAGGTGACCTGTGTCAAATCATCACTTAGTCGTCCACTAACTAGTTAGCTTGTATAGAAATTAGGGTTGTTCGAAGGAAACTATAAGCAAGGTGAAAAGGCAGCCTTCAGAATGGGAGAAAATAATAGAAAATGAAACAACTGACAAAGAATGAATCTCCAAAATATACAAGCAGCTCAATATCAGAAAAATGAATGACCCCATCAAAAAGTGGGCCAAAGAACTAAACAGACCTTTCTCCAAAGAAGACATACAGATGGCTAATAAACACATGAAAAGATGCTCAGCATCACTGATTATCAGAGAAATGCAAATCAAAACCACAAAACTACATCTCAGGCTGTTCAGAATGGCTGCCATCAAAACATCTACAAAGAGTAAATGCTGGAGAGGGTGTGGAGAAAAGGGATCCCTCTTACACTGTTGGTGGGAATGCAAACTAGTACAGCCATTATGGAGAAAGTGTGGAGATTCCTTAAAAAAACTGGAAATAGAACTGCCATATGACCCAGCAATCCCACTGCTGGGCGTACACACCAAGAAAACGAGAATTGAAAGAGACACATCTACCCCAATGTTCATTGCAGCACTGTTGACAATAACTAGGGTATGGAAGCAACCTAGATGTCCATTGGCGGATGAATGGATAAGGAAGTTGTAGTACATATACACAATGGAATATTACTCAGCTGTAAAAAAGAACACACTTAAGTTAGTTCTAATGAGGTGGATGAAACTGGAGCCTATTATACAGAGTAAAGTAAGTCAGAGAAATACCAGTACAGAATATTAACGCATATATATGGAACTTAGAAAGAGGGTAATGATGACCCTATATGCAAGATAGCAAAAGAGACACAGATGTAAAGAACAGACTTTTGGACTCTGTGGGAGAAAGCAGGTGGGATGATGAAAGAATAGCATTGAAACATGTAAATTACCACATGTAAAACAGAGGACCAGTGCAAGTTCAATGCATGAAGCAGGGCACTCAAAGCTGGTGCTCTGGGACAACCTAGAGGGATGGTGTGGGAAGGGAGGTGGAAGAGGGTTTCAGGATGTGGGGGACATATGTGCACCCATGGCTGATTCATGTCAACGTATGGCAAAAACCACCACAATATTGTAAAGTAATTAGCCTCCAATTCAAATGAACTAATTAATTAAAAACACAAAAAAGAAAATAGGGTTGTTTACATAAACCAGGCTTACCAAGAGGAAGAGGGAGACAAGAAATGTAAAGTACCCCAGTCTGATGTTGGACACAAAGTCAGTGCTAGAAAGTGTGGCTTCCTTTCCTTCCCTTCTCTTCTGTCCTTAGGAGCCTGAGGATACGGCTTCACACTGATGCACCAGGAGGCGCAAAACATGGGTTTCTCTCAAGCAAGTTTCTTAACCTTTTCAAGCCTCAGCTTCCTCATTTACAAAATGGAAATACTAGTGCTTTCTGCTTTATAGAGTTATTGAGGCATTTAAATGAGAAAATGCTGGGAGACTTCCGTGGTGGTCAAGTGGTGAAGACTCTGTGCTTCCACTGCAGGAGATACAGGTTCAGTCCCTAGTTGGGGAACTAAGATCCTGAATGTTGCACAGTGCTGCCAGAGAGAGAGAGAGAGAGAGAGAGAGAGAGAGAAGCCATGTCAAGGACTTAGCATAACGCACAGCATGTGATTAGTAATTAGTAAATGTTAACTGCACATAGGAAGGATAGACATGGCAAGGGTTAAGCATTGAGGCTTGTCAGAGCCTGTGGGTTTGTGCCCAATGCCTGGCATGTCCTTCAGTGCTGAGTTGGGGCAGGCTCAGGCCCAGGTCCAGGCCCAGGAGGGGCCTACAGGCTCCAGGAGGAAAGTGAGGTCTTTTGATGTCAGCCTATTTTGTTTACTGTGCATGTTATGCAGCTCTTGCCAAGGAGATGGCAGAATTTTCTTTCAAATAAAATTGGAATTTTCACAGTTCTCAGAAGAAGGATTTCTTCCCCTCTGTTGCTGAACTGAGATTCCTAAGGGCTTCTTGCTGGAATGAGGAGAATGAAATGCTTGACTTTTCGATAACAGCCTCTGGTTTAACAATTAGACATTCCAGGAATAACCGCCTTGGCAGTAGTCAACTACATTTTATTTTGACAGTGAAGGAGTCTTCTATTTTCTCCTTTCCTCCTATCCCATCATAATAACAGAAGAAGCTATTTGGAAGCCTGGTGTTTTTGTACACATTTCACTGTTTAAGAGCACAGTGTGTGCTAAGACTATTCCCAAAGGTCACCAGTAGAAATATTTCATGGTGGAGAGATCATGGGAGAGACCAGCTTCCTGTATATGCCAACCAGTGTTAGCAACTTGAGAAGCTTTCAAATTTAAGCTATATTATAACTCCTCTTCAAATTTGCATTCTGTCTTTGCAATAGGGAGCTGGCACTATGGAGTTTAAACAGACTGGGAAGCTTTAGGGCAGAGAGACTGAGGCATGGATTCCAGCCTTGCCACTGACAAGTCACTCAAAACCTGTAACCCTCAGTGTCTCCATCTAGAAAATGGTGGTGATAAACCCAGGTTGCAGGATGGTTTGAAGGATAAAGAAATGTATATAAAACCCACAGTGTGACATGTGGTAAGTACTCAGTACATTTCAATAAATTTTGGGTTCTTTCCCTCACCTCCTCTACTGCTTTATAATTAGGTAATCATAGTTCAGTCTCTTAGGCCCCTTCGTATCATTTTACACATCTATAAAGTTAAGGGACTTGGCCAACTAATCACATACTAATATTGTATGGGACCAGAAATGACCATGATTCTGTCATTTTTGATGTTGTTATCATTCACTCACAAGCTGCTCCAACACTGAACTGAATCAGCTCCAAGGTGAAAGGTGGGATGACCATAGGTGGCTAGATGGCCCATGTGGCCTTTGTGCAGAATGACCCTTGAGCTGGGCTTGAGAAAATCAGAACAGAGGGCCCTCTGGGTGGGTACCAGCCTGAACCCTTCTGGGAGCGAGAAGAATCCAAACCCTCCTTGGTTTTCTGAATGATCAACCAACCCCAGGACCAAGTTAGACATTTCCAACATGTCTAGACTGTTATATTCCTCAGCACCTTTTTGGTGAAAAGCAGTAAAACCCCAATATAAACCAGCTGAAATCCAGTAAAAACCAGCTCAAACACAAAATGGTTTTTGTTGTCTCATGAAAGTGGGAAGTCCAAGGGATAGATCCAAACATGACTGGATGAGGAGTTCAAATAATGCTGTCAGAGCTTTTCCTCTCTACATCATCAGCTCTTCTTGTCTGTCCCTTTGAAAAATGGCCTTTTAGTTTTCCTCCTTCTTGTGATAGACTTTATCTACCTGAGAGCCAAGGTGGACCCTAGCAGACTTACGTTTATAATCCAACAGAACAGATCCTGTTTCCCACTGTGTCCACACATTCAATCCTATGGAAGGGCTCTGATTGGATTTTGTTCATTGTAGCTTGTAAGTGGCATACCACAGTGCTCAAAATACAAAGGCCTGGATGATGTTGCCACCTATATGATATGGGCCTTGTGATTTACAGTCCAATGATATCTATATGGAATACAGGAGTTGCTTTATTAAGATGGAATAGAGGAGTTGTTTATCAACTATGAGGGGCTTCCCTCATAGCTCAGTTGGTAAAGAATCCGCCTGCAATGCAGGAGACCCCGGTTCAATTCCTGGGTCAGGAAGATCTGCTGGAAAGGGGATAGGTTACCCACTCCAGTATTCTTGGGCTTCCCTTGTGGTTCAGCTAGTAAAAGAATCTGCCTGCAATGTGGGAGACCCCGGTTCGATCCCTGGGTTGGGAAGATCACCTGGAGAAGGGAAAGTCTACCCACTCCAGTATTCTGACCTGGAAAATTCCATGGACTGCAAAGAGTTGGACACGATTGAGTGACTTCCACTTTCACTTTACCAACAAAAAAAGATATGACAGGCAAAAACTAACAATCACAACCCAAAGAGATACCCATGACAGGAGGTCCAGAACTTAAGTGAGCAGAACTAAATCCTGTGTTGATCTCAACCTCCTGTCCACTCAACACTGACCCTTCAGAGACCTCTGAGAAACAGCAGTGAACCCCTCGGTCTGGCCTTAAAGAACTTAACCTGTCTTCCCTATCAGCAGCTTCTTCTTTTCCGTGTCTTTTTCATAGACCTTATACTTCACTGGGCTTCCCAAGTGGCACTAGTGGTAAAGAACCTGCTTGCCAATGCAAGAGACTTGGGTTTGATCCCTGGGTTGGGAAGATCCCCTGAAGGAGGGCATGGCAACCCATTCCCTATTCTTGCCTAGAGAATCCAATGGACAGAGGAGCCTGGTGGGCTACAGTCCATGGGGTTACAAAGAGTTGGACATGCCTGAGTGACTTTGTTATCCATCATATGTATATGCCAGTGGCAATTTCCATGACCGCTCATTGTACTTCCATCTGCCTGGGGAAAAAAAAAAAAACACAACTCTGGGTCAACCAGACCTTCCCGTTTCTCCATGCTTACACCTGGACTGCTGAGCGCTCCAGGGACAATCCCAAGCCCGCCCTGACAGGTGCCACTGAAATTCATGGCCATCAACCTCGGGCAGCCCTATACCTGGGCAGCATCCGTCCATCCTTCATAGAAGTAATTTCAAACAGTCTCCACTGGCTGCTTATTGGCTGCTTCTCTTGTGGATCCATTCTCCACCATGTCTGTTCTGTGCCCTGACTGTCTGACCTCCACAGATGACATCATCTGACTGCTTGCCCTCTAGCCTCCTGTTGAGTTTGATCAAGGAGGCACTGGCAGAAAAATTGGAGAGCATGAGGACAAAGAGGTTGGGTTTTCTATTTCCCTGCTTCGTCTCTACCTCACCACGGGCCCGGCAAGGGCTGAGTCCTCTGATCACTGTCTCTGTTGGGTAATTACCTGTTTGTGGCTCCAGCACTCACCAGCTCCCTTCCTTCTCCCTGCCAAGTGTTGCTAGTTCCTCTATATGTCATCCTCCCTTGTTTGTCCCCTTAACCCAGCCGACATCTATGTGATTCTCCCTTTCAGAAATTATTTTTACTTAAACTCTTTGGAGTGTGCCATCTGTTACCTACTGGAAGATCCCCAAGCATATCCTCTCCTCAAACACATGGACACGCCAATGACTCCTTCATCCCCAGGAAGGAAGTGATCCCTTCATTCTTACATTGCAGAGAGAACAGGCTACCAGAAGGCAACCTCCTCAGCTTCCTTCCATTATGCTGAAACCCTCCTGCATCTGCATCCATCCTCCTCCCACCTTTTCTCCTGTTGTATTAACAGATGGTCCAGCCCTTGCCTGAGGCCACTATGTCTACTTGTGCTCTGTATTCCATGACCCATCTATCTGGGGGCCTTGTTATGTTGGTTGTCTGTTCTTTCTAGGGTCTTAAGCCTGTCCCTCACACTGGATTCTACCTTCCTTCTGGCAAACCAGATTGCTCAAACCTGTCCCATCTTTAAAACTCCCTCTCAACACCTACTTCTTAGCTACCATCATATTCTCCCTCCCACATCACTGCCATCTTCTGAAGAAGTTTGTCTACAATCTCCACACCCATATCTCCTGTTTTATGGGATGACACAGAACTTCTCTAGCCCCAGATGCAGCATATCTGTTTAGAGGATCATACCATCCTTTACTGAATGAATCAAGCTTTCTATCTTTAGTAGGGATTTGATTATTCCCTTTATGTTTTAGAAAATTATGTTTAAGAAAGAAAATGGGTTATGAGTCTGAAAAGTTTGTCAAACATTGTTTTTTTACTGTGTTAGAAAATAACTTTCACACTCTTTTTTCTAAAAAAAACCAAGGATTTATTATTTTTATTTATTTTCAGCTGTGCTGAGTCTTCATGGCCACAGGCTTTCCTCTAGTTGTGGTGAGTGGAGAGAGGGGACGACTCTCTATTTCCAGCGCTTGGGCTTCTCATTGCAGTGGCTTCTCTTGTTGCAGAGCACAGGCTCTAGGGTGTGTGGGCTTCAGTAGTTGTGGCTCCGGGGCTCTAGAGCGCAGGTTTAGTCGCTGTGGCACACGGGCCTAGTTACTCCCTGGCATGTGGGATCTTCCCAGACCAGGGATGAAACCCATGTCTCCTACGTTGGCAGGTGGATTCTCAACCAGTGAGCCCCAGGGCAGCCCTTGTCGAACATTGCTAAGAATTCCACACTTACGCTTCAGTTATAACTCACAAAAGAAATCCATGGGAAAAGGTAAACATGGCACATCAGAACTTCATAGAGGATGTGGCAGTCAGCACTTGGTGTCAGGACACGGGGAGGGCTGTCGCCGGCTCTGTGAAGCAGAAAGTAGCGTCCGTGGCCAAGGAGGTGCTCAAGGCCAGGAGTGGGTCTAGGGCTCAAGGCATAGAGACTCCTGTGGTGCTTTATGGGAGATCACTTGCCTTGGCTTGATTTCTGTCTCCCTCCTCTATCTCCAGCCAGCTGGGAAAAATCTTTAAGTCCATCTAACCCCTTCTAACCTCCATTTATCAGAAGGAAATTTTGTATAGAAATTATATTCTTTAATGGGCTTCCCTGGTGGCTCAGATGGTAAAGAATCTGCCTGCAGTGCTGGAGACCTGGGTTTGATCCCTGGGTTGGGAAGATCCCCTGGAGAAGGCAATGGCTACCCACTCTAGTATTCTTGCCTGGAGAATTCCATGAACTGAGGAGCGTGGCAGGCTACAGTCCATGGGGCTGCAAAGAGTTGGACACGACTGAGCAACAGATACTTTCGTTTTCATATTCTTTACCAGGCATCCAACTCATGTTTAAAGAGCAGCTACTCAATAATGAAGGAGCAGGGATTTGGGAATCAGACAGGCTTCGGTGAAGTTAGAAAATTACTAAACATTGCTGCATCTAAGTTTCTTCTGTACTGCTCAAAAATTATACGTTCTTCACATTGCTCAGCCCTCCACACACACAGTCTCCCAATGTTTGGGAACTATTGCTTTACAAACCTCAATGCACAGATGAATCCCCTGGGGGACTTTATTAAAATGCAGGTCCTGATTCATTAGGTCTGGGGTAATCCTGCATTTCTAGTAAGTCCTGAGGTGCTGCCACGCTGTTGGGTTTTGGACCACACTTTGAGTATCAAAAACTTGTCTGTACTGATAACGTGAGTATGAACAAGGACAATGAGTCCCCATCCCTTATAGCACCTGAGAATTCCAGTGTCCCAGAGCCTTTTCTAGGGTCCTTTATAAAATGATAGAAGCAGAGAGCCGCTCTGGAGTGTCTGCAGCCCTGTGGATGGGGGCGTCCCCTCCTGCCACCTCACTGCTCGTGTGTTCAGCCTGCTGTCCCTATTGGTCTCCTGCATTTTCCTATTCATGTCCTCACCAGTCACAGCACCGGAGCCCTTTTAAGTTACCTTGGATATTTTAAGTTACCTATTTCTAGTCTCCCCACCATTAACCAACCTATGTGGACTGTCTTAAATTAGGTTCAGATATCATGGAATAAAGACCTCCCTGCTGTTATGCCTTAAACTTCACTAATACTGGGCAATTACATATAAACCAGCTTTAAGTATCCAAAAATATTGGGCCAAAAAATATCGGTCCGAACTCTTCCATATGCATTGTTACAGTCAAAGCATGTATGAATCCTTTGACACATTAAAAAAAAAAAAAAAAAAAAAACCAGCAAAACACTCTAGGTGTTAAAGGGCTTCCTTGGTAGCTTAGACAGTAAAGAATCTGCCTGCAATACAGCCTGCATTTCAAAAGACCCCAGTTCGATCCTGTGTCGGGAAGATCCCCTGGAGGAGTAAATGGCAACTCGCTCCAGTATTCTTGCCTGGGAAATCCCGTCGACAGAGGAGCCTGGCAGGGAATACAGTCCATAAGGTCCCAAAATTGTCCTACACAACTGAGCGATTAACAGTTTCACTTTTCACTTGGTGCTAAAATGTAAATAATGTAACAATAAATGACAAGATGTTATCATAATAATATCTGTAGTTTTTTTGAGCACTACACTTTATACTCATTATCTATTATCCTCATAGAAATATTATAATCTGTGCTGCCTCATTGTGTCAATGGGGACACTGGTACTCAGAGAGGTTAATCAATTTCCCAGGTCACACAGCTCATCTGCAGCAGAACTTGGGCCACCAACCTCTGTCTGATGTGAAATCCTGTTAAACTACTTCTGCTTCTCCAGATTTAAGTGACCTCTCAGGCTCTTTTTTTAATAGACAACCACTTCCTTAAATACATGTCTTGTTTTCCTTTTGTCAATCATGTTCTTACTCATAATACATGTGGATTTTATTAGTGAGGCTCCCATTAACTTGAGGCAGTGTGATCATTGCATTGGAAAATATCAGTGAGCGGCTTCTATAAAATACTTTAGTTGAGTTTATTCTTACACAGAATGCTACCCCTGAGGATCAGGAGTGGGAGGCCAGTGAAGTCATTTTTCCTACCAGGTAACAGGGCAGTAACAGCCTACAAAGGGTGGAGATGACACATCAGAATTGTGGGCTATTAGTCACTTTTCCAACGTGGAGCTGAAGAAATATTTGAGCTCATGCTGGACTACATGCTAAGAGTCCAGGTGTGTTATTTTTATTGTGAGTGAGTGAATCAGGGTCAGCCCCCAGGATGGGAACCAAAGCAACGGAACTAAACAGGAACTTGACCCAAAATCATCACCATTTTCAGAACTCCAACAAGTGAGGAGTAGGTTTAGATATTGGACCCCATAATAACTTTTATGAACTGGAAGTGCCTTCTAAGTCTATTAAGTGATCTTTCAAGTTTTAAAGATAGAAATTTGAGTACATTATGGATAAAGGGCAATGGTGGGAATAGGGTTATTGTTGGTCTGAGATCCCAAATGTTTTCCGTAAAATCACAAAATATCATTGATCCTGGTTGCTGCCTAGGAATAGGGCCTGCTTCAGATTGGAGACCATGAATTTAAGTAGCACTTACCATCAGATCTTGTCTACCTTAAAAAATAAGAAAATAATTACCTCCTCTTTTGCACACTCTTTATTTTTCCTTTTGAAAACCATTAATCTCCTTTAAAGGGGAGGAGATGGAGAAAGTGTGGATGGTTTTTAATTCTCTAGATTCTGTAAAAGACTATAAATGCTCATAGAGGGGAGTATTTTCTTTCCTTTTTTCTGTTAAGCATTTAAAAAATTAAGTAGTTGGTTTACAATGTTTTTAGTTACTGGTGTATAGCAAAGTGATTCTGTGTGTGTACAAATATATTCTTTTTCACGTTCTATTACCTTATTAGAAGATAGTGAATATAGTTCCCTGTGCCATACAGTGGGACCTTAGTGTTTATCTGTCTTATACACAGTGGTTTGCATCTGCTGATCCCAGACTCCTGATTTATGCCTCCCTACCCCTCGCCCCTTTGGTGGCCGTAAGTTTGTTTTCTGTGTCAGTGAGTCTGTTTTATAAATAAATTCATTTGTGTCATATTTTAGATTCCATGTATAGGTGATGTCATACGATATTTGTCTTTTTCTTTCTGACTTACCTCACTCGGTGTGATAACCTCTAGGTCTATCCATGTTGCTGCGAATGGCCTTGCTTTGCTCTTTTTCATGGCTGAGTAGCAGTCCACTCTATATATGTACTGCATCTTTATCCACTCTGCTGATGGACATTTAAGTTGATTCCGTGTCTTGGTTATTGTAAATCGTGCTGCTGTGAGCACTGGGATGCATGTGTCTTTTTGAATTATGGTTTTCTCCGGATATATGTCCAGGAGTGGCATTACTGGATCACATGGTAGCTCTATTTTTAGTTTTTTAGGGAATCTCCATGTTGTCTTCCATGGTGACCATGCAAGTTTACATGCCTACCAATAGTGTAAGAGGGCTCCCTTTTCTCCACAGTAAGGGTGGTTTTTTCCCCTGATATTTCTTTAAAGCAGTGATTGCAGAGATAGCATGGCTTTTAGCACACATTGCATTAATGGTTTCAATATGTTTTGTTTGTTTGCCAAACACTTAAACATTTTCAGGGAGGGTTGCTGCATGCTTTAAAAGTAGCAATATTCTAAAATCTATCAAGAGAAACTGTGTTTTCCTTCAACAATGACATTCTGAAGAAATGTGTAGCTTGTTAAAGCAGCAGAGATGCTGTAGGAATACAAAGTGACTCACTCCACAGTGCTGAGTATTTAAAAGGGAATAAAAGTGGTTAGCTAATCAACAGGAAAAACCAGCCTTGCAGCAGGCAGGTAAAGAAAAACAATCCAAGGCTTTAGTGGAGCAAATAGCCCATGTGCTGTTCATTAATATCATCAAGTGAGAATGACAGCAACGGACCTCTTAAGAAACATTCAGTGTGTAGAGTGTTTGCTCCTAGATAGAATCCAGATTATTGGTGCTGGAAAGGACTGTTCTCCATATCTCTGGGTGCTGGTCCTTAAATTGGCAATTTTCGAAGAAGTATGGGCTAATTCAGAAAAAAATCCCAACCCTATCCTTGTCATTAAAAGACATTTTTTCAATAACATTTTATTTTTTATGTTAAACAATAACTTATCAAAATTTAGAAAATCTAGTTTTAACCAATTATATCCAATAATGTTGCAATAACTCTATCTCTAAGATATTTTATAATAGAGTCTTATGGACATAGAAAATAAAAATTTATCATTTTATGCCCATATTTTTGTTGCAGAGAGTTATTTGATAGGGACATCTGTAAAATATTTTCCAGCATACAGGTATTTTACATCAGGCTAAAATTCTGGCCGAGGAATAGACTGGAAAAACAAGTTCAAAGAGAAAAAGGGAGAATGTGAAATTTCCAACTGCTAAAGAAGAGCATGCTCATGAATTTTTTAAATTGATGATGATAGATATCAAATAGCTGTGGGATTTAAGTTCCATTGGGTACATTTAAGGTAGTGATGTAACAATGTTATTTCAAAAACAACAATACTTATGATATGCTGGATGTGGCATCTTTTGTGACTATTTAAATTTAAGACGACAAAGGTTGCATATTTAAAATCTTTAAGTTGATGCTTAGTTTTTCAAAAATTTAGAAGGGAACCATAAGCGGAAGTTTGAAATTTAGTGCTGCAATAGTATCTCGCCTGGAGAATAAATATTAATGCTTATTAAATGCTAATATATGCTAGACCCTGTTCTAAGTAGTTTACATTTTGTTAAAGGTTTATAATAAGGATATAAACCTTTAACGATGTTTACTATCTCTGCTGGATAATTAATCTAAAATTTGTTAGTGGCAATAAAGCACTGATGTTATTTAGCTCACAGTGAGGGCTTGGGTGCACTGTTCTCGTTTGTGCTACATCATGCTAAGTCGCTTCAGCAGCGTCTCACTCTCTGCGACCCCATGGACAGCAGGGACAGGCTCCTCTGTCCATCCCGATTGGACGCTGGCTGGGACTAAAGTTACCCAAGGGTTCACCAAGCCCTGTAGCTCCCAGAGTTGGTGGTTGGCGTTGGCTACTGATGAGAGCACCTACGTGGGACTCTCCACCAAAACATTGTCAAGGTAATTGGATTCCTGACGTGATATCTCGTTTCCTCCCGAATGAACATTCCAAGAGTGGTAGGTGAAAGCCACAGCCTTTCTGATGTAGCTGTGGAAGTCATACGGCATCCCTTTTACTGATCCAAGTGTAATAGGGGTGGGGCAGGCTGGTGGCTGTCATCACGAGACTTCGCTCTAGAGACCATTAACTTGTGAGATCATTAGCTACCGAGATCATTAGTGCAGGGTTAGAGGTCAAGCCCTGCCAGTGGCTGACTGGACAGTGGTCCTCGGGGTGGGGAGTCAGGTCAGAGGCAGATGGTGCTTTTCTCCGCTGGGTTCTCTGGACTCTGGCCAGTGGATGAGATGGGTGGCCTGGGAACAGGCTGCGGGCTCTGTTCTGCAGGGCTCACTTGTGGCCACCCTCTGGCCCAGGCCTTGAGGCAGCGGTGAACCTCTCCTCCATCTCCAGCACTTAGTAGCGGTTGCAGTCACCTTGGGTCACAGCCTGTGAGGCCTCACTTCCCCCCGCTGCCACCTGTTTGGGAGCCTGAGGAGCCTGAGGGCCTGCTAGGTCCTGGGTGCCTGGCTCCCTCGGTGAGGAAAGCTGGGCAGGGTCTGGGGGCCTGGCCCTGAGGGTGCCACCAGCTGATATCTGCCTCCCGGGCACTGGTGGGCGGACCCAGGCTGGGTGCTGGGCGAATGCTCTGGAGCAGTGTAACCGGCCTGTAAAGGGACCCGTCCCTTTTAGCCGGGGCCTGGTCCTCCGAGGGCAAGATCTGAGCCTTGGGACTTTGCCTTTTCTTGTCAGGACAGAGACTAATGTTTATCTGGTGGAGGTTTACAGAAATATTGTGACCTGGCTTCAAGAATAAAGAATCTGACACCGAGAAGTTTGCAGCAACTAACTGTGCTCCTGTCTCACCTTTCTTATAAAAGGGCTTTGCCGAAAGCTTTTGGCGAGCTTGAGGCTTTTAAAGGCATGAGCCACCCCTTTCCTCACATGGCCCTGAAATAAACCTTTCTCTGCTCCAAACGCCGACGTTTGGTATGGTTTAGCCTCCCTGTGTGTCGGGCACACAGACTTGCTTTCAACAACAAAAGCAGTCAGAAGCCCACCGAGATTCAGGGACGGGAAACAGATCCCACCTCTCAATGAAAGGGATGTTGAAGAATTTGAGGACTGTCATTAAAAACTGCTATATATATATACAATTATCTCTGTTTTGTTTTTTTTTATTTAAATAGCTGTGGAAACTAAAGCACCGTCGGTTAGGTAATTTGCCTAAGATCACAAAACAGGTGAGCAGTGGAGTTAGGATTCAGATCCAACTAGTCTGACTCCAGAACGGAGCTCCTAACAGCCCTGCCTCCCGCGAAAGGCAAGCCGAGGGAAGTGTGGAGACCCCCTTGGCTGAATGAGCATAGATCCCACCCCTGGCCAGCTCCATTGCAGAGCCCACTGTTGACACATCCCCAGTGATATCTGTCCGGGGAGTCTGTCCCCCAGAGTCTACACTTTCAGGAATCTGTTGCTGTGGACACCATGTTGCCAGAGCTCTTCCGATGACTCAGGGGCCAGAAGGGCCGCGGCAGGACCTGGAGGGGCTGCTGGCGTTGGTTTCGCACAGCCTCAGCCGGGACAGATCTGGTGCTCGGTAGCTGCTATCCTGTTGCCCTTTGGTAGTGGTCTCAGCTGGCTCATGGCTTGGGGGTCATGGTCCTAATCCTAGACTACCTGGATACTCATGGTAAACTGCTTTTACCTGAATGTGGGACAGTGCACATGCTAGGACTTGATGTTCTCTCATTCTTGGCTTTGATTGACTCGCAGCCAAGATCCTCGGAGACGCAAACAAGCATTCCAGCAGAGCTAACTCTCAAAAAAGAGCCTCCCCCTTCCTCCCCTGCCAGTCTCGGAGGCTATAAGACCTACATATACCTCCATGATTTATAAGTTATGGTCTTCAATAGACAGAGAAATTCACTAACTTTCCTGAGTTTTTTACGTGTAACTGACACTGGGGCAGTTGATACATGAGACCCCGAGGCTGACTAGGTCTGGGTGCTTGGGACTTGTGTGCATGCTCTGTGCTTAGGCACTCAGCCACGTTCAACTTTTGTGATCCAATGGGCTTCAGCCTGCCAGGCTCTTCTGTCCATGGGGATTCTCTAGGCAAGACCACTGGAGTGGGCTGCCATGCTCTTCTCAGGGATCTTCCCAACCCAGGGATCCAACCCAGGTCTCCTGCATTGCAGACAGATTCTTTACCATCTGAGCCACCAGGGAAACCCAAGAATACTGGAGCAGGTAGCCTATCCCTTCTCCAGGGGATCTTCCTGACTCAGGAATCAACCCGGGGTCTCCTGCATTGCAGGCGGATTCTTTACCAGCTGAGCTACCAGGGAAGCTTGGGGCTTGGGTGTCATCAAATAACTTTGTGGTAGACACCTAAGTGGACTTCTGATAGCTCAGTTGGTAAAGAATCCACCTGCAAGTGCATGAAACCCCGGCTTGATTCCTGGGTCAGGAAGATCCCCTGGAGAAAGGATAGGCTACCTGCTCCAGTATTCTTGGGCTTCTCTGGTGGCTCAGCTGGTAAAGAATCCACCCACAATGTGGGAGATCTGGGTTCAATCCCTGGGTTGGGAGGATCCCCTGGAGAAGGGAATGGCTACCCATTCCAGTATTCTGGCCTGGAGAATTCCATGGACTGTATAGTCCGTGGCGTCACAAAGAGTCAGATACAACTGAACGACTTTCACTTCACTCCAGACACCTAACCGGGCACTGATATCATTCTCCCCTGAGCTATGACAGAGGTCAGGTTGGTTGGTAGGCATGTGGGTCAATCTCATGCATCTTAAGCACAAGGCCATTAACTGAATTTCTTTTCATCTTCAGAATTAGTTTTCATGTGCAATGGGCACATTCACCACCACATCCACACCCATGCACACAGAGGCGCTCACCACTTCCTACCTACTATTTTTTTTTAATTCCAACTTCATCTAGGTCTCCTCAGTTGTAAGGTGATTCTTCTGCTTCTACCCATCACAAGGACTGAGAGGATTAATGACTGAATCCGTTATGATAGGCTGCAGAAATGAAAGAATGTTTGACATATGTTAAGTGGCTCATTGATATTCAAAAACCTCCTTTTCCTTAAAGATTATAAAATAGATTGAAAATATTATTTTAAGGCTAATTATTACAAAAGGGATAATCCTGCCCTTGCCGTGATATTTTTAAACTTATTTGAGGAAATTCACATTAAACTTTAAAAACTCTAAAGGGACTCTAATTAAGAATGCCTAATGAACCTCCATCAGCCTCAAGTTTTTATAGACTCTAATATGATGATCAAATATAATTTACAAAACTCTAATGATCTAAGGTTCAAAGTTATCATTGTTAAGTGAAGAAGAACTCCAAACTTTGCATAAGAAACAGCACCACAAAGCTTCAGTATTACAAAGTCACTGGGGGTTGTTTTGAAAATTTCCATGTTCCAGGATTTCACAGATAGTGGCCGCCTTAGCTCTTCCTCAGGAAAGTTAGAGATACCCTTTCATCCCTTGCTGCAGACTCGTCTCAATTACAGCTTTGCGGCAAGATAAGGTTAAGGGGATGCGGGAGGACAGGAGAGAAGAGGGAGGCAGAACCAGAAAAATCAATTCAAATTACTTTGATGACAGTGACTTCAAGTTTTTTCTGAAACACAGACTCAAACTCCCAGGATGCTGGCAGCCCGGACTGGGGCTGCAGGGGGTCAGATCTCAGAAGAGAATTCCAAGTTAAGGAAACTGTCTGGGTTTTCTGTAGGGAGCAAAGACAAATCTCCCAAGAAAGCTGCAGAAAATGGGAAAGAGAGCAGCCTCAGCCCCTCGGGGCAGACTCAGCTCAGGGCACGGCAACTGGCTCTGGTGCGAGAAGTGGAGATGAACTGGTACCTAAAACTCTGGGGGCTGTCCAGTGAGCACACCACCGCCCACACCACCGGCATGCCTCACAGGTAAGACCCCCCGCTCCCCGCACCGGCTGTGTGAGACCCTGTTTGAACGTGCTGTCCAGAGTGGATGCTTGGATTTCTATTCCCATGCCGCTGGAGACGTAACAGCTCTGACTGTTTTGTACAGATGATTGACATTTCCAAGTGTGTAACTGTAAAGAGCAGGAACCTGGTGAAAATGGCAAATAATGCTTCCTGGATTGTTATTCAGAAAACACCCCTTGTAAGGAGGCAGTCAGCACTCAAGAGCTGAGAGGGAGAAGTATGCCATTAAGATTGGTCCTAAATAACATTCAGAGGAGCTCAAAAATTGCGTTAAAGTGCCTCCTTCCAAAACAATAACAAAAGCTTTGCAATCTTTCTCCACGTCTCTCACCTCGAGAACTTGGGGATGAGGGAGGGAAATATGTTTTGCCCGTTTGATAAGTTGAATATAGTTGAAGAGTGTGAACTTGTTGAATGAGAGCTCAGCATGCAATGGGGGTCTAGACTAGAACACCCTGACCACCAGCCTGGGAGTCTGGGCTCCCTGTCTAAGACAGACATCATCAGGAGAAAAAGGTACTTTTTAAAAAAGGAGGTCAGTGTAAGACAGATCCCTGTAGATTTTCTGTCTGTCCTTTTCTCAGCCTCAGCTTCAAATAATGCAGGGGAGGAATAATTTCACAAATCCCAATGTTATAAGGCAAAATGTGTGGAGTAAAAGTGTCTGGAATCCTGAAATTTAAGAATGCTTATTCACTGTAACTGCTACAAAAAAATCTCTTAGGAATTAAAGATAATTTTGCAAGGAAAATGATCCTGAAAATAAAGACCAAGGTAACTTTTTATTAAGTGGCAATAAAAATTCATTAAAAATGAAAAATAGTTTCAATGAAATTGTCAAAGCAGGGAAAACTTTTGCAGAGACTTTCCAGAATATATTATGTGTATAGAAATTCCAGAATATATTATGTGTATCAAAGCATCCCGGTGTGCTCTGAGTTGCCCCATTTTTATATTTCTAATTCTCAAAAGACATTATAAGAAAATATTTAGTGATTGAATTAACTGATGCGTATAGATTAAAAATTTGTTGGACTACAAAATGCCTGAACTTCCATCTTTCAAACGTTTTCAAGACTAGAATAAAAGTTACTTCCAAATCTAAGCCACAATTTAAATATCAGCATTTAAAAATTAGAACAAGATAAAGTGTGTATAAGTGTTTTATGAAACACATTTACTATTTATGACTGAAGTGATTTGTCTTAAGCTCCTGTAAGCTTGTGTACTTACATTTGGGATATAATAATATCCGGATAGAGATAATAAATAGAGAAAGGACCAAGAAGAATGATCTCAGTCAAAGGAAGCATGAAAGAGTTTGTCAGTGTTGGCTGTGTATCTCATTTCTATAAATCTTAAATTTTAAAGCCATTATTAAAGAACTTCTGGAAAAAGACTTAGGTGGCAAATGAAAAGCTTGGTAATGTTTTCCTTTCTTAGCATATTCTTTTACTTACTCTAGACCAGAAGCTTTCCTTAAAGGAGTCTAGCAGTGTGCTGTGCTATGCTTAGTTGCCCAGTCGTGTCTGACTCTTTGCGACCCCGTGGGCTGTAGCCCTCCAGGCTCCTCTGTCCATGGGGTTCCCCAGGCAAGAATACTGGAGTGGGCTGCCAATCCCTTCTCCAGGGGATCTTCCCAACCAGGGATCAAAGCCAGGTCTCCTGCATTGCAGGTGGATTCTTTACCGTCTGAGCCATTCTTCACATATTGTTTAACTTACTCTAGACCAGAAACTTTCCTTGAAGGAGTCTAACACAGGACTATACAATTCCTATAGTATTATCTGATATTGGAATAACGTTTATCAGGTCAGAGGGGAATATAAATTAAGGTAATCAGTTTGACCTGGAGCAGGAAATGGCAACCCACTCCAGTATTCTTGCCTGGAGAAGTCCATGGACAGAGGAGCCTGGTGGGTTACATTCCATGGGGTTGAAAAAGAGTCAGACATGACTTAGCAACTAGAAGCAATCAGTTTGAGCCAGCAACTTGGGAAAAGAAAAACAAGCTCTACTCTTTCCTGCTTTACTCAGACAATAGCAATTTGTCCCGTATTCAGGAGAGATGATCCAGAAGTATGGTTTCCATAGTAACAATGGACACATTATTAATCATTGATTCACAATAGCCTGAGTTCCTTGCCTACTGACTGTGTTAAAGGACAGTGAAAGTTGTGTCTCTCATACATCATCACAAATGAAAAATGTCTCTTCCTCCTTTAATTTTACAGCATGATGTTTCCAAGTGAAAACTAGTGTGTGCAGATGGCACTGAGCCCATTCATAAATTAGATTTATTGCAGATCTCAGTGTGTGCCTAACTTAAAAAAGACAATTTTTCTCATCGCCAGCTTCTTTCCATTTTACACCCCAATGTTAGAACTACTACTTCAGCTGAGTTCTTGAGATTAGTGGAGTTATGACAATGATCAATTGTAATGTACAATTCTTTCAAATTGTAATGTAAGCAATAGGACATGTAGTTCTTCAAGTCACCTGGTTTTCTTTCATTTATAGATGTTGCAGTAAAGAACTTACAGGAATTTTTCTGGACTTCCAATTGTCCTTTCTTCCAACAGTATGGCCCAAGAATGATATCTCCATTAGAGACCTGTGTGTAGAATATAAACGTGATTAATATAGAATATAAACAAATGTATCCACTGTAAAGTTTTACTTACAGGACAGAATATGAAATACTTTAGTCCTTGAAGACATTATGTGTTTGCTATGGGCAATAATTCTTTGTGTCATTGGTTAATTCCATCAAGAAGGAATTGAGAGTGGTTTCTCACTCCAGTTTCTTTTCTGAGAAGATGGAATGAAAATATTTTATAGCAGGTTAATTGTAGCTTATGAGGAATTTGAGGACTGTTTTATGCCCAGATTTGGTGGTAACTTTAATTTGAAACAAAGGGTATTATTAGATGGTTGGAAGAAAGTGTTACAGATAGAGGAGGGGCCAGTAGTTTTGGTATGTTTAAGAAATAAAATTGTAGGAGTCGTGGCAGGCAATGCACATTAGTCTGGAGTTAAGTGGTACTGATTCCCTTTCTGGGGCTATGTCTGCCTAAGATTGCATATGAAACAATCTAATATAATTTACTTCATTCTGATTGGCTATTTTGCATAATTGTCTGATGACTCAGTGACGCTGATGTATTTTGTATGACGGCTCATTACTCTGAAGAACGAGGGAGGGTGGTTCAGGGACCAGAGCTCCGGAGTTGAAGATAAAGGGCTGACTTTCATTTCTTGTGTAACTGTGGATGTGATTTTTAATTTATTTGTTGTTTTTAAGTAGCTTTTTTTTTCAGATTACAAAAGTAACATATGAACTTGGTAGGAAATTTTGAAAACAGAAACATAAAAAAGAAAGGGCAATCACTGCTAATATTTTGCTGTGCTTTACCCTAGCCTTTTGAATTGGAGTCATACTATATTTTTTCACTTAATAGTATGTCAGATTATTTTATTACCTGAAAAACCACTTAAAAATTTCCAAAGACTACATATTATAGCTATATTATTGCTTAGCTATTCTTATTTTACTATTTATCATTATCATAAGTAATATTATAATAAACATCTTTATGTGAGATTAAAAAATCATATCTCTGGTTATTTCTTAGGCTTTATTTCTAGAAGTGAAATTAATGGGTAAATATTACATATGCAATATTATTTATACATACATACATATATATTTATTCTTAATGTAATTGCTTTCTGAAAATATTTTCTCAGTGTATAGTCTCTCTGGTAATATTCTCGAGTGATTATCTCATTGCTTTTTCTATACTACATAGTGTTTATAAAGCTTGAGTTTTAAAGTTTAACAAAGAGTTGGGTGGGTTAATTAACTTTCCTGAATTTAAGTTTCTTCCACTGCAAAGAGGACTAGTGGCGTTATAAAGGACTCGAGATAATGTAGAAATGATTTGATAACTAATGTATTTTGCTTTCACACAGTTTGGAGTAAGGGTTAAGACAAGACCCCACGTTGTTGTTGGTATATTTAGGCTTATGAAGATAACAAATTTAGGGTGACTCAAAATATCTAGCAAAAATGTACCCTTCACCTAGCACCTGGCAGCTGAGGATCCTGTTGTGCTCATTTAATATTTATGAGAGCCCCTCGTGTGTGCTTACAGAGGCTTTCTAGGGATTCATACGATTACCACCCTCCCAGAGAAAAGTGACTTAGGGACAGAATAGAAAGAGTTTTTAAATATTATCAGAATTAGCATTCCAAACCAGGGCTGACCTATCCATTTGAACTGACTGGACATTTAGTAGGACAACACAACATATGAATGATTGTTGAGCTATAGCATTTCAATAGTGATTTCTACCATCTTAATAAATGTTTATTACCTGAAGAGTAGTTACACTTCTAATATTTTGTCTCTGCTGCCAAAACTTCCTGTCTTCTTAGAAGTTATTTGCTTCTGTGTATTTTCAGAGGCTCAGATGTGGGCCTATGGGAGGATGCTCCCAGGTGAGTTTTGGTGGATTCAGTTCCTGGCAGCAGGTGATCACTGTGGCTTGGGCTTACGCAGGAAGATCTGGTTGTTGAGAATCAAGCCTGCGGTCAACACTGAACAGCTATTGGTTGAGCATCCTCTCTGTGCAAAGCCCTGTAGGTGAGACAAGGGGGAATTAGTTAAGAATCTTGCTCTCAAGTTAGGTACAGCTAGGGGAGATGAGTCATACATGTAAATAAGAAGTACTACATCATTGAAGGTCATAACAAAGCTCAGAGGAAGGAGAGCTCCCAGCTGCAGTGATTAGATCTGGAACTGTAGGAAGTGTAGGACTTGAGCAAGAAGAGATGGAGGCCAGGGAAGGCAACCCATGTGGAGTAGAGTGTGAGCAAAGACACAGACGTAAGACTGTATGGAATAGAAATGGAGAGCAAACAACACGAGGCAAACAACAACCCCTTTATGGAGTCTGACTGTCCTCTGGGTCTGCAGGTGGGCATAAGAATAGCTAGTTCAGGAGACCACGGCAAATGATAAAAGACATGTGCTGTAGATTGGACATGTGATCCGTTTTGGTCCCTCTGTCCCTTCCTCCCTCCTCTGTCAACCTAGAACATAGTGAACAGCACCAGTAAAATGATATCAGGGATGATAGAGGGATAGAAATAGGCTACAATGGAATAACTCTAAATTTTTAAACCAATTTTTTCTTCCTTAGGAAACACTCTTGATTAGATTTTTTTGTTAAAGAGAAAGCTCTTTTTTTTTCCATAAAAAAATTATATATATATGTACATATATTTTTTAGAGCAGGCAGACTTTCTTTAAGTCTCTAACTCTTAGAATACCTATATGAGAAATTACATAGAAGTATCTTTCCAGAGATATTAAAATATGAGGACATTGTTGGGTAGTTTGCTGTGATTTTAGACACAGGCTAGAAGGATTGTGAGCTCAGTTGCTCCAGTCGTGGCTGACTCCTTTGCATCCCCATGGACTGTAGCCAGCCAGGTTCTTCTGTCTATGGGATTCTTCTGTCAAGAACACTGGAGTGGAATACATCTCCCCTAAGCTGTGAGTGGGTTGCCATTTCCTCCTCCAGGAAGTTCTTCCTGACCCAGGGATCAAACCCACGTCTCTTGTGTCTCCTGCACTGGCAGGCGGATTCTTTTAGCGCTAGTGCCACCTGGGAGCTTTCCAGCCACTAGAGACATGAGTTTGATCCCTTGGTTGGGAAGATCCCCCTGCAGGAAGAAATGGCAACCCACTCCAGTATTCTTGCCTGGAGAATCCCATGGACAGAGGAGCCTGGCGGGTTACAGTCCATGGGATCACAGAAGAGTTTTGGACACGACTGAAAGATTGAGCATGCAGAAAGATTGCTTCCTAGCTCACTGTCCTGTCGTTTTGAATGTCAGGTTACCTCTCTAAACCATTGCTCTTATACTCCATGCCCAAGGTTAGTCTTTATAGTTCTGTCTCTTCATATTGAATATTCTACTTCTCCTCGGGTAAGATGACATCATGCTATGATTTTAAAATTTAGCTTAGTTTCATTTTATACACCTTAAGTATATTTTATAAAGCTTGGTTTATTAATTTTTTACATTCACCCTTCAGCTTCTTGTGCACTCCTGGGATTAACCAATGAGAGACCCTGTATATCTTGCTTTATCTATAAGCCTCTGGAGCTACATAAACTGGGGATGGATCAGCATGAACTCTGATGTCAGACCAACCCAGATCTGAACCTTGATTCCACTGTGCGCTAACTACCAGTCACTAGCTGTAGTGTAGTGTAATAACTGTAGACCTTAGTCTCCTTGCTTGTAAAAGGGGAATAACAATATTACACATTCATAGAACTGGGAGGATTAAATAGGATATCTATCAAAGTTTTAGCATGGTGTTAAGTGCAAAGGAAGGGCCCTTCAGCAAATTCTATTATCACCATTCCCCTCTGGAGTTCCATCCATGACTTTATCTCCACAGTCTTCCTTTCTCTGGCTTCCTTCCATGTGTTCTCTGAGCCTGGGAAAATTCCTTGTCTCTAGGAGAAATATCTTAACATGCTGCTTCCCTCCCTGCTTCACTGAGAACCCATTCTTCTAAGATTTTCTTTTATGTCCTCATTTAAAATCTTTTCTGATTAACAAGGATCAAATGTCTCTCTGACAAATCCTCTCTCCACGTGGAGAGGATGAATCCATGTTTTTGGAATAGAGAGGACTAGGGCTTAAAGTCTGGCTCTATTGCTGACTGTGTGGATTTCACCAAATTATATCCTATCTCTGAGCCTCAATTTGTTCATCTCTATGGTGGAAATAAAAACATCTGCAGTTTCTATGTTCTAGGATTTTAAAGATTATATCCAATAGTATGTGTAAAAATCCTTGATATGCTTTAAACCACTATCTATCTAAAAATGTTATATCGATTATTTACATATGAACTATAACTACTATATGTTTGCTATTTTATTATTTTATTACCTTCTGTCCTGAGACGGTGGCTCTAATCCAGTCTAGAACATGGCTTGAGAGTGTGGTTACGCCTAATCTGCTTTCTAGTAAACACAGGGATAGATAGAGCCATACTTCTCTCCCAGACCCTGGCCGGGATTTCTTGGTTACATCGCAAACACCGTAACATCTGTCTCCCTCTCCTAATATCAGCAACTGCTTGCTGAATATGTATTATAGACCCAACACTTTCCTTGTATTATTCAATGTAATCTTTTCTAATAATCTGTGGTGTGACTATTTTTTTTTTAATCATCTCCACTTTATGGGGGAAAACTGAAACTTAGCAAAGACCCTCCCCTATGGTTAGATTCAACTAAGCAATAGAAACAGCACGTGAACCTGGATAGTGGGCTACAGATGTCTCCTCTTAACCCCTGAATATTTCCTCCCTGAATCTGGGTTGATTTTAGGTGGTTCTGAGTTGTCACATTAGTAATTCCACCTTTTCACTTAATGTGAGATGTGGGAACCACAGCATCCCCTCCCCACGTATGTTGCCCTGAGGAGGACGGGGAGATGTCGGGGAGCAGCTCACATGGCAAGGAGGTCACCCTGGTGGAGAGCAAGGGCCGAGCAATAGCGTGGACTATGGATTCCAGTATTCCTTCAGGCTTTTCTCCATCAAAAGAGCTATGTGAGAACAGAGGCCCTGGAGGTGCCCAAGCACCATCCTCTATTAGATGAATTTAGCTTCATTTCAGATTTTAGGTTTGAGTCAGAGTCTTTGGCCATCTCCCTCTCACACCAACTCTAAGAGGATGCAGAGGTTATGCAACAATAGCTATCAAAGTCCTTCCAGTTTTAGATTATGGTTTCCACTAAATGGCATGGGTTAATGTTCTACAAGATTTTCACTGTTGTATTAATGTGGTTTCACTCTGTGGGTGGAGGAAATGGCATAGTTTTGAGGAGCCCTCGCTAACACTTCTTTGGAGATGACGGTTGAAACAATATCTCTTTTCATCGACAGCTTCCCTACCTATGTGAAATACTATCAGTTCAGTTGCTCAGTCGCATCCGACTATTTGTGACCCCATGGATTGCAGCATGCCAGGCCTCCCTGTCCATCGCCAACTCCCAGAGTTTACTCAAACTCATGTCCATTGAATCAGTGATGCCATCCAACCATCTCATCCTCTGTCATCCCCTTCTCCTCCTGCCCTCAATCTTTCCCAGCATCAGGGTCTTTTCAAATGAGTCAGTTCTTCACATCAGGTGGCCAAAATATTGGAGTTTCAGCGTCAGCATCAGTCCTTACAATGAACACCCAGGACTGACCTCCTTTAGGATGGACTGGTTGGATCTCCTTGCAGTCCAAGGGGCTCTCAAGAGTCTTCTTCCACACCACAATTCAAAAGCATCAATTCTTCAGCACTCAGCTTTCTTTATAGTCCAACTCTCACATCCATACATGACTACTGGAAAAACCATAGCTTTGACAAGATGGATCCAGATAATCATGATGGTGTGATCACTCACCTAGAGCCAGACATCCTGGAATGTGTAATGCTCAAAATTCTCGAAACCAGGCTTCAACAATATGTGAACTGTGAATCACCAAATGGTTAAGCTGGTTTTAGAAAAGGCAGAGGAACCAGAGATCAAATTGCCAACATCCACTGGATCATTGAAAAAGCAAGAGAGTTCCAGAAAAACATGTATTTCTGCTTTATTGACTATGCCAAAGCCTCTGACTGTGTGGATCACAATAAACTGTGGAAAATTCTGAAAAAGGTGGAAATATCAGACCACCTGACCTGCCTCTTGAGAAACCTGTATGCAGGTCAAGAAGCAACAATTAGAACTGGACATGGAACAACAGGCTAGTTCCAAATAGGAATAGGAGTACATCAAGGCTGTATATTGTCACCCTGCTTATTTAACTAAATGCAGAGTATATCATGAGAAATGCTGGGCTGGATGAAGCACAAGCTGGAAGCAAGATTGCTGGGAGAAAAATCAATAACCTCAGATATGCAGATGACACCACACTTATGGCAGAAAGTGAAGAAGAATTAAAGAGCCTCTTGATGAAAGTGAAAGAGGAGAGTGAAAAAGTTGGCTTAAAGCTCAGCATTCAAAAACTAAGATCATGGCATCTGGTCCCATCACTTCATGGCAAATAAATAGAGAAACAGTGGAAACAGTGACAGACGTTATTATTTTGGGCTCCAAAATCACTGCAGATAGTGACTGTCGCCATGAAATTAAAAGACACTTGCTCCTTTGAAGAACAGTTATGATCACCCTAGACAGCATATTAAAAAGTTGAGACGTTACTTTGTCAACAAAGGTCCATCTGGTCAAGGCTATGGTTTTTCCAGTAGTCATGTATGGATGTAAGAGTTGGACTATAAAGAAAGCTGAGAGCCAAAGAATTGATGCTTTTGAACTGTGGTGTTGAAGAAGACTCTTGAGAGTCCCTTGGACTGCATGGAGATCAAACCAGACCATTGGAACTGTGCATTCAGGTGGTAAACCTAGCTGCTATTAAATAAATCCTGAAGCTTCACTGACCTGATATAAGAAAAGTGTATTTCCTTTGCATGTAAGCGTTATCAAGAATAGGAAGTTTCAATTAGGTCAGATCCAGGCCCAGGCTCATAAAAGTTTTGTCATCCTCAGCTTTTGTTTACTAAGCTGACTGGTAGCTGAGTGTTGACATCGGTCCAGAATACAGGAGAGTATGGAGGATCATGTGTAGAATCACTTTAAGTGGCAGCTGTAGGTAAAAGTGACATTGACTGGAATTCAGTCACATGACTATTCCTAACTAATTGCAAGGGAGACTGGGAGTCGTAGTACAAATGTATGGCTAAGAAGAGAGAAAAACAGGCAAGGTGAACAGCTGGCCAGTCCCGGCCACCCAGTCACGGTCAGTGCAGAGGAAAGGAGGTGTTGAGGCAGTCTGGCTACTTCCTCTAACAGGGAGGGTGCAAGGCACTCCTTTCCTTTCAGCATTTTCCCTCTCATTCGGAGCCTGACTTACTGACCTGGCCTCCGCCACGTAGCGGTAAATCTCTTTTGGCTTCTCTGCTTGGACCTCACTTTCTTGTTTTACTGAGAAGGTCGATGGTCCTTCAGAAACCTGTAGATGGTGATGTGATATCAGCTTGGCAGGGGCTTGGAACACAGCCGTGCAAATGTCAGCTCATGAGTGCTGAGCTCCCATTTTGAACCTCTCGGAGTTTTTTTTTAATTGCCCTAAGAATCATGTATGGCTGAATAAACCAGGAGCCTCCCTACAACTCTCTGCCGCGGGGCTGTGAGGTGGGGTTGCTGCAGTGCAGTAGGTCATCCCTTCCCAGGGTAGCAGCCAAGGGCTCTGGCTGACAGCTCCTGGGGCAGAATCAGGCCCAAAGGCCAGGGAGCCCTGTGGAGAGCCAAGAGTGCTACTTATTCAGTCTGTTATTTCAGACGGGCCAGGTGTGTTTTTTTAAAAGGAGCATCTAGGAGGGTATGTTCATTCAAACAATGTAATCATTACATGTTTTTCTGTAATGCACTTGCAGGTTTCTTGAGGATAAGCCAGTCACTCTGTCCCCGAAAGCAGGGTGCACCATGGTTTGAATGTAATATTATTAAGTAAAACTGCATATCGTTAAAGATGGCATTCATTCTCTGTCTCAATATCCTCTTACAAGATACATGCACAGTTTTGTGTGGAGGGGTGAACAATTTGACGAAAAATTAGTTAAGAAAATTTGGCTTGTATTTAAGAGCCTCTTTTTTTAAATTACAAATTTGAAATATTTCATTAAAAAAATTAAAGCCCAAAGTGCATATTTAATTTGATTACAACAATGAACATTAGGTATGAAACAAGCTGTCCAACAGGGCTGTTGAATTATTTAATAACCTCTGGGATTCAGGAGGTAACAGTCATCGTAAACAATTCCACAAGTGCAGTGTGTTAGAAAGATCAGCTCTTTCTGTCTCCAGGCTTAGTAATTCGGATGATGTGACTATCCAAACAGCAGTTGCTTATTGAACAAAATATTAAATGCTTAAGTCTGTTTGAAATATTTTTAGGTTCCAGATGATCATTTATCTAAAAAATGGTCAATAAGTATTAAGTGTAAATGTGTTTTAAAAGTATTTTCAGTTGAATGAATGTACAATGAAGTCAGTATTCAGAATTCAACTCTTCTATTACCATATATGTAATATTGATAGACTCAAACTAGAAAATTAAATAGAAATGCATTCTAGAGTTTTGATCATTTATTATGTTCAATTCTGGGGATATGGAGATATGTGAGGCAGGCTTCTTTCCCCAAATAATCTTGAAGTCTTCTTGGGGAAGAAGACAGGTCCACTGTACGTTTTTACTGGTATGATGTTTGAAGTGTGAATGAAGTGCTATGGAAATAAAGAAATAGTTCTACCAGGAAGTGCGGAGATAGGAAAGAGATATGTCAGGTAAAAATACATCATTTCAACTGGACTCTTACAAGAATGTGCAGGATTTTGTGGGGATGTGAACCAGCAAAGGGGCAGGGGAAAGAAATGTGTGGTCTATGGCTCAAAAACAAAGTTGACTTTTTCCTAGGCAAGGAACCAAGTAAGCCACAAAGTTACTAGTAATGGGGGAAAATTTGTGAGAGTGGACAAGATAATATTTCTAAATGCAGAAGATAATTCACAGTTAGGCCTTGTTATTTAACATTGTCAGAGAATGAAAATTTTGACTCAAGTTATTTTCCCCAGTACCTGAAGCTTTCTAATTTAACTGTCAAGGTTTTAACTTTTTAAACCTGAAGAAGCAATTTGACAGCTCTAGTTTATCTTGATAAATGTCAACTATTGTGCTACGTTAAAATGTCCTCAGGGACTATTAAGGCCTATAGATCTATTTGCCTTGAAAATTAGAGGTCTCATTTTGCTATTTTGCTTTTAAATGTTGGCTTCTGTATTTCCCCCCTCCATTGCTCTTTCTGTATACTTACCTTATAGATTTTCTTTGCCCCTGTCAGGATCCCTGCCTCTAATAGCCCTTTTCATCTAATTTGCTATCTTTACTCTGCTGAGGAATGGGAAATAACAAAATCTGTCTTTCTTGAATAATGATCAAGAAGGAGTGGGTTTATGAATTAAGGTACTCTCCTAGGAGGTTTGAAATGTGGGCTTTGTGATATACTGTGTGTTCATTTGTAGATTCTTGGTGATGTTCTTATCTAGCAAGTTTTCTGAAAAGGTGACCTCTAAAAAAAATCAGTTGTGCCTTTATTTGAATTAACACTGAAATCTGTTTGGGAAGATGCCAAGTGCTGGAAGGGCCTCCCGCTGAAGTTTATCTTGGGATAACCCTCAGAGACTTTAGAAAAGCAAAACCACGTAGGACACGGTTTTTCAAAATGCTGACGGGATGCTTGTACTCCCGATTTGATAAATTTCCCAGCTGAAAAGAACATTCTATCATAAAGTAAGCAAAGCGAAGTTCTTCATTTGTCTTCCACAGCAGAAGCACACGGAGGGTTTTTTCAGTGGATTGTGTTTCAACAGGATTGCCTTGGAACTTTGGTCAGTGATAAACATTTACAATTACGCAACCTTGAAATGATATTTCAAGAAGCAATGTAATACATAAACTAGTTTAGTGTTTTTAACCCTGAGAAGGTAGTATTATTTTCCCCATTTTTCTGAGGAAGAAACTAAAAACTCAGCACTCATATCAAAGAGTAGCATCTTGTTGGGCAAGGCTTTAAACCCCTGTCCATCTGACCTCTAAGCTCCTAGAAACTTATTCTTTACTCCAGTCCTTACAGTAATTGACTCTTAATGTTACCAATTTACCTAGATGTTTCTTTTCTTATTGGTAAGACAAGGGAATCGAACTAACTGATTTCTAAGATTTCTTACAGTTCCAACAGAATCATAGATTTTTTAAAGATAATCTTAGATAAGATAAGTGCCTGGATAATCTTAGGGCTTCCCAGGTAGTGCTAGTGATAAAGAACCTGCCTGCTGATGCAGGAGACATAAGAGAGGCAGGTTCAATCCCTGGGTCAGAAAGATTCCCTGGAGAAGGAAATGGCAACCCACTCCAGTATTCTTGCCTGGAGAATCCCAAGGACAGAGGAGCCTGGAGGGCTACGGTCCATAGGGTCACAAAGAGTCAGACAGGACTGAAGCGACTTAGCAGGCATGAAAGTGCCTGGAGGGTCTTCCCAGGTGGTGCTAAGAATCTACCTGCCAGTGCAGAAGACGTGGATTTGATCCCTGGGTTGGGAAGATCTCTTGGAGGAGGAAATAGAAACCTACTCCAGTATTCTTATCTGGAAAATTCCTTGGACAGAGGAGCCTGGCAGGCTACAGTCCATGGAGTCACAGAGTTGGACATGATTTAGTGAGTGAGCACTCATGCACAAGTACCTAGAAGAAGACAATGAAAAGGTAGATTGGTTCAGACGGAATGATTGCAATAAAACCTTTTACTAGTACATTGTAATCACAACTCTGAAACTATACATTTTTAGGCCTTGCTTTGTAGCTGAGATTTGCCTCTTAGGATGCTACTCTGTGCCCCAGCCTCCCAGCCTTGCCTTTGACAATTTCAAGACCCTGAAAGAGTAATGTGTAGAAGAAGATGGATGAGCCCCTTGGCAGAACACACTGGGGCCATGACTGTAGAGGTGGGGGATTCTTTGCAGCTTTCAAATCTGCTTTCTGAGGAGATGCTTAAGGAGTGATGCAGGGATTTCTCACCAGATGCAGAACAAATGAACTTTATCCAGATAATCTTTCACTTTTCCTTAGGAAGGAGAAAGTCATGTTTAAAGTCATCCCGTCCATTTTGCAGTCATGTAACCCATAGCACGGAAGTCTCCTAAAAATTGTTGTTTGCTCTGTCTGTCCTGGTCAGTGGCATATATGCAACACCAGGGGCGGCATCCACACAGACTGCAGTGTCAATGGCCGGTCCCTGGAGTTGTGCAATGCAGCAGGTGCTGTAAAAATAACCACCATTCATTCTGTGCCAGCGACACCAAATGCCATATTTCCTTTCATCTTCACAACAACCCTATGTTATAACATGGAGAAGTGTATTTTTCAGAGGAGGAAATGGGACTCAGAAAGTGCCCACGGTCAATACAGTAGTGTCCTTCAGGAGCAGGGATGGAACTCGAGTCCTCCCGCTTTCACAGACAATGCTCTTTCCATCATACTCCACCTCTACTCCATGGGAGTTCTCCAAGTCAGGCCAATGCAGAATGGGATAAGGTGGGGGGTGGGAGGAGTAGAGCATGTGACCACAGGATCAACCTGATTTCAAGTTTTCTATCTCTCAACAACACTTAAAACGAGACTGCAAAGCCCCTATAAAAGGACTAAGACCTCACCACCTACCTACTTTCCTCATCACTTACCTCTTCTCCAATACATTCTGTGTCCCCAGTGGTCATCTTTCAAGGCATTTCTGGCCACAGAATGTACTTTTCACATCGCAGTTCCATTGGCCATTTCCTTTGCATTTACCTTAGAATAAAACCATGTTTTGTCACTTTTTGAGACCTTTCGCAGAATGGGCAAGAGAGACACACCCAGAGTAGTGAGGGGAACTTTTGCTGCATATGCCAAAACTCAAAGATGCTTTCTTATTGTCGATGTGAGTCAGTGTGGGATAAAATACAGGTGTCAGTGAAATCCCAAGGGCCAGCCCTGCCACAGCCCTTTACAGCTAAGAAAGAGACCATAGATCTGATCACTCTTATGCATGCTTCTCTTTTTCCTAAAACAAGGCTATAATGTATATATCTGTGTATATATTAGTAATATGATAATTGCATATTGGGGAAGAGTTGCTTTTATGTCATAGCGCAAGAGTGTATAATATTCAAGCAGCAGGGATAAGGAGAGGAGAAAACAGACTGAGCCTGAGGTAGAGGCATGGTCTTCAGGAGCGAAGGTTGCCTTAACTGGCGCCCTCCACTACTCCCATGGTGCAACCTCACGTGCTGAACGTGTGTCCCCTCCCCAGTGCTGCTGGGATTGTTTTATCCTATTCCTAAAGATATCTTGGCCTAAAAGGAGGTGAGATGTATTGTCTAGCAGAAGTCTAATCAATGATAAAGAGACTTTCTAGATCAGGCTTCCTTGGACTTCCTTGGTGGTCTAGTGGTTAAGAATGCCTGCCAGTGCAGCAGACGTGGTTCGATCCCTGCTCTGGGAAGACTGCACATACGGCGTGTGCCACACTACTGAGCCCACACTCCGGGGCCCATGCTCGGCAGCAAGAGAAGCCTGTTCAGTGCAGCTGGAGCGTAGCCCTCACTCTCTGCAACTAGAGAAAGCCCACTCGCAGCAATGAAGACTCAGTGCAGCCAAAAAAAAAAGTGTATATATTATATTAAAAAAAAAAAAAAGGTTGGGCTTCATGCTTGATTGCAAACTTCTGAAGAACCCCTTCCACCCTCCCACCCTTCCTTTTCCTGCTGCTGTTACTTCCTCTGCTCCACCCCCAAGACTGGGTTTTCATTTCTCCTCACTGCTTGCTGTATTCTAGCTCATAGTGTACAGCTCTGTAGCCTGTTCTTTACCGTGAGCTCCTCATGGTGAAGGGCAGAGGCGATATTTTCTTCATTGTGTTAAGCTGATACAACCCGCACATATTTAGTTGTGGTCTCATCACATGCAACATGCAACTAGACCCCAGGTAGCTCTGGGAAAGGTGAAGAGAAGAGATGATGGCATCGACAAGAAGAGAATCTAGTCAGGTGGTTCCCAGAGGGCTGGAGGCAGACACCTCGGTCATGTGACTGCTCTGTCACAGCATCACCTGCAGAGCAGAAGGACACAGTTCCCATAAGTGATTGGAATAGGAAGGCAGGCTTGCTTGCATCTGTGGTCTGGTGTCTCTTGTCCAAATTCATTTGGGCAGCTACCCTTCATCCTGGCTGTGGAAACACAGTTCTGTTCTTCTGGTCCCTCCAGTTCCTGTCTCAGCTTTCAATTGTAGGCCAAGACAGTTTTTAGATGACTGTGAGATATCCATAAATCTAGGATATTGTGTTTAACAAGTTGCCTCTTTATCCAAGAAAAAATTAAAATTAGGCTATAAATATGATCGGCATATTCCAAGAATAATGGCAGCAATCTCATGGGCCTGGTATCTTAAAGAACTAGCTAATAGTTCACTGAGTCGACACAGGAAAGGCCCTCATCTCTATAGAACGTCTAGCCCAAGTAGCCTTTAAGACTCACAGGACATTAGATCTAGAAGAAGCTTAGAGATTACTTAAGTCTGAGGCCATAAAAACTAAGGGGACAGAGAAGTCAAGACCTGCCCAAAGTCACATGGTTATTTACAAATGCTGAGCAGGTGTGGATTAAGCCTGCTTACCATCCAGGGCTATATGAACTTCTATTTGTGACTTACAAGTCCCAGGGCCTCTTGCATTCCATCAGCAGAACATGGCCGGAAGCACCTCTCTCATCAGATAGCCATGTCATTTTTCCCATACTCTGCTGACCCTGGGTTTGTATAACATGTAAGGATTCTGAACAATATATAAGAATCATCATCCCATGGAAAGAAAGACAGATATTAACTTCTCCCAACCCAGCTGCTCAGAGCCATTTCCTATAGTCTTATACACATCATTTAAAATTTATTTGAATTTGATCGACAGCCAAAGGACACACAGTTCCTTTATAAATATAGTTTCTGCTCCCTGTCTTCAAACTGGGACCTTTTATGACAATGATCAACTTTTAGAACTTAGTAAAAAGTTTCAGCTTCTGGTAAATATTGGCTTTCTTCTCCTTCTCTCCCTTCTTGGGCCTGGATCCATATTCAGAGGGCAGAAGAAAACAATGAAGCAGGCTCATTGTCTCCCTGTTCATGACTGCTCTGCCGGTTCACTCTGTTTCTTCCTTGGTGGAACTCCACTGGAAGAACCACTTCTGTGGCTGATTTAAACAGTGGCTAGTGCAAGTGACTGAATAATAGATACAAACTTTACTTGGGAATTCCAGTTTCTCTTTAAATCCATACCACTGCTGGATTGCTCTTCTAGCTTTTCTGAATTCTCTTTGTAAGCTTTTATTTCTCCTTTGAGGTTCAGAACTTTGGCAGCTGGGGGTGAAACTAGAAACTGATTAATAAGGGGAAAGGTGGCTTTGAGCAGTTTAAAGTTCAAGCAAGCAAACGAGTAATATCTCTGAAATGGTGATCATTCTCAAAATACCTTGCTGATTATTATGGAGGTTACAAGCTTATGCCAGATACAGTCCATCCCTCCTCCCAAAGAGCTGGTGGTCTAGAGGGGAGTTAGATGTGCACCTGCAGGAGGCGGTATCTACTACTCTGGGACTATGTATGGTCACTTACTTATTTTTGGCGGCACTGGGTCTTCATTGCTTCGTGTAGCCTCTCACTACTTCCGGAGAGTGAGGGCTCCCCTCCGCTGTGGTCCTGGGCTTCCACTGCGGTGGCTTCTCTTGCTGCAGAGCCCAGGCTCTCGGTGCATGAGCTTCAGTAGTTGCAGCAAACAGGCTCAGTCTTTGCAGCGCTCAGGCTCTAGAGTGTGAGCTCAGTGGCTGTGTACAGGGGCTTAGCGGCTCTGCATCATGTGGAATCTTCCCAGACCAGAGACTGAACCTCTGTCCCCCGCCTTAGCAGGCGATTCTTATCCACTGCACCATCAGGGAAGTCCTGGGACAGTATATTGTGAGTCTGTGTTCCCAAAGCAGGTCCAAGCTGCCATTGGTGGACAAAGAGATGACTTTAGTTGGTACACAGAAGGGGCAATAAATGTTTGATTCGAACTGTAAAGGTGGTATATTCCTATTTCAATTTCTTTCGCCTCTTCTGATTACCTTAAAAAAAGGGAGATTAAAAGAAAAAAAAAACCTCTCAGATCTGTGCTAAAATACCTAAAACACCTCTTTAACACCTATCAATCTTCTCAGTAAAAACCAAAAACCTAAGTCTCTGATTGAGAACCTTTGGACACCAATAATGTCCAGTTATAGTTTAATACTATTCTTCATTTTTATTGTATTTATTTTTTCCAGGTTGACTCTATTTAATTGCAAGTGATAAAGTTTTTCTATTTATGATGCTAGTAATACACTGTTGCCTTACTAAATCTCTCAGGGCTGCTGTAAGAAATTACTACAGGCTAATTTGTTTAAGCAACAAATATTTAATTTATTTAATTATATTAAATATATATTAAGTAATATTTAATATTTAATTTGTTTAAGCAACAAATATTGATTTTGCATGGTTATGGAAGTTGGAAAGTCCAAGATCAGGGTGTCAGCATGGTCAGGTTCTGGTGAAAGCCCTCTTCCTTTTTTTTTTTAACAGACAATCATCCTTTGCTGCATCTTCACATGGCATAAAGAGAGCAAGCCAAATCTCTGGCCTCTTCCTATAAGGGCACTAATCCTAATCCTGATGGCTCCACTCTCATAATCATCTCTCAAAGCCCTCACCTCAATCACAATGGAGATTAATTTCAATATAGGAATTTTTGGAAGGAAACAAACATTTAATTCATAACACTAAGTAAATTTGTTTAGCTAAAAAAGAAGTTATCAATAACCCCAAACACTAAATAAATATTGGCATAGGTGGTACAAAAATATGGCAGAAATCATCCGGGGTGTGCACATGTTTGGGAAACTGTTTAGAGCTGTGAAGTGAGTGCTTTTGAAGTGAATTGCAAGAGGAATTTCAAGAAATGATTGTGTACTAGGGGTTAGGAGCTTGGGGAAGAATTCCTTGAGGAGATGAGCTTTAAGGGAACATTTGAAAAGTTTAGGGAGAAGCCATGTGAGCAAGGATATGGTTAGGAACAGGAAACGTGGTGAACTGGATGACCCATTCATGCCCAGAGGTCATGGTTGGAGGAGAGTCACAGCTGGAATCACAAAGTGGAAAGACCTTATACGAGGATCTTCTTTGCTTTTTTAAAAAAACTTTATTTTGAAATAATTATGGATTCACATGCAGTTGTAAGAAACAACCCAGAGAGATCTCATATACCCCTTACCCAGTGAGTGGGAGTTTTTATTTTTTTATGTGTTCAGAAATAAGTTCTTTGTTGGATATATGATTTGCAAATACTTCCTCTCAATCTGTAGTTTGTTTTTTTCATTTACAGAAAGTTGATGAGATCCAATTTATAATTTTTTCCTTTTATTGATTGTGTTTTTTATATCAAGAATTCTTCTCTTAGCTCTAGTTTCTGAAGATATTCTTCTAAGTTTTTACCTAGAGGTTTTATAGTTTTACATTTTACATTTAAGTCTGTGATCCATTTTGAGTTAATTTTTATAAAAATGTGAGGTGTTTAAGTCAAGGGTTCATTTATTTTGTTTTTGTTTATAAATGTCCAATTTCTCCAGTGCTGTTTGTCAGAAAGTCTGCCCTTCTATTGCATTACTCTTGCATCTTCGTCAAAAATCAGTTGGGCATATTTGTATGGGTCCCTTGCTTGTTACAGTCACCTTATTGATATCTCCTGTCATTTGACTGTAACATCTGAAAAATAAAAAGGTTAATGGGCCTTTCACCCAAATGAATAGTGTAATAAATTACTTGACTATGGTATGTTTGATGACTTAGAGAGGTCTCATTACATACTCATGAATCATCCCCAAGGCCTTATGGTCCTTATGAGAACAGAACATTTGGCCCCTATCCCACCAAAATATTTTCTTTTACCTAAATAGAAAGACATGGGGAAGGGTGCCCATATTTTTTTTCCCCCAGAGCCAATAAGAGGCTGCTTAAGTTTGACTCTGCAAACTTTACAGGGACGAGAAATGTGATTGGTCTTGGTCAGACTTCTTTTTGCACAGGCTTCAGCAGGGACTTAACTCACAGTTCTGCCAGGAGCTCAGGAGCCTGCTCGCATACATGAACGATAAGGGACATCTAAGGAAAACAAACTGATCCCTTTTAGGGACACATCAAAGCCAGATAACCCAAGAGAATCCTAGCAAGATACAGCCAGTCTTAGAGTGACGTACTGTGAAATTAGCTTTGCTTCCTTGAGTTTATGAAGCATGCATCTGTATAAACCTGCTTGTGCAGACATCCCCAGCCCCAAGCTGGGTCTGCCCAAATCCAGTGAATCGGCTCTGAAATGCAGACGGCATCTAGCGGTGACCAAGCCTCCGCCGCAGGCAGCCTGTTGGCCAGTTAGGCCCAGTGGAGCAGTGGAACGGAAATACCTGGAGAAGTTTTTATGTGTCCATGGAATTTCGCTTCAGGAAACCATCAGGGCAGAGACGGGCATGCCTTACAGGTACTTGTTGGTTGCAATGTTATCCAGTCAGGGCGCTACGTTGAAATCAAAGGTTATTGTTATTAAAGAAAGAAGGATTGAAATAGCAAAAAAAAAAAAAAAAAAAAAAAAAAAAAATTATATAGAAAAAGGAAAAGAAAAATGAATGCAGTGAGCCTTCTTCTTGGGCTGCCTTATTTTTTCAAGCTTTAAACTGTCCACTTTCTCTTTGCCTCAAAGATTACATATAGTCAGGCTCACCTGTGGACTTTCCCATCCTCATGCAATTAGAAATGTCTTTGGCTTGATACTGAAGCAACAGTATGTGTTTTTGCAGGTCATAATGATGAATGGGAGCTCTATTCTTCTTAAGGAAATTTATAAATTAAGAACAGAATTTTTTTTTTTAACGCTGCCTGGTCTTCAAGGCTGTTATTTTCTTTTAAGCCTGAATCCTGTGGTTATACTGGTAACTAATAAAGTAGTTCATGAGACTGAACAAGTTCTTAAAATGACAGCACGTTTTATCAGTTTAGCCCAACGTAAATTACTGGTTGTTCTCTAACCCTCCAGTACCATCCATTTATTCTGTGAAAGATTAACAAAAGGGAGAAATTTTTTCCTAGTATGTGGTTGGATGTATAATCTTTTAAAATTGCTCTGAAATAGGAAGTATCATTCTTTTTCAGAGCAATTATTGTTCAAACCTCTATAAGTATGTCTGTGCTTAGCTAAATAACCCAGCTATACCTGCATCAGTGCTTGCTTGACAAATGCCTAGTTTTAAACATCCAGGAAGCTGAGCAAAAGCTGTTCAGAAGAACAAGGGTACTGAAAACAAACAATTCCCCCTGCCCCCTCCAAAAAAAACCCAAACCAAATCCCTTACCATTTCTAAAGAGCAGTTGTCTTAGTTCAAGTCAAAACTTCTAGTTCACAGAATAAGATTGCTTTTGTATAGACAAGATGTCCCTAGGTGATTTTATTTTATAATCTAAAGGTCTAGTTTAATGCAGTAACTACTGCTCTAGTTACCAGCTAATTTGATTAATAAAGCAATTTGCGTTGAGATGGCTCCTCTCTGGAGAGCAAAGTATTTCACACAGACTCTTTATGCAATAAAGGGCTCCTACAGAAGAGGAATGAACTCTTCGAGTTTTATAGGGTCTATTAACATCAGACAACTCATCCCATTGTGCTTTTGAAGTGGAGCCTGAGAAGAACCAACAGCCTTTCCAAAAGAATCTGTGGTCCCACAGCCTGGGATCGAGGAGATGCTGTCAGTCCTCACCTGTCTTCCCTGATCTATCTTTACTGGAAGGAGCTGCCTTCTCTCTGTCACTCCTCATCCTCTTAGTATCTTCTCCTTTCTTTCCTTGACCCTCAGTGGTAACAGTGGTGGAGTATAGATCTGGGAAGGATGGACTGTTTTATTGCTTAAAAAATAATCTGTCTTTGCATCTTCATCCCAGGATGGGTGGTATCACCATGAACTCTGGTGTAAATCTTCAGGGGGTATGCCTCTTTTGCTCAGAGTCCCAGTTTGAATACCAATTACATATTTTGTGATGTGTGTCCGTCTTCAAATGAACATATGTTCCAGGACAGTGTTTTTTCAAGCAGTTATGGAGTAGAGGAATGCCTTCATCAAATAGAGAAGAGCAAAAGTGTCTTAGTTGAAGTTGGGGGCTTAGAGCCCACCTGCTTGTGGGGAGCAGTCACAGCAGCTCGGGTCCCCAGACACGCCTGCAGATCCTGTCTTTTGCACGACTTGAGAGTACAGTTCTGAGAAGACTCTTCAAGGTGCCTTGGAGAGCAGGACTGGCAGGTCCTGCTCACAGAGGCAGGCTCTTAGGCCAGCCTAGGTGCCACTAACCCACACTCAGGGAAGGAATGGATGGGACTTAGGAGAGTGTTGTTCCTAGATCAGAGTATGAGGAGAAAAAAGTACAGTTGAGTAGATAATGGCCACCTCATGCAAAGAGTTGACTCATTGGAAAAGACCCTGATGCTGGGAGGGACTGGGGGCAGGAGAGGGGACAACAGAGGATGAGATGGCTGGATGGCATCACCAACTCAATGGACATGAGTTTGAGTAAACTCTGGGAGTTGGTGATGGACAGGGAGACCTGGTGTGCGGCAATTCATGGGGTTGCAAAGAGTCGGACACGACTGAGTGACTGAACTGAACTGAACTGAAGTAGATAATTGGCTCCAGAAAATAGCCAAGGCTTTGAATTATGAACTTGCTGTTTTCTGCCACATCTTCCTGATACATATCATCCTCCTCCTCCTCTTCCTCCAAATTTTCATAGTACTTTGTTCTTTTTTCAAGGCACACTAACTGTTCTTATTTCAAACATTCTCCTTTAAGCATGAGGGACAGATTTTAATGGAAGAGAATTCAGAATCTCTTGGTTCCTTCCCAGCCTGTCTTTTGACCTTAACTTCTTGTAAGTGTAGTTGGGGTTAGGTGAGGAGACTTTTATATTCTTCTATACTTTATTTTCTACCTCCCTCCAAGACCATGGCTATGTTAAAATACCTCATTCCACCTGTCTTTTCTATTTTCTTCTTTTTGAAGGGCACTGTTTCCTGTGTAGTGCCAAGGTAATAGACTTTGGAGCTGATGAGACCAGAGTTTAAATCCCAATGCTTCTGCTTTACAAACTGTGTGACAAGGGGCCAGCTGTGACACATAGGTGCTTAACACACAGTAGGTGTTCACGGAAAGTAGGTCCCCTTATGCTTATTCTGTAGACTCCTGTCAGTCATCCTCATGTCAGGAGATGACAGCCCCCTATAGCTGAAACATATGATGGATAAGAGTATTCTCAGAAGGAAAAGAAAGAATTAGAAGATCTGCAGTAACAACTCTATGAATATGCTATAAGTCATTATGTTATACATTTCAAATGGGTGAATTGTATATATGTAAATTATACATCAATAAAGTTGTTAAAAATAAGAGAAGTTTAAAAAATCTGCAGTAATTCACAATCTGTGTAGGTTTCCATGCTGGGCTTAGAATTCTGAAAGGTCTGGAAGAGCTGGGTAAGCTGTTTTCTCTTCCTAATTTGGTCAGATGCCATTGCAGCCTTCAGCCCAATACCAGCTGCTCAGGTCCCTTGATCATCTGCGAGAGAGCATTATGTTGTGTTTCCATGGAGACTTGGTTATATTTCTAACTAAGGGTGACCAGGGGAGGAAAAAAAAATCAGTAAATATGCAAACACATGTATCAGCTGAAAAGAAATGGGAGGAATTGTTTGCATGTGGGGTAAAAAGTGCCAAGTTGCTGTGCTGATCCTTCTGTTGTCTTACAATTTTTCAGCAAAACTAGAAGTTTTTGTGAATTCATTTTATTAAGATCTATAAAAGAGTCACTCAAGAGGGTCCTTCAGTCATTTCTAAGAGGCCATCTCTAGTATTAACACAAAGCATTGACCTCTGAGCCATACAGTCAGTGAACCTGAGTTTCAGTTCAGTTCAGTTCAGTTCAGTCACTCAGTCGTGTCCAACTCTTTGCGACCCCATGAACCACAGCACGTCAGGCCTCCCTGTCCATCACCAACTCCTGGAGTCCACCCAGACTCATGTCCATTGAGTCGATGATGCCATCCAACCATCTCATCCTCTGTCATCCCCTTCTCCTCCTGCCCTCAATCTTTCCCAGCATCAGCTCTTAGGTGGCCAATGAGTCAGCTCTTAGGTGGCCAAAGTACTGGAGGTTCAGCTTCAGCATCAGTCTTTCCAATGAACACACAGGACTGATCTCCTTTAGGACAGACTGGTTGGATCTCCTCGCAGTCCAAGGGACTCTCAAGAGTCTTCTCCAACACCACAGTTCAAAAGCATCAATTCTTTAGCACTCACCTTTCTTTATAGTCCAACTCTCACATCCATACATGACTACTGGAAAAACCATAGCCTTGACCAGATGGAATTTCGTTGACAAAGTAATGTCTCTGCTTTTTAATATGCTGTCTAGGTTGGTCATAACTTTCCTTCCAAGGAGTAAGCGTCTTTTAATTTCATGCCTGCAATCACCACCTGCAGTGATTTTGGAGCCCCCCAAAATTAAGTCAGCCACTGTTTCCACTGTTTCCCCATCAATGTGCCACGAAGTGATGGGACCAGATGCCATGATCTTAGTTTTCTGAATGTTGAGCTTTAAGCCAACTTTTTCACTTTCCTCTTTCACTTTCATCAAGAGGCTCTTTAGTTCTTCTTCACTTTCTGCCATAAGGGTGGTTTCATCTGCATATCTGAGGTTATTGATATTTCTCCTGGCAATCTTGATTCCAGCTTGTGCTTCTTACAGCCCAGCGTTTCTCATCATGTACTCTGCATATAAGTTAAATAAGGAGGGTGACAATATACAGCCTTGACATACTTCTTTTCCTATTTGGAACCAGTCTGTTGGTCCATGTCCAGTTCTAACTGTTGCTTCCTGACCAGCATACAGGTTTCTCAAGAGGCAGGTCAGGTGGTCTGGTATTCCCATCTCTTTCAGAATTTTCTACAGTTTATTGTGATCCACACAGTCGAAGGCTTTGGCATAGTCAATGAGGCAGAAATAGATGTTTTTCTGGAACTCTCTTGCTTTTTCGATTATCCAGCAGATATTGGCCATTTGATTTGGTTCCTCTGCCTTTTCTAAAACCAGCTTGAACATCTGGAAGTTCACGGTTCACGTATTGCTGAAGCCTGGCTTGGAGAATTTTGAGCATTACTTTACTAGTGTGTGAGATGAGTGCAATTGTGTGATAGTTTGAGCATTCTTTGGCATTGCCTTTCTTTGGGATTGGAATGAAAATGGACCTTTTCCAGTCCTGTGGCCACTACTGAGTTTTCCAACTTTGCTGGCATATTGAGTGCAGCACTTTCACAGCATCGTCTTTCAGGATTTGAAATAGCTCAACAGGAATTCCATCACCTCCACTAGCTTTGTTCGTAGTGATGCTTTCTAAGGCCTACTTGACTTCGCATTCCAGGATGTCTGGCTCTAGGTGAGTGATCACAGCATCGTGATTATCTGGGTCGTGAAGATCTTTTTTGCACAGTTCTTCTGAGTATTCTTGCCACCTCTTCTTAATATCTTCTGCTTCTGTTAGGTCCATACCATTTCTGTCCTTTATTGAATCCATCTTTGCCTGAAATGTTCCCTTGGTATCTATAATTTTCTTGAAGAGATCTCTAGTCTTTCCCACTCTATTGTTTTCCTCTATTTCTTTGCATTGATCACTGAGGAAGGCTTTCTTATTTCTCCTTGCTATTCTTTGAAACTCCGCATTCATATGGGTATATCTTTCCTTTTCTCCTTTGCTTTTGGCTTCTCTTTTTTTCACAGCTATTTGTAAGGCCTCCTCAGACAGCCATTTTGCTTTTTTGCATTTCTTTTTCTTGAGGATGATCTTGCTCCCTGTCTTCTGTACAATGTCATGAACCTCCATCCATAGTTCATCAGGCACTCTGTCTATCAGATCTAGTCCCTTCACTTCCACTGTATGATCATAAGGGATTTGATTTAGGTCATACCTGAATGGTCTAGTGGTTTTCCCCTTTTTGGGTCAAGGTAAAAGTACATAGAGAAGTAGTTTTATGGATAAAGCACACACACAAAATAGACTGAATTAATATGCTATAAACACCCAGGTTTGAAGCCATTTTATAATACATAAGCCAAGAGGGACTCAAGCAGATGTAAACTGAAGGTCTAATACAGGGGTCAACAAAATTTTCCTGTAGAAGGCCAGACAATAAATATTTTAAGCTCATGGTCCACATCTACCTTTGTTCTAACTACTGAGCTCTGCCCTTGTAGGTGGAAGGGAAGAGTGAAAGTGTTAGTTCCTCAGTGGTGTCCGACCCTTTGTGACCCCATGGACAGAGGAGCCTGGCGGGCTACAGTCAAGAATACTGGAGTGGGTTGCCATTCCCTTCTCCAGGGAATCTTCCTGATCGAACTCTGGTCTCCCACACTGCAGGCAGATTCTTTTTTTCTTTTTTTTTTTCCTTTTTTTTTTAAATTTTATTAGTTGGAGGCCAGTTACTTCACAACATTTCAGTGGGTTTTGTCATCTATTGACATGAATCAGCCATGGAGTTACATGTATTCCCCATCCCGATCCCCCCTCCCACCTCCCTCTCCACCCGACTCCTCTGGGTCCTCCCAGTGCACCAGGCCCGAGCACTTGTCTCATGCATCCCACCTGGGCTAGTGATCTGTTTCACCATAGATAATATACATGCTGTTCTTTTGAAACATCCCACCCTCACCTTCTCCCACAGAGTTCAAAAGTCTGTTCTGTACTTCTGTGTCTCTTTTTCTGTTTTGCATATAGGGTTATCATTAACATCTTTCTAAATTCCATATATATGTGTTAGTATGCTGTAATGTTCTTTATCTTTCTGGCTTACTTCACTCTGTATAATGGGCTCCAGTTTGATCCATCTCATTAGAACTGATTCAAATGAATTCTTTTTAATGGCTGAGTAATATTCCATGGTGTATATGTATCACAGCTTCCTTATCCATTCGTCTGCTGATGGGCATCTAGGCTGCTTCCATGTCCTGGCTATTATAAACAGTGTGCAGGCAGATTCTTAACCGTCTGAGCCACCAGGGAAGAAGCCATCAACAGTAAGCACAGGAGTAGGCATGGCTGTGTCCCAGTCACACTTGATGTATGGACTTGGACCTGGATTTGCCTCTGGGCTCTCCAGCAGTTTACCACACTGGGAAGGGGACCACAGAGCTCTTTACGGAAATCACAGAGTCCTTGAGATGGATAGGAGCCAGCTGTTCAGGGATGGAACATTTCTGGAGGTTAGAGAGAAAGTTCTTCTCCTTGGTGTAATTAATAACATCTTTAAAAAAATTCCTTATAGTAAACACAGCATTGAGATTCTTCAGGCTCTTTCTCATGGGGCCCCTAATATTAACAAGGGTCATAATAGCAAATAATAATTCAGCCAAAGCAAGTAGGTGCAGTAGAAGAAATGGCCTTGGTTTAACAGGATTCCAATTAGTCTGGAATTTTTTATACCTAAAGGTTCCTCACTAACAATAAAACAGATTTTGCTGTTTAATGACATGTTCATGAAATGAAGCAATTTTTTCTCAAATTAAAAAAGAATGTTTTTTGCCAACCAAAGACAAAATTTTCTACAACTATGAGTTGAAGGTGGGAAACATCAAAATGATAGGTGGGGCGGGGGTATTTTGGAATTGCTGATGTGGGTCAGACCTTGGAGATAATTTGCTCCAATTTCTGGTCTTATAGCTGAAGAAAATTGAGGCTCAAAGGTGTTGCATTTCCAGTCAACAACAAAGCCGGGACTAGAGCCTTTGCCCTTTGGTCCCAGTCCAGTGATTTTTCCAAATCCACATTTATCCCCACCCCTCCAACCCCATCCCACCCCATGCCAACACACCCCCTCACACCCCCCACACCACACACACATACCCCACTCATAGCCTCCACATCCACACCCATGCACCCTCATATTCCACACGCCATACACACGTCACACATACCCCACCCTCTCCTGCATACACACAGACACACTCCCACTGTACATATGCCCCCATATCGCACACATACGCCCCCCATATTCCGCACACTATGCATGCACACCTCACACAGCCCACATACACACACCCCACACCCCCCACACCTCCCACACACTACACACCCCAAAGCCTTCCCTGTACCACCCTGACACACGTATTCCTAAACCCCCACATATCCCACACACACCCAGCACAATCCCCCACACACCACATACACACCACGCACATCACATACGCAAATATACACACCCACACATCATTCATGCACCGCATGTTCCACACACGCTGTACACACGCATCCACACACCTCATCCCTTCCCCATACTCCCCACACATTTCTTGCCCCCACCCTCCACACACACCACAGACGCCGCACACACCCTGCACCCTGCCTCCCAGGGATGCTGCAGTTTGTCACGTTCACCGTCCCACTCAGTCCAGCTTTCCAAGCACTTCTTTTCTTGCTCTGCTCTGTGATCTGCTTCAGTCCTCCTTCTTTGCACACTGACCCTCTGTCCCTGTCCCGAAATGCTGGGTCGCACTCACCATTTCTTTCATCTTACTTGCTGTAAGTAGTGAAACGTTGAGTCTTACGCATCATTACTTTCATCTCACTCATCGTAACTTTTCCCCCTAGAATGTTCTTACATGTCCCCTTTGCCAAGGTAAATCCAGCCCACAGACGCTCCCTTGTCTCTCAGAGCATGACTTGTCTTTGATTCATATAGTCTGGATCGTGAGTATGTGGTGTGTGTCTCAAAAGTATGCTCTTGTCATCTTGAGGAGAACGACTAGAACTTATACGATTTTGTAATCCTCTCATGCTTTGTACTTGTGTGTATTGCTTCTTGGGGTATAAGCATTCAGAAGTTGGGAAACAGAAAGACCCCAAGGACAAGTAAGAACACCCATTTCCCCTAGAATAGTGCTCTAGTTGCATATTTTCTCCTGTATCTTAGATAAAATGTTACTTAACCTTGATGGGTCTCTGTTTCTTTATCTGTAAAATGAGCCTAATTCAACTTACCTTATGACACTGTTGTAAGAATTAGATGAACTCACATTCATGACAGTGCTTAGCTCACTGTCTGCCCAAGTGGGAGCCTAACAAACAGAATTTCCTTGCTTCACCTCCTTCTTAACCATCCTAAGAATCCACCATTTAGTCATCTTTCAGAGGCTGAAAGAAAAAGTGTATGGTGATGTATTTAGAAAAGAGAGAGGAGCATAAAATAACCACCTGTAATTAAATCTTGCACAGTTCTGAGCATATAACTCTGCTTCCCTCATTTGCTTATATGCACTTTTTTCTTTGCTTCTCCTATTGGAACATATTGTTAGGATCTATTGATAAAGTGTTTTTTTTTGTTTGTTTGTTTTTACTTCACACGTTGTCTCCTATTTAATGAAAACAGCCTCATGACATATTGGAATAAATTACTCTCCAAATGGTGTAATATAAAGAGAAAAATAACTTTTCATCAGTCAGTATATTTCCAGTGCCTAGCCTCGTGTCTGGAATAGAAATAATTTGAGACAGAATGAAATGAATGGGGCTAGAACTCCCACTGGTACCTTCCAGTACCTCTCCCATCCACCTGCCACACTGCCTGAGAATTCCTTCAGCTAGAGGCTCCATTTCTCCTGTTAAAATGGAGGTGTGTGATCTAAGCTAATAGGCAGCAGATCAAGAAGGAAACGGGACATTGGCCAGGCTGACCTGAAAACAGAGAAGGTAGGAAGGAAGGCTATAGACTGGAACTGGGGTGGGGGGCAAGCTTGGTTGTCGGGGTACAGCACAGTGCTGCAGGAACCGTGAAGGGATGCGAGGGAGAAGGCCTGAAGAAGAAGGCAAGAGAGCTAGAGCGAAACCTCACTCATCTACTAACTTGTCTCAAAAGTGTTGGGTGAAGCATTTGGAAATATTAGTTAACTGATAGCTTTCACTGATCTCTAAATGAAGATTCTAAAGATAAGTCAGAGCTGGTTTTTGCTCTGTAAACTCTTTCCCTGGATTCTGTCATAATGGGAACGTAGTATCCTGGCTGGCGGATTTGCAGACCAGCTCCTCTACCCCACCCCTTTCTCTGATCCTCTGATTCCTTGTCCATGAAATGAAAATACACACAGAGCATCCCTCCCAGGGTGGTGCTGTTCACGCAAAGGGCACATGGTGAACGCTTAGGAAAGACTACCCGCTTCTTGCCTTTTCTGCTTTTTATGATTTCCATGCCGCTGTGGAAGTTGAAAATTATTTTTGTTACTCAGCTGAACTCACTCTCCTCCTCCTAGCCTCTCCCAATCCTCCAAACACCCCTTCACCACATACTCCCCTGACCTACATTTTTCACAGAACGCTTGCACACTCAGATCTTCTTTAAAAAGTAGATATGGCCATGATTGTGAAAATCAAAAGCCTAGAAAAAAAATGCTAGCTGAGCAGGGGGTTGTATTTTCCATGGTAAAAAAAGCCTACACGATGTATTTTAGACTGGCCTCATTTTGGTCAGTCTTGGAGCCTGTGCTCATTTGCTTTGGGTCCTCTGACTGCGGCTCTCCTGGCATCGACATTGCTGGAGGAATGATGCTGACACGGAAATGGTCCAGGTTCAGAGCCTGTGTGCTTATTTGAAACCCAAAGAGCCGGCTAGTGAAAGACTTAAAAGGCTTAGTGAAGGGGGTCTCTTCAAAATGGGGCCGAGTGTTTATTTCCTATGGAATGGAACAGAAGTTCTAAAAGAAGGATGTTTTAAGTGTCAGTTTAAATAGAAAATGCTTTAAAATGTAAGCGAGGGTGAGAGATGAGTGCCCCTTGGATTTGTAATATTATTTTCATTCTGTTTTGAAATTTCCACTTGTGGTTTCCCAGAAGGATAGTTGCTTTATGCATAATGAAACACTGGAAATTCAGGGCTCAAGAACAACACTGGGTTATATGAACCTGCCTTTTCTCGGATAGAAATTATTTAAAACTGTTTTATATTAAAAACAATCATTTTGAGAGCTGGTTTTCCTGTCCAAGGAACGATTATGTTTTTACTCAAGGGAAAAAACAGAAACCAAACAACAAAACCTCTTCCTAAATTTCTCTGCAGTGCCTGCAAGTGCCACTAAGATGTGCTATTTCATTAAAAAATGAAGCTCTTCATTCAATTCCCTGAACCACAAAAAGTAGAAATCCTTAAATTTTTCCCAGACAGTCCTAGACCAGAACTTAAAGTTGAATCAGCATATCCCCTTGATTGTGAAAATTTAGAAGCATCTCCTTTGATACCACAGTGGGAAATCTGCTATAAGTGGAAAATAGTAAGAAGTTATTATGACCAGTGTATTCTTGGGATTCTGAGAAGCCCTGATGTTGTAGCAGTGATATGTTATCATAACCTAACCCCATTAGATATTTGATAGAGCGAATATCTATTAGATATTTGATAGAACAAATTTTCTACATCTGGGAGTTTCCAAGAATGGGATTCTGAACCATCCACAGACCTCTGCAGGTGGTGTGGAAAAAGGAAAGGCAGGCATATCGCCCCATTGGCTTTCCTTCAGAGAATGTTCTGTTGCTGTCTTTTGACCCATCTCAGGTACAGGCAGCTTGTTGCGCAGTTAAGATGGTGCAGATGTAGTGAAACTGGAAGGAGAGTGTTGTCAGGATTGCCTGGGAGAGGTCTGGCTCAGAACCCACGATGCTCTTAGAACCATGACCTTGCAGGTCTGGCTCAATACCAATTTAGAATGTGGTTGAATGATAATGTCCTTCCTACTCTGTATCCAGGGCTCATTTTTGCTTATCATGGGACACCTCTTCAGGCCTAACACTTTAGCCTCTTATCAGTGATTCCGCTGAATGCCCTTAGCTAGTTGTCAACTGATGAGCCTCAAAATTTCAGTTATATATTTTGTGATGTGTGCCAATGTTTAGATGAAGATACATTCCAGGATAGTGTGTTTCAAACAATCATGATATGGAAGAACATTTGGAAGCAGAGCAGTCCCAGTTGAAGATGGAGCCCTGGAGTATCTGTAAAACATGTCCTATCCAAAGAGACAAACCTCTAATGGTAAAAGTTCAAGTGGTAGAGGAGCTAATTTTAGCCAAGCTATCTAGTCTTAAAATCAGATTATGAAAAAACATCCCATTTTATTTGAAAAAAATTTCAAACATACAGAAAAATTGCAAGAAAAACATATAGGATATCTGTAGGCACTTTGATACATTGTTAACATTTTACTCCATTTGTTCATATTCTTACAGCTTGCTTTCTGCATCCCCTCCACCTCCAATTTATTTTTGCAGGCCTTCTGAGAGTAAGTTACATACATGTCCCTTTTATCCCTCAGTACCTCCTAAGAGTAAGGATATTTTTTCATATACCCCCCAAGTACAATTGCCAACTTCAGTCATATTATGTAGTTTTTTCTGATCTACTGTCTGTATTCTAATTTTGCCAGCCAACACAATAGTGCCCTTTATAGCATTTTTTTTTATTCAACCAGTCCTGGATCTAGTTCAGGATCACATATTGTATTTTGTTGTCATGGCTTATTTGTTTCCTTCAATCTGGAACAGTTCAAACTGGAATTAGCTGTTAGCACAGGGAGGCTGTTGGTGGGAAAGAGGGTGGTGACTAATTGCAATGTCTGCTTCGGATTGGGAGGTGGCGCTGTGGTGCTGACAGTTTTGCTAGGCTTATCTTAAAGGCCTCCTGGCTACTGCTACCAACTCTGCATCAAGGACTGCAGCTCCCATGTCTCCCCAGCAAGGCCACCACAGTTTCATTTTGAAATTCAGGTTCAAAGCTGAGATGGATTTCAAAGACATACTGACCTAACTGACCTCCATAAATGTAGTCACGTGTGTTTATTTGCTTAGCACGTTCACTGGGGGGCAGAGTCCAAGGGCAGGGAAAGCCATTTTGTGGTTCTCTGGAACTCTCCAGCCTCCAAATCAGGCACCCATAGACCTTGGTCAGGGAACCAACCCAAGAGACTAAAGAAGCAGACAAAGAATCGGTCTCCTCCAAACTGTTGAACAGAGAGTGTGGATTCTGGCCGCAGGTCCTGGTAAGCCCACTGGGAGAGGTGGGAGGAGCCGAGAGGCCCCAGGGAAACAGGATTTCTCAGTGGGTCAGTTAGACTGTTTTTAGTTAAGGGAGTTTTGACCCAGTTGTCTTTAGTCTATTTTTCCCTCCATGGTTTCCCTTTTAATTTGTTAAGGCAGAATGAGATAGAAGCTCTGACAATTATAGAGTGTGGGTGGAGAATGTGCAGCTCATTAAGTATCTCAGCTCTTGCTTTAGCATTTGGAGGGTCTGTAACAGGTCACTGATTCACCCTGCTTTTGAAATTTTACAGCATTCTGTAACTCAGCATATAGTGACAACACATGCATTTAGAAGCTGGCTTTTATGGCTTTTATTTTTTAAACTATTTATTTGTGTATTTACTTTTGGCTGAACTGGGTCTTCCTTGCTGCATGCGGGCTTTCTCTGGTTGCAGCCAGCTGGGGCTACTCTCTAGTTGCAGTGTATGGGCTCCTCATTGTGGCGTCTTCTCTTGTTGCAGAACTCAGGCTCTAGAATGTGAGGACTTCAGTAGTTGCGACTCACAGGCTTAGCTACCCCGTGGCATGTGGAATCTTCCTGGATCAGGGATCAAACTCATATCCCCTGCATTGGCAGGTGGGTTCTTAACCACTGGACCACCAGGGAAGTCTTGGTTATGGCTTAAAAGGAACCATGATTGCTGCTTGAGATGATCACTAGAAAAGACCAGAATCTCTATGAATAATTTCCCAAAAGGTTAATCCTCATTGTAACTTCTTCATAAAATTCATCGAATCAGCATTTCCTTCCTTTACCCCTATTTTCCCTCTTACCACTCTTTTTTCCCCCCTTATGTTTTTTGGCTTTAATCTTGATGAAAATGAAAGAGGAGAGTGAAGAAGCTGGTTTAAAACTCAACATTCAAAAAACAAGGATCATAGCATTCAGTCCCAACACTTCATGGCAAATAGATGGGGAAACAATGGGAACGGTGACAGACTTTATTTTTTTGGACTCAAAAATTGCTGCAGATGGTGACTGCAGCCATGAAATTAAAAGATGCTTGTTCCTTGGAAGATGTTGGAAGAAAAGTTATGACCAACCTAGACAGCATATTAAAAAGCAGAGACATTATTTTGCTGACAAAGGCCCGTCTAGCCAAACCTAAGTTTTTTCCAGTAGTCATGTATGAATGTGAGAGTTGGACCATAAGGAAAGCTGAGCTCTGAAGGATTGATGCTTTTGAATTGTGGTGTTGGAGAAGACTCCTAGGCCTTCATCTTATAAATGGCTTACAAGGACCTGCGTGATTTGACTTCTGTGCTGTAAAGTATTAACCTTGACCCAAAAAAGGCTTGACCCTTTGCCCTCAGCTCCTGAGAGGTAATCTCTAAGCCTTTGTAATGCTCTACCCACCAGGAGTGTGTTTATCTACCCAGAGGACTTGAGCCATGCCTGATGGTCTATACTAAACGTGTTTTATAGTAAGTCTGTGTGTCTGAAAACCCAGTGGATTATCTGCCAGTGAAAAATGAGGGTTTATACCTTATACTCCTGCTTAATCATTCATTTATTCAGCAATATTTACACTAGATGCACTAGATGAGTTCTACACTAGATACCAGGGGGCTCAGTGGTAAAGAGTCTGCCTTCCAATGCAGGAGACATGGGTTTGGTTCCTGGGCCAGGAAGATTCCCTGGAGAAGGGAATGGCTATGCACTCCAGAATCCTTACCTGGGAAATCTCATGGACAGAGGAGCCTGGCGGGCCCTAGTTCATGGGGTCGCAATAAGTTGAGTTGGACACAACTTAGTGACTAAATAATAACAATAACACTAGACACCAGATTCTGGGGATCCTGCAATCAACCCTACATATGGCATCCCTGTCCTCCTGGAGTTCACACTCGAGTGTGAGAGAAAATCAATACAGGAACAAACAAGTAAGAGTGGTAAGAGGGGAAACAAATAGAAGAAAAAGAAAACTATATACAGTTTTCTTTTGAAGAAAAACTGAGATCATTCCATTTAAACCCAAGGTAACTAGATGAACAGACACTTCCACAAGAACATCCAGAGATTAGAAGGAATTCTGTTTCCAGTTCAGGACCATTTCATTTGATGCTCAAAAGACAATCTGATCTTTTTTTTTTTTTCCTCCTTCATTTACTTTTATTAGTTGGATGCTAATTACTTTACAATAGTGTAGTGGTTTTTGTCATACATTGGCATGAATCAGCCATGGATTTACATGTATTTCCCATCCTGACCCCCCCTCCCACCTCCCTCTCCACCTGATTCCTCTGGGTCTTCCCAGTGCACCAGGCCCGAGCATTTGTCTCATGCATCCAGACTGGGCTGGTGATCTGTTTCACCCTAGATAATATACATGTTTTGATGCTGTTCTCTCGAAACATTCCACCCTCGCCTTCTCCTACAGAGTCCATGTAGTATATATACACCATGGAATATTACTCAGCCATTAAAAAGAATTCATTTGAATCAGTTCTAATGAGATGGATGAAACTGGAGACCATTAAACAGAGTGAAGTAAGCCAGAAAGATAAAGACCAATACGGTATACTAACGCATATATATGGAATTTAGAAAGATGGTAATGATAACCCTGTATGCAAAATAGAAAAAGAGACACAGATGTACAAGCTGATGTTTTTTGATAGCTGGTCTATATATGTCGTAATTTCAAATCAGTGGGGAAAATTTAGGCTATCAAAAATGACTTTGGGCATTTAAAAAATGTAAATTTAAGTTGCTATCTCATACACTCAGTCAGTCAAGAATCTGCCTGCAGTATAGGATACACAGGTTCGATCCCTGAGTTGGGAAGATCCCCTGGAGAAGGAAATGGCAACCTACTCCAGTATTCTTGCTTGGAAAATCCTATGGACAGAGAGGCCTGCCAGACTACAGCTCATGGGGTCTCAAGAGTTAGACATGACTTAGCAATTAAACCACCACCCCCACAAGAAATTTCACCTAGGTTAGAGACTTACACATGAAAAATGAAATCATAAATATGCTAGAATGCATTGTGCGAAAACATATTATCTCATTTGAGGAAGACCTTTTAAAATAAGACATTCAGTTCAGTTCAGTTTGGTTGCTCATTTGTGTCCTACGCTTTGTGACCCCATGGACTGCAGGGGTCTTACCACTCTTACTTGTTTGTTCCTGTATTGATTTTCTCTCACACTGGAGTGTGAGCTCCAGGAGGACAGGGATGCCATATGTAGGGTTGATTGCAAGATCCCCAGAATCTGGTGTCTAGTGTTGTTGTTATTATTTAGTCACTAAGCTGTGTCCAACTCAACTTATTGTGACCCCATAGACTAGAGCCCGCCAGGCTCCTCTGTCCATGAGATTTCCCAGGTAAGGATTCTGGAGTGCATAGCCATTCCCTTCTCCAGGGAATCTTCCTGACCCAGGAACCAAACCTATGCCTCCTGCATTGGCAGGCAGACTCTTTACCACTGAGCCCCCTGGTATCTAGTGTAGAACTCATCTAGTGCATCTAGTGTAAATATTGCTGAATAAATGAATGATTAAGCAGGAGTATAAGGTATAAACCCTTGTTTTTCACTGGCAGATAATCCACTGGGTTTTCAGACACACAGAATTGCTATAAAACATATTTAGTATAGACCATCAGGCAAGGCTCAAGCCCTCTGGGTAGATAAACACACTCCTTGTGGGTAGAGCATTACATAGGCTTAGAGATTACCTCTCAGGAGCTGAGGGCAAAGGGTCAAGCCTTTTTTGGGTCAAGGTTAATACTTTACAGCACAGAAGTCAAATCACTCGGGTCCTTGTAGGCCATTTACAAGATGTTGACTTCTAGTCTGAGTGAGAAGGAAGACTTTGGAGCGTATTGATCAGGAGAGTGATAGGATTTGATTTATTTTAACGCAGGGTTTCTTTTTATTTATTTATTTTATCTTTGGCTGTGCGGGGTCTTCGTTGCTTTGTGCAGGCCTTTTCTAGTTGCAGCTAGCCTGCTCTTCATTGTGGTGTGCAGGTTTCTCACTGTGATCACTTCTCTTGTTGTGGAACACAGGCTCGAGGCTCTTGGGCTTCAGTAGTTGCAGCATGTAGGCTCGGGAGTTGCTGCTCAAGGACTCTAGAGTTTAGACTCAGTAGTTGTGGCACGTGGGCTTAGTTGCTCCATGGCATGTGGAATCTTCCTGGGCCAGGGATTGAACCGTATCTCTTGCATTGGCAGGGGGATACTTATCCACTGGATCACCAGGGAATTGTCTAGAGTTTCTTTGTTTTTAGGGCTTCCCTTGTGGCTCAGCTGGTAAAGAATCTGCCTGCAATGCGGGAGACCTGGGTTTGATCCCTGGGTTGGGAAGATCCCCTGGAGAGGGAAAGGCTACCCATTCCAGTATTCTGGCCTTTCCACACAATCCATGGGGTTGCAAAGAGCTGGACACAATGGAGTGACTTTCACTTTTCTTTGTTTAAACAGAACCATGATGGAATGAGTAACAGGATCATGCCAATAGCTGAGTTGGAAAATAGACTGAAAGATAGAAACAGGGCTACTGGTTAAAAAGTTACTATCATGGTCCAGGTAAGATGTAACGATAGCTTGAATGAGGGTAAAAATGGTGAGAAGTAATCTGATTTTGGATAGACTTTAAGAGTAAAGAGCATTTGCAAATAAATGGGATGTAGGATATTAGAAAAGGAGTAATAATAGATGATCCTAAATTACTTTACCTGAGCTATTGGGATAGCCAACTTACCCTTAAATGGGATGAGTTAAGACTGCAAGAAAAGATCTAGTGGGAGAAAAAGTAGGAGCTTGATTTTTGGACATGGGAAGTTGAAATGCCTATTAGATTACAAGAAATAAAATGTCTAGTAGACAAGAGTCTGGGATTCGCAGGAGAGGTCTGGCCTGGAAATTTATGTTCAAGATATAAAGATATATATCATGAAGTCATCAGTCTATCATGAGACTGGCAAGCCATGAGACTAGTAAGTAAGTATTAACAGAAAAAAAGGAAAAACTCAGACTATGCCCCCTGCTCCCCAGTGTTAGAGGCAGGAGAGATGAGGAAGAATCAGCAGAGAACACTGAGAGTAAACACTCAGAAAAGTAGGAGAAAAGTGAGAGAGAGAATCAGGAGCCAAATGAAAGAAGCTGGAGAGAGGAACTGTGTTAAATACTGCTGAGAGGTGAAGTGAGAGGAGAAGAGACCATCGGATTTAGGAACATGGAGGCCACTGTTAGGGCTTCCCTGAAGACTCAGTGGTAAAGAATCCACTGGCAATGCAGGAGATGTGGATTCGATCTCTGGTTCGGGAAGGCCCCTGGAGGAGGGAGTGGCAACTCACTCTGGTATTCTTGCCTGAAAAGTCCTATGGACAGAGGAACCTGGCAGAATTCCAAAGGGTTGCAAGGAGTCCAGTATGACTGAGCACAAGTACTAGGCCCCTGTTACCCTTAGCAAGAGCAGAGGGAGCTATGTATTTTGGTTCATACCCAGAGATAGGCTTGATAGAAGAAAACAAAGACCAATGTATGTATTTAGGAAAAATCAGAAAGTTAATTCACAGCTCTGATTCCCATCCACTGAGCAGCATCTCTGAATTTCCTTCTACCTATGAACCCTGAGAAAAATATACAAAATCAGAGCTGAAAACTTAAACTGGTCCAACCTATAACCAGAACATAGAGGGATTTTCAAGTAATAATTATGTTTATAAAGCTGGGTTGTTAAAGATAACTCTCCAATATTCTGGGAGGTGGGTCATAGAAGATCTTGCTGTGATTTATGTCGGAGAGTGTTTTGCCTATGTTCTCCTCTAGGAGTTTTATAGTTTCTGGTCTTACATTTAGATCTTTAATCCATTTTGAGTTTATTTTTGTGTATGGTGTTAGAAAGTGTTCTAGTTTCATTCTTTTACAAGTGGTTGACCAGTTTTCCCAGCACCACTTGTTAAAGAGATTGTCTTTTTTCCATTGTATATCCTTGCCTCCTTTGTCAAAGATGAGGTGTCCATAGGTTCGTGGATTTATCTCTGGGCTTTCTATTCTGTTCCATTGATCTATATTTCTGTCTTTGTGCCAGTACCATACTGTCTTGATGACTGTGGCTTTGTAGTAGAGTCTGAAGTCAGGCAGGTTGATTCCTCCAGTTCCTTTCTTCTTTCTCAAGATTACTTTGGCTATTCGAGGTTTTTTGTATTTCCATACAAATTGTGAAATTATTTGTTCTAGTTCTGTGAAAAATACCGTTGGTAGCTTGATAGGGATTGCATTGAATCTATAGATTGCTTTGGGTAGAATAGCCATTTTGACAATATTGATTCTTCCAATCCATGAACACGGTATGTTTCTCCATCTGTTTGTGTCCTCTTTGATTTCTTTCATCAGTGTTTTATAGTTTTCTATGTAAAGGTCTTTTGTTTCTTTAGGTAGATATACTCCTAAGTATTTTATTCTTTTTGTTGCAATGGTGAATGGTATTGTTTCCTTAATTTCTCTTTCTGTTTTTTCATTGTTAGTGTATAGGAATGCAAGGGATTTCTGTGTGTTAATTTTATATCCTGCAACTTTACTATATTCATTGATTAGCTCTAGTAATTTTCTGGAAGAGTCTTTAGGGTTTTCTATGTAGAGGATCATGTCATCTGCAAACAGCGAGAGTTTCACTTCTTCTTTTCCTATCTGGATTCCTTTTATGTCTTTTTCTGCTCTGATTGCTGTGGCCAAAACTTCCAACACTATGTTGAATAGTAGTGGTGAGAGTGGGCATCCTTGTCTTGTTCCTGATTTCAGAGGAAATGCTTTCAATTTTTCACCATTGAGGGTGATGCTTGCTGTGGGTTTGTCATATATAGCTTTTATTATGTTGAGGTATGTTCCTTCTATTCCTGCTTTCTGGAGAGTTTTAATCATAAATGAGTGTTGAATTTTGTCAAAGGCTTTCTCTGCATCTATTGAGATAATCATATGGTTTTTATCTTTCAATTTGTTAATGTGGTGTATTACGTTGATTGATTTGCGGATATTAAAGAATCCTTGCATTCCTGGGATAAAGCCCACTTGGTCATGGTGTATGATTTTTTTAATATGTTGTTGGATTCTGTTTGCTAGAATTTTGTTAAGGATTTTTGCATCTATGTTCATCAGTGATATTGGCCTGTAGTTTTCTTTTTTTATGACCCACCTCCCAGAATATTGGAAATAAAAGCAAAAATAAACAAATGGGACCTAATGAAAATTAAAAGCTTTTGCACAACAAAGGAAACTGTAAGTAAGGTGAAAAGACAGCCCTCAGATTGGGAGAAAATAATAACAAATGAGGAAACAGACAAAGGATTAATCTCAAAAATATACAAGCAACTCCTGAAGCTCAATTCCAGAAAAATAAACGACCCAATCAAAAAATGGGCCAAAGAACTAAACAGACATTTCTCCAAAGAAGACATACAGATGGCTAACAAACACATGAAAAGATGCTCAACATCACTCATCATCAGAGAAATGCAAATCAAAACCACAATGAGGTACCATTACACGCCAGTCAGGATGGCTGCTATCCAAAAGTCTACAAGCAATAAATGCTGGAGAGGGTGTGGAGAAAAGGGAACCCTCTTACACTGTTGGTGGGAATGCAAACTAGTACAGCCACTATGGAAAACAGTGTGGAGATTTCTTAAAAAACTGGAAATAGAACTGCCATATGACCCAGCAATACCACTTCTAGGCATACACACTGAGGAATCCAGATCTGAAAGAGACACGTGCACCCCAATGTTCATCGCAGCACTGTTTATAATAGCCAGGACATGGAAGCAACCCAGATGCCCATCAACAGATGAATGGATAAGGAAGCTGTGGTACATATACACCATGGAATATTACTCAGCCATTAAAAAGAATTCATTTGAATCAGTTCTAATGAGATGGATGAAACTGGAGCCCATTATACAGAGTGAAGTAAGCCAGACAGATAAAGAACATTACAGTATACTAACACATATATACGGAATTTAGATAGATGGTGGCGATAACCCTATATGCTAAACAGAAAAAGAGACACAGAAGTACAGAACAGACTTTTGAACTCTGGGGGAGAACGTGAGGGTGGGATGTTTTGAAAGAACAGCATGTATACTATCTATGGTGAAACGGACCACCAGCCCAGGTGGGATGCATGAATCAGGTGCTCTTGCCTGGTGCACTGGGAGGACCCTGAGGAGTCGGGTGGGGAGGGAGGTGGGAGGGGGGATCGGGATGGGGAATACGTGTAACTATATGACTGATTCATGTCAATGTATGATAAAACCCACTGAAATGTTGTAAAGTGATTGGCCTCCAACTAATAAAATAATATTTAAAAAAAAAAAAAAAAAAAGATAACTCTCATGGGATTCTCTATGTCTGCCTCATGAAACAGAGCTGCTCTACTTCCTAAATGAGGGTAGGAAGACATGGTACCCGTACCTGTGTCTGCTTTTCTGAGTTTGATGCTCCCTTTGTTTTAACATCTAGAGATTTCCATCTCTAGGCCTTAAGCTTGCATTTAAATTTATTTTGTTACATTAAAATTTTTTTTTTAATTTCAGGATAATTGCTTTATAGAATTTTGTTGTTCTCTATCAATCTCAAGATGAATCAGCCATAAGTATACATATATCCCCTCCCTTTTGAACCTCCCTCCCATCTCCCTCCCCATCCCACCCCTCTAGGTTGGTACAGAGCCCCTGTTTGAGTTTCCTGAGCCATACAGCAAATTCCCGTTGGCTATCTATTTTACATACAGTCATGTAAGTTTCCATGTTACTCTTTCCATATATCTCACCCTCTCCTCCCCTCCCCCCATGTCCATAAGTCTGTTCTCTGTGTCTGTTTCTCCATTGCTGCCCTGAAAATAAATCCTTCAGTAACATTTTTATAGCTTCTGTATATCTGCATTAGACTACAATATTTATCTTTCCTTTCTGACTCTCTTCACTCTGTATAATAGGTGCTGGGTTCATACACCTCATCAGAGCTGACTCAAATGCATTCCTTTTTATGGCTGAGTAATTTTCCATTGTGTATATGTACCACAACTTCTTTATCCATTCATCTGTCAGTGGACATCTAGGTTGCTTCCATGTTCTAGCTACTGTAAATACTGCTGCAATGAACAATGGGATACATGTGTCTTTTTCAATTTTGGTTTCCTCAGGGTATATGCTTAGGAGTGGGATTGCTGGGTCATATGGTGGTTTTATTCCTAATTTTTTTAAAGGAATCTCCATACCATCTTCCATAGCAGTTGTATCAATTTACATTCTTACCAACAGGGCAAGAGCATTCCCTTTTCTCCACACCCTCTCCAGCATTTATTGTTTGTAGACTTTTTGATGATGGCCATTCTGACCAGTGTGAGGTGATATATCATTCTGGTTTTGATTTGCATTTCTCTAACAATGAGCAATGTTGAGCCTCTTTTCATGTGTCTGTTAGCCATCTGTATGTCTTCTTTGGAGAAATGTCTGTTTAGGTCTTTTCCCCACTTTTTGATTGGGTTATTTGTTTTTTTGGCATTGAGTTGTATGAGCTGCTTGTATATTTTGGAAATTAATCCTCTGTCATTTGTTTCATTTGCTATTATTTTCTCCCATTCTGAGGGTTGTCTTTTCACCTTGCTTATAGTTTCCTTTGTTGTGCAAAAACTTTTAAGTTTAATCAGGTCCCATTTGTTTGCTTTTGTTCTCTAGGAGGTGATCTTGCTTTGATTTACGTCATCAAATATTCTGCCTATGTTTTCTTCTAAGAGTTTTATAGTTTCTGGTCTTGCATTTAGGTCTTTAATCGAGTTTATCTTTGTGTATGTTGTTAGGAAGTGTTCTAATTTCATTTCTTTACATGTAGCTGTCAAGTTTCCCCAGAACCATTTATTGAAGAGGCTGTCTTTGCCCCAATGTATATTCTTGCCTCCTTTGTCAAAAATAAGGTACCCATAGGTGCATGGGCTTATTTCTGGGCTTTCTGTCTTATTCTATTGGTCTGTATCTGTTTTTGTGCCAGTATCATACTGTCTTGATGACTGTAGCTTTGTAGTATAATCTGAAGTCAGGAAGGGTGATTCCTCCAGCTCCATTCTTCTTTCTCAACCCTGCTTTGGCTATTCAGGGTCTTTTGTGTTTCCATATGAATTGTGAAATTTTTTGTTCTAGTACTGCGAAAAATGCCATTGGTAATTTGAAAGTGATCACACTGAATCTGTAGGTTGCATTTGGTAGTATCATCATTTTCACAATATTGCCTCTCCATACCCAGGAACATGGAATATCTCTCTATCTATTTATGTCATCTTTAATTTCTGTTATCTGTGTCTTATAATTTTCTGTGTACAGTTCTTTTGTCTCCTTAGGTAAGTGTATTCCTAGATATTTATTTCTTTTTGTTGCAATGGTGAATGGGATTGATTTCTTAATTTCTCTTTCTGATTTTTCATTGTTAGTATATAGAAATGCAAGTGATTTCTGTGTATTGATTTTGTATCCTGCAACTTTGCTAAATTCTCTGATTAGCTCCAGTAATTTTCTGATACTATCTTTAGGGTTTTCTATGTACAGTATCATGTCATCTGCAGAGAGTTAGAGTTTTACTTCTTTTCTGATCTGGATTCCTTTTATTTCTTTTTCTTCTCTGATTGCTGTAACTAGGACTTCCAGAACTATGTTGAATAATAGTGGTGAAAGTGGACACCCTTATCTTGTTCCTGATCTGAGGGGGAGTGCTTTCAGTTTTTCACCATTGAGAATGTTTGCTGTAGGCTTATCATACACGGCCTTTAACATGTTGAGGTAGGTTCCTTCTTTGCCCAATTTTTGAAGAGTTTTAATCATAAATGGGTGCTGAATTTTGTCAAAGGCTTTTCCTGAATCTATTGAGATGATCATATGGTTTTTATCTTTCAATTTGTTATTATGGTGTATCACATTGATTGATTTGTGCATATTGAAAAATCCTTGCATTCCTGGAATAAACACAACTTGGTCATGGTGTATGAGCTTTTTGATGTGTTGCTGAATTCTGTTTGCTAAAATTTTGTTGAGGATTTTTGCATCTGTGTTCATCACTGATATTGGCCTGTAGTTTTCTTTTCTTGTGTTGTCTTTGGTTTTGGTATCAGGGTGATGGTGGCCTTGTAGAATGAGCTTGGAAGTGTTCCTTCCTCTGCAAGTTTTTGAAAGAGTTTTAGAAGGATAGGCATTAGCTCTTCTCTAAGTGTTTGATAGAGTTCTCCTGTGAAGTCATCTGGTCCCGGGTTTTTGTTTTCTGGGAGATTTTTTTTTTCCATTTATTTTTATTAGTTGGAGGCTAATTACTTTACAGTATTGTAGTGGTTTTTGCCATACATTGACATGAATCAGCCATGGGTTTACATGTATTCACCATCCCGATCCCCCCTCCCACCTCCCTTTCCACCTGATCCCTCTGGGTCTTCCCAGTGCACCAGCCCCAAGCACTTGGCTCATGCATCCAACCTGGGCTGGTGATCTGTTTTACCCTTGATAATATACATGTTTCGATGCTGTTCTCTCAGAACATCCCACCCTCGCCTTCTCCCACAGAGTCCAAAAGTCTGTTCTGTACTTCTGTGTCTCTTTTTCTGTTTTGCATATAGGGCTATTGTTACCATCTTTCTAACTTCCATATATATGCATTAGTATACTGTATTGGTCTTTATCTTTCTGGCTTACTTCACTCTGTATAATGGGCTCCAGTTTCATCCATCTTTTAGAACTGATTCAAATGAATTCTTTTTAATGGCTGAGTAGTATTCCATGGTGTATATGTACCACAGTTTCCTTATCCATTCGTCTGCTGATGGGCATCTAGGTTGCTTCCATGTCCTGGCTATTATAAACAGTGCTGCGATGAACATTGGGGTGCACGTGTCTCTTTTAGATCTGGTTTCCTCAGTGTGTATGCCCAGAAGTGGGATTGCTGGGTCATATGGCAGTTCTATTTCCAGTTTTTAAAGAAATCTCCACACTGTTCTCCATAGTGACTGTACTAGTTTGCATTCCCACCAACAGTGTAAGAGGGTTCCCTTTTCTCCACACCTTCTCCAGCATTTATTGCTTGTAGACTTTTGGATAGCAGCCATCCTGACTGGAGTGTAATGGTACCTCATTGTGGTTTTGCTTTACATTTCTCTGATAATGAGTGATGTTGAGCCTCTTTTCATGTGTTTGTTAGCCATCTGTATGTCTTCTTTGGAGAAATGCCCGTTTAGTTCTTTGGCCCATTTTTTGATTGGGTCATTTATGTTTCTGGAATTGAGCTTCAGGAGTTGCTTGTATATTTTTGAGATGAATTCTTTGTCTGTTGCTTCGCTTGCTATTATTTTCTCCCAATCTGAGGGCTGTCTTTTCACCTTGCTTATAGTTTCCTTTGTTGTGCAAAAGCTTTTAAGTTTAATTAGGTCCCATTTGTTTATTTTTGCTTTTATTTCCAATATTCTGGGAGGTGGGTCATAGAGGATCCTGCTGTGATTTATGTCAGAGAGTGTTTTGCCTACGTTCTCCTCTAGGAGTTTTATAGTTTCTGGTCTTACATTTAGATCTTTAATCCATTTTGAGTTTATTTTTGTGTATGGTGTTAGAAAAAGTTCTAGTTTCATTCTTTTACAAGTGGTTGACCAGTTTTCCTCTGGGAGATTTTTGATCACAGCTTCAATTTCAGTGCTTGTATTTGGGTTGTTCATAATTTCTATTTTTCATTGGTTCAGTCTTGGAAGATTGAACTTTTTTAAGAATCTGTCCATTTCTTCCAGGTTATTCATTTTATTGTCATATAGTTGTTCATAATAGTCTCTGATAATCCTTTGTATTTCTGCATTGTCTGTTTTAACCTCTCCTTTTTCATTTCTAGTTTTGTTGATTTGATTCTTCTCTCTTTTTTCTTGATGAGTCTGGCTAAAGGTTTGTCAATTTTGCTTATTTTCTCAAAGAACTAGCTTTTAGTTTTATTAATCTTTACTATTGTTTCTTTCATTTCTTTTTCATTTATTTCTGCTCAGATCTTTATGATTTCTTGCTTTCTACTAATTTTGGGTTTTTTTTTTTTTTTTTTTTTTTGGTTCTTTTTCCAGTTGCTTTAGGTGTGAAGTCAGGTTCTCTATTCGATTTTTTTCTTGTTTCTTGAGGTAGGATTGTATTGCTATAAACTTCCCTCTTAGAACTGCTTTTGCTGCATCCCATAGGTTTTGAATTGTCATGTTTTCATTGTCATTTGTTTCTAGAATTTTTTTTATTTCCCTTTTGATTTCTTCAGTAACCTGTTGGTTATTTAGAAACGTGTTGTTTAATCTCCATATGTTTCTGTTTCTTATGGTTTTTTTCTTGTAATTGATATCTAGTCTCATAGCGTTGTGGTCAGAGAAGATTCTTCATATGATTTCAATTTCCTTAAATTTACTGAGGTTTGATTTGTGACCCAAGATGTGATTTATCCTGGAGAATGTTCCATGTGCACTTGAGAAGAAGGTGTATTCTTCTGCATTTGGATGGAATGTCCTGAAGATATCAATGAGACCCATCTCATCTAATGTATCATTTAGGACTTGTGTTCCCTTATTAATTTTCTGTTTTGATTATCTATCCATTGATATAAGTGGGGTGTTAAAGTCTCCTACTATTATTGTGTTACTGTCAATTTCTCCTTTTATGTTTGTTAGTGTTTGTCTTATGTATTGAGGTGTTCCTATGTTGGGTACATTGATATTTACAATTGTTGTCTTCCTCTTGGATTGATCCCTTGATCATTATGTAGCGTGTCCTTCCTTTTCTCTTGTAATCTTTATTTTAAGGTCCATTTTTGTCTGATATGAGGATGGCTACTACAGCTTTATTTTGCTTCCCATTTGCATGGAATTTTTTTCCCCATCCTCTCACTTTCAGTTTATATGTGTCTTTAGGTCTGAAGTGGGTTTCTTGTAGATAGCATATATGTGGGTCTTGTTTTTGTATCCATTCAGCCAATCTGTGTATTTTGGTTGGAGCATTTAATTCATTTGCATTTAAAGCAATTATTGATATATATGTTCCTATTGCCATTTTCTTAATTGTTTGGGGTGGATTTTGTAGATCTTTTTTCTTCTCACACTTCTTGACTGTATAAGTCCCTTTAATATTTGTTGTAAAGCTGGTTTGGTGGTACTGAATTCTCTTAACTTTTGCTTTTCTGAAAAGTTTTTTTATTTCTCCACCAATTTTGAATGGGATCCTTGCCAGGTATAGTAATCTTGGTTGTAGATTTTTCCTTTTCTGTACTTTAAATATGTCCTGCCATTCCCTTCTGTCCTGCAGTTTCTGCTGAAAGATCAGCTGTTAAGCATATGGGGTTTCCTTTGTATGTTACTTGTTGCTTCTCCCTTGCTGCTTTTAATCTTCTTTCTTTGTGTTTAGTCTTTGTTAGTTTGATTAGCATGTGTCTTGGCATGTTTCTCCTTGGTTTTATCCTGTATGGGACTCTTTGTGCCTCTTGGACTTGATTGACTATTTCCTTTTCCATGTTGGAGAAATTTTCAACTATAATCTCTTCAAAAATTTTCTTACACTTTCTTTTTCTCATCTTCTGCTGCTACTGCTGCTGCTGCTAAGTCACTTCAGTCGTGTCCAACTCTGTGCGACCCCATAGACAGCAGCCCACCAGGCTCCCCAGTCCCTGGGATTCTCCAGGCAAGAACACTGGAGTGGGTTGCCATTTCCTTCTCCAATGGATGAAAGTGAAAAGTGAAAGTGAAGTCGCTCAGTTGTGTCCGACTCTTGGCGACCCCATGGACTGTAGCCTACCAGGCTCCTCCGTCCATGGGATTTTCCAGGCAAGAGTACTGGAGTGGAGTGACATTACCTTCTTCTGGGACCCCTATAATTTGAATGTTGGTACGTTTGATATTGTCCCAGAGGTCTCTGAGTCTATCCTCAGTTCTTTTCATTCTTTCTACTTTATTCTGCTCTTCAGAAGTTATTTCACCATTTTACTTCCAGCTCACTGATTCATTTTTCTGCTTCAGATATTCTGCTATCGATTCCTTCTAGAGTATTTTTAATTTCAGTAATTGTGTTGTTTATCTCTGAATGTTTATTCTTTAATTCCTCTAGGTCTTTGTTAATTGATTCTTGCATTTTCTCCTTTTTGTTTTCAAGGTTTTTGATCATCTTTACTATCATTATTCTGAATTCTTTTTCAGGTAGTTTGCCTAATTCCTGTTCATTTATTGGGACTTCTGTGTTTCTAGTTTGTTCCTTCATTTGTGTAGTATTTCTTTGTCTTTTCATTATTATATTTTTTAACTTATTGTGTTTGAGGGCTCCTTTTCCCAGGCTTCAAGGTTGAATTCTTTCTTCCTTTTGGTTTCTTCCCTCCTAAGGTTGGTCCAGTGGTCTGTGTAAGCCCTGAATAGGGTGAGACTTGTGCTGAGTTTTTGTGTGTTTGTTTTCCTCTGGTGGGGAAGGCTGAGTGAGGTGGTAATCCTGTCTGTTGATGACTGGGTTTGTATATTTGTTTTGCTTGTTGTTTAGATGAGGCATCCTGCACAGGGTGCTGCTGGTGGCTGGGTGACGCTGGGTCTTATATTCAAGTGGTTTCCTTTGTGTGAGTTCTCACTAGTTGATACTCCCTAGGGTTATTTCCCTGGTAGTCTAGAGTCTTGGAGTCAGTGCTCCCACTCCAAAGGCTCAGGGTTTGATCTCTGGTCAGGAATGAATATTCCACAAGTGGTTCATTATGACATTAAGTGAGATTAAAACAAATATCCAAATCAAGAAACCAAAGATGAATCCCACACAAATGGCAGTTACAAAATCAAGCAAATCAAGCAAATAATAGTTAAAATAATGAATATACACATATACATATACATCCATGAGCAAAGTCAAAAAAGTCCAGCAAATATAAAGTGCAATAGATTGACCTGGAGAACAAAGGAAATAAAAAATTATAATTACCAGTTAAGAACAAAATTAACTAAAGCACAAACTGGAAAGCAAACTAAGGCAAGGTGCCAAGTGGGGAATAAAGCAATGAAAATAAAACTAACAAATATGTTGTGAGGAAAGGAAAGAAAGAAAAGATATGCAAAGTTAAATGGAGGTAGATGAAGAAGATTTATATACACTAAAGATTAACTGCAAGAGGAAAAGGACAGCAGGAAAGGCAAACAAAGACATAAATGTAGAAAAATATAATGGGTCTAAAAAGTTAAAATTATTAAAAAAAACAAAAAAAAATGGAAGAAGGAAGAAAAAAGGAAAAAAAAAAAAAGGAAAACTCCACAGAACTGCAAAAGCCCAATGTAGAGGCAGAGGTTTATAACAACAATAAAAAGTGTGACTGAATATACACATATACATATACACCCATAAGCAAAATCAGAACAGTCCAACAAAAATAAAGTACAGTAGATTGACCCAGCAGACAAAAGAAACCAAAAACTACATCTACCAGGACAAAACTAACTAAAGCACAAACTGGAAACAAAACTAGAGAAAGGTGCCAACTGGGGAATAAAGCAATGAAAATAAAACTAACAAATATGTTGAGAGGAAAGGAAAGAAAGAATAGATATGCAAAGTTAAGGAGGTAAATGAAGATTTATATACATTAAAGATTAACTGCAAGGGGAAAAGAATGGTAGGAAAGGCAAACAAAAGAATAAATGTAGAAAAAATATAAAACGTTAAAAAAATTAAAGATTAAATTTATAAAAAAGAGAGAAGAAAAAGATGGAAAAAGAAAGAAAAAAAGGAAAACTCCACAGAACTGCAAAAGCCCAATGTAGAGGCAGAGGTTTATAATGACAATAAAGTGTGACTGAATATACACTTATACATATACACCCATAAGCAAAATCAAAGCAGTCCAACAAAAATAAAGTACAACAGGTTGACCCAGTGATCAAAGGAAACAAAAAATTGTGTCTACTATAACAAAACTAACTAAAGCACAAACTGGAAAGCAAAACTAAAGCAAGGTGCCAATTGAGGAATAAAGCAATGAAAATGAAACTAACAAATATGTTGAGGGGGGAAGAAATAAAAGAAAGAATAGATATGCTAAGTTAAACAGAGGTAGATAAAGGAGATTTATATACATTAAAGATTAACTGCAAGGGGAAAAGGACAGTAGGAAAGCAAACAAAGGAATAAATACAGAAAAAATAATAGGTTTAAAAATTTAAAAATTAAAATTAGAAAAAGACAAAAAAAAAAAAAAAAAAAGAAAGAAAGAAAGAAAAAGGGAAAACTCCCCCAAACTGCAAAAGCCCAATGTAGAGGCAGAGGTTTATAGCAGCAATAAAAAATGTGACTGAGAAAAAAAAGAAAAACAAAAACAAAAAACTCAAAAGCTTAATTAGATTTCATAGTGCCAATAAAATCGACAACTACCATGGCGGTGGTGGGAGCGGGGATAAATAAAGAAAAAAATCCCAAAGGATCTACAGAACAAATCAAAACATAAGAATAAGGAATGTTTTTCTTGAATCCCTGCTGTCAGGATCCTTTCCCTCGCTGGGAGTCACAGTCCACCTCACCCCCCTAGGATGCCCTCCAACACTGCGCTGGTCTCTGGACCTGCAGTGGAGGCAGCTCAGATTCTAATCTGGTCCTCCTCCTGTGTTCTTACCTCCAAGGTCCACAGCCATCAGAACTAGTGCGCTTTCTTTTCTGGGAGCTCTCAGTGACCTTTTATATATTCCATAGACACAGAGTCTGCCTAGTTGATCCTGTGGATTTAACCTGCAGCTTGTATAGCTGGTGGGAAGGTTTTGGGTCTTCTTCCTCAGCCACACTGCCCCCGGGTTTCAGTTGTGGATTTATCTCCACCTCTGCATGTGGGTCGTCCACTGGGGTTGCTCCTGAGGCTGCCCTGGAGGACTTGGGTTTGCCCCTGCGAGGGCCAGGTGTGGAGGAGGTGCAGCTGCTTGGGTCGCAGGGGTTCTGGCAGCACCGGGTATTCAGGGGGGTTGGCGGCTGCGGCAGCAGGAAATATAGTGCTCTAGAAGAGTTGTGGCAACCAGTACTGGCCAATCCGCTCCAGTATTCTTGCCTGGAGAACCCCCCTGACAGAGAAGCCTGGCAGGCCACAGTCTACAGGGTCGCAAAGAATCGACTGAAGCGACCCTGCATGCGTAGGCGCAAGCCTTTTCTTGCCTGTGGCAGCTCTGCCCCAGTGAGAGTGCGTGAAGGGGCTGCAGCTGCTTGGTTCGCGGGGACCCTGGCGGCGCCAAGTGTGCAGAGACATGGACTGCCTCTGCCACAGAAGTTACCGCCCTATCAGAGCCTCTTGTAGCTGGTGATCAGAAGGCCTCTTTGGCCAGTCTTTCTCTGCAGCTCCGCCCATTCAGGCCCTTAGAGGGCTCCCTTGCCTGGGGTCCTTCTCTGTTGTTCTGGAATCAGGTACATAGAGGGGCTCCCCTGGCTGGGGTCCTGATGTGCCTGGCACATCAGTCACTTAAAGGGGCACCTTGGGTGGCATCCTACTGTGTAGTTCAGTGCATCAGGCATTTGATGGGCCAGCCTCTCTATTGTTCAGCTGCCAATGCTGGCTTGTGGGGAGAGAGGCTATGGTGATGACTCTATCCCCTACGCATGACTCAGCAGTATCTCCTTGCTTCCATGGTTGCTGACTTTCTTCCACAGGCATTTCCCACCACAATCTCCTCCCTCACATCCCCTCCATCCATCTCTCAGCAGTTGACGGCAGCCCCTCTCCCTGGGATTGCTCCATAAACCCTAAACTCCAGCTCCCAGCTGCTGCACCTTCCAGGGGATCTGCATCCCTGTCCGGGGTATGTTTGGCTGCAGCAAGGACTGTCTGATTCTCATTCCATTTAGGCTGCCACAGATCAGCTGTTTAACTCTCAGACTTTAGTGTTTCTCCTTTGACTCAGTTGCCCCAATGTGGGGATCGGACCCCTGCTTCAGTCCCCCACACACTGATGACATGTCCAGCCCTGCTAACACTCCTGTTTTTTGCCCTAGTTCCTTCGTCCTACCGAGTTTTGCGTGGGTCTGTGTATTCCTTTCTGCTGGTCAGGTATTCCTGACTGCTCTCAGCGGGTGTTCTGCATGCACTTCTGTGTCTGAAAGTGTATTCCTGATGTATCTGTGGAGAGAGATGTACTCCAAGTCTACCTACTCCTCCGTCATCTTGTTCTCTCCTATTTTGTTACACTTTATTCAGCAAATATTTTTTCTTGGAGTGTGTGCATGTGTGTGTGTGTGTGTGTGTGTGTGTGTGTGTGTCAGAGGGGATATTCCACATCAATTAACTGTTTCGTATTGACCAGAAGTTCACTTATTAACAATGTGCCAGCAAATTTGGAAAATTCAGTAGTGGCCACAGTACTGGAAAAGGTCAATTTTCATTCCAATTCCAAAGAAAGGCTATGCCAAAGAAAGTTCAAGCTACTGTACAATTGCACTCATCTCACATGGCAGCAAAGTAATGCCGAAAATTCTCCAAGCTAGGCTTCAGCAACATGTGAATCATGAACTTCCCAATGTTCAAAGAGGATTTAGAAAAGGCAGAGGAACCAGATATCAAATCTCCAAAATCCGTTGGATCATAGGAAAAGCAAGAGAGTTCCAGAAAATCATTTACTTCTGCTTTATTGACTATGCCAAAGCCTCTGTGGATCACAACAAACTGTGGAAAATTCTTCAAGAGATGGGAATACCAGACCACCTTACCTGCCTCCTGAGAAACCTGTATATAGGTCAAGAAATAACAATTAGAACCAGACTTGGAACAATGGTTCCAAACTGGGAAAGAAGTACGTCAAGGCTGTTTATTGTCACCCTGCTTATTTAACTTCTATGCAGAGTACATCATGAGAAACACCTGGTGGGATGAAGCACAAGCTGGAATCAAGATTGCTGGGAGAAATATCAATAACCTCAGATATGCAGATGACACCACCCTTATGGCAGAAAGTGAAGAAGAACTAAAGGGTCTCTTGATGAAAGTGAAAGAGGAGAGTGAAAAACCTGAGTTAAAACTCAACATTCAAAAACAAAGATCATGGCATCTGGTCCCATCACTTCATGGCACATAGATGGGGAAACAGTGGAAATAGTGAGAGACTATTTTTCAGGGCTCCAAAATCACTGCAGATGATGACTGCAGCCATGAAATGAAAAGACACTTGCTTTTTAGAAGAAAAGCTATGACCGACCTAGATAGCATGTTAAAAAGTAGAGGCATTATTTTGCCAACAAAGGTCTGTCTAGTCAAGGCTATGGTTTTTCCAGTAGTCATGTATGGATGTGAGAGTTGGACTATAAAGAAAGGTGAACACCAAAGAATTGATGCTTTTGAACTGTGGTGTTGGAGAAGACTCTTGAGAGTCCCTTGGATTGCAAGGAGATCAAACCAGGCCATCCTAAAGGAGATTAGTCCTAAGTGTTCATTGGAAGGACTGATGTAGAAGCTGAAACTCCAATACTCTGGCTACCTGATGCGAAGAACTGACTCGTTGGAAAACACCCTGATGCTGGGAAAGATTGAAGGCAGGAAGAGAAGGGGATGAAAGAGGATGAGATGGTTGGATGGCATCACTGATTCAACAGACATGAGTTTAAGCAAGCTTCGGAAGCTGGTGACAGAGAAGCCTGGCGTGCTGCAGTCCATGGTGTTGCAAAGAGTTGGATACAGCTGAGCGACTGAACTGACTGACTGATTTACTTTTTAAATCAAGACAGATAGATATTACATTTACCAATCTGAATGGGCTCAATCAAGTGAAAAATAATAGCAAAAATATTAGACGGAAAACAACCATTAGGAGTTGTAAATTTTAGGTGATAAGAATGTGTGTGATTTTCCCTCCTTCCTCTATTTTTCATTTCCAAATTTTTGCATTACTATTATAAAAGGAAGGAAAATTACAATTAAAATTAGGTTTTAAGAATTTAAGATATATGCTTTTGAAGTTCCTTTTTGAGCTACCTTGGATATAAAACAAATATTGAGATCAGTAGTCTAATCTGTAGTGAGGTTTACAGATAAAGATTCTTGTTCTGAATTTAACCTGGAAAAAAGTTTAGGCCTTTTATGTAGTTAAGACATTGAAATACATTCTACCAAAATTCTTCCATTCTGTAGATAACCTTGAATAGCACAGACCATCTCTATCAGTTAGTTTTTCTGTTACTTGCAATATATGTGTGTGTGTGTACACACACACACACACACACACACACACACACACACACACACACATCTATCTCAAGCTGGCTTAAGTAATAAAGAAAACTAACTGGCACACATAATTAAAAAGCCCAGAGATAGGGAAAACTTCAGGGAGGGGTAGATTTAAGGTCCAAACCCTGTGGACAGGATCTAGTTTCTCTTTCTTCGCATTCGTGTTTTTTGTTTTTGTTATGGCTCCATGTCAGCTCCATATGATGGTCTGTGGCAGCCTCAGGTTCTTCTTTCCTCTTCAAGGTGGATGACAAAGCTCTCATTCACTTCTAGAAGGAAAGAAGGAAAAAGTAGCTTTCTTTTCCTAGAAGTTCCATTTTTTTTCATTGATTCCTTGGTTTTGATTGGATGACCTGTCCACTCTGGACCACTTCCCAGATCTGAGTGATGGAAGAAGCTATCTGAGTTCTGTAGCTTCATGCTCAACCCCTTATGGAGGATGGAAAGGCAGACTACTCTTGATGTGAGAAAAGGGAAGTCAATTATAGTGCGGCAGTATTGATTGCATGTGTTGACCACATTCTCTACTGATCATATTTAGAGGGAACCAACGAATCCTAAGCTGGAATGGCAATGAGATCATAGCAGTAAGGTTCCAGTTAGTCAGGTATCTGGAAATTGGGGATGAGGCTACTCCACTGTTAACCACCTGAGAGCTGTCTCCATTCCTTGAGCTCTGGATCTGTTTCTTAGTTCTCCTCTTGCTCTAAAATCCTCTTTTTATCTTTAAAGGGATATTTTCCTCTATTAGTCTGCATCTCAAGTAGCTTGTGCTACTTAATCATATAACTAAAGCAAGCAGAAATCTCATTTAAATAAAGGTAAAAAAAGAAACATTGGCTTTAAATACTATTTAATTTAGTATGGAAAGTAATGCATTTTTAATAAGGAGCACATTAAAAACTCATAAGGTGGTTTATTTATAAGATGGTTAGCCACCCCACCCACCAATTGCCCCATAAATACAGTTAAGTTCCACCAACTGTTCAACAAGTGCAATTCTACAAATGCTGTGTTTCCTCTTGTGTCTGATTGCAATAGTTTTCCTTCCACATACACTGTATGTAAAAGAGTAAGTGCACAGATTTTAGAATCTGAGGAGATGTTGGAGACAATTTAGTATCTCACCCCAAATCTCTTGGGTAATCTTACAAATAAGTTTTCTGAGGCATGAAGAAGTTAAATAATCCGCTAACACACACATAGATGGTTTGTTAAGTTCTAGTTAAGAATTTAACCAAAGGCTTTTTATCTACTAGTGTACTCTTTGCATAATACAGTTGTTCAAATCAACAAAGATTGACTGAACACCATACTGAGCAGTATGTCAGTCATTGAGCTCACAGTGAGGGAAAAACATGATTTCTGGCTTCAAGCAACTCTGAGAGCAGTCTAGTAGGGGAAACAGTCATATCAACCAGAAAATTAGAATCTGGCATGACAAATGCAATGTTGCTGTTTAAAACACAGTTATCATGTCTTAGATTAGAGTAGAACAAATGATGAATGATCTCTTGAGAGTCAAGAATAACTTTGAAGTGTTGATTCATGCACAGAATTTTGTAGGATGAATAAGAGTATAATAGTTGATTCATGATGAAGGTTGAGGGAACATTTGATATGGAGGATAGTATATTTGAAGACCCAGAAGTGATGGCTGTAAAATAAGTTCTGGAGACAGCTCTGGATTGATAACTGACTCTTAAGTCTTACAAAGTAGATGACTTACACTATTTTATCCCTTCTTCTCATTCACTTTTCTCATCAGTAAAATGGAAATAGTGATACCAATTCCATAGGGTTATGGAGAAAATGAAATAATGCTGCAACTATAAAACATATAACATAGGAGGACCTCAGGAGCAGGCACCTATTCTTCTCTATCTTGCTTCTCCTCTTCCTCCTTGCCACGGCAAACCTTCTGGGTAAGGAGAGAGAGCTCAGAGGAGAGGGTAAGAGGCAGGAAAGAAATAGATCATTGGAGGAGCTGGCCATGAAAAACTACTGAGGCACTCCTAGGTAAGAAATAACAAGATCAAATTGACATCCTTAAAAGGTATTTTTGGAAGAACTGTGTACAGGAAACTGATAGCAATCTATTTTAATAATCTAGGTGAGAGGGCTTGAAGATATAAGCAAGGGCATGGAAAGGAATGAAGAAAGCAGGGATTGAACGATTTGGGAGGTGTTATGAGCAGGGTCTATTCTAGTATAGTTTAATTCTCTGCATTCTGGTTTTCATTTCCGCGTGTCTGGAAGGGAAAACACTCACAGGTCTAATTAGGCCCCCAAGGAGGCATCGCACTCTGCCTCAGGAAGGAGGCAGACAGGGAGTGCTCCACAGCTGCAGCTCCTGATCATGGCTCTCTTCTCTCTAAAGTGCTTCCATAGAATCCTCAACTCATCTACATCCTCATTCACAGGATAAGAAGCACCACAGAGAGCCACTGCACCATCAGATCTTTTCTCCCTTGTCTGACTTTAAAGCAGCTCCTTAAACCACTGCGTTCTTCAGGCAATTATCTCTTCACTACTATTTGTTAACTGAGAGCAAACCTCAATGCATTACGTTTAAGAAGCTCAAGACATCCCTCTAAGGTTGGCCCATGTCTCTTCTTTAACAGGAATTGAGGGCTTGGTGAGTGCCCTCTGGCGCTGGGAAGCTCACATCAAATCTCTGGAATCAATTGTTACTACCTGTCACCTCCAATTGCAACCTTCTTCTACTTCCCATAAAAAACCAAACCAAACCAAACCTGTGGCCTTTTACTACCTGTTTGCCTTTCTTGTCTCATTGTACTGTTAACAATTCTCTTATTGATAATCAAACTGAAATATGGAGTGTTTAGTTTCACACACACACACAGGATACCCCTCACCCCTGGCCCCACCCTCCCCAGATTACTGATAGCAAGAAAAAGAATGTTATCTGACTGCCAAACTCCTAACACGGGTGTGCCAGTTAGAGGGAGGTTTTTTTGCCTTCATTTCGTGTTGTTTTCAGATCTAACTATTATTTCACTTTTGTTCTTTTTGAATCTAGCCATCTATACATTTTGAAAAATGTTTTAATTCTTCTCACAAATGGGTTTCTTTGCATAATCTCTGAAGGCCAGTCCACAGAAGCAAATCATTGTAGCTTCACACTTTTCATAAAATGATTGATCTTTGAATTAAAAACCTACAAAATATCTAAATATGTGAGATCAGATAAAAATGAGTGAAGAATTATTGGCAAGGTATTTCTACTTTTATCTATAAAAATCATTGTGCTTTGACTACTTGTATTATAAAGGCACTACTAACAATTTACTTATAGTGACACGTGAGTTTTTGATTTAGATTTGAAAGCATTCTAAGAACTCACTAACCTTAGATCAAACATTAGAACAGTGTGCTTGGGATACCTGATTTTCAGCATTGGGCACATAAAAGAAACCTTTGGAAAGCTTGCATCTGAAGTGCTTTCATCACTTGAAATCATCACATGATTTTTTAAACATTGTTGGAAGCCGAACTGAAAGGATTGTGTATTTAGGATATATTTATACTGGATGCTTTTAAGCAAAAAAGAGCATATAGTAGCAATAATGCTATATCTGTTTATTTTTGTGTAATATGTAAATCTGGCATTTCTTCCAATTTTAGGTCTATCAATTATGAAACAATCAGTTAATAATTTTGACCACCTGCTACATGCAAACTATTATGCTAGACATTAATAAGGCTAACTAGCTCTCAAAATGTCCCATCAGCTGCTTTCAATCATCTCTCTCCTGACCATCTTGTGAGGACTGTTACCTTATTTTCATTGTATGTTCAGTTGAGGCTGCAACAATTGAGTCATATTGAAGAGAATCATAGCTGTTATTAAGACATGGAGTCTTTTACTTGATAGGGTGTCTGCTAACATTCCTCATAGACATGTTGTATCTGTGAAATTCCTGCAGATCATTCTTGTTGGTGACTCAACGTGAAACTGTTTGCCAGGCAGCATCATGGCATCCTTTGGTTAAAATTAAAAAAAAAAAAAACACACATGGCTTGACCTTGAAACAGCCAGGGAGTCTGCCTACTCTGCTAGCTCCCATTGAGTAAAACAATTCTTCATCTCTTTTATGTGATAGCTACTTCAGACTTAAACCAAAGGAAACTAGAATCCCCATTGACCTTGCTTTAAGAAATAAGATCAGAAAAATAAGGAAAAGCATTGTACAAAGTCAATTATGGGATTCACAAAACTTAGGCACTCTGAAGTTAGTAACTCATTGCAGAAAAATTAGGTAGTTTAGAAAATAGCTTTTAATACTTGAGTTTATATGTGGGTTATTCAATAGTTATTCAATAGCGTTTAAGAACAGAATTCACATGCTATCCAACATGGTAGCCACCAGTCACCTGTGGCTTCACTGACGGCTCAGATGGTAAAGAATCTGCCCGCAATGTGGGAGACCTGGGTTTGATCCCTGGGTCAGGAAGAAAGGAATGGCTACCCACTGCAGCCTCTCCCCTAGGCAGAGGAGCCTGGTGGGCTACAGTCCATGGGTTTGCAAAGAGTTGGACACGACTGAGTGACTAACACTTTCATTTTCAGCCACCTATGGCTGTGTAAGTTATAGTTAATTTAATATTAAGTTAAAATTCAGTTCCTCAAGTAGCATTAGCCAAATTTAAATGCTTATACCCCTATGAGGATAATGGTTACTGTGTTGGTCAGTGAAGATACAGAATATTTCCATTACATAATGGAATAGCTCTGCATTAAAATAGCAACTCAAGACAAGACTCTCAGACTTAAACTTCTTAAGGTTGTCTTTGCTTTTATGGATTTTTTTCAGATTTTCAAACAAACTGTGTCATTAAAATTTTGTTATATAGCCCCCTATTTTGAGCCAAGCCAAGTCATGGGGGCTCTGGTTAGCCATCATGTCCCCCTTGCGGTGAAAGTATAAGAATAATGATCATTAAGTATCACATTATTACCTGGCACTGAGGTTGATTCAGTAATTTGAAAATAAAATTCTGTTATGGAGAAGATGTCGGAACGCGCCTCACCAAAAGCATTTTGCTTTATGCCACTCCCTGCGTCCAGCTATTTTTCAAGCCAATGAGAAGTATTATTTGAACTTGGTGATTAAATCACCACACTGAACAGATTTCTGGCACCAGCTGAACCCTAAAATTAGGGAAAGAGAAATATGATTTTTTTTCTTTATTCTTGTCGGTTCAAATCCAGCCATAACTTTTTTCTTGGAATAGACATTTAGATGAGAAAGCACTTTTAACTCGACTTTATCTTGTTATTTCATTACCCTTTTGCAGCCATGACAAACTTTGTACTGTGTTATAAATCAAGGCCAAACGTTGCATAGATGCCACAGTACAAAGATTCATTTAGTGTGCATACAACCTTATGATCTACAAGGTGATTCATCACTTGTTACCCTGTCTTCCCACTGAGGGGTTGCTTGATGCATACTAATGTACAAAAGTCAATGCTAAGCATCTAGCCTGCAACATCTTGCATATTATCACTCTCAGATTGAACTGGTTCTTAACCCATTGGCTGCGGGGAGGATTGCAACCAATCTATTACCTAAATATGGTGAATTAATCTGGGAAAGTAGTGAAATATGAAATATGGCTTGCCCTACCTCCCCTTTGTCTGTTGACAGTTTACCAAACACTACAGTTTAGATGTGACCAGATAAGAAAGACAGGAAACGTAAGATGAGTGCCTCACAAGAAGAGAGAGTATTACAATTTTCAAATTTCATTCACATACAGTGTGAATTTGAGCCTCACATCATTCTGTACATGAGCAGGAAAGGTTTCGCTGCCTAAAATGAGGCAACTCTCTAGAAAAGAATTGATCATTTTCTACCCGTGTTCCTCTCCACTTGCTTCTGTGTGCAATTATTTGCGCACATGGCCATCTCTCTCACTAGATTTGAAAGTATATATGGAATGGGGCCATGTTCATAACCATCTTGCTTTCTTGGCATCTAGCCTGATACCTAGTATGTGAGTTGTTCATTTGCCCAGAAGAAGAAAGGCAAATGTAACACAAAAGATCTATAAGGGAGTTAGAATGTTTTTAAGGTAGAAAAACATTACTGCTGGGTTTTGTTGCTTAGGGTGTTTGCTCTACCCAAGTCCAGGAAGATGCTGTCTAGCATGATCTGGGTCACATAGTAGATACTCAGTGAGGGAGCTGGATTTAGGACTCAGGTCTCCTTTCATAGGACCTTTCCCACTAAAACTTCCTATTTTTTTATGCCGCTGATTCTTTAAGACAATTCCATTTCTTTCTGTAGCTAGTCCAATAAAAGGGAGAGTGAATTGTACCTGTATATGAAATAAAAATGGGTTACAAATGCCTAAGTAGGAAGAATTGAAAAGCTGTGCTGCTGTTAATACTTTTGGATGGCATCACTGACTTGATGGACCTGAGTTTGAGCAAGCTCTGGGAGTTGGTGATGGACAGGGAAGCCTGGTGTGCTGCAGTCCACGGGGTTGCAAAGAGTCGGACATGTCTGATTGACTGAACTGAACTGATGTGGTCTAAAACCCTTTTGATGTGAAAGGAGATCCTGAGGAGAGCAGACGGGTGACTGCAGTATTATACTCTAAGTCGGGCTGTGATCACAGACAGATGGATGGTTTAGCTGGTCACTGGTGGACACACACATGTGATACTGTGTGTGGTCAGTGCTCTAAAGGTGTCAGCCTGGAGATTCAAGAGAAAGGGGAGCTGGAGCTTAGGTGAACAGAGTAGAGGGGACTGAGGAGGTAGCAATCCCCACAATCAACAGGACTTTGTGTTTCTCGTGAGGTCATGCTCCTAACAAAATCTAGCATGAGGTTGACTCTATTAAAAACATCAGAACTTCTCTACAGATTTTCTATGTTGCATCCAGCTTTCCTCTTCTGAGCAATTGTTTTGGAATATGTTTAATATGTTTCATATTTTCACTTATGTTTATCTTTGCTGTTTTTCAGTCGCTAAGTCATGTCCGACTCTCTGCAACCCCATGAACTACAGCATGCCAGGCTTCACTGTCCTTCACTATCTCCTGGAGTATGCTCAAATGTTTAGCTTTTTTTTTTTTCATTTATTTTTATTAGTTGGAGGCAAATTACTTTACAATATTGTAGTGGTTTTTGCCATACATTGACATGAATCAGCCATGGATTTACATTTATTCCCCATCCCAATCCCCCCGCCCACCTCCCTCTCCACCCAGTTCCTCTGGGTCTTCCCAGTGCACCAATCCCGAGCACTTGCCTCATGCATCCAGCCTGGGCTGGTGATCTCTTTCACCCTAGGTAATATACATGTTTTGATGCTGTTCTCTCGAAACATTCCACCCTTGCCTTCTCCCACAGAGTCCAAAAGTCTGTTCTGTACATCTGTGTCTCTTTTTCTGTTTTGCATATAGGGTTATCATTACCATCTTTCTAAATCCCATATATATGCGTTAGTATACTGTATTGGTCTTTATCTTTCTGGCTTACTTCACTCTGTATAATGGGCTCCAGTTTCATCCATCTCATTAGAACTGATTCAAATGAATTCTTTTTAACGGCTGAGTAATATTCCATGGTATATATGTACCACAGCTTCCTTATCCATTCGTCTGCTGATGGGCATCTAGGTTGCTTCCATGTCCTGGCTATTATAAACAGTGCTGCGATGAACATTGGGGTGCACGTGTCTCTTTCAGATCTGGTTTCCTCAGTGTGTATACCCAGCAGTGGTATTGCTGGGTCATATGGCAGTTCTATTTCCAGTTTTTTAAGGAATCTCCACACTGTTCTCCATAGTGGCTGTACTAGTTTGCATTCCCACCAACAGTGTAAGAGGGTTCCCTTTTCTCCACACCCTCTCCAGCATTTATTGCTTATAGACTTTTGGATAGCAGCCATCCTGACTGGCGTGTAATGGTACCTCATTGTGGTTTTGATTTGCATTTCTCTGATAATGAGTGATGTTGAGTATCTTTTCATGTGTTTGTTAGCCATCTGTATGTCTTCTTTGGAGAAATGTCTGTTTAGTTCTTTGGCCCATTTTTTGATTGGGTCATTTATTTTTCTGAAATTGTGCTGCAGGAGTTGCTTGTATATTTTTGAGATGAATCCTTTGTTTATTGCTTCATTTGCTATTATTTTCTCCCAATCTGAGGGCTGTCTTTTCACCTTGCTTATAGTTTCCTTTGTTGTGGAAAAGCTTTTAAGTTTAATTAGGTCCCATTTGTTTATTTGTGCTTTTATCAAATGTTTATCTTTAACATTACTTGTTTTTTGGACAGGAAAGTATGACTTATTGTTGGGTATGAGTAAGGGGGGAATAGCACCAATGTTCTTGTGAGTGTGGGGCCCACCATTTGTCCAGGGGCCACTATTAGAAATGTATTTGATTCCTCAGCCATCTGGGATGAGCCCTTTTTCTGCCACCATGTCCTCCAATTCTTTTGCCTTAACCTTAATAAATCCTCACTTGTTGGAGATGTAGATCCTCTGGCAGCCAGGAAACTTGAACTTGGTCTCAAGCAGGGTCTCAGTCACATGCTCCTTGTTCTTCAGCTTGGTGTGGCTGGACATGGTGACTTGGCCAAAGTAGACCTTGGCCACTGTGCCTAGGGCTTTCCAAAGGTACCCCACATACATGTCTGAAGCCTAGGTTTGGGACAGCACAAGATCAGACGTGCACGTTCACTGGAGAAGCTTGTCTCTCTGAGGGAAAGCTATACCAGCAACATGCACCCCTGGGGAGGCTGCTGCTTGAGGCCATTGCCCCCTGCGCTCCCATGGGGAAAAGAGCAGGGTTGGCTTAGTTGGCTGCAGAGTAACATTACTTTTGTATTTATGGTTTGCTTCCCTTTGTGCTTCTGATCTATACTTGTTTTAGTTTTCAAACACATGATCAGCTCCACTTTTGAATACCCTTTCAAATCTTTTGAATTGAAGTTTCAAATCTTGTTAAATCAGTAAACTGTTTACTGTATTCTCTCAAGGCCTTTCCTCCTCTCTGGATCACAGAGTGATTCCTGGAAGAGGGTGAGGGATTCCTATGTCATGCTCATGTGCAGAAGAAAGCCTATTGGGATGTTGGGAACTGAGTGGTGGGGATGGCCTGGCTTCTGGCTGGAGTCTACCTCCCTCATCTCTTCCCATTTGCAGACGTTCAGTGATATGTATATAAGAGAAGGGGAAACGGCTTACTTGAAATAGAGGTAATGTGCCAAGATAAATCACAGGAGTCAAGAGAACATGTAATATGGCAAACAACATGCTGGGCTTAATACCTTTTAAGTGTAGTACACAAATCATTCTCAGTGTTATGATGTAGGAGAAATAGAAATGAGGTGGCACAACAGTTCCTGCCTTGTGGTCCTGTGGTCTGTGGAGGCCACATCAGATTCCAGTACAGGCAAAGGCCCAGGAGGTTTTAGCTTTCCATCGGCAAGGGGAGCAGATGATACATTTGAAAACAAATAGGAATATGAGGTAAGGACCTCAAAAGAAATCGTGTGGTAGAATTAGAGGGGCGGTAACAGAGTAAGTTTGCAAAGTAGTAGGTAACCCCAAAATAAATAATGTTGATATGTTATTTTTATCATTGCACTAGAAAAAATTTAAAGTATGTGTATATAAGTAGGCAATAATATGGGATATTTAAAAACAACCCTAATTAATGAAATTCAGTGAGATCCCAGTACTACTTTTGTGGTTTTAAATTTGTTAAAAGGCTTTCAAATCTTCATCTGTTAGCTGTTTGCAAATAGTTTGTTTGCTTCTTGCTAACTGCACTATTGTATGGACAACTGAATAGTTGAAATTGGCAGACAGAGTGTGTACAGTGAATAAACTGGTCAACAAGCGTTATGACACACTCTTTATTCCAAATAAGCTTCTTTCTTCCAAATAAAGTCCTTCTAGAAGATTGTTTTTTTCACTAACATCTTATAAAGACTTCTTAGGGTTTTTATGAACCAGTTTATACTTGCAGTGACTTAGTTGGCAGAACATTCGGGAGTTTTCAGCACACAGGCCCTGCTTGGCTGTGCGGGACTGTGCCTGCAGGGAAGCATGACCCTGGACCCTCAAGCAGCCCAGGACCCTGCTCTGACCCCAGGAGAGCAAAGAGTCCTTGGAGTCCAAGGGATACAACCATCCAGCTGCCCCCCTTTTCTGGCCCATCTTCCCTGCATACCCAGAATTCTAGAATTCCCTGCCTGGAGGGCATGCACAACCTCTTCTGTGGATATATTCCCTGGAGGGTGTGGAAGTACAAGCTGGGATGTCTGCAGCTGGTGGCCTATGAGGCTTTGTTTTTACAGAGACTAAAGGACTAGGGTATGGGAAAGTAGGGAGCTTTCAATAAAAATTAGGCACAAGCTTGTCCCTGACTTACATCCCCTAAAAGGTAGTGGCAACATCACTGTTGTTACAATCTTCTGCAAATTTCTGAAATGCCCTCTAGGAAGTAACAGTACTACTGTTCTAAGTAAGAAGGCTGATTTCTTTTCTAATATATAAACTTTCTCTGAAGATGACATCAAATAAATCCCAGAGATGTTTTGTGCTATGATATCAATAGAATAAAAGCATCTAATTTTCAAAGGTGCTTATTTTGAAGAAAAACTCGTTGAAATGTGTAAGTTCTGATACTTTTGATAAAAACCAATAGGCTTTTAAAAACCAATTAGTTTTTTAACCAAAAGAAAAAAATGTCAGAGCAGATTGGGATGATTTATGAAATTTTTATCACATCAAATAATGTGGTATGATGTATTCAGTCAAGAGTGAGGTAAACTGTATTTTAGTTTTGGCATTTCTGTGAAATAGCTGAATTATTTGGGCCTTGATCTCTTAGGGTTTCAATTTTGATGTCTGTTAAACAAGAGAGGTTGAACAAGATGCCCTCTAAGCTTTCTTCTATATTTACAAGTCCAAGATTTTTGTACAAGCCATGTTCTCTCAGATATGTGACCAAAAAAATCATCAAATCAAAGAGCGTCAATTGTAAGTTGTATTGTTAATTTGTGTACCATTAAGAAAAAGACACATTACTACAGGCCAATATCACTGATGAACATAGATGCAAAAATCCTTAACAAAATTCTAGCAAACAGAATCCAATAACATATTAAAAAGATCATACATCATGACCAAGTGGGCTTTATCCCAGGGATGCAAGGATTCTTCAATATTTGCAAATCAATTAATGTGATACACTACATTAACAAATTGAAAGATAAAAACCGTATGATTATCTCAATAGATGCAGAGAAAGCCTTTGACAAAATTCAACATCTATTTATGATAAAAACCCTCCAGAGAGCAGGCATAGAAGGAACATACCTCAACATAATAAAAGTCATATATATTAAGCCCACAGCAAACATTATCCTCAATGGGGAAAAATTGAAAGCATTTCCCCTAAAGTGAGGAACAAGACAAGGATGCCCACTCTCACCACTACTATTCAACATAGTTTTGGAAGTTTTAGCCACAGCAATCAGAGAAGAAAAAAAAAAAAATAAAAGGAATCCAGATTGGAAAAGAAGTAAAACTCTCACTGTTTGCAGATGGCATGATCCTCTACATAGAAAACCCTAAAGACTTCACCAGAAAATTACTAGAGCTAATCAATGAATATAGTAAAGTTGCAGGATATAAAATTAACACACAGAAATCCCTTGCATCCCTATACACTAACAATGAGAAAACAGAAAGAGAAGTTAAGGAAACAATTCCATTCACCATTGCAACAAAAGAATAAAATACTTATCTCCACAAAGAAACAAAAGACCTATATATAGAAAACTATAAAACACTGATGAAAGAAATCAAAGAGGATACAAATAGATGGAGAAATATACCATGTTCATGGATCGGAAGAATCAATATAGTGAAAATGAGTATACTACCCAAAGCAATTTGTAGATTCAATGCAATCCCTATCAATCTACCAACAATATTTTTCACAGAACTAGAACAAATAATTTCACAATTTGTATGGAAATACAAATACAAATACAAATACAAAAATCCTCAAATAGCCAAAGCAATCTTGAGAAAGAAGAAAGGAACTGGAGGAATCAACCTGCCTGACTTCAGACTATACTAAAAAGCAACAGTCATCAAGACAGTATGGTACTGGCATAAAGACAGAAACATAGATCAATGGAACAAAATAGAAAGTCCAGAGATAAATCCATGCACCTATGGACACCTTATCTTTGACAAAAGAGGCAAGAATATACAATGGAGAAAAGACAATCTCTTTAACAAGTGGTACTGGGAAAACTGGTCAACCACTTGTAAAAGAATGAAACTAGAACACCTTCTAACACCATACACAAAAATAAACTCAAAATGGATTAAAGATCTAAATGTAAGACCAGAAACTATAAAACTCCTAGAGGAAAACATAGGGAAAATACTCTCTGATGTAAATCACGGCAGGATCCTCTATGACCCACCTCCCAGAGTAATGGAAATAAAAGCAAAAATAAACAAATGGGACCTAATTAAACTTAAAAGTTTTTGCACAGTGAAGGAAACTATAAGCAAGGTGAAAAGACAGCCTTCAGAATGGGAGAAAATAATAGCAAATTAAGCAACTGACAAAGAATTAATCTCAAAAATATACAAGCAACTCCTGCAGCTCAATTCTAGAAAAATAAGCAACACAATCAAAAAATGGGCCAAAGAACTAAACAGACATTTCTCCAAAGAAGACATACAGATGGCTAACAAACACATGAAAAGATGCTCAACATCATTCATTATCAGAGAAATGCAAATCAAGACCACAATGAGGTACCATCTCATGCTGTCAGAATGGCTGCTATCCAAAAGTCTACAAGCAATAAATGCTGGAGAGGTGTGGAGAAAAAGGAACCCTCTTACACTGTTGGTGGGAATGCAAACTAGTACAGCCACTGTGGAGAACAGTGTGGAGATTCCTTTAAAAACTGGAACTAGAACTGCCATATGACCCAGCAATCCCACTGCTGGGCATACACACCAAGGAAATCAGAATTGAAAGAGACACATGTACCCCAATGTTCATCGCAGCACTGTTTACAATAGGCAGGACATGAAAGCAACCTAGATGTCTATCAGCAGACGAATGGATAAGGAAGCTGTGGTACATATACACCATGGAATATTACCCAACTATTAAAAGGAATGCATTTGAGTCGGTTCTAATGAGGTGGATGAAACTGGAGCCCATTATTCAGAGTGAAGTAAGCCAGAAAGAAAAGCACCAATACATTATACTAATGCATATATATGGCATTTGGAAAGATGGTTAACAATAACCCTGTATATGAGACAGTAAGAGAGACACAGATGTATTGAACAGTCTTTTGGACTCTGTGGGAGAAGGCGAGGGTGGGATGATTTGAGAGAATAGCGTTGAAAATTGTATGTTATCATATGTGAAACAGATCACCAGTCCAGGTTCAATGCATGAGACAGGGTGCTCAGGGCTGGTGCACTGGGATGACCTTGAGGGATGGGTTGGGGAGGTCGGTCGGAGGGAGGGTCAGGATGGGGAACACATGTACACCCATGGCTGATTCATGTGAATGTATGGCAAAACCACCACAATATTGTAAAGTAATTAGCCTCCAATTAAAATAAATTTTTAAAAAATCCTAAAATTATAAAAAAAGACACATTGCCTATCATAGTTTTAAGACTATTGACTATAAGAAGCATTCTAATTTAGAGATGTAAAGATATTTAAAATGATATCTTAAATATCTAATATACAGTAAATCATATTTATCTAAGCATTCTTCATAGAGTCCTGCAGAGTACCTATCACATCTAGTCATTCATTTATTCATTCAATAGGTAAATACAAATTTTGTGTCTGCTGTATTCCTGGCAATAGGCTGTGCATGTATCAACATGTATTGACTAATGGAATTTTATAAGTATATATACTTGCCTTTCATAACATCAACATGAACATGATTCTGGAGATACTGGCAAGAAATCAGCTTGAAGACAGCAGCAAAATTGTCCTCTTTGGAGAACAGCAGAATCACCAGAACTTTAATCTCTATTTGCTTCACAGGCATTTGTACTGATAAAAGGAAGGCAGGTAAATAAGGATTCCCAGATCAGTTTTAGTAATCAAGGTGCCTTGGTAACTTTCTTCACATTTCTATGAAAATCTTGTTGAAAGAAGAACTTAATTTCATAACTAATGAAAGTGCTCCTTCAACTGTCATTTCTTTTCCACTAGGAATGAGTGTTCTATGAAACACTTTTAAACTATATCATATAAAATAATTTTACATGACTTACTATCATGCTATATTGTTGAATTAATTTTTGCATGCTTAAATCTTTATGCTATCTATTTGGACTTAATAGTAGCCAAAGACATAAATAAATCCTTAAAGAAACATTTTGTAAGGAACGCTACTTCCCTAGGGAGCTTACTCTCAGAGTCAGAGTCTTAAGTGCACCAGTTCAGTTCAGTTCAGTCGCTCAGTTGTGTCCGACTCTTTGTGATCCCATGGACTGCAGCATGCCAGGCTTCCTTGTCCATTACCAACTCCTGGAGATTACTTAAACTCATATCCATTGAGTCAGTGATGCCATCCAACCATCACATCCTCTGTCATCCCCTTCTCCCTCTGCCTTCGATCTTCCTCAGCATCAGAGTCTTTTCCAATGAATCAGTTCTTCACATCAGGTGGCTAAAGTATTGGAGCTTTAGCTTCAGCATCAGTCCTTCCAATGAATATTCAAGACTGATTTCCCTTAGGATTGACTGGTTTGATCTCCTTGCTGTCCAAGGGACTCCCAAGAGTCTTCTCCAACACCACAGTTCAAAATAATCAATTAAAAAAAAAACAACCATCAATTCTTTGGTGCTCAACTTTCTTTATGGTTCAACTCTCACATCCATACATGACTACTGGAAAAACAATAGCTTTGAATGGATGGACTGTTGTTGGCAAAGTAATATCTCTGCTTTTTAATATGCTGTCTAGGTTGGTCATAGATTTTCTTCCAGGGAGCAATCGTCTTTTAATTTCATATCTGCAGTGATTTTGGAGCCCCCAAAAATAAAGTCTCTCACTGTTTCCACTGTTTCCCCATCTATTTGTCATGAAGTGACAGGACCAGATGCTGCCATGATCTTAGTTTTCTGAATGTTGAGCTTTAAGCCAACTTTTTCACTCTCCTCTTTCACTTTCATCAAGAGGCTCTTTAGTTCCTCTTTGCTTTCTGTCGTAAGGGTGGTATCATCTGCATATCTGAGGTTATTAATATTTCTCCCAGAAGTCTTGATTCCTGCTTGTGCTTCATCAAGCTCAATATTTCACATGATGTACTCTGCATAGAAGTTCAATAAGCAGGGTGACAATATACGGCCTTGATGTACTCCTTTCGCAATTTGGAACCAGTCCATTTTTCCATGTCCAGTTCTAACTGTTGCTTCTTGACCTGCATACAGGTTTCTCAGGAGGTAGGTCAGGTGGTCTGGTATTCCCCTTTCTTGAAGAATTTTCCACAGTTTGTTGTGAGTCACAGAGTGTAAGGCTTTTGGCATAGCCAATAAAACAGAAGTAGATGTTTTTCTGGAACTCTCTTGCTTTTTCTATGATCCGACAGATGTTGGCAATTTGATCTCTGGTTCCTCTGCCTTTCGTAAGTCCATCTTGAACATTGGGAAGTTCTTGGTTCACATACTGTTGAAGCCTGGCTTGGAGAATTTTGAGCATTACTTTGCTAGCATGTAAGATGAGTGCGATTGTGTGGTAGTTTGAGCATTGTTTGGCATTGCCTTTCTTTGGGGTTGGAATGAAAACTGACCTTTTCCAGTCCTATGACTACTGCTGAGTTTTCCAAATTTACTGGCATATTGAGTGCAGCACTTTCATGTTTTCATCTTTTAGGACCTGAAATAGCTCAGCTGGAATTCTATCACCCCCACTAGCTTTGTTTGTAGTGGTGCCTTCTAGGGCCCCCTTGACTTTGGACTACAGATGTCTGGCTCTAGGTGAGTGAGCACACCATCGTGGTTATCTGAGTCATGAAGACTTTTTTGTATAGTTCTTCAGTGTATTCTTGCCACCTATTCTTAACATCTTCTGCTTCTGTTAGGTCCATAACGTTTCTGTACTTTATTGAGCCCACCTTTGCCTGAGATGTTCCCTTGGTGTCTCTAATTTTCTTGAAGAGATCTCTAATCTTTCCCATTCTATTGTTTGAGTCAGACTTGCCTAGTCAGAATTGCCGATGAGTGTCCAGGAGTCTCCAGTGGAGGGGTGGGTCAACAATTTGGCCTCAGATCAAACAACAGGGAGGGAACACAGCCCCGCCCATCAACAGAAAATTGAATTAAAGATTTACTGAGCATCGCCCTACCCATCAGAACAAGACCCAGTTTCCCCCACAGTCAGTCTCTCCTATCAGGAAGCTTTCACAAGCCTCTTATCCTTATTCATCAGAGGGCAGATAGAATGAAAACCACAGTCACAGAAAACTAACCAAACTGATCACATGGCCAACAACTTTGTCTAACTCAATGAAACTATGACCCATGCTGTGTAGGGCCACCCAAGATGGATGGGTCATGGTGGAGAGTTCTGACAAAACATGGTCTGCTGGAGAAGGGAATGGCAAACCACTTCAGTATTTTTACCTTGAGAACCCCATAAACAGTATGAAAAGGAAAAAAGATATGACATTGAAAGATGAACTCCCCAGGTCAGTAGGCCAAAAATGCTACTGGAGGAGAGTGGAGAAATAACTCTGGAAAGAATGAAGAGTCGAGTCAAAGTGAAAACAATATCCAGTTGTGGATGTGACTGGTGATGGAAGTAAATTCCAATGCTGTAAAAAACAATGTTGCATAGGAACCTGGAATGTTAGGTTCATCAGTTCAGTTCAGTTCAGTCGTTCAGTTGTGTCTGACTCGTTGCGACCCCATGGATTGAGCATGCCAGCCTTCCCTGTCCATCACCAACCCCTGGAGCTCACTCGAACTCACATCCATAGAGTCAGGGATGCCCTCCAACCATCTCATCCTCTGTCATCCCCTTCTCCTCCTCCTTTCAATCTTTCCCAGCATCAGGGTCTTTTCCAGTGAGTCAGTTTTTCACATCAAGTGGCCAAAGTATTGGAGTTTCAGCTTCAGCTTCAGTTCTTCCAATGAATATTCAGTACTGATTTCCTTTAGGGTTGACTAAAATTAGGTCGATGAATCAAGGTAAATTGGAAGTGGTCAAACATGAGGTGGCAAGAGTGAACATGGACATCTTAGGAATCAGTGCACTAAAATGAACTGGAATGGGAGAATTTAATTTAGATGATCATTACATCTACTACTGTGGGCAAGAATCCCTTTGAAGAAATGGAGTAGCACTCATAGTCAACAAAAGAGTCTGAAATGCAGTCCTTGTGTGCAATCTCAAAAATGACAAAATGATCTCTGTTAGTTTCCAAGGCAAACCATTCAATATCACAGTTATCCAGGTCTATGCCCCAATCACTAATGCCAAAGGAGCTAAAAGTGAATGGTTCTATGATGACCTACAAGACCTTCTAGAACTAACACCCAAAAAAGATGTCCTTTTCATCATAGGGGACTGAAATGCAAAAGTAAGAAGTCAAGAGATATCTGGAGTAACAGGCAAATTTGGCTTGGAGGACAAAATGAAGCAGGGCAAAAACTAATAGATTTTTGCCAAGAGAATGCCCTGGTCATAGCAAACAGCCTCTTCCAACAACACAAGAGATGACTCTACACATGGACATCACCAGATGGTCAGTACCAAAATCAGATTGATTATTTTCTTTGCAACCAAAGATAGAGAAGCTCTATACAGGAGAAGCTCTATACAGCTCTATAGCAAAAACAAGACCAGGAACTGACTGTGGCTCAGATCATGAACTCCTTATTGCCAAATTCAGATTTAAATTGAAGAAAGCATGGAAAACCACTAGAGCATTCAGATATAACCTAAATCAAATCCCTTTCAATTATATAGTAGAAGTGACAAATAGATTCAAAGGATTGGATCTGATAGAGTGCCAGTAGAACTATTGATGGACATTCGTGACGTTGTACAGGAGGCAGGGATTAAGACCATCCACAAGAAAAAGAAATGCAAAAAGGCAAAATGGTTGTCTGAGGAGGCCTTACAAATAGTTGTGAAAAGAAGAGAAGTTAAAGGCAAAGGAGAAAAAGAAAGATACACCCATTTGAATGCAGAGTTCCAAAGAATAGCAAGGAGAGATAAGAAAGCCTTCCTCAGTAATCAATGCAAAGAAATAGAGGAAAACAATAGAATGGGAAAGACTAGAGGTCTCTTCAAGTGCACCAGACAAGTGAAGAATAAGTTTCACTCAGTTCCCATGTCTTCATCTAGAGAGGTTGCACTGGGGCCTTAGGGAGATGGAAAAAGAATTAGCTAAAAAATGGTTGAACCCACTCTGTATAATAGAAACCATATGCGGTGATTTTAAGCCTCATTATATACAGCAGACAATGATGTTTTATCTCTCTTCAGGAAGGAACTGGCAAAACTCCTTAGTCAAAGTGCACTTTCTGTTCTTGTTCTGTTTGAATTTCCCTTCTTGAGCTGCTCTTGCAGAATGAGATGTATGATTATTTCTTATTGGCCTGTCATGCTGCAGTCCATGGGGTCGCAAAGAGTGAGACATGACTGAGCCACTGAACAGCAACAAAACTTGGCCTTTGCTTTCAGTGTCTGTTCAAAGTTTGTCTTAAGCACGGTATCCTAATCAACCTCATTTCTGAAGAGGTCCCTTTTCCCTCCACTGCTGAAGGTTGCTCATCCTGAGAGTAGCTTCTCTCTGGGTTCACAAGGGCCCAGCTTCCTGGTTCTCTTGGATCAGAGGACACTTATGTTTGCTCATTAGCTAAGTCTCTTTCCCAAATTGGGATAAAGAGAGGAATTCCACATTGAGCTGAACAAAACATGCCTGTTAGAACACTTCCTGAGTCATGATTCAAAGATTGTTTCAGGCTATCAGCTCAGAGTTTCTGTGCTTACCCAATTATGTTGTCCTTACCGTTGTGTGATCTACATGAGGATAAAAATTGATCGCTGGCTAAACATGTTGCTTAGGGCCATTTCTATTAAATCTGAGCATCAGATACACACACTTGAATCAATTTCCTCTTACATCATTTTGACATATGATTCCCTTTCCAGACATCATTGTAAGAGTAAGAATGATCTATATTGGCTTTTCTCCCCATAATTGTCATTGACTAGTAGTTTTCCTGAGGAATCCTAATCCATATGACTATATTTTAGATATAAATTTCTCCCCAGTGGTCCTTTGGCTATGGAGAAATTACCAAGACTATAAAGCAGAGTGCTTGAAAGAGTCTCCTTGAGGAAAAGCAAGAGGGAGAGAGATTTATACTTTTCATTTAGTGGCAATACTTACTTTATGCAGTTTTATATCATTAGACCCATTAAAGGACAAGAATGTAAAATATCTCCTCCCTGAAGACAGTTCTTTGTATTTGCACAAAGTTTTCCATTCTGAGTAAATCAACCGTAAGAAAGAGTCCAATATGTATGTACTCCAGTGCTTTGTTATTTCAAGGACTCTCCATTTTCCCCATACTCCCTAGAGGGCTAAACTGTGCAGAGCCTACAGTCTTTAAGTGCATAAGTAATTGTCCTTTCTGGACAGTCTGTTTCTGAAAGTTTCCTTTAGAATCCATGACAGAAAAGCCCAACCTATTGGTGGATTCCATCTTGTAAGCTTCCCTCACAAACCACAGACCCTAGTCTTTGTATTTATTCAATTGGACCAAGGTGCTGGAGATTTGGGGGAGTAGAATGTATTTGAGAATGTGAGTGTGTGCCAGGCAAGGGGGTTCTTTAATTTGAAATGTTATCACAAACACTTAAAAAAATGCTTTTCAGCTCAACTTGGACACAGTAGAGAGGGTTTTGTATTTCTTGGCAACATGCCTGATACATTGAAGTTAAAATACACACACACACACACACACACACACACAGAGGATTCAGAGATATTTTTAGAAAAATCCTCAAACTTGGAAAAAGATGAGCATTTGATGCTCAGTGGATTCACACATAAACCTGGTGATTTTTTTGATATCTGCATTCATCAGAAGCTATTAAACTAGATGCTGCAAGCAAACACAGTCTGATTCCCTCTGGTGGGATGTGACAGGCAGAGGGACTGTGAAGTTTTATAATAGAATTTTAGAGGATTTCCCTATTGTATACTTCAAATGACATTCTTTAAAAGGGAATTAAGAATGGTGACATGGTTGGTCAGATATCTAGGCCAGTGGTCAGTGGCAAGTGATTACTGAGGGAAGATAGAGGCTTTTCTAGGTAGACTGATACAGTCTTTGTGAGGTCACATAGGAAGATAAGACTAGGAAATAAGGGACTTTCCTGGTACCCAGTGGTTAACACACTATGCTTCCACTGCAGGGGGTGTGAGTTTGCTCCCCTGTTGGGGAAAAAGAGCTCACATGCCATACAGTGCAGCCAAAAGAAAAGAAAACAAATACAAACAAACAAAAGTAAAACAAACAAACAAACTCATAAAACCTAGGAGATGACTCTCTGGCTAAAGGACTGAAGTAAGATCTGGAATGACCTCTGGGTGATATCAGAGGCTAGAGGACTCTCTGAGCCTGGGTTACACCACCCATAGAAAGAGCTGAGGGGATCTGGTACCTTTCAAGATAGAGTGGTTCCAACCTGTCTCTGTAGCCCCACACAATTTCACCAACTTTACAACTTCTAGATGTAAAGTTTGGGGCTGGGGAAAGACATGTAGGGCTTACAAAAGCACCTGACAAGAACTGTCTAGCAAACAGCTAGACCTTCTCTGAGGAGAAACAGAAACCTGGAAGAAGGCCTGAATGGTGGAGGTCTCAACCCACTGCCATCAATTTCTGAGAGGGAACTTCGTTACAAGCCCCTGCCATGAAATCTGTCAAGTAGAATTGGACTCATCACTTTTCTCATAGCATATCTATGATGTCTTAAGAAGTGCACACCTGGTGTCACTGTGGGAGGCAACAGAACTCTTATCAAGATGGCTGATGGGTTGGCCAAAGTGTCTCTGAGGTGAAAGAATGATGAGGGATGTGGTAAGGCAATGGGAAGAGGAGTAGGAAAATGGAAGAAAAAATTTATCCTCTGGAAGGAGGACTCTTCCTAGTTGTGGACAATTTAATCTAAAATGTTACTGCACCAGAGATGGGTGAAGAACTATATGGGTAATAACAATTATCATCCTGTGGTGATAAGAAAAAAGATGGTATAGTCAATCTGGATTTATTTCCAGCATGACCATCATCTGTTGCTGAGACTCTTAAGTCTCTTAACTCCTGTAGGGACTTCATTGTCTCCACCTCTAAATGAGAGCATTAACTCTGAAGGCTAAAGTCTCTTCCAGCTTTATCAGCCTATGTAACTGACAGAAGTGCAACAAAGTGTTCAGTTCATTCAGTTGCTCAGTTGTGTCTGACTCTTTGTGCCCCCATGAATCACAGCACACCAGGCCTCCCTGTCCATCACCAACTCCCGGAGTTTACCCAAACCCATGTCCACTGAGTCGGTGATGCCATCCAGCCATCTCATCCTCTGTCGTCCCCTTCTCCTCCTGCCCCCAATCCCTCCCAGCATCAGGGTCTTTTCCAGTGGGTCAACTGTTCGCATGAGGTGGCCAAAGTATTGGAGCTTCAGCTTAAACATCAGTCCTTCTGATGAATATTCAGGACTGATTGCCTTTAGGATGGACTTGTTGGATCTTCTTTCAGTCCTAGGGACTCTCAAGAGTCTTCTCCAACACCACAGTTCAAAAGCATCAATTCTTCGGCGCTCAGCTTAGTGATGGTTAATTTTATGTGTTGTCTTGATGGGGCCAAAGAATGCCCACATATTTGGTTAATCACTGTTACTGGGTTTGTCTGTGAGTGTGTTTTCAGGAGAGATTAGCATTTGAATTGGTAGACCCAGTAAAGCAGATTGCCCTCCCTGAAGTCAATGGAAGCATGCAGACAGTTGAGGGCTTAAATACATTTAAGTGGCAGAGAAAGGGAGAATTTGCTTTCTGCTTGGTTACTTGAACTGAGACATTGGTCTTCTCCTGTCTTCAGACTAGGACTTACACCATGGTTTTCCTGGTCATTGGGCCTTTGGACTTGGACTAAATCTCTAGCACCAGTTCTCCTAGAGCCCCATCTTTCAGATGATTGTGGAACTTCTTAGCCTCCAAATCACATGAACTAATTTCTTAATAATAAATCTCTTCATACACACACACACACACACACACACACACACACATATACACACACATATATGTATATATTCTGCCTTTCTCTCTCTCTCTCTCCCCCCTCCTCTATACACACACACACACACACACACATACACACACACACACACACACACATACCTCCTATCAGTCTGGTTTCTCTACAGAACTGAACACCTTATTCATTTGGGAAAAAGATATTGCCTGAGTGTTCTTGTCTCACTGAAAATAATTTTAGGGACTAAATATTTGATATTTTTTATCTTTGCCCTCTTCAAGTAATAACTGATTTTTAATGGATTGTTCCCAGGTAAGAATTATAAATATTATGTCTCTGACAATGCACTACATTCAGGGCTTATAAGGTGGAGCTACTTTTTGCAGCTAGTTCCTTGATGAGAATTCAGCAGGAGGAGTTCGTCAGCTGTGAGAACAGCTGTTAGGGGGGTAGGTCATCAGCAGGCTCTGTGGCACTCAAGAAAATAAAATTTTCCCTTCAGTGACCTGCCTCGTAAGAATGGATGGACCCTTCTCTGATAGCCTGATTGTTTCAGCATGTAGTCATAGTATCAACATACAGTATCAGCATACAGTCAAGGGAATCAGGAACCCACCTATCTGTCAAATCCCTCTGTAGGTCGTGTATAGGTGGCCAGTGGTGGTTTAGTTGCTAAGTCATGTCTGATTCTTGCGACCCCATGGACTGTAGCCCACCAGGCTCCTCTGTCCATAGGATTCTCCAGGCAAGAATACTGGAGTGTGTTGCCATTTCCTTCTCTAGGGGATCTTCCTGACTCAGGGAACAAACCCGTGTCTCCTGCATTGCAGGCAGATTCTTCACCAACTGAGCTACTAGGGAAGCCTGTACAGATGGCTAACTGCCCATAAGAGTCTGGTGTGGGTAAGGTCCAAAGGACTAGAATAGCTGATTATTTAACAAATGTGGTTGCTTCCACTGGCTTTCTTGGTCACAAAGCCCAATGAGGAAAGAAGGCATGGAGCCACAGATGCAGGCATGTAAAGTCAGTGGGAAGTCATGTAGCTTAGGGTGCTAGTGAGGGCGTATCCTTAATGAGCTCTCATTTCTAGAAGATGTGCCGGCTGCTAGCTAACTCTGCCAGATGCTAGTGGAATCCTTCGGGCAACATGATGTTTCTCTGGCTGTCATGTGATTTATTTATTTTTTCACTTACCTATTTATTTGTTTGATGGAGGATGCCACAGGGCTTTGAGTGGTCTCAATCAAATGATCAGTTTGCTGCAACTAAAAAAGATTCCACACGCCGCAAGGGAGATCCTGTGTGCTGCAACTAAAACACAGTGCAGCCAAATAAATAAAAAATAAATGATCACTTTGCTCATGAGGTTTCTGACCTTTTGTGGTGGGTTTAGATTTCTATCCTGCAGGGCTGTCATTAAAGGAAAACAGGGATGCTTTGAGCTCTTGAGGGCACTTGTCTCTTATTCTCATGCCCCTTTCTGTATCAGGCTGTTCCTGCTCCTCTGGGCACGGCCTCTCTGTGGTCCCACTGCCTCCTCCCTCCCACCCCCCACAACTGCTTGCAGCTCCTCCATGTGCGCTTTGGAAGTAGTGTGATGACTTCATCTCGATCGTGTGTGATAATGACTTGTTTTATTTCTCCGGGGGCATCTGTATTCAAATAGGGCAAAATACTTATATATATTTCTATATATAAAGGAGAATTCAGGCAAAAGTCCAGGGGTACACTGAGGAGTTCTTATAGAGTGGGGCTCATACTGCATTCTTCAAATTACATGTTGTGAGGCTTTTAACCCCAGTCAAACATGGCTGAGCCTGCCTTACTCTACCCAGACATTTTATAGAATTGCCTAGGAAATAGCCAATGAAAATTCGAATTTATGTTTCTTAAACTTTGGGGTGATGGGTCTTTTTAAGAATCTGTTAAGTGCCATGGACCTTATCTCCAGTTAAATGTACATATTCACACATATCCACAGTTTTAGGAGGGTTACCAGATTTTCCAGAGCTCAACTTGGGATTCCAGGGTTAGAGAAAGATGTGTATTTGTAGTAAACAGACCTGGATTTGAGGTTCCACTGTGGAATCTTGGGCAAAATCCTTCTGTTCCTATGGACTATTTCAAATCTTGGACTTTACCAGTGGTTCTCAACTAGGGACAGTACTGCAGGCATATTTTACCCCTCACACTCTCCAGAACATATCTGAGCCTGGGGGACAGGAAAATGATGTTTTGAAAGATATCCCCAGGTGAGCTGATATGCCCCAAAAGTTTGAGGACCACGAGGCAAGAAGACCTCTAAGATGACATCTGGCTCTGGTGTTCTACAACTCTGAGGTTTTGCTCCAGAAATTTTGCACTCCATAAGGTGGAGAGGCTGCTCTGCCAAGAACTAGGGGACAAGGAAAAGGGTGGCAGGACAGAGAAGGCCAGAAGCAGGGCTTTACCTTTCTTACAACTTTGTCCCATTGTTCAGTGAAGGTAAATGGTGGGAAGGCAGCAGAACCCTTCTACATTCTCTTTTCCTTGAGAGTCCAGAGAAATGAGGGTTTATCTGTTTAATCTTGAGAGGATGGACAATCCAAGATATCTTTACTTTTTGAAAGCCAGTGTACTTGGCATATTATAGATACAGAATAAATGTTTTTGGCTGAAAGAAATTTATTTTCCATTAGTTACCTTTTAAAGTAGATAATGTGATGAATTCCTGCTGTCCCATTCTGGTTGAGAATCATCAATATTGTCTAAGGTTTTATTTTACTGAAATCATTGAGATAGATATTAATTTAGTGATTAGTTGAAATTCAAGGAATATTTACTAAGCTCTTATTACATGCTTGACACACAGTTTTCAATGTAGTAGAGATTTGAGGAGAGAGTTTATAGTCCTGTAAACCAAAACCCATCTGTAAGTACTAACTATTGAAAAAATATACCATCCATTTATGCGTTTCCTCCATGCTCCAGAAAGGGATATATGAACCCTACAAAAGGACTTCCCTGGAGGTCCAGTGGTTAAGACTTCACACTTCCACTACAGGGAGCACAGATTCAATCCCTGGTTAGCGAACTAAGATCCCACATACCATGTGGCATGGCCAATAAATAAATGTGTAAGCCACATTCTGAAAAAGTCATGGTTTAGAGAAGAAATACTTTAAAAGATATGTATATATATATTTTAATCCTTTGTCATTCACCTGTTTGGACTGTTCTGGAGTTTTTACAGCTGCATGTTCTGTGGCTTCTTGCTGAGGGTTCCAGTGATATATGTGTGTTTTAGGCCAATGGAACAGCCCATTTTGTCATATAATTGAGCCAGTTTCACCAAAAGCCTTATCTCTCTGTCTACCATTACAGGAAATAACTCTATCAAATAGAGTTAAAAGACTGTGAAAAGAGGGTGGTAACCACAGGCATCAAAGCTATCAGTGGAAAAGATTAAAAGTGATGAGATTATATATTGCTTTGTCAGTGCTCTAGCTCAAAACCAGTTTCATTTGGGAGAAGATTAAATTGTTTCAAATACTAGAATCCTCCCTTAGAAGCTATAATTGCATATAATAGATGACTACTTTACTTTCCCTTTATGATAATGATTGTATTTTTGATGTAACTCCTCCCAGTAAAAGTAATAAAAATACTACTTATTGGATATTCTCCATATGATAGGCTCTGCATTAGACACTTTAAGGTTGACTTAATATATTACTTGACTGAACATAGAATGTTTCAGGCAGCCAAGTAAGTCATCAGCCTTATAAGCATGGAACTATTATCATCAGGGCTTCCTTGGTGGCTCAGATGGTAAAGAATCCACCTGCAACTCAGGAGACCCAGGTCTGATCCCTGGGTTGGGAAGATCTCCTGGAGAAGGACATGGCAACTCACCCTAGTAATCATACCTGGAGAATCCCATGGACACAGGAGCCTGGAGGGCTACAGTTCATGGGGTTGCAAAGAGTCAGACGTGACTGAGTAACTCAGCACACACATTACTATCATCATCCTCCTTTTATAGTTGAGAAAATTTAGGCTTAGAGTGATTAATTAATCTGTCAGAGGTCACTTAGCTAATAAATGGTGGAAAGCTGGGGTTCCAACCAGGTTTTCTAATCTTTTGTTTCTGATTCAGTCAGTCCTCACAGCAACCCTATAAAGCAGTAATGACATTTCCATTCTACAGGGGACGAAACAGAGTTGGCGAGTGAGCTACTCTGATCATGGTCACACAGCTAGTAAATAGTAAATGGCCAGATGTGTAACCAGATTACTCTGACTCATAAACCAATGCTTGTTCTACTCTGCTACACTGACCAGCCATGCACTTTCAGCATGTTACAGTGTAAAAAGGGAAGCACTTAACCTATCTACATGTTTAAAATAATAGATATTTATTTTAGTTTGCCTAATAACTTTATTTCCTTGGATATTCAATGTCAGAGGAAAATGTTCAGTACCTGGAGAGTTTCTAGAAAATGTATGCTATTTTTGTTATTGCTTACAATGATTCATCCCATTCCTTTTTTGAGATACAGAAATGTTTTAACTAAATTATTCTGCAATAAAATTCCCTTTAATACAATCCAGTAAGTGCTTTTTGAATATTTAACCACTTGCACGACCTTGCATTAGGCATGATGATGGCTTAGAGAAGCATAACACATTGTCTGCTGTGGGGAGCAAGGCAGAGTCTCAGGTGCCATACAGACGGACAAGTAAGCAAATAAGCAATCACAGAAGGTCATGTAGGTTCCAAGGAGAGACAGCAGAAAGTGCCACATTGGAGAATTTGAAAACAGATATGGACTTTGAAGGGTGGGATGTTAGTTTGTTGGGGCAGCCACAATAAAGCACCGACAACAGAAAATAACAGCAAAGTTTATTTTCTCACAGTCCTGGAGGCTAGAAGTCCAGAAGCAAGGAGTTGGCAAGTTTTAATTCTTTGGAGTCCCCTTTCCTTCGCTTCCTACTCACTCCAGTATTCTTGGGCTTCCCTCGTGGCTCAGCTGGTAAAGAATCCACCTGCAATGCGGGAGACCTGGGTTCGATCCCTGGGTTTGGAAGATCCCCTGGAGAAGGGAAAGACTGACGACTCCAGTAGTCTGGCCTGGAGACTTCCATGGACTGTTTTGTCCATGGGGTCGCAAAGAGTCGGACATGACTGAGTGACTTTCACTTTACTTCACTTCCTTGGCTTAGAGACCATCTTCTTACTGTGGCCTCACAGGGTCATTCCTAGGTCTGCACCAAGATCTCCTCTTCTTCTAAGGACATTAATAATATTGGATTAGGGCCCACCCATATAACCTCATTTACCTTTATTGCCTTCTTAAAGGCCCCATCTTCAAGTATGGTCACATTCTAAAGTTCTTAGTGCTAAGACTTCAACACAAGAATTTGGGGATGATACAGTTCAACCTCTAACAGATGGGTAGGTAAACTATCAAAAGAAGGACAGTCAGAGTTTAGAAGGGAAAAATATGAAATATATTTGTGAGAGTATTTAGATGAAGAATAAATTACATTTAGGGGAATCCTGAATGCCAGGGTGGGAAATTGGTGCTTACTTTGGTGGGCAATGATGAGCCACTGAAAGTCTCTATCAGGGGAGGAATTTGATAATGTGGTACTTGGGGACTATCAATCAAGCAGTAAGAAAAAAATAGTGATGGGGAGCAAGGAGGTCACTTAGGAGGCTTATCCAGAAGTCTAGTTGGAGAATTGAGCTTGGTTTGGAGTATGAGTGAGGCAGCTTGTGCATGCAGTGGGTACACAAAGAACAATTGAGTCAGAGAAATACACAAAGGTTTAACTCACTAAGCTTGTTGCCTAATTGGCTGTGGGACTTGACATGGAAGGAGAAGTCAAAGGTGTCTCCAAGGCTTGATGAGTCAGAGAATGGTCCTGTCCCTGACAAGAGGAAAGGTGGGGAGTGAGGACAAGTAGGAGAATTCTATTTGGAGCCAAAGATGTGGAACTAAATCTAGAATGTGTGATGTTCAATGGAAAGGAATTTGGAAATCTGGATCTAGAGTTTGGGGGAAAGATAGGAGTATAAAAGATTATTAAATTGCACGAAAAGTTTTACTAGCAAAGAGATTAGAGAGTTAGACATTAGAGTGTTAGTAATGATTACAGGGGGAATTATTGCTAATTTGCATGCTTTCTTTTTACTTTTTTGGTGTTTTTCAAATTGTTTACCATGGGCAACATTATTAATGTTATAACTGTGCACGCTGGCTTTGGTTGCTGCAGCACGCAGGCTCAGTAGTCATGGCACACTTGCTTAGTTGCTCTATGGCACATGGGAACCTCCCAGACCATGGTTCGAACCAGTATCCCCTGAATTGCAAGGCAGATTCTTAACCACTGGACCACCAGTGAAGCCTTCAATAAATTATTGAGTCCCAATCTATTCTATTTCCTAATGATCTTGCACATCCAGATTCATCCTCATTGCTTCTAACCACTGCAAAACCTGATCTCCTCTCATTTTACTCCACCATCCACAGTGAAGCCAATGATTTCAAACAATAATCAAATCCTGCCAATCCCTACTTAAAATCCATCAGTGGCTTCCTTGGCTTCTAGATTCAAGTCTAGATTCTCCCCCCAACCCCCAGTTTTATTGAGATAAACAGTATATCAACTGACATAAAGCACTATATATGTTTAAAGTGTATAGCATAATGAATTCTTTTTTATTTTTCATCTATTATTTTAAAAATTAATTTATAGCATACATGGAATGCTTATTATGTTATTATGATTATATTATTATGATAAGTTCAGTGAATACCCATCATCTCATAAGAGGCTTATGGAAGCTTCCTGATGGGAGAGAATGACTGAGGGGGAAAGTCTTGTTCTGATGGGTGGGGCCATGCTCAGTAAATCTTTAATCCAATTTTCTGTTGAAGGGCGGGACTGTGTTCCCTCCCTGTTATTTGATCTGAGGCCAAACTATGGTGGAGGTAATGAAGATAATGGTGACCTCCTTCAAAAAGTCCCATGCAGGCACTGCTACACTCAGTGCCCCCAACCCTGCAGCAGGCTACCGCCTGCTGGGTGGATCACAACAAACTGTGGAAAATTCTTCAAGAGGTGGGAATACCAGACCACCTGACCTGCCTCATTAGAAACCTGTATGCAGGTCAAAAAGCAACAGTTATAACTGGACATGGAACGACAGACTGGTTCCAAATAGGGAAAGAAGTACGTCAAGGCTGAATATTGTCATCCTGCTGATTTAACTTATATGCAGAGTGCATCATGTAAAACGCTGGGCTGGATGGAGCAGAAGCTGGAATCAAGATTGCTGGGAGAAATATCAATAACCTCAGATATGCAGATGACACCACCCTTATGGCAGAAAGTGAAGAGGAACTAAAGAACCTCTTGATGAAAGTGAAAGAGGAGAGTGAAAAAGTTGGCTTAACATTTCTGAGCTCAACATTCAGAAAACTAAGATCATGGCATCTGGTCCCATCACTTCATGGCAAATAGATGGGGAAACAGTGGCTGACTTTATTTTTTTGGACTTCAAAATCACTGAAGATGGTGATTGAAGCCATGAAATTAAAAGACGCTTACTCCTTGGAAGGAAAGTTATGGCCAACCTAGACAGCATATTAAAAAGCAGAGACATTACTTTGTCAACAAAGGTCTGTCTAGTCAAGGCTACGGTTTTCCAGTGGTCATCTTTGGATGTGAGAGTTGAACTATAAAGAAAGCTGTGAGCCAAAGAATTGATGCTTCTGAACTGTGGTGTTGGAGAAGACTCTTGAGAGTTCCTTGGACTGCAAGGAGATCCAACCAGTCCATCCTAAGGGAGATCAGTCCTGGGTATTCATTGGAAGAACTGATGTTGAAGCTGAAACTCCAGTACTTTGGCCACCTGATGTGAAGAGTTGACTGATTTGAAAAGACCCTGATGCTGGGAAAGATTGAGGACAGGAGGAGAAGGGACGACAGAGGATGAGATGGCTGGATGGCATCACCAACTCAATAGACATGAGTTTGGGTAAACTCTAGAAGTTCATGATGGACAGAAAGGCCTGGCGTGCTGCAGTTCATGGGGTCACAAAAGGTCTGACATGACTGAGCGACTGAACTGAACTGAACATGTATGGATATGAGAGTTGGACCATAAAGAAAGCTGAGTGCCAAAGAATTGATGCTTTTGAACTGTGGTGTTGGAGAAGACTCTTGAGAGTCCCTTGGACTCCAAGGTGATCCAACCAGTCCATCCTAAAGGAAATCAGTCCTGAATATTCATTGGAAGGACTGATGCTGAAGCTGAAACTCCAATACTTTGGTCACCTGATGCGACTCATTGGAAAACACTGTGATGCTGGGAAAGATTGAAGGTGGGAGAAGGGGAAGACAGAGGATGAGATGGTTGGATGGCATCACTGACTCAATGGACATGAGTTTGAGTAAACTCTGGGAGATGGTGATGGACAGGGAGGCCTGGCATGCTGCAGTCCATGAGGTCACAAAGAGTCAGACATGACTGAATGACTGAACTGAACTGATCATCTCAATGTGAACTGATCATATTGACATAAAAAATAAAGACAACAAAAAATCTTCATCCTTATAATGAGAACTCTTATCTACTCTCTCTAACAACTATCAAATATATCATACAACTATGTTAACTATAGTCATCAGATTGAATTTACACCCCTGGTACTTGTCTATCTTATAACTGGGAGTTTTAACTTTTTGACCACTTTCCTCTAACTATCCCTCCCTCTCATTCTAGAATCTTTAGCACAGCATAGATTCCCTTTCACTGGGCCCCACCTTATGACTTAATTTCTCATCAGTTTCACTCTTTCCCACTTCGCACACTTATGCTGAACCACATGACATTTCCTGTGTGTACTATTCATTCTCTTTCTTGTTCCATGTTCTTCACACACTGTTTCCTCTGAGAGAGCTGCTCCCAGTCTTGGCTAAATTTCTATAACGCTTCAGTCTCTTCATGGGGATTACCTCCTTGGATCAGTCTTTTCCTGATTCTCCTTATTGAATCCACTTTTTAGGGCTTATCTCACTGTGGTTTTTAAAAATAAGTGCCATAATTCTAGAAAATTTGGAAAATGTGGAAAAATAAAAAATGATAATTATTTACAACTCATTCATCCCCAAACTGCTTACTCTTAGAATGTCAGTGGGTTTCCTTTCAGTATTTTTTATTATAACCATTTAAAAATATTTAAAAAATCAATGTTATACTATACATATTGTTCTATAATTTGTTTTTTTAAGAAAATTCTCCATTCGATTGAATATTCTTTAAAGGCTTGAATGTATTTAAAAGAATCATTCTTATATTACATTGTCAAAAAATATTTGCTCATGGTAAATAAAATTGAAGACAATACTGAAGCATAGAGTTTAAAATAGTTCATAATCCGGTTGCTGCTGCTGCTGCTGCTAAGTCGCTTCAGTCGTGTCCGATTCTGTGCGACCCCATAGACGGCAGCCCACAGGCTCCCCCGTCCCTGGGATTCTCCAGGCAAGAACACTGGAGTGGGTTGCCATTTCCTTCTCCAATGCATGAAAGTGAAAAGTGAAAGTGAAGTCGCTCAGTCGTGTCCGACTCTTAGCGACCCCATGGACTGCAGCCCACCAGGCTCCTCCGTCCATGGGATTTTCCAGGCAAGAACACTGGAGTGGGTTGCCATTTCCTTCTCCGATAATCGGGTTATAAAATTTTAAATAATTTGTGCATATTCTTTCTTATGCTTCTACTAAGTTAAATACACATTAAAATTTTTGTATTCATGGAATAAGATGGTTCGCACTGTTCTGGAAATTTTTTTTTTTAATATATTTAGCAAAAAAACATAATTATTAATTATGCCTTAATTGCAATGATCATTTTGCATTTTTTCTCTTCTACTACACTCTGAGGCCCTGGAAGACAAGCTGTTTTCCTGTAGGTGGGCTTATTTTATTATTTTCAGAGTGATTTGGGAGAATATCAGAGAGACAGTTATGGCCACTTCTCTCCAAAGAACTTGCAATCCACAAGGGGAGGATGAGTCGTCGTGAACATCAGCAACTGGCCAGACCTTGGCAGATGAAGGCCTCTGCCAGGTGTGACTGGGGTCGGCTGAGTGAGCCCTGGGCTCTGGGATTTGCCCTCCCCTAGGACAGGTCCCTCCCACCCCAGATCCCAGGATACACCTTCCTTGTCTACAAAAGTGTTGGTAGTACTTTTGTGCCTACCGAATGATCACCTTGTCCCTTTCCCTGACATTCTTAGCCTCGGTTTCTGACTAGGAACTGTGGCCTGGCCAGGGTCACTGGAGCTCAACTGATAGGATCATGGGGCTGAGTCAAGAGCTGTCTGGATTTCTCTGTGGTCCAGTTAACCTGTTCCACCATGAGAAGCATCCTCCTGAAATCCAGGCAACACCTCTTTTCTTCATCCCAGAGAGGGTGTGTGAGTGAGCCGTGATCCACTGGCTCTGCTGGAAGGAAGAGCAGACAGTGGGTCAGGAGCTCTGTGCCCCTCCACCCAGGACAGAACACTGCTGTTTTGGTCGGTACAGGTGGCAACATCACCAAACCCAGTGTTTTATTAGAAGGGTGTTGAGGGGTGGGGATGCTGGGGTTGGTGCTCATGTATTGACAAGTTGTGAAACTTCCCTTCTAGTTTTCTTCTTTCCCTTCTAATCTTTTTCATTTCCCGCCTTTCTCTCACCAATTAACTATCTGGTGCATCCATAAAATGAAAATGTCGCTAAATGGATGCAGTTATCAAATGCAGGGGAAGAAAAACTTACTATTGCTAGTAATTGTTAAAAATTCACAATGGCACAAGCTTTATAGTTTCCAGGGACAGCTCAGAAAACATCTGTCTCCAAAATGTGCAGGCCATATAGGAACATTTTTGGACGGAGGGCATCCTTAGTGGTCAAGGTCACTTTCTAGGGATAGGTAGCAGTGGAGTCCTGTCAAGTTTCTTACAAAATAAATCCCCAACCAAATCTGTTCCAGATTCTGATAGTAATACTGGATTGAAGGAGCCTTTTTGACAGATCCAGAATTTGATCAAATAATATGCTAAGTTGCTTCAGTTGTGTCTGACTCTTTGCAGCCCCATGGATTGCAAGCCTAACAGGCTCCTCTGTCCATGGGATTCTCCAGGCAGAAATAGTGGAGTGGGTTGCCATGCCCTTCTCCAGGGGATCTTCCCAATCCAAGGATCGAACCCACATCTTCTGTGTCTCTTGCTTTGGTAGGCAGGTTCTTTACCACTTGCATCACCTGGGAAGCCTGCTAAACCTTTAAAGGAATTATTAAAAATAATTTAGATGAACCTAGAGACTGTCATACAAAGTGAAGTAAGTCAGAAAGAGAAAAACAAATATTGTATATTAATGCATATATGTGGAATCTAGAAAAATGGTATAAGTGACCTTATTTGCAAAACAGAAATAGAGACACAGATGTAGACAACAAATGTATGAACACCAAGTGGGGAGTGAGGAGTGGGATGAGCTGGGAGATTGGAATTGACATATATACACTCCTGATACTATGTATAAAATAGATCACATGAGAACCTATTGTATAGCTCAGGGAACTCTACTTAATGCTCTGTGGCGACCTAAATGGGAAGGAGATCCAAAAAACGATGGAATACATGTATTTGTAGGGCTTCCCATGTGGCGCTAGTGGTAAAGAGTCCACCTGCTGATGCAGGAAACACAAGAGACGAGAGTTGGATCCCTGGGTTGGGAATATCCCCTGGAGAAGCAAGTGGCATCCCACTCCAGTATTCTTGCCTGGAAAATCCCATGGACAGAGGGGCTTAGTGAGCCACAGTCCATGGGTCCTGAAGAGTTGGACATGGCTCAGCATACACATGTGAGTGTGCACGCACATGCACGCACACACTCACACAGTCATATCCTTGATTCACTTTGCTGAGTAGAAACTAACACAGTAGTTTGTAAAGCAACTATACTCCAATAGAAATTAATGAAAAGAAAAACCAAAAATATTATATCCCCCAAATAATAATAATTTAAAAATCTTATTTATTTCAGGAAAATATGTACAAATATACTACAGAAGCTCAAATATAATTAGTATCTGAGTTGTACTGACTCATTACTCAAAAGCTTTAGTCCTGGGGAGTTCTGTGAAGATCACAGCTTTACCTCCCCTGTTTTGCTTTTGCATGTTTCACCAGGAAACTTCCTAGAGCATCTGAAAGTCCCTCTTCCTTCGACTTCTTCTCCCAGGGCTTATCCATCCCCAGTGTAGCTGCAACCTGTTACCAATTGCCATCTTGTTCCTTCTTTATTTCTAGGACCAATGGATTGTGATTGTTTCCCCTTATTCTTTGTTAAACATAGAAAGCTTAACCTTACATTTAATATTATTCATTTATAGAAGTTAACGGGTTCCTCATGACAGCACAAAAATATCAGCTTCAAAAAGCAGAAAAAAGGAATCATTTAGGTCATTACTAAATACATCAGTCAGTTAGAAAGTACAAACACAAATTAAAGGGAGTAAATCGCTGTTATTTGTCCAACAATTGGGTGTCTGCCAGCTCCCTTTGTGACTAAGGGCAAACCATTAACCCTCCCTGAGCCCTATTCCTCATCACAAAATGGGAACAGTAACACTGGCCTTGCTTACATCACAGGGCTGTGTGAGGGCTGACTACGTGATGCCTGGGAAGTAGGAAAACACTTTGAAAATGTGTTTGATACTTTAAACACACGGAAGAGACTTGGTGCAAAGACATGTCTCCTCCAGAATGCAGGAACAGTCTCATAACTTGAGGATTTCTGCACTTGCTAGAGATTTGAATAAGAGGTGAGTTCACTGTAATTCACCTGTAGAAATAAGCAAATACCAGATGGTTAGATCACAGAAGAGGGAAACTCAGAGCATCAGACTGAGAACATGCAGAAAAGAGCTCACGGCAACAGCTGGTCCAGGGAGGGTTCGTGCCCTGTCCTGCCAGCAGCCTTCCATGGTTTCCAAGGTCAGCACCTCATGACTGTGCTCTGTAGTCAAGGAACCTTGTCCCTCATCCTGCCGGGAAACTGCACTCACATCTCAATGACGTGCAGACCAGCAGCACTGTTGCTGCACCGGGCCTGCGTCTCACCTGAAGAGGATTTCATGGGAACGCTTTCTTGTGTTATTAAATGCTCTCTCACCTTTGTTCTTCACACTGGCTGCTTCTGTCTGTAAAACTTATCTGTAACCTCCAGGCTTTTTTTTTCTGAATCCAGTTTAGAGACAGATAATACAATTATTATAAGTCAGAAAAGGTCGCAGGCAGAGATTGATGAAATGTGCCCAGACTCTTATAGTTATTGTGGTTTAAGAGAAATGGATTAAATCACTTTCACAAATCTCTTTTGTCCCACTGATAGAAACCTACATAAAGGGCTACTGGCTGTTCATAACATTGGCTTTTGTTGCACTTTTATTTTCTCTGAGTTACCTGCCCTTCCTTGCTTCATTTAATGCTATTTCCATGACCAAGGAGAGTTGAAGTCACAACCCCATATGCTGACTGAGGCAAGCCTCCCAGACAAGGGACTGAAGTTGATATGAAGAAAGAGAAACTGATTCTCCAAACGTCTTCCTCTCCAGCTGGTTAATACCTGAAGTTTTACAGTTAGAATTTAATTCCTTTGGCATGTCCCCCTTTTTCATTCCCAGGCAGTCATTAATCTGCCTTCTGTCACTTTAGTTCGAATTTTCAAAAACTTTTTATAAATAGAATCATACAATATGTACTTTTTTAATGGTCTGACTTCTTTGACTCAAAAAAATTGTTCTGAGATTCATCTATGTTGTGTGTAGCACAAAGTCATTCTTTGCATTGCTAATGAGAACTCCATTGTATGGATACATTGTTATTTGTTTATTCACCTTTTGATGGATATTTGGTAATTTTAAGTTGTGTTCTTGTACACATCTTTGAGGATTTTCCAGAGATCTTCCTGTTATTAATTTATAATTCCAAGAGGATTAAAGAACATCTTTTGTATAATTTGAATTGTTTAAAGTTTATTGGGATTTTTTTTATAGTCCAGAGTATGATCTGTGTTGGTTAATATTCCCTAAGCACTTGAAAAGAATGTATGTTCTGTTGTTCTTAGGTAGAATTTTCTATAGATGTCAGTTATGACAAGTTGATCGTTTAGCCTTCCAGGCTTCTCTGTCCTTGGAATTCTCTAGGCAAGAATACTGGAGTGGGTTTCCATTTCCTCCTCCAGGGGATTTTCCCAACCCAGGGATCGAACAGGCATCTCCTATGTCTCCTGAATTGCAGGAGGATTCTTTCCTGATGAACCAATGGAAAGCTCCCCTCAGTTGGTTGTTAATGCCATTCAAATCTTTTATATCATTACAGATTTTCTCTTTGTTTTATTGATTATGAGGGAGGTATCAAGTTCTCCAGATATGTCTTTTCTTTTTCCTTTTTTACAATTTTCATTTCATGCATTTTGAAGCTCTGTTATTAAGTAGATATATGGGCTTCCCAGATGGTGCAGTGGTGAAGAGCCCACCCTGCCAGTGCAGGAGACGCAAGAGACACAGGTTCGATTCCTGAGTCTGGAAGATCCCCTGGAGCAGGAAATGGTAACCCACTCCAGTATTCTTACCTGGGAAATCCCATGGTGGGAGGCGCCTGGCAGACGATAGTTTATGGGGTCACAAAGAGTCGGACACAGCTAAATGACTGAGCACACACACATAGGGCGTTTTGACAGGCATGGTCCTCATGCATACTCCATAATTGTGAGATGTTTCTCACGACAGGGAGTGCTTGCTCCCTGCCTTGCACCATCCTCACACCTCAGCACCACCAGCCTTACTGGAAGCTCTCAGCGCCTCTCAATTAGTTTTGCTATGTATCCTGATGAATTGACACTTTTATCAATTTGAAATGAGCTTCTATGACCTTAGTAATATTCTTTGCTTTAAAATCTACTTTGTTATTAAGGTGGCCAGTCCAGCTTTCTTTAGATTAGTATTATGATAGGCTATCTTTTTCAATTCTTTTAGATTTGACTTATTTGTGTGTTTAATTTTTAAAGTAAGACTCTTGTAGGCAGAATACAGCTGGGTCTTGCTTTTTATTTAAATCCAATATGACAATCTCTGCCCTTTTAAATTGAATTGCTTAGACCATCTGTATTAAATGGAATTATCAATATGGTTAGATTTACATCTATTATCACTGTATTTGTTTTCTATTTGTCTCCTCTGTTCTATGTTCCCTTTTAATTCTTTTTGGATTGGGTATTTTTTGTGACTCCATTTTTCTTTCTTTTTTGGTTTATTAGCTATAACTCTTTGTTTTGGTATTTTAGTGGCTGCTTTAGGGTTTTTAGTATCTATCTTTAATTTATTGCAGTCAAACCTTCATGTGATAATCTACCACTTCACATTTAGTACAAGAACCTTACAAAACATACTTTTGTTACTTGGCTCCCTGCATTGGTAAATTGTTCTCACACACTTTAACCTATACTATAAAACTCACAACACATTGCTATTATTTTATTTTAACCAGTCAGTTGTCTTTAAAAAAAGTGTCTCACACACTTTAACCTATACTATAAAACTCACAACACATTGCTATTATTTTATTTTAACCAGTCAGTTGTCTTTTAAAAAGATTTAAATACTTAGGAAGATGTTTATGTTTACTTGTAAGTTTCATGTGTAGTTATCACTCCCAATGCTGGTTACTCCTCTGTGTAGAAGCTGATTTCCTTTATTGTTGCTTTTTCCTGCTGAACGACTTTCTTACCCTTATGTGCCTGGAAGAAGCTGCAGTTGCGCATCTTTCTCCCTTTCAATCCGTTATGCTCTAGTAAAGCCCCGCACAGGTCAGTCTCTGGTAAAGCAGTTTCTTTTGAGAACAGATCTTGTTGAGCAGAATGCTCTGGCATATGTCAGAAAGGTTTCGTTCCCTCCCTTGATAGAAGCAGGAAGGAATTTTTCTCTGATCTTCACTGAAAGAATTTGGTAGAACTCCTGGAGGTAAAATAACAAAAGCATGGATGTCCCCATAAGAGTATCCCCACCCCGAGTTTTTAATTCTCAGAGTTTCCTACACTAAGCCGCCAGCATTTCATTTAGTGTAACTTGGGGTTTCTACCCTGACACTGGTTCCCATGGAGGTTTCTGCTCCTGGATTTGTGCTCCAGTACATGTGATTCTTTGAATTTGCCAGTCTGTCTCTCCAATTTGGGGACAACGCTTTGCCCTGGGATCTCAATTCTCTGACATGTAAGAAGAGATGTTGATTTTCAGTTGTTCAGCATTTTACTTTTACTTAGATCTGAGTGATGACTTCCATGCTTCTTATGTGCCAAATCAGAAACTGAAACCCCTAACTTGTTTTTTCACTTTATTCTTATTTGTTCTTATAACAATTATATCATCTACAAATTATTGTCATTTTGTCCCCTACATATGTTTTTTTTCTAATCACATTACATCAGCTTGAATTCTCAGAATAATGTTAAACAAATATTGGGGAAGGCTATCTCTATCTTATTTTTGATTTTCAGAGACATGTCTTTAGTATGAAAGACTTTTTTTACAATTCTTTATCATATTTAGATAATACTGTTATTCCTTCTTTACCAAGATTTTTAAAATGAGAAATGAATGTTGAATTTTTAAAAAAGCTTTTATTTATTTGGTTGTGCTGGGTCTTTCTTGCGGCATGTGGTCTTTCTCTAGGTGCAGGGAGCAGGCATATCTTCTAGCTGTGGTGTGCAGGCTTCCTATTGGAGTGGCTCCTCTTGTTGCAGAGCATAGATAGCTCTAGAACACATGCGCTTCAACAGTTGTGGTGCATGGGCTTAGCTGCATCGTGGCTTGTGGAATCTTCCTGGAGCAGGGACTGAACCTGTGTCCCCTGCACTGGCAGGAGAATTCTTAACCATTGGACGTCCTGGATGCTGAATTCTGGAAACTGTTTCTGAAGAACTAATCATAGGTTTCATTTATTTTGTTAATTTGTACTATTACAATAATAGATTTTTTTAAAGTTGAATCTCCTTATACTGCTGAAATAAACTCTACTTGACCACTATGTAATGATTTTTCACTTGCTGTGTTTCAATTTGCAAAGATTTTGTGTATGTCTATATACTATGTGTCTCTGTATTCATAAATGAGATGATTTTGATCTTTGCATTTTCTTTCATTTTGGGATTAGTGTTGTTTCATAAAAAATGAATAAGTTAAGTTTCATAAAAATGAATAAGATAAGTTTCATAAAAAATGAATCTTTTCAGCCCCTTTATATGTTCTAGAATAGGTTATTGGCAAACTGGCCCACAGGCCAAATCTCAGTTGCCTTTTTTGGGAGATATTTATGAACATTCATGCACATGACAATCCAGTGTCCTATCCCATGTCCAAAGTGGCTGCTTTCCCACTGTAGTGGCAGAGTTGAGTAGTTGTCAGAGACTGTATGGCCAATAGAATGGAAAATATTTGCTCTTTGGCCCTTTATAGAAAAGATCTGATGACCCAGGTCTAGAACAACTTAGGTAGTATAGAAATGCTATCCATTTCTTGATGGTATAGAGAAGCTCACTTCTGAAACCAGAGCATGGGCTATAGATTGAAATAGCATTGAGCTTAATATCCATAACCACTCTGCATTACTAATGGTGTGCTTGCTATTGGACCATTTCACCGTCCTATGGATCATTTCTCTCAACTATAAAATGTGAATAATAACAGTACTTGTTTAAAATAATGCTATGAGGATGAAATATGTCAGTGCATGTTCATAATACTTGACAGAATGCTAAAAACCCAAGAATTCTTAACAAATGCAACTTTTTGCTTGGGGGAGTTTTCTGACACTGCCTTCAAATTATGGTTTGTTTTCTGCAGTACTCAGTAGCCTAGTTGGTGCCAATGATATAGTCTTTGTTTTAAAAAATCATTTTATTTATTTATGTGTTTAGACTCTGCTGGATCTTCGTTGCTGTACAGGTCTTTCTCTGGTTGTGGCAAATGGGTGCTCCTCTCTGCGGTGTGTGGGCTTCTCACTGCTGTGGCTTCTCTTACAGCATGGGCGCTAGGGTGCGCAGGCTTCGGTAAGTTGCAGCTTTTGGGCTCAGTAGTTGCGGCTCCTGGGTTCTAGAGCACAGGCTCAGTAGTTCTGGCGTATTTGCTTATTTTCTCTGCAGCATGTGGGATCTTCCCAGATCAGGAATCAAACCTATGTCTCCTGCATTAGCCGGCAGATTCTTTACCACTGAGCCACAAGGGAAGTCCAACCATGTGTTTTTAAATTCAGTAATTTTAGTTTTTATCTGAAAGTATTTTTTCTAATCCAGATTCTTTTTTATTAGCGACAATGTCTTTTAAAATATTACTGAAATTATAAATTAGAGATTTCTAAGGTTTGCGTCTTTTTAGCAAGTCTCTTTCCTAGAAAAATATTTTCTTTAATTCTTTGATTCTTCAGATTGTCTACTTTTGGATTTCTGTGATTCTACAGATATTCCATGATGTTTTCTGTTCATGCTTTCAAGAAGGTATTTTCCCTCCTTGATAGAATTTTAGATAAGTCTGTACTGAATTTATTGGGTCCTTTTCCAAGATTTCAGGTCTGGGCAAAGGTGAAAGGAAGAGAGCAGAAACCACGGTGTCAGGGTACGTACACTGTTGTTGAGTTCAACTGTAAAGTCAAAAGCCAGACCTACCTTCTGAACTACACTTTGTCCTTGTTGGTGAGCCGAAAACAAAAAGTACCCACCTGCCATCTTTTTTTGTTTAGCCAAAATAGGCAAGGCTTATTTGTTTACTTTTATCTTTATGTCTCAGTGCACTTGGGGCATAGTAGTTGCTTAACAAAAGTTTAAAAAATGTGAAAGAAGGAGAATTGTAGATTAATCTAAGCAGTTTGTACTTGGCTATGTGAACAGCAAAGTGTCACTCTGATATTTTTAGATGTGAATCCTTCTATATCTTATTCTTGGCCAAAGAATGGAAAATATGTCCTTAAAAACAAGACTCACACAAGGAAAATCCTCTGGAATTTCCATTATTCATGATTTTTCAAGAGGCATGGTTTTAAAAGTTTGTGGAACCTGATATTGTGTGTCCCTAGAGAGAATGGAAATTTAAACTGTGAACTTGCAGCTGTTCTAGGTGAAAGAGAATATTAAAATTTTAATTTTTGAAAATAGAACTTCTATTTGTGCCAGTTATTTTTTGTTTGCTTCTCCACAATCATTCCCTCGGTTTCTCCAGCTCGCTCTCCACCCCAGGAGGCAGACCTCTATGGCTTCCTTGGGAGCCCTTGCCATCTGCTTTAGCCCATGGGAAGCCCCAGCTGTGGGGGCGGAAGTGAGGCTGGGTATTGACTCTTTCCCTGCAGGGGGTCACCTTAGGCTGACTGTATCCCTTGACCGTTGTCAAAGTTGTAAGTCCTTGGCAATGAACTCATGACAGCTTTCTGCATAAGACTCTCTCCAATCCAACTGGTGAAAATTGGTTGGTTGCACTCTTGGCAGTTCCTCCCTCTTCTCTGCGGCTGTTCACCCTGGGTTACTATAGTGTTTTTATAATTCTTCTACACCTGTGCAAATAAACCTGGTTTGAATTGACTCATTTGAGTGTGCCATCTGTTTTCTGTTGGGACCCCAAGTGATACATATTTATTTCAGAAATTTAAAAATTAAACATGAAACAAGCCTAATCCCCTCTGATGCAGCTACATGAAACCCTATCTCTTAAAACTGGTGGAAGAACAGAGTCTAACTTAGCTGTGCTTATATAAAACAACTAAAACAGTGGTTTTATTCAAGCAAGTCTTCCTATTGCACACCCTCCAGGGGCCCCATTCACAGGATGCTTCAGGCTAACTTTAGGGAGGTTTGTCAACCAGAACCATTTCTGCTTGTCAAGAAGAGAATGAGAGCAGATCGAGCAATTTTGTTTGAGTGAAGTTAAAATAGAAGATGACCTGGAGGGCTGGGACACAGAGAAGGGAGGGAGGCTGGAGAGGGAAGGGATACATATATAATTATGCCTGATTTGCATTGTTGAACAGCAGAAACCAACACAAAACTGTAAAACAATTTCCACCAATTAAAAACAAGAAAGAGCCACAAAGAGAAGAAGAAATCCGCAAACTAGTTAGCTTCTTTTGGGCTTAGAATTTGCTCCTTTAGCTCCAAAGTTATGTATCAGTGTAAGGATGGCTTGGTATAGGTGTAGTATAGGTTTTGGTATAGGTTTGATTATATAGTGATTTTTATCTAATATCAGTGGGGGAAGCTTGCAGTTTCCTTAGACCTGCCATTCTGAATTCTCTTCTTGATGCTCTGAGTGCAACTTGTGGAATCCTAGTTCCCCAACCAAAGATCGAACCCACTCCCCCTACGTTGAAGTGCAGAGTCTTAACCACTGGGCCATGGAGGAAGTTGCTGAATTCTTGTTCAGTACTTTATTCCAATTTTTATTTTATTTTTTCCCCAATTATTTTATTAGTTGGAGGCTAATTACTTTACAATATTGTAGTGGTTTTTGCCATACATTGACATGAATCAGCCATGGATTTACAGTACTTTAACCAGAACTGAGATTGTCCCTTCCTACATTCCCCTTTGGAAAGGGGGCTGATCATCATGATTTCCTATTTTTCTTAGAGTGACTTCTGGTTGGACTTGACCTTTGAAACAGTTTTGTTCTCTGAGAAGTGTTTAGAGGTCCTCTCTAGATGCCGACCCTTGCTGACATCCTCTCTTTTTCACAGCCATGCTTCCCAGGACTTGCTTCCCATCCTGTGGACAGGGCTGGGTCTCTATCTCAGCTTGGCTTTCTCTGAAGTACAGCTGTAGCAGTGTGGAATTAAAGACATCTTTTAGAGACCAGGAGGGGGATGGATTGGAGAGAGCAGAAAGCATGTTCATTAAGAACTTTTAGATTGCTAAATGACCCTTCTGAGTCATTAACATGCTTGGCTAAGAACATCTCTGACAACTCAAGAGAGGGAGAGAGGTGTTCGTGTTTTACTCTGAGTGTGTTATGAGTATTTTGTTGTGCTCTGAGTGTGTTACGAGTGCTTATGTTCCTAAGGAAGGGGAAAGTACTTGCCAATGCTGACAATGAGCTGTATTCTATGCCATGAACACAACTAGAACAAAAATGTTAATTCTGGGTAAGTCAGCTGTCTGCAGAGCCTGCATCCTGACCACCTGCCCTTTTCCCACAATGGGCACTAATTAGACAGCAATCTTGCTATTTAGGGACATGCTAGATACTCAAGGCAAGCCAAAAGTTCTATATTGAAACCTTATTCACTCACTCCATGCTCAGTAAATCTTTAATCCAATTTTCTGTTGATGGGCGGGTCTGTGTTCCCTTCTGGTTGTTTGGTCTGAGAACAAACTATGGTCGGGGTAATGGCAGTAATGACAACCTCCTTCAAAAGGCTTACATCTACACTGTTGTATTCAGTGTCCCTGACCCTGCAGAAATCCATTGTCGACCCACACCTCCGCGGGAGACTCCTGGACACTCACAGGCAAGTCTGGCTCAGGCTCTTGTGGGCACACTGCTCCTTTCTCCTGGGTCCTGGTGCACACAAGGTTTTGTTTGGGCCCTCCCCTCCAAAGTCTGTTTCCCCAGTGCTGTGGAAGTTCTGTAATCAAACCCCTTTGGCCTCCAAAGTCAAATTCCCTGGGGATTCTCCATCCCTTTGCTGGGTCTCCAGGTTGGGAAATCTGTTGTGAGTCCTAGAACTTTCTTAACAGAGTGATAATTTCTTTGGTATAATTGTTCTGCAGTTTATGGGTTGTCTGCTTGGCAACTCGATGGTGGAGCTAATGGCGACCTCCTCCAAGAGGGCTTAAGGCACATGCTAAGCACGTGCCGAGTGTTCCAGGCCTGCTGCAGCCGGAGACCTGTGCCCCTGGCAGGACACTGCTGAGCCATGCCTCCCCAGGAGACACGAAGACACTCAGAGGCAGGTCTGGCTCAGTCTCTGTGGGGCCTCTGGGTCCTGGTGCACACAAGGTTTTCTTTGAGCCCTCCCAGGATCTCTGGTGGGGATGGGGTTTGTTTCTAAAAATAATTTTGCCCCTTCTACCATCTTGTTGGGTCTTCTTCTTTGCCCTTGGACCTGGGGCATCTTTTTTGGTGAGATCCAACATTCTCCTGTCTATGGTTGTTCAGCAGCGAGTTGCAATTTTGAAGTTCTCGCAGGAGAAGATGAGTGCACATCCTTCTACTCTGCCATCTTTCCACATACCCTTATCCATCAGAGGGCAAACAGAAAGAAAACCACCATCACAGCAAACTAACGAGACTGATCACATGGATCACAGCCTTGTCTAACTCAATGAAACTATGACCCACGCTGTGTAGGGCCACCCAAGACGGACAGGTCATGGTGGAGAATATTGACAAAATGTGGTCCACTGGAGAAGGAAATGGCAAACCACTTCACTATTCTTGCCTTGAGAACCCCATGAAGAGCATGAAAAGGCAAAGAGATATGACACTGAAAGATAAACTCCTCAGGTCGATAGGTACCCAATATGCTATTTGCGTGGAGTAATAACTCCAGAAAGAATAAAGAGACAGAGCCAAACCAAAAACAATGCCCAGTTGTGGATGTGACTGGTGATGGAAGTAAAGTCCAATGACGTAAGAACAATACTTCAAAGGAACCTGGAATATTAGGTCCATGGATCAAGGTAAATTGGAAGTGGTCGAACAGGAGAAGGCAAGAGTGAATATGAACATTTTAGGAATCAGTGAACTAAAATGGAGCAGAATGGGTGAGTTTAATTCAGATTATCATTATATTTACTACTGTGAGCAAGAATCCTTTAGAAGAAATGGGAGTAGCCCTTAAAGTCAACAAAAGGGTTCGAAATGCAGTCCTTGGGTGAAATCTCAAAAATGACAGAATGATCTCTGTTCGCTTCCAAGGCACATCATTCAGTATCACGGTAATCCAGGTCTATGTCCCAACCAGTAATGCTGAAGAAGCTGAAGTCAAGCGATTCTATGATGACATATAAGACCTAGAGCTAAAACCCGAAACAGATGTCCTTTTCATCATAGGGGACTGGAATGCAAAAGTAGGAAGTCAAGAGATACCAGGAGTAACAGGCAAGTTTGGCCTTTGAGTACAAAATGAAGCAGGGCAAAGGCTAACAGAGTTTTGCCAAGAGAATGCACTGGTCATAGCAAACACCCTCTTCCAATAACACAAGAGATGACTCTACACATGGACATCCCCAGACGGTCAATACTGAAATCAGATTGATTATATTCTTTTTTTTAAATTATTTTTTTCCATTTATTTTTATTAGTTGGAGGCTAATTACTTTACAACATTGTAGTGGTTTTTGCCGTACATTGACATGAATCAGTCATGAATTTACATGTGTTTCCCATCCCAATCCCCCCTCCCGCCTCCCTCTCCATCCCATCCCTCTGGGTCTTCCCAGTGCACCAGCCCTGAGCACTTGTCTCATGCATCCAACCCGGGCTGGTGATCTGTTTCACCCTTGATAGTATACTTGTTTCAGTGCTATTCTCTCAGATCATCCCACCCTTGCCTTCTCCCACAGAGTCCAAAAGTTTTTTCAGTCTATCTGCGTCTCTTTTTCTGTTTTGCATATAGGGTTATCGTTACAATCTTTTTAAATTCCATACATATGAGTTAGTATACTATATTGGTCTTTATCTTTCTGGCTTACTTCACTCTGTATAATGGGCTCCAGTTTCATCCATCTCATTCGAACTAATTCAAATGAATTCTTTTTAATGGCTGAGTAATATTCCATTGTGTATATGTACCATAGCTTTCTTATCCATTCATCTGCTAATGGGCATCTAGGTTGCTTCCATGTCCTGGCTATTATAAACAGTGCTGCAATGAACACTGGGGTACACGTGTCTCTTTCAGATCTGGTTTCCTCGGTGTGTATGCCCAGGAGTGGGATTGCTGGGTCATCAGATTGATTATATTCTTTGCAGCTGAAGATGGAGAAACTCTATAGAGTCAGCAAAAACAAGACCAGGAGCTGGCTGTGGCTCGGATCATGAACTCCTTATTGCCAAATTCAGACTTAAATTGAACAAAGTGGAGAAAACCACTAGAGCATTCAGGTATGACCTAAATCAAATCCCTTATGATTATACAGTGAAAGTGACAAACAGATTCAAGGGATTAGATCTGATAGACAGAGTGCCTGATGAACTGTGGATGGAGGTTGGTGACATTGTACAGGAGGTGGTGATCAAGACCATCCCCCAAAAAAAGAAATGCAAAAAGGCAAAATGATTGCCTGAGGAGGTCTCACAAGTAGCTGAGTAAAGAAGAGAAGCTAAAGGCAAAAGAGAAAAGGAAAGATATACTCATCTGAATGCATAGTTCCAAAGAACAGCAAGGAGAAATAAGAAAGCCTTCCTCAGTGATCACTGCAAAGAAAAAGAGGAAAACAATAGAACAGGAAAGACTGGAGATCTCTTTAAGAAAATCAGAGACACCAAGGGAACATTTCATGCAAGGATGGGCACAATGAAGGAAAGAAATGGTATGGACCTAACAGAAGCAAAATATATTAAGAGGCAGTGGCAAGAACACACAGAAGAACTATGCAAGAAAGATCTTAATGACCCAGATAACCATGATGGTGTGATCACTCACCTAGAACCAGACATCCTGGAATGTGAAGTCAAATGGGCCTTAGGAAGCATTACTACCAACAAAGCTAGTGGAGGTGATGGAATTCCAGATTAGCTGTTCCAAATCCTAAAAGATGATGCTGTGAAAGTGCTGCACTCAACATGCCAGCAAATTTGGAAAACTCAGCAGTGGCCACAGGATTGGAAAAGGTCAGTTTTCATTCCAATCCCAAAGAAGGGCAATGCCAAAGAATGCTCAAACTACCACACAATTGCACTCATCTCACAGGCTAGCAAAGAAATGCTCAAAATTCTCCAAGCCAAGCTTCAAAGGTACATGAACCATGAACTTCCAGAAGTACAAACTGGAGTTAGAAAAGGCAGAGGAACCAGAGATCAAATTGCCAACATCTGTTGGATCATTGAGAAAGCAAGAGAGTTCCAGAAAAACATCTGCTTTATTGACTATGACAAAGCCTTTGACTGTGTGGATTACAGCAAATGGTGGAATATTCTGAAAGAGATGGGAATACCAGACCACCTGACCTGACTCCTGAGAAATCTGTATGCAGGACATGGAGCCAGACATGAAACATTAGACTGGTTCCAAACTAGGAAAGGAGTACATCGAGGCTGTATACATCGAGGCTGTATATTTAACTTATATGCAGAGTACATCATGAAAAATGCTGGACTGGATGAAGCACAAACTGCAACCAAGATTGCTGGGAGAAATATCAATAACCTCAGATATGCAGATGAGACCACCCCTTATGGCAGAAAGTGAAGAGGAATCAAAGAGCCTTTTGATGAAGGTGATAGAGGAGAATGAAAATCTGCCTTAAAACTCACTCAGCATTCAAAAAATGAAGGTCATGGGATCTGGTCCCATCACTTCATAGCAAATAGATGAGGTAACAATGGAAACAGTGACAGACTTTATTTTCATGGGCTCCAAAATCTCTGCAGAGGGTGACTGCAGTCATGAAATTAAAAGACACTTGCTCTTTGGAAGAAAAGCTATGATAAACCTAGAGAGTGTATTAAAAAGCAGAGATATTACTTTGCCAACAAATGTCCATCTACTCAAAGCTATGGTTTTTCCAGTAGTCATGTATGGATGTGAGAGTTGAAACATAAAGAAAGGTGAGGGAAGAAGAATTGATGCTTTTGAACTGTTGTTTTGGAGAACACAGTTGAGAGTCCCTTGGACTGCAAGGAGATTCAACCAGTCAATCCTTAAGAAAATCAATCCTGAATAATCTTTGGAGGGACTGATGCTGAAACTGAAGCTCCAATACTTTGGCCACCTAATGTGAAGAGCTAACTCATTGGAAAAGACCCTGATGCTGGGAAATATTGAAGGTAGGAGGAGAAGAGGACAACAGAGGATGAGATGGTTGGATGACATCACTGCCTCAATGGCCATGAGTTTGAACAAGCTCCGGGAGTTGGTGATGGACAGGGAAGCCTGGTGTGCTGTAGTCCATGGGGTCGCAAAGAGTTGGACACAATGAAGAGACTGAACTGAACTTACATTCACTCATTCCAATTGAAAGTGACAACTAATGAGACCTAACAAGAAATCTCAGCTCTGGAATATTTATTTCAAATGTATAGTTTTCAAGAATACACAGTAACAGTAAGGCATTAGGGGCAGGTATTCTCCCAGCCACGTCTTACCTGTGGATAACTATCCACTCTTATTCATGTATTCAGTACTAAAAGAGGAATAGTTTCTATGTTTTTAAAATGTATTTATTTATTTGTAAAAACTTTAAAAAAAGAGAAATAGTCAATGGAGAAGTAAATTTATATACAGTGACATTTAGAGCTGATGTGTCCTAATCAGAGTGTGCACGGTATTAACAGTCCACAGAGGAGACACAATTTCACTTTATGGAAAGACAGGTATGAGCCAAGGAAGCCTTCTGGAAGGAATGTGGAAGTTGAATTGGAGTTGGATTGTGATATACATGTGCATACGTAATGTAACAGAGACATAGATTGTGCTTATGTTAATGGGCATCTTGTTTAGGATTTATTCAGAAAGGTGGCAAATGCTTTCTTTTGGGGAATATTCCTGAGGGGCTACTTCATATATAAATATTTATATTAATTAATAAGCCACCATCCATGTCAATAAACCCTAATATAAGAGCAGACCCTTTGAGGATAAAACAGGTTGTACAAATATTTCCTGATAGATGTTACAGTTTTGATATTTTAGACAAAATACAGACTGCATACATGTCTGTCCATGCTGACACAGAGGCTTTCTGAAATATGAGTATATAAACATTACATACCAAATCACAAAATGTATAGAAATTTCCATAACGAGACATATTGTGTTGGGGGCTGACGTGGGTGCTAATATTGGTGTGTGAGCAAGCCTGTGAAATTAGTTTCAGAGAGTTTATTCTCTTTCAAGGTGAAATACCCCCAGCATCTCGTTCATGCCATTCATTGCATAGTAAACCTTCTTCAAGAGTGGCAGAAAGAAAGAGAAGTTGTGGCTTAGAGTAGGTGATGGAAATCCAGATCAGCTAATTTCCCACAAGTCAACTCTTTTTTTCTACGTTAGAGAACAAAGACTGTTAAACACATTACTTTGCTGTTATTTCTTTAAAACTCCTAAGTCATCAGTAGACTGCTGACTTCCCCTTTCCCCCCACAGGGCATCCACAATGGTCTGGACTCATTACAGGCACTCACTGAGCAACTGTCAAATCATATAGGATTATGGACTTGGGCGACAATGAGGCACGGGTTGATCCCTCAATGGCGCGCAGAGGGCTGCTCAGGAGGGCGTCTCACTGACCAGGGATGCCTCTACTTTCTCTTGCTTTGCTTTAGAACGTGGTCCTGCTCCAGGAAGCCAGTTGCCCCTCCATTTAACTTTGTATGCATTTCACTTTTTCTGGACATTTGGATCAAAAACAGAATTCAGGCCAGATTTGAATGTGCAGAGATTTCATCCTTGGTTTTCATACCATCCTTGATTATGATCCTCCCTCTCCTCCTTCTTCTATGCAGGGAGCAGGGTTGCATTTGCAGTACAGAAAATTTAAGCAATTCCCCCTAGGTTCTGTCTGTTATTTCTGGAGGTCATAGGGCTAGAGGAGATGGATGTTATTTGTCCAGCCTGCATTAGGGAAACAGGAGGCTCTACTGCCCATCATTTACAAAACATTCAAATCATTTATTTATCCGCTCATTCAAAAGACACTTACTGATCACATTATGTGGCAAGCACCATGCTAGGAGCAGCCATGCTAACTAGAATGGCACTCCACCCATCACAAACCGAATTCAGAGACGATCCTAAAATTGCAGGAATCAGCAGCAGCACTGAGACGGGAAGTCCTGTCTTCTGATCCCAGACCCTCTGCTTTCTCTGCTCCCCACCGTGCGCATTTCAGTGCGCTCTGGACTGGCCTCAGCAGGTGCCTGCATCTGGAACTGCTTTTCATTCTCCCTCGGCTACATGCTGCCCTTCTGGAAACTTCCCTTCCGTTTTCAAGTTCCCTTTATTTTTTACCTGTTCAAAGAGGACATGGGGTGGAGAAACGAGTGGGAGGTTGCCTCCAAGTATGATTTTCCATGAGGTTTGGTCCAGGACGCAGGGTTGAACAAATGCAAAGTAGAGATTTCAAAGATTAAGGAAAAAGAAAAGAAACATTCCTTTGTGAGAGATAATGAAATCTGAGCTGTCAGGCTGTATTTGATGTCCTACAAGGGAAGATCTGAGATGGTCCTCAGTGTGAGTTGGACATGGCATGGACAGTGAAGAAAGGGGTCGCAGCAGGGTCCTGAGGACGAAAATGTAGAAGAGTCAGGGACAGGAATCAAATTATAGCACCTGAAGATGTGCTGTTTAACTCCTTAATTTTTATTTGTAGAGGACTACAAATCACAGGGGAGAATGAGGGAAAGAGTCACAAAGTGAATTACTGATGGGAAACTGTCTTCAAGGCTTGCTTATTGCCTGATGCTTTCCAGCAAAGTAGTATTTTCTGATTTGTTGGGTAATTATCTGCAGCGATTAATACTTGGAATTTGCGGGGATGCATTGCATTTAGACATACGGTCACTGCAATGGGTTGGATGTCTGGACAATCAGTGGTTAGTTCTTCTAGATATCATCAGAAGGTGCAGAAAGATGCCCTTCAGGCCTAATGGAATGGGCTCAGTCCTGAAATAACTCCCTCAACTTCACAACCTTAGGTGCTATGCTAATGCACACATACGGGGTGATCAGTTAAACACTATTGTGGAAAAGATGTTCAAAGGGGGAGTTTGCTCATTGCTGTCATGTTATGCTCCAGTGAAGATGGAAAGAGATGATGCCGTAATGGAAAAGTATTCGTTTATTTAACCCATGGCTGACAGATTTGCTTGCTTTGATGCTTCTCATAATTCTGTGGTAATTACTCAAAGGAAATGAATGACTCCAGGAAACTCAGGAATACATTTGTACCTGTGTGACAGTCCCAGATGGTGTCCAAGCATGCGGCAGGCTGCCCATGGAGTAGCAGTGGAGATGCAGCAGGTTTGGCAAGAGATGTTTACAGGAAGATGAGTGGCTGGGGCTAGAATCAGAGGAAGAGGCTGCGCTCTCAGACCAAAATAGAAAGAGAGGGCTTCCCTGTGGCTCAGTGGTGAGGAATCTGCCTGCCAATGCAAAAAACGTGGGTTCCATCCCTGATCTGGGAAGATCCCACATGCCACGGAGCAACAACGCCTATGCACCACAACTATTGAGCCTGCACTTTAGAGCCCAGGAACTGCAACTGCGGAAGGCCAGTGCGCCCTAGAGACCACTCTGCAACTGGAGAAACCACCACAATAAGCACGCACACCATAACTAGAGAGTAGCCCCTGCTCTGCACAACTAGGGAGAAGCCCGCGCAGCAACCGAGACCCAGCACAGCCATAAATTAAGACAGTAAACGAAAATTTAAAAAGATAATGAACTCTAGGGCTTCCCCAGTGGTCCAGTGGCTAGACTCTGAGCTTCTACTGTCGGACGCCTGGGTTTGATCCCTGGATGGGGAGAGAAGATTCTTCATGCTATGCGTCACAGACAGAAAAGAAAAAAAGAAAAAACGGGAAGGGAAATCAGGCTGGAGATGGTGACACTGATAAATGTAGCTGCACAGAGAGCTTTGTCCCCAGGATTCCAGGGATCCATGGGAAGGGCTTCCCTCTACCCCGGCAGGGAGAAAGGACACATGGTAAGAGAACTTTATGACTCAAAACCTTGTGAGGAAAGGCAGTTGCTACCCCCACTGTACCACCACGCTTTATCCCCAGCCATGTTAGTTTTTGAAGAGAGTCAAGTATCTTTCTGGCTCCAAATAACGGTGGTTATTTACCCACACATGTGGATATAAAAGAGGGAGTGATGCAGAGAATAGGGGCTGCCACGGTGCCATGGAAGAGGCAGTAAATTCTTCATCTGGACCACTCGGGTGAGCAGAGAAAAATTTTCTAATCCTTCCCAGGGGTCATTTCATTCTATTGACCTCCTTGCTTCTGCGGCTGCTAAGTCACATCAGTCGTGTCCAACTCTGTGTGACCCCATAGACGGCAGCCCACTAGGTTCCCGTCCCTGGGAGTCTCCAGGAAAGAATACTGGGGTGGGTTGCCATTTCCTTCTCCAGTGCATGAAAAGTGAAAGTGAAGTCGCTCAGTCGTGTTCAACTCTTCGTGACCCCATGGACTGTAGCCTACCAGGCTCCTCCGTCCATGGGATTTTCCAGGCAAGAGTACTGGAGTGGGGTGCCATTGATCTCCTTAGGAGACTTGAGAAAGATATAAAAAAAAAGATTTTTTATGAATAAAAAATAAAATACTTCTCAATCATTTGACAATCAACGGCTAATTATGATGTCCACTATGCACCAGGTGGCGCCATGGTCAAGAATTCACCTGCCAACTCAGGAGACGCAGGAGATGCGGGTTCAATCCCTTGGTCGGGAAGATCCCCTGGAGTAGGAAATGGCAACCCACTCTGGTATTCTTGCCTGGAAAATTCCATGGACAGAGAAGCCTGGTGGGCTATAGTTCTTAGGATCACAAAGAGTCGGACACCGAGTGACTGAGGATGTACACACTGCTATGCCCTGGCACTGGGCCAAGAGAGCGCCATAAACGGATGCGGGCACTCGTGGAAGTGACCATTTAGTTGGTGGCTGCAGTGGGATGCAGAGTAAGATAAGTGGTTGTAAATGTGCACCCTCCGCGAGGTGGCAACAATCTTGTTCCTCGCAGAGTGCACTGCAAAGTGGTTTGACCAAATTTGGCTGAGATTTGCAAGGTAAGCAGAGAGGGGAGGTGAACATGCCAAGAAGGACCAGCAAGGGCTCAGGCCTGGGATGGAGGGAGTCTGGGGAGGGCAAGGCTCTGAAAGTGTGAGTCACAAGGAGAAGGCCAGAGGGAAGGACATAAGAGGTGTCACTGCAGAGGCAGACAAGGGCCAGACCCAGGGTATTCTGGACGATGTAGAGTTGTGACTGTATCAGCAGGGCAGTGGGGAGCCATGGAAGGCTCTGAAGAAATGGAGAGGGATGCTTCAAAATGAAAACACTCCAATCACTGTTTTGAGAATGGATTTAGTGGGGTAAAAGGGAAAGAAGGGAGCTCAGGGCCAGATTTCAAAGCTACTTGGCAACTAAAACCGGTTGGATTTATGATGGGCTGAGTGGATTGGATTTATGATGGCGTAGTGGCGCTAGTGGTAAAGAACTTGCCTAACGCAGGAGACATAAGAGGCTCAGTTTTGGTCCCTGGGTTGGGGAAATCCCTTGGAGGAGGGTATGAAAACCTGCTCCAGTATTCTTGCCGTGAGAACTCATGGACAGAGGAAACTGTCAGGCTATGGTCCTTAGGGTTGCAAAGAGTGGGACAAAATTGAAGCAACTTAGCATACATGCACAAGTATGGGGTGAAGGATTGGGAGCTGTCCTTCTGCAGTCCTATGCTTGTATTCTCTTAGTTACCCAAATAAAGTACTGAGAGTCTTATCAGTCTAATCAGTTGGAAGATCCCACCAAGCCTGCTACATACCCACAAATCTTCACAGCCTCTGGGGGACATGGGTCATGTCCTAGTTTCCTCTTTGCAGGCTGGGATTGCTTAGGGAAACTCTAGCCACTCATATGGTTTGCCTTTGTTTTGAGAAATCTGATAACATACAGTAAGCCACGTTCCTGATCTGTCCCTACCCAAGATAAAAAATGAAGCCTCATTAAAGATCAAAGTTTCCAAACATCCTATTATTGTCCCCATCATTGGAAGGAGAGATTTTGTCAGCTCAAAGCAAGAGGTTACCGGCTCAAGTGACCTCAAGGCAGGGCATCCAATCCAGGTAAATGATTTTGGCCCAACCACAGGCTGTATTGACTCAGTAAACAGCCCTGCCTTGTTCTTGAATGGCAGCAGGATGGAATGATTTAACAAGCACTCACAGCTCAATTCAAGCCAAGCCCTAATTTCTCAAAAGTTCAGATTCAGGCGTATCTTCCCAGTGGATGTGAGGAATAAAGGTTGAAACATTCATTCTTGTCACTGGACATAGTGGGATCTGTGTGTTTGGTGCAAGCCTATCAGGCTGTCATGCACCATTAGCAGGTTCTCAAAACTTCAGTCTTTCAAAGGAGGTAGGCTTCTCTGGAAATGTCTGTTCCTCTATCTGCCTCTGTCTGCTGTTACTCCCTTTTAAATCCCATTACCCATCAGCTAGTTATTTAAGAGGCAACCATAATTATTCTAAGAGTAATAAAATCATATTTGTTCTCATTTCTGAGTGCTTACTCTATGACAAGTGGTACGCTAACCATGCCTCCTACACTGTCTCATTTAATCTTTACAGCAACTCAGAAGTAGGGGCAGTTAGCCTGTGTTTTAGAAGGGAACAGGGTGGCTACAGAAATTGGATAACTTACAGAATGTAGCTCAGATATTAAATGGCAGAGGTGGGGGTTAAAGGAAACCTATGCCCTTGTCTTGATATTACATAAGTCATCAGTCATGGCAAATTGGTCTGAGGCCCAGTCAATCAACATTAAATAACCACCTGCTATGTGCCAAGTACTGTGCTCCAAATAAGGAACACAAGGTGAATAAATTGAGTTTCTTCACTGATGGGACTTAAAGAAAGTGAAGCTGTGGCAGGAAATGAGACGTGAGAGGATGGTCATGCCCCAGGTCTCAGGCAAGTCCATGGAACCAGCCACCAAGTGAGGGTCATTAACTTGGAACAGGAAGTAACTCAAGAGTGAGCGACAGTACAGTAAAAGCAAGTTTACTTAAGAGGTGCACATTCTATAAACAGAATGCTGTTCTCAGAAAGAGGGGCCCTGTGTGTCTGTGAAAGTCGTTTAGTAGAGGGGCTGGAGGGGGGGGGGTACACATTCCATAGACAGAATGTGGGCCCTCTCATAAGGTGAGAGTGCCTGAAATACAGAGTGGTTAGTTTTTATGGATTGGATAATTTTATAGACTAATGAATGGGAGGAATAGTTCACCTATTTTGGAAAAGGAGCAGCAGTTTCCAGGAATTGGGGCACAGTCCACTTTTTGGGCTTTCATGTTGGTCCTGGGAACAGTCATGGCCCTTGTGGATGTGGCCTTTTGCATGTGCTAATATACTAGGAGTGCATAATGAGGCCCAAGGTCTGCTGGAAGTTGAACCTTCCGCCATCTTGGATCTAATAGGTTCTAACCAGGTTTCCCTCACATCCAGTTTTCCTCTAGAGCTGTGTTATTCTTTAAGGGTGGTTGTGCCTTGCCCCTTTCCCTACCAGCTCAACACCTAGCCGGCCACATGACACAAGACTTTTTATACTAAATGCTACTGCAGAGGTTATGGGAGCGCTGAGGTGACAGAAAGTGAAGAGGAACTAAAAAGCCTCTTGATGAAGGTGAAAGAGGAGAGTGAAAAAGTTGGCTTAAAGCTCAACATTCAGAAAACTAAGATCATGGCATCTGGTCCCATCACTTTGTGGCACACAGATGGGGGAACAGTGGAAACAGTGTCAGACTTTATTTTGGGGGGCTCCAAAATCACTGCAGATGGTGACTGCAGCCATGAAATTAAAAAGACACTTACTCCTTGGAAGGGAAGTTATGACCAACCTAGATAGCATATTAAAAAGCAGAGACATTACTTTGCCAACAAAGGTCCATCTAGTCAAGGCTATGGTTTTTCCAGTGGTCATGTATGGATGTGAGAGTTGGACTGTGAAGAAAGCTGAGCACTGGAGAATTGATGCTTTTGAACTGTGGTGTTGGAGAAGACTCTTGAGAGTCCCTTGGACTGCAAGGAGATCCAACCAGTCCATCCTAAAGGAGAGCAGTCCTGGGTGTTCATTGGAAGGATTGATACTGAAGCTGAAACTCCAATGCTTTGGCCACCTCATGTGAAGAGTTGACTCATTGGAAAAGACCCCGATGCTGGGAGGGATTGGGGGCAGGAGGAGAAGGGGACGACAGAGGATGAGATGGCTGGATGGCATCACCGACTCGATGGACATGAGTTTGAGTAAGCTCCGGGAGTTGGTGATGGATAGGGAGGCCTGGTGTGCTGTGATTCATGGGGTCGCAAAGAGTTGGACACGACTGAGCGACTGAACTGAACTAAACTGAACTGAGGTGACAGAGGTAAATTCTGACAGGAGTTGGGGTGTGGCAGAAGGCACCTGGTAAAGTTTTGGAGAGGCACTCTCTTTCCTGTTGCATTTTGAAAAATAAGCAAGCATCTGGCAGGTAGCGGAGATAGCTGGTGGAGGTCATGCGACCTCCGATTTGACCCGGGAGCTGCACCCTGACAAGCAGAGACTCCTAACCCTCACCCGTGTCCATGGAATGTATCTTCTGCCCGCCATTTCCACAGTGGGCGGCATTCCAGCTATGCAGCCTTGAGGGAGTACTTGTCCTTGAGACCACAGGGGCTGTGTATGGGACTGACCTCCCTGAGGACCACTGTATAAACTTCTCTAAGATTCTGTGGGCGAGTGTGGAGAACAGCCCATCTTGCAGCACCCAAGGTAAACCTCAGACTTTAGTTCCCTGGCTCATTAGAATTGCTACCTGGCAATCTGGAGCAGCTGCCGCTTTCTTCAGCCGCTTGGGGAGAAGTTAGTGAGCGCAGGAGACCGAAGGAGCTTCCACGTCCGCGCGACAGCTGATTGAAGGCCCTGCGGTGAGAGGGTGCCTGGGGGTTGATGCTCCAAGACCAGCTGCACAGGTTTCCAGGGAGGAGGGAAGCAGGGGTTTCAGAGAGAGGCTGGGCTGCGGGGTGAGAACGACCTTCGGTGCTGGCGGAGGGGTTTTTACAGGAGGGTTAGCCATGTGAGAACTGTCAGGGTGAAAAGTGATGTGATCACACTCCTTCGTGGGACAGCAAAGCTCACGGGGGGGGGCTGTTGGTGCTCTGCGAGGTACTAGATTGAACTCTGTTACATCGCTGACATGTCACCGTTTTGACCTGCAAAGATATAGCAGTTTTATATAGTTCAATGTTGTACATTTTGGCCTTTTGTCTCCGATTCTGGAAAAGCCTTTGCCTAAACATTTGGGATTTCCTGGCCTTCAGAGGCCCTCAGAAGTTTTGTTTGTGTCCAGTGACTATTTTTAATATCTTAGTTTAGCCAATCGGACATGAAGTAAAATTTTATTTATTTTATTTAATTTATTTATTTATTTATTTTTATTAGTTGGAGGCTAATTACTTCACAACATTTCAGTGGGTTTTGTCATACATTGACATGAATCAGCCATAGAGTTACACGTATTCCCCATCCCGATCCCCCCTCCCACCTCCCTCTCCACCCGATTCCTCTGGGTCTTCCCAGCCCACCAGGCCCGAGCACTTGACTCATGCATCCCACCTGGGCTGGTGATCTGTTTCACCATAGATAATATACATGCTGTTCTTTCGAAACATCCCACCCTCACCTTCTCCCACAGAGTTCAAAAGTCTGTTCTGTACTTCTGTGTCTCTTTTTCTGTTTTGCATATAGGGTTAAATTTTATTTATTTTAGACTTGAGCTAGATTAACTCAGGATGGCAACTCCAGCCACTTCATGGAGATCAAGGGTACTGACTAGGTGTTGATGAAATCAGCAGTTTCTGATATCTACTGGAAAGGAGGTGAATAAGGAATGGAGATTAAAGAAGGGGCTGATGGTAAGAATCACTGACTGATGTGGACTGCCATGGACAGGCAGCATGGCATAGCCATGTTTCAAAGCAAACTTGGGTGTCCTGGGTCTTGTGCTTACATTTATTTCTTCATCCACAAACTACTTTCTAAGTATCTAAATGTTTCATGAACAGTTCTAGGCACTGGTGATATGGTGCATTTAAATTATATATTTTTGTGTATCTAGTTCTTGAGTTTTGTAGGGAAAAGTAGAATCATTAACAGATGATTAAACTGTTGTCCAGGAAGATTATCTACTAATAATCCTGTTCATCAATGTGGCAGCGAAATCTCTCCATGTGGGGAAAGAGTGGGATGGGAGAAAGGATCATTTGAAAAGGCCAACATGGTGCCAGACTTAAAAAAAAATTATTTATCTATTTATTTGATTGTTCAGGTCTCTCGCTGCAGTGCATGAACTCTTCAGGTATGGAGTGTATGTTCGGCAGTTGTAGCCCGTGGGCTTAGTTGCTTAAAGACATGTAGGATCTTAGTTCCCTGACCAAGTATCAAACCCACAGGACTCATGCATTGCAAGACGGAGTCTTAACCACTAGATCACTAGGGAAGTCCCTAGACTTCTTTTAATCCTCTCCACCACTGAGGAAGAAATGGCAGCTCACTCCAGTACTCTTGCCTGGAGAATCCCATGGAAGGAGGAGCCTGGTGGGCTGCAGTCTATGGGGTCGCAAAGTGTTGGACACGACTGAGCAACTAAACAACAACCACCTCTGAGCTAATTAGGTGTTGTTAGCCCCTTTTAACGGATGTGGAAACTGTCTTTCAGAGACATTGAGAAAATTGCTGAGGGTTACCCAGCTGGAAGGTAACGGAGCAGAGGTTTAAACCTGGACCTGTTTTCAAAGCCTTAGTTCTTTCATCAACTTTCCTAACATGAAGTGATTTTAGGTTTTGCATGACAAACCTGGGGAATCAAATGCTTATTTGTCCAGAGGCTTATTTTCTTTTCATCCAGAATGGAACTAGAAGAGTATAATCATAACCATTTTGTTGACAATAGCAACACAAGCTGTAGAGATAGAATTAGACTGTCAAGGCCAGTGACATCTGCCAAAGGCATGAAAACAGCAATTCAAACCCAAGGTTGAGGCAGCAGCATTCCTGGGAGCCAAACAGATTCCACAAGGATTACTATGTTAAGAGAAAGTACAAAGATATTGCTCAGAGTCAGCAAGTATAATGAGAATTTAGTCCTTGTTTTGATGAATTTGTACAAGTTGTAACCCAAAGGTCATGCTGTTGATTTGAATGACGTAAATTACCTTGGCTCCTCTATCCCAAATGTCTTAAAAAAAAAAAAAGAACTGCAAAAGTTTGTATGGTTTAAAGCTGACTATCACATTATGTTTTGAGATACATAATCAGGAGCTAGGGTAACATATGCAAAGAATTCCATTTTCTTCATTTTAAAGATGACTTTCTGCAGCCTTGAGTAAAAAAGACCTGTACTGATGAGTCCATTCATCTTGAAAAGATATTTTCTTTTTAAAAGTCATTGAATTTCCACCATAGTTTGATGTGAACAAAGAAAACCAGCAACCGTTCTTTCAGTTGGGTGCCAGGAATGTAATAAGTAGAACTGATTTTCTTCATATCATTTAAAAAATGCACAAACCTTGGAGCTGCTTTGGTATTTATTATTGATATGAAAAGGGAGCTCATCATTTAATACACCTGTTCCTCCCTTAAGGGGATGACAGATCCCTGTTATTGTGGCTCTGAAACAGGCTTGTACTAATGTCCCATCAGATATGCACTTGTCAGGGAGTTATTTACCTCCACAGGCCTGGAATAGGGTCTCTGGGGGCTCAGTGGCAGAACAGTTTATCTCCAAAAGCTTGTGAACAGCCTTCCATGTTTTGGGGGTGATTCTTTCCTCCCAGATTCAGAAAACACCCGCAGCCAAGTCCTAACTACTTGGGGTTCTTCCTCTCTCTTACATAAGCACCATTAATGGTCCTGTCAGTCTTGATTAATTCTGTGCACAATGATCAAAAGAGTATTTTGACTTTGGGGCAAGTCAAACCATGGTGGACTATGTAATACAGACATAAGGGATAAACATTTATTAAATGAGAAAAGCCCAGAGCCTGGAGCTGGCAAGGATTGCATAGAAATAAAAGTACATAAACAATGAATTCCAACTATAGACAAAAAATGCCACAGGGATGATCAAGTACTTTTGGGTTATTCTATTCTATAATTTTTAATGGATTTCAAAATCTGAGTATTGCTTGGTTACAGTGTTAAAAAAAATTATCCATTAGGTCTTTCTGTGAATAGTATTTGGCCATTAATCCACTGATGAGTAGCTTATGCAAGGAGAAAGGTCTTTTTTATTCTTTTAAACATGAACCTCTTTTGATTTAGTGCTGAAATGACTGGTCATTTGTAAGAATGTAACTAATTTCAAAGAAAATGACAAAGGACGTTGTTCTCAAAGGCATTTAATTGGCCCTAAAAGTTTGACTTAGAGAAAAAAAAAAGTGCTTGGAATACATCCATATGAGGATCCAGTAAAGTGTGACATTTCTGAGAGGATACAAAAAGCTTTCTCTCTGATTTCAGTCAGAATTGTCTTTTCTCATGATGTTCTTGCCCAGAGTGGGAAGTATCTATATATGTTTTTTTATGTGCAATCTAGCTTATGATTCATGTTGGATTTGACAATAGGTGATGTAGGTAAGATGGGCATTATCAACCAGTTTTAGGAAGAGAGGAAAATGGAAATCAGAGAAGCTAAAAGATTTGCTCCTGGTCATGCAGTAAAAAAAAAAAAAAAAAGAAATTCTTGAGCATGAACCTTGGTCATTCTGATACAAATGATTCTTCTCTTTATGTAAAGGGCCCAGGACCCCCATTACAGGCACAGTGGTTGGTTCTCACCCCAAGTACCAGCACCATGCTTCCAGGGTTCCATCCCCATTCAGAGCTTTTCCAGCAAGCTGTGCTTAAGGAGGGATGTCCTTGAACAGATCTTTTCTGCCTTGATGTGACTCTCCCCCACCCTCCCCCAGCCGTTCTGACATATCAATAATTCGAAGTCTGAAAGAGACATCATGTCAACAACTGGTGTGGGAAGCAGGTGCACATTTGGAAGTGGCCTCCTGGAGACATGGAAGAGGGGTAGGGAAGCGGTAGGACACAGTTTTAACCTTACCTTCTTACTGGATAAAGTGAAACTAGACCCAGAAATACCTCTCCCATAGGTTCTTCTCAATAATCTCCTGAATCAAGGAGCTTTGGTCCCACTAGTCTGTTTCTTCCTTTGCTTATCCTTCACATCCTGATGGAGACCAGACCCTGAGCCTGCCCTCAGGACGTGCACAGTCTTCGGGGGACACAGACGGGAGAAAAGAAGCCAGTGCAGCTAAAACCTTGTGAGTCCCAGAAAGTCGTATATCTCTTGTCCCCAACACTATCATGCTCTTTGAACATGACAGCAGCATTGGATGGTTTTGCCTCCTCCTGACTGTGATGTTCTCCTCAAATGTTTCTGGAAGCCCCTGGAATGTGTCTCCTCTGTGGTCATAAACAAGCCTGATTGGCTTTCACGTAGTATCTGCTGTTTCTTCCTTCTCCTCTCCAGCCTGCCTATTCTGGATGTTGATGTGTCCCACCAGAAACCAGTGCTTACGCGCTAAGCCAGGAGGTGTGAGGGCCTTCTTTGCTTCGCCCTCTGCTGGAAGGCCTCCAATGGCTTACAGAGTTCTTAGGGAAATAGCTCTTGCAGGTTGAATTCCCAGCTTTCTTCCCCTAGACCCAAGTTGGAGTCGATGTGAAATGTCTCTGGGCCAGAGACAAACTTCAGCGACAGCCACTGTGAGGTCATCAGAATTTCCCTCCACTCCTGACTACCACCATGTCCCTTTTCAGTGAGTGGCTTTTCTCTCTTGTGCCCACAGCCCCCCTTATAGGCCAGTCGATTCCTTATGTCAGGCTTCTTGCGGAGTCCACTCATGAGTTCTGCTGCATGCTTGAACCCCCGCAGGCGGCTGGGACTTTGCTGAGATGGTGCTGCGTTAGCAGGGAGTTCAGGGAGGCGGCCCTGGCTGTACCCCACAGCGCGCTCCCACTCTGCTCTGGAAGGAAGGCTTGGGAGGCTCAGTCCTGGACGCAGTCTCTTTGACAGGTTTGAAACCCTGTTTAACAAGGAGCAAGACAATTTTTCTTGCTGTGGTTGGAAATAAAAGGCGTGTCATGATAAGGTTGGCTGCATGAATGGAAAGGACAGCACTTACTCATCCTGAAGTGTAATCAGTGGAAGAATAAAATGATGTAAGGTCATCTGTTAATTTGACGGGACAATGAGGTGAAGAAAGCGGGAAGGCATTAAAGATCTGACATAAAGGGGTGAGTAGGGAGAATGCAGAAAACAGAGAAAATGGATGCAAGCAGAAATGTAGCAAAGACCATCCAGCTTTGATGGTGGTAAAGCTTTCTCTTCAGTTGGGCCTGGCTTCATATTGGCTCTGCCCAGAAGTCCTTCTTTGGGAGGCAGGTAGTGCCAATCCTGCAATTTATGACTTTAAAAGTGAATTTTTTCTTAAAAGCACAGATTACCTCCTATGTCCAAAAATGTGATAGTTGGCGTGATCTACGGAAACATTTCATTCAACATTTGCTGCATATTTATTGAGGACTTATGTTTCAGGCATTGTCTTGAACACAGGCTGGGTTTATATGGCAAAAGCCAGAACACTTCCTAGAAGGCACTAGCAGGCTTTGCACACTAACATGGAATTCATAACAGATTTTTTGCCAGTGTTAGTAGACATAGAAAAAGGAACCTAGAGAAAGAGAAAGGGAATGAAAGGTTTTTTATAATTTATCAACATCTGAGTGTGGGCACTTCATTTTGTCTTGGCAGACCTTGCAGAATATTATGATAATTACGAGTTAATCTGTCTGAGAGTGGACACTCTTGAGTAGGGCTCGTGTCACGGAAAAGCACTGGCCTGACAATCACCAGGCCTGTGTCTAAGTTCTCACTCTGCCACTCACTTGGTGTGTTCTCTTGAACAAGTCATCGATGATATTCATTCCTCTGATACCTATTTTCCTTATCTACAAAATTTGAAATTAGGCACAAGCAACAAGGGGTCTCTTCTAGTTTAAGATTTAGTCACATTTAGAACCTTGTGTTCATTTATTCCTTCATTTAACAACATTTACAAAGAGACTGGTATGTGTCTATGCACTGTACATGTCATACACAGTGCCATTGGGTAAATATTGATAAATAAAGACAAGGAGCTTGACTTGTGGAGTTTACATATGAGAGGGAGAGACAGACAACAGATAAGTCAGCATCCAAGTATTAAATAAATAGATATATCAGCATGATTTGGGCTAAATAGTAAATAAGTGAGATGATGAGATAATAATTGTGGGGAGTGGCCCTTCAGAAAAGGAAGCCAAGGAACTCCTTTCTTGATCTAGATAGTAGACACAGTATATGTTTGTTTGTGAGAATTTCATAATTGGGCAATCTTCAGGATGTATATTTCAGAAAAAAAAAAGATTTATTGTCTTTAACAAAAAGGCCGGTTAAAACTGTGTGCACATACTTTAGAGATTCAACTAGTTCTGTGGGTCCGCTGGGAGAAACAGCAGTCTCCACCTCTCTCTTTCTCCTATGTTTCCCCTTCCCTTGGGGAAAACCTTTTTTTTCCTCTTAGATAGACATGTTGTACCTCCTTGTGTTTATGGTTTGTGGTATTTTAGCTTTCTTTCCTCCTCTTGCCCTGGACATAGGTGTACCTTTCCAATTTTCCTGGTACAGACTTACCTTCAGTTTGATTAGAGTAATATTCAATATTCATATTATTATGACCCCACGTACACTATTCACAGCTAAACTGTGATTACTTATAATCACATGGGATGGCATTTTTTTTTAATGCACAACTCTTTGCTTTTCCTTGAAATAATAATAGCTATCTTGGTTTTGAACTATTTCCCATGTAAGTATCCCTTATTCAATCTCAGATTGTTGTTGTTTATCCTCCAGTTGTTGATCTATCCTCTCATAGTAGCCATTCACATCAGGCCTGTTATCAGGTCCGTGTTCTTGGAGAAGGCCCTCCTGGAGTCTCCCAAGCTGTGCCATCTGGGATTGGCCTCTGTGCCTGTGGCTAGCTCTCATCCTTCGCCTCGCTCCCTCACTCCCCAGTTGGAATGGTTTCATCAATTGAACATCTTTCCTTTTTGTTGGTTTTATCCCTCATTTTATTGGGGCATGCTCCTAATAGCTCCTTGGAAAAGGGTCCATTGGAGGTAGACTTATTGAAACTCTACCTGTCTGAATATATCCTTATTCTGTCTTTACCCTTGTTCGGCAATTTGGTTGTAAGGCTTTCTAGATCAGAAATCATCACCAAGAATTTTGAAGGCATTGCCTCCTTCCAATCTTTGTCTCTGCCTTCTGGTGCAGGTGTTGAGCTGTCCAGAGCTATTCTGGTTGTTTTTTCTTTTTTTTCCTCTCTGGAAGCCTTTAAGACCTACTCTTTGGCCCTAGTAAACTGAAATTTCATATCAAATGTACCATGGTGTGAGTCTGCTTTTGTACATGATGTTGGTCACTTAGTGGGACCTTTGACTCTGAGCACTCATATCTTTTTTCCTGGAAACTTTTCTTGATTGTTTCATTGTTGATTTCCTCGTGTTAGTTTTCCCTTTTCTTTTCTGTTTAGAAGTTCTGTAATTGAAATGTGAGGCCTACTGGACTGTTTGTCTGATGTTTTCATTTTATTTTTTTCCTATTTAGCATCTATTTGTGTGTTTATCTTTCTAGAAGGTACTCTCAATTTTATCTTCAAGATTTTCTGTTCAGTTTTTCTTTTCTGCTATCCTCTTTTTCATTTTCAGAGCCCATTTTTTGTTCGTTGAGTGTCCTTAAAAAAAAAAGCATCCCATCCTCTTTCTCATCATTTTCACTTAAATCTCTAGAGCTGTTAGTGTTGTTGTTGGGTTTTTTTTTTGTAAGTTTTCTTTTTCTCTCTACATAGTTCTGTTTCTCACAAATAGTCTCCCTGCAACCCTACTCTTTAAAAATTTGTCTCTGTCTGTCTTGTTTGCGTCTTTCACTAAGTAGATGGTAAACTTGTGTTGTCTGCTCACACTGAAGAGTGATGGATTAAAAGCTGATTATGCAAACATGTGGGTGGGGCTTATTAACTCCAAGCAGGTCACTCCAAGGGTGATCTGGCTGAGATTTTTTTTGTAGGAGAATCCTGGATGTTCATCATTTGGGTTGAAGTTTTTCCAGATTCAGTTTTCCAATAAGTTTTTCCGGTCAATTTGTGGGGAGTGAGGGTGGGGGAAAGAAATCTAGGATGTCTACGCATAAATTACGCAGGCCTTTTCACTCCCTTCATTGCCCTCAAGGGAGCATGGTGCTTCCTGTTTAGGAGTCCCATATTTCATCTTTTCTGGAGATAAACTTCTGGTCTCCTGCTAGGATCAGGCAGGAGAGAGAACAGCTGCCCAGTTGCAGAGTCTGGGAGGGACTTTTTACACAGTTTTGAATTATGTTCCCTGTTTTATGCCCCCGTTCATCCCACTCCCTGAGGTGCCTGGGATCACCATTTTAGGAACCATTTGGAATTCTGCAGTGTAAAGAAGGTATTTCTCGGCCCACATAGAGCCAACTCAGGAGGCGTCTTTCTCAGAACTGCAATCAGTTCTTACACTTTCCATTGCTTCCAGTCTCCGAAATTTTATAACTGTGATTTCCTTTTCTCTTTTCCCTATCTTGTAGGTTTATGTCTTTTTGAAAACTCACTTTGCTATAGATTTAGTGAGGTTTCAGAAGGGAATAAAAGTCAGTATGTATGTTTAAGCCCCCATCTTTATCTGTCTGCTCCCATGTGAAACCTTCAAGGCATGGATGTGACATGAGCTGACTTATGTTTTAAAATATTATTTCTCTGGTTTGTTGGAGAATGGATTGGAGAAGAACAAGCAAGATTGCTGCACTCTGTACTAGAAGAGACAAAGATGGGGCCAGGTAGGGGTGGGAGAGACAGAAAGAAATGCATGACTCTAAAGCATGTGTAGTGTGTACAAAGGACTTGCTGATGGTGAGAAATGAGGGCGAGGGAGTAACACGGGCGAGTGCTACACCTGTTCCTTGAACAACTGAATGCATGAAGGTGTTATCTACCAGCATGGAGAAAACTGCGAGATAAAGGCACTTCATATTAGAGACAAACAGTAATTTCAGTGCTGCTCAGAGGTTTTTGTAGACCTGGGCTCCAAGGATTACTGTACAGTAAGAAAGCAATTTTTATATGGTTTTATCTCTGGGCTGTTTGTTTTCATGATGGTAGCTTATAGGTACTTAAGTGGCAGAAGAGTAAGAGTGCTAAATATGGTGTTGACATATTCCCAAATGCTGCTCTAAGTAAATGTTCCTTTTTGCTGTTTTCCCCTCAGGTAATGCTGTGCATCACAGTAAGGTATGGGTTTTAATCTAGGAATGAATCTAACAAGTCACAAAATCTAAAAGCATTTTTTCTAACTTAAGAATCACCCATATGAGTCTTAAAATTCTTGAATATCTTTTCTCATTCTCACAGCAGTTTTTAATATCTTTTGACTTGACTTTATTTATTTTTTTTATTTAAAGTCAAAAGAACTTGTTAATTTAGCCCAACAAATAACCAACATTATTAAAAAATGAACTGAAGTTGCTGTATTCATTTGACATTCAAAGTAGGTAATTTGGTAATAATTATGTAATCCCTTAATTGACTTATTTTATGGACACAGATAGTGATACGGAGACAATTTTACAGATGAACACCTTAAAAACAACAACCACTACACTGCCCTTCATCACTCAAAATTATTTTCTTTACCAATTTGTCTTATTACCATGGCAGTCTTTATAAACTCTTTTAAGTTCAGTTCAGCAAATCACTTAAGGCACTGTTTATTGTGTTTTCATTGACTATTTTATAGAATTACATACTTATAAAGAAATTACATATTAAAAATTCTGTTCTAAGGACATCAGGAATAAATCTCCTGCTGAAGTCTGGGAAACTTATGACTAAAATGCTCATACTTACAAATGATGTATTCCTTACTGAGGAAAATGTTCTTTTCCCCCACCCCCGCCCAGCTATTAACTGTTAGAGAAGAACTTGTCCCCAGGATGGAAGATGAATGTGTGAATGAAAAACCACTTGCTGAAGAAGGGGGAAAAAAGAGGAAGAAAGTGCTAGATATCTCAATATTAGATCATAATTATTTAGTAATGCTACCAATATAAAAATAAAGAAGGTAAGGAAGAAGGGAAATGATTTATAGTTTATAGTTTGTTGTAAATTCTAGATTATAGCATGTAGAAACCTGTCAATAATCTTACTTAGACGTTAATAGTAAATAAGAATTACCTGTAACTATGCAATTGGATAGATAACTTGTTTCCTAGACTCTCCTTTCATTCAAATTCTGCCACCGCCCATCCCCATCCTAGTGATTAAATGAAAATATAGATTTGATTTACATGGGTGGCGAACATATGCAAACAAACCTAAAAATAGATAAAACTATTCTGAATTCTGATAAATATTATTTTACCTTTCAACATAGAAATACTTATTGGCACTTCTGTTTTGGATCTCAAAGTCCAAGGAAGTTATACTTCAGACTGGCTCTTCCTTCTTCTCTTACCCAGATGCTTTTGTGTAAAGAGGCCAGTGAGTTCTTTGTTTCTTAGTCTACAAGAATAAACACATTTCTTAACAGTGCCCACACTACTCTTACACTTCAAGCTTGGCTAAGAGAGCAAGGTCATGGCCAAGACATTGTATAAACAGAACAACAAACAAGCCCACATGGGAAGGAGGCATAGAATTATTTTTCTGCCTTTGTGAATGCCCCAGGAGTCAGAAATGCAAGGTTGATCTTTCATTTCAAAGTGAGACTGTAACGTTTTCCCCAAATGTACAAGAATTTTAATCAAGAGCAGTGAATTTTTAAAATAAACTCTAGCGATTTCCAAAGTTTTATAGACCATTTGGGGAGCATGAAGGACAGGTAGTAATACATAAATATTGAAATACCTTTAGTCACTCTTCTAAAAATAAAATCACACTATAAAAGTATTTGATTTTCAGACAAACACAAACACTGCAGAGAAAAAGTTTTCATTTGATTTTTCCTTTTTTTCTGGCTTATTTCCTTTCTGACCTTCCTTCCTTGAGCTATTACACGACTCTCATGAGTTATTACACCTTGGAGGGCCATCTCTTTAAGAGACTGAAATCTCAATGTTCAACTGCTATATTCATTTCAGAAAATAATAGTTCTGCACTAAACCTGTCAGGCACTGTTTTTTTTTTTTAAATTTTTTTTTATTAGTTGGAGGCTAATTACTTCACAACATTTCAGTGGGTTTTGTCATACACTGACATGAATCAGCCATAGAGTTACACGTATTCCCCATCCCGATCCCCCCTCCCACCTCCCTCTCCACCCGATTCCTCTGGGTTCTCCCAGTGCACCAGGCCCGAGCACTTGTCTCATGCATCCCACCTGGGCTGGTGATCTGTTTCACCATAGATAATATACATCCTGTTCTTTCGAAACATCCCACCCTCACCTTCTCCCACAGAGTTCAAAAGTCTGTTCTGTACTTCTGTGTCTCTTTTTCTGTTTTGCATATAGGGTTATCATTACCATCTTTCTAAATTCCATATATATGTGTTAGTATGCTGTAATGTTCTTTATCTTTCTGGCTTACTTCACTCTGTATAATGGGCTCCAGTTTCATCCATCTCATTAGAACTGATTCAAATGCATTCTTTTTAATGGCTGAGTAATATTCCATGGTGTATATGTACCACAGCTTCCTTATCCATTCGTCTGCTGATGGACATCTAGGTTGCTTCCATGTCCTGGCTATTATAAACAGTGCTGCGATGAACATTGGGATGCATGTGTCTCTTTCAGATCTGGTTTCCTCAGTGTGTATGCCCAGCAGTGGGATTGCTGGGTCATATGGCAGTTCTATTTCCAGTTTTTTAAGAAATCTCCACACTGTTCTCCATAGTGGCTGTACTAGTTTGCATTCCCACCAACAGTGTAAGAGGGTTCCCTTTTCTCCACACCCTCTCCAGCATTTATTGCTTGTAGACTTTTGGATAGCAGCCATCCTGACTGGCGTGTAATGGTACCTCACTGTGGTTTTGATTTGCGTTTCTCTGATAATGAGTGATGTTGAGCATCTTTTCAAGTGTTTGTTAGCCATCTGTATGTCATCTTTGGAGAAATGCCTGTTTAGTTCTTTGGCCCATTTTTTGATTGGGCCATTTATTTTTCTGGAATTGAGCTTCAGGAGTTGCTTGTATATTTTTGAGATTAATCCTTTGTCTGTTGCTTCATTTGCTATTATTTTCTCCCAATCTGAGGGCTGTCTTTTCACCTTGCTTATAGTTTCCTTTGTAGTGCAGAAGCTTTTAAATTTCATTAGGTCCCATTTGTTTAGTTTTGCTTTTATTTCCAATATTCTGGGAGGTGGGTCATAGAGGATCTTGCTGAGATTGATGTCGGAGAGTGTTTTGCCTATGTTCTCCTCTAGGAGTTTTATAGTTTCTGGTCTTACATTTAGATCTTTAATCCATTTTGAGTTTATTTTTGTGTATGGTGTTAGAAAGTGTTCTAGTTTCATTCTTTTACAAGTGGTTGACCAGTTTTCCCAGCACCACTTGTTAAAGAGGTTGTCTTTTTTCCATTGTATATCCTTGCCTCCTTTGTCAAAGATAAGGTGTCCATAGGTTCGTGGATTTATCTCTGGGCTTTCTATTCTGTTCCATTGATCTATATTTCTGTCTTTGTGCCAGTACCATACTGTCTTGATGACTGTGGCTTTGTAGTATAGTCTGAAGTCAGGCAGGTTGATTCCTCCAGTTCCATTCTTCTTTCTTAAGATTACTTTGGCTATTCGAGGTTTTTTGTATTTCCATACAAATTGTGAAATTATTTGTTCTAGTTCTGTGAAAAATACCATTGGTAGCTCGATAGGGATTGCATTGAATCTATAGATTGCTTTGGGTAGAATAGCCATTTTGACAATATTGATTCTTCCAATCCATGAACACGGTATGTTTCTCCATCTGTTTGTGTCCTCTTTGATTTCTTTCATCAGTGTTTTATAGTTTTCTATGTAAAGGTCTTCTGTTTCTTTAGGTAGATATACTCCTAAGTATTTTATTCTTTTTGTTGCAATGGTGAATGGTATTGTTTCCTTAATTTCTCTTTCTGTTTTTTCATTGTTAATATATAGGAATGCAAGGGATTTCTGTGTGTTAATTTTATATCCCGCAACTTTACTATATTCATTGATTAGCTCTAGTAATTTTCTGGAAGAGTCTTTAGGGTTTTCTATGTAGAGGATCATGTCATCTGCAAACAGCGAGAGTTTCACTTCTTCTTTTCCTATCTGGATTCCTTTTTCTTCTTTTTCTGCTCTGATTGCTGTGGCCAAAACTTCCAACACTATGTTGAATAGTAGTGGTGAGAGTGGGCACCCTTGTCTTGTTCCTGATTTCAGGGGAAATGCTTTCAGTTTTTCACCATTGAGGGTGATGCTTGCTGTGGGTTTGTCATATATAGCTTTTATTATGTTGAGATATGTTCCTTCTATTCCTGCTTTCTGGAGAGTTTTAATCATAAGTGAGTGTTGAATTTTGTCAAAGGCTTTCTCTGCATCTATTGAGATAATCATATGGTTTTTATCTTTCAATTTGTTAATGTGGTGTATTACACTGATTGATTCAGGCACTGTTTTAGGCACAATTTAGAGCATGGACAGGAGTGAACAAAACACGTGAGTATTTTTGCCCCATGGAACTTACATAAGTGGGAAAGAGTACAGAAAACAATACTATTAATTTAAGCATAGAACATATTAGATAGTGATAAGCGCTAAGGAGGAAAATGAAACAGGGGGGAGGATATAGAAGATGAAGGGGCTGTAGTTGTAAATGGGGCTGTCAGGGAAAGTCTGTTTGAGAAGATGCCATTGGAATAAAGGCCTGAAGCAGACAAGGAGGGAGCCACAGAGAGATCTGAGCAGACAGAATAGCGAATCCAGAGCCCTGAGCAGGGGCGTAAACAGAAGGACCAAAAAAGAGGCAGGTGAGGCTGGAAGGAGGTAGGCAGTAAGAAGCAACAGAGGAGTGACAGAGGTGAAGTTGTATAGAACCTTGCAGGCCATCATAAGGACTTCTGCTTTCTCTCATGTGAGACGGGAAGGCATATGCTGAGGAGTGTCTTAGGATACAGGGCTGAGAATCAAGTCAGAACTGGTAATGGCAAAAGCAGGGACCGCAGTTGGGAAGCTCTTTCTTAATCCAGGTGAAGAACAAGGTGGCTTGGATTGGTGAAGCACAGTAGAGGTGGCGAGGGGTGCCCAGACTCTGGATCTCTTTTGAAGAAAGAGAGTTGGGAGGATTTGTGATTGAATGGATGTGAGGAATGAACAAAGGGGAGGCCTTGAGGATGACTCTAGGGTTTCAAATCCGAGACACTAGAAGGGACACTTGTGTCTTCCTGAGAAGGGAAGCCTGTGGGGGAAGTGAAGCTGAGGGGAAGAGAAAGAGTTCAGTTTGGATTTGTAAAATCAGACATTAGACACATTAGACATCCACACAGAGATGTCAAGTGTGCTGTTGGGTATTAATTCTGGAGTTTAGGGGAGAAAACCGGCCTAGAGATAGAAATTAGGGAGGTGTCAGCTCATAGATGATATTGATAATTCTGAGACTGATAATGTGGACAGAGAAGGGAATTATTCCAAGCAGGGGCCTGAGATTGGAAGAGGGCAAGAAGCGGCAAAGATGAGTAAGAAGAAATAACTAGCGAGGGAAGGGGAAAACCAGGAGTGCAAGGCGCTCTCGAAGTCAGATGAGGAGTGTATTAGAAGGAGGAGAGCGTGATTGAGTCTGGCAAAATATGTGTGTCTACTTATGGGAAAGAGCCAGTAGAGAAAGGAAAGTTGACCCTGTAGGAGAAAGAAGGGATGACTGCTGGAGTGATTTCCATCAGAACCCAAGGAGATGGGGTGCAGAATACAAGTGGGGGAGGGCGGAAGATGGTTAATTAGGTCATCTACAGTAACAGGAGGAGACACCTATGTAGGGAATAAGGAGACGAGTGATGGGGGTATTTCACACCTCCTGTTTTTCAGTGAAATAGAAGTGAAGTCTGTGGCTGAGACCGGGGATGGGTTGGGGGTGTCTTGAAGGTGTGAAGAGGGAAGACCAGGCAGGAAGAGTGGAAGGACCAGGGAAGCAGAGCCTTGTCTCTGGGCACACAAAAGGCCCCTGCAGGTCTGAGCCATGAAGTTACAGCAAGGCTAGTCAGTATGGCTGTGGGTTTGTTTCAGTCACATTTAGCAAACTGGGTGTAAGTGTGGAGAAGGAGGAGTTAGATTTAAACAGAGTCACTGTTTCTCCCAGAAAGAAGACTCATGATATCCAAACTCTCAGGAGCTGCCAGTATGTACCAGAGTTCTTGGCTAAAATATAATGGAAAATAGCTTCTCAAAGCTATTACTGTCTCTGATCTCTTTCTTCATGTGAATATTACCATGTCAGCAAAGAGTCAGAACTCCCAGCGTATGTTCTGATATGGCTCTCCTCAGATAACTGGGCTTGCTGACCAAGGGCTTCCCTCTGACCCCGTAGCCATGGGTGCGGGATTCAAGTCATGACTCTTGAAAGTCCCATTTGCTGGGAAGGCACAGCCGCTGAACTCATAGACCCCAGTGGTGTCTCTGCTCGGTTCGTGTTTGCATAGACCTTCTTTCACTCAGGCTGCTCTGCTGCTGTCACTTGGCCCTCACTTCAGCACACTGAAGGCTTTGCAGGCTTGCTATGTTTGCATCCAGTTCACAACTATAGCTCTTTATCCCAGCTTATATTTCGTGTCCTGCCTTGTACTGTTCGCAGTTCCTCAGCTTAATCTTCATATCCTGTCTATTGTCTCATGTTGCTCTAATAAGTGCCGCCTGACAAGGTGGCCTTGCTTCGGCCTTCCTTTCCATTTATTAACTGCTCTTTCCCTTTCAGCTCAGTCCACCAGCAACTGCCCTGGACAGCAGCCTTACCCAGTACAGGCCGATCCTTGTGGCTGGTGGCCCATAAAGCTGGACCCTGTGTTTGTTATGTATGACAAGCCTGCCTGGAGCCTGTGGAAATGAGATATCTACTGTGTGTGGGTGTCTAAAGAATAATGTGAATAATGTGAAGTCTTTTACTTCTCTGCTTTTGAATGGCAAATTTCTGCAAAGTACAGATCACTTGTTCGCCTGGCTGGGTGAGGCAGAGGAGATTGGAAGGGTAGTTGTTCAGAATCAGGGTTTCTGAAAAGGTGGTGTTTGGATTCTCTGCCAGACAATTGTTTGTCAAAAATAGAAATTTCTGGGTCCTATCTACTGAATCAGAATCTTTGCAGGTGGGGCCAGAATCTTTAGCATTGCTTATTTAATTAGGGCCAGTGAGGTAGACACACCAAAGTTTGAGAACTACTAGTCTAGAGCAGTGGTTCCTAAGCCACTCTCTCAGGATGGTTACAGTACGGATTTTTGAGCTTCATCCCAGACATACTGTATCAGACTATGGGGCGGGGCCTGAGACTGTGTTAAAACAATAATACCCATTTCAGAACAATACCAATAACAAAATCAACAGCACTTCTCAAGTGATTCTGAGGATTATCCAGGCTGGAAATGTCAAGTGTTCCTCATGCCAAGCCCTTTTCCAGTTCATATGAAAAGATCCTTTGTGCTGGAAAACGTTCTTACACAGCAAGAGAGAAGCCGCTTAGGGCGCTGGCTGTTGTTCCACTCCTGCCAAGTTTTACCTCAAGATGCATCTCCAATTAAATTGCTAACTGAGGGCCTCCCAGCTTTGCGCTTAAAGCTCAGACTCCCAAACCCAGTTGTGTCACCTGCAGGAGATTTGGAAGAATGTAGATTTGGAAACTCCAACCCAGACCTGCTAAGCTGTGGTCTCTGGGAGTTGAGTCCAGAAACCCCATCTTTTCAGGAACACCTCAGATCACTACAAGTCCGAGGCAGGTTTGGGGATCACAAGTCTGCACCCATGGTGCAACCTTCCAGCCTTCCAGTCAGTGGTGGGGCCATAACAGCCCTTTCGAGGTGCTCTGGGAACTGCCAGGCTGATCAATACGCAAATGAGCCTGCAAATGATACATTTCCTGATCCCGTCACACCTGACGCTTTGTGCTGGCTCTCCCATAACTAAGATCCTTGTCCATGGAAGTGATTTAAGACTTCCTATGATCTTGCCTCAGCTCCCAGCATCCTTGTTCAAGGATGCTGCTGCTATCTCACTGACGCTACCCCCTGCCCCATTATGTGGCTATTCCAGAGCCCTGTCACTACTGTATCTGGTCCCTGAAACTGGAATTGTTTACTTCTCAGAGTTATATGTGCCTATGATTGTAGGAGTCTAGCTTCTATAATAAGATGTATATGACATCTTAGCTGTTCTCAACATGATATATTTACTAAGCACAGCAAAACTTCTGGCCAATTCCTTAACTGGGGCAAGGATGGAATTAGGACCTGGTAAAAGGTTGAGCTAAAAGAGCATTCTTTAGGAACTGCAGGGGCATTGTTCTTAAGTGTAAGTGATAACCTGGTGCAGAGGCTGTGCTGGGCTTTTTGTAAGGAAGGCATGTAGACAACCATTTGTGGTCACTACAAATGGTGTTTGAATGGATAGCCTAGAAAAGAGCTTCCCTGGGCTTCCCTGGTGGTTCAGACAGTAAAGAATCAGCCTGCAAAGTAGGAGACCTGGGTTTAAACCCTGGGCTGGGATGATGCCCTGGAGGGAGGGCATGGCAGCCCACTCCAGAATTCTTGCCTGGACAGATGAAGTATTCCAGGGACAGAGGAACCTGGCAAGCTACAGTCCACGGGGTCTCAAAGAGTCAGACACGACTGGGCGACGAAGCACAGCAACAACAAATGGTGTTTGAAAGAGCAGCCTAGAAGAGAGCAGCTCGACACAGGTTATTAGTTTTAGCTCTGCATTGGACTAATCACTGTCTTTGGCTAATTTCCAGTCATTTATTTTCATGTATGATAGCAAAGTTCAGTTCATTGTGGCCAGAATTATCCCAGATTTTGAATTTAAAAAGTCTAAGGAAGGTTTATTAAATTGATAAACTGGTCATTTTCTCTCTGAATTTACACTTTATTGTTTTTAAGAAGAAAAATGAAACTTTCCAAAGTAGTTGTTTTTTGTTACGTTAGTAATTAATATGAATTGTAGATAATTAGAAATTACAAGAAATGTGAAGAAGAGAATAAAAGTTCTCTACCCAAAGAAACAACTATTGATATTTTGAAGAAAAGCCTCTCAGACATTTAATACATAGACGAACACACACACACACCACAAACTACATGTTGTTGTGGAACATGTGAAAGCAATGATTCTAGAGACGGATTTCTTGCACCTAGCTCTGCCTGTAATGCTTCACCTACCCTTTCATGAGTTTTCTTCTCATCATTCAGTGTCTCAGATCAAATGTCACTTCTGAGAGGCCCTTCTGACTGCCCAGCCTAAGGCTGCACCCCATTTTCCAGTCACTCCATCACATCACCTCCGACGTCGCTGTCTCCATAGTTCATTCTCGTTTCCTGTCTTCCTCGCTGCACTGTGAGTGCCATCATTCTGCCCTGTGGTTCACCGTATCCCAACTTCCTGGTGCAAAGCCAGAGGTGGGGTTTAACAGGTGTTTGTAGAGTAAGTGAGGCAATGACTGACTGAGGAAAGTCTATCACTTGTAATAGGACCAGAGGGATCTTAAAAGCGCTGCTGGTGTGTGTGTGTGTGTGTGTGTGTGTGTGTGTGTGTGCACGCATGCATGCTCGGTCACTCAGGTGTGGTTGACTCTTTGCAACCCCGTGGACTGTAGCCCACCTGGCTCCTCTATCCACAGAATTTTCCTGGGACCTAACAAATGGCAAATAGAAAAACTTAGAAAAGTTTGTCTCAGACCCTGATTGAGGGTTTCCTGCAATTCAAATGCCTCTAAAATTACCCTGGAAATTTAGATTCATAACCTCATTTTTAGTTATAGTTTTGTCTCTTTCAGAATAATTGTTTAGACTGAAAATTTATGGTTACTCATCAGTTTCCAGTAGTTGGCTCCAGAAAAACATGGGTAATTTTTCCAAATAATATTGCTTTTTGTATCTTTGTTTCGGCTCACTGGCACCTCCTTGTCTGTGATTTAAAATTATGAAAAATGAACAATATGTTGAGATGTAAAATTAATGCATGAATGCCCAGGCTATAAAATAGCTAGCTGACAATGAAGTTACTATGAAAAATGTCTACAGTGATACTTTCCTTTCACATCACATAAGACCTTGACTTGAGGCAGATAGAAAATTTAATTATAGGTCTCTTAATTTTAATACTTTGTGTGTGTGGGGGGGGGGTAAGAACAGGGTCATTACTCCCATTTCAGAGATAAAATAATCGAGAAGCAAGAATTTGAATTTTTGTGTGAGAAGTGTAATTAACTTGGTAGGTGTTATCTATTATTCAGTTTCTCTAGTAGTCAGGGTACACACTGGACTGCATGTGAAATACCTAAGGGATTTATACACAAATAGGTGGCCATTCTCCTCCTTTCCTGGGTATTTTGTGGTTGTTGGGAAAAGACTTTTTATTGCCTTTCCTTTCAAGTGTAATATAAAAATGAAAAGATCAGCTTAAAAGTAGTAGTTTACACTTCTAAGTGACTATTAAGGAAATGCATCTTGTTGCTCTTGTGATCAGGAGCTTGGCAATCAGCCCTTAGTGAAATTGTAAAGCGGGTTAACCTTGTTCCTGTCCTCTTTCATCCCAAGCTGCCTTCCACTCCACTCACCTAGGTTTCCTTCCCTAACCACCACTCCTCTGAGGTCGTGGAGACCTTATACTTATTGAAAGTCCTGTTCTAACCCCAGCTCTCTGGTGGACCTTTGGAATGTTCTTCTTTTGGCATTCACCATTCTCAAAGAAACCTTGCCCAGCATCTGGTCCAAGTAAGCATTTTGTGCACTTATTCTCAATCACATCCCTCTGTTATTTTCTTTTATAGCTTACATCATAACCAGTAAGTATCTTGTTTTTTCATTTGCTCATTTACTCAGCCTCCCCCATGGGACATAGTTCCCATAAAAACAAAGACTCTGCCTCGATCATCTGTGTATCCTCTGCCCTCCAAACCAACCAGGACTTAGTTCTGTCCCCTCATTTTGGATATTTATTTAGAAAGGGAATAAAAATGCCTCTGAAGGGATGGGGAAAAAACAAAGCTTCCTGAGCCAGAGAAACCTTTTAGGCTCCAGGAGCTGCAGACAAAAGCGTGTTGTGTGGAGAAGAGAATGAGAAACACACGTACATTAATGGGGTCGTTTGTAACTTTAGTGAGTAATAGCAGATGTATTTGTCTAAAACATTTCCTGCAATAGACATGTTTTATGACTTCACGGTTCTCTAAAATATATTTGCCTAACTTTGGATTTAACACAAGCCCTGGGGTTAAGGAGTAACTGTCCAGCTGGGGAAAGGCAGCTTCAGTCATAAAACACTTTGATGTTTCTAAGAGAGCCAGCCTCCTTTATCCTTCTCCTTTTTGAACTTCATTTCTCTTCTCTCTTTTTTTTCCTCCCATCCCTTCTTTTTTTTTTTTCTCACAATGAAATGATATCAAAATAATACATGCTAGTAGTAATGCTATTAAAATAATAGTACTATTAAAAGTCAAATGATAACAAAGGGTTTAAGTATCAAAATATGGCAATTTCTTGTCTCAGCCTCTCTATTCTCCTGACTCCCTCTTCCAAGAAACACCCACTTTTGACTCTTTAAGTCGTTCCTTCTGGCATTTATAGATTTCCATGCTTTTAAATAATATATGAATATTGCTCTCTTTTGATTCATCAATTAGAAACAATCTACTGAGCTTCTAATATGTTAGATGAGGACTTAACTCTCTTATGTTACCATGCCCTCTTCTTCTCCCCTATTCTCCTCATATAATTATATTATAAATTTTGGTTAAATATATATTATATTAGCATTAGTATACCTGCAAATTTTATTCCCTGAAATCTGTAGTTTCAGGGTTTCCCAGAGCAGACCCTGGGGGCAAGGATTCCAGTAAAAGATTATTTGAGAGGCACAGGAAGCACCACCAGGGAAGCAGGAAAGTGATCAGAGGAAGCAGAGACAGTCATAAAGTGTGCGTTGTCAAGTGGCCACCACCGTGGGTAGCAGGAACTTCAGTCCCAGTGAGGGACATTCTGGGAAATGGCGTGGAATACGCTACTCATGGCATCCCACCTGGAGGGTGAGGAAGCTGGGGTGTTGATAAAGTAACTCCTGTCAGAAGTCTGTGGAGGGCTGTTCCCAAGGACGGTTAGCTCCTCAGCACTTCCAGTCTGCTGCGTGCAAATGCTGGTAGTTAAAAGTTGGCTAAGAACACCAACCATGTAGTCCACTACGATTCTATCTTTATACTTTTACCCTGAAATTAAGAATTGCTCTTTAAAATTTGCTTAATTTTCTTGATACCTATTGCAAATTTTCACCATGACTTCCAACAGTTTCTCAACATGAGATTTTGCAAAGATAATCACATCAAGTAATCTGTCAACTCCAGTTTTTTTCGAGACACTCCTAATGGCTTCAAATGTCCCCAGTGGATTGCATGCTCTTAGAGTCTTTTGCACAGTTGACATCCTGGTGTTGTCTGTACGCTCATCCCATGAATGGGGTTTGCCTTCTGACCTGGACTCCTTTCTTTTTTTCTTTTTAAAATTCATTTTTAGATATTTTTATTTTACTTTGACAACTGTAAAGTGCACACATTTTAAGTTCCAGATGACAAATCTTTACATACCATGTAACTACCACCCAGTCAAGATAGAAAAGATCACCAATACCCCAGAATTTCATTTAGTGCTCCCTCTTAGTCATTACCCACACATCTAGACAGGCAATTATTACTAATTAGGCTTTTATCATCATGGATTAGTTTTATCTATTTTTCATGCCACTATCCATAGTTTCTGGAGAAGGAAATGGCAACCCACTCCAGTATTCTTGCCTAGAGAATCCTGTGAGCAGGGGGCCTCTGGGCTGCCATCTATGGGGTCCCACAGAGTCAGACACTGCTGAAGCGACTTAGCATGCATGCATGCATACATCAATAGTTTGGCCATGTCTGTGGGCCTACATATGTACACCAAAGACTTCTGTTGGACGTTCATGATAGCACTATTTCTTTCTTTATTTTTTTTTAGTGAGTATAGTCAACAATATTGTATTATAATCATCAAGCTTGCCAAGAGACTAGTTCTTAATTATTCCAACCACTAAAAACAAATGACATTTATGTGACTTAGTGGTGCCAATTTAACTCCTGCTTTTTACTGGTCCAAGTGTATTTCCCTTTCTTGGTTTACTACTTGGTAGAGCACATTCAGTTCAGTTCAGTTGCTCAGTCGTGTCCGACTCTTTGCGACCCCATGGACTGCAGTACGCCAGGATTCCCTGTGCATCACCAACCCCCAGATCTTGCTCAGACTCATGGCCATTGAGTCGGTGATGCCATCCAGCCATCGCATCCTCTGTCGTCCCCTTCTCCTCCTGCCTTCAATCTTTCCCAGCATCAGGGTCTTTTCCAATGAATCAGTTCTTTGAATCAGGTGGCCAAGGCATTGGAGTTTCAGCTTTAGCATCAGTCCTTCCAGTGAATGTTCAGGACTGATTTCCTTAAGGATTGACTGACTGGATCTCCTTGCAGTCCAAGGGACTATCAAGGGTCTTCTCCAACACCAGAGTTCAAAAGTATCAATTCTTTGATGCTTAGATTTCTTTATAGTCCAATTCTCACATCCTTACATGACTACTGGAAAAACCATAGCTTTGATTAGACAGACCTTTGTTGGCAAAGTCTGTTTTTTAGTATTCTGTCTAGGTTGATCACAGCTTTTCTTCCAAGGAGCAAGCGTCTTCTAATTTCATGGCTGCAGTCACCATCTGCAGTGATTTTGGAGCCCAAAAAAATAATGTCTGTCACTCTTTCCATTTTTTTCCCATCTATTTGCAATTAAGTGATGGGACCAAATGCCATGATCTTTGCTTTTTGAATGTTGAGTTTTAAGGCAACTTTTTCACTCTCCTCTTTCACTTTCATCAAGAGGCTCTTTAGTTTTTCTTTGCTTTCTGTCATAAGGGTGGTGTCATATGCATATCTGAGGTTATTGATATTTCTCCCGGCAATCTTGATTATAGCTTGTGCTTCATCCAGCCTGGCATTTCTCATGATGTACTCTGCATATAAATTAAATAAGCAGGGTGACAATACACAGCCTTGATCTACTCCTTTCTCAATATGGAACCAGTCTGTTGTTCCATGTCCAGTTCTAACTGTTGCTTCTTGAACTGCATACAGGTTTCTCAGGAGGCAGTTAACCTGGTCTGGTATTCCCATCTCTTGAAGAATTTTCCACAGTTTATTGTGGAAGGCTTTAGGATTGTCAATAAAGTAGAAGTAGATGTTTTCCTGGATCTCTCTTGCTTCTTCTGTGATCCAACAGATATTGGCAATTTGATCTTTGGTTCCTCGGCCTTTACTAAACCCAGCTTGAACTTCTGGAAGTTCATGGTTCATGTACTGTTGAAACCTGGCTTGGAGAATTTTGAGCATTACTTTGCTAGCATGTGAGATGAGTGCAATTGTGCAGTAGTTTGAATATTCTTTGGCATTGCCTTTCTTTGGGATTGGAATGAAAACTGACCTTTTCCAGTCCTTTGGCCACTGCTGAGTTTTCCAAATTTGCTGGCATATTGAGTGCAGCACTTTCACAGCATCATCTTTGAAGATTTGAAATAGCTTAACTGGAATTCTATCACCTCTACTAGCTTTGTTCATAGTGATGCTTCCTAAAGCCCACTTGACTTCTCATTCCAGGATGTCTGGTTCTAGGTGGATGATCACAGCATTGTGATTATCTAAGTCATGAAGCTCTTTTTTGTACAGTTCTTCTATGCACTCTTGCCACCTCTTCTTAATATCTTCTGCTTCTGTTAGGTCCATACCATTTCTGTCCTTTATTGAGCCCATCTTTGCATGGAATGTTCCCTTGGTATCTCTAATTTTCTTGAAGAGATCTCTAGTCTTTCCCATTCTATTGTTTTCCTCTATTTCTTTGCATTGATTGCTGAGGAAGGTTTTCTTATCTCTCTCTGCTATTCTTTGGAACTCTGCATTCAAATGGGTATATCTTTCCTTTCCTTTTCTCCTTTGCCTTTCATTTCTCTTCTTTTCTCAGCTATTTGTAAGGCCTCCTCAGACGGCCATTTTGCCTTTTTGTATTTCTTTTTCTTGGGGATGGTCTTGATCACTGCCTCCTGTGCAATGTCATGAACCTCAGTCCATAGTTCTTCAGGTACTCTGTCTATCAGATCTAATCCCTTGAGTCTATTTGTCACTTACACTGTATAATCAGTCATAAGGGATTTGATTTAGGTCATACCTAAATGGTCTAGTGGTTTTCCCTACTTTCTTCAATTTAATTCTGAATTTTGCAATAAGGAGTTTTTGATCTGGGCCACAGTCAGCTCCCAGTCTTGTTTTTGCTGACTGTGTAAAGCTTCTCCATCTTTGGCTGCAAAGAATATAATCAATCTGATTTCAGTGTTGGCCATCTGGTGATGTCCATGTGCAGAGTCTTCTCTTGTGTTGTTGGAAGAGGGTGTTTGCTTTGACCAGTGCATGCTCTTCACAAAACTCTGTAAGTCTTTACCGTGCTTCATTTTGTACTCCAAGGCCAAATTTGCCTGTTACTCCAGGTATCTCTTGACTTCTTACTTTTGCATTCCAGTCCCGTATGATGAAAAGGGTATCTTTTTTTGCTATTCATTCTAGAAGGTCTTATAGGTCTTCATGGAACCATTCAACTTCAACTTCTTCAGCATTACTGGTTGGGATATAGTCTTAGATTAATGTGATAATGAATGATTTCCTTGGAAATGAACAGAGATCATTCTGTCATTTCCTAGTTGTTTGATAATCTTATACTATTTGCTTATATATAAAAAGAAAGCTAAATTTTTAGCCACTCAGTCATGTCTGATTCTTTGGAACCCTATGGACTGTAGCCCACCAGACTCCTCTGTCCAAGGAATTCTCCAGGCAAGAATACTGTAGTGGGTTGCCATTTGCTTCTCCAGGGAATATTCAAACCCTGGATTGTAGGCAGATTCTTTACCATCTGAGCTGCCAGGGAAGTGAGAAACTAAAATTGTGATTGAAAGCTCTGAGTATAGGGGTGGGGCTTGTTGACTTTGAGCTTTGCTGAGGGTTGAGCTATCTGAGCCCTTTTAAAGGAAATGTCAGAGCTTGACTGTATTTTGTCATGTTGGCATTACTGCTCCTATTTAAGATTGGGAATTACCTTTTCTGGATCCCCTTTTCCTGTGTGATTAGCTTGAACAAAGAGACAAACTTGTGTAAGATTGGGAAAGTGGAGGTGAAGTGGGAACTGTTACTCTCAGATGTCACAGTGATCAGAGACAATGACATATTGATACAAGGCATGGTCTCCAGTCTCTCCTCTTGCCTACTGAACCTGCTAACTGAGAGTAACCTCAATCCATCAAGCACTTGACCACAGTGCTCATAGAGGCCTCACAGAGCTCATAGAAGCTCATAGCTTCTACAGACCTGCCATGGGTCATACACGCCCCATTCCACTTGGATGATCAAACATGTACTCTTTCTCAAAATTTCCTATAAGTTTCATCTACACCCTTGCTTCAAGATGTCATGAGTGTATTTGTTGTCTATGTCTGCTGTAACAAATTAAGCAAAAATACTGGTTTAAAACAACAAAAATTTATTCTCATAATTCTGGAGTCAGAATTCTAAAATTAAGGTGTTCCTTCTGAAGGCTTCAGGGGAGAAATCCATTTCCTTGCCTTTTTCAGCTTCTAGAGGCCAACTATTAATACATTCCTTGGCCCCTGACTCCTTCATCTTCAAAACCCATCACTACAACTTCTGGTCTGTCTTCAAATCTCCTTTTTCTCATTTTGATCCTCCTGCCTCCCTCTTATAAGGATTTCTGTGATAATATTGGGCCCATCTGGATAATCCAGGATGATCTCCCAACTCAGAATCCCTAGATTAACCACACCTATGAAGTTTCTATTGCCATGTAAGGGAACATGTTCTGCGGTAAGGGTAGGATGTGGATGTCTTTGGGAGTTACAGTTTTATCCTACCACAGTGGGTAGTGATTTTCCCGAATCTTCTGATTCCCCTCCTCCAGACTTCCATTTCCCCAGCTCCTCCCATATTTGTGCAAACTCTAATTCCTAAGAAAAAATCCATGGTCCCTTAATATGTACAGTGGCTCTGATTTCCGGAATGAACCTTGATTGGTACACTTCTAATTCAATATCTCCATGTATTTTCTCTTGGGCTAGTCAGATTCCACTCAAATTATTCTTTTAGTTTCCAGCCTGGAGAGTAAATTCTTGGCTGTCAAGGATCAAGGAGTCAAGAAGGTAAAAATAGTAGAGGGGTTTTCATTGGTATATCCATTCATTGACTTTGCTTCTCTGTTTACCTCACTCATCTGCTACCAGAGTCCCCAGTACAGAGGTTTTTTGCCTTACTGTCTCCAGAACAGTCTCTGGCAGTGTGTAAGGGGAAGAACAGGGGAGGCGGGGAGTGGAGGGGGAGGGATCCTAGGGACCTAACTGCTTCTACAAGAGTCTATCAGATCCTGCTTTCATCAGCCTTCCCTCCCTCTTCACTGCATCTCCAGGGGGCTTTTTGTTGCCAGTTCCCAAACCTTTTGAAGATTCTGTAGTTAAATAAGGTTGCTTCTCCACTTTCCTACTGCTGTCTTGGAATTGGTTTCTGGAGTCAGCAGAGACAATTATCTCATATCCATCTACTTGACTGCTTCCAAAATTTTACTGATGTTACCCATTCTTTTTCTTCCTATTTTTGCAAGTTTATTTTTTTAAATTAGATTTATTATTTTGGGATAATTCTAGATTTACATGTAACTATAAGAAATAATTCAATGTTGTACATCAATTATATGTCAATTTGAAAAATCAAAGAAGACTTCTGAGAAATCCCATAAGTCCTTCACTGAGCTTTCCTAATTAAAATATCTTGCCTAATATAATATCAGAATCAGGAAATTGACATAAATATAATCCACTGATCTTATTCAGATTTCATCAGTTTTACATGTACGTGTGTGTGTGTTTGCTGCGCTGTGTGCTGTGCTTAGGCGCTTAGTCGCGTCCGACTCTTTGTGACCCCGAGGACTGTAGCCCACCCGGCTCCTCTGTCCATTAGGATTCTCCAGGCAAGAACACTGGAGGGAGTCACCATGTCCTCCTTGTGTGTATGTTTCAGCTGGTTCAGTTCAGTCGCTCAGTCGTGTCCAGCTCTTTGTGACCCCATGGACCCCATGGACTGTGGCAGTGTATGTGTTCAGTTCTATGCAATTTTATAATACGTGTTTTATTTATTTTTTGGGGGGGAAAAATCCTCTTGACTATCATTTAGTGGGGTTTTAGAAGGAGCAAAATAAGATGCAGTGTTCCATGTGCCATATTTATATGAAAGTTCAATGACAGATTAGACTGGTTAGTTTTCTGTGATGGTGGTTTTCAGTCTGTCTCCCCTCTGATGGAGAAGGATAAGAAGCTTATGAAACCTTCCTGATGGGATAGACTGATTGAGGGGGATACCAGGTCTTTTTCTGATGGGCGGGGCCATGCTCAGTAAATCTTTAATCCAATTTTCTGTTGATGGGTGGAGCTGTGTTCCCTCCTTGCTATTTATCTGGGGCCAAACTATGGTGGAGGTAATGAAGATAATGGTGAAGTGAAGTGAAGTTGCTCAGTCCTGTCTGACTCTTTGCAATCCCATGGACTATAGCCTACCATGCTCCTCCATCCATGGAATTTTCCAGGCAAGAGTACTGGAGTGGGTTGCCATTTAATGGTAACCTTCCTCAAAAGATCCCAGGCAGTACTGCCACATGTGCTCCCAACCCTGCAGCAGGCCACCACCGACCCACGCTTTTGCCGGAGACTCCTGGACACCCACAGGCAAGTCTCCTGTGGGGTCGCTGTTCCTTTCTACTGGGTCCTGGTGCACAGTATTCTGTTGTTCCCTCCAAGAGTCTATTTCCCAATCCCATGTAAGTTCTGGCAGCTCTACACTGGGGTTAATGGCGACCTCCTCCAAGAAGACTTATGCCATACCCATACCCAGAGCCCCTGTCCCTGTGGCAGACCACTGCCGACTCATACATCCACAGAAGATGTTCAAACACAGTTCTGTCTCAGTCTCTGTGGGCTCCCTGGGTCCTGGTGCATACAAGGATTGTTTGAGCCCTCTGAGCGTCCCTGGCAGAAACAGGGTTTGATTCTAAATGCGAATTCGCCTCTCCTACTGCCTTGCTGGGGCTTCTCCTTTGCCCTTGGACTTGGGGTATCTCCTCTCCATCAGAGGGCAGACAGACTGAAAACCACCATCACAGAAAACTAACCAATCTAATCACATGGACCACAGCCATGTCTAACTCAGTGAAAATATGAGCCATGCCCTGTAGGGCCACCTAAGACGGACAGATCATGGTGGAGAGTTCTGACAAAATGTGGTCCCCTGGAGAAGGGAATGGCAAACCACTTCAGTACTCTTGCCTTGAGAACCCCATGAACAGTATGAAAATGCAAAAAGATAGGACACTGAAAGAGGAACTTCCCAGGTGGGTAGGTGCCCAATATGCTACTGGAGATCAGTGGAGAAATAACTCCAGAAAGAACGAAGAGATGAAGCCAAAGCAAAAACAACACCCAGTTGTGGATGTGACTGGTGATGGAAGTAAGGTCCAATGCTGTAAAGAGCAATATTGCATAGGAACCTGGAATGTTAGGTCCATGAATCAAGGCAAATTGGAAGTGATCAAACAGGAGATGGTAGGAGTGAACGTTGACATTTTAGGAATCAGGGAACTAAAATGGACTGGAATAGGTGAATTTAACTCAGATGACCATTATATCTACTACTGTGGGCAGGAATCCCCTAGAAAAAATGGAGTAGCCATCATGGTCAACAAAAGAGTCTGAAATGCAGTACTTGGATGTAGTCTGAAAAATGACAGAATGATCTCTGTTCAATTCCAAGGCAAACCATTCAATATCACCATAATCCAGGTCTATGTCCCTACCAGTAATGCTGAAGAAGCTGAAGTAAAACGGTTCTATGAACCTACAAGACCTTCTAGAACTAACACCCAAAAAAGATGTCCTTTTCATTATAGGGGACTGGAATGCAAAGTAGGAAGTCAAGAAACACCTGGAGTAACAGGGAGATTTGGCCTTGAAGTACGGAATGAAGCAGGGCAAAGGCTAACAGAGTTCTGCCAAGAAAATGCACTGGTCATAGCAAACTGCCTCTTCCAACAACACAAGAGAAGACTCTACACATGGACATCACCAGATGGTTAACACCAAAATCAGATTAATTATATTCTTTGCAGCCAAAGATGGAGAAGCTCTATACAGCCAGCAAAAACAAGACCGGGAGCTGACTGTGGCCCAGATCATGAACTCCTTATAGCCAAATTCAGACTTAAATTGAAGAAAGTAGGGAAAACCACCAGACCATTCAGGTATGACCTAAATCAAATCCCTAATGATTATACAGTGGAAGTGAGAAATAGATTTAAGGAACTAGATCTGATAGACAGAGTGCCTGATGAACTATGGACGGAGGTTCATGACATTGTACAGGAGACAGGGCTCAAGATCATCCCCATGATAAAGAAATGCAAAAAAGCAAAATGATTGTCTGAGGAGGCCTTACAAATAGCTGAGAAAAGAAGAGAAGCCAAAAGCAAAGGAGAAAAGGAAATATATACCCATTTGAATGTAGAGTTCCAAAGAATAGCAAGGAGAGATAAGAATGCCTTCCTCAGTGATCAGTACAAAGAAATAAAGGAAAACAATAGAATGGGAAAGACTAGAGATCTCTTCAAGAAAATTAGAGATACCAAGGGAACATTCCATCCAAAGATGGGCTCAATAAAGGACAGAAGTGGTATGGACCTAACAGAAGCAGAAGATGTTAAGAAGAGGTGGCAAGAATACACAGAAGAACTGTACAAAAAAGATCTTCATGACCCATATAATCACATGATGTGATCACTCACCTAGAGCCAGACATCTTCGAATGTGAAGTCAAGTGGGCTTTAGGAAGTATCACTAAGAACAAAGCTAGTGGAGGTGATGGAATTCCAGGAGAGCTATTTCAAATCCTCAAAGATGATGCTGTGAAAGTGTTGCACTCAATATCCCAGCAAATTGGGAAAACTCAGCAGTAGCCACAGGACTGGAAAAGTTCAGTTTTCATTCCAATCCCAAAGAAAGGCAATGCCAAAGAATATTCAAACTACAGCACAATTGCACTCATCTCACATGCTAGCAAAGTAATGCTCAAAATTCTCCAAGCCAGGCTTCAACAGTACATGAACTGTGAACTTCAAGACGTTCAAGCTGGTTTTAGAAAAGGCAGAGGAACCATAGATCAAATTGCCATCATCTGCTGGATCATCAAAACAGCAAGAGAGTTCCAGAAAAGCATCTATTTCTGCTATATTGACTATATCAAAGCCTTTCACCTTGTGGATCACAATAAACTGTGGAAAATTCTGAAAGAGATGCGAATACCAGACCACCTGACCTACCTCTTGAGAAACCTGTATGCAGGTCAGGAAGCAATAGTTAGAACTGGACATGGAACAACAGACTGGTTCCAAATAGGAAAAGGAGTACGTCAAGGCTGTATATTGTTACACTGCTTATTTAACTTATATGCAGAGTACATCATGAGAAATGCTGGGCTAGATGAAGCACAAGCTGGAATCAAGATTGCCGGGAGAAATATCAATAACCTCAGATATGCAGATGACACCACCCTTATAGCAAAAAGTGAAGAACTAAAGAGTGTCTTGATGAAAGTGAAAGAGGAGAGTGAAAAAATTGGCTTAAAGTTCAACATTCAGAAAACTAAGATCATGGCATCTGGTCCCATCACTTCATGGCAAATAGATGGAGATACAGTAGAAACAGTGGCAGACTTTATTTTCTTGGGCTCCAAAATCACTGCAGTTGGTGATTGCAGCCATGAAATAAAAAGACGCTTACTCTCTGGAAGAAAAGTTATGACCAACCTAGACAGCATGTCAACAAGCAGAGACATTACTTTGCCAACAAAGGTCCGTCTAGTCAAGGCTATGGTTTTTCTAGTGGTCATGTATGGATGTGAGAGTTGGACTGTGAAGAAAGCTGAGCACTGAAGAATTGATGCTTTCGAGCTGTGGTGTTGGAGAAGACTCTTGAGAGTACCTTGGACTGCAAGGAGATCCAACTAGTCCATCCTAAAGGAGATCAGTCCTGATTTGGAAGCCCTTCATTGGAAGGACTGATGCTAAAGCTGAACCTCCAATAATTTGGCCACCTGATGCAAAGAACTGACTTACTGGAAAAGACCCTGATGCTGGGAAAGATTGAAGGCAGGAAGACAAGGGGACAACAGAGGATAAGATGGTTGGATGACATCACCGACTCAATAGACATGAGTTTGAGTAAACTCCGGGAGTTGGTGATGGACAGAGAGGCCTGGTGTGCTGCAGTCCATGGGGTCGCAAAGAGTCACATATGATTGAGAGACTGAACTGAACTGAACTGAATGACAGAAAGCAATGGAGTATTCTGAATTTGTGAACAAATTTTATCTTCTTTACAACCTTGCCCACAGACTGACAGGTCAGCTAACAAAGGTCTTTGTTTAGCTTACTGGGTTGTACATATACTGCCATTTTTCATCTACTCAGAGAAAATTTCTGTAACCCCAAACTGAATAAACAGACTTTTTAGGATCATGATGTATTTTCTCTGTGGTAGGTGTCTTGTCCTTGTTGAATCATAAATGATGAGTTATATTAATTAAGCTTGGATAAGAAGAAGCTTATAGTATTTTTTTAATTTCATGTTTTCTTCTAGAGGAAGAAAAATTATTTTGTGATTTTTGCATGGAGAAAGAATGCAGAGGATGTAGGAACAGAGAGGTCTTGGGGACTTATCCTTGGACATGTAGTTCTACCTGAATCCTCTAAAATCTCTCATAGTACCTGGTCACTCAGATGATTAAATTGTCTCAGTGGGCCACTTGGACTCAATTTGATATAATCATGGAAAACTTTCAGCGTGTCCTAATACTCAAAGTCAGAAAGTAGGAGTTGAGTCGATTTGAGACCATCAAAACCAGGCAACTTCTAAACTAAAAGTTAACATAGGCAGTAAAAGAAACCCAACATTTTATGTTTAAGCATTTGTGTATATTGCATCTGAATGTATTTAATAAGAAAGAAGAACACTCTTGTACTTTTCCTATTTTCTTATTGGACTCTTCTGGGAGATTGCTCCTGTGGTTTCATTTACTGAGTTTGATCAGAAACAAGCAGGGAAGGTGAGGAACGTGGTGGGCATTGGTTAACAGAATGATAACGAGAAAAGATTTTCCTTTCTACCCTATAGTCTTTTGTGTCAACTTGTCTGTGGTGCTGATCTAGGGGGTGAGAATTGCTTATTGAAGGACTTGAAACCATGATAGTTTAAAAGAATTAATGGAAACTCTGAGAGACTGATTACTACACTGTTAGGACTCATATTGTTCTTCTTTTTCTTAGCCTTGTCTAATGAAATTGTAAACTCAAGTTGCAAGGAGCTTTTTCAATTAACTACAGATGCATGAGAAACCATTTCAAAATTTGCTAGCTTTAAACAACCACCATTTATTATTGTTCATGAGTCTATGGTTGACCAGGAGGAAAACTAGTGATCTTGAGCAGCTTGGCTTCACTTGGACATGCATCTGTGGTCCGTTGGCAGACTGGCTGGGGCTGGCTGATCTAGGAGAGCTCTCTTCCATGTGGCTGCTCATCTTCCTGAAAGTTAGCTTGGGCTTGTTCACATGGTGATTGCAAGTGTCTGACTTGGTGACGAAAGTGTGCAAAGCCTCGTGAGAGCTAGGCTTGGAGCTGACACGCTGTCACCTCTGTGGCATTCTATTGGTCAAAGTTAACTCACAAAGCCAATTCATATTCAGGCTGAATTCTATGGCAAAGAGAAAAGGACTAACACAGTAACACAGTTAATATCTTCCTGTATGATTTCTGTACCAGGTCTGCATTTTTTCCTTCTACTTCTTGGCAAACTCCTTATTCATCCTTCAAGTCTTTGTTCAAGCATCATCTCCTGTGGGAAGCCTCTTCTGGCCCTTCCCCAGCAGAGTGAGCACTGCTGAACCGGATTGCTATTGTCTGCTTATGGTTTCAGTGCCTGGAGGACAGATGCTGTTTTCTAACCATCTTTATATCTTCGATGCCTGCTCAGTACTTGGCCCAGTAAATAATTTGGCCATTACTGCCATTTCTCAGTTCTTCTACTTCCCCTATCCATATTGTCTTGATGCTGTCATCTTGGGGAAACTCTTTTCTCCCCTTTTAATGTCTCTCCCTTGAATGCCTTAACAACATTGTACTATTTGACAGGTTGTAATCAATGGAATAATAAGACTCTAATCCTCTGTGTTTTGCAGTTAGAGTTTTGAGCATTTGTGAGGTTTACTAATTGCAATGTAGCATCTCTATTTTAATTATTTTCTTGCTTGGAGAGGGGCTCCCTTCTTTATCCTTTTTGGTGAAGTTGTGCCTGTCCTGGTTCTTAGCATTTCCAGCACAGAAATGTTTATGATCAAATGTTCAGAACTCCTTAGCAGTTGTGCAAGACTCAGCTAACAAAAGTACTTTAACTAGCTATTTAGTGCCATGGGAAGTTGTTAAATAGTTCTGGGGGTCTATAATGACATTTCCCCTTTGTAACAAACCTCTCTGTTGCTCAGTGTTGATCTCTTATTGCAGATTATTGCTTAAGGGTATAAGCTCTGTAAAATGAGTACCTGTGGTTAAGACTCCTGGGGTTGAGAGGATCAGAGATAACATCTAGTTCAATATAATCTTATTTTATAGAGGTGACATGGAGGGCCACAGGAGTAAAGTAATATACTCAAAGTTATACAATGACTTTCGGGCTTTAGGAATAGGCTTTGTGCAGTTGGAATAATTCAGAAATGTTCTAGAGAAACAAGCTGCCCAGCCAGATGGTTCTTTTCTTCTAGTTAAGCCAGGTATAGTCCCATATAATAAAAGTTCTACCTTAATAGAAATTCATTCTCTTTGAAAATGTATCATTTTCATGCCAGAGGCCAAGTATGGAGGGCAGCAGTTCTTTGACTGGACCAGGAGTCCATGTACCTATCTGAGGTTCCTATTTGTGGCTCAGAGTCATCTGGTTACAAGCAGATTTCTGGGCACCTTTCAGATCTCCCAGTTTCTGGGGATTTGGGACATAAATATGCATTTTTAGCAAGTGCCCAGATGATCTGATGTACTTTGAAGTTGAGAATAAGTGAATGGAATGTGTAATGTCAGCAAGGATAAGTGCTGTGGGGAAACATATGTTAGAGTGAGGAGGGTGTAAGGCACCCTCTATTTGAATAGGTAAGTTAGTGGGGATGGCTTTGACCAAAGACCTGTAAAGGTTAGAAGTAGCTGGCTATGCAAAGATCAACGGCAAGAGGGAATAAGTAAGAGTAAACACTGAGAACTCTCCCAGGAATGAGCTTTGCAGGTTCAAGGAGAAGGAGGGCCTTGCTTAAAACAATCCAATGATTGCCTACCAACTGTAAAATAAAATCCAAACTCTTTACCATGCTCTGTAAGATCTTTTGTGATCTGATCTCTGTCCATTGTCAAAAACTAGCTTAATGGCCACACATGGCTGTGGGGCTGGTAACAGTTGCTTAGGACGGCAATTTCTAGTTCATCAGGCATCCCTCATCACAGCTCCGTGCTGTGGAATGGGGAGCATACACCTTTGGGGGAATTAGCTTCAGCAAGGTCAGCTGAAAACTGACCTCTGGATTTAGTAAGATGAAACTCATGCCCTTGACAAAAGCTATACTCAGGCAGCCAGGGGAAGATTTGATCAGAGCAATTAGTAACTTTTAGAGGATTTCTGTTGTGTGTGAGTGAATAGCGGCGGCTGGAGGGATGTTGGGTCAGGGAGATCTTTATTTTTTTTTAAACTGGAGTTTTTATAGCACCTGTGAATGGTATCAGGAGTGATCTGGTTTGGAGGAAGAAACAGACAAGTTTAGGAGAGAGGCAAGATCAAAAACTTTGAGAAGGAAGGAATGGAAGGATTTGTGTACCAGGGAGTGGTTGGCCCTAGATAGCATCAGGGATGGCTCTCCTTTTTAACAGGAAGGAAAGCAAGTTTAACGAGTTTATAAGTGCTGAAATCGTGATCCAAATCAGTTTTTGTCTCAAATCCTAGTCTATAAATTTGTCCAAAGCCAGCTTTTGTTCAGGAAAGTAATTTCATTATTTTTCTTCTCCTCTTTCTTTTCCTCCTTCTCCTATTGTCCTTTGTTCCCAGACCCTGTAGTTCCAGCTAATATCATTTATTCATTCAACAAAGTCTTCATGCACCCACTCTGCAAAGTATTCCCAAGTGTGTGATTTGGCATGTGGATGAGGGGTGCTTACCATCAGTGAGAAGCCGTTGTCTTTTTCACCCCTGGATAGAGTGGCTGTCAGCATTCCCAGGAGAGCTGATGGTTTCAACTATCTGGACACATTCTTGGGTCTGTACCTGGAGGAGGGCTCTCTCCCGTGAATGTGTGGCCTCAGGGTATGATTTAAGAAGAGAATTTCTGCTCTCTCAGCTAGTTAGCCAAAACCCTTTGAGGACGAATGGGTAACAAATGTCACAGTCAGACCTCTCTCAATACCTGAACCATCTTCAAGACAGTGCCTCTATAACTTAACTAGAATGTTCCATTAAGGACTAGTTATCTTGCCAGTAATTGAGACAATTGGTTTTGTGAATGTATAATGGAGTTCTGCTTATTTTAATGTTTTCTTTTACCTGCATGATTTTTTCTTGAGTCTACTTTATCTTGCATCATTCTTTGATGCACAACTTAGAAGTTGGAAGGTACCCAGAGAGGGATCTTTATGAAAAAATAGAAACTCAAATTAGATATTCAGCTCATTGAAGAGTTTGAATTACTAATAAATAACTTACTATGCACTAGGTGAAAAACTGACGCTTGGAGACAGCCAGCAAAGAGAATGATTGAGTATGCTTAAAACATAAGTTTAAGTAGGCTTGTATGAGATAGGCTCTTTAAGTAATATCTATGGTAAAATGTGTTCTGAGCTTCAAAGAATGGATTGAAGCCAAAGTCTTGCTATTCAGATCACTCATATAAGAGGAAGTATGCTTAATTTGCCTAATGGTCCTTATTGCTAATATTTAAGGTAACTAGCAGAAATATATGAAAGATTCTGGGTTAGGTGAAAGGAGAGTCATGTTAACACCAGAGTAATATCAGGGCTAAAGTTAGTACAGAGAAACATATGACAAAAAGTTATCTGTACTTGCAAGTGGGCAACAAACTAAGCTTAAGCTTCTTGGTGACCAGAAGAAAATGGGAAACTTAATTAATTCTAAGAGTCATAGGGTCCACAAGGTGCCCTTTGTAAATTAGAGGTGTTAAACTCGTAGAACTGCTGCTCTTGAAACAGACAGGTGGGAGCAGCCTTGGGGGAAAAACAGTATAATGCACACAGACTGTGGAGGCCACTCTGGCCACTGCCTATGCCTCCCTGTTTGCTGGCTCACCTTTCTTGGTTCTCCCTTGGTGTGACCTGTTTGGTTTCCTGGCACTCTGCACTCTTTCTTCGTTGGCACGGTGGCTGACTCGCGGCTGGAGTCTGCCTGGTTCTGAGCTCTCTTTTCAGAACCCACTTGTAACCACTGCCTTGTTCGAACGCCGTCAGCATCACGAACGCTTCTGACTTGCTCAGAGCCGAGGCTTGCCTCTCCCTTCAAACCCGGTCCCACTCCTTAAGCTCAAACCTCCTACTTGGACAGGTGTACACAAAGGAAGAGTTGTCTGCCCTAAAATGGCGTTGCTTGAAATAAAAATTACTCAGCCTTTTCCTTATGGATGTATCTGAATAAGCTATTCTTAATGAAATATGATACATGTTTGAATAGTTTTCTCTGGTTGTATTTGTTTATATTGGTGGTTTCTTCCTTCCAGCTATAAGTGATCAAATTTAGGTACTATAAAATGATAAAGTTCATGGAAGGGAGTGGGCAGGGGGTGGCAAGCCCTCTAATTTGAACTTATGATTTGCCGTATCTGAATTAAGGTCGTGGTATCTTCTGCTACACCCTTATGTGCCTTGGAAGAGGGGGAAGGTAGGAGGGACGGAAGGAAGGTGGTGAAGGGAAGGAATGAAGTCTTTTCTAAATGTACAGCAATTGCATTGAATATTTGGGTATATATTATCATATTGGCAGAAATATAGAAACGTGTTTGCCCCTGGGTAGAGTAGCTGTCAGCATTTGCAGGAGAGCTGATTGCTTTTGCCCGTATGGCCACATACCCTGGGAGGGGTATCCTTTTCCATTAGTGGGTGGCCTCAGAGGATGATACAGTAGAGAATTCCCACCCACTTGGTGGGTGGATTTGTACTGATGAAAAATATCCAGTCATATGTTTTAGAATTTAAATGTAGTATGGAAATACAAAAACCTCGAATAGCCACAGCAATCTTGAGAAAGAAGAATGGAACTGGGGGAATCAACCTGCCTGACTTCAGGCTCTAGTACAAAGCCACAGTCATCAAGACAGTATGGTACTGGCACAAAGACAGAAATATAGATCAATGGAACAGAATAGAAAGCCCAGAGATAAATCCACGAACCTATGGACACCTTATCTTTGACAAAGGAGGCAAGGATATACAATGGAAAAAAGACAACCTCTTTAACAAGTGGTGCTGGGAAAACTGGTCAACCACTTGTAAAAGAATGAAACTAGAACACTTTCTAACACCATACACAAAAATAAACTCAAAATGGATTAAAGATCTAAATGTAAGACCAGAAACTATAAAACTCCTAGAGGAGAACATAGGCAAAACACTCTCCGACATAAATCACAGCAAGATCCTCTGTGACCCACCTCCCAGAATATTGGAAATAAAAGCAAAACTAAACAAATGGGACCTAATGAAACTTAAAGGCTTTTACACAACAAAGGAAACTATAAGTAAGGTGAAAAGACAGCCCTCAGATTGGGAGAAAATAATAGCAAATGAAGAAACAGACAAAGGATTAATCTCAAAAATATACAAGCAACTCCTGAAGCTCAATTCCAGAAAAATAAATGACCCAATCAAAAAATGGGCCAAAGAACTAAACAGACATTTCTCCAAAGAAGACATACAGATGGTTAACAAACACATGAAAAGATGCTCAACATCACTCATCATCAGAGAAACGCAAATCAAAACCACAATGAGGTACCATTACACGCCAGTCAGGATGGCTGCTATCCAAAAGTCTACAAGCAATAAATGCTGGAGTGGGTGTGGAGAAAAGGGAACCCTCTTACACTGTTGGTGGGAATGCAAGCTAGCACAGCCACTATGGAAAACAGTGTGGAGATTTCTTAAAAAACTGAAAATAGAACTGCCATATGACCCAGCAATCCCACTTCTGGGCATACACACTGAGGAATCCAGATCTGAAAGAGACACGTGCACCCCAATGTTCATCACAGCACTGTTTATAATAGCCAGGACATGGAAGCAGCCTAGATGTCCATCAGCAGACGAATGGATAAGGAAGCTGTGGTACATATACACCATGGAATATTACTCAGCCATTAAAAAGAATTCATTTGAATCAGTTCTAATGAGATGGATGAAACTGGAGCCCATTATACAGAGTGAAGTAAGCCAGAAAGATAAAGACCATTACAGCATACTAACACATATATATGGAATTTAGAAAGATGGTAATGCTAACCCTATATGCAAAACAGAAAAAGAGACACAGAAGTACAGAACAGACTTTTGAACTCTGGGAGAAGGTGAGCGTGGGATGTTTCGAAAGAACAGGATGTATATTATCTATGGTGAAACAGATCACCAGCCCAGGTGGGATGCATGAGACAAGTGCTCGGGCCTGGTGCACTGGGAAAACCCAGAGGAATCGGGTGGAGAGGGAGGTGGGAGGGGGGATCGGGATGGGGAATATGTGTAGCTCCATGGCTGATTCATGTCAATGTATGACAAAACCCACTGAAATGTTGTGAAGTAATTAGCCTCCAACTAATAAAAAAAAAATTTTTTTTTAATTTAAATGTATAGTTAAACATCAAGAAGAAGCCTAAAATTTCCATAGGTGTGCTCCTGGAGAGTAGATATCTGATGAAATTAAAATTTAGGCTTCTAACTATATTTCAAACCTGTCTGTAAAGATTTATAAAGTTTGGCAGATCTAATTATATTGTAGATAAAAACCCTGCTGAGAGTCTGTCAAAACCCTTGTTAGTCAAATCTGCATTGCAGACCAAGAGCTTGTATTTTTCACCTAGCCTTCTTTGGAAGGAAGCGTGACTTTTGATCTTGACTGTCCAAGTGTGTCTTCCCTGGCCTCCTCCAGTGACAATTCTAGTTGCTACATTACTAGTGAGTTGGGTCTTTTTTGGGGGGCTCTGATGACTCCCAGGAAACGGACAGGTCTTACATGCTGAGCATGACAGATGAGAAGTACCAGGCTCCCTCTAACGGAGAGCATCATTGAGCCAAACAGTCAAGGACATTTGCCTGGGATGCTGTCTCAGCATCCTCTATGCTGGAGTCATGTGTCCAGGCAGAGAACAATATGATGTGGATCTGTCCCCTGGCACAATGCTTAATGTTATCCATACCAAAACTAAATCGCTAGACTGAAAGTGGTGTCTTTTCTTTTACCTCTCATTGGTATATTTTTCTTCCTGTTTTCCTGCTGGGCGGGAAGTAGAGCAATACTGTGTACAGTTGATAAGCCAACTTTTATTCCTTCATTGTTTATTCTTTTGGTATTTCATATTTTGCTTAAATCTACATGAGAAAGGTACAGCGAATGGATTTGTCATTGACAGCACTCTGTTTCAAGAAGCTGATATCCTTTGGTTGAAAGACAGTATTAGTGTAGCATACAATATATTTTCTCTTCAGTATTTTGCTGAGGCTGTCTTCAAAACAACCACCCTCCAGAACTGGCAAATAGATTAGAAGTGCCTCTTGGCTCACTTCAAACATGTGGGGAAAATACCCAGGGCCCTGGTGATAAGGTGCCTGTGAGAAGCTAAGTGCCCATGATACATTGCTTGTAGAGCTTTCCGTTGTAATCCCAAGAGTACTCAGGGGAGACTCCTGTCGTAGTGTGGGAGCTTGGATGGGAATTTATGGCAGAAGAGGATCAACAGTTTCCCAAGACACATTGTTTTATAATCTTTCTTGTCCTGTCTACTAGGTTTTCTGAACAAGAAAGATCACCCATCAGTGACTCCATGTTTGAATTTGGTTAAATGACAATCCTTCTTAACACAGTGTAAACCCTAGTCTAATAAGAATCAAAATTGTGCAGGGAGCAAAGCTTATTTTGTGAGGAACAGTCAAGAAAAGACCAAATTAACAGATTATTGAATGGTTTGTGTTCTCAGAGCACCGATGGAGCATAGTATTTGGTCCAGCTCATAGCATAGCCATAATTAACTACTTGGGTATTGTACACACAGAGAAGGCACATAGAACACAGGTTGCCCTACCAGGCTTGTGTTTGTAAAATCTGTCTTATTTCAGTTTAAAGAGGTTCAAGATCATGAATTGACTGTTTTTGTTTTTTTTTTTATCACATTATCTCAGAATATGGAAGTTGTTCCTCCAAGACATTGAACTAGAATGAGATGCAGAGCTGGTGCTACTTGCAGCTGTGCATCATTAAATGTGTTATGTCCCATGGGGCCCTCTGGACTGCATCTTGTGCTGATGGGCCTTTGGCCATCTTTGGCATCAGTCAGCTACGCCTAAGTTCTACCCTTGGGCCTGTTGGGAGCAGCCAAGTTGGGTGTTATTAATCAGGAGATCAAGAAACCAGACTCAACTTCAACCACAAAAGATGGGCTCTTTGTGAAAAAGTTTAGATTTTAGCAGCTTCCAACCTAGGAAGCTCAAGATGGTTTCCATTTAACAGCTACACACTCTCTCTTTTCCTTGCTAAGGGAGCCCTGTTTTTGTTCTTTTTCCTCCAAGCAGCAATATGTTTAAGGAGAAGCTTAAGAAAGAACCTTGATTTGTCTGAGCTGTGTTCTCCACGTGTGGACCTACAGTATCAACATTGATCTGAGAACTTGTTAGAAATGCAAGTTTTAGGGAATATATGTATACTTATAGCTGATTCATGTTGTTGTATGGCAGAAACCAATGCACATTATAAAGAAATTATCCTCCAATTAAAAATAAAGAAAAAATAAAATGAATAACCAACAAGGACCTACTGTATAGCACAGGGAATTCTGCTCAATATTACGTAACAATTTAATTGAGAATGAATTTGAAAAAGAATAGATGCATGTATATACATAACTGAAACTAACACCATATTGTTAATCAACTATACTTCAAAATAAAATAAATTTGAAATGCAAGTTCTTAGGGCCTACTCCAAATCTACTAAATCAGAAATTCTGGGGAGGGAGACCAGCAATGGATTTCCACAAGCCTTCTAGATGATTCTAACACCCACTCAAGTTTGAGAACCATTGGTCTAAGCCAAATATGGCAGCTGTGTCCCTGGCTGTGTGATTAGTTTGGGTGGGGACCTGTGAGGCAGTCCCAGTAAATGAGATGGAAGGGGAAACTGGGGCTTTCTCAGTAAGGGAAGATATATTTCCCCCTTTTCTCTGCTTCTGGACATTTACATGTACAGTCAGTTAAACCTAAGGTTTTTATGGGCTGCCATCTATGGGGTCACACTTCAAGAGGTTTGACAAATATTTGTCATTACTACTTTGAAAAACATAAAATGTTGCAAATGAAAAACAAGGAGGGACTAAATGTAGTTTCTGTGAAGAATTTATTTGGAATATTCTGACCCAGTTAGACCTTATTCTGCTGCCTATTTGTAGCAAGGTCATACCTTAGCCAACCCAGAACTGGACGCACTGATATCACCTCAGGGTCGGTCGCTGACTACAGGGATGGGGGTATTCACTCCATACAGATCCCTTGCTAAATGCTTTGCCTCCCAAGTGTGCTCTGCTGGGGGTGGTGGAGAATGGCGATTCGGACATCAATTGGCTCTCCCATGCTAAGGCAAAGAGGGTCCCCAGAGCTGTCTTCAGAGCTGCTCAGTGGCCGTTGCTCAGGCCAAGATCAGTGTTTGCAGAGCTCAACCATTTCTCATCAAGGACTGTTTGCTGTTCTTCCCAGGCTTATATGAAGTCTCGGTGTGGACTCGTCACAAGGGCGTAGTCACAAGGGCGTCCCGGTATTTGATATTTAGTTACAAAGGCTCACTGCTGAAAATGTGACCTTTCAGTTGGCTCTGTTTTCCTAATGGCCTTAAAGCAGATGAAGCATTATTTCTAAGAGCTGAACTGGGCCTTTGGCTTCCTTTCCATCTCAGTGAGAGAGGTAACTTTGCAATGGTCATCCTGATTTCACTCAAGCTCCTTTCTATCCTCCAGTCTTCTGGAACATCAAAATCTGTAGCATTTCCTGATTTGGCCTTTGGGGTTAAGTAATACAGCCTATAAAGGAAGCAGACTGATTTTTTTCTTTTCATTTTTAATACCAATTGCCCTGGTAGAAAGGAAACTGCTGTGAGTTACAATGGCAGAACTTGGAGATTAATTAGCAGGCTCCCTCTCTTTCCCTTGCCGAGTTGACTGTGTGGGCCCCCTCTCTGTATGCACACTGAATTATGGAACATTCAGCCGATTAGTTGGAAGGGCTTTTAGCAACAGTGGCCTATCTGCCACAGTATGACTATTTATAGGCTACTTTGTTCCAGCAAACCACTTTCATTCTAGCTCCTTCGCCTGGTTGGTATTGAACTATTTCCATTATCCATGAGGGCGCTGTGAGCCAAATTTTATTTACAGTTTGAAGCCATTAATATCATTGGTTGAAGGGATTTAATGTGGGACATTAGGGATGAATGCACTATAGATTTTACCATCACAGAAACAAATCGGGCACAGACACAAAGCAGTAAGATACAGCAACTATAGACAGTGATGCTCAAAAAAAAAAACCCACAAAACACATGTAACATTCATCTTGACCAGACATGGCCCTATAGGAGTCCCTGCTCCTGCTGCTGCTGCTGCTGCTAAGTCACTTCAGTCGTGTCCGACTCTGTGTGACCCCGTAGACGGCAGCCCACCAGGCTCCCCCGTCCCTGGGATTCTCCAGGCAAGAACACTGGAGTGGGTTGCCATTTCCTTCTCCAGTGCATGAAAGTGAAAAGTGAAAGTGAAGTCGACCAGCCGTCTCTGACTCTTAGCGACCCCATGGACTGCAGCCCACCAGGCTCCTCTGTCCATGGGATTTTCCAGGCAAAAGTACTGGAGTGGGGTGCCATTGCCTTCTCCGATAGGAGTCCCTATTACCTCATAAATAGAGCTAAGTGAGCTGGTATTTAAGATTCTCTATGATTTGACCCCAAACCTCTATCCCACTCCATCTCCCTCTAACATCCTTTTTCATCATCCCATCTACCTGTGCCACCCTGCCCCCTCTGGACCACATGGTGCTTCCATGTCTTTGCACACACTTGAACTTGACTTGAGGTGCCGTTATCTTATCTAATAGTGGGCTCCTGTGTCCTCAACAATACCCTGCTCATTTTTCAAAGTCCAAATCTAGCATCACCTCCTTCATCTCTGATTTCCCACAGTCAGAATGAATCTTTACTTGGCACCCTGCCCCTAAATTACCTGAGCAAATTTTAGCATGTATTCCATTCTGCCCTGTATTGTGGTTAGCTGTTTTCCTGTCTATCTTGTTAGAATTTAAACTGCTTAAAGGAAAGAAGGATCTTGTTTTTATCAGAATATTCCTTCTGTTCCTACCACCTAGAACAGTGCTCAGTAGTAGATGTTTGGCAAATATTTAAATGGGACAGTAATGGGAGACTTCTCTCCCATATTAGATTCTCCCTAGAAAAGGGCAGACAAAAAGCAGCCTTAGTTTGACTGTTGAATTTGAATAATTTCAGTGAATTTTTTGTGTCTTTAGGTTTTTATGGATTAATTTTAAATTAAAAAAAGGAAAGCATTATGTTTTCAGCACCAATTGTATTCCTGTTTTAATCTTAAGTGCAAAGCAATGCTCCCAGGAACCTGACCTTTATTTTCTATAATATTTTTCACTTCCTACTTTTCAAACATACTATTTCTCCACATTTTGATTAAAATTAGGCATTTGACTGAAAGAATAGAAGTATTCTATTCAACTGTCTCTTGGGAATTGCCTGAAGGATCAGGAACCAAGCCTTTATAGCTAGTGCCACTTCAAACAGGTCACCCAAGACTGTCCTCCCTGTCCAGGGTCAATGCTCACTTAGTGGAGAGGGTAGAGTCTCACTTCATGGTACCCTCAGGCAGGGCAAACTGGCTCCACCGACAGAAGTGGATGCTTATTGTCTGGTCAGGACTGGACTGGCCTATTGCAGTAAAGACTTATCAGTGGGCTATGATGTGTTGAGATATTTTTGCCTACTTGAAGGAAAATGTAGCTGAAATACATTCCCCCCGTGTGATTACTGCTCCAGAGCCATGCCCCACTCTTTCCTACTCTGCTTCGTACTCCAAAAAAGCTGCTTCATGCTCTTGTGGCCACTGGCTTCCAGCTGGATTCAGCCAATTGGCAGGAGACTGGGGGCAAGGGATATTTATTCCTTAAGCTTCCCTGTGGGGCCAGCCATATTTCTCTATCCTAAGTAAGGGCCACAAATTCTGCCAGGTAGCCATCACTCAGCCCCCTTCTTTTCTAGATTCTAGTAACCTTTCCTTTCAATCATCCCTTCCGCTCTAGTGGTGGTAATACACTCAGCTGCTACTAAGCCTGGAGCCCTGTGGTTTACAGATATAGTCCCTTTGAGGACCACTCCCTTTATATCTTATCAATAATTGTTGAAGTACTCTCCTCAGATGACCTGTGGAGTACCATCCTTATCCTGGTAGGACCTGACTAAATCGCCATGTCATATTAGACAAGCCTGGCTCCTCCAGATTTGGTTTTGTGTTTGAATTTCCTTCCCTGAGTTAAAAACTGATGCCTAAGCCTTCACTGGGACAGGTACTGGGTAGTAGATGACAGAAGGAGCAGAATGCGTGAGATTCTCTGTTTGGCTGCTGCTGCTGCTGCTAAGTCGCTTCAGTCGTGTCCGACTCTGTGTGACCCCATAGACGGCAGCCCACCAGGCTCCGCCGTCCCTGGGATTCTCCAGGCAAGAACACTGGAGGGGGTTGCCATTTCCTTCTCCAATGCATGAAAGTGAAAAGTGAAAGTGAAGTCGCTCAGTTGTGTCTGATTCTTAGTGACCCCATGGACTGCAGCCTACCAGGCTCCTCCATCCATGGGGTTTTCCAGGCAAGAGTACTGGAGTGGGTTGCCATTGCCTTCTCTGTCTCTGTTTGGCAACTTCCTTCAAAAACCCAAACAGAACAACTAAAAGAGAATTAAAAAGGAAAAAGGAATTGTAGAAACCTAAAATTGGAAGGAACCTTGGTCATTATCTAAGGAGGGAGCCTAGAGCTGTAATGCTTCCACATCTACAATATTGTTACATAAAAAAGAAGTTTGAAGCTCTAGTGTCTTCCTCTTAGTGTCAGGCGAGTGTATTCTCCTCGGTTCTGTCTCGTCTCAACAAATATTTGAAGCGACGGACATTAGAGCCCTTGGCGTGTCATAGCTCTCAGACAGACTGTGTTATAGTTCCCGGGTCTTGGACAGACCGTGTTATAGCTCTTAGACAGATCAGTGTTACAGCTCCGTGTTACAGCTCAATTTTATTTAGAAAATAGCAGGAAAATACATCCTCGAGGCGTGAGGGCATGCAGACTCAAAGACGCAAAGAAAAGAGAGGGGATCCCCAGCTCTTTGGCTCCTCTTTTTATATGTTTTTTCCTCCCCACTGGGCCTGCCTTATGTAAATTGGGCTACCCAGGAGTGCTGTTTGTTCTACCTGAGGTCCTCACTTCCTCCGACCTTCCTTTGTTCTATTTTCTCGGGCTTTTCGCTTCTTTGTCTTTTAGCCACTGCCATTCTGGACTCCTGTTTCCTATTCTTACTACCTAACATAAGGACACTAATGCTATCATGGGCACCCTCATGACCTCTTCTGAACCTAATTGCCTCCCGAAGGCTCCACCTTCAAATACCATCACCTTGGTGGTTAAGAGTTTCAGCGTATGAATTTGGAGGTGGGGGGCACAAATATTCAGTCCGCAACAGTGCCTGACATAAAGACAGCATTCCTTGGTGGCTGGTGCATCACATGGATGATGACTAGCTGGTACAGTCAGGTTCTTTTTCTTGGGGAATTTGAATAGGAGATTTACAATTAGTCAGTCTGTAGTCCCAGCAGCTGTGGGAGCAGAGACCAAGTAGCGGAGTCACCATAACACAGTAGATAAAGCACCAGAGTTGAAAAGAGCAGGAATCATTTCCCGAAGAATGCCACCAGGAGATGGGCCACTAGAGAATGTGGTCTCCCTACTGACCTTCCAGTTCATGCTCTAGCAGTCCTTTCCTTGGAACAGACCTAGATGACTTTAGGCTTGATTAGCTACAAGTCCAAAAGAAAGAGGGTTTCTCTTTTCCAATAAAAGTCCAAGGTTTGAGCATGATTGAAGTGCAGGGTCACATGGTTATCTTGAGTTACTCACTGTAACGTGGGTGATGACGCTCTTTCACTATCTGGGCTGGATCCCGTGACCACACCAGGAGCTTGGGAGTGGAGTCTGTCCCACTTGACATATAGGATGCTATTATCATAAGAAAAGAAGAGGGATGTTGGACTTGCTAAAACTAAAAACCGAGGTCATCAAAGCTGTTTTCAGTTTCTTACTGCCTGAACTAACCCATGGAACACAGATACTATTCTGAGAAGTAGATCCTCTTTTTTTTCTCTATCATGTACTGACAGCTGGTCTTGTGGCCACAACTGAAGTGCTTGCAGTGACATCAAGCCTACCAGATCTCCAGGTGGGCAGCCTGATGTGCTGTTGAACAACCCACGTTATCAGACCTTTGCCCTGTGCCCCAGCCTGCCAGTTGCTGGTTCTCCTTGGTCCTACATAACAACGTTACCAAATGTCCTCCCTCCTCCACATGACAGCCTTTTGAATTCCGAAGACAGTTTAACAATTAAGAATGATTACAGGGATATTAAAATCAAGCAATCATTTGCTGGAAGGAGCGTATTTTCTCATTTACCTACAAGTAACATTAAATAACTCACTCCTACTCAATTAAAAAAAAAAAAGAAGCCCCAAGCCAAAAACATTAGGAATCCAAATATCTTCTCTCCTCTTCCCCCACATGAAAGCTTTGCTAACAAACAACCATATTGCTATAAATAATGCGTTGTGCTCTTGAGTGAGTGATGCTGGGCCTGAATAATGGTGTTAGCTGTGGAATGGCAAATCCCACTCTGGATGTGGGACACAATAGCCGTTTATGCTGACAATCCAATCTGACTAGCAAGGAAATGGAATGACTCTGCTTCCAATTGGTTTTTGTTTAATGATACCTCAATTCAAAATGTCACTTAAAGAGTTCCAAATGGTTTAATTGATCTGTAAATGAATCTAAAACACCTGGGGTATAAACCAAAGAACACTCTTGGGATCTAGTGATTCAGAGTGCTTGTTGTGGAAGTAAACCACGGCAGAGCCTCCTGCAGCCTAGGGAGTTTGCCTGAGCCTCAAAGTGGGAAGATTTCAGTGACGAGAAGCTAGTGCTCCAGCCATTATTGCTGGGCACCTTGCCTGTCTGCTCAGACTCTGCTTTAGAAGACCCAAGTGACGCTCAAGATAGGCAAGGAGACTTCCTAATATGATAAAGTAGGTCCCTTTAAACCCAGAAGAGTCAGCCACTGTGGGACATGAAATGTTCTTTTCCTGGCAGAACAGCCTACGAGGCTCAAGGCTCAAGGTAACAGCTCACTGGGAATCTTTCATATCCTGCAAATGTCCATCCATGGTCAGAAAGAGGAGTTGTTTTTTTTTACTGACTGTCCTCTGCTTGTTCTAAAGCCCCTCGTTCTGCTAAGGGCGGAAGAAGCCTGTAAAGTTAAGGCAATCCATCCACTTTAAATAAAAGTGGATAAAATAAATAAATTTATTTTATTTATTTATTTAAAAGCTTTGGTTAAGCATTTAGCTAGTTCACAGTTCCAGCACCCCAGCAGAACTGGTCTTGATGCCATTCTCCAGGTTCTGGCTGCTCTCTTCTGAGCTGTCCCTTGCTCATCTGATGCCTCTGTCTTCCAGAGTCCTCTCTTGGTCTTGTGTCTTTGACTGCAATCCTTGTGCTGCCTCAGTTTCCAGTTCTGTGCTCTGTGATCTTCGATGTGCCCCAGAGGCCCTGATGATCCTCCACTGCTTTTTGCCTCATTCGAAAATATGGGTGACTGAAGCTGCCTCTGGGGCTACCCTCCCCCATTGCTGCTCTTTCATTCCTGCAAACCATACCAAACCCAGGGTCATGCTCAATAAGGAACTTTGAGATGCCATGGATTCTCCCTCAACCTTGGTGGGGCTTCTAATGTCTCAGCCCTATGATGCAGGAAGCACAGATTCTTCTGGGGACCTCACAACGGTTAAACTCACTGTTCTTTCTGATCCTGTTGGAAACTTCTCAGAGACTTCCCAGAACCCTGGAAGTTTACGATAAATTCTATGTTACGACTTTCAATTTTTCTCCAGTTTTCTAACATAGAGAGGGAAGTCTGGGACTTAAAAAAAGACATTTTCTCTCTTAACAAAGTCATGCTTTGTTTTTTGTTAAAAAATAACCCAACTTTATTGATACATAATTTCTATACCATAAAATTCACCCAAGTAAGTGATTTTATCCAATAATTTCAGTGAATGTATAAAATTCATAATCAAATTTCAGCTTTGGAATATTCCTATAATCTGAAAAAAGTTTTTGTGCCTCAGTCGGTTCAGTTCAGTTCTTGTCAGTCATGTCCAACTCTTTGCGGCCCCGTGGACCACAGCGTGCCAGGCCTCCCTGTCCATCACCAACTCTTGGAGTTTACCCATTGAGTTGGTGTTGCCATCCAACCATCTCATCTTCTGTCATCCCCTTCTCCTCCAGCCCTCAATCTTTCCCAGCATCAGGGTCTTTTCAAATGAGTCAGTTCTTTGCATCAGGTGGCCAAAGTATTGGAGGTTCAGCTTCAACATCAGTCCTTCCAATGAACACCCAGGACTGATCTCCTTTAGGATGGACTGGTTGGATATTCTTACAGTCCAAGGGACTCTCAAGAGTCTTTTCCAACACCACAGTTCAAAAGCATCAGTTCTTCGGTGCTCGGCTTTCTTTGTGGTCCAACTCTCACATCCCTATATGACTATTGGAAAAACCATAGCTTTGACTGGATGGATCTTTGTTGGCAAAGTAATGTCTCTGTTTTTTAATATGCTATCTAGGTTGGTCATAACTTTCCCTCCAAGGAGTAAGCCTCTTGTGCCTATTTGTAGTTAATTCCTGTCTCCGCTCCCAGGCCCAAGCAACCACTGATCTGTTTTGTCTGTAAATGTGACTTTCTAGGCCTATCATAAAAATAGGACTATATAATATGTAGGCTTTTGGTCTAGCTTCTTTCACTTAGCTTAATGTTTATGAGGATGATTCAGATTGTCGCATGTATCAGTAGTCCATTCTTTTAACTGCTGATTAGAATTACATTAGGGCTTCCTTGGTGGCTCAATTGGTAAAGAATCTGCCTGAAATACAGGAGACCCAGGTTGAATCCCTGGGTTAGGAAGATCCCCCGGAGAAAGGAATGGCAACTCACTCCAGTATTCTTGCCTGGAGAACGCCATGGACAGAGAAGCCTGGCAGGCTACTGTCCATGGGGTCTCAAAGAGTTGGACATGACTGAGTGACTTATACTTCACTCCAGAATTACATTTAAAATGCCACATTTTGTTTATCCACTTACCATTTGATGGACATTTGGACAATTTTCTAGTTTTAATTATTATGAATAATGCTATTATGAACATTCATGTACACATCTTTATACAGCCATATGTTTTCATACGTGGAAGTAGAATTCCTTGGTTATATGGTAAATTTGTGCTTAACTTTTCAGGAGACTACCAAACTGTTTTTCACAGTGGCTGTACTATTTGACATTCTCACTAGAGCATTCCGGTTTGTCCACATAATCACTAACTCTTGGTATTACATGGCTTAAAAAATATAGCCGTTTTAGTTGTCGTGTAGGAATGTGTTGAGTTGTGTGTGTGTGTGCATTTCCTTAGTTACTAATGAGGTTGGCTTCTTTTCTTGTGCTTATTAGCCATTCATATGCCTACTGTATTTCATTTGGTACCATGTTTATTAAGATCTTTCACCCATTTAAAAAGATCGGGTTGTAAATCTTTTTAATTAGTTGTTTGTGTTATTTTTCTAGATACAAATCCTTTACCAAATATTTGATTTGCAAAATTTTAAACCAGTCTGTGGTTTGTCTTTACATTACTTAATGATATGTTCTTAAGTAAAGTGATTCTTAATTTTAGGAAGTCCTATTTATATTTTTTGTCCTTTTTATGAGCTGTGCTTTTGGCATCATATCCTTGTCAAACCCAAGTTCACAGAGATTCCTCCTGTTTCCTTACAGATAATTTAGTTTTACCTCTCAAATTTAGGTCTATGATCCATTTGCAGTGGAGTTTTGTATAGGATGTTAGGCAAGTGTCTTGAGTTCTTTTTTGTTTTTTTGCATGTGAATATCCAGTCATACTAGCACCATTCTTTGAAAGATTACACTTTCCCAATTGAATTGTATGGACTCAATTGCTAAAAACCAATTGGCCATAAATGTAAAACCTTATTTGTGAACTCTTAAGTTCTTTTCCATTAATCTATATGCCTATCCTTCACCAACACCACTCTTGATTGCTATGGCTTTATAGTAAGTTTTGAAATCAGAGCATGTAAGTCCTCTGGTTCTTCTTTCCCCCCCCCCCCCCCCCCCCGGTTCTTCTTACTCAAAATATTTTGGCTATTTAAGATTTCTGCATTTCCACATAAATTTTAGAGTAAGCTTGTCATTTTTTATAAAAATTCTGCTGAAATTGATAGAGATTGTATTGAATTTCAGTTTGGGGAGAGTTGCCTTCTTGACAACTTGTCCTTAGTATTGACTATTTCAATCTGTGAACATGAACATTAATTAAATGTTTAATTTCTCAGCAATATTTGTAGTATTCAGTATATGACTTGAATTTATTTCGCTAAATTTATTTCTAAATTTTTTATTCTCTTTGATGTGGCAAATAAATTTGTTTTCTTAAATTGTTCATTGCTAGTATGTAGATATATAATAGATTTTGGTATACTGATCTTATATTCTGTGACCTCATCAAATTCATTTGTACTTCTAGTGCTTACTTTTTTGTTTTTTGCCTTCCTTTCTGTTAAATAAATGTTTCAATTCCTTTGTTGATTTTTAAAAATGGTTTCTTTTAGTTATTTATTACTGATTGCTATAATGATTATAATATGTATTTTAACTTTTCACAGTCTACTCCAGAGTAAAATTAACTTTGTTCTGTTAAAACATAGAAATTTTGCTTCAGTAGAGATTCATGTTCCATTCATTCCCCACCTTTTGTACTGTTACATATACATTATACTACTAAACATATAAAATATCTAGTATATTATATATGTTTATAGTTTATAATCCAAACAAAGTGGTGTTAAAATTATTGATTTATACAATATCATATCTTTTAATATTATGTCTAAATTTCTTTCATTCCCCATAAATAAATTATGGTTTAATATTTTCAGAACTATTCTTCCATATTAGAGACTGGTCTACTTTGACCTCAGTAACCATTCTGCTGAATCAGTCTCCTGAGTATCTGTCTTAAATTGTCCAGTTTCCACAGCTTCATTTTTAATGAGAAGTGTTCAGTCCTTATGGATTTAATGTCATTCCTGGATCGTTGGTCTCATCCTGAGTCATATGACTGAAAGTCTCTTTTCTTATAACTGAGTCTGGAATTCAAGTTCCAGTTAAATTTGAGATTCTCTAGTCCTGGATCACATAATGCTATACGACTACTAGATTCTAACATCTGTGCTAACAGGTGTTAGCACATGAACTATCACATGAACTATGATAGTTCAAATTTTTACCCAAAAGAGAGATGAACAGTAAGCCTTGGGGTTACTCTTGATCAGGAATATGGTAATAATGATATCAACAAGTCAACCATTTCTTGGGGTTTTATCACAGTCTTCTCTAGTGACTAAGATGGTAAAGAGTCTGCCTGCAATGTGGGAGACCCAGGTTCAATCCCTGGGTTGGGAAGATCCCCTGGAGCAGGGAATGGCAACCCACACCAGTATTCTTGTCTGGAGAATCCCATAGATGGAGGAGCCTGGTGGGTCCCAACCATCAGGTCACAAAGAGTCGGACATGACTGAGTGACTGACATACTCACTGCCGGTTCCTCCATAGCTTTTATGCCTCACAGCTTCAATCTCACTTGTTTCATTCCCATCTGACTTGTGTTATTGCTGCTTCTGCCTCCCAAGTAGTACATGCACCATTATCTCCCTCCTGCCCCTTCCTCAGGCCAGTTCCTCTTCCAGAGGGGCTCTCTGTTTAGTGGGCCATTCCATTCTCAACATGAATGTGATGACTGGTGACCTTTTCATGTGGATTCTTTATGTGTGATCTCTATGCCTAAGCTGGTCCTGCTCTTCCTGGGCAAAGAGCTTCTGTGTGGGGCCTAGGCAAACCAACCTTCCTTATTTGACCCAGGAAAACTTTCTTGTTTCTCTCTTCTCACCTTATTATATAAACCACTCTCAAATAGAGCTGCTCAAACCCATATTCTGAATGGGTTTATGTCCCCATACAGTCTTGGACTGTTTTGTTGTATTTTCAGTTTTGCCCTCTTGTCAGATTGGAAAGCAAGTCCACTGCCTTCTTCTTTCCCCATCTTTTTCGTATCTTCTTCCCATTTAACCCATGCCTTTCCAAAGATGATCACAGTCAGTTTAATGGGAAGCCCCCAAAAGATATGTCCATGTCCTAATCCCTGAGACCTATGAATATGACCTTATTCGGAAAAAAAAAATCTTTATAGATGTAACGAAGTTAAAGATCTTGGAGTGAGATCAGCCTGTATTACCTAGGTGGACCCTGGACTCATTGTCAAGCGTGCTTATGAGAGACAGAAGAGGAAAAGTCACAGACACATGGAGAAGGTCATTTGAAGGTGAATTCAGAGACTGGAGGGATAGAGTCACAAGGGATGCTGAAAGGGGAAAAGACTGAATTGTCCCCTAGAATGTAGCTCTACTGACACCTTGATTTCAGACTTCTGGCCTCCAGAATTGTAAGAGAATAAATATTTGTCGTCTTAAGCCATCAGGTTTGTAATAATTTTTGATGGCAGTCCTAGGAAACTAACTGGATTTCCCTGGTGGCTCAGATGGTAAAGTGTCTGCCTACAATGTGGGAGACCCAGGTTCGATCCCCGGGTTGGAAAGATCCTCTGGAGAAGGAAATGGCAACCCACTCCAGTACTCTTGCCTGGAGAATGTAGTAACATTTTCCCAAACTTGACCAACCACCTCCATGTGGATTCAATCAACAGATCTTACTCAAGCTTTGTATCTCTCTTCCAAATCAATCTCTACATTTGATTTTAACTACATTTTTTTCTTTCTCTGTCCCCTCATTTTGACTAATTTGTCAATATTTCTAACATCTCCACAGAAATACCCTGTTATTCCTCCCCTCTTTTATTTCATCACAATGGAAGTATGTAAAAAAAAATAAGTAAAAGGTATGGAGAAGGGTGATTACAGAATACTGGCGACAAACCACAGTTATTAAAGATGTCTTAGAAGTTTCAACATAGTGGTTTGATTTCTGTATAGCAGATTTCCACCTGGTTATGGCACTCCTTCAGGGGTTGGTATAAGTTCATTTATTTAGTCAGGGGAATTAGTAAAGCACCTGTCTGCATAGTTGGATGATAGGATGATTCCCTCTTTTCTCCTAAGGAGCTCAGCTTGCCTTAATTTGATTAACTGTGGACTTGCATCAGTCATGTCTGACTCTTTGCGACCTCATGGACTATACAGCCCATGGAATTCTCCAGGCCAGAATACAGGAGTGGGTAGCCTTTCCCTTCTCCAGGGGATCTTCCCAACCCAGGGATCAAACCCAGGTTTCCCACATTGCAGATGGATTCTTTACCAGCTGAGCCACAAGGGAAGCCTGCATTTTTTGCACAGGTTCCCTTCCCTTTAGTAGAGCCCAGACCCCGGAAGGGTCAGCCAGGCTTAGTTGGGAGAATTTCTAGTTCGTCTTACCCAAAGTCCCTGTAATAGTCCATGTTTAACTATTGCTTTCCTTAGTGGATCAGACTACTTCTCACCAGCCTCCCCAGCAGGAATCCATATCAGGTCTACAGAGAAACAGTCAGCAAAGCTTAATGGTCACATCCAAGATAATCTGTTCCCAGACACTTGTGTGTTAATTAAGCTGACTTGGCTTAGTGACATTTATCCCACAGTACTGTACTTAAGTCACTCAGTCATGTCCAACTCTTTGTGACCCCATGGACTGTGGCCCGTCAGCTCCGCTGTCCATGGGGGTTCTCCAGGCAAGAAAACTGGAGTGGGTTGCCATTTCCTTCTCCAATCCCACAGTACTGGGTGCTGTGAAATAAAATATTAAAAAGTCATTGGTCTTTCCTTCCTGATAAGTATGCCTACAGGCTCCTCATGCTTCAAGCATCATTTCTTTTCTCTGGGTACCACATTTCTGATTCATAATACAAAAGTAATATGTACTCATAGCAGAAAATAATATACTATCAAAATAAGAAAATAAAAATGACCCATAGTTCCACCACTCATTATCATCATCCCTACCTACTATCAGTAGGCGACTACTGATAATATTTGGGTATATGAAATATATCCAATGTAAGAAATTTATTTGGGAATATATGTTTATTTCTCTGCAGAGATAGGTAATTTTTGCTTCTGTCAAAATAGGCTCATACTGTGCATATGATTTTGTGAACTGTTTTTTTCAGCTCACAGTGCATTGTGAACATTTTCCCATCTATTAGAACAAACAGTGGGAAGTGTCATTCTTCCATCAGCAAGTTCTACCTTATGGCTGGCTGATTCAGCGGTCTCCTACTGTCTTCCTCTACTGAATCTTTGACAACTCCAGGCCATTCTATTGGCTTCCAGATGGGTCCTCCAAAAATACTCTTTACACCCTGGATCAGAATCCTTGATGAACTTTCTACCTTCAACCTCTCCCAACTGCCCTGAGGGTGGAGTCTTCACCCAGACTTTTATTCCAGGCTTTTCGCAACAGACTCCAACTGATTTATGTACATTTGTTTTACATAATTTCTTCTGTAAATCCCCTTTTCAACAAGATTCTATCTACATTGTTACTTGTTATTTCCCGATGAGTGTCTCCACCTCCTCATCTTTGCTAAGGCTACTTGCTCTCTCCCCTACCTTCTTTCCTTGCCTGGGAGCTTCTATGTACTTAATGTACACCACGATTTTTGTAACTACTGCAACTCCTAATGATCTTTCCCTTTTCCTCTAGAGTGTGTTATGACTATACCACTAGTCCTGACGTATACAGTAGGCAGTAATTATCACTGAATGTCTGCACATGCCCCAGCCAGGAAAGGGAGCCCTGGGGGGAGGGGCTGAGTCCTCTGCCTCTTGGCTTCAACTAAACAATGGAAAGTGCTTGTTGTGGTGGTGGTCAATGCATGGTGATGACAAATAAGGATAGATGATGTCCAAAAATGGGGGGTGGGACACAAATGAACAACAAATGCCAAGGGATAGTTTTAAGTAAGTGATACATACCTTTAACAGTATTTACTTGTATGCAACAAGGACAGCAACATCAGTAACCACCACCACAAAACTATGCCTGGAAAAGAAAAAACCCGATAGCCAAGAAGATATTGACAAAATGTTAAAAACTGGAAGTCTGGATAAATGCATGACATTTTTTTCCCTTCTTGTCTCCATGTCTCCCTGTTTCCTCTTAGTTGAATTTGTGATAAGCTTATAATAAATAAAATAGTATAAATTTAACATTTCATTTTGCTTACGAGAGTAATGCATGTAAATTATAAAAACTTCAGACAGTACAGCCCTTGTTGACACATAAGGTGAGAACTTGATGTTTATTTACTCCAAAATGAGTTTCATTTAAATGTGAGGAAAGCTTGAAGTGTCTCCTAAAAGAACTTCCTGTGATCTGCCACAGGGAAAGATTTAAATGAGAAAGAATCCCTTAGGATCTTAGATCTGCTCTTTCACACCTTCTCTTTGAAAATGAACTGACTAGAGAAGTGAGAGAATACATCTTTTTATAAAAATGTATTAGATACTATGCTGTAGAGTGACTTGTATAATAATGGCTTTTCTCACCCTAAGAAGAACAACAAATTTGAACTGAAGCAAGGGAATTTATACCTATTACATATTTTTGGAAGGACCTTTAGGTTGGTTATTTTTTCAGCCTCATTGGGCATGGATGATTTATATGGAAAGCCCTTTTGGAGTTTGATTCACTTCTCAGTTTTGCAAGAGTGATGATGAATGCTTATGTAAATCCACCTATAGAATACTTAGTTGAGAACTCAATTAACTTTTAATAAAGGCTAATTTTTTTTCTTCCTTTCCTCTGGAATGAGGTAGTGGGTGTAGAAGGCTTTGGCACAATACCTGACACATAGTGGGTGCTCAAAAATTTTTCTCTCTCTTCCTTCCTTCTACAGTATTTTAGATTTAAAAAATCTGCCTGCAATGCAGGAAACCCCGGTTTGATTCCTGGGTCAGGAAGATCCGCTGGAGAAGGGATAGGCTACCCATGGCAGTACTCTTGAGCTTCCCTCGTGGTTTAGCTGGTAACAAATCCACATGCAATGTGGGTGACTGGGGTTTGGGATTTGATCCCTGGGTTGAGAAGATCCCCTGGAGAAGAGGAAGGCTACCCACTCCAGTATTCTGGCCTGGAGGATTCATTGGACTGTATAGTCCATGGGGTTGCGAAGAGTTGGACACGACTGAGCGACTTTCATGACGTGACCATCATGATGTGGTTGTCCATGCCTATAAATGTGCACTGCAACTTTAAGAGTAGATGGCAACAGCTCCGAATAAACTCCCAGAGACTATAGTTGAGAATGTTGTTTTTTCTAAGTTCCTGCATTACCAACACAAAGGATGACTATATGGTGAGATGTGGACGTTGATGACTATGAGTTAAACATCCAGAACCATCAAACTCTGAATGTGAACACATTTTGGGAATACTTTGAATAGTTTATTCCCTTTACATTTTCTTTTATAGGTATGTATGTACAAGAATGAAATTTTGGGCAGAATAGTCTAAGTGTAAAAAGACTCTTTTAATAAATTTAAAATGGAAAATCTGAGGGATGAAAAAGATTGTGTTATAATTAATTGGCGACAATTTCTATTTTAGTGGTGTACAAAGTAATGATGTGTCTTGTGGTTAATGGTATCTTAAATTGGATGAAGTATAATAATTCTAATTATCTTTGAAAACAAATTCTCTTTGTGTTAAGCTCTTTAGGAAAATCTTTTATCTAAAGACATGGCAAATATTTCTGACCAGTTTGTTGTATCATAAGGCAATGGGAGAAATTATACTAATGGCTATAATTTAGGAAGAATTAATGACATTTGTTAAAAAATATAAACAGACCTCTGTCCCTATTTCCTCCCAGATCTATATCCATGTTTCAGACAAAGCTTATAAAAAATTACTTTCCATGAAGAAGGCTGAGCGGAATAATCTGAATTGTGAATTTCTTCCACACCTGCTTTCTATAGCAGTATGGCACCTTGCCTTGAATGTATAAAGTGAAAAATATTAAAGATATTGCTGATTCATCTGTTGTGTCAGAAGTTTCAGATTAAGGAAATATTTATCAATGGCTGAAGGTATAGTTTGTGTTCACTGAAAATCTTAACTATCCTTTAATTATATTTGGTTTTGAACTTGTGGCTGGGGTATGAGAATGCGTATATTGAGCCTGTCCTCAGGGTTCCTGGTAGGGGTTCTCTGTTGAAACTTTTCTTCCAGGGAAGCAGAAGGGTAGGCATCTGGAAGTTTCTTCTATTTAGCATAGCCTTGAGTGTTTTCAGTTTGTCCTTTCAATTTTACTTTGTTATTCTAAAACCTGTGCCTATGCAAATGTGGGCCTGTGCGAATTTTCATGGCTGGTTCAACTTGTCAGAATGTAATAATTTGTTCTTCAAACCCACGTGTTACGTATTTCTGATAAATAGGAAACTTACATCCTAACAATTCCTCTTTTAATAACAAATAATAGGCACATAAAGTGGCTTGCCATCTGTACATTTGCATGTTTAAAATTCTTCAGATATTAGCAGATTCTTTTCTGTTTTGAATGAATCCAGTTTTGCCTGGCTGCATAATTAAATGTTTCCTGGCTCCTGTGGGCTGTGGTTTCAAATGGAATATAAAGCATAAGTTCTAAGCGGACTGAGCACAAGGCATTTGGCTCTGACTTTATCTGTGGGAAATCGAATCAATCAAAAATTTGCCAGGTAACTGGGAAAAAGTTTTTTGCTTGCATAATAAGAATAATGTATTATGAAATATTTGGAAAGGTTGATTAAACAGTATACTCAAAAACTACCAGGCATGGCTGAGTTAACTGTTCTGAAATTTTTAGACTTTCAATATTGAATTTCTTTCCCTCACTCATAACAAGACTAGGACTTACTTCAAATTATGGTCATAAAATGACACTATTTAAATCCTTTCTCACAGGAAGTCCTTGCAGTGAGGAATACTATGCTAGTGGTTAAGAACCAAGTCTCTGGAGGCAGGTACCCAGGGGTAAATCCCAGATCTCAGTTTTTAGCTTGTGTCACCTTCGGCAAGTTATTTAACTTCTCTGCATTTTCCATTTTGTCACCTGTAGACTGGAGTTGATAGCACGGCATCTCCCTTTCGGATTATGTGAAGATTAAGTAAACTCAAGTATGTGACGTGTTCCTAAGAGTTCCTGGGACACAGGAAGTTCTGTTTGAGTGTCACTGATATTGGTGATTGCTGAGGTCTCTGAGTAAGCTTGTTTGCGATATTAATGACTTCCCAATAACCTTACTATTAATAAATTGAGATGGATACTGAGATATCAAGTGCCTGCTGTGGTTCAATGCCGTTTCATGCCATTCCCACAATCACTCGAAGAGGCGTGTTCGGGCACCTGGTTTTCTATAAGATTAGAGGCACAGGGAGGTTAAAAGTCCCACTCAGTGGCATATGAGAAGGAAGGGGCACAGCAGAGCTGGGATTCACACCCAGCTCCAACTGACCCCATATCCTAGAGTCCTTGCATGTTAACAAAAAGACTCTATGCTTGAGCGTGAGAAGATAGGATGCAAGTTAAGCAGCCTGTGGTGTCTTCCCAGCCAGTTCTCTCACCATGACCCGGTGACCCTTTGACACAAACAGTATAGAATCCCAAATATCAGGTAATGAATACAGACCAGCTAAGACCCGGGCAAAATTGCAGAACAAGTGATAATTTAACTCTATGTAATTTTGCAACCTTCACATCTCTTTGTGAAAGGACCTCATGGAATCTTATAGCACAAGAGAGGGTCTTGGAAGTAGATACATATACCTCTCCTATTTCAGGTGAAAGAGCAGAGGCATAGAAAGTGATAAAGGCATCCAAATTCACAGGTAAAGTGACGTAGCTGGGTTTGCAACCAGGACTAGCCCTGCTTCTAGCCCAGTGCAGGCTTCTCTCCATTGCCTCATGACATTGCTGAGGTTGTTGATTACAGATGTCCAGAATAAAACAAAGTCTTAATAGGGTGAGTTCACCGGATAAGGAGATCATTAAGAACAAGTACTAAGAGTGTCTTGAAGACCACTACCTCTTTGTATCAAGAGGCACCATGCAGAGGCTTCATGACTTGGTGGAAAGGAATAAATGGATTGTATTTGGAGCCCTTCCTTGGAGTACATTTGTATATTTGCTTAGAATGGTGGAGTGGCATGATAATGACATCCATCATGGTTTTTTAATGACTTTTAGGAGCATTTCTTCAGAGAATTCCAATAGTTTCTCTTGACCAATAATATAAAAATTAAAATAAAAATGATATTAACAGCTCTATTAGTTTGTTGGTACTGCCATAACAAAATACCATAGATTGGGTGATTGAAACAACAGATATCTATTTGTTCATGATTCTAGAGGCTAGAAGTCCAAGATCAAAGTATCAGCAGGGCAGATTTCTGAGGCCTCTCTGACTTGCAAGTGGATTCTTTCTCTCTGTGTCTTCACATGATCTTCTCTCTGCGTGTGTCTTGATCTCCTTTTCTTATAAGAACACTAGTCAGATTGGATTAGGGCCCACCCTCATGACCTCATTTTACCTCAGTTGCTTCTCTAAAGAACCAGTCTCTAATATAGTCACATTCTGAGGTACTTATTTGTGGTTAGGACTTTAACATATGAGTTTGGGTGGGGGGACCCAATTTGACTCATAGCAATAGATAAATCTATAGCTACATATATATCTACATCACCATTTGTGTGTCTTATTTGAACCTGAAATAATAATAGTGAGAATCCTCCAATCTGATTGTGTGACAATGAAAAGGTATACATTTGAAATCTAATTTTCCCAGCTTAATTAGCATGTGACCCATTAGCCCAGACTTATGAGGAAAGAGCATTCTCCCAGCAACCATTATCTAATTTCCGGGCCTCTGAGACCAACTGCTCCACTAATGCTGGGAAGGGTGAACACAGCTAGGGGTATGTCACCAGGCTGCTGGCTGGCTGCCAGAAAGCCCATGTAGCATTAGATCTGGAAAGGTTCACTGCAGGCAACCAGAAAGAGGCTTGCACTGGGAGCGTCCCTCTGGCCTCGGTCCTTTGATTCTCTTTGAGGCAGGTACTAAAGGCGGACAGTCGTCCACACACAAGAGGTGCAGACATGAATGTGGGGCAGTTATTGGTGCCTTTCAAGTGAGCAGGCTGTGTAAAACTAGAATATGTAGGGCTTTCTCTTTCTTTCTTTTTTTTTTTTTTAAGGATTCAGGTTTATAGAAGATTTTGGCATTTTTCCCATACCCCTCTCTTTCTCCTTTCTTCCCTTCTCTCTTAGCTTCCTTATCATCTTCTCTCAATTATTAATATTTATGGAGGAAAGGCCTGCTCTGAACAAGGCGCCTTGCTTTGTCCTCTGGGGGATAAATAAGTGACTCATAAGTGCTCTGCCTTGCCTGTTTTATTCTGATAACCTAGTCCCTGTTCTGGTTTTGGTTATGCTTTCAGGCATTGCTCTGCTAGTTCTTGGCAAACTTGAAAGCCACTGAGTTAACAGGGTCCAGACGTCACACACCCTCACACACTGTCCCTCCTCCCTCAGAACTGGCAGCTCTCTGACCTCAGTCCTGAGCTGCCTTCCCATACCTTTTCCCCCTCAGCCAGTGCCCAAGCTGGAGCCACTGCCCCTGACCCCTCTGATCCTGTGGTGACCACCATGCTCCTCTGTCTTGCTTCCCCAGCTGCTTTATTCTGCCTCTCCCTCCTTTTCTGAGCTGTTCTGTCTGATTCCTCCTACTACTTCCTCTTCTCACTTTGACTCTTTGACTGATTCACATTGATTATACCCAGTGAGCCAGCTTACTGTGAAAAAAATAAAAGTTCTAATGATCTGCTTCCTCTCTGCCCACTGTTATTTATTCCAGGGAACAAAACTTTGCTTCAGAAGCTACTTCCCTGCAGCTGAGGGTAAAAAGAAGGCAGCCTAGGTTCATCTGTCCCTTTCCACAACCCTTACCTTGTCCTAAAGTCATTTCCCAAACACTAAACGGTAGGCAGTATATTAATTTTGTTAAATAAGGAGGGGGAAGAGCATGGAGGGTAGAGGATGAGATTCCACATTGTCATTTAAACCTTATATGCAGGTTATAAAATGTTATGATTTGATGCATTATGATTCATCTCTGGAATGAAATTCAAAATAGGTATGTATTCTACTTGAAAATTCCATTCATACAAATTAATTTGGGGAGAAGTGATCAGAATTGCTATATATATATACATACATATGGAGAAGGCAACAACACCCCACTCCAGTACTCTCGCCTGGAAAATCCCATGGATGGAGGAGCCTGGTGGGCTGCAGTCCATGGGGTCAATAGGAGTCAGATACGACTGAGCGACTTCACTTTCACTTTTCACTTTCATGCATTGGAGAAGGAAATGGCAGACCAATCCGGTGTTCTTGCCTGGAGAATCCCAGGGACGGGGGAATATGGTGGCCTGCTGTCTATGGGGTCACACAGAGTCAGACACAACTGAAGCGACTTAGCAGCAGCAGCATATGTATATATGTGTGTGTATATATATGTCACATTGACACAGCCAGAGTGTATGTTCTTCTCACCCCAGTCAGTCTCTGGGAAGACAGACTTACTCCTCTCCAGCTAATCAAATTCATGTCCTAGGCAAAGTTCTGTAGTCTGTGAGGGCTGCCTGGGCTTCTGGAGGTCTAGTCTGCATCTAGGCTATCTTTGTATCCCAGCAACAAGCAATCAGGTACATAATAGGGATTCACTACAAATGAACAGTATAAATAAAAATGAAAAACTTCCAGAAAATTACTAGAGCTAATCAACGAATATAGTAAAGTTGCAGGATATAAAATTAACACACAGAAATCCCTTGCATTCCTATACACTAACAATGAGAAAACAGAAAGAGAAATTAAGGAAACAATACCATTCACCACTGCAACAAAAAGAATAAAATACTTAGGAGTATATCTACCTAAAGAAACAGAAGACCTTTACATAGAAAACTATAAAACACTGATGAAAGAAATCAAAGAGGACACAAACAGATGGAGAAATATACCATGTTCATGGATTGGAAGAATCAATATTGTCAAAATGACTATACTACCCAAAGCAATCTATAGATTCAATGCAATCCCTATCAAACTACCAACGGTATTTTTCACAGAACTAGAACAAATAATTTCACAATTTGTATGGAAATACAAAAAACCTCGAATAGCCAAAGTAATCTTGAGAAAGAAGAAAGGAACTGGAGGAATCAACCTGCCTGACTTCAGACTATACTACAAAGCCACAGTCATCAAGACAGTATGGTACTGGCACAAAGACAGAAATATAAAGCAATGGAACAGAATAGAAAGCCCAGAGATAAATCCACGAACCTATGGACACCTTATCTTTGACAAAGGAGGCAAGGATATACAATGGAAAAAAGACAACCTCTTTAACAAGTGGTGCTGGGAAAACTGGTCAACCACTTGTAAAAGAATGAAACTAGAACACTTTCTAACACCATACACAAAAATAAACTCAAAATGGATTAAAGATCTAAATGTAAGACCAGAAACTATAAAACTCCTAGAGGAGAACATAGGCAAAACACTCTCTGACATAAATCACAGCAAGATCCTCTATGACCCACCTCCCAGAATATTGGAAACAAAAGCAGAAATAAACAAATGGGACCCAGTGAAACTTAAAAGATTTTGCACAACAAAGGAAACTATAAGCAAGGCAAAAAGACAGCCCTCAGATTGGGAGAAAATAATAGCAAATGAAGAAACAGACAAAGGATTAATCTCAAAAATATACAAGCAACTCCTGAAGCTCAATTCCAGAAAAATAAATGGCCCAATCAAAAAATGGGCCAAAGAACTAAACAGGCATTTCTCCAAAGATGACATACAGATGGCTAACAAACACATGAAAAGATGCTCAACATCACTCATTATCAGAGAAATGCAAATCAAAACCACAATGAGGTACCATTACACACCAGTCAGGATGGCTGCTATCCAAAAGTCTACAGGCAATAAATGCTGGAGAGGGTGTGGAGAAAAGGGAACCCTCTTACACTGTTGATGGGAATGCAAACTAGTACAGCCACTGTGGAGAACAGTGTGGAGATTTCTTTAAAAACTGGAAATAGAACTGCCATATGACCCAGCAATCCCACTGCTGGGCATACACACTGAGGAAACCAGATCTGAAAGAGACACGTGCACCCAATGTTCATCACAGCACTGTTTATAATAGCCAGGACATGGAAGCAACCTAGATGTCCATCAGCAGACAAATAGATAAGGAAGCTGTGGTACATATACACCATGGAATATTACTCAGCCATTAAAAAGAATTCATTTGAATCAGTTCTAATGAGATGGATGAAACTGGAGCCCATTATACAGAGTGAAGTAAGCCAGAAAGATAAAGACCAATACAGTATACTAACGCATATATATGGAATTTAGAAAGATGGTAACGATAACCCTATATGCAAAACAGAAAAAGAGACACAGAAATACAGAACAGACTTTTGGCCTCTGTGGGAGAAGGCGAGTGTGGGATGTTTTGAGAGAACAGCATGTATATTATCTATGGTGAAACAGATCACAAGCCAGGTGGGATGCATGAGACAAGTGCTCAGGGCTGGTGCACTGGGAAGACCCAGAGGGATCGGGTGGAGAGGGAGGTGGGAGGGGGGATTGGGATGGGCAATACATGTAAATCCATGGCTGATTCATGTCAATGTATGGCAAAAACCCCTACAATTTTGTAAAGTAATTAGCCTTCAACTAATAAAAATAAATGGGGGGGGGGGAAACAAAATGGAAAATTTTCTCTAGCCTCCTATAATCATTCCCTTGCTTAATTCTATTGTACTTGCTGTCCATACCACTCTTTCAAACCTTGGTAATTAATCTCTTTAAGGGTGATTGCTTTTTTCTTCCCATCCAGCTTGCCAGTTCCTTGAGAAGGATAGTGCTTCATTTTTTCCTCCACATTTCTTTCTAATGCCTAATACGGAGATGGTGCTTACAAACATCATTGATTTAAACACTTTCCTTTTTCTTGACAGCAGTTTCTGTTGGGAACCACCTTTAGAGAGCTGATTTTGCAGAAGGCGCAGGTTTTTTTTTTTTTTTTTAGAAGGCGCAGTTTTAATTTTAAAACTTTAAAAATCTTAATTAAAGAAAATTGTATTTATTTTTGGCTGCACTGGGTCTTTGTTGCAGTACACGGGCTTCTCATTGCAAGTCTTCTTGCTGCAGACACAGGCTTTAGAGCACTCGGACTTCTGGTGTTATATAGCATGCGGGCTCAGCAGTTCTGGTGCAAGGACTTTTTGCTTCCCTGCATGTGGGATCTTCCAGAATCAGAGATCTAACCCTTGTCCCCCTGCATTGGCAGGCGGGTTCTTAACCATTGGACCACCAGGGAAGCCCCACAGTTTTATTGTAAGCACATCTATCTAAAAAAAGCTCTGACTGCCAGCATTTCAAACAAAGGGATAAATTATTAGCCCCCTGCTGCTTGGTTTGGTTCAATCACATTTACTGAGGAGTTGCTTTGAACCTGATACAGAACCAGGCAATGTTTCTGCCTTACAGGAACATTCAGAGAAGACAGGAGGTGCCTTGCTGCCTACCCTTGACCTGGGGATAATGCTTGTCCTCACCAGCTGGTCACAGATGACCAGCAGGCAGTGTTCATGGTCCCAGTCACCTGCCTTGGACCTTTCTGGATGGTGACTTGGACCTTCTGCTTACGTCATGCAGCCACCTTCTGGGTGCTACCAAATCTCTGCCTCTGATCCCATCCTTCACCCTCCTTTGTGAGCCAGAATAGATTTTGCAGCAAGTTAGGTTACTTGACTGAAAAGTCTACACTGTCTTTTCAGTAAACTTCAAACTAATTTGCTTAAGAAGTAAGTAACAGGCAAATGTGAAATCAACGCTGATAAGGCTAATAACAGGGATTTCAAGCTGTGTTATAACAAACCAGTCACAGAGTATTCACGTGTTAATTCACTGGCATGTTCTCTGGCATAAGCACCCCCATCCTTCCTTCCCCCATTCCAACTGTTGTGCTGCAGCAGAATCTGGTCTGAGTCTGGGCAGAGTCCCTCTTGAAAAGCAGTCCTCCAGCTTCTTTTACAGCAAGAGTCTGGTGAAAGTGATTCTTGCCTTCCCCTCGCACACAAAGGCAAGGGGCTCTTTAAAGGGACCTTCCTGCTCCTCCTTGCAGCCGCAAACGGTGTGGGTACGGATTCAATGACCCAGGCTTTTGCCTGAAAATGAGTGGGGAGGGGTCTTGAGGAGCTCCCAGGACCTCCCGGAGTGGGCCAGGGAGGGAGCGGACAGCCTGAGTGGATGGGGAGCACCGGTCCCTGGGGAGCGGCTTGCCATTAGCTGCTTCTCGGGATGCTCCACGCGCCAGTAGAGCATCCTGCCTGTGGTCCAGAGGGTGCTGGCGGCGCATCTTGCGGTATGCCTGCGTGGATTTGAGCCATCGCCCAGAGGCGAGCCCGCATTCAGACACGGCGGCCGGGCATCTGGCAGGGCTGAGTGCAGTCAGCACGAATGCTTAGCTCCAGGCGTCTGCCCAAGCCTCCCGACTACACGGATTTGGCTGTTTAATCAAGCGAGATTACTGCCCGGGAAGATTTGCGAGCCTGATCCGCGCTCCAGCTGCCGTGACAACTTAAGGGCTGGCTGTTTACTTCTGCTGGTGTCTGGGACCCTGTCCTGCACCGCGGAGACTCCTGCCACTTTCCCGGACTCGGAAGTCAGCCGCGAGGACTCCTCTACCGGCATTCCGAGGAAGAGGGAGCCAGGAGGGGTTAAAAGACGAGCAGACCCTCCCAACTGCTCGATCTCTCCTGACTGCCTGTGTTCTGGGGTTCTGAGAGGGACCGCGCAGTGCCCGGGGAAGCAATGCAAGTCTCCATAGCCTGCACCGAGCATAATTTGAAGAGTCGGAATGGTGAGGACAGACTTCTGAGCAAGCAGAGCTCCACCGCCCCCAATGTGGTGAACGCAGCCCGGGCCAAATTCCGCACGGTTGCTATCATCGCTCGCAGCCTGGGCACCTTCACCCCTCAGCATCACATCTCTCTCAAAGAGTCCACTGCAAAGCAGACTGGCATGAAATATAGGTATGGACGTTATTGATAAGATTCCCTCTGCCCCGGGTTTCTGTGTTCTATTAGAGGTGTAGTGGAGACAATTCTTCGGTTTTGAAAAGTGACTTACTTATTGGTGGGCTGTTTAATTTAGAATTTTCGTGTGTCTTTAAAATAGAAAAGGTGTCTTTCCTTAGGAAAGTGGAAAACCCAAGGTGGTTGTGTGGTGTTGTGTTATGTATTGGATTTAAAAACTGTGGCCCATTTTGTATATTCTTGAGTGTTATGAACACCTTAGGAGCTGTATGAATTTCGTCTTCAGAGAATAACACAGCAGCTGAAAACTGGTATTGAGATGAGAGTAGCTTTTGAAGAGCAAATGTGCCTGTTCTATTTTATGGTACAGACTGTAGTTTCTGTGATTATACTATTAAAAATAGTTTTCCATCTAGTACTGTATTCTTATTTATTTTTTAAAAGCCCAAGGTGACAAATGCTGGGCAGTCTTTTAAGGAAGTTCTGTTACAGGGAAGAAACACCTATACTGGTAAGTTAGTTTGAACACTGACATACTTAAACCTAAATTATTCTTGAAATACCTTATGAAATATAGAGGAAAAGTCAATTGTTGTAATATTATTGATTTCTTCATAAATTTTCAAGCTCCCCTTTCCTCTATGCTGCTTTCCAGAGTTGGAAATCTTCCTGGTAATAGTTGATGCTCTCTTTAATAGGGAATGACTGAAATTTGATAAGTAGAAAATTTCATTATTAATTCTGTGACTCTTGCCTCCTCGTTGTATTCATTTTGTGCCGAATCTTTCTGACTTTATTTCTTTAAAACTCCTGTGCTTTTTGTCTCTAAAAGTCTTTGCAGATGTAGAGAAGAGCTTATGATGTGTTTTCCAAAGGCTTTGGTGATCTAGTTTCCAGATAAGACTTTGTCAATTATTTACATTTAACTTTCCCTCATCTTTGTTAGGAACCAGGTTTTAGGATGAAAGGAACTTAATACGATTAAAATAATGCCTGTGAACACTTAAGACTAGGTTTTCCTTATGGGGATTCTGAAATAAGCATTCAAACCAATTTCTATAAAAGTTGTTCTTGAAACAAGTTTCTTTGCAGAGTTAACAGGGAATCTCATTGAAAAAACAGCAAGCCCTGTTGTTTTTTGAGCCATTAAGAAATAAAGCCTTGACTTTGATGGGGTATACTCACTAAAAGTTTATAGCTAGACAAAAAGCGCTTTGCCCCAGCTGCAGTACAGTGCAAGGAGCCTAACTCCAGGCAACTCCTTGAAGTATCACTGGTGTGAGGACCTCTGCTTCTCCTGATTTTTTCAAGGTGGAGAATGGGGCCTCATGACAGGTTGACAACTAGGACTGCAGTCTTGAGCGCATTGGCATTCTCCATTGCTGCTCCTGGGGCTCACACCCAGCCTCTGCCCCATGGCCACGGTGCCTCTCCGCCTGCACTTCCGCTGCCCTGATGGAGATGGAGAGGAGTTGCCGCCTTCCTGGGCAGGGCCCCTGGGAACGGGACACTCAGGGTTAAAGCAGACTGCAGAGGTAATTCGAACTGCGGCCTTCAGCAGCACCTTGAGCTCTTTTTGTAAGCCAGAAGGGATAAATAGTAACACCCTTCATTTCTTGTGGCAGAGTTTCATAGTTGCTTGTGAATCAGTGTATTGGAAGAGTTTCATCTTATGAAGGCAGGAGGTTTCCATTAAGGTTTTTCTGGTAATATAGCTCAGCTCAGTTTGAATGATAATACACACCAAAAGCTCAGTGTATAAGATTCACTTGGGCATCTTTCATTACTATCAACTAAGGACAGCTCTTTCCTGACAAAAAGCTAGCCATCTGCAGTCTTCAGGATAACTTGAAGTATTTGTTGTTTATGGTGACTGGACATTACCTGGTTTCCACTACCCCTCTTATTCTGAATTGTTCCATCTATGACAGGCAGGTGGCTTTGTGTATCTGTGAGGGTGACTTAACTCCTTTGTCTTTCAAATTCTACTTAGAGTGACCTTATAGGAAAGAGATCAGGAGATTATGCCAAATGTACACTAAGACTTTCTTAGGGTTGGAGAAAGAAAGAAGAGAAAAACAGAAGTGGGAGGGAAAGAGCCTATAATATACTTTATAAAAATGATAGAAATATTTTAGTAGTTTTATTAGTTATATTTTTTGACATTGATGTCTATGCAAAAACTATTTATTACTAATAATGTAGCAAAAAATTTAAAAAATAATGCCATAGAGTTGGGGAGGTAATTGGCTTGGATAAACAATCAGGAGAATGCCTGAAGGACCCAGAATGGAAAATCAGTGGCTAATTGTGTTTATAATAATATTCCTCATCCTTGAAAATGATTTCCATTGGCACAACTTAATTGGGATCCATGAATCCTATAAAATATTGTCTTCCTGTGTATATTTTTGAGGAGAGGGTTCGTAGCATTGGTCAGAGTTTTTAAAGTGTCTACCACTCAGTAATTGTCAAAAAAAATGTTATGGAATAAAGAGATATCCATTTAATCAACAAATATTTACTGAGCACCTGTTCTGTGGCAAGAACCCTATTAGAAATGGGTACACAAACGTATAGAAACCAGATAAGGTTTGGGGTTTGCATTCTTAGGAAAACAGACCATGAATAAGCAAACTCACAAATACATAACAATTTTCTACTATAAGATGTTTTTATGAAGGCCATATTTGGGGGGTTCATAGTCAGACCTCAACCAACCTATTTGTCCATTTTGAGGTTACTGTCTCTGTTGTGGTTGCATCTTGGGGCATCAGTCATTGTGCCCATATCTGCCACCTATTTGCCATCCCAGGGACTTCTTTCAGGTTTCAGCCTTGCTGTAGGAGGCTACCTGGCCATTGAGGACCTACTTACAACCATGAGTAGAATGCTTTCTATTCATTTAATACCATATGATTTTTAAAGCAAAACTCATAGCTTATAATTTCCATCCTGACATTGCCAACCTGACATTAATCAGGAACTTGTGAACTTGGGATTTTAGAAGGAATTAATATACACCTGTATGAAACATCTGAATTTTGCAAGAATACTCTAAGCCACTTTTACCTTCACATTAGCATTGTGCAAGAATCTTACATAAAATTAGCTATTGTTTCAAGGCTGATGGTGAGAAAAAAAATCCACAAGAGCAATCTGCTATTCAAATGTCAGTATAAGTTCAAGAGAACAAAATTCCATCTTGGGAACTATCTTGCGTGTAGATAATACAGGACTATTGTGTTTCTTATAGTTTTTATACTTGTGCCTTATTAATACATGAGAGGTCCTTTATCTTAGTTTTGCATATATTTTTAATATTAAAGTTCATCACACTCTTCGAGTTTGATATACACTCTGCAGGTATACATGATAGATGTTTACATGATATATATACATGTGATGATATAGATACACGTGATGGAAATCACATAGAGGTAGGTACATACATGAACCTTTTATCCTAAGAAAGGCAAATCACTCAGAACAGAAGTTAAGCCAGCTGTTTTGGGTTGTTTTTGTTTGATTGATTCGTTGGGTGTTTTTTTTTAGAATGATCCAGCTACTAGTGATGGACGTGATCTCAGAGTTTTTGTTATTCATGTTTGAACACATTTGTGCTGATAAGCTACTCCTCTATTCCAAAATTTTTACTTTAGTTCCAGAACAAGTTGAATGTCAATGAACCCAATTTAATGAAAAAAGTATTGTTTGTAACATATACATTTGTATCAATATAACTTTGTGTTATATAGTTGCATAAAACACGCTTTGCAATTCTTAAGAGAATTATTTACAAGAAGGAAATTGTCTGAGCAATAATCCTTAACTCCACTATAAAACTTTTCCTTTTTTTGGAGTCAATCCACTCTACCTTTTTTGGCATTAAATTTTTAAATTCAAATAATTATAGATCACGGACACTCATAAAAAAATGCAGGGAATTTTTATGTAACTAAATGATGTTTTCTCCAGTGAGAACATCATGTATAACTATAGCACAGAGTCAAAACTAGTAGATTGACATTACTGCGATCCATAGATTTGTTCAGATTTTACTGGTTATCATGTATTCATGTGTGTGTATTTCTATGTCTGTGCAATTAACCACATGTATAAATTTGTGTAACTGCCACCACAATGAAGCATTAGAATTGCTTCATCACCACAAAGTGAAAAAGAAAGAAAGTGAAGTTGCTCAGTCATGTCCAACTCTGCGACACCGTGGACTGTAGCCTACCATGCTCCTCCGTCCATGGGATTTTCCAGGCAAGAGTACTTGAGTGGGTTGCCATTTCCTTCTCCAGAGGATCTTCCTGACCCAGGGATCGAACCCAGGTCTCCCACATTGTAGGCAGACGCCTTACCGTCTGAGCCACCAAGGAAGTCCCTCATACCACCCCCTCTACAGTCACATCCATGTCCTCTTTCGCAGTCCCTAATCCTTAGCATCCACTAGTTTCTGATTCTCTATAATTTGTGGTTTCAAGAACATTATATAAATGGGATCATACGGTTTGTAATATTTTGGCATTGGTTTTTTCCATTATGCATAACTCTCTTGAGACTCATCCAGATTGTGTGTATCAATAGTTCATTCCTTCTTCTTACTGAGTAGTAGCTCATGGTAAGGATGTTTCATGATTTTTTTAACCATTCATTCACTGAAGGACAATTGGGTTGTTGTCATCATTAGATAACTTCAGATTAGAGAATTATTCCCAGATTTCTTCATTGCCATCCTGTGGCTTGGGGGATAAAATCCCAGCTACCTAGCATGGTACCTGAGAGCCTTCGTGGTCTGGCAAAGAGCATGCTCTACAGTCACTACGCTGCTCTTATCTCTGACAACTTGTTTTATCAGAAGTCCTTACTTGAGAGAGAATTCTTTATAGTACCCTGGACCTTCTTGGTTTTTTATGCCTCTGTATCATTTTCATGCTGGTCCTCCTACCCTGGAATTCTCCTACCTCCTTTGAACAGTTAGGCAAACTACGATGCATCTTCTAAGGCCCAACTCTAGTCTAACTTTCTTTGTGAAATCTTTCCTGGCTTCACCCCATACAGCATTAAATACTTGTTCTTTAGTGCGTCCACTGTATCTGAGTCTTATTTCTGTTATGGAAATTATTGATCATGTAGTGTTGCTATTATTCATTTGCATCTGTATCTTCCCCATCAGTCTGTAAACAGCTTTAGGTTTGACTCTGGCTCATCTCTATAACCCCAGAGTCTAACCTGGCACCTGGCACATAATAACTGCCCAATAAATGCTTGGAAAATGAATGACTAAACATGCAGGATACTGTGTAAAATGCTGGGGATACAGAGTGAGGGTCCTCTCTTGAGTATTTCCAGTTTAGTACGGTGGTGTGCTGTGCGTACTCAGTGATGTCCAATTCTCTGTGACCCCATGGATTGTAGCCTGCCAGGCTCCTCTGTCCTTGGGATTTCCCAGGCAAGAATACTGGAGTGGGTTGCTATTTCCTCCTCCAGGGGACCTTCCTAACCCAGGGATTGGACCTGTGTCTCCTGCATTGGCAGGCAGATTCTTTACCACTAGATCACCTGGGAGGCCCAATGTGACTAGGCACCTGCACAAAAAGCCTGCATATGTTAAGTGATACAAAGAATAACTGTTGCTGTAGTTTGAGCAGCCATCATTCATCAAGAGTCAGGGAGAAGTTTCATGAGGAAGATTAGGGAATCTTGATGTTGAGAAAGGAGAAATACCAAGATGAGCAGAACGGAGGATGAGATCTGAAAGACTGCAGCAGAGGAGCAGCCTCTGTGCGTGGAGTTCTGAGAAATAATGGAATAGGGCAGAGAGTTCATTCAGGGAAGTGGTGAGAGGGCATCTTGCAGAGGCAAAGAGGAGTTGGATGTAAGGTGAACATCAGCAATGAAGAATTATTTCAGATTTTTGAGCAACGTGTCTGGTTACAAAGTTCTATTAAGAAGAAATTAATCTGGCAGCTGTTCAAAAAAAAAATCTAAGAGTTGTAAGTTTGAAACAAGAGAATTTATGTTGAATTCCAAAGCACTTTCTATTTTCCTATAAAAAATAAGACTACATAAAAAAGGCTTGAACCAGATGCCTTTCCCAGGCCCTTCCTCCTCTAGCCTCTTTATTAAAGCACACATCTCATCCACAGCTCTTTACCTCCCACGAATGGTGGGCAGATTTTGAATCAAAGCAATTGAAGTGAAAGATCAGTCTTGTCAGCTGATTACGTAAAAGGCGCTGAGTGTGTGTGAGTGTGTGTGTATGTGTGTGTGCTTGTGAGCTTCCGTATGGGGAAAAGTGGGAGGAAATAGGTGGGCTGAAGAGGAGGAAGGGGCCAAGTGCCAGCTCTGTGGCTGTGTTTCAAATAGAAATATTTGATTTGAGTCCAGAGAAGAGAGCAGCTTGGATATTTAAAATGCTGTTTTGGGGGAAGAGGGGAGAGCGGGTAAAGAATGCCATTGTCATTTTCACTTATACCCATGGGTGTGGGCTTGCCTCTCTTCCTCAGAGCAAAATGATGAAAATGGGGGAGGTGGAGAAACCTTCTTGAAAGTTGGTTGCTGATTCAGTCTCATAGAGTTTATTCCACCTCTGCAAGGCATCAGCCAGAAGTCTGGCATCCATGGGATGGTGAGAAAATGGTAGGAGGGGAGGGAGCCTCCTGCAACTGGTCGGCAAACGTAGTTCCAGGTCTGCAGCTCTGGAAACGTATGTATGCACGATCTGTGTGGTCTGTGTGTGCACTCATGCCCAAGTAAGGGGATCTATCCAAGCTGTTTCCAGAAAGAACTTGTCTTCTAGTTGAGACCTTCAGTTGGCTTACTACATGTGGAGCCCTGAATCCTAGATCCATTCAATGACCCTCTTTGGATGTGCACTCATTATAGAAATTCTTTTTTTAAAAAATTTCTGTAAATACTTGCACTTGTGGTAATTTGAGAAATGTTCTGAGAGAAGGAGAAAAAAATCCAGTACATTAAAAAGGAAAATCAGATTCATAAGTTTCACTTTGATTTTTTAAATTCATTTCATCAAATGCATAGTTTGTCATTACTAAATGAATTCATGAACAGATGGGACTTGGGTCCGGTGAATTGATCGAAATATAGGACTCCTGGTTTCTTTGGGTATCTTTCAAAACTTTTGTTTTGAAAAAAAGAGAATGCCATTTTGTGAGAAGAACTGAATTCACATATATTGATGTATCCATTTTCTTATAAGAATTTCAAGGCCATTTTGGGGGTCATCAGAAGTAATAAAAAATAATTTGATGCTGCAATTTAATCATGTTGTATGCTTAAAAATATTTCTATGACCAGTCTTCCACTCTTTTCAGAATTAGAAGATAAGAGTGATAGGGATTAAGACCAAAAAAAGTCTTTCAAATTTCCGCTTCAATATTGAGAATTTTTAATTCTATGTAATCACAGAAATAAATGAGTTATCAGTGGTTGTTGGCACTGAGGAAACTTCAGATTCCATCTGGCTCAGTCATATCATTTTATACAGAATGACCAGTTCCTTGGTCATAGTTACTCAAAGAGCTGATGAAAGGGTCAAGGTCAAACTCAGGTCCAGGCTCCAAGAGCAGGATTCCCTATGTTCTGTTAGCTTCTACGTGGTAGCTCCTTGATCGTGCCCCATTTTTTAACACAGGAGAGAAGCACAGGGTATGAAACGTTTCTAGAAGGGACAGTTCCTTTCTACACGTGTGCACAGTCTGCAGTTCGAGCTTTTATCTCTAGAAGAAGGAAAGCCCTGCTGTGCATTCGCAGAGCCAGACCAGCTTCCTTCGTCTCCTGCAGAGTCGTGAGGACCCCAAAGTGCCCCCGCAGCAGCTCCCAACTTGTACTAATTCTGAAGCTGAACATAAATTAACTTTCAGATGACAGTGTACTTGGTATCACAGTTTCTAAATAGCTGGTGTCTCAGAAAGAAATCTACAAACCCTTGGGCGCAGGCGATAGGACGGGAATACATGTCAATTCCTGGATATGAAATGCTCCTTAGGGCATTCAACACTGAACATACTTCACTCTCCTCCATGCTTTGAGAGATTACTTTGAAAACTTGCTCCTGAGACTCAGAATCAAAATACATTAAAAAATCCTCCTTGCAGGTTGATTTTCAGTTACTCAGATTGGAAACCAAAACAGAAGCCCAGCAGTGATTTTTTTTTTCTTGGAATCGACAACAACGGAGGACTCTGAGAGCCCTCACACAGGCCATCTGGTCCAGCTCTCATGAGAAATCTGTCCTGTTTTTCCAATTTGCACTGTGCAGCAACTACTTGTAAAGGCCCCTGAAGAAATATTGTGTAATCTCCTTTCACAGCAGTCATGGAAAAAATTTTTTTGGCTCATTTTTCTATGAATTAGAATCATTCAGTAAGCTCTGAAATCCTCAGAGGGAGCAATAAAGTGAGGGCTCTTAGAATTCTTGTCTGTCGTCTGGACCCTAATAGTCAAAGTCAGGCTGAAAGTGGTAATAGAAAATTGATAGGCAATAAAGCAAGGGCTCAGCGGTGAGGTAAGGTGGGGAGCACCATGATGTGCCAGAGGTTCCCAACCTTCTGTTGATACCTGGGGAGGGAGTGTCTTTCCCATTCTGGTCCCAGCACCTGCTCTCCTGGCCTGACTGTTCTGCTGCTAAACGATCCAAGTCAAAAAGATACTTCACCATGAGAAAATTCCTCCTTGTGATCAACTCAGCTCCTTTCAAGCTGCACTGGATGATTCTTGGTTTGTCTTCAATTGAAAGGAAAAGGAAAGTGTTAGTTACTCAGTCGTGTCTGACTCTTTACAACCCCAGGGACTGTAGCCCACCAGGCTTCTCTGTCTATGAAATTCTCCAGGGAAGAATTCTGGAGTGGGTAGCCATTCCCTTCTCCAGGGCATCTTCCCAACCCAGGGGTTGAACCCGGGTCTTGAGATAGCTATAATTATCTGCTTCATAAGTCCTCTGGTACTTGAAAACCATTACTATGACTCAGCCTTCTAATTTCTAGGCTGGTTCTTCCTCCTATACTTCATTTTCTGATTCCCAGCTCCAATTATGACTCTCACCTAAAGCCTCTATCCGTCCAGAGCTGGATACAATTCCAAGTAAAGACCTAGACTTTTTAGTACAGAATCACAAGATTGCCTAATAACAGAAACATGCTCTGTTCTCTTGTCTGCATTCCATTGTTATGCTTACTGTTTTAGAAGAAAACAATAACTTTTAAGATTTTGAGCCAATCTTTGAAAAAAATGCTCTGAAACATTTTTAAATGTTCTAACCCATTTATTTGAATAATGGAGGATCCCTCTGCTGATATGTAGCAAGTCTTATGAGATAATATGCTCTAAAGGTTTTAATGGTGACAGTTGAAATCTCTTGGGTTAAAGAAATATGAAAAAGGTTAATTCTGACATGTAAGTTTCAGTAGCATTTGAGTATCTAGATAGAAAAACTAACAGCTTGCAATATGATTAATTTGCCTTTTGATATGCTCTTATAGAGATTCTTTTAATCTAGCAGGTTTTAATGTAAAGGCAACTGTGCATGACTGGCTTTATTAGCAGAAAAAGTTTTCTGTGTTGGTAATTAACATCTTCCAAGACAGTGTCCCTGAAGGGATTTAACTGCAGGAAATTCCAAGCATAGTGTTCTCCATGATGAGTTTATATCTATTGGAAGGCCCATCTGCTTTGACAGAGCTCTTATATAAGAAAAGTGAGCTTTTCCCTGAAGAACATATGCTATTAAGGCACCCTCTTTTCCACTTCTTTGAAATTAATTTCCACATTAAACTTGGTTTTTGTGTTACGGGGTTTTTGTTGTTAGTGTCTTTGGCCTGAGACCACAGCAACAAGCTTGTTATAAAAATCAACTGTGTAAATAACATGGCTTTAATGAATGCTATTCTCTCTCAACAAAAACCAGCAAAGAATTCCTCTGAGGCATTTGATGAAAATAGACCTTTTGACTCACTCCTTCTCCATTTTCTACCTCTATATGAGCAAGCACTTCTGCATTATGGAGTTTTTGCACTTACTGAAAAGAATGGAAATGCTCAGAAGATATCTTCATCTGATTACAGAGGGTTTGCATCTTAATGGAAAACATATTTGTTCAATTATGATGAAGAGAAAATAAGTAAACAGTTCAAGGAGGCTCAGATAGAAAGGGAGTTGGGTAATTCATGGTCTAGCATACCACTACTCACTCAATAATGGCTTATCTTTCATTTCTAAAGAAGTTGAAGATTTCAATTACACTCAAATACAGTTTCTCCAAAAGTGATCTTTTAGAACTCAGGAGGCTTGGGTGTCTTAGTCCATAAAAACAGAATCATTCCTTAACCAGAAGCAAGTGGATGTTTGCCTGAGGGCTCCAGACTCCACCAGATGTTTCCTAAGGTCTTCATCAGGACTTTCTGCGGTCCTATTTCAAAACAGGAAGTAATTTAGAAGGAGACGTGGCAAGTATCTTTAGGAAGCAAAGCTGGGCATTTTATATTGTAGTAGTTTCCTATTGGAAACTACTCCAGTACTCTTGCCTGGAAAACCCCATGGACAGAGGAGCCTGGTAGGTTGCAGTCCATGGGGTCACGAAGAGTCGGAGGCTACTGAGCGGCTTCACTTTCATGCACTGGAGAAGGAAATGACAACCCACTCCAGTGTTCTTGCCTGGAGAATCCCAGGGACGGCGGAGCCTGGTGGGCTGCCGTCTATGGGGTCGCACAGAGTCGGACACGACTGAAGCGACTTAGCAGCAGCAGCAGCAATTTCCTATTGTTCCTACAATAAACTTCCCCAAAGTTAGTGCCTTAAAACAACACAAATGTGTTTTCTCACAGTTCTGGAAGCCAGAAGTCTAAAATCAAGTTGTCATCAGGGTTCTGTTCCTTCTGGAGGCCGCAGGGTAGAAATTACCTCCTCACCTTTTCCAGCTTCCAGAGGCCACTTGCATTTCTTAGCTCATGGCACCTTCCTCTGTCTTCTAAGCACCTCTCCAACTTCTGGAGAGATTGCACATCTCCTCTTTCTCACTTTGATCCTCCTGCCTCCCTCTTATAAGCACTGCTGAGACAACATTGGTTCGAGCCAGATAATCCAGGATAATCACCCCATCTCATAATCTTTAACTTAATCACACATGCAAAGTCCCCTTTACCACATAAGTTAACATTATTCACAAGTTCCCGGTGATTAGGCTGCGAACATCTTTTAGTGGCCATTATACAGTTCTACCACATGTATCATGCAAATATGTTATGCAGAAGAGGGCCAAGTAAGGGAAACCAAAGTATCAAGCACTACATCCTCATTACTTTCTCTAGCATCTGAGACTCACTCAGGTGAGGCAAGACAACAAGAAGAATAAAGAGGTCATGGAATATGCAGGGTGATGTGGATTTTTCTCTGTCTAAGGCTATAGCTTAGGCTTGAATCAGAATAAAAATTCATATTTTATGAGTATGTGTGTAGCTTCAGTGTGAAAAAGTTTGAACAGTTTTGTCTTGACCTCAGTATTTACCGTAATGGCAACTATTGCTTGAAATCTGTTCTATTTCTTAGGCCCCTTAATGCAACATCGGCTAGAAATATTTTGTTATTTTTTTTAAAATTCCAAGGCCTAAGTAAAAATTGGTAAGTGGACAGTAGTAGAAAAGTCAATGGATAGCCGTAAAGATCAAGCTGTAATTAAAACTCTCATGACTCCGGAAATATATGTAACTGCTTCCAAATTTCATGACTGCAGTCAGTCAGCTGGGGAGTCTCACTTCTTCCAGGCACCTGGGCTGTGGGAGCCATGGCAGCGCATCTTTCATCCTGATATGATGTATCTGTGAGGCTCAGTGCATATAATATCATATAATATAATATAATATAATATAACTTAACCTTTCCAGAAAAGTCATACTGTCCCTGCCTGCTTAGTGTTGTCAATTAATGGTGGTGTTGGGGAACAGGAAAGTAGGAGTTTCTTGCAGGGATATGAATTTCTTTTTCTGAACCCTTCTAGTAAATATTTTCTTGAACTCATTAGGTTGGTCAGGCATTTTATTTTAATGACAAAGATATTTTTATTCTTATTCATAAAATTTGTACATATTCTGATACAAATTTTCAAAAATTTTAGCAAGTGTTTTATTGATTCTTTTTGGCTGTGCTGGGTCGTCATTGCTGCACAGGCTTTCTCTAGTTGCGGTGGTGAGTGGGGGCTGCTCTCTATTTGCAGTGCGTAGTTTTCTCCTGCTGGTGGGTTCTCCTGTTACACAGCACGGGCTCTATGCCAGGCTTAGTTGTCCCTAGGCACATGGGATCTTCTTGGACCAGGGATCGAACCCATGTAATGGCAGGTGGATTCTTAACCACTGGACCACCAGGGAAGCCCCCAAATTTTCAAATGCTTTAACTCATGCAATTTCCCTCTGTAGTATTTGGTCTAACATACCAGTAAGAAGTTGCTGGTTGTTCCTTAGTTTTCTTCATTGTTTTCCAAGACCCACGGCTCCTCTATCACTGCCTAGAATATTGGATTTTGAAGAATTACACTCTTGATACCAAATCGTTTAAATTTGCATACCTTCTCTGGGCCTTGAAGCAATAAGTCCCAGATTATATTAGATAGGGAGACGAGTTAGTGGCTGTAGATCAATGTAAGTTAGAAAAGATTCGTTTGGAATTCAGAAATCAGAAGAGTCAGGAGTTAAAACTCACCCTTGGGTTATGATTACCTCATTCATGACCAGCTCTTGTTTCCTGAAGCCTTTAAGGGACACAATACTTGGATGAGAGGGAAATGAGGAAATGAGTCCTTTGGGACCTTGCTGATTGCAGACTGTGCTACCACTCTGAACTATAGAGCTGAGTTGCAAAGACTGGGTTAGAATGCAATGGTGGAGGAAGTTATTCTACAATAGGAATAGGAAAGTGTTGTTGTAGAACTCTTGCAGGGCTACATAACAACACCTGTATTTTCAATTCAGTTGACCATCTTTACGTGAACGTGACAGTGTATTTACAGCCACCAGTGAACCAATTCCCTCTAATAGTACATTGAGGGCAGGATGGGGAAGAACCAGACCTACCCTTGATGCCCACAAAATTGTTGCCAACAGGGTCTATTTTCTAACTCAGAGAAGATATTTTCCTAATGCAAACACAACAATAACAACATTGGTTAATGTCAACAGCAGAAAAAAATTAACAGGGTGAAGTCTGAAAGTCTATTCAGCTAATAAACCTGTTTGATTATAGGTCATTGATGGCCACTAATGAAGCAAATACTTCAATTTTATTTCTTAGAAGGAAAGTGGTATCATATGACAATGTCATTGATCAAAGTATTTGACTTTTAATAATGATTAGTTTTAGAAATAAAGACATTCATAAAGTGTTAGTTTGTAATTTTTCTTGCTTGTTACTCTTGCTTAGGATATTAGCCTGATGTATACCTACTTTGAGATGGAAACACCTTGGGGACAGGGTTTGACAAAAGACAAATACTAATTATCAAAATGTCTGAGTAACATTCTGTTCCACTAAAATCTCACTTTATGTGATTGCCTCACATAAACATTTATATCAAGGAGTTGAAAGAGCTTAATTAATGCTATTTTTATCCTTGAGCAAAATTCTGAAAGGAGTTAGCAAGTAGCATTATGTCCATTTTCAGTTATAGAAACTGAGGCATAAAAACAGAGCCTAATGTCATCTTGTGCAATCCCAAATATTGAGCTTTCCATTTCAATTCTAAGTTCAGACAGTTTCTGGCCAACTTTTTCTTATGGTGGCCCAGCATTTGTTTATACCAGTTGTGACTCAGGACTAAGAGGAATCCAACATGTGCAAGTGGCATTTCTGGGTGAGGTTCTATTTTCCCTTGTTGGCGTGAGCCACGGAATGGTCCAGATACAGAGTACCCTTCATTATTACTCTGACCAGAAAATCAGGGCAGAGGTTGAACTGGAGCAGCATAGTGGTACAAAGAACATATATGCAGGAGCTCAGGCTGGTTCAGAAACTATAGGCTGATGGAAAGTTTCAGTTCAGTTCAGTCACTCAGTTGTGTCCGACTCTTTGCGACCCTATGAACCACAGCACGCCAGGCCTCCCTGTCCATCACCAACTCCTGGGGTTTATCCAAACCCATGTCCATCAAGTCGATCTTGCCATCCAACCATCTCATCCTCTGTCATTCCCTTCTCCTCCTGCCCTCAATCTTTCCCAGCATCAGGGTCTTTTCCAATGAGTCAGCACTTTGCATCTGGTGGCCAAAGTATTGGAGTTTCAACTTCAACATCAGTCCTTCCAATGAACATCTAGTACTGATCTCCTTTTTTTTTTTTTTTTTTTAAACAGCTCAACTTTTTATTGAGTGTGTTACTAAAGAGGTTTAGTCAAAAAGACCAAAGCCTATGTCATCATCAGACTCTTCAGATTCTTCTTTCTTTGCTTCTACTTTCTTCTCCTCAGCTGGGGCAGCAGCTTTAGGATGTACTGAATGGATCTCCTTGTGTTCCAAAGGACTCTCAAGAGTCTTCTCCAACACCACAGTTCAAAAGCATCATTTCTCTGGCACTCAGCTTTCTTTATAGTCCAACTCTCACATCCATACATGACCACTGGAAAAACCATAGCCTTGACTAGACAGACCTTTGTTGGCAAAGTAATGTCTCTGCTTTTTAATATGCTATCTAGGTCGGTCATAACTTTCCTTCCAAGGAGTAAGCGTCTTTTAATTTCATGGCTGCAATCACCATCTGCAGTGATTTTGGAGCCCAGAAAAATAAAGTCAGCCAGTGTTTCCACGGTTTCCCCATTTATTTGCCATGAAGTGATGGGACCGGATGCCATGATACTAGTTTTCTGAATGTTGAGCTTTAAGCCAACTTTTTTACTCTCCTCTTTCACCTTCATCAAGAGGCTCTTTAGTTCTTCTTCACTTTCTGCCATAAAAGTGGTGTCATCTGCATATCCGAGGTTATTGAGAACCCCATGACCTGAAAGATGGAAAGTTTAGCAGCCATTATATTTATTTTTGGCAGTTCAAACTATTAGAAATTTTCCTTGAGTCGGGAATAAGGACACCTTCAGGTCTTAGTAGGTACATTTATATATAGCTCAAGAAAGTAACGAGTATTTTAAAGGTGAATTTTTGGCCAGTATTCTTCATATTTAGTACAGCAAGGTGTGTGTGTGTGTATTTAAGGTGCAAACACAAAACGTGGAGTACTAGCAGAAAACAGGCTGCAGGAGCATGTGCAGTAACTCCCAGTGCTGCAACACTCGTTCACCCAGCTTTGTCTTTTTCTTAAAATTGAAGTATAGATGATTTTCAATGTTATGTTAGATTCTGGTGTATAGCAAAGAGATTCAGTTTATATATATAAATATATATATATATATATACACACACATACACACACACACATATTCAGTTATATATATATTCTTTTCCACTATGATTTCTGACAGGTTTTTATATATTCAGTTGGCTGATGTATATTCAACTCTATCGAATATAGTTCTCTGTGCAATACAATAGGACCTTTTATTTATTCAGTCTACATATAATAGTTTGCATCTGTTAGTCCCAAACTTCCAAACCAACCTTCCCCTGCCCTCCTTCTCCTTGGCAACCTCAAGTCTGTTCTCTGTGTCTGTGAATGTGCTTTTGTTTCATAGATCTATTCGTTTGTGTCATTAGATTCCACGTATAAGTGATATCATATGGTCTTTGTCTTTATTTTTCTTACTTACTTTGCTTAGTATGATAATCTGTAGGTCCATCCATGTAGCTGCAAATGACAGTATTTCATTCTTTTTATGACTGAGTAATATTCCATTATGGGCTTACTTATTTGGTGGCTCAGTGGCAAAGAACCCACCTGCCATGTAGGAGACAACAGTTTCGATCCCTGGGTCAGGAAGATCCCCTGGAAAAGGCAATGGCAACCCACTCCAGTATTCTTGCTTGGGAAATCCCGTGGACAGAGGAGCCTTATGGGGTACAGTTTATGGGATCACAAAAAAGTTGGATACGACTTAGCAAGTGAAAAACAACAAACAGCAACAGTATACCATTATGTGTGTGTGTGTGTGTGTGTGTGTGTATGCACCACATCTTCTTTATTCATTCATCTTTTGATGGACATTTAGGTTGTTTCCATGTCTTAGCTATTGTAAATACTGCTGCAGTGAACATTGGGTGCATGTATCCTTTTGAATTATAGTTTTGTCCAGATATATGCCAGGAGTGGAATTGTACCTAGCTTTGCCTTTACTAGCAAATTTCTTAATTTCTCTGTGCTCCAGTATCTGTAAAATGAACCTTTATGGGGGTTGCTTTGGAAGATTACATGCACTTGTATAGTACCAACTGTTATTTGTTAAAATTCTCAATAATATCAAAAAGAAAGTTGACAAGAATGAATGAGGCTCTATGAGCACATGTTAATATCATTACAATAGATCTTTCTTTAATCTTTTTTTTTGCTTTGAAATATTCATATTTTAATCAGCCCCAGTCTTAGCACAGTGTCTGGCATTTTGTAGGTGATCAATTAAGTTCACTGGATGGATAATTGGATGCATTAATGAGCCAGTTTTCATCGGTTTCTGTGGGATTGTGTTGCAATGTAAGACTCTTGGCTTCGTGTGCAGGCTTTATTCTTTATCAGACTTGTCCTCTTCACATCCATGATGAGTTCTCTCCTTTGAAGGCAGGAATCCTGTCTGTTTCTGACCTTAGCTACTGAAGAGCCTGACCTATCCTTCCTGTCCCCCACTGTTTCTATCACATCTACTTATACCCAGCCTTGTACCAGAAAGGAATGTAAGGTGATTCCCAAAATGGCATGGATTAAAACATGAAAAAAGAAAACTAAAATGACAGAGTAGAGACAGGGATTAAGGTACTTGTAATCGTTTGTTCTAAAACGTGTACATTCCTTGAGAAAGATCTACTGGCCATGCACTGTGTTGCTCCAAAAGAGAAAAGTGCATCTATGTGTGGGATCCTGGGAGGAGGGCTGTGAGGAGACCATTTGAGTCTTTGCTTTTGTTGGCTTTCTGCTACGAACGTGGGTCTGCATAAAATGGTGATTCCCAAGTTATCACTTGATCCTTTACAAAGAAAGGGATAATAAAAGCAAGATAGTTTATAATACTATAATCTTTATGGTAATAAATAGATTAAAGCATAAAAAGAATACCTGAATGCAAAATACCAGACTTTGTAGGGAAATTATTTATATTGATATTCACAGGTTCATATTGATCAATTATGATAACTGTTTCAAAACCCCTTCAATGAGCTGGATTTTGAACACATCATGATGTGCATTTGGAGCTGGTTGAATCTTGCCATGACACATCCAATCACTCTGGCCTTTTATCAAGGGATACAGCAGCTGGAGAGCCTGAATTCCTCAGGGGTTTAGGTAACAGGTCCTCTTGAACCCTGAGTCCAGGTCCACTCATTCCAGCCACAGTGAGTTACAGTGTTGTCTTCTGAGATGCAGGAACAGAGAAGGGATCTTCTGGCTTGGTTGCAGTGGGGGATTTCATTATCTACTGAAAGATACTAACATATGTGGCTTCTCCCTGCATCTTTCTACTTTCTTTTCTCCATTCAAATAAGTAGCTTATGCTTTCTTATTTGCAGAAAGTGTGATTTTGTTCCCCAAAATCTAAGCCTGTTGAAGAGACTCAGGTTTGAGAGCAAAGGCACTTGCCAGATTAAACTGAGATTCTGATGGATGAGAGGTTCAGTGGAAGGCCCTTGGCTGCATGAGGCTTCCTCCCGATAGCATCTAAGGAACATGTTAGGATCTCAGAGGAAAGGGCCCTGTGGTATCAGAGAGACTGGGTCCTCAGGCAGGCGCTCAGCTTCTCCCCACATCTATGAAGTTACCTGTGTGGCTTGAAGGTAGCAGAGTCAAGGACCATATGTTCTGGGACAAAGGCTGTCTCCAGGGTAACAGTGGACAGATGACCAATAATGGGAGGGATTCCTTAATTCCTTGGGAGGGTAAGGTTGGGACCTTGACCTGACCTCAGCAGTATAGAGGGAGCAAGAAGAGAGCTAGTATTGTCTGAAAGTTAAATTTCCTGTCGCTTGGCAGGAGAAGCTCCCTGAGCTGAAATTAAGTGAAATTATAGAAAAATTTTAGCACACTATATTTCTTGAACATCTACGTTTGTGGCCCGAGACTCTTGGTTGTTTTGTGTACATTTTGGAAAGTGGACAAGCTGTACAGGAAGACAATCCAGGCATCATTTCAAATGAGAAACCAGCCAACAAAAGTAAGAAGGACAAGGAAGAGGACAAATGCTTCCTACTGGAGGCATTAATGTCCAGGCTTCATCCTACAGAGACTACAGTCTCCCTCACTATCTACAGAAGATGAGGTCCAGTAAGTAACCCCATGGATAACAAAACCCCAAGATGCTCAAGTCCTTTATACAAAATGGCCTAGTACATGTGTGCACATAACCTCACACAGGTTCCTATTTACTTTAATCATCTCTAGATTACATATAATACATAATACAATGTAAATGCTATGTAAACAGTTACCAGCATATGGCAAATTATGGCCTTTTGGACCTTTCTGGAATTTTTTAAAGAATATTTTTGATCTGTGGTTGGTTAAATCTGTAGGTGTGGAACCTACAGATACAAAAGACCAAGTATATACAGATTTGTTTTAAGAATGGCAGAAGTTATTTCTATGGAAATATGGAAATTTTTTGTTTGGAAGTGTTTTCATTATTTCTTTCTGTTCTACCTTCTCAAGAGTAGAATCTCAAGAGTAGAAATTATTTATATAGTTAAAAAGTTCCTCCTACCAGCACACTTATTTCTCAAAAGAATGATTAAGTGGTTTCTACTTCTGTTTAGGACAAGAGAGAATTTTATTAAATTGAAAGTTGAGTTTGATGGTGCAGAGCCTAGTAGAAAGAGAAAATTAAGGGCTCTGAAGTTGTCCTGGTGCTATTACCACCACTTTGAGGGAGGAGAACTCAGGCCCAAGAAAGGGCAGATGTATAGATAAGGCAGAGTGATACCATCTCAGGGAGGCTGTGGCTGACCACATTATTATTAAAATACCATGCAGTGTTCTAACCATGAAATAGTAGGAGTTAGAGGGCAAATCTCAGTATTAAACTGTTGACATAAAAGCTTTTGCCTATGTAATTGTGATTCTCCACAAAAGAGTAAGTGGGGCTTCCCGGATGGCTCAGTGGGTAAAGAATCCTCCTGTAATGCAGGAGATACAGAGAAGGCGGGCTCAATCCCTGGGCTGGGAAGATCCTCTGGAGGAGGAAATGGCAGTCCATTCAGTAATCTTGCGTGAAAAATCCCATGGACAGTGGAGCCTGATGGGCTACACTTCACAGAGTTGCAGAGTTGGACACGGCTAAGCACAGAACGGAGTAAGTATTGTGCAGAATAAACAGTGCCTAGAAGAGCATCATGCCCGTATATGTGGATCCTTAACTGTTAAGGCCAATAGGATTTCAAAAGAATGGATTCATTCAACAAAAACTCCCTGAACACCTGCTCTGTGCTCTGGGTGTTCAAGATAAGCAAAATGGAGTGTTGTCTTTTAAAAGCTTAAATTTTAAAACAAGGAGAAAGAGACACAAAGGAAATATTTAGCATATCTGGAGGTAAGACCTGCTATTTGAAGATAAGCATGGCTAGAGGCAGAGGCTCCTGGAGGGTGCTCTTTAAAGAGGGTGGACAGATAAGCAAAAGGTCTACAAATAACAAATGTTGGTGAGGATGTGCAGAAAAGAGAACTCTTGTACACTATTGGTGGCTATATAAATTGATGCAGCCACTATGGAAAACAGGATGGATTTTTCTCAGAAAACTAAAAATAGAATTACTGTATGACCCAGCAATTCCAGACCTGTGTATATATTTGGAAAAACCAAAAACACTAATTTGAAAAGATCCATGCACCCCCATGTTCATAGTAGCACTATTCCATAATAGCCAAGACATGGAAACTAAGTCTCAATCAATAGATGAATGGATAAAGAAGATGTGATACGTACATACAATATAATACTACTTGGTGTAAAAAAGAGTGAAATTTTGTCATTTGCAGCAATGTGGATGGACTTGAAGGGCATTATGCTAAGTGAAATAAGTTAGACAAATACTGTATGATATCACATATATGGAATCTAAAAAATATATCAAACTAGTGAATGTAACAAAACAGAAGCAGACTCATAGATACAGAGAACAAGCTAGTGGTTACCAGTGGTGAGGTTGGGGAGGGATGACATAGGAGTGGGAATTGGGTGGTACAAACTTTCGGGTGTAAGGTAGGCTCAAGAATGTATTGTTAACATAAGGGTTATAACCAATATTTTGTAATAACTGTAAATGGAAAGTAAACTTCAAAAGTTGTATCAAAAAAGAAAGAAGGTGGACAGGAATGTTTTTTGATGACTTTTGATCATGAACTGGAAGAATGTGAGAAAACAAACTTTTTAAGTGTCTGTGGGAAGACTAATACAGACAGACGAAATAGCAAGTGCAAAGGCCTTGAGCCCGTGCTGCATCTGGGGACAGCTGAGAGTCCAGTGAGGTTGGAATGGGCCAGGGAAAGAGAGGAGCAGCCAGGACACAAATCTGGAGGGTCTCGTGGGCCATGGTTAGAACCTTGGTTTTAATTTTGGGTGAAATGGAGCCATTGCAAGATTTCGAGCCAAAGTGTGACAGATTTGTTATAGGCTTTATAAGGGCTACTTGGGTATCTTGGTGGATAATAGACTGTAGAGTACAAGTGCAAGTCAAAAGACCACTAAAGAGGATGCTACAGTCATCTTCAGGAGGATGAAGTTGGCCTGAACTGGGGAGAAAGGGATGGAAGTAGTCAGATCTCAGGTAGGCAAGCCTGTGGTGATAAATGGGGACATACTCTTACAAGGAGGTCTGTTCACTGTAATACTTAGACTTGAGTTTAAATTCAGCTGTGCCACTTATACTGTCTTTGATGCTGGATTAGTTTTTTTATCAGTCTGGAGGATGACAGTACCTATTTTATAGGTTGTTCAGTTCAGTTCAATTCATTCACTCAGTCGTGTCAGACTCTCTGCAACCCCATGGACTGCAGCATGCCAGGCCTCCCTGTCCATTACCAACTCCCGGAGTTTACTCAAACTCATGTCCACTGAGTCGGTAATGCCATCCAACCATCTCATCCTCTGTCATCCCCTTCTCCTCCCACCTTCATTCTTTCCCAGAATCAGGGTCTTTTCAAATGAGTCAGTTCTTTGCATCAGGTAGCCAAAGTATTGGAGTTTCAGCTTTAGCATCAGTCTTTCCAATGTATATTCAGGACTGATTTCCTTTAGCATGGACTGGTTGGAACTCCTTGCAGTCCAAGGGACCCTCAAGAGTCTTCCCCAACACCACAGTTCAAAAGCATCAATTCTTCAGTGCTCATCTGCTTTATAGTCCAACTCTTACATCCATACATGACCACTGGAAAAACCATAGCTTTGACTAGACAGACGTGTCAGCAGAGTAATGTTTCTGCTTTTTATTATGCTGTCTAGGTTGGTCATAACTTTTCTTCCAAGGAGCAAGCATCTTTTAATTTCATGGCTGCAGTCACCATCTACCGTGATTTTGGAGCCCCCCAAAATAAAGTCTGTCACTGTTTCCACTGTTTCTCCATCTATTTACCATGAAGTGATGGGACCAGATGCCATGATCTTAGTTTTCTGAATGTTGAGTTTTAAGCCAACTTTTTCACTCTCCTCTTTCACTTTCATCAAGAGGCTCTTTAATTCTTTTTTTTTCTGCCATAAGGGTGGTGTCATCTGCACATCTGAGGTTATTGATATTTCTCCCAGCAATCTTGATTCCAGCTTGTGCTTCATTCAGTCTGGCATTTCTCATGATGTACTCTGCATAGAAGTTAAATAAGCAGGGTGACAATATACAACCTTGATGTACTCTTTTCCCGATTTGGAACCGTCTGTTGTTCCATGTCCAGCTCTAACTGTCGCTTCTTGGTCTGCATACAGATTTCTCAGGAGGCAGTTAACCTGGTCTGGTATTCCTATCTCTTTAAGAATTTTCCACAGTTTGTTGTTAAGAGGGTTGGATAAAGAGCATAGCACAGCACTGATCTTCTTAACATTTCAACATTTTAACTCCATCTTGTCAGTGTTAAGAAGCCTTTTGGAACCAAAACAAGGCTTGTTATGGTTATATTATCAAATGGTTCATACATTTTCAATTGATGTAATGTTTGAATTTAAGAAATACAGGGTATCAACATAAACAATTGGAGCATACATATATCTTGAGGATTCATTAATACTAGCTTTCAGATTTGCACTGAAGTTATTTTTCCCTTTTAGTTAGGGATCCATTCCTTATTTTTCCCCTTCCAAAGAGGAAAGAAAACCACCCCCTTTCCTCAGATTTCAAAACTGGAAAACCAGTATTTCTTTAAGAATGCTAGTGAGCATTTTTTTCTGACCTTGCCTGTTTCTCTCTGGTACTCCATGGAGTTGCAAACAATAAAATATTTTTACTAAAAAAATAAAAGGAAAGCATCCAATCTTATGTATATTTTATTTCCCTGATGCCAGAAATTTGGATTTTAATTCTGGATAGTTTGAGTTTTGGATGACCAGAATTAGTCTTGAATATCACGTACACAAAGCCTGAGAGGTCAGCATGAGGCAGCAGCTCTCTCTGACTCTACATGGCAGTCGAGTAGATATAGCCATAGCCATCACAGATTGCCACAGCACAGCCTGCTGGGGACGTCGCACCTGTTGTTTCTCGTTCAAGTCAATGCGTCTTTATATCCAGTTCCCATCTGGTAGGATCTGTGCATAAAGCAAGGGAAAGACAGAACACTGCTTGTTCCTTAAGGATCATCTCAGGCGGCTCAGCCGGTAAAGAATCTGCCTGCAATGGGGGAGACCTCGGTTTGATACCTGGGTTCGGAAGATCCCCTGGAGAAGGGAATGGCTACCCACTCCAGTATTCTGGCCTGGAGAATTCCATGGACTACAGTCCATGGGGTTACAAAGAGTCAAATGTGACTGAACTTTCACCTTATTGGGATGACAAGACTCACCTGCTTAAATGAATTGAGACTAGTGGTAATATAAAATGGATTACTCAGTATAATTATAATAGTAAATCAAGTTGAATGTTATTAACCACAGATTCCAGCTCACCCAGTTTTTGTGGTCAGCATCAATGCAAGAGGAGTTAGTTGACCTCACAAAAGGAGGAGCCTTGAGAAGGCTGGATGCCCCCAATCTTCTTGCCATCTTGTGACCAACTTGATCTATCCAGTGTCACATGCCAGATGATGAAGGGGCAGTAGACTGGGGTTTCACAATTCTAGAAACTAGAGAGAGAGCTAGGTGCCAGCTTCAATTTCCCATTGCTCAGGGTTGAGCTTAGTCCCGTACAGAAAGCTGCTGAGTATAGTGGTCTACCATCTCCTGTAATGCTTGCTGAGGAGTGGGATTCCAGTAAAACCAGCCTTGGGACCATCTCTACCACTCACTCAGCCAAACTAATATAGAGAGGCTGACTAGGGAGAGAATGAGAGGTCTCTTTGTGAAGTAGTGCAGTGGTCTTCCTCCTTCCACTAACCACCTGCAAGGGAAGGGGGTATTTTGCGTTCCATTCCAAAGTCAAGAGGGAGACTCCAGGAGAATCACTTACCAACCTGCCAAACCACCCACCATCCTCAAAATCAGGGACAGTGAGGGATGCTCTTCTGATAGTTATCAAGCCACTGGCAACTGCCAAGGTGTGGAGGAAAAATCAGGGGAAAGCTGGCTGGCACAACCTGGGGCAAGGGCATGAAGGGGCATGAGGGTGTGTGGGGCACAATTAGGCCTTGGATGTGGAGAGGACAGGAACGCTCCACAAGCAGAGAAGCAGGGAGACATCTCTCTCTCTTTTCCCTTGTTCTCCTAGACTAGCACTAGGAGAAACATGCAGGAAGGAAAGGGGAGATGTATCCAAGGGGCAGAAGGCCCCCGTCATCCTCCCCTCTCGTGTGCTCACAGTATTTTGACTAGGGTAGAGTCAGGGATGAGAAGGGAAGGGAGATGTGAATTAAATATGAGGTAGGCATTTTAAAAGGAGCAGGGCTGAGTCTAGGAAGTGTTTTAAGAAAATTGCCTAGAAAGATATGGAATTGAGCCAGCATAGCCTCATGAAAAACATCACTGGGTGAAGGAGGTAGGGCAGGTCAAGGAGTAGAGTTGGAAGCAGTGACTGGGGAAATTATTTATAATCCAGTGAAGTCAGAGTCTGTGGTGGGAGGGCAGGGAAGGGAAGCAAAAGGTCATTTTGACCAGAGAGGTAGCAAGAAGGCTTCAGGAAGATGGTGAGGCTTGAGTCCTCTATTGAACGGTGAGTAGTTGATGAGTGAAGCTGAGAGAACAGGTGAACCGCGTGGGGTGAGTGAGGAGCCCAAGCCTGGATGGAGTCCAACCTCAAGACACCTGGACCAGAGGTACCTCAAGTTCCCAGATGAGGAATTGGGGCTCAACCAGAAGCTGGCAGGTGGTCATTGCATGTCCTTTATCACGGAGTGATGTAATAGGAAGAGTGCCTAAGGAAGATGACTCGTCTGTGACAGAGAGAGGAGGGAAAGGTGCTCTTAGGAAGCTATTCCACCCACTGTGTGTGGGGCAGAGGGACTCAGAAGCGTGGCTCTGCCTTGTTACACTGAACCTTTATCTAGCCCCATTTGTTGACTACAGATATTGCAGTTGTGTATGAGTCCCTGCTTTTAGGAGGTAAAAAGCTAATTGGTTTGAGAGGTGGGAGCTTGGAGCTCTGTAGACTGTTGATAGGTATCCATACGGAAATCAAGACTCCCTGTCCTCACACGTGCAGTGATCAGCTTTGGGGCACCCCAGATGTGCAGCATGTATTTGATTTATGCTACTTACTTATCTCCTGTTATCTATAATTTTACATTGTTCTATGTATTAGTCTCCATGGAAACATGATGCTATGAGCGGGCAGAGCCTAGTGACACGCACAGTGTGATAAGAAGGATTAAGGGGTGTGTATGCGCGTGTGTGTTCAGTCGCTCAGTTGTATCTGACTCTTTGTGACCCTATGGACTGTAGTCCACCAGGCTCCTCCATCCATGGAATTTTTCAGGCAGGAATACTGGAGTGGGTTGCCATTTCCTTCTCCAGGGGAACAGTGGTAAGGTGGTTTTATACAAGAGCAGGCAATGTGAATAACTTCTCTGAGTCAAGTAGGTGGCAGGTATTGTGACCACATTTATGTAGACTATCACCTCTCGTAGGAGTTATGGCTATTGAACTTAAAAAGAAAGTGGGGCTACATCTTCACCCTGAAGAAGACCAGGTCCAGAGGTTTTATACAATGTTGAATAAAGTATTGAGAATACTACAAAGAGGGAGACTTTTAATATGCTAAAGCCAATCAATGTTTCCCAACACATGGGTGCAAAAACCAGTTGTGGAAATGTCAAATATCTCACCATAATGAGCGTGCATGCTTAGTCGCTCAGCTGTGTTTGACGCTTTGAGACCTTATGAACTGTAGTCTGCCGGACTCCTCTGTCCATGGAATTTTCCAGACAAGAACACTGGAGTGGGTTGCCATTTCCCCCTCCAGGGTATAACGAGCATAGTTCTGTGTGTATTTGAATGGCCTATGCTCTGTGCAGTAATGGAATTGTTATTGAAAGCTCAGGGGTGCCAGCTGACTGCTCATCTGGCCCTCTTCCCACCTTGGTGGAAATTCCTCTCAAGGAAGGAGGAATGTCAACAGCTGCCTTTTTTGTGTGTGTCAGAAATGACCACAAGCCTGGGCAGCCAGAATGAGCCCTGAAGCCTTCTCTCACTGTTTGAGCATTCTACTCCTGAATCTCCTTAACCTCTCACCCAGTATCTCCAATTGGATCTTTTTTTGCTTCACGTTTCTATTTCTTAGGAAATATTGTCTATCTTACCCTTCCATGGCACCAGTAGCAAACAACATTAGTTTAAATCCATACCTTCAAATGAAATTCACTGGGAGAATCTAAATGAATTCTAATTAACAGGAGACACAGTGTGACTTGGGTATGCCTCTTATTGACTCACTGGCATTTGCTGGGTTCATTGTTAAGATGGACTGGGACACACCCACATTGTTTGATAGGAACTTCCTTCCTCCTTATTTTATTGGCTACAGTGGAAGGCTGGATAATGGCCTTCAAAGATATTAAAGTCCTAATCCCTGGACCCTGTGAATATTACCTTCTGTGGCAAAAAGAATTTGCAAATGTGATTAAGTTGAAGATCTTGAGATGGGAAGATTATCCTGGATTATCCAGATGAGTCTTAAATGTAATCACAAGTATCCTTTCAGGGGGACAGCAGAGGGGAATTTGACTACAGAAGAGTCAGGCAGAAGGCGGTGTGATGACAGAAGCAATGAGAGATTTGAGGTTGTTATGCTACTGGCTTTGGAGATAAAGGACAGGGCCAAGAGCCAAGGAATGAAAAAGCTATAGAAGCTGGAAAAGGCAAGGAAATATGTTCTCTCCTATAGTCTCTGAAAGAATCAGCTCTGTCTGCATCTGAACTTTGACTCAGTAAAACTGACTTGGGACTGACCTCCAGAACTGCAGGGGAATAATAATGTGTGTTGGAAAACACTAGGTTTGTGTTTGTTATAGAAGCAATAGCAAACTAATATAGCTACCTATCAAGCTAAGCCCAGGAAAATGGAGGAGAAACGTTGTCAGTGTTTGAGTGACCAGAGTGTGGACTGACATTCTTTTTGAACACTGGGGGAGAGGAATAATTTAAGCTCCCAGCCCCCTTCTCCACTTATCCTTTCTTTCCTATGTGGTCAGAAGGGAGTTCTCTTTTTTGCCTCTGTGTATAAACCTCACAAACCACGTAATTTTCTGCCAAGTATGGTAAATGTCTTATCTGTCAACTTGATAATAAATTCCTGAAGAGCAGAGACCCTCTCTTATACTTTTCCTTGATTCACTCATCCAATATTTATTGAATACCTGCCGTATACTAGGCACAGTTCAAAGCACTGGAGTGACAGAGTGGTTGTGAAAAGGCAAAAATTCAGTAAATTTATATAACGCATTAAGTGCTATGTCAGAAACGTACAGGTGGGAGTTACCATTCATTGCATTCTTTTTTTTTTTTTTTTTCATTCATTGCATTCTTATGTGTAGACACATTGCTAAGTTCTTACCTTTCTTCTACTTAAAACTCTGTGAGGCTGGTGCTTTTATCTTCATTTGATAGGTGAGTAAACTGAAGCCTAGAGAGGAAATCAGTCTAAGGTCATTCCACCTGCCTGACTCCAGAGGTCAGCCTCGTAACTATTTTGCTTTATTGCTTCAATATATCTGCCCAGCTAGAAAGCTGTGTGAGCAGGAGCTTCTGGGATAAATTGTCTAATTAAAAGCTGGTCATGGAATAGGAGCCTGTGACAAGTGCATAGATAACTCCAGCTCAAGAAACAAAGAATTAATTGTCCTTCATCTTTCTGAGGCAACATTTTCTTAGGCCTCTAAAATATTCTTTAGTAATCTTGTGAGCAAGAGGCTGAAAGCTGGTACATAATTTGTTGATAAGAAAGTTGAGTCATCAATCAATTAAGTGATATTCCCATTATCAGAGAATGAGCCAGAAAGAGGTCAAAGGAAGGTGGGGCTTATCTCTGTGGTACAGAGTGTCCATTCTTACCTCCTGACGCTGTGACCAGCCAACAGTGGGGGAGGAGGTCACTGTCAATGGATCTGTAAGCAAAGTAGGCTGGTGACCAGGATACACTCAGGAGCTCTGACTTTGCCTCTACTTGACAATGAGCATCAGGCAAATTGCTGAGCTCTCTGGGATCCCGCCTGGTCACCCCTTCCACAGTAGGGAGCACCCCGTTCACTGAGGTGTCCTGGAATTCCTCATGACCTGAGGCTTTATAGATTGAAACAATGATTCAGCCCAGGCCAGGGTCCCAGAATGTTGTTAAATATCTATCCGCTTCCCAGTGTCTGTAAAGGAGTAGAACCCATCTTTTCACTATTCCTTACAGAAGCCTATGTTTATTTATTTTTTATCTCAACCATGATTACTATGGATTTTGTATCTCAACTATAGCATAAATGGGCCCAATTTAAGAAAAATAGTTCCTCATTACTGTTCATGTTGGGGTAAAGCCATTTTACGAAATATATCTTCCTGTCTGTATCATCATATTCCCTAAAGTTATAGGTATATCTTGTTACACAGAGAATTATCAATGGTAAGTGAAATTTTCTTACTTTTTAAAGTGATTGAATATAAATGTGGGATCCTAATAGAAAGGACTTATATAAGTTTGAACTGTCGACAGATAGTAGTCGATGCCCTAACAAAGGGTTTGTGTTATGGAAGAACAGTGTTGTTTTAACCCCCAGAATGAATATGACACGTTCCACATGTGTGAGCATGCATACATACATACACTTAAGTATTTATAGAGAGAGCTACTTCTTAATACTGTTACAAATTGTTTTCTTATTGTCGTTTAGTCACTAATTCGTGTCCAACCCCATGGAATGTAGCCCACTGGGCCTCTCGGTCCATGGGATTTCATAGGCAAGAATACTGGAGTAGGTTGCCATTTCCTTCTCCAGGGGATCTCCCTGACCCAGGGATCAAACTCACGTCACTTGCATTGGTGAGCAGATTCCATACCACTGAACCACCAGGGAAGCCCAAACAAATTGTTTTACCCAAGGAAAAATAACTTAGCATTTACATAGCACTCACATCCTTTTAATGTCTTTTCACATCTATTACCTCACTTTTATTCTTAAAAGAATCCTGAGCAATAATTGGAATAGGTCTGTTTCCTCCATTTTAATTTATGTATTAATTTTTCTTGAGGTATAATTGACATTACAGATTTCCCTCAACTTACAATGAACACATATCCTGAAAAACTCATTATAAGTAACTCAAAACTGCCTTTACTACACATAATCTACTGAACATCATAGCTCAACCTTGCCTACCTTAAACATGCTCAGAACACTTATATGAATCTACAGTCGGGCAAAAGTCACCTAACACAAAGCCCATTTTATAGTAAAGTCTTGAATATTTCATGTAATTCACTGGAAGTGAAAAACAGAATGGTTGTCTGGGTGCAGAATGGTGTAAGTGTATCACTTGTTTACCCCATGATATCATGGCTGACTGGGAGCTGTGGCTCACTGCTGCCGCTAACATCCCGAGAGAGAGCATTATACCACGTATCACTAGCTCAGGAAAAGACCAACGTTCAAAACTTGAAATTCAGCTTCTACTGAATGTCAGAAAGATTGTAAAAAAATTTCAGGTTGAACCATTGCACTGTCTATGTGTAGATTTCAGGTGTACAACATAATGATTTTCTGTTTGTATCTGCAGCGAATGATCACCACAGTAAGTCTATTTACCATCTATTTCCCCCATTTTATAGATGATAAAACCAAGGTGGCTTTAGAAAACCAACATGGCCCAGCTCAACAGTAGTAAACTAAAGTCAGCTCCTCTTCCTGGACTGGAAGTCTAGATGCTTTTCCTAATACTTTGCAGAAAACCAACATAAAGAGGATCCTGTTACAGATCTTGTACAGTATTGGGTAAGAGCTCAGGCTGACACCTCAGTTCAGATCTTGACTCTAGCATTTACTAGCTGAGCAATCTTGTACAAATCATATAACATGTCAAAGTCTCATTTTTTTTTTTCCAACCTAAAAAAGGGAAATGGTAGTCCTGTATTGTTCAGAGTCCAGGAAATTAACAGCGTACTCAAAGTAACAGAGAGTTTAATGAGGGACTAATGACAAGAGTGTAGGCAAAAGTAAGAGCACTCAGCAAAGCGTGGTAAAACATCTTGGGTGAAGTAAAGTAACTCCCGTATCTGAAGGGATAAGGAGGGGAGCAGTTACTGGAAGCGTAAGAGAGTGTGGTGGCTTTAGGAAAGGGCCTCTGACTAGGAGCTGGGGTGACAGAGAGAAAGCTAGCTCTGGGGCCCAAGAAACAGAGATGGAAGAATAAATGCCCAGACTTCATGCTCATCCTACTCTGGGAACCTGACAGAAGCCAGACAGCATAGGCACTTGATGATAACATCTGTAAAGGTTGGCACCCAGGGCACAGAATGGGATAATAAAAGGTGGAAAATGGGGACCCAAAGGGGCAAATGGAGAATAAACTGCAAAAGAACCATGTCTTAGGATAGTTGTGATGGTTATACAACATAAGGCAGGTACCGTGTTTAGCACAGGGTCTAGAACATAACAAGTTCTCAGTAAGTGTTAGTTATTGAAATTATTTTCTTTATTGCCATTAATATTTGGTAGTGTTTTTCAGCTTCAGGGAGATATTTATAGAAACTTAACTGAAAGGAACTCACTTTAATCTGGAACTTAGAATAATTATTCTGCTTAGAGGTGGGATAGGTATGTCAGATGTTAGAAAAGTAATTCTAGACACATCTACAGGACTAATTCATAGGATTAAAAGGGAATATTTATATGTGCATTTTAACATTGTGTCTGGTGACAGTATAATTAAGAATGTGTCAAGGTTTCCATTATGTCTTGCTATTTTCAAGCTTTTGTAACTTGGTTATAAAATTTTGCTCTGGTAAAAATTTGGCTTACTATGATTCAGCTATTAGATGAAAATTCTTGCAGAGAAAAATGATCTTTTAATTGTCTTTCACTTGAGTAATGGAATGTATGTGTGTGTGTGTGCCGTGGGTGTATATATGTGTGTATATATCCATTAATATGTGTGGTAATAGCTTTGGTGTTCTGACTTACTTCTTCCCTATTCTTGATACCATTAACCATGCTACTTAATAAGGAAATGACTCAAAAAGATGACTCATCTACAACCCCTCAGGAAGAGAGAAAAAAGAAAGAGCACAAGAACAAGAAAGAAATAAAAAGAAAAGCTATAGGATAGATGACTTATAATAACCTTGCAAATTATTTTCTAGGATCTACCAGCCTACATATTTTTTTTCTACAAAGCCTGTTCCCAGTGAGGCTGAAACACAAACCATTCCTCAGCATCCACATGTGTTCTTGCATTTGCTATGAAGGAAAACAGTGATGCAGTTAGTAAATAACATTGTAGAGAAAACAATGGATGTTCCAGAATCTTGTTAAAGGCACATGCTAATTTCCATCTAACTACTGAACTAAAATTTTAGACAGGTAGTTAAATATCTAAGATACCTAAGGTATGTGCATCCCTGGTTATTTACAAAGCTAACTTGCATTTCCAGAATGAAAAGTCTTCCAGGAGGGCAGCAGCAGAGAGAGAAAAGGAACAAGACTGAAGCCAAGCAGACTTGGCATGTGCTGGGTATATTTCTGTCTTTGTAGAATTGGACTGTCAAGTGAAAGATAGTGGGGCTCGGAGGGAGAGAGGACAGAAGCCATATCTTTTTTTTTTTTTTTAACATATATCCACATCTCAGTGTTAAAATTAGTAACAGTATTAAGATGTAGATATTCCATAATAAGATGTTCCATAAGATATAGATGTTGAATATACTTATTTTTCGTTTTATGTTGCATGTACTTTTAGAATCATGGCTGTTAGGAATAAAGGACCCTTAGACGTCACTTAGTCCAAGCATCACAAACTCAGAAGCCTATAGGGACCAGAAGTTAAAGGGAGGGCCTCGCTGGTCAGTCCCACACCCACAGAGGTGGGACTCAATATCTAGTCTAAAGGTACAGTTACTACCCAGCTTCTCAAGAATTCTTACTATGTTGAAATATGGGCCCCATGTTCCAAGATCTTCCAAATTTTCAGGATAAACTGGAAATTCTCTAGAATGTCAACCCTAGGAGGGCATGGATTTTTTGCTTGTACTGTGTGTAACTGTATATCCAGTGCTTAGAAGAATGGATGGCGTTCAGCCAGCACTCAGTAAATATTTGTTGAATATGATGCACATAGAAAAGCAAGCAATCAGCAAGCTGGATTTTATGTGAATTATTTTGAATTATAATATTAACATCGATTTTTAATGTGCTTGTCTGATTAAGATGGAGAAGAGCCATGCCTATGTGGAGTGAACAAAAATCTATCTCAGGGCTATGTAAAAATCATCACTGGATGCTACTTTGCTGCCTGGGGTCTAATTCAATATCTTTATGCCATAGACAAGAAAACTGAAGCCTCAAAACATTAAATCTTTGTTCAGCGGTCCTACAGATGGTTAATGGTAGAGCCAGCAAACCAGCAAAACAGCCTTCACCTTCTCATTCCCCATCTAGAGCTTTTTTCCTCCTTCACACCTCAATTTGTTGTTCAGTCGCTCAGTCATGTCCGACTCTTTTTGACCCTATGGACTGCAGCATGTCAGGCTTTCCTGTCCTTCACCATCTCCCAGAGCTTGCTCAAACTGATATCCATTGAGTCGGTGATGTTATCCAACCATCTCATCCTCTATCATCCCCTTCTCCTCCTGCCTTCAATCTTTCCCAGCATTGGGGTCTTTTCTTAGGAGTCGGCTCTTCACATCAGGTGGCCAAAGTATTGGAGTTTCAGATTCAGTATCAGTCCTTCCAATGAATATTTAGGACTGATTTCCTTTAGGATGGACTGGTTGGATCTCCTTGCTGTCCAAGGGACTCTCAAGAATCTTCTCCAACACCAGAGTTCAGAAACATCAATTCTTTGGCACCTTCTTTATGGTCTAACTCTCATATCTATACATGACTACTAGAAAAACCATAGCTTTGACTAGATGGATCTTTGTTGACTAAGTAACGTCTCTACTTTTTAATATGCTATCTAGGTTTGTTGTAGCTTTTCTTCCAAAGAGAAAGAGTCTTTTAATTTCATGGCTGCAATCACCATCTGCAGTGATTTTGGAGCCCCACGAAAATAAAATCTGTCACTGTTTCCATTGTTTCCATATCTATTTGCCATGAAGTGATAGGACTGGGCACCATGATCTTCATTTTTTGAATCTTGAATTTTAAGCCAGCTTTTTCACTCTCTTCTATCACCTTAATCAAGAGGCTCTTTAGTTCCTCTTCACTTTCTGCCATAAGGCTGGTGTCATGGGCATATCTGAGGTTATTGATATTTCTCCCTGAAATCTTGATTCTGACTTGTGCTTCATCCAGCGGGGCATTTTGCATGATGTACTCTGCATATAAGTTAAATAAGTGAGATGACAATACATAGCCTTGACGTACTCCTTTCTCAATTTGGAACCAGTCCATTGTTCCATGTGCAGTTCTAACTGTAGCTTCTTGACCTGCATACAGTTTCTCAGGAGGCAGGTGAGGTGGTCTAGTATTCCCATCTCCTTCAGACTTTTCCACAGTTTGTTGTGATACACACATTCAAAGGCTTTAGCGTAGTCAATCAAGCAGAAGTAGATGTTTTTCTGGAATTCTCTTTCTTTTTCTATTATCCAGCAAGTGTTGGCAGTTTGATCTCTGGTTCCTCTGCCTTTTCTAAATCCAGCTTGAACATCTGGAAGTTCTCAGTTCACATATTGCTGAAGCCTGACTTGGAGAATTTTGAGCATTGCTTTGCTAGCGTGTGAGATGAGTGCAACTGAGAGGCAGTTAGAACATTCTGTGGCATTGCCTTTCTTTGGGATTGGAATGAAAACTACCTTTTTCAGTTCTGTGGCCACTGCTGAGTTTTCCAAATTTGCTGGCATATTGAGTGCAGCAATTTCACAGCATCATCTTTTAGGATTTGTATCATACCTCAGTACTGCTTCAAAGCAACAGTACCAATGAAAGATCAAAAAATAAAGTTATATGCCTTTATAAGATGCTAAATTATATAGATGAGAGCTTTGAAATTAAAAGATAACTGCAGGGAGGTCAATGAAGTTATACAGAAAGACAGAGGAGGGGCCCTCCAGGGATTCCTGCACAGCCAGCCCAGCAGTGAAAAAGATGCTCCTCTCCTACTCTTTATCTACGAGAACCTAAAGTCCAGGTTTTGCTGCTGGAGCGCCCAGCCCCCAAATCTCAGTGGCTTCGAGCACAAGGTTTATTTCTCGCTCCCTTGCCCCCACAGCTGGGGACGCTCTGCATTGTCCCTTCTCTGTGACCCACATCAACAAGCAGACACCTCTGGGACATTGCCCATTGCTCAGGCAGACTCATAAAGAGAGTCTGGCGAATGCACACTGGCTCACTGGCTTTTAAAGCTTCTGCCCAGAAGTGAGTCCTGGCATCTCTGTTCTCATTGGCCTTGCAAGTCACATGCCCACACCTAAATTAAAAAGGAACAATTTTACCACATGTTAGGAATGCAGGGTGCAGAGTCACTGTTAAAAGACATTGCTTAACACAGCTCAAGAACCATGGGGAAAAGGCACCCCTTGAAAAGCACTGACCCACCTAAATTTATTTCTTAGTAAAAGAAAAATCTTCATCTTGTTGTCAGCATTTCCTATTGTATATTCTCTCTTATGCTCTTTTATTCTTCTGCAAGTAATTTCAAATATCCTGGTATTCGGAGTTTCAGCTTCATCATCAATCCTTCTAATCCTTCTAACAATTCATCATCATCTAATCTTTCTAACATTCAGGGTTGATTTCCTTTAGGATTGACTGATTTGATCTCCTTGGGGACTGTATTGGTGGCTCCAGTACTTTGGGCAGATGGAAGGGAAAAAAAAAAGCTTAGAAATCTGGCTTAATTGTTAATACTCTGGATTTCCAAATAAATAGATAAATAAGTATGCAGTCTGCTTTGATGAAGTCCAGTTTTAATGCTGATCATAGAGCCTCCCCCACCCCCCTCCCCACTCCACGAGCGTCTTTAAACATAAACATGACCAGTATACTCATTCTGGGCAAGAGTTGAGCCACGTTCACTCCAGAAAATGAAAAATCGTATTCAGAGACACCATCTGCCCTTTCTTCAGACTCTGAGTAACCCCCAGGCCCTCAGCAGGGCTGTGCCCAGACAAGAACAGGAAACCATACTCTGGAAACCATAGGCTGAGTTGCTGTGCCCCAGCTGAAGATACATAAGGCTGCCCCTAATCAAAGTTGACGTTCTCCCTGATCAAAACTGTGAGCTCTTTGAGGGTAGGAAATTTTCCTTAAACAAAAACAATTAAATGTTAACAACTTTTTAAAATTTTTATTTATTTTTAATTGAAGTATAATTGCTTTACAATATTGTGTTGGTTTCTGCCGCACATCAACATGAATCAGCCGTAAGTATATATATGTCGCCTCCCCCTTGGGCCTCCCTTCCACCTCCTTCCCCATCCCACCCCTCTAGGTTGTCACAGAGCACCAGATTGAGTTTCCTAAGTCATCCTGCAAATTCCCAATGGCTATCCACTTTATATATGGTAGTATGTATGTTTCCATAGGGTGTGGAGATAAACTTTTTAATGTTAAAAACTTTATAGCAACAGTTTTATTACGAATTTGACTTCACATACAAAGTTAGAATGCAATTATACTTAAGCTGAACTTTTTAAAAAGTTTAAATATCATATTACAGACAACACACTATTGAAGTTCCAGAAGGTATTCTCAGAAGCTAAACACGAAAGATTTAGTGAGTTAGGGGAATAAATGGATGAACAGTGCAAGCAATTGGGACGTACTTAAATGCACTATAAAGGGTCGGGAAATAGAATTTCCTTTCCCCAAATATGTTTTTATTTGAGGATATGTTTGCAGAGATTGATAAAGTGATGAAGGTCCACACAAGATTCTGGGTGTTTTCTCTTGTGTATAATCCACACTCTTCTGCCATTTTCCATGGAGGACCTTTGGGAAACCATGAGAAGATCTAGAAGTGGGAGGACAGCCAGTGGGCCAGTGTGGTGGAGGAGTGGGGACACAGGAAGCAGGGCCCAGGAGAAGCCCCGGGAAGCAGTTGGAAAAGCTCTCCCTCGTCCTCACTTCTCTGGGATTGTTCTATTAAGATGCCTCCAAGGAGGATGGTCCAGGGGACCTTGGGAAGCCTGGAGGAATTCTCCTCCCCTTCATCACCTCACATCCTTGTCTGCCCCCTGGTTGCAGACACCCCAGATTGGAGGGGAGCAGAACAGGGGCAGCCCAGTGGTCGGTGAAGGAAAGAAGCAGGTGTAGGAGCGGGTGAGGGGAATTTCTCCCAGCTCCCTTCCCTGAACACATCCTCTCCTTTCCACCTTTCAAATTCCATCAAATATTGGTTTGGTTAAGGTTCCTGAGTTTCCCCTTCTCAAGAACAGCTGGTTTTAAAGAAACACCAGTAGTAGAAATGTTGCAGTGTGCAAGCAGTTCACACCCAGAGAAATGATTGTAGGAGCAAACACAGAGCTTTTTAATGTGTGATGTGCATTATTTGGCTGACCGTATCCTGACTCATGTCTCTGAGAGAAATATTCTATTAGTCCCATTTTATAGATGAGCAAACTGAGGCAGTTGGTTAAGATCAAATGTTAGTGGGTGATTGCCTTTGAACTCACACAGCCTGGTTCGAGCACTTTTAGCCACCGGATTATATTTCCTTCTCTAAGTCCTTTTCCTTCTATTTTTCTTTAGCAAATACATGAATCTCAGTACAAATATGTATGTGGTCTATTCTTGGAACCCACATACCTTTTGCACCATTTATAACATTGTTTTTATAGCAGAATGCATTCTGAGTTCCAAACAGCCAGCTTGCAAACAAACTTTTGAGCTTCAATCTATTTATAAGCTGGATATTTTTTGAAGTTCATTTCTAATCTCAGGTAGTAATATCTGCATTTGAAAGGAACCAGAAAGTATGGTTCCAGAAAATCAAGGTCCTCTGACATATCCTAGAATTAAAAATAGTGGCGATGCATTTTATATGCCAGGTATGTTCCAAAGTCAAAGGGTAATTTAAAAACAAGGTATAGTTAAAGCTACCCTTGAAAATCCTTTAGGAACCCTTCACGTTGGAAGCCAACCTGCCACTTCTCAGCCTCCTTTTTTCTCCAGTGCTGCTGAACACCAGGTGAGGTAGTCAGCTTGTGTTTAGGGCTATGAACTTCAGGATGGCTTAAGCCCGTGAGGTGGTCACCGTGTCAGCCAGGAGAAATGGGCTTCAGTTGAGGAAACACAGACCCTCCCACTTTCTGCCCATTCCAGAACAGCCCTTAGAGGAAGGAAATCACTGGCAGAATGGCTGGAACTGTTTTTCCTCCTCTCCCTTTTCTGATCCAGTGCCTTTTGTTGAAGCTGAGTACGTTAAATGGACGTTTGATGTGACTGAACTTGAAATATGTACAGAGTAAACAGGCTGCTAAAAAACTTAGGGCTTCAGAATTATTTTAAAAGCTTCACACAAGCTCTCATTCTTACATCTTCATTCATCTCTGAAGAGCACTTTAATATTTAGCAGGTTTTCAAGAGAATTTCTACTAGAAACACGACATCAAGGAACAGAGGAATTACGAGCGCTCAAAGGGCCTCTGAGTCCCCGTCTCTCACTTACTGAGCCTGCTTTTTCAGCTCATGCCAGGCCTCGGGTCTTTCAAGCTGACCTGTCTGCGGACATGTTATGCTAGGAAGGAAGCTACTTGGATTATGAGATAGAAGCCTTCCTTTTTTCTAAAAGATGATGCTACGGATGTGCTAAGAGGTGGCCCACATTTTAAATGATTTTTCCAACAGGGTGGATCTGCACCAACCGATCCCACCTTCTCTTTGATCTCTGCTTAATGTCCTAATCAGAATAACCCTCTGATGGATTTACCCTCCATTGTTTGACTCCTAAATTCTTCTCAATTTTTCATCATTTGAAACTCACACGGGAAATGAGTTCTTTTTTGCCACCCACATTGCTGTGTGTATATAAACGACTGGTTGCCAGAAAGTCTTTAGATAAGACGGTTGATATTAAGGACCAGTGACTGGAGTGGGTTGCATGTGCCTTTGAAAGCTGCATAAAACTGAAACACTTCTATTCCGTTGGTATTTGGGGGAGGTGTGGGGGAAGGAATGGCAATCACCTTCATTAAGTTGTTCCTGTAATCAGCGTACACAGATTTGTATTAATTTCCATCATTACAGTAGAACTTCAAGCCACTTTGTTTGTTGTTATATCCAACTCTTTACGACCCCATGTACTTCAGTATGCCAGGCTCCTGTCCTCCACTATCTCCGGAGTCTGCTCAAATGCATGTCCATCAAGCCACTTAAACCTGCAAAAATGTATGATAATCATTCACATACTTGGTTCTTCATTTTGCTTATATTATACAGTGACCACCTGCTTCCTAAAATCTTATCTTTGGGCTATTAAAAATAGCATTAGAGAAGTATTTTTCAAACAAATCCTTTGATTCTGTATGAGACCTGTGTCATTCTGAAGAAAGAATTTGAGGTGTTTCTTTTGTGTGGTGGAGGTTAAGTTGCCATGGTAATGGCTTATTGTGAAATACTGGGAGAAGTGCATTAGAAACGTTGCATGTGGCAACTCCATATTGGGCTCCTGTTATTATAGCCTGGGCAGAACTTGACTTTCTTGGTTCCAATCTTTCCATACTTAATAATAACAGGAATTTGCATTTCTAGCCCAAGGCTGCCTTTTTCCTACCACATGCTGCTTTTAGAACATGTAAAAAAAAAAAAAAAAAAAGAATCTCTATGTAAATGGCTTCATATTAGGTGTTACAGAGAAACAAAATTCTCATGACTTTTACAGCATTTCAAACATTTACAGTGCTGTCTTTTTAATTCCTTCTCTTATGCACTGTTACTACATCTTAAAGTCAAGGAATATCACGTAGAATAATTGTCAAGGACTGGAACAATTTTTTGCATTATTTTTTAACTTTCACTCTCAATTCTTTTTGTTCAAAACATATATGTTTTATGAAAATGCATGAGGAATTGGGTGTACTGTCAGGGTCTGATCATAAATATGAGTCAGAATTAATAGAAAAATAGAAACTGTAATCCAGATGCTGCTGTGTCAGCGCTTTTTTGAGGCGAAATGGATAGACAAGTATTTTCATTTAAATAATTCAAGTTCATCCTGTCCTTGGCAACAGTTTGGCTCTCTTGTGTCTTTCATGGGCCAAGCTGTATTTTATAAATTCATCTATATTGCAATGCACTTTAATTAGGAAGCATAATAGATAAGTACAAAGTGATTTTGTTAAGACCTTGGTCTATAATTTCCATCCATCTCCAGGAAAATATTGTCCATATGTTTCCCATGAATCAGTGACATTTTAGTGATTTTGATGAACAGGTTTTTCAGAGGATGTCATTTTTTATTCATGTAGTCATGCTTTTAGTAGATATTACTGAATACCTACTTTGTCCCAGTGATGATAACGTGATGCCCTGCACTCACCTGGCAGTGGAGTTCTCAAGTTCAAGAGCTGGTGCCAAGTGGGAGCCAGTGGTCAGAAGTCACCCATGCTCCCTGGGGCTTTGGTGGCTTTGGAACTTTCTTCCAGATCCTCACAGTATTGCCATTTTTTGCAATGGCTCTTAATCATCACATCATTCATTCATTCAACCAGCATTTATTGGGCCAGGCTCTCCACCATGTTCAAGGCATATAAAAACAAGTGTAGTCCTTGCCCCAGGAGGCTTAGAAATCCCTAACACCCTTCCGGAATCCTGCCTTTGAGAGTGTGAACCCAGAGAAGCTTGTTTTCATATTGACTTCTCTGCAGCCACACTTAAGCTTTCTTCACACTCTTCCAGTCACTTCATTTCTTTCCCCCTCTCTTTCATCCTCCAAGCAAGGGCTTATCGGGTTGCAGTTCCCAAAATCATGGCCCTGATCTTCCCTTGCTGGGTGTGCCTAATAGTACAAAGAACAACAGTGTTCATTTATTGAGGATTCATTATGTGCTACGTGTGGTATGAAGCACTTTACACATATTGTCTCATTTATCTCTGACAAAAATCATACGGGATAGAGACTGCTATTATCCCTGGCTTACAAATGAGGAAATAGGCTCAGAGAAACTGTTCTGATGTCTCTCAGGTAACGAAGTAGAAAAGCCGGGAGCCGAATTCAGTTTTGTCTGACGCCATTGCCCAAGCTGTTAAACTCTTCAGTGCGGCCAAAATCCCTCTATTGCAAGTCATGGGTCTAATTCTAGTTAGTGTCCATTGCCATTTATAAACTAGGATATTCATGCCACTATTTTTATTGTTATACTTTATTGAGAAACATATGTCTCTTACAGTCTCTTTCCAAATAAATGTGACTCAGAGCCAGGAAGAAGTAGGTACTATTGTTTAATGCATTTCAGAAAGATTTAGGAATTAAATAAAATAGCTTTTCTTGCTTTCCTTTGAATATGTGCTCCACTTTTTAAAAAATGAACTTTATTAAGAAATGCATATTTTATTTTTTAAAATAGTGATGTTTCTGTATTAAGAAAACAAAGTTTCAGCATAACATGAAAGCCTAAGATGTGTCACATGTCATTGGTTGCTTTCAGGTTTTTCTGTGTGTTTGGTTTTTAGCAGTTTGTGATTAAGGATGGCTGTGTTTTTGTTTTTGTTTTATTTTTTTTGTATTTATCTTGCTTGAAGTTTGCTGACCTTCTTGAGTCTGTAAATTAGTGTCATCACTAAATTGAAATTCTAGTACCAGCTACTAAAGTTGGTAAGCCCTGAGTAGAGCCTGGATTTTGCTAATAACTTCGGCCTAATTAGATGTTTTAATTGCACGAAGTCCCCTTTGCTTTGCCTTAAAGAAGATGGGGTTTACTATTAGTATACTCACAATGTAATGGACCTTGAATGATAAGAGTCTCATGGACTTCTCAGAAAATAACCACAGAAGAGCCAACTCTCCCTTGAAGTTGGTGCCAGGCAGCTCTAGAAACCCCTGCAGCAGGAGTTATCGCATCATCCACCTCTGGAGGGTGCGTGCTTCCTCCTCAGTCACATTCAGCTCCTCTCTGCTGTCTGCTGCCTGCTACATCTCTGACCTGTTTATTCGTTTCTTCTTTCCTGTGTGTTTTCATCTCTCACACTGGATCTGCATATAACTCGTAACTTTCTCTGCCATGACATTTCTGTGCATCTTTTCATACTACCTGCTAATAACTTCATTTTCTCAGTATCTCCTAGCTAGAATTTCTGCCAGACAGCATCAGATAGGTCCAGTTTATGATCATCATCTCTGTTCAGGAAGAATCCTTGACACCGTATGTTAGAACACTGGCTAGTATATATAGACGTCTCAGTGCCTGTAGGAAGGTACTCACCAGTTCTGGTCCCAGCGGCTCTCAGTGTACAGGGATGATAATAGCAGGGAGAAGGAGTCCCTTGATGCTGGAAACAGTACTTCCTCAGTGCTTCTAGAGCAAGGTCAGGAGTGGGATGTTTCCCACTAAGGGGAGCTAGAGGTATGAGTGGTCCCATGATGGACATGTCTAATTTATTCTGAAGTCTTATTTCCACATGTGAAATTCCAAAATTGCCCCCAGAACACTGCCAGTGACAACTCTGTAGGCTGGGCTTTCTAGTTGGTGACTTTCAATGTAGACTATGATGTATTTAATGATTTTTTTTGGGGGGGGGGGCTTAGTTGTTCTATCAAGTTGCTGAAGGTGGAATTATTTCTTTAATTTTCAATTGTTGTTTCATCTATTTTGGAACCTTATTGTTATAATGTATATAGTTGTTATGTTTTTCTGATTAATTAACATTTTTATCATTATAAAATGTGTCCCTTTATTTCTGATAATACTCTTTATCTTAATGCTTATTTTTATCTAGTAATATATATTAATGTAGCCACCCCAACATTCTTTTTCTTATTGTTGGCATGGTGTAAGTTTATCCATCTACCTACTTTCAGTTTACCTTTATATATGAACTGTATCTCTTGAAGAGAACATATATTTGGAAATTGCTTTTTTATCTGTTCTAACAATCTCTGCATTTTAGTTGGAGTTTCTGGTCTATTAGCATTTAATGTAATTGTTGATACTGTTGGATTTATGTTTTTTGTTTGTCTCCTCTTTTTTGATGTTTTTGATCTTTTTATACTGTCTTATGGCATTTTAAAATTGCATTTGTAAAAAAATTGCATTTTAGTTTGCTTATTATCTTTTTGGCTCTATCACCTTGCATTATTTTAAGTGCTTGCTCTAAGGAGTATAATATACATCCTTAACTTTTTACAATTTACTTAGAGTTAATGTTTTAAAACTGTATTTAGAATATGGAAACTCAAGCATATAGACCCATTCACAGCTACTGCATATGCTTTAAAGTATGTACTTTTTAAAACTCTCAAGATAGTGTTATAATTTTTAATTTATAGAGTCAACTGTACTTTAAAGAAAGTGAGAGAAAGTCATCTTTTGTATTTACCCACATATTTATTATTTCCAACACTCTTCATTCCTTCCTAAAGATTTTATGTCTGGTATTATTTTTTTTTTTGCTACTTTAAGAAACTCCTTTAGCATTTCTTATAGTAAAGGTCTGCTGGTGATACATTTTTTTGGTTTTATTTTATCTGAAAAAATATTTTTATTTTGTGTTTGTTTTGTAGCACATACTGTAGAATTCTGAGTTGAAATTTTTCCCTAGTAATTTGAAGATGTTGTTCTATTGATTTCTGGCTTTCATATTTTCTGTTGAGAAATTAGTTGATTGGAATCATTGCTACTCTGTCATATGTGTCATGTGTCTTTGGTTGCATTCAAGTTTTTCTATATCTTTGGTTTTTAGAGATAATTTTCTTTGTATTTATCCTATGTAGGGTTTGCTGACCTTCTTGAGTCTGCAAGCTAATGTCTTCACCAAATTGGGGAAATTTTTAGTCATTACTTTTTAAAATATATTTTCTTTCACATTCAATTACATATTGTTAGACTTTTGAATATTATCTCCCAAGTCTTTGAAGGTCTGATTATTTCTTAAAACCTTTTTTTCTCTTATTTTATTGTATATCTTTTATTCATCTAGCTCCAGTTATTGAGTTTAGTTTATTGAATTTTTCCTCTGTTATTTCCATTCCTATATTAAGCCATTCTAGTAATTGTCTTCTCACATATTGTATGTGATACAATACATATTGCATTGTATTATTTCATTCCAAAATTTGTATCTTTTAAAATTATGTATCTTCTATTTATCATCTGAAATGATTTGTTTCTTCTCATTATGACAATATTTCCCTTCTATCTTTGAGCAGAGTTATAATTGCTGCTTTAAAATTTTTGTCTGCTAATTCCAACATCTAGGTTATCTTAGGGTCTTTCTTTGTTGGTTATTTTTATCTTGAAAATGGTTTATATTTTTTTGTTTCTTTGTATGTTAAATAATTTTTGATTATGTTCTGTACATTGTAAATGTGTTGTAAAGACTGAATGTTATTATATTTCTCCAAAGAGTTTTTGTTATTGTTTTACATCAGTCAGTTATCTTGATTGAAGTGCAAACTCTGCTGTTGGGCAGCTGCTGCAAGCTTATTTCTGAAATTGTAGTCTCTCCTGGGCCATTTGGAGTCTGCTTTGCAAATGCATGGTTCAGAGTCAGCAGACATTTGGGCAGAATTAATACAAAGACTTTATCATTCCTCCCTCTGACTTTCTGACTTCTGTGATCCCCCTTTCACTTCCCAGTGGCTATAGTTGTCCCAAACTCTGCCCTTTGATTGTTTAAGCCAGAAAAACTGCAGGATTTCTATCAGAGTCTTAGCTACTCCGTAAAACATAGACTAAGACCTGCTTTCAGACCAGAAGTCATGAAAATGAGAAATTGATTGGATGTCATTCCCTTCTTTTAAGTGTCTGCTTCCCTCTGTCAAGATGTGATTTGATTTTATGTCCGTATAAACCAGTAAATAAGCCCGTGAATACTTCACGATCAGGGACAGGACGCAGCAAGCATCATGAGTATCAGCATGTTGGCACTGATTTCGCTTGCTCTCAAGTCCTACATGAATGGCTTCATGGGCCCAGATGGAGGCCTGCACACACAGCGGGTTGCATTATAGGGATGTAATACTGAGGTTGGAGAATCTACCTCTTCTACATTCAGCAGTTAACACGCCCACTCTTTGTCCCTCAGGGAGACCATATATAGTTCTTCAAGATTTCTCACTGCAAATTCATCCCTGAGTAATGGCCCGGGTTATGAGCAGTCTGGGCCTTCCCTCCTAGCTGCTGCTGCTGCGTAGACGCTTCAGTCATGTTCCCACTCTGTGTGACCCCACGGACTGTAGCCCTGCAGGCTCCTCTGTCCATGGGATTCTCTAGGCAAGAGTACTAGAGTGGGTTGCCATGCCCTCCTCCAGGGGATCTTCCCACCCAGGGATTGAACCTGGGTCTCCTGCATTGCAGGCAGATTAAGAACATGCAGGGGCATTCCGGGTTTATGGCAGGTGATTTCTCCCAACGTGCTCCATAGTGTACCTTCTCTTGATTGTTCCTCAGTGCCTTCAGGTAGTTAGGCTTTTTTAATACTTTGTCCAGATGACCAGTATTTTGGTCATCTGATGCAAGCAGCTGACTCTTTGAACAAGTCCTTGATGCTAAGAAAGGTTGAGGGCAGGAGAAGAGGGCGTCAGAGGATGAGATGGCTGGATGGCATCACTGATGCAATGGACATGAACTTGGACAAACTTCAGGAGATGGTGAGGGACAGAGAGGCCTGGTGTGCTTCAGTCCATGGGGTTGGAAAGAGTCGGACTTGACTGGGTAACTGAACAACAGTAACAGCCAGAATTTATTATTGTTATCCTCAGGAGGATCGTTCTGATAGGAACTTATTTGTCTATTACAGGAAGTGGAATTTGGTTTTTCATCATTGTAAACCACATTGAGAATGGACTGGGAAGAGCCCCACCAAGTACTAATCTGTGGCCCAGAGTCCCTGCACCCTAACCTTACATAGGCGAGTCTTATTGAGACATCATGAAGCTAGTCGTGTGTGAAAGAGCAGCTGGGAGACAAGGCCCTGGGGCCCATAGGCACAGCCTTTCTGCCCCTCTTTCACAGTGCAGCGAGCCAGCAGATCTGACACATGTCATCTTGGGGTTGGGCTTAATAAACTTGAGTTGCTAGATAAGAAAATGTCAGGCAACTAAGGTTCTCATAAATTGTATTCACAGAAAAGCTTTGTGCTTGAAAAATAGGGGTTTGTATTAACTCAAGCCAATGTAACAGAAGTGTCAGCCCCTCAAGGAAATCCCAGACCAGGATACAAAGGATGAGAAGACAGATGGACTTGCCTTATTTGCTGACACCAGCAGATGAGGACTGGCCATCATCATGGGGCTGCTCATGGGGCAATCCTCCCGGAGGGCAGAAACTTGGGAAGGAAGATTTGTTGACAATGAGGCTCTTTCTACTATAAACAATGTGAAGAAAAGAAGCTGGTGCCTGTTGGGCCCATCAGTCCTACTACGTTCCTTATCATTTATAAGCATCTGACTTTACACTGTACTCCCTTCTGCTGCAGGTGACCCTTTTAAATTACAAATCACATCATGTTACAAGGCTCCTCAACTCTCTAATGACTTCCCATCACACTGATAATAAAATCCAAAATTCTACTCTGGCTTCACAAGGTCTGGCCTCTGGCATCTTCTCCAACCTCAGCTTTTATCACTGATTTCCCCATTCACAATCCTGTCATAGTCTTCAGTTCAGTTCAGTTCAGTTCAGTCACTCAGTCATGTCTGGCCCTGCAACCCCATGGATCGCAGCACGCCAGGCCTCCCTGTCCATCACCAGCTCCCGGAGTTTACTCAAATTCATGTCCATCTAGTCGGTGATGCCATCCAGCCATCTCACTCTCTGTCGTCCCCTTCTCCTCCTGCCCCCAATCCCTTCCAGCATCAGGGTCTTTTCCAATGAGTCAACTCTTTGTATCAGGTGGCCGAAGTATTGGAGTTTCAGCTTCAACATCAGTCCTTCCAATGAACACCCAGGACTGATCTCCTTTAGGATGGACTGATTGGATCTTCTTGCAGTCCAAGGGACTCTCAAGAGTCTTCTCCAACACCACAGTTCAAAAGCATCAATTTTTTGGTGCTCAGCTTACCAGTCCTCAAATACTGCAGGCATGCTCCTGCCTCAGGGCTTTTGTGCTTGCTATTTCCTCTCCTTGGGATGTGTGTGTCCCAGCAATGAGCATAACTCCCTTTCCCACTTGATTTTGTGCTCAAATATTGCTTCCTCCTTGAGGTCTTGTCTGGACACATTATCTAAAGTGGCGATTGCTGTCTTTCTCTTTCCTTTTACCCCATTTACTTTTCATTACAGCCTTTATCACTACCTAGTATATGCATGCATGCTCAGTTGCTGCAGTTTTTCAACTCTGCGACCCTGTGGACTATAGCCCGCCAGGCTCCTTTGTCCATGGGGTTCTCCAGGCAAGAATGCTGGAGTCGGTTGCCATGCCTTGCTCCAGGGGATCTTCCCATTGTACATTTATTTAATTATGTGTTTGTCTGCCCTCCCCACTAGAACATAAGGCCCCTGAAGGCAGGATGTTGTTTGATGTATTCCCAGTACCTTGAATAGTGCCTAACATAGTGAGTGCTCAATAAACATTTGTAGAACAAATGAATGACTAAGGCTTATTAGCACTGAGTATAGAAAGAATATAATGTTGTAGCTCAGATTCTACACTTTGAAAAGCAGATAAGAAACAATTGACAGGAATGCTGGCCCATGAACCTCTATGTGTCTAAGTAAGGCATCATTCTTTTCAAAGCTTACTCACCTACTTAAGCATATTAAAAATCTGCTAAAGTCAAATGTAAGAAAAGTGAAAAGTGAAAGTGAAGTTGCTCAGTCGTGTCCGACTCTTTGCGACCCCCATGGGTCTACCAGGTTCCTCTGTCCATGGGATTTTCCAGGCAAGAATACTGGAGTGGGTTGCCATTTCCTTAAAATAGCATGTTTCTATGGTAGGGATTTAGCCCACTCACATATGCAAGATTTGAAGGACAGTGGAAGGATTTTATGTTAACATCAGGTATTTTATTTCCTTCTAAGCAAAACACTTACAGTTTACCTAAAGAGGCCCTAAGCAGTCAGGAACGTACATGGTGAAGCTATATGATCCAAATGCCTTGCCTCTGAATAGGTACGACTAATTTAGAACATGGATTGGAAAGCATTTTCTACTCAATAATGAAATTTTTAAAAGGATAATTCTGTCATAATGAGATAGATCAGGATGCACTGATTTCTGCATTCTAATATTGGCATTACACTTGAGAAATATGATTTAACAAGGTAGACTCACCATTAAGTTATTAAATATATATTATGTACATATATATATATATATATACATGTGTGTGTGTGTGTACATACATACAGATAAATACACAGGTGTGTGTATATGTTTATATAGTGCATACTATGTGTCAGATACTGTGTTACTGATACAGTACTATGGGCTGGACCCTGGGATTACATAGGTAAATCACACCTCCACCATCAAGCAAGTGTTCAGTATAATATGAGAGAAATGTAACAAATAATTGAAAACCTGGGCCATATGCAATCTAATAGAGAAATATTTGGGGTACAGAATTGCCACAAAGAAGAGAGTAGTCACCTCTGTCTTGAAGTCAAAAGAGATGAAAGAGATAAAGATTTTGAAAGTTTGGGGAAATGATTAAGGTAACAGAGAAGGCAAACATCACAGGGAGCTGGCTCCCCTCCTTCTCACTTACCCCTTTAGCTTCAGCTCCTTGACTCTCTACCACAGCTTTCGTGTTTCCCTTTGGCACCCACCCAGCATCTGGGATTCCCCAAATGTGCACAACCCCCGTCTTTGTTACGTTTCATCTGTGCTCTCAGGCTGTCTAGTTCCTCACTCCATGGGATTCTGTTCCCTGTACCCACCCACTGCCACTAATTCTGGCCCAAAAGTGGCACCCCTTCCCATCCACACTTTCCCATACCTCATGGTCAGGGTGAAATTTTAGACAAGGCACAAACAAGCATAAGGAGGGACTTGCGTGTTTGGAATGGGAAGCAGGTAGGAAACCAGAACGATGGCCCATGAAACGGGATAGCTGAAATAGGTCCTGAGGATACGGTGTACTAGAAAGGGAGCTTGAGCTTTTTCCTGGAGGCAGTGAGGAGCTATGGAATATTTCTGAGGGGAAACCATAACACTTGGAGGTTGGGTTGAGGGAAGATGTAGTTTTCTAGACTAGGCTCTAATGAAATACGCGCTTCTTATGGAAGCGGATCTTCTGTTGTCACAGTCCCCAGCTCATTAGATTTTCCCACTGTTGGGTCTTATTCCCGGCTCGTATTACTGTAATGGTAAAGTCTTCTAGGACATGAACTTGCTGCTCCTTTGTTATTTAACTGGGTCACCGCTCTGCTGTAGTTATGACGTTATTGTATTAAGTATGACTGCAAGATACAATTATTATTGAGTTGCTTCATCAAATTAGTCTCAGTCCATTGGTGCAGTCAGTCTGTCCTTCCTAACTGAGGGCCATCTACAAATTTGATAATCACATCTTCTGTTCTCAGCAAAATCATTAATAGAGCTGTTGAACAGAATGCAATACGAAAACAGTGCGGTGCAGCATTAAAGATTTTCTCCCAGGGAGAAATTGATCCATAATTCAATAAGCTTCAAGCAAATTGTTAAGTCAGCTATAAAACCACTTGACTCCACAGTCCATCCGGTGAGTTTTTGTCTTATCAGAATGAAGGTATTTGATATTTATATCATTTTTATAATCTTCAAATCTGGTTTATCTAAGCACCTAGTATCTAAATGGGAAACTAACTTACCTTTCTGCATTATCCAGATTTTCTTTAGTGAGTTGTTTTCTAGGTGCAAAGTTATGGTGAAGTTTTACAAATTTACTTTTGCTGCACTTTTCCTTTGGTGGTGTGTACCTTGCTCGCAGCCAGCCAACCTAAACTTGCCAATACATGCAAGGAGTTGTGGAACCAGGAACAAAACCCATGAAACTCTTAACTTTAAAGATCAAAAAGCCAAAAGGCAAGGGAAAAGATTTAAAATGCCTTCAGATTGTGGTAGTCCCCATCCTACTACATTTTCTTCCCACTATCTCTCTTATATAGATGCGAAATCAGGATACTCTGAGCTGGAAAGAGGAAAGAGAAAGTGGAAAGCAAGCAAGAGAGTTAGATGCTGGTGCTGTGGTGGGGAAAGCAGGTCCCCTGCCTACAGCCATAGGTCAAGAAAAGGACTGAGATAAGGGAACTCCACCTTTACGGATCTAAGAGTAGAGGGAACCTGGGACCTGCTGCTGAGTTGGGGCTTTGGGAGGGAGCTGCCTTGCAGACGGGCCTTATGCACCAGAAGCATGAGATAGGGATGGTGCGGGTGGTTGAGCAGACAGGGCTGGGAGGGGTCTCTCGGATGGGGGATTCTAATGCAACCACACAGAGCTTTCTGTAGTCCCAAGGGAGACTGGAAGAGTAGCTAAACTCTCCCAGTGCCCCAGGTAAAACTGAGAGACACTAGCGGGTGGGAGGAGAAAGTCATTCCACTTTTGCAGAGAGGGAAGAGCAGAGAAGAGAGTGGCATGGATCATCCAGTAGACAGTAGTAGGAGGACCAGAGACCCTTAGCAGATGTGGACATGGGGGCAACTGTCCTTTGATTACTTCCAGTCAATTCTCATTTCAAAAGAGTCCAGACCAGGCTAAATTAAGATGTAGAAGTAAATGTTTTCCCTCATTCAACACAGGCATTTGCAGAAAGCCAGAGCTTATAATCAATCCCAGGGGAAAGGAGGTGACTAGCGAGAGGAATCTTGAATAAGACTGGGTTTTAATTGCAAAATGACTTTGAAATTATAACATTTCATTGACTTTCCCCCAATATAGTTAGGTTAAGTTTTCAGAAAATGAGACCCTGAGATAGTTACATAAAAAATTTAAAACTTGCTTTCTTGCAAACTATATCCCATCTGCCACATTTTCATAGTAAAACAATGAAAAGTGAGAAAATAGGACTAGCTTTGTATAGCTTATCCACGCTGGTGGCTAATTATGAGTTATCACCTTTTTCTCTGCTAGGTACACATCACTGGTCCAGGAATCAGCATTCGACTTACCAGTGTAACACTTCCAGGGCCCAGTTTTTCCTTTTAAAAAGTCAGGGCAGAATTTGCTTATCTCTGTTCCTCGATAATTCTTCTGCTCACTATGATTTCTCTTAAACTCTTGACCAGTTCTGGAGTCCCGATCTCTAAGCTCATGGATGCTGACCTGGAAGTCTTCCAGACAGAGCATTTATACGGCCCCAGGGCTGTTTTATTCTTGTCCCTGGTGCTGATCTCAGTTCTCCTTTGAACCATTTCTTTGGACATTTTCACCTTGAGAACACTGTCCTTCAAGGAGAAAGATGGGCTTGGAAGGAGAGCTGAGGAGTTTTCTCTGGTTGTCACCAGCCGTGACACATTAGCTGCCCCAAGCAGGGACCAGGTTTTCATGACTCCGGAGGACAATGCCCAACACAAGAAAACCTCTGTGGAGTGAATGAGTGGTTCCTGTGGCCCGTGAGCCTTTATAGTGGTCCTTCAGGCTTTTGGTAAACCTCAGCTCACTAACATCTTCTCTCGGGACACATAGCAGGCTTTGAGGTCTTCCAGACTTTGTGGCAAAAGGCCTGGTATTCCTGCTTCTGGGTTCTTGTTTGGGCCTCCTCTTTTAGAGCGTACCCATCATCTCTTACTCAAGCTGTTTTTAAAGAAAGTCAAGGAGACTAAACCTCTCCCTCATTGTGAGCATAGCCATCAGTGCAGCCCAGGAACATATTCTTACAGGCATGGATGTGGCTTTAGCCTCAGTGCACTGCTGGAGATGGGCTTCTCATCCAGGTTCAACACCTGGGCACTGGAAATCAGTTCCTTGAAGGCTTGAAGTGACTGAGTTGGCTTTGCAAACATATTTTTTAACAAATTCTTAAAATCTGAGAGTCTATTCTGAACACTTAACCCCACTTATCTTTATTGCTGTGCGTCTTGTCTTGATCCCTGGTCAGAGAAAGATCTCACAAATCTCGCTGTGCAGCCCAAAAAAGTAGGGGTGTAATCTACACCTAGGTAGAGGTGAGCAAGGCTCTGGAAATTCTCCCTGCTCCTATCAAAATGTTGCTGAGCTCAGAGATCTAAGGCTGGGATACAGAATGACTTCCCTACAGCCTTAATCTAAGTGACCACATGTAAACATTAACTCAGTCTAATCTTAATCAATTACACCTCTTAACAAGCTTTGTTTAAAATAATAAACTGTGAATAATATGAATTTTTAAATTACAATAAGTTGGTTTTTGAAAAGGTTATTTCTTGGCTTTGTAAGTCTGGTTTCTTAGAGATTCTTGATGTGCTTTTATTTGAATGGGTATTTTAAAATATAAAACACTGATGAAAATTTTCATGTGAGTAAAAAAGTCGGGGCTTTCCTAGTGGCTCAGCAATAAAGAATCTGCCTGCAATGCAGGAGACACAGGAGATGTGAGTTTGATTCCTGGGTCAGGAAGATCCAGGAGGAGGATATGGTAAGGCATTTCAGCATTCTTGCCTGGAGAATCCCATGGACAGAGGATCCTGCCGGGCTACGGTAAATGGAGTCACAGAGTCTGATGTGACTGACTGAGCCACGAACACGCGCACCTGTCCTTCTCATTTACTTAGAACGATCTACAACGGGATAGTGCGCCCTCTGGTGTGCGGGTTAATTCCAGACACTATTTGTCATGATTCGTTCTCTGATTGTGAGAGCTGGACCATAAAGAAGGCATAATGCCAAAGAATTGATGCCTTTGAACTGTGGTGCTGGAGAAGACTCCTGAAAGTCCCTTGGACAGCAAGGAAATCAAACCAGTCTACCTTAAGGGAAATCAACCCTGAATACTCGTTGGAAGTACTGATGCTGAAGCTGTAGCTCCAGTATTTTGGTCATCTGATGCAAACAGCCAACACATTGGAAAAGTCTTTGATGCTGGGAAAGATTGAGGGCAGAAGAAGAGGGCATCAGAGGATGAGATGCTGGATGGCATCACCAATGCAATGGACATGAACTTGGGCAAATGGGGAAATGGTGGGCAAACAGGGAACCCTAGTTTGCTGCAGTCTATGGGGTCACAAAGATTGGATAAGACTGGGTGACTGAACAACAAATTCTTCCATAGGCTTCCCTGGTGGCTCAAATGGTAAAGAATCTGCCTGCAATGCGGGAGACACGGGGGACGTGGGTTGGATCCCTGGGTCAGGAAGATCCCCTGGAGAAGGAAATGGCAACCCACTCCAGTATTCTTGCCTTGAAAATTACAGGGACAGAGGAGGCTGGTGGGCTACAGTCCATGGGGTCTCAAAGAGCCAGACATGACTGAGCAACTAATACTTTATTCCTGCTTAAGCATAGCTTTTCTATGAAGGACGTCCTGCCTTTTGGTAGATGATTGAAACTGAGTGCCATTAAAACCAAGTTTCTCTGTTGAGTTTATGGATTAATGCTTCTATCCAAAACATCCATTTCTGCTGTACTGACTATGCCAAAGCCTTTGACTGTGTGGGTCACAATAAACTGTGGGAAATTCTGAAAGAGATGGGAATACCAGACCACCTGACCTGCCTCTTGAGAAACCTGTATGCAGGTCAGGAAGCAATAGTTAGAACTGGACATGGAACACCAGACTGGTCCCAGATAGGAAAAGGATTACATCAAGGCTGTATGTTGTCACACTGCTTATTTAACTTATATGCAGAGTACATCATGAGAAACGCTGGGCTGGAAGAAGCACAAGCTGGAATCAAGACTGCCGGAAGAAATATCAATAACCTCAGATATGCAGATGACACTACCCTTATGGCAGAAAGTGAAGAGGAACTAATTAGCCTCTTGATGAAAGTGAAAGAAGAGAGTGGAAAAGTTGGCTTAAAGCTCAACATTCAGAAAACTAAGATCATGGCATCTGGTACCATCACTTCATGTCAAATAGATGGGGAAACAGTGGCTGACTTTATTTTTTTGGGCTCCAAGATCACTGCAGAAGGTGATTGAAGCCATGAAATTAAAAGAGGCTTACTCCTTGGAAGGCAAGTTATGACCAACCTAGATAGCATATTAAAAAGCAGAGACATTACTTTGCCAACAAAGGTCCCTCTAGTCAAGGCTATGGTTTTCCCAGTGGTCATGTATGGATGTGAGAGTTGGATTATAAAGAAAGTTGAGCGCTGAAGAATTGATGCTTTTGAACTGTGGTGTTGGAGAAGACTCTTGAGAGTCCCTTGGACTGCAAGGAGATCCTACCAGTCCATCCTAAAGGAGATCAGTCCTGGGTGTTCATTGGAAGGACTGATGTTGAAGCTGAAACTCCAATACTTTGGTCACCTGATGTGAAGAACTGACTCATTGGAAGAGACCCTAATGCTGAGAAAGATTGAGGGCAGGAGGAGAAGTGGACAACAGAGGATGAGATGGTTGTGACTGACTCGATGGACATGAATTTGAGCAAGCTCTAAGAGTTGGTTATGGACAGGGAAGCCTGGTGTGCTGCAGTCCATGGGGTTGTAAAGAATCAGGCACTACTGAGCAACTGAACTGAAATGGGAATGCAGTGACTTCCACCCAGAGCTCAGACCACGATCAGAACAAGGCCATGGTCAGACCAAGAGGCCTGATATTTTTTTTTGGGTCCTGAAAAAGATGACTATTGTGACACAAACCCATTTGGTAAAATTGTAAAATAATAATGAAATTATGATTGATCATTATGAAAATTGATTTATCCTTAGGTTAAAAATAAAAACAAAACACAACACAGTGCTGTCTATGATTTGTGGCTTCCTCTGGGAAGACTAGTTTCACCCCGGATTTTATTATTCGTTGTTCTTTTCTAAATTTTCACAGCCAAGTTTGGCAGGAAGCCTAACTGTAAAATAGGATTTATCTTTTCCTTGGTCCCTTCATCCCCTTTGTGGGACTGGCCACAAAGAGGACATAAAGAGCCTTGAAGCTCCCCAGGGAGCAGGACTAAAATCTGGTTGTGTAGGGTTCCTGCACGCCTATCCTTGTGCATCATTGCTCATTCCCTCTGACCGTCTTTATTGCCCTCCTCCTTTTATTTTGAAAGAGGAAATAGATGCACATGGTAAAGATACTTCAAATATTTAAAAAGGGTACCGAGTGATAAGTAAATCTCCCTCCCTAATCTGTCCTTAGTTTCTCTACCTTCAACTTTTACCTGTTTTCCATGCATCTTAATAGTTTATGAGTGTGCACACATATATATGTATACCTTTGTCCTTAAAATATGATGAGATATTATATACACTGTTCATCATCTTTGTTCTTTCCTTTACCAATATATCTTGGAAATCAGGTTGCATCCGTATGTATCTTCCTCATTCATTTTAATAGAGCATTCTCTGTGTAGCTATAACTGACTTAGCAGGGTTCCTATCAATATATATTTAAATTGTTCCTAGTTCTTTTCTGCATGCAAGTATAATCACTGCACTGATCAGCATGACACAAGCATTTTTATGTAGAGGTGTAAGAATAATCATAGGAGAAATTTCTAGAAGTAGAATTTCATGGTCAAATGGAAAGTTCATTTAAATTTTCTATGTGTATTGCCAAATCACTCTGGAATAAGCTAGCTTCATAATATGCTTCTACTGATGATGGTTGAGAATGTCTGTTTCTCATAATGAACAATAGTGTCAAACTTTTTGATCTCTATTAATGAGATGGTACCATGAGATTAATGGTAAAAAGTAGTATCTCAATGAAGTTTAAATTTTTGTCTTTTGATATTTAAATTCACTTGTGTTTCCATTTTCTCTTTCTGTGAGAGTGTTCATTTTTCAGTTGGTTGTTGGTCTTTTCATATTAGTATGTTAGAGCTCTTTATTATTAATTTAAAAAATTATCTTTTTGTATTTGATCAATTGCCCAGTCATGTCCAACTCTTTGTGACCCCATGGACTGCAGCATGCCAGGCCTCCCTGTTCATCACCAATTCCCAGAGCTCACTCAAACTCATGTCCATTGAGTCGGTGATGTCATCCAACCATCTTATGCTCTGTCATCCCCTTCTCCTCCTCCCCTCAATCTTTCCCAGCATCAGGGTCTTTTCAAATGAGTCAATTCTTTGCATCAGGTGGCCAAAGTAGTGGGGTGTCAGCTTCAGGACTGATTACAATGAATATCAGGACTGATTTCCTTTAGGATGGACTGACTGGATCTTCTTGTACTCCAAGGAACTCTCAAGAGTCTTCTCCAACACCACAGTTCAAAAGCATAAATTATTCTATGCTCAACCTTCTTTATGGTACAATTCTCACATCTATAAATGACTACTGGAAAAATCATAACTTTGACTATATGGGCCTTTGTCAGCAAAGTGATATCTCTGCTTTTTAATATGCTGTCTAGGTTTATCATAGCTTTTCTTCCAAGGAGCAAGCATCTTAATTTTGTCACTGCAGTGACAATGTCCACAGTGCTTTTGGCCCAAGAAAATAAAATCTGCCACTGTCTGCTTTTCCCCCATCTATTTGCCACGAAGTTATAGGACCAGATGCCATGATCTTGGTTTTTTGAATGTTGAGTTTTAAGCCACCTTTTTCACTTTCCTCTTTCACTTTCATCAAGAGGCTCTTTAGTCCCCTTCACGTTCTGCCATCATTGCACATCTCAGGTTGTTGATATTTCTCCTGGCAGTCTTAATTCCAGCTTGTGATTCATTCAGCCTGGCATTTTGCATGATATACTCTGCATATAAGTTAAATATGCAAGGTGACAATATACAGCCTTGACATACTCCTTTCCCAATTTTGTTGGGACAGTTTTAAGTCCCAAATTTTCCTCTAAACTTTTTAGGTTTCTTTTCTTTTCTTTTTTTTTTTTACATTTAAGTCTTTTATTTCTCTGAAATTAATTTTGGTGTAGCAAGTATCTTCCTCTGTTTTGGAAGAAATGAACATCCCCAGTTGTGGCAGCACAGAGTCAGGGAAATAGAGATGTGGAGCCTAGCTACACCATCAGTAAGTAGCCTTCGACAATTGGAGGATGCATCTTCCTGGCTCCAAGCTTTTTATAAACAAATGATGTGTTGACGGAATGATACTGTGGGCTCCTCAACACCAATGGCCATGAAAAAGCCTTCTCTTTCTTTTGCCTCCTGCTTGCAGCATAGATTCAGAAGCATACGGACCGGGGAGCAAGGTCTTCACTATTCCCTTGTGAATAGTGAAGCTTTGTGCAAGTTATTTTATTTGAATCTCAGTTTCTGCATCTGTGAAAGTGAGGACACCAGCTCCTATACAGGTAGCTACTGTGAGGGTTAAGAGAGAAAAGGTGTGTGATGTTGGCTGGCACTGTTCCAAGCCTCTAAAAGCTGTCTTATAAATGTTAATTTAAGCTTTAATTTTTCTTTTTTTTTTCACTTAACTTTGTCTTTTTTCTTGTATAAGTTGAAGTCAAGCCTAGTCAAAAATCATGATCCCTAGATTGCCATATTGGCCTCCTTCACATCTCAACCTCTGCACCTCCACTTTCTTGGAATCTGGGACCCTCCTCACCACACCCATCAGTACTTGCTGTGGACAATGTGCACCTCATGGTGAAAGTCTAAGCCTGAACCTGGAGTTCCGCCTGGATTCCCTCACCTACAGACTGTCTCAGTGCTCAGATCAGACACTTCCCTCTTGATTATTTCCCTGACTCCAGCCTTGCCCCACCCTCCAAATTTTTGCTAGAACCTGCTGCTAAATTGCTAGATTCTACCTCTCAGAACAAAACATGTCTCATTATTTCCTTGCCTGAAGGCTGAAACCCCGGTGGCTCTTGACAGACATAGCTGTCCATGAGCTCACTTCTGTTGTCAGGGACTTCTCTCCAGATGCTTCTAGATTCCCCAGCACTGCACTCTTTTCCATACCTCCTGACTTGTCCCTTGCTATTCCTCCATCCCAGAAAGCTCTTTCCCTTATTCTTCTTTCTCCTGGAAAACTCTCCCGTATTCCTATAGGTCCTGTTCCCTCCTTCTCTTCCTTCTCTCTGCGAATTCACACTCCTCTCTTCCTTTACCATCCTTCATCACTTTGCTTTTGTTCCCACCTTGACCCAAGGAGGGTGGCTTTGAGTCCCCATTTTACTTCATACAGGCACAGATTACAACACTTACCGCATGACATCTCTATTGTCCTTGCATGGGACTCAAGTACTCATATTCATGTCTGATTTTCCCTTAAACTGTTTGCATTTGAAGCTACAGCTCTATTTAACACCAGCACACTTTCTAGTACATAGTATATCCTCCAAATTATTTATTAAAAATAAAACACTAACCTGTCAATATCCAGACATTTTCTGGGTCTCCAGGTAAAGAATGATTGAGTTAGGATTTTCAAACATGATTTTCAACTAATGCCAAGATACCTCAAGGAAGAGTTTCCATTTTCATTTTCTCTGTCAGCACTTCATCTGTTGTTTGGTATTTTATAATGTGAACCTATTATAAAGCATTAGCTAATGAATCAGAATTTTGCTTAGACACAAAAAAAGCATAAAGGTCTTTTTTAGGTGGGATACTATAAAGCTGATTTGACGTTTTTGGGGTTTTTTTTGTGCTTCAAGCCTATCTGAAAATAATAACTTTAATCCCTTTGGTTAACATTGTGTATCTTACATTTTACTGTGAGATGTCATTTTTATGAAATTGATTTGTGGTTATCTACTTGGAAATAAAATACCAGAAACATTGGTTACAACCCAAGAAACTATAATTATATATCTAATTCAATTTTTGTAACTGAGAATATATTTAAGGGTAACAATACAGCTAACCACAGTGCTAAAATCTTGATTGTTATTGTTTTAGTTTCATGATTGATGGGCAGTAACACCCAGGGTTCTTTTAAGCTCATCTACAGACTAAGACTCTGGGCAGCAACTTGAAGAGAATTTGGAGCTTAATGCTGATGATCTGTAGACTTTATGTGTTCAGGATGGCACAGATTAAAATGTGGGTGTTGATGTTTACAGTGATGAAAAATTAGAATACTTTATTTGTACATATGTGACCCTGGTACATCTCCAGAGATAAACCAGGGCATGGTTTATGGACCTTATAAGAGAGCTTGTCAGTCCTGTTCTCTTGGAGATTTTTCTCTCCTTTGAACAAGTCTTAGCCATGAGAAGGGAAAAGAAGGAGTAGGGAGGACAGGAGGGTGCCCACTGGGCAGCCCAGCTTGTGGAAGCAGTTGTGGCGTTCAGCGAGTTGATACATCACAACTGGGTCATACTCAGGTCTGCAAGCAAGTTTCAAATGAGATATCCAAGGACCAGAAATTCAAAACTAACAGCTTTCATGATAAATGCAGATTAGACTAGAGTATATGTTTATAGCCACTGATTGTGTAACGATGGGGCACAAGGGCCCGTGAGGATGCTATTGCAGTGTGACAGAACCGGTGGCCAAGTACAAGTGAAGTGTCCTGAATTACTGTTATTACCGCCACCATTATTGTCTCACGTTTTTTGCCTTTGCTTCCAATCTCACTAATTTTAACATGATTCACATAGCATTTAGACGCACAGAAATTATTCAAATTCTTTACTTCTTCCTGAAGACATCACAACTGCTCCTCTAGAAATAAAGTTTTGTTATATATAAGTGAGATAAGTTGGAAATAAATCATCCTCTGGGGACCCTGAAGTTGGGAGATTGTGGGGAAAGGGAATTTGCTGTTTTGAAGAGTAGGGGGTGGATTGCTTCAGAGCTATATTCCAAGAGAAGTGAGAGCATTTATTATTGGAGTCAGAGAGCTGAGTAATACATTTGACTTTCTTCTTTTTTTCCTGTATTTGTGTTTTATCCCCTCAGTCCTTCTTTTTTTCTTATTCCTTCAGCCTTCCTTCTGTTTCCTTTTCCTTCTTTCTCTCCTCCATCCTCCCGAAGGAGCCTAGCAGCAGCACCAGTAGACACTGCTTTCTCCACTGCGTGGAGGCATAGCACATCCAGTGATGAGTGATGCCCCCTGGCCACTGGACCACGTCCCATGACATGCACATATGGAGCATGCATGGGGGTCGGTACACGTCCCTCTGTTCCGGGAGCTTCCAGGACAGTATGGTGAGCATAAAGAGCACGGACGTGGGGTTAGACAAATTTGGACGCAAGCCCTACCCTCTCCACTTGGTGTTTGTCATGAGTAACCTTAGGTAAGCTATCCAACCTCGTGTGTGGAGGGGCAGGGGCAACACCCATCTCAAGGATGGTTGTGAGAGCTAAATACAGTGAGACTTCAGAGCCTGGCATAGCTACATGGCATGTGCTTGATAAATACCAGTTTTGTTGCCTATTTGTCTGTTCCAGACATGCAATATGAGCTAGCAGCAGGCCTCATCCTTAGGAAGCTCATCACCTGGCTAGGAAGAGGAAGTATACCCTGGCGCAGAGGCTCCAGCCGCGCAGGACACTGCTGCTGGCCTCCAGAGATGACGGGAGGGCCTTCTCTGTGCCCCTCCCTCACTGCCTGCCCCTCGGGGAGGGAGCCACAGATCTGACTGATCAAGTTCCAGGACACAGAATTAGGTCAAGTCTGCTGGGTTGCTGGTGGGCAGGGTTCTGCTTGTTCAAAGGTTTTGCGTAGGAGCGTGGAACTCTCTTTTCCCTTTTAGGTTAGAAAGTGATGGCCCGCTTTCACTTGAGAAGGCAGTCATTTTATACGTCTGTGGACACTTCCACCTCCTTTCACTTCATTAAGCTTTTCAGCACGTGGCAAATTTCAGGTGTAAACTTAAGGAGGGACAAACAGACCCTTCGATCTCTATCGTTTTCCCGTGATTCTGCCCTGGGATGGACAGCGGATCCCCAGCCGGTGGCAGAGTGACCACTCTGCTCATCGCTCATCTCCAATGTGTTCTGTCATGCGCTTGCACCTCCCCTGGCCCCTCACGGGGTCGTGGGATGGGCAGGCTGTATGCCGCAGGCAGGGTCAGGCACTCCGAGGACTCCTGACCGTGATACCACCACACCACCTGCAAAACACACCAACGCTTCTAACACACACCCTCGAGAAGACATAGTCAAAATATAGACAGAGAAGTTCCCAGAATGGGAAAATTATCCCCAGGAGCGGGTGTAGCATGGGGTGGGGAGGCAGCTCAGATGGGAAGAGGAAGACAGAAACCTGGCCCAGGCTTGAGGGACAGGGGCATGGATGACCAGAGGGGCGGCGGCTGCTGCTGCTAAGTCGCTTCAGTCGTGTCTGACTCTGTGCGACCCCAGAGACCCCACCAGGCTCCCCCATCCCTGGGATTCTCCAGGCAAGAACACTGGAGTGGGTTGCCATTTCCTTCTCCAATGCATGAAAGTGGAAAGTGAAAGTGAAGTCGCTCAGTTGTGTCCGACTCTTCGCGACCCCATGGTCTGCAGCCCACTAGGCTCCTCCATCCATGGGATTTTTCAGGCAAGAGTATGGGAGTGGGGTGCCATTGCCTTCTCCAGACCAGAGGGGCTAGTCTATACTAAATGATTGTGATGTTTTACCCTAGGAATGTGGGCCTCGATATATTCCAATAGAAGCATGGTATGTCTATTTTAGCAAGTAGTTAATAATGTTTTGTTCCATAATCATTCTCTTTTGGCATTCTGGAACATAAAGACTACCTTATTTACTTCTCATAATAAAATTTAGAGCAAGAGAGTTTATGCCAAACGTGGTATGCCCCAGTTAGGACCCAAGAAAATGGTAACAACACCCTACCCCCAATTATTTAAGTGACTACCATGTGCAAATTCCTCATTTTATGTAATAAGAGTTGGGCTTAGACAGGTGGAGTGAGCTGCCCAAAGTCTTGCAGGTAATAAGTGGCAGGGCCATGCTGGAACTTCAGATCTGTGACTGCAGTGCTTGAGTTACTGTGGCCTCTCCTCACAACTCTGCCTGCTTCAGTTTGCCAAAATACCAGCCCAGTTCAGTTACAGTGACACCCGTGTCCATCTACCGGCCTTTTCCCAGGCGGCCAGTAGGTGTCTGCTGTGGACTGTCCCGCTAGCAGTGGCAGACCTGCCCCAGGCTGGGTGCCTTCTTTTGCCCCCTTACCCCTGGGACCTACAGGACCCAGTGGAGGGTAGAGAGCTCACAGGCATCGGGATAACGAGCCTGACTTTGGTCTTGAGGCTGCTTGTCCTCCCTCTGTGTGGGTCCTAGGGAGAAGGGATGCTGGTCCATTCCCTATCTTTCTGCTGCCTGGTCAGATGAGGGGATCTCCTCTCAGGCTTCTGTGTCTCCGTTCTCTCATGTGTGACGGTGGATAACAACGTCTGCTCAGCTTCTCTCAAGCTTATTATTAACGTCAAGTATGACTGTGAATGTATAAACAATTTCTGAAGTTAAATACTGTGTGTTACCAAGGTTTGTATCAAAGGTAATTGGGGGGAGGCAATATTTCTTAATTTTAGAACAGAAGGATTTCTGAGGGACCCACGGAAGAATCATACGTATACTGATGCCTGGGTATCAGTGCAGCTCTGAAATATCCTTCACTAGGGCCCAGTGGAAACAGTCCATCTTGACTAGTATTCAGCTTAAGTAAAAGGAAAAATCCAATGGAAACTGACTCTGGATAAGCTAAAAAATCAGAATCCCTAGAGTTGTTAGCAGTGACTCAGGATTTTTTCTGAAAGGGAGGAAAAACTGTTGATCACCAAGCCCCCATGACATCTCTTTCAGAGCAAGGGCAGCTTTGAGAACCACCACAACCCACCATCCCCCTTGGGCAGCTCCTTTCCTGAGAGTTCCAGGCGCCTCCCTCAGGCTTCCAGCCGGAACGCCCGCCCTGCCCCGCTCAGACAAAGCTATCAGAAATAGCCAATGCAGGAGTCTCGCAGGCAGAGTCACCAGCTGCATCTTCGATGGGCCTGCGATGATCTCAACTGGTAGACCAAGTCAGTGAGTGTGAGGAGAGGAAACAGGTTTTATAATTTGTGTGCCTGCCCAGACTTTATTGCTATTTCCTATTGATCGTCTTGCTGCCAAGATACCGTTGCTTCTTCCTGACATGTAATAGCAGAATCTCACTTTCCTTATTGTTGTCACTTTTTACTGACAGTATTAGACTCTCCTAACACCCCTCCTCACAGCTACACAATGCCCAAAATTAAGGTGAGTAGTAGAGAAATCTTATCAAATAATTATCAATGAAAAGAGACCTTTCTTGCTTTATACAATATGCATCTGGAGATTGTAGGATAGTTTTACATGTAAGCATATTTTTATTGTAAGTTTAATCATTTGAAATGCAGTTATAACCTAGACTGTACAAGGAATATAAAAACTTCTTTTGTAATGTAAAATCACTCTCTATATAGATATATATTAACATATACATGTTAGTTTTTCTTAGGGTAATATACCTATATTTATGCATAATTTATAGGGTTGAAATCTTGTAGAAAATTGTTGATTCTCAATGTAGGAACCTCATAAAATAAAAAAGATCTAGACCATGGGTGGAGTTCTTTTTAATCCCATAAACCCTTCAGATTCATACCAAGTTTGCAGTGAGTACCAAGAAAAAGCTAAGGTGAGGTGGTGGACTCAGCTCTAAGCGTCTGAATTGTCTTGCTCTGAATTCGTACTGCAGTTGAAGCCGGACGCCGGCCACTGAGCATCAGTATACAGGCTGTCATAGCTTCTACTCCTCTGATGCCTGTTGCCCTCACAGCCCAATCAGTCCCTAAGCTTTGTCAAACTGAGTGGCTTATCTTCCCACTGTGCCTAATAAAATTTGTTTTTTATTTTGTTGACAAGAAATTTGATCCAGTGGCATTCAAATTCTTTGACTATTACCATGGAAAGAAATATGGTCTCTATTGTAAACCAATGCACACATACATATACATGAACATTAACCAAACGTTCACAAAACAGTAATTATCCTTACATACGAGAAGGACTCTTTTGCTTTGACATTTTCTATTCTATTCCACTCCATGCCATTTTATCCATCTTAAAACTACTGTATGTGACCTTTAGAATAGATTTTATGGCAAGCTAATGGGTCACAGTTGTCAACTTTAAAAACACTACCTAGTGTATATGGGGAAAGGTTTATACTATATCGGAACCACCCCCGGCAGCTACTTCTTGATCCCCACATAGCCTATGATCCCAGTTGAGCTTGGGCCAACCTCAGCTCCTCCAGGGGCACCACCCAAAGGCCTGGTGAGGTCCCTTCAGTAATACCCTATTCCCAGCAAAATACGTGAATCTCTAATAAGGTGTGACTGTGGAGGAAGCCAAACTTCCTTTTGTGCCTTTATTTCCTTTTCCTTCTACATCACCAGTACTCCAGGTGATGCTAAAGGGAGACTACACTGCTGGTTTGAGCAGACCGCAAAGGAATGAAAATGTTCAGTTTGAAAAGTTGACTGTAAGCTGCATCGCCTGTCCTCTTAATTGAAAGGGAAGCACTGGAAGAAGTTCATCTCGTCACACAGGCTCTCCTTATGGACAGGCCCCGGTCTACCTGTCCTTCCCTGTCTCCCAGTTCTGTATCTCTGCAGTATTTCTGCTGATGCTGTGGACCTCCACCCCCTGAGGCTGTCCCAGGGGTGTGTCTGAATACCACCTCCATCACCCTCCAGGTGTCTGTGACACCCTGTTCACTTTTCAGTTCTGAAGGGAGTTAGCCTGACCTGCACACACAAGAGCTTTTTAAAAAATACCCCTGCCCAGAGCCTCATTCCCAGGAATCCCCATTTAAGTGGCCTGAAGTGGGGTATGGGCGTTGGAGTTTCTGAGAGCTCCCTGGGGTTTCTCATGAACAACCAGGGTGGAGCAACCCTGGGGTTGGCTGACACTGGGGGTTGGGAGGAACTTCAGGAATGAAGTTCAGGGGTCTCAGGCTCCAGGCTCTGTTCTCCTTAAGATGTTCTAAGCACCTGGAGGTGTACAAAGAGAGCGCTTGATCACACAGATGTGAGCGATGGAAACAGACACAGAGACTTTTCCCAGACAAATCATTAATTATTAGAATTGGTGCAGTTTACATGCACGTTTAGAAAAAAGAACTCTCTTACAGGCAACATAGTCTGCACACCCCCTCATTCTTACCAAGCATTGTGTCAGCTCCCCTCTGCCCACCCCCTTCTTCAATCTCTACCTTCCAGGCTGTGACCTTAGATCCTAGGGCTCCAAATACGAGCTCTCTAACTGTCATAGCTTTGAAACATCTTCTCTGTGCCTTTGGCCAATGGTTCTTAAATTTAACACGCCCAGGACTCACCCAGGGACTCCTGTTAAGATGCAGGTTCTGACTCAGCAGACCTGACTTGGCCCCAGGTTCTGCATTCAGCTCTCACGTGCTGCTGCCCCACTCTGCGTGTAGGTCTTAGCACAGACCGGTTTCTGGCCAGGGACTCCCTACATGACGGCTGTAAGCAGGCAAGAGGCCATGTGGGAGTTTGATGGTCTCAGGAAGTCAGCGCCAGGCACCTGGGGTCAGTGGCGAGGTGCAGAGAAGCTTCGTTCAATGAACTGACCACCCCGATCAGGGCCCTCTCAGCGTTCCCAGCTTGTGGGAGGGCCTGGGGCTTGCTGGAAAGACCCCACCCGGGTCTTGCTCTGCTGACAACTTCCCTCCTTGTCTCCCTTTGGCTGATTAACTTCAAAGCTGGTTCTGACCATATCAAAAGCAACATGGTTTAGGTGCCAGCATCTTTAGAATTAGAAAACTTAATAAGCCTATACAAAAAGGCTACTTATTTATAGTAACTCCATAATGGCTAATTTACTTAAATATATAAATTCAGAAATACCAAGAAGCCAAGGAAAACAGGAAACTTCCAAGTGGGAAATGTATACTGCCTCTCCTTGGAGTGTGAAGATTTGCTTTCACATGTTCAACTTCTTCTTGAAGTTCTTTTTTTTTCTTTTTAGCGCTTAATGCCCTGGCTGAGATATTAATACTCTCCTATTGCTTTCCTACCCGATAATTTGCTAACATTGCAGCAGTGTCTTGAATCCATCTGAGCTTGATAACCAGTGAGTCAGACTCCTCTTCCCAGAATGGCCTGAACAAACCCTTTCTTTGGAACAAAGCCACTTCATCCTATTGATTCTTTCACTGAAGCTCATCTTGGCCAGAGACACCCACCCAAAAAGCTTCTTTTTATTAGAGAGATCTGTATCATTGCCACTTGAGTTTATCTCTTTCTGGTTAGCATCTCAAAAGGGTAATTTATTTGAACCACAAGCAATACTAGGATTGTAAAGAAAATGACCATTTTCCTTAAAAAAAAAAAAAAAATCAAGTTCAGTCCTCTAGGGTTGGAAAGGGAGGGAAGTTTGCCTCGTAGAAAAGGATTGCTCTGCTTCCCAGCCCTAATTCTCCCCTGCTCTGTTATATCCTCTCTTGCCAAGAGCCACTTTCTCGTTCTACAAACTATCATCTGCCATCAACCATCCATCCCTTACCTGTGGGTCTTAGATGCTAGGTGTTCCCTCGTAACATTCTTGCCACATATGTAACCACAGGTGTGCCTACAATTGACTCAAAGGGACAGCTGAGAAAATGAGAATGTTTAAACCAGCCTAAAAGACTTGCTCAGTCATGTCTGACACTTTGTAACCTCATGGACGGTAGCCTGCCAGGCTCCTCTGTCCACGGAATTCTCCAGGCAAGAATACTAGAGTGGATTGCCATGCCTTCCTCCAGGGGATCTTCCCGACTTAGGGTTCGAATCCAGGTCTCCCACATAACAGGAAGATTCTTTACAGTTTGAGCTACCCAGGAAGCTCGACAAAAGACCAAGACAGTGAATGCCAAATTGGATGGCCCTTTAAACATCAGGTCATTAAGTTCTGATCCTGAAGATTCTGCTATGGTAGCTTCTTGAATGATTCTAGATGATTCTGATCTGGTCTGTGGATCATACTTTGAGAAATACTAGCTAAGAGATTAAATATAAAGAAGAAATAAACTGAGAGAATAGCATACAAGTAAATAGAATCTGTTTGTAAGTTTATGATCTGAGGCCCCAAGAGCCCTCTGTCCCATCTAGCCCTCCACTCTCCTATCAGTCTAGGCCCCGAGGGGGCGATCCAGACCAGAGGGGTGTCCCTGCTCCCTCCCATTAAGGTTAGTTATCCAGGTTTTGAGGCCTGGCCTCTTTCCCTAATGATTGATAATAAAACCCTCTATTTTTAAAAAGGGCCTCACTCTCCACCAGAAGGGTAGGTGATTATGCCACTGAGTCAAAAGGATAACCATATCTGAACCCAATATAACATGTCTAATACCTGCCCAGAAAGGAAGCAGAGACATACAGTGTCAGTGAGTGGAGGGTGGGAATGTGCCATGGGTCATTAAAGAATCAATTTAAAAGTTCACACAGCTAATATTAAACAAAATGATTTATTTTTGTTCTCAATTTTTGTTTCTCCCACCCAATATTTCTGGTCATCTTCAAACATTATCCATCCTCTCTGATGAAAATCTTCCTCTTGGGTACCTGCTAGTGTTTGCATGGTAACTAGGAGGATGGGCCCTTCTTCCCAGAGCACACATTCTAAACAGGCTGAAGAAACTAAAATCAAATTGTTCCTAGGCATTCTCCATCATAACAAACAACAAGCTGTCTAAAATCTTGTCTGGAATGAGAAGTACAAACAAATAAGTAGCATAATTTGTTTTTATCCGTTTGTACTTTAATTGCATGCTGTGTGCAGCAAGCAGTGGATAAGATTCAGGAGGCTGTGTGATTCTCCTTTTCCTAGTGATGAAAGGGAAAAACAAATCATTATATTAATAATGTTTGTTTGGGGGCAAAAGAAATGAATTGATGTTTTTAAAATAAATGTACCAATTTTAAAACTGCATTTTAATTTGGTTACTTTTTAAAGTTTTGGTCCTTATTTTTCTAACTTTATCATATAATTGAAAATAAAGTAATAACCTATTTGTTCAAGTGTAGTTTTAACACAAAGAAAACTCAAATTGACTGAAGTTCAAGAACCCTGGAATTTGAAATTATGAAACTTTATTTTAAGAAGATTTATGGATTTGTATCTCCATAGCTAACACATTGTATTGTAGCCTACAAAATAAAAATATTTTAGTTCAAAAATGTACCACTCGAGATTTCTAGTCTCAAGGTAATGCAAATGTGAAAAATTGTTTGAATTATTATATTTTGCTGGAACAAACTCTATTAGAAGCAGAGTTGATAAACTGGCCCTGGTGTTGGAACAGGTTTTAGCCACCAAGTTTACAGCTGGTGGGTGCAGATGGTGGGACAAGATGGTAATGGGACTGTGGTGGCTGGGACGCTTGGGGAAAACTTGAGGCAGGAATTCTTTTTTAACTGATGTGAAAGTTCTTTTTTAGAATAGTCTCAACCAACCCTAATTTGAACTAGACACAGAGAGAAGAATAACGATCAATTCCAGCCTCTATATTAAAGAAGTGAAGGGGAAGGGGGAAGAAAAAGAAAAGAGAAAGGAAAATAAATCAACGAGGATGTCTCACGCTGTGCAGCTGAACAGTGTTCCACCATACCCTAACTGAATTAAAACAAATCTAATTTTGCTAAGCCTAATTTTTGGAGCTATCTCATTGTTCTGAAGGAACAAGAGAAATCTTGAGTTAAATGAGCATTAAGCATTTACACTACCTGAATTAACAGCAGGTATTTGTGCCTGTCATGGTCTGATGCATAAATTTTCCATGTTCATATAGCTAATTACATGGTCTAGCGTAGTTATTAGTAAAAACCTCTTATAGCAGACACCTGAAGGGACATAAGGCAAGTCAACTACAGTTTAAGCTCTACGCTTCATTATTTTTGAACTGGTAGGAAAGAAGCTCAGAGGGAATCATGTAACTTGTCCTGTATGAAGTGCCGATGTACATGCAGCCCATGACACCTGATGGTCACATTATAAAGTCCATTAAGAAATAGATCAGCAGGAACATCATCTCAAAGCAGGGAAGGAGGAGTTCCTAAGGAGCATGGTGCTCATGTTCAGCCTGTCTCAGTCGTGTCCACCTCTTTGTGATCCCGTGGACTGTAGCCCTCCAGGCTCCTCTGTGCAGGGGCATTCTCAGGTGAGAATACGAGAGTAGGTTGCCATTTCTACTCTAGGGCATCTTCCTGACCCAGGGATTGAACCCATGTCTCTTATGTCTCCTGCAGTGGCAGGTGGGTTCGTCACCACTGAGCCACTTGGGAAGCCCCCACGGAGTTTGTTACCTGGTGGCAAAAAGCTCAAAATTTGTAGTTGACCATGATTTCAGTTCAAAGCATGATTCTGTCTCTAAAATGCTATATAATCAGAAATCTTACTAGTATCAGTTTTCTAAAAAACAGTATAGTAAGCCTCAGGGTTTGTGTAATGATTAAATAAGGTTAACATATGTAAATTATCTTATTCATAATAAATGACTGTCCAGTGCTAGCTATGATAATCATCAAAAATTAAGTAGTCAAATATGAAGGACTCTAGGAAAAATGAAGTTGATTAATATTATGAAAACATGTTTTGTTTTTTTTTTTCCAATTTTAGCCCTTACATTATTAATTTAGCAGATGAATTTTCAGTAGATGTTTTTTAGACATCTTGCCCACCTGATTCTTTTCTTGCCAGTTTGCTACTATTTTAAAACTTATGAATAGAGTGATCAGAGTGCTAGAATAAGCCCAATCCTTTTACTGCGTGTGTGTTAGTCCTGTTCCACTCCTTGTGACCCCATGGACTGTGGCCCACCAGGCTCCTCTGTCCATGGGATTCTCCAGGCAAGAATATTGGAGTGGCTTGCCATTTCCTTCTCCAGGGGATCTTCCTGACCCAGGGATCGAACCGGGATCTCATATTGGAGATAGATTCTTTGTCATTGAGCCATCAGGGAAGCCCAACCCTCTTACTGAGATATTTTAAAAAGAGCAAGAGAGAGAAGAATTTAAATGATATTATTATTTTTTAAGAGTCTCTGTGACATAAATACATAAAGGTGAGAAACAATCCTGAAATAGGAAACATGCTTTTATTAATATTTTATCCATAACGTAGGGCCTCCCAGGTGGCGCTAATGGTAAAAAAAAACCCACCTGCCAATGCAGGAAATGTAAGAGACGTGGGTTCAATACGTGGGTTGAGAAGATCCCCTGGAGGAGGGCGTGGCAACTCGCTCCAGTATTCTCGCCTGGGAAAGTCCATGGATAGAGGAGCCTGGCGGGCTCCAGTCCACAGGGTCGCAAAGAGTTGGACACGACTGAAGTGACTTAGCACGCGTGCACACCTCCGTAAGGTATAAAAGTAGTAACACAAATTTTAATCAGCCCTGACAGGTGGGTTGGGGCAGTGGCACTTGCTGTCGGAGGTGAAGGTCGTCTTTCTGGGCCTGAGCCCTCTGCAAACTCCTTGAGACCCTGAGAAGACACTTTTGTCTTTCATGGGTTTATCATCAATGAGAACCTGATTCACCAGAAGGAGCTAGAGAATCAATAGACTCGGGCTTGCTTGATTTCACATCATAAGAAACTCATCCGTTAGTTATCACATTATGTCCACATCCACAGAAATGCGTCTATTATAGTAGTTTATTGCCTCTGTGAGGAGATTAGTCAAATAGCACTTAGGAATCTGGAAATGTCCAGCCTTCAAAATCTTTCATAGACTCATATAATAGGTAATTGAGAGAGCTTGTCCATCATTTCTGAGTGGTATTTTTCTTCTAAACATTATTTTCTTTAGCTCTTTAAAGTTGTGACCTTTAAATTCTTTCAAGATTCACATCTTTGTATACTTTCAAGTAAGTTGGTGCTTCTGTGAAATTTCCACTGGAATTTCTCAAAATAAATGCAGTGTAAATCTGACAGGGCAGAGTCAATGAAACCAGGAACAGAGGGAGGGATCAATTAGGAGGATTCTGACCCATTCTTCATTCATTTTTATTTAGGAAATATGTATGGGCCACCTATCTACCAAGGACCAGACATTGTTCTAGTCACTAGGGAGAAAAAAAGAACAGGACACACAGGGCCCCTGTCCTCAAGTCAGAAGAAACAGCAACAAATACATGAATAAAGGAATCCAGGGGATAGTAAGGGCTCTAAAAGAAAACAAACCAGGAGTTGGGATATAAAACATGATGGGAGACTTGTTTTAGATAGAGTGATCAGGATGGGCTCTTTGAAGCTGTGACATTTAGACTGAAGTCTAAAAATGAGGAGACAGGCAAGAGTGGGTGGAAGAACATCCTGAGAGTGGGAATAGCATATGCAAAGGCCATAAGCTGGGAGAGAACTTGGCTTGGGAGAAGGGCTTGCATGGGTGTGGGAGAAGAAATGAAGAGCTGTGTAGCAGTTCAGGCAAGAGATACCAGGGATTAGATCAGGGTGGTTGCAGCAGAGATTTAGGGCAGAGGTTAGGGTTGAGACATATGTTGAGGACAGAACTAACATTTCTTGCTGTGAGTTGGCATGAGAGATTAGGAAACAAGAGTTCTTCCTGCTTTCTGATCTGAGTCATGGGAGGATGGTGGTGTTATTTACTGTGTTGAAGAATAGGTTTGGGGAAAAAAAAATCAAGACTTCCATTTTGGACATGTAAGTTTGAGGTATCTGCATAATATGTGACGCTTTAAGACAGTTACCACTTGTGTCTGAACTCAGAAAAATGCTTTGATCTGAAGAAATAACTATGGGAGTCCTCAGCACAAATTCAATATTGCTATTGAACCCATGGGAATTGATATGATTCCCTCAAAGCCATGCACCTAGGATGGGGTCTCTTGTGTATGAAGGGAGAAAACTTCCTTTCATGGACTTATTCTTTTTTTTTTTTTTTTTTTTTTTTTTATTAGTTGGAGGCTAATTACTTTACAATATTGTAGTGGTTTTTGCCATACACTGACATGAATCAGCCATGGATTTACATGTGTTCCCCATCCCGATCCCTCCTCCCGCCTCCCTCCCCATCCCATCCCTCTGGGTCTTCCATGGGACTTATTCTTAATGAGTCCCTTCATTTTAAAAATCTCAACTTAAAAATTGGTATTTACAGAGTCCTTCCATACCCGCTGGATCTTCCAAAATGCTCTTCTGGGCCAAGTCAGGCCTCTGACCCATGGCAGATGATAAAACCAAGTCACAGGGAGGTTAAGTAAGATGTGCTTGGTTTTATGACTCTCAAATTCTTAAAACTCTTCATTTTACCACACTGACTCATAGAAATGATGTTCAGTTCCAGAAGCACTGTTTTATTTGTGCTTATCAAGGTTATTTGGGGAAAGTGGAAGAAAAGCAAAAGTAGAGAAATTTCAAAGCAGTACCTTTCTGTCATGTTCCAACCAGTGATGGGACCACCACAGAAACCTTTATTCCTATCTCTAGCCCAGCGCCATATTGGACCACCAACCCGCCAATATTCCCATTAAAATTCCACAGGAGGTCAAGGTTCCCTGTTTGTTTGTTACTTTGTTTCACAAAGGTAACTTCTACGGAAGAGAAGATAACCAGTAGCATTGAGGCAATTGTTGGTAACCTTCACCAAACTGCCTCAAATTCTCTGACTTCTTGCTTTGTATTTCTTCTTCAGTTTTTATTTCCTACTGAGTTCTTGTCTCCTCTCTCTAATTTCCTTGTTTCCCTGTTATTTTTTACACATGCTTAGACCTATTGCTGTTGGATAAGACAATTTCTGAATTTTCTTCTTTTGTTAAGACAGGGAGCATTTGGAGTTTTGTTCATCTTTTTTTCCAAACTGCTTTCAAAATGCAGAGCTAAATGTGCTATTTTACATGCACCACATTTGTAATTTTATTATTTTTACCTTGCTATCTGTCTGCTGTCACTTTATTTTGGAAACCCTTGCTGTTGCTCAGGCGTGAAGTCGTGTCTGACTCTACAGTCTCATGGACTGCAGCACGTCAGGCTCCTCTGTCGGTCACTATCTCCCAGAGTTTGCTCAAATTTGTATCAGTTGAGCTGGTAATGCTATCTAACCATTTCATCTTCTGCCATTCCCTTTTCCTTTTGCCTTCAATCTTTCCCAGCATCAGGGTCTTTTCCAATGAGGTGGCTCTTCGCATCAGGTGGCTAAAGTATTGGAGCTTCAGCTTCAGCATCAGTCCTTCCAATGAATATTCAGGGTTGACTTCCTTTCGGATTGACTGGTTTGATCTCCCTGCAGTCCAAAGGACTCTCAAGTGTCTTCTCCAGCATCCTAGTTGTAAAGCACCAGTTTTTCCCTGCTTAGCCTTCCTTATGGTCCAATCCTCACATGTGTACATAACTACTGGAAATACCATAGCTTTGACTCTATGGACCTTTGTTGGCAAAGTAACATCTCTGCTTTTTAATATGCTGTTGAGGTTTGTTATAACTTTCCTTGCAAGAACCAAGTGTTTTAATTTCATGGCTGCAGTCACCATCTGCAATGATTTTGGAGCCCAAGAAAATAAAATCTGCCACTGTTTCCACTTTTCCTTTATCTATTTGCCATTAAGTGATGGAACCGGATGCCATGATCGTGGTTTTGTGAATATTTTCAAAGTTTCACCCTCATCAAGAGACTCTTTAGTTCCTCTTCATTTTCTGCCATTAAAGTGATATCATCTGCATATCTGAGGTTCTTATTTCTCCTGGCAATCTTGACTGCAGCTTGTGATTCATTCAGCCCAGCATTTCGCATGATGCACTCTGCATATTAGTTAAATAAACAGGGTGTCAATATACAGCCTGTTGTACTCCTTTCCCTATTTGGAACCAGTTCGTTGTTCCATGTCTGGTTCTAACTATTGCTTCTTGTCCTGCATACAGATTTCTCAGGAGACGGGTAAGGTAGTTTGTTACCCCTATCTCTTTAAGAATTTTCTACAATTTGTTGTGATCCGCACAGTCAAAGCCTTTATCATAGTCAATGAGGCCGAAGTAGATGTTTTTCTGGAATTCCATTGTTTTCTCCATGATCCAACAAATATGGACAGTAATTGTACCAAGGTAATTAAACTTCACCTCAGTGCTGAACACATATGAGGACAAGTATATTTCTTGTTTGTTTGTTTTAAGTAAATTAGATAAGCTGATTGAGCAAACAGATTCGTTAAAGGGGGTGATTTTATTCATGAGGAAAAATGATTCTCAGGACAAACATGTTCTTTTTTAAAAAAACAAAAACTTTTATTTGCAGTGTTGTGTTAGTTTCAGGCATACGGCAAGGTGAATCAGTTATACCTACCCATATATCCACTCTTTTTTAGGTTCTTTTCCCATAAAGGCCATTACAGAATATTGAGTAGAGTCCCCTGTGCTATAAGTAGGTCTTTATTAGTGGGAGTGTTCTTAATACCTTAAATTTTTTGTTCATAGAGCCTTTTACTTGCCAGAGAGGTTGAATGAGGGAAACTAGAAGTCCACCTTGTTTCATAGCCATGGCCCCCTAAAGACGGGCAATAAATAAAAACAAAGCATTTCAGGAAGTTAAAGCAGAAGTCCATGAAGATACATGTTTTGATTCCCTCAGATTTCCAGGAAAGCATTGTGCATGTAGTACAAGAGACCCTGCAACACAAGTTCAACTTCAGTATTCAATAAAATCTGGTTGAGAATTCCAAGTACCCACCCCCCCCGCCCCGGGTCTGGCATGGGGCTAGGTGCTGGGGGAGGGGTCGCCAGGTACAGCCTCTGCCCTCCGCCCACGGGGAGCAGGAGAACAAGGACAGAGCAGTTGGAACACCATGTGTTCAAGCTTCTTCAAGAGGTATGCACAGGGTGCCAAGGAGGCATGGCAGGTGAACAGAATCAGACAAACAGATTAGAAGATGGTGGGGTGGGGAACAGCATATTTTTAAAAATTCATCCAGTATGGAAAGGAAATGAAAACCTGAACTAGTCTGGAAGTTCTCATAAGAAAAGTCTCTGAAATTTTTTGAGAAATCTCAGCAGACGCAGCAATGCTTTTGTTACTCTCCAAGTTGGCAATGCTGAGCGGATCTTGTGCCGTATGCGTTGGGGAAGAGAAGGAAGAGAGCAAATAGAATTCTCCTGAACAGAAGAGTCAGGGCTAAGCAGACAGCTCTGGGATAACAAAGGAAAGTCCTACATCACAGAGAGCGTGGGCTTCCCGGGAAGAGGTAGGAACAGATGCAGGCTCTCTGTCCCACAGTCGTTCAGTGTCCCTGCCCCCCATGTTAATGAAACCCCAGTTTATCTCTAATTCAGCACTTATAGGATAAGTAATTCACTCACTTATAGGATATATTGTTCACTGACCTCTAGTTTCCTTTTACTTGTTAATCCTCATTTAGGGTTTAACTGGTAGTACAAACTTCTGGTCTCACACTGAGAATTCCTCCCAGCCTGTGTACAGATGAAGAGGCCTGGGGTAAATGGGTTATGGCAGAAGCTTTCTTTCAGAGAAGGCAATGGAATCCCACTCCAGTACTCTTGCCTGGAAAATCCCATGGACAGAGGCGCCTGGTAGGCTGCAGTCCATGGTGTCTGGAAGAGTCGGACACGACTGAGCAACTTCACTTTCACTTTCCACTTTCATGCATTGGAGAAGGCAATGGCAACCCACTCCAGTGTTCTTGCCTGGAGAAGCCCAGGGACGGGGGAGCCTGGTGGGCTGCCGTCTATGGGGTCGCACAGAGTCGGACACGACTGAGTGACTTAGTAGCAGCGGCAGCAGAAGATCTCCTTGCTCCATAAACCCTCTTATCTGCCCTCCTGACACGTAGAAGCTGCCGAGATGGGTTAGAGTCTCACTCACCAAGCGAGCTGTGGGAAACCCCTGACATCTCAGCTCAGTGGGCACGTGCTCAGTTGCTCAGTTGTATTCGAGTCTGCGACCGCATGTACTGCAGTGGGTTGTCATGCCCTCCTCCAGCGGATCTTCTCGACCCCGGGATCAAATCCTAGTCTCTTACATCTCCTGCATTTGCAGGCCGGTACTTGACCACTAGCGCCTGGGATTAATTTTTATGTGTTTTGTCCCTCGTCCCTGTGGGTGTGTGAAAGAATCTCAGGTAATTCGGGGTCTCTTCCTGCCCTACCTCTGAGTCTGTGCCTCTGTTTCGGGGGGACACTCCTGGTGCCAGAGTGTCCCATTCATCCGTGAGCCTCCATCCTGGGAGGTCCCACCAGAGGGGATGCTCTGGCCTGGGCTACTCACCGAGGCCCAGGGCAGGTTCTGCAGCTCCCCTCCTCACCACTAGAGGGCCCTGAGGAGCCCTGGGAAGGCTGGCCCAGGCTCATCTGCCCAGGCCTCCCACCAGTTTCAGCTGGAGGCCACAGTGAGACCCAGGGCTTGAGCTGGGGGACGTTGCTGCCTCCCCTGGACATACTTCTGCTCAGAGACTCAGAATCCCCCAGTCTATATAGAGTATCTCTCTGCCTCTCCTGAGATTTCCTCTCCAGGATTGACATCAATGTCTAGTTCTCTTTCCTCCCTCTCCAGAGACTTGTCCACAGGCTGAGAGGATCAGACTCTTCCAAAGCTGTTATTTATACCCAGAGTTTTTTCTCTTCTCCTCTGGGGTGAACATCCTTGTTCTGTGGTGTCACAATCACTCAGAGACAATGAAAATTACGACGCCATCTGCTTAAATGGAATGTCATGGAGGGGAGAGGTGGTCGAGATTGCAGGGAATGTAACAGAGTGACACCTCACTGAATATGTCACAGTATCATGTCTACACACTGTTTACACTGTTGAAAAAGACCGCAGAGTTTACCTACCCCAGTTCCTCACCCTGGTTCGGCCCTTCCTGTGTGTCTAATCCTTTAATGGCAGGTACCTCACTAGACAGTAGGATAATCCTTTTAGTGGCTGGCAGTCTCCTCTTTACCAAAGCCTCGCAATTGGATTCTGCCCTGGGGTCCTGCTCACTGGATCTCTTCACTGATGTTCCTGGTGCCCCTGGCTGCCCAGGCTGCAGGGGAGCAGCCTGAAAAGGAATCCCCTCTCCGCCCCCACCCAGCCTAAGGAGAGTGACTTTGGCTGATCCTGGGAAGGGTAAGCCTGCAGTGCCCCTCAGAAGCCAGCTGGCACCTTCCTGCTGTCTGTCCTGTTCTCTGACAAGCTTCCCCCCAGGGATTCCCCACCAGTTCCTCACCACCCCGGGGGTGGGATTGGCTCCATGGTATCAAGCCTGACTGTGGACTCCTTGTTGCTGACGGTCAGACTGGGGCCTCTCAGCTGGAGTGGTGGGCAGTCTAGAGCAATGGGTCTGGCACTCTGAACTCATATGTTTGACAAAAGCTCCTGACATGATTTCAGCACACCCCCAAGGGGAAAACTGCCAGGAGGAATCGTTAAGCCATTTACCAAATATAAAATTAATTAGAAGTAGAGGTAAAATCTGTCATAGGCAGTGGGCTATTAATGCTCAGCTTTCTGTCAGCCCGAGTTTCCATTCTTTCACAGATACCTACCTTTCCCCCTTCCTCTCTCCCTCTCCCTGTCATTTTCTCCTTCTTTTTCTTTTTCCATTTCTCAAACATTTATTGAGCTGCTGTTATGTGCCAGGCAGTGTGCTGGTAACCAGACATACAAGGGTAAACCAGACCCAGACTCTGGTCTCTAGGAGCTCAGAGACAAGTGAATATATTATTATAAGTGTTGGAGGTTGTATTAGTTGTTTTTTTTTTTTTTTTTTGCTGTGAAAATGTAGTGGCTTTAAAACCACACATTACCTCACAGTTTCTCAGGAATCCGGGTATGACTGAGCTGGGTCCTCTGGCTCCAGGCCTGTCACCAGCTGGCAGGGGCTGGCCTGGGCAGCGGTCATCTCAAGGCTTAGCTGGGGAAAGATCCACTTCTGAACTCACTCACAAGCTCCTTCGTAGGACAGCTTCTTGCTGGCTGTTGGTTGGAGACCTTTTCTCTCTCAGTTCCTGGCCATGCGGTCCTCTCTGTGGAATAGCTCATGACATAGAGGCTGGCTTCCCTCGGAGACAGCAAGTAAGACAGCAAGAGAGAGCAAGCAGGAGACAGTAGAAGGAAGCCAGGGTCTTTGGGCAAGCCAGTCTTGAAGATGGCATTCCATCACTCATTGTATTCTATTTGTTAGGAGCGAGTCTCTGAGTCCAGCCCACACTCTAAGGGAGGGGAAAACGTGAGGGTGTGAATACTGCAGGGAAGGGGTCGCTGGGGGATGCTGGAGGCTCTCTACCATGAAGGTGTTGCCATAATGTCGTTAAAAACATTTGAGCCTCAAATCACCTGACGCAAACACAGTGAGTTAAAAACATTAGTTACCCTTTGCTTAAGATGCAGTGAAAAGGGCTTAAATGAGGAAACTTAAAGAGCACTAAAATAAAGCCCCAAAGGTAGAATGAAGATGTTTTATTATTCCTGTTTCCCAATCTTGCCAAAATTTACAGCTCAATTTCTGTTTCCTACGGAGAGTTGAGATAACCTCACCAATCCTGTTTGACTGAGCATATTCTTGCCACCCATTCCCCCCAAAAAACCAGTGCCAATGTAGCAAGAAGAGGATGGTCAACTGAATACTAAATAATCAGTTCAATAGTTGTCCCTATTTAGTTCCAGAGAAACTAAGTCTCTATAGCTTATGATCTATTTTGACTCAATATGTTTTGTCTTCAGACTGCCAACCAGCAAAACCTGCTACCTTAAGAAGAATAATAGTTCACCCAAAATACCCAAATGAAAGATTTCCATTCAAAAATCTAGCCTACAAACCCATCTGTTATTTGTTTACAGTGTAAAATGAAAGATCGAAGGTATTCCTAATTGGCTGTCTTGGGATAAAGCACTTGAAATGGAATAGATTGATATTTCAGCATCTGTTAGACCTGATTTATAAGGACACATGTTTCATTCTAAAACATTAATAATGTATCATACAAATGGATTCTGTGGTGCAATTTGTTTAAGATTTTTAAGAATATGTTCGCACTTGGGCTATCATTTTTAGAGAAACAAATGCAGATTGGAAAGAACCAAATATTTTATACAGAATGCATGACCTGGTGATACATCACCGAAGAATCTACTGTGTTTAATTTATACGTTGCCAGCACTGAAATGAGACCCGTGTCCTTAGATTCCAACTCAGACTCACAAGGATTAAAGCCATGGCCCTGAAAGCCCTCTAGGAGGTAAGGAGGTAAAGGGGATGTCCCATGGTGGCTGGCATCCTCACTCACGGCAGTGCTCCGCTTGCCTTCTTACAAAGCAATTAGCTCCACACATGTTGATCAACTATAGAGGTTCTTGTTCTTTGAAGTACTATGACAAATTCATAGAGGAGGGCTTTTTTAGTACAAAAATAGAATAAAAACATACTTACTCTATAATTCAAAACTTAAAATCTTGTTGATTTCATCAAGGAGTAAATTTGTCTCTATGGTCAAAATTCAGTTCTGGAGCATTACATATAATATACAAGTTTTCTGATATTCACCTACATTCACCTTTAGGGGGTTTGATTTTTGACCCCTCAGAACCTCAGATATTATTTCATTATTCTAAACTGCTTGGGGTTTCACAATATAGGAAATGACACAAGTTAGAGATCACCGAAGAAGAAAAACATGGAAAACTGTCTTTAATATATCACTTATAGAGAGGGCAAACATGAGCATGAAAACTTTTCATTTTGCAAAACAAATTTTCACAAGAGACATGTTAAGTAAAGCTAAGGTAGTAACCACAATAAATAATTTAAATTCTGCCTTCATTTTTCAAATATGATGTTTGCTTCCAGAGCTCACTTAAGGTTGTTTATATTATTTCTTTGACCACAGCAGGGATCTCCTGACCAGGTTTCTGATGGTACAGGAGAGTCACAAAGGGGCTGGCATCACAATCAGGCACTAATTAAACCCAGGATTTCTGATCTTCATTCACTGCCTTTTATAAACCCAGGAAGCTCTTATTTTTCAAATTTAGAAAGTAAGCAACTCTCCAAGCTTCCTTTCCCTGAGCTTTCTATGCGAGTAACACAATAAAAAGCAGCACAAGTTAAATCTGTAATTAACATGGGGATTTATAGTCACTGACCCCACAAAATACACACTGGGGTTCTTAGTAAATTCCCTTACTGGCTGCACAAATTTCTGCAGAAATGTCTTTTACTGTTGTAGAAAAAGAAGGTCTCAAAGAGCAACATTTCTCTGGATTTTCCAGCAATGATGAAACCCCACAGAGACAGGACCATGTCAGAGGAGAGGTTTTGTGGTGTCAGAAGTAGCTCCCAAGATGAATTTTTATCTTGTTGGCTCTGTTTTCCCAATTTGCAGTAATGGGGAGTTTCTTGAGCTGCCTACTCAGTTGATAGAATGCCTCCAGTGTGTTGTGATATGGCGGGTGTTTTATTTGAAATGCTGAAGTGGAAGTAATGAAAGTGCCTATGGCCTAAGTCATCAAATATGAATGTTTTAATGAGCATGTACTTACCACTCCCTACTCTTTCACTTCCTTTCTCTTTTTCTCTCTCTCTCTCTCTCACACACATGCTCGCATATACACCGTTGTTCTGAAGACCCTGGATTCTGTTAATTAAGCTTGAATAGATGCATGCTGCTTAAGAAGAATGCTGAAAATCCTCAGTCCTTTGGCTGGTTCAAAAAGAGGCTCATGGTGCAGAGTGGGAGCTTTCAAGTGGAGACAGGTTGAAAAGAAAATCATAATATTGGAGCTATAGGGAGCTAGACCATTCAGGTATGACTTAAATCCCTTATGACTATATAGTGGAAGTGAAAAATAGATTTAAGGGACTAGATCTGATAGACAGAGTATCTGATGAACTATGGATGGAGTTTCGTGACATTGTACAGGAGACAGGGATCAAAACCATCCCCAAGAAAAAGAAATGCAAAAAAGCAAAATGGCTGTCTGAGGAGGCCTTACATATAGCTGTGAAAAGAAGGGAAGCCAAAAGCAAAGGAGAAAAGGAAAGATATACCCATTTGAATGCAGAGTTCCAAAGAATAGCAAGGAGAGATAAGAAAGCCTTCCTCAGCGATCAATGCAAAGAAATAGAGAAAACAGTAGAATGGGAAAGACTAGAGATCTCTTCAAGAAAATTAGAGATACCAAGGGAACATTTCATGCAAAGATGGGCACAATAAAGGACAGAAATGGTATGGACCTAACAGAAGCAGAAGATAGTAAGAAGAAGTGGCAAGAATACATGTAAGAACTGTACAAAAAAGATCTTCACAATCCAGATAATCATGATGGTGTGATCACTCACCTAGAGCCAGACATCCTGGAATGTGAAGTCAAATGGGCCTTAGGAAGCATCACTATGAACAAAGCTAGTGGCGGTGATGAAGTTACAGTTGAGCTATTTCAAATCCTGAAAGATGATGCTGTGAAAGTGCTGCACTCAATATGTCAGCAAATTTGGAAAACTCAGCAGTGACCACAGGACTGGAAAAGGTCAGTTTTCATTCCAATCCCAAAGAAAGGCAGTGCCAAAGAATGCTCAAACTACCACACAATTGCACTCATCTCACACGCTAGTAAAGTAATGCTCAAAATTCTCCAAGCTAGGCTTCAGCAGTACATGTACCGTGAACTTCCAGATGTTCAAACTGGTTTTAGAAAAGGCAGAGGAACCAGAGATCAAATTGCCAACATCTGCTGGATCATCAAAAAGTCAAGAGAGTTCCAGAAAAACATCTATTTCTGCTTTATTGACTATGCCAAAGTCTTTGACTGTGTAGCTTCTGAAAGAGATGGGAACACCTGACCACCTGACCTGCCTCTTGAGAAGCCTGTATGCAGGTCAGGAAGCAACAGTTAGAACTGGACATGGAACAACAGACTGGTTCCAAATAGGAAAAGGAGTACGTCAAGGCTGTATATTGTCACGCTGCTTATTTAACTTATATGCAGAGTACATCATGAGAAACACTGGGCTGGATGAAGCACAGGTTGGAATCAAAATTGCCCAGAGAAATATCAATAACATCAGATATGTAGATGACACCACCCTTATGGCGGAAAGTGAAGAAGAACTAAAGAGCCTCTTGATGAAGGTGAAAGAAGAGAGTGAAAAAGTTGACTTAAAGCTCAACATTAAGAAAACTAAGATCATGGTATCTGGTCTCATCACTTTATGGCAAATAGATGGGAAAACAGTGGAAACAGTGGCTGACTTTATTTCTCTGGGATCCAAAATCACTGCAGATGGTGATTGAAACCATGAAATTAAAAGACGCTTACTCTTTGGAAGGAAAGTTATGACCAACCTAGACAGCATATTGAAAAGCAGAGACATTACTTTTCCAACAAAGGTCTGTCTGGTCAAGGTTATTGTTTTTCCAGTGGTCATGTATGGATGTGAGATTTGGACTATAAAGAAAGATGAGTGCCAAAGAATTGATACTTTTGAACTGGTGGTGTTGGAGAAGACTCTTGAGTCCCTTGGACTGCAAAGAGATCCAACCAGTCCATCCTAAAGGAGATCAGTCCTGGATGTTCATTGGAAGGACTGATGCTGAAGCTGAAACTCCAATACTTTGGCCACCTGATGTGAAGAGCTGACTCATTTGAAAAGACCCTGATGCTGGGAAAGATTGAGGGCAGGAGGAGAAGGGAACAACAGAGGATGAGATGGTTGGATGACATCACCGACTCAATGGACATGGGTTTGGGCAGACTCTGGGAGTTGGTGATGGACAGGGAGGCCTGGCATGCTGTGGTTCATGGGGTCGCAAAGAGTCGGACATGACCGAGCGACTGAACTGAACTGAACTGATAAGGAGAAATATTAATTCTTTTTTATGAGCCCCTCAAGAATTCCATTTCTTGCTTCCTATGTGATGGTGTAATGTTTCCTAAACCTAATGATTATGCATTGTGTATAGTATAAGATTCATACTGCATTTTCTTCTAGGCAATTTCACTACTTAAAAAATCGCCAAAGCCTATTTAATGCTTAGAATTCTGTTTGATGCTTTTAATTTTTTCCCTTGTGATGAGAACTCTTAGGATTTACTTTCTCAACCACTTTCATATATAACATATATGTTAGTTATATATAACATATAACATATATATGTTAGTTATCTTTATCATGTTGTACCTCACATCCCTAGTACTTATTTATCTTACAGCTGCAAATTGGTAGCTTTTGAGTATTTTCACCCAATCTCCCCTTCCCCTGAAGCTTCAGGTAACCACAAATCTGATCTCTTTTTCTATGGTTTGTTTGTTTGGTATAAGTGGCCTAGAATGCTACAGTAGTTCCTCTTACACAACATAATGATTTGATATTTCTATACATTTCAAAATGATCACCACAGTAATTTGGCCACCATCTGTTATCACACTCTTTGCAACCTCATGACTGTACAGTCCATGGTATTCTCCAGGCCAGAATACTGGAGTGGGTAGCCTTTCCTTTCTCTAGGGGATCTTCCCAATCCAGGGATTGAACCCAGGTCTCCCTCATTGCAGGTGGATTCTTTACAAGCTGAGCCACAAGGGAAGCCCAAGAATACTGGAGTGGGTAGCCTATCCCTTCTCCAGCGGATTTTCCCAGCAACCCAGGAATGGAACTGGGGTCTCCTTCATTGCAGGTGGATTCTTTACCCACTGAGCTATCAGGGAAGCCCATATCACACAGAGATATTACACAATTATTAACTATATTCTCCACACTGTACATTTCATAACTGTGACTCATTTATTTTGTAACTGGAAGTTTGTGCCTTTTAATATCCCTCCTCTTTCTCCCCTCCCCCTACCCTCCTCCCCTCTGACAGCCACCTGATTATTCTCTGATCTATGACTGTGTTTCTGTTCTGTTGTTTTAATCCCTTAGTTTTATTTTTTAGATTCCACATATAAGTGAAATTTATCTTGCTCTGGTCTGTTTCATTTGGCTTAACATCCTCTATGTTCATCCATGTTGTTGCAAATGGCAAAATTTGATTCTTTTTTATGGCTGAGTTATACACACACACACACACACACACACACACACATACACATATGTTGTTGTTTAGTTGCTAAGTCATGTCTGACTCTTTTGTGACCCCATGGATTGTAACCCACTAGACTCCTCTGTCCATGGGATTTTCCAGGCAAGAATACTGGAGTGGGTTGCCATTTCCTTCTCCAGGGGATCTTCCCAGCTCAGGGACTGAACCCATGTCTTCTGCATTTTCAAGTGGGTTATTTACCATTGAGCCACCAGGGAAGCTCTCTCTATAGATAGATATGTATAGATCCCTAGAGAAGGAAATGAAAACTCACTTCAGTATTCTTGCCAGGGACATCCCATAGACAAAGGAGCCTGGTGGGTTACAGTCTGTGGGGTCACAAAAGAGTTAAACATGATTTAGTAAGTGGAGTCACTCGTTCGTGTCCGACTCTTTGCGACCCCATGGACTGTAGCCTACCAGGCACCTCCGTCCATGGGATTTTCCAGGCAGTAGTACTGAAGCGGGTTGCCATTTCCTTCTCCAGAGGATCTTCCCGACCCGGGGATCGAACCCTGGTCTCCCACATTGTAGACAGACACTTTACCATCTGAGCCACCAGGGAAGTCCCTAAACAACAATATATGTGTGTTTGTATACGTATACACAGATGGCTCAGTGGTAAAGAACTTGTCTGCCAATGCAGGAGACACAAGAGACGCAGATTTGATCCCTGGGTTGGGAAGATCCCCTGGAGAAGGAAATGGCAACCCACTCAAGTATTCCTGCCTGGAAAGTTCCATGGACCGAGGAACCTGGCGGGCTACAGTCCCTGGGGTTGCAAAGAGTTGGACATGACTGAGTGAGTGAGCGACTGATGTATATATGTGTATGTATGTATATATATATATATACCCATATCTCAGCCATAAAAAAGATATGCTGTATGTATACCATGTCTTTTTTATCCATTCATCTATTGAGGTTGCTTCCATATCTTGGCTATTGTAAATAATGCTATAATGAATATGAGTATATATATCTTTTCTTTTCTAATATTTATTTATTTGGTTTGCTGTACTGGGTCTTAGTTTTGACACATGGGATCGCTGATCTTCGTTGTGGCATGTGGACTAAATATTAGTTGAGGCACGCGAACTCTTGGTTGTGGCATGTGGGATCTAGTTCTTTAACCAGGGATCAAACCTGGGCTCCCTGCATTGGGAGCATAGAGTCTTAGCCATTGGGCCCACCAGGGAAGTTCCGAGAGTATGTATATCTTTTCTAATTAGTAATTTGGTTGTTTGTTTTTTTTTTTTTAATAAATACCTAGCAGTGGAATTGCTGGATCATATGGTAGTTCTATTTTTACTTTTGAAAGAATCTCCACACTGTTTTTTGTAGTACCTGCACCAACTTACATTCCTACCAACAGTTCATGAGGGGTCCTTTTTCTCCACATCCTTGCTAATACTTGTTATTTGTTCTCTTTTTGGTGATAGCCGTCCTGATAGGTGTGAGGTTTTGATTTGCACTTCTCTTATGATTAGTGATGTTGAGCATATTTTGATGTGCCCATTGGCCATCTGTTTGCCTTCTTTGGAAAAAAATGTCTTTTCAGATCCTCTGCCCATTTTTTAATCAAAATTTTGGTTTTTCTGATGTTGAGTTGTATGAGTTCTTTGCAAATATCTTCTCTCTTTCAGTAGATAGCCTTTTCATTTTGTGAGTAGTTTCCTTTGCTGTACAAAGACTTCTTAATTTGATATAGCCCCATTTGTTTATTTTTGCTTTTGTTTCCCTTGCCTGAGGATGCAGATACAAAAAAACAAATATATATATATATATATATATATATATATATATATATATCACTAGGACCAATGTCAGAGAGCATACTGCCTGTGTTTTCTTCCAGGTGTTGTATGGTTTCAGGTCTTTATTTTTAATTTATTTCTGTGCATGGTGTGCAAAAGTAATCCAATCTCATTCCTTTGTGGGTAGCTGTCCAATTTTCCCAACTGCATTTATTGAACAGGCTGTCTTTTCTCCATTGTATATTCTTGCCTCCTTTGTTGTAGGTTAATTGCCCCTGTGAGTGTGAGTTTATTTCTGGGCTGTCTATTCTGTTCCATTGATCTATGTGTGTGTTTTGGGGCCAGTACTATCCTGTTTTGATGACTGTAACTTTGTAGTACAGTTTGAAACCAGGGATATTGATACCTCCAACTTGTTCTTTTTTCTTAAGATTGTTTTGGTTATTCTGGTTCTTTTGTGTTTCAATACATATTTAAAAATTGTTCACTCTAGTTCTCTGAAAAATACCACTGGCATTTTGATAGGGATTGGAAAATTAAGTATTATAAAAATTCAATTTTTCAGTTGCATTAGTTACATTTCAAGCAAATAATAGCCACATGTGGCTAGAAGCCACCTATAAGACAGCACAGGTTTAGAACAAAGAATCTTTTCATCCTTTGAGCCATCATGAATATCCCAGTGAATGGATTTATTTTAAAGGATTAGAACTTTTGACAAAATGAGGCTTAAGAATTTTTCCTGATTATTCCATATTATCCATTCACTTAAATCAAACCAATAGCAATGATAAATAAAAAACCCCAAGCCAAATGTCATGACATAATTTCGATTGGTCATTTCTGTCTCTCTAGCAGTTAACAGCTCTCGAGTCAGATACACTCCATTTCTCCTATGAGGTCTGCATGTTAGGGGAGGGAAGGCAAGAGGGAGAAAGGCAGCTGTGCCCTGGGCCCTGCCCAGGATAGCAGAAAGGCCAGAGAAGGGGCAGAGGAAGCGAGGCCCTGCCCACTGCACTGTGTTCTCACCTTCTGCCGTTTCCTCCCCTCTCGTCACCTGTCTTGTTACTGCAAACCAGACTGTAACAACTTGGGTCTCTGAAATTTCCTTGGAAGTCCCTTGGGAAGGGCTAGAGGTTTTCACACAAGTGAGAAACTACTGCATATACCAGTGGAAATGACTACGGTGATTATCCTCAAACTCCCTCCCCTTTTTTGGAGAAAGAGCCTGAACCACTTTGGGTCAGACTTCCACCCCACCTCATTCCACTTGTGCGGCCTCCCACGAGAAAAGATGGCTCAGTTTTCCCATCAGTAAAACATGGTTTCGATGAGAATAAAATAAGTCGGTATTTAAAGTGCTCCTCAGATCTGATGGTTGGGAAAGCCCTTAAGAAACAAGAGAGCTTATCATCACTGCTGTATACTACAGACTACAGATGCTTACAAAGTTTGTCAGAAAAGAAGTATATAACCACTATGCACACAATATGAGTAAGGGCAGTACATCCTATAGTATTCAAAAGAGAAAATGTCTTGTGTGATGTGGCAAAGACAAAAAATAGCTCTTGGGCATATTTCATGTGAATTTAACTAGCTGTAACACCATTCCAATTCCATTCTGAAGAAGACTGTACATTAATTACAGGCCTTCTTTCAAAATTGGATTGAGTTGTTCTGTTGGTGTGCATTAAAAATGAATGCAACTCCATATACTGCAGGAAAATAAAAGTTCTGTCAGTGGTCACTCATCTGCTCTTCTGTATGAACTGATGACTTTTTCCTTTTTTTGTTAATTTCTCCTCTTCTAAGCTTCCTTGCCAGCACCCTTCAGTATCTCAGGCTTTAGGTCTGACTCAGAAAAGACAGAAGAGGCCAAGCTTCTGTGTCTCTTAGAGAATTTGTGATGACCTTACACCTTGTCCCTCCTCTCCCATAACACAGTGACACTGGTTTTTAAAGGGACTCAAAAGGCGAGGCCCTGTGAATAAGCAATGATTTCCTCTAGTTTATAAGCTCAGATCAATGGGCTTTTACAGCCTTGAAATTAGAAAGGTCAATGACCTTCAACCAAGATCCAGAAGGACAAAAATGAACACAAACACCAAGAAAGCAACAAATGATCTGCTTATGTAACACTGAGGAAATGATGGCCCTGGTGTGTGTGTACCACTTTGCAAATTTATGCCATCTGCAAATAATCAGATTAAAATTGCACGTTACCATCTTATGCAATACATAGAGTGTGTCATTATAGAATCTATTTTTGAGCAACATCCTGAGACACTTAACAGATATTTAGCTGCCATAAGCATTCTATGAAAGTGAAAGTGAAAGTCACTCAGTTGTGTCCAACTCTTTGTGACCACATGGACTATACATTCCATGGAATACTCCAGGCCAGAATACTGGAGTGGGCAGCCATTCCCTTCTCCAGGGGATCTTCCCAACCCAGGGATTGAATCCAGGTCTCCTGCATTGTAGGCGGATTCTTTACCAACTGAGCCACAAGGGAAGATCAAAACATTCTATAGATTTGTCATAGTTTGAGAAAAGTGAAACTAGGATTGTTACCTTAGGCAAGTGTGGTATAGAAAAAGCCTTGGAAAATATAAGTTTGTATCCTATACCCACATGTACCTGTGGTGACCTTGAGCAAGGCATTTTACTTCATTGAAGCTTCAGTTTCCTCATCTGTAAATGAGCGTCAAAATAACTACGCTGTGGTGTTTGTGTAAGGATTAAACAAGATAAGAAGTGAGGAGGTTTTTCAGGGCTATTCTTAACCTCAAGTGTCTGGTTGATATTCATTTTAAACATATATGGTTTTATTTAACCATGTGAGAAAATGTCATGTTATACTGTTAAATAAAAATAGTAGATTACCATATTATTCATAAGATAATTCAAATTTTGTAATTAGATATTCACATCATGGTAACTAGCTTGAATTTCTCCCTCAGGCTCTGTATTTGTACCTGCAACTGCCCACTTGGCATCTCTGCTTGGATCTTAGACTTTCCATGTCCAAAACCAAATTCCTGATCTTCCCAGCTCCCATCCAACCTGCCCTTCCTCCAACATTCTCCATCTCAATTAATGTCAATTTATTTCCTCCATCCTTCTACCTCCATCCGTCCAGTTGCAGAAGCGAAAACTTGAGACTCATTCTTGGCTCTTCTTTTTCTATCCTGCCCTATATTTAATCTGTCAGCAAATCTCACGTACTCTTCTTTCAAAATAGATCCAAATTCCAGCCGTTCCTCAGTTCATCCACTGCTACCACTTGACTCAAGCTCCCATCCCTCCCCTGGGTTACAGCCATGGCTTCCTAACTGGTCCTAATGCTGCTGCCCTTACACAGCCTACGTGTAACCCACAAGTCAGAAGGACGCTTTTTTTTTTAGAAGGACGCTTTTAAACGCCAAGACATTTCACCTCACTGTTCTGTGTAGAATCCTTCAGTGCCTCTCCATCTACTCAGAGTTGACTGCAAAGCCCTTACAGTGGTCTAACAAAGCCTGACTTGATCTGACATTCCGAACTCCTCCCTGCTTCCGGGCCCTCTTCATTCTTCCTGCCCCTGCTCACTCTGCTCCTTCCTAGCTGTTCCTGACACAGACAAGTCCACTCATGCTCCAGAGCCTTCTCCCTGTCTACCTGCCTGCTCCTCCTCAGCCGACCACGTGGCTGTCCCCTCACCCCTTTCAGATCTCATCTCTCAAAGGTCGTCCTCTCGGTGAGGTCTTCACAGCTCCCTATTTCGTATAGCCACCCCACCCCTACCCTAGACTCTTCACGCCCCATCCCTGCTTCATTTTTCTTCATGAAATGTACCACCATTTGACATTACTCACACTTGGTGTGTGTATATGTGTCTATGTATGTGCGTATACATATACATGCATACACACACAAGCACATATGCAGTTTGTTTATTTGTTCATTGTCAGCCAGTCCCCACTAGCATATAAGCTCCATGAGGGCGGGGATCTCTATTTATCACTGCTGTAGCCACACTACTCAGAATGGTGTCTGGCTTAGAAAAGGCTCTGAATGAATTTTTTTAATAACTAAGTTAATTACTTATCTATATTCATTAAACAAATGCCTCTGAACCCCCACCCTGTGCCATGCATGGTTCAGGAGGTTGAAATATGACAGGAAATAAAGTGGATAAAGATACTGTTCTTCTGGAGACTCTATCAATCTATCTATCTTTCTATCGTCTATCTCTACCTGTACTTGTGTTTATATATCTACATCTATATGTAAATCTATATTTACATACATCTGTCTACTTATCAAACAGTGGAAAGTGTACAGTGATGGGATTATGGATGATTTTCCATATTTGTGCTCTTCTGTACTTTCTTAGTATTCTAAATTGTTGGGTGATTGCTATTGTAATCAGAAACAACTATGTAGATCAGAAAGAGGAGTGAAGGAACCGTTAAATGCAGAGGAAAAATCTTAACACCTATCCTGTGCTCATCAAACATCTAATGAAGTATCAAACCTTTCTATTCCTGTTTTTTGTTTATTTTGGTTTGGGGTTGGGTTTTTTTTTTTTTTTTTTTGGCTGCACAGCTTGCAGGATTTCAGTTCCCTGACCAGGGTTTGAACCCAGGCTGAAGCAATGAAAGCCCAGAATCCTAACCACTAGGTCACCAGGGAACTTCCTCTTGTTATTTTTGAAGCAGTTGTGGCATTAAAATGAAGAGCAAGATTGCTGGGGACAAATTGTGTAGGTTTTAGTGCTTACTAGTTATATGACCTTAATTAAATGCTCTCTGTACTTCAGTTCCCTGTTCTGAAATTAGAAATAATAATAATATCTACTTCATAGGTTGGTATGAGGATTGAGTTAATACATATAAAGTATTTAGAAAAGTACAGGGCACAGAACCAATACTCAATCAGTGGTGCACACTGTAATTGTTTTTGTAGGCATTATAGTTATCTTTATTATTATTGAATTAAGGGGGGATATTATTCTCCAGACCACTCCATTTAATTATGCATCCATTGGTTACTAGAAAAAATACTGTTTAGAATATTATTCTCACTCATAAATCTGAACAGCTTCTTCATAGTACTGTCTTCTGATGGTGAATTCATTGGGATCTAAAGAACAGCTCTTAGGATAGGAGCAGTCCACCTTGAGAAGTCCAGTCCAGTTCTCATAAGACAATTCTCTGGTGATGAGTAGGGAGTCAGGATATTGCCTCCTGAGTTGCCACAGAAGGAGCAGTGACAATGAATTTCTGTCACTGGTACTTCAGTGTGAATGCCTGGATATCTGATGTGAAGGTAGTTATATTAACTAGAGAAACCATTATGTCATCTCAGGAAAAATATTTAACTCCAGATCATATGTAAAATTTATAGCATTACTGTGAATCACATAAATATAAGTAACTCTTTGAAACACTTATTCAAATACCCCATCGTTTGACGAGTGGTTATACCTTATTAAGTTCAACCTTGAAGGTTTTAGTACTTTGGTAATCATTTATTTGTTCATTTGTTTTTGCTTCTTTGATTGTATGTCCACCCCAAACCAATTATATTATTACTTGAAAATGTTTTCATTTAACGTTTTGTTATACTCATTTACAAATAATCCAATTAAATCTGATCAAGCATAGTGCTTATAACAGGAATAAGTGTGAAGACATCTGTGAATTCTATACTTCAGTAGTCATGTTTATTACAATTAGGGGTGTTTACAAGTATAGGGGAGGAAAAATTTTTCTCCTACCGTTTCAGGTTCTGTGACTCTTCTAACAATAAAAATTGACTTAAGATGGATCACAGGAGAAAAATAAACTTAGCTTTGTACTTAAAGGAGCCTATAAAAATATGAGACCAAGGACAATCCACCAACTAAGGCTTATACACCATCCTGAACTAAGGAAAGGTATAGGGGCCTGGGCTTCAAGGGGGAGGAGAGTAATTCACAGGAAGATAAGAAAAGCAAATGTTTGTCCTGTCATGCACGTAAGTCTTCCAGGTAAAAAAATATCTCTGGTACTAACTCTTTTTCTGGGCCAGGCCCCCTATCTAAGTTTTTTTAGATAGGTAAGAGAGAAGAGTTTTTCCTGAGTCTGCTGGGTCTTGATTGCTCAAAATAATCCATATGCCGAAGAGCCACATTGGGGTGGCATATTCTGCTCCCCTTTGCAAGGCAACCACATAACATGGTGCAAACTCTCAACATTAACCCATGCCCCCCAAGGCCAGGATGCTCCAAAGCAAGAGCCTACAACTCCGTTTCCATTTCAGTCGCTAAACAAGCTGCAAGCCCCTTGCAGTAGCCTAGTGCTTTGCTTATATACTTGACATCTGCATGCTTATTGTTTCCTCTCTTCCAACACAATACTTCGTACTCTCTGTCACTACCTGCTCAATTCTTGTAATTTTAAGAGCAATGCCAGGGTAGCATGCCATAAAGAGTACAGAATTATCAATCTGAAGGAAGTATCAGAGGCAGTCTGTCCCGTTCCTCTGGCCTCAGGCTGGGCTGGACAATTAAGAGTCTTTCACAGTCTTTTACCCTCTTCCAAGCAATTGAGATGTTTGTGTGATAAATGAGGTGTATTTGAACATCAGGGTAGGATGCTTAGTTCTAGTTAAACTCAAGTCCATTTTTCATGTCAGCAGTTCTCCCCTCAGACCTCAGCTGAGCATGAAACCAAATCCTTTGATGAATATCAAATGATCATCAGCTCAAGACAGCATGTATTAGGAATTAATCTAGAGGAGGCTCCTCTTAGCGCAGAATGGAGGATGCCTCTGGGGGTTTAAAGCTGTGACACAAATAAACAAGTCATCTGAGTGGGGAAAAGTAGCATTGTTCAAAAATCTGTTTCATTAAAAGTACCTTTGTGCTTAACTATCAGAGAAGGGGTGTCCAAGGAGAGATCATGAGAAACACAACACCCAGGAAGGAGGTATTAATATAATCAAAGCTAAATATCAAACACAATATGTTGCTGGTGAGGATCTGGACTATCTTCTCCTGAAATTAAATATAAGAGTTACTTAGACCTGAGCTGGGAAAAGGAAGAGGAAGTTCAGGGTTTTTCTAGTGTTTGTTGTTCCAGAGATCAGAAGCTTACCCAAATATAGTTCAGTTCAGTTCAGTCGCTCGGTCATGTCCGACTCTTTGTGACCCCATGGACTGCAGCATGCCAGGCTCCCCTGACCATTACCAACTCCCGGAACCTACTCAAACTCATGTCCATCACGTTGGCGATGCCATCCAACCATCTCATCCTCTGTCGTCCGCTTCTCCTCCTGCCTTCAGTCTTTCCCAGCATCAGGGTCTTTTCCAATGAGTCAGTTCTTTGCATCATGTGGTCAAAGTATTGGAGTTTCAGCTTCAACATCAGTCCTTCCAGTGAATATTCAGGACAGATTTCCTTTAGGATGGACTGGTTGGATCTCCTTGCAGTCCAAGGGACTCTCAAGAGTCTTCTCCAACACCACAGTTCAACAGCATCAGTTCTTCAGTGCTCAGCTTTCATTATAGTCCATCCATACACAACTACTGGAAAAACCATAGCTTTGGCTAGATGGACCTTTGTTGACAAAGTAATGTCTCTGCTTTTTAATATGCTGACTAGGTTGGTCATAACTTTTCTTCTAAGGAGCAAGCGTCTTTTAGTTTCATAGCTGCAGTCACCATCTGCAGTGATTTTGGAGCCCCCCAAAATAAAGTCAGCCACTGTTTCCCCATCTCTTTGCCATGAAGTGATGGGAACAGATGCCATGATCTTCGTTTTCTGAATGTTGAGTTTTAAGCTAACTTTTTCACCCTCTCTTTCACTTTCATCAAAAGGCTCTTAGTTCTTCTTTGCTTTCTGCCATAAGGGTGGTGTCATCTGCGTATCAAGTTATTGATATTTCTTCCACTAATCTTGACTCTGGCTTGTTCTTCATCTAGCCCAGCATTTCTCATGTACTCTGCATAAATTAAATAAGCAGGGTGACAACATACAGCTTTGATGTACTTCTTTCCCATGTAGGCTGGGAAAGAGTTAAGAGCAGAGCTGCGGACTAACAGGGCCTGTGTTCATACTCTGCCTCTAAACTTATTAACATGTGAGCCCACTCAGTTTGCCAAAGCTCTTGGTTTCCTATTAAATGGGAAAACCATTAAAAATGGAATTGGTGGTAACAAGGGTGACTAGGTGGTTTGGATGCTTAATGATAGAACATGTATAAGATGCCTAGTACATAAATAGTATCAATAACCATTGGTTTCTATTCTCTGTATAGAGTAGAATAGGAGACAAATGAGGGCAAGAGGCTCAACTTTCTCCTGACCTCAGGAAGGTGCTAATTTCCATTAAACTTCCCTGTGCCCCACAGCGTGTCAGCATCTTTATTAAGGCACTTTAAAACTCCACAGATTCTCCCTTTCCAATACAACTCTCCTAGCTTTGTACGCCTTCCTGCTGTTTGCTGTCATGCATCCATATTTTTTCATAATTTTTGTCACAGTGACTTTTGTACTGAGTATTTCCTTTTTATTTTTCTTTTAGTCTAGACTCCTGCTGGGCCATGGCTTGTGCTCTTTTGTTTGCAGTGATTTGCGGAATGGCTGGTGGACCAGGACAAACCAAGCTATTTAGCCAGGAAGAGCCTGAGCCTTTTCATCTTGAATTTCAATTCCTGATTGCTCATGATCTTGCAAAGCATTTAGCCCGAGCCTTACCATTCCCAGAGTGAATTAAAATAGACAAGGTCTCAACCTCCAGGAGTTTACAATCTTATACAATCCAAACGGATGCAGATCAGACATGACCCAGACAAACAAGTTTTGAAAAATGGCAGAAATTAAATCGTGCGTGCAGACTGAGAAAGCGCAAAGGGTGAACACAGTTCCAGCTTGGCAGAGTGCGCTCACTGTTCAGAAAGGCTGGAGCAGGAGGGCAAAATGCTCCTCTTCCAAGCTTTTTTCTTTCTCTCTGTTGAACACTTAGCATTTTGTTCTATACTTGGCCACTGAAATAAAAGTTAAAGAAAGAAGTTCTTGGCCCTCAAGAACATATATGCAATATGGCATTTTCATGAATACTGAGGATGGAAAATAGCAAACATTCATATTGTACCGTTTCTCTTTTGAGAATGGATGTTCCCTCCATTTCTCTTATCATCTTTAAAATAAATGACAGGATGAGAAGAGGGTGGAATTTGAATAACTGAGCAGAAATTGAATGTGTAGAAGGACAATGCTAGAGGATGGTAGAGAGATAAAATGTGGGATCATGATGAGTCACTGGTTTGTGGTTTGTCTCCTCTGCTGAAACATGAACTCCTTAACAGTGAGGATACTGGCAGCCATGTTCAAGTTCCCTCCAACTTGAAGAGGGCTGGTCCACAGTAGGTACTCAATAGACATCTGTAGCCCTGTTGACCTTTGATTTTAGTTCAGTGAAATTTGTGTTGAACTACTGACAGAGCTGTAAGAAGATAAATTTATGTTGGCTAAACTTTTAAGTTTGTAGTAAAGTTGTTATAGCTGCAATAAAAAATCAATACAGGGAAAAAAGAGTAAGAAAATGGACAGCAGAATTTTGACTTCCTGAGATTGTAGGTTTGATGAAGTTGGTCATAATAGCCCCTCCCACTGGAATGGAATGTATACCAATGGAACATCCAGCTTCCAGCTGCCATAATATTTTCTCTTTGAAAATATTTGAGGGAGAACTCCAAATAAGGATTTGAGAATTCCCAGTCTCTTGTTCCTTAAATTAACAGGAGGAACACTCCAGAGTCAGCAGCAAAGAATGTTGCACTGCCATCTGAGCCCACACTTAGCATTATTATTTGGAATCATTGCCTAGTTAGAAGGAGAATCTGGTATCTCTGCATCTTAATTTTGTTTTATTAACATTCAAATAGAAAACCACTTGGCTCACTGTGACCTCTCAGGCAGCATGTAGGTTGTGTGTGCCTCATTTTAAAATCTTCGCTGCATTTACATTTAAACCACATGACTATCAAGAATAATATTATTTAACTACTGAGAATAAGCATATAGTTAGCAAAAGAAAAGGACCTGGTCCCCAGAGTAGTTCAAGAAACCTGCAAGAGAAGCAGGAAGTCATCGTTGTGTCGTTGTGGCTAATTTGATATCTGGGCAGGTTGATTAGATTCTTGAATTTAAATGGAAAAATTTCTGAGATTTCTGTAGTTCATCAAAGTCCTTTGCCTGAACGGTTAGTACCCTTAACAGTTCCCCTCCCTAGTAGGTAGCATCTAAGAGGCATCCAACCACCTTAACGAAAATCAGCTATTTATAAAAGATGCTGTCTGGAGAATATGAAAAATCAATTTCCCCTCAAAAAATCAATAATTTTAAAATTAAAGCTGGTGCTGTTTTAGTTGGCGATTTTGAGGAGACATTTCATTTTCCTTAACAAATTGCCAAATGGAAATTGCTATAACACAACACCATGAAGGCATCAGAGAGGCCCCGGGTTTAACCCTTAACCCCTCCACCTCTCAGCTTCCAACACTATGGACAAATAAACCAGAAATGTGAAGGAGCTCTTCATAATTCATCTACAAAGCTAGGAGATCTCCCCACTCCTTGTTCTGAAGTCTAAAGATCTCTTAGCAAAGTATGAACAAGACAAAAACTTTGGTGGTAAAATTGCCCTGTCCCTACCCTGAACCCCAAGAGCTCAACAAGTCTTCTTTCCTTACCAAAAGTTTAAAAAAAAAAATTTTTTTTTTTTTTATGTGTGCTTGGTTAGTTGTACCTAAGCTCTAACTGTGAAATGAAAGGCTCTCAGACTTATGGGTATCCTGAAAAAAGATGGATGGGAGCAAGGTAAGTTGCCAAATTTAGCAGATGAAAACATAATTGCCTATTAATTTTGGGTCTGAGATAGGTCATCAATAATTTTTCAGTGTAAGTATTCTACATGTAATACTTTGGACATACTTATAAAAAAATTATCCATCATTTGTCTGAAATTCCAATGTAACCAGGCATCGTCTATTTTATCTGGCAGCCCCTGGGAGTAGCAGTGCCGATGCCCCTGAAATCTCAATAAGTCCACCTGTACATAAACAGACCTGGTCAACCACCCCAGAAGGGCCAGAGTGTCTCCCGATGAAGACCCTTTGTTGTCTTCTGCTGCTCTTTGTTGTTTGAAGAGAACATCATCCTTTGCTTTTTTATTTTTATTTGCAAATAAAGTTTGCCTTAGAAAGCAGCTCGATAGAATGAAAGGGCCCTCACCTTGGCAACAACATGTCCTAGATGTAGTTCCCACTCTGACATCTATTTGCACCTCAAACTAATTAACCTAGGGATGATAAATACCTGTTCTGCACACCTCCCAGAATTCTCCCTGAGAATTCAAAGGGAAAATAAAGTTACTGAAACAATTCCCAGTATTCAAAAGGATTCACAATCTGCCCTTTAGCAAAGAAAACGCAGGGATTATTATATCTCCAAACCTCTTGATAAAACATTGATAGGTAGCTTTTTCCTGCTATAGCTCTTTCTTTGCTTCTTTCTTTAATATTTCTATTGCTGTATAATTTATATGTGATAAAGTGTACGAGTATTCAATGCACAACTCGATAGATTTTTTTCATCTGTATACACTCGTGGAGCGCGGGCAGATTAAGATCTAACAATATTTCCATCTCCCTAGAAGCTTCCCTAATACCTCGTCCCAGTCAATACCGCCTCCCCAGAGGGGACCACTATTCTGACTTCTACCATAGATTAGTTTCCTCTGTTCTGAAAGTTCACATTAAATGAAATCAAGCAGAATGCACTCCTCTGGGTCTGGCTTCTTTCTCATATTACATGCCTGAGATTCATCCACGCTCTTGTGTTTATCAGTGGCTTCATCTTTTTCATTTCAGAGTGGCATTCCATTATTTGAATATACCAATATTTGAGTATTCCATTTGAATGGAATTACTTATCCTTTTTAATGTTGATGGACATTAGGTTTGTTCCCATTGAGTTATTATTAATAAATCCACCTGCCATGAACATTTTTGTTCACGTATTTTTGGGGGCAATGCCTTCATTTCTCTAAGATGCAAAGGAGTGGAATAGCTGGGGCATATCTATGTGCTCACTGTTTCCAACTCCAGGTGGAACAGAAGTGCACAGCTTGCACTGTAAAGTTTCAAATGTCTTTTTAAAAAGAGATGGAGGTAGGGAAGAATTAAATAAGGAAAAACGGAAGGAACTGTTAACTTAGCTCCTTCATCAGAGCTCTCCATATGAGGTGCATGCTTTAAACTCACATTTCACTGTAGGAGAAGCCCCTGGATTTACAGGGAGAATTTCTTTGACACAGTTCAGAAAACAGAATCCAGAGAGTCTTTGGTCTTATACACTTAGTCATTTTACAGACAAGGTTTTAAAGGTGAACAATATACTAAATACCTTTGTTTCCACTTTGGAAAGAAAGAAAATATATTGAATTTCATGCAAAAACACAGTTTTCATAAGCAGAGACAGTAGAATGAGTTCACTTTGAATTTCCTCGGGCAGTTTGTGCCTCTTACTATAATTCCTCGATTTAGGGGTAAAATTCTCTCTCCTGTTAGGACAGTGAGTGCTGCATTTTGGCACTCGGAGGGAGGAGGAGCTGACTTTGAGCTGAGTCACTGCCTGTTCTGAGACCAGTACTAATCCACACAGGACTGGGCCATGGGAGCTATTCAGGGAGGGAGGCTTGTGGAACAAAGTCAGGGAGAAGCAAAGACCAAAAGAAGAGGTCTTGCCAATAAAACTCTAAAAAGTTAAGAATGGAGTTGTAAAGTTAAGTAATTTATAGATTATTGTGAAATGTATTATTCTGCCTAAAAATATATCTTTTTAAATTTATGGTTTTCAATTTATTTTTGAAGTATATTGATTTGTAATGTGTTAGTTTCAGGGATGCAGCAGAGTGATTCAGTTATATACATAGGCTATATGTAAAATGTATATAAAAATATATTTATCTATTCTTTTTCAGATTCTTTTCCATTGTAGGTTATTACAAGATACTGAATATAGTTCCCTGTGCTTTATAGCAAATCCTTGTTGTTTATCTATTTCATATATGATCGTGTGTATCTGTTAATCCCATATTCCTTCTTTCTCCCTCCCTCCCTTTCCCCTTTGGTAACCATGTTTTGTTTCCTGTGTATGGAAGTCTGTTTTTGTTTTATAATTAAGTTCCTTTGTACTATTTTTCCAATTCTACATATAACTGCTACCATACAACATTTCTCTCTCTCTCTCTCTCTTTTTAGCACAGAAATAGTCAGTAATACCAAAAGCTCAGTGCCAGGATTATAAGATTAAGCACTCCAAGGACACATTTTAATGTCCCAGGACACTAAGAGGGATGAGGGTTCTGGCATGATATCTGCTCTTTCCAAACCCATCTAACAGGAACTGGTGTACAGGACTGAGCGAGGTCGGTGGATAGGGAAGATGACCAGAGACAAAAGAAGCTGAGAGCTGGTCTCTGACCTCTAGGACTGGGGAATTAAAGCCCTCCCTGAATGTGTCTCTCCCAGGGTCTCCCTCAAGGAGTTAAGGAAATTGGTTAGAGGCGACATGGCCCTGGAAGGTAGCAGTCCAGGTTCAAATCTCAGCCTTGCCCCTTACCAGCCTATGACTTGGCAAAGATTAACCTGTTGAGCTCCAGTTTCCTCATCTGAAAAAAAGGTGGGGTCCACAGTGGCCACCACAGGATAACTGAGAACATGAAGTCAAATAGAGAAGTTCATCCCGCGAATGTTAGCTCCTTCTCCCTCCCTCCGCCCCTCCACATTCCGTTTCTCTGCTCAAATACCCTGAGCAGGTCAGTACTCCTTTTCTTCCACTGGTGATCGTCTTGCCTGCTGACACTTGTTTCACTTCCCAAGACATGATTCTATTTAGAGAAAAATAGGATACTTCAGACTAGGGTCTCCAATAACTGTGGAAAATTATAGAAATGCAATTTGAAGCAGGATATTCAGGATAGATTTTTCCCATGAGAAAAAGAAACCAGGGGAACTAGCATTTAAATTAACTGCAAAGTTAATCAATGTTAGTAAAACCCAATTAAATCTGCCCTTCAGTTTTCACAGTACTTTGCCTATGATAAATACTCAGTAAAACCAATAGGTGTTGAAACAAATTATAACTGTCATTCTAAGTCTGTGTGCAACAAAAGCAGAGCCCAACCCCATTTTCCCTACAAAAACTATTCTTAATAACCAAAAGGCAATGAAGCAAGCAAAAAAATGGTGAATGTTTAAATCTTTGCCTCTTAGAGAATACTCAAAATGGTTTTCAAGCTGATTTTTTTTGCAGCAAAGTGTTGATAAAACCCTGTGATTGTTTTGTTTTTTCGTTCATTAAACAAATGTTCATCGACTGTCTACGTCAGACCTGGAGCAGGGTTTAAGTTGAATTACTTGCAGCATCTCAGTCCTGGAGGACTTCACCGGTCTCTGGCAAACAAGAGACTTACAGTTATTTATTATAATAATAAAATATGAAAAGAGAGATTATAGATTGGATACAACATACAATTCTTCTCTCTCAAGTTTTACCTCCCTTGCAAGTCTTCAGCTAGCAGAGGGCAGCACATGCCAGATACACCTTGAGCGTTTAATAAATGCTTGTGGGCTGCGTGCATATTATATTAGCTTAGAAAGGGTAACACATTTTTTATTATAAAAGTTATAAAAGGCTGCATCTGACCAGTTAGCAAATTCCTAACTTGAAAAACACAGGCAGCCCTGAACTTCTAGGCTAAACACAAGATTTCAGGGCAAGTGAGTAGCTGAAACTGTCTCTTTTTGTTATTTCAACCCAACAGAACAGGGCAAATCCACAAAGCAACTTTATCTACTGAAAAACAATTACATCTGGGTGAGGGAAGGATGTCACAAAAACCTTGGAAATTTCCTCAGAGCCAGGGTATATGAAACCTAGGCAGATTTAATCACCCTTGCTGCAGCCCATCCTTAGATGGAGGGCTTAATCTCATTTTTATTTCCCATGAAGAATAACTTAGAGAGGCTTCAGCTAGTAAGAGGCAAACCCTTTCCAGTTTAAAGAAAACTTTGGCAGTTCAAGGGTGAAAGAAAGAAAAATGGAAAATGAATGTTACGAAAGCTGAAGTGCTTTTAAATCTTTATATCTTATAAATCCACCCTTTTAACATTAAATGTAATTGTCAGTTACAGAATAACAAAAAAAAATTTATGTCTATAAAAAAAACACTCTGTTTACAGACAAGCCCTGTTGTCAGACTGTGTGATAGAGATAATCTGTTTCTACCTTCTTTATGTCTCTCTGAGATATGGCCACAGTAAGAGGAATGTTAAAGATCTCAATATGAGGCGTTTCATGGTCAGCAGGCCTGGAGCAAATGGCCTTTCTGGCCTCCACTGGGATAGGCCTTGGTAAGCAAGAAACAAAAGAGATTGACCTTACCTCGTATATTGATCGAGGAGGGTTTCTGTCTGATCTGTTCAGGCTAGACAGGAAGCAGGTTCCCCAGCTGTTTCTCTCCTACATGAAAAGGGGTGTGTCACTGAAGATCCAGGAGAAAGAAGCAACCAAGAGGAGCCAAATAGCTTAGGGTAGACTCTTGGCTCTGCCTTCACTGGGCAAGTCACCAACTCTCTATACTTTGGCATCTTCATCTATAAAATGAGGGTGAGGTACCTTCCTTATTGAGCTATGTGAACAGAGTGACTTTAGTCTTAAATATTACTCAACTATAGACAATAACCAGATGCCTACAAGCGGTGTGGCCTTAGGAAACCCACTTAACCTCTTTGGGCTTCAGTTTCTCAAAGAAGGCAGTTGGATGAGTCTATCTCTGAGAACCTTCCTGTTCTTAAAGTAGAAAGAGAAATAAAGGGGTGGAGAGGAGTGGAAGGCTAACTTCTGGTTTTTGTTCTCACTTATGTTGGCATGAACTCCTGAGTTACTTCAGTGTTTGAATATCATTCTGAGGACATTTTACTTGTCTCAGGAAGTTTGACTTATTCATGAAAGTTTGCAAACAGCAAATATTTATTTCTCAAACATCATTTTTTAGAAGGTAGACTAATAAGGAGGTTTAGTTCCAGCACTAGATAGTTTCAGTCCAAAAGCTCTATGTGGGAAAATTATAGCAGAAACGTCAGCCTTTATGGTCCATTGGGTAGAGAACTTAAAGCAAGACTGCACTGGCTGCAAGCTTTTGGCATCTCTTGAGTCCCAGGAACAAATCCCTTTGCCTTTCCCACGAGAGATGAGGGGCAGGATGCAGTGGAGAGTGGCACAGACTTCAGCAACATTGAGACAGATGTGGGGGCCACACTTGGCTTGGCTACTAACTCCTGTTTGGCCTTGGCCAAGTTACTCAGCTTTCCTGCACTTCACTTTCCTTATATATGAAGTGGGAGTATTAACAATGCCTGCTTCAACAAGTTGTTGTAAAAGTTAGATTTTTTTTAATGTAGGTTAAGTCCTTAGCATGATGTTCAAAGTGAGTGCTCAATAAAAGTGATCTCTCACAATAGGCAACGTAAATTTAAAATGTTAAACCTATGTCATTCCTGTGATGTAAATATACAAGGGCATAGTCAACATGTAAGTCTCCCTTGCTTCTTCCTTTGTTTACTGGGTTGCACTTTAATTTAGTTTTGTGTTTAGAATAGGTTAAGATAAAATAATAATAAAGTAACAATGTCTGGTCCCTGGTGGCTCAGAGGTAAAGAATCTGCCTGCAATGCAGCAGACTCCTGTTCGATCTCTGGATTGGGAAGATCCCCTGGAGAAGGGAATGGCAACCCATTTCAGTATTCTTGCCTGGAGAACCCCATGGACGGAGGAGCCTGGTGGTCTACAGTCCATGGGATTGCAAAGAGCCGGACACAGCTGAGTGACCATCACTTTCCCTTTTTTTTTCCCCCAACAATGTCATGCATTGGACACGTTTTACCAAGCAATATTACATGCATTATCTCCCATATTCCACAAGCCAGATTTCTTCAAACATGAAAATTAACTCTGGTTTCACAAGGCTGATGAACAGCAGAATGAGAAATAAAATGCTGTTTGCCTGACTCTCTGCTACTTGCAGAAGCCTACAGGTCTCCTTTGTTGAGCTTACAAGGCCAACCACATGCAGCCTCTCATTCCCAGCCACTCTGTGATGGAAGCTGGGCTGGTGATTTCCCCTCTGTTTGTTACGTGAGTACGTTGGCATTCACATTCAGTGACTTTATGAAATGTCCCATGGCCAGTGAGGGGTAGAGATAAGACCGGAACTTGTTCATTGCCTAGTGACATAAACTGAAACATAAATAAGCAATTCAAGGCAATTTAATGAGTTATAACTCTTACTTAAGTGAATTATAAGGCATTATGCGATCCCAGAGGCAAAAGAAAATAATTGCATGTGCAGTACATGTGCAGGTGTGCGTCATCCAGGAAAGGATTCCCAGAAAAAGTAGGGCTTGGGTTGATATCTGAAGGAAGAATAGGCAGCAAGGTAGGCACTTGAAGGAAAAGGAGGTGGTGGGAAAACCACATGCAAAGGGACGTAAGTTCAAACTAATTTTGCCAGAATGGCAAGAAATTCTTTGTGCCCTGTGTTCAGTGTCTTACTCATTGAGAATACTTTCATGTATGCTTTTAACAGTTCAATATTGAGCATCTACTATGTGTGGGGCTCTGTAAGCTTGAGGTACCTGTAACCTGTTTAGCAGGGTATCCACAGGCAATTGGAAATGTCTACATGAAACTCAGGCATCATGTGAACTAGCAGAAAGCACTGGAGTGGATGAAATCACACCCAGGAGGAGAGAGCAGTGAGAGAATCGGGGAGAGATAAGGACCAGCCCCAGAGTCCAACATGAAGCAGGGGGCAGAAGATGAAAGGTAGCAGAGGTTAGAAAACAAAGGTCAAAGGCTGCAGAGGAGAGTCAGGACGGCGAGGATGAAAAGTACAGATGACATCAACACTACAACATCCTCTAAAGGAGTTGAAGAAGGTGAGGACTGAGAGGCGATCACAGGAGAGGACTGTTGGGAGGTCATCTCTGGTTATAATGAGCACCGTTTTAATGATGTATTGGGGAAGAACCTAGAACAGTTATTGGCTGGTGAGTATTGAGGGGTAAATAGGGAAAGAGCCTGAGATAGATGACTTCAGTAGGCGAGCTGGGAAGAAAGGGCAAGCTCTAAGTTCGTCAAGGCAATGGGAGAGCTCAGGACACAACTGAGGGAAGGTTTTCTTAGTTAGTTTTGTTTTTGTTTTTGTATTTTGTAAGAGTGTGAGAGACTTGAAGAAAACACAAGGCATTGAAGATGAGAGAGGAGATAACGATAGAATAAGGGCCCAAGGAGATCGAAGGAGATATGACCAAGCACACTGGTGGATAGAAATAAGGAAACTTTCTCCCAAGATAGGGATAGGTCTCTTGTTTTGTTGCAAATAACTTCAAAAACAGAAATTAATCACTTGTGTGCAGAATGAAGCCACCTGCTTAAACAAAAGAAGTTAATAGGCTCTATAACTGAAAAGTCTTTAGTTTTAAGAGCAACTGGGTCGAGGGGATTAGGACTTAATCTCCCTTTGTTTCTTAGCTCTGTATATCTATGTTTGGCTTCATTCTCAGGCATGGAGGCTGTCAAGAGGCATTCTCTTCCATTTAAATAACATTATCAGAACAAATTCTTATTGGCCAATTTGGATCACAGGCCTGTTCCTGACCAATGATCCCTAACTAGGGGATAGAAGAGCTATCCCCTAACTAGGGGATAGGGCAGGGTCACGTGCCTGTGTCTTGAGTTAGAAGCAGGTGGAACCCCTCCTAAGACACATGATCTGAGGGTGAAGTTCTTGAGGAAAACCAGGGTGCTGTTGGATCAGAAAAATAAATAAATATTTTAAAAAACCAAAAGCCCAAGAAAGTAGGTGCCTGCTACCGCTTGTGACCAGGAGATGAGGATACTTTGGAGGAGAGGACACCAAGGAAGTCTGGGCTAATGGCCTCTGTTTCGTGTGTGCGGTAGGAGACCTGACACATGGTGTTGTGGAAGCTTTGCAGCAACCCCCACAGATTCCATCCCCCCACCCAGATCTCCCTCTCCCCCTTCCCTCAGGAGTGAAGGGGAACGAAAGTTGACAAGATGAATTGATCCTGAATGAAAGAAATGCCTACCGTGAGATGGGAAAAAAGTCTCATACAGAGGTGGACATGCCTGTGAGTGTGATGGGAGTGGGTTAGGGAGGTACAAAGAAAAACAAGCCATACCAATCAGGGGAAATAGCTTTTCAAATTCACTACCTATGTGGGGGGAAAAAAAGTACAGATTCCAGAAGAACAAGCTAAGCTCATGGAAAGTGCTGAGGATAGCTGGTTTATTCTCAGTGAGTCTCCCTATTTTTATAACTTACCTCAACTCTTCCTCTTTCTCAATAATGTTGGGTGGTGAGGGACATTGTCAGTGTAAATATTTACAGGAAGGTCTTCAGGAAGGTGCTATGGAAGGTGCTGATAAGTGTGGATAATTAGCCGGCCTGGCTTTCTGAACAAGGAGCATTAGTGTGTCTGTGGACGTGCAGAGAGACATTATCTTCAGAATATATTTCAGGAATGGAAAAGCAAACAAAGCTGATTATGAGGAAAATGAATCTGCCAGGACCAAATTGTAGGAACAGACCCGGGGGCAGAAATAAAGGTTACAGGCTCTGCAGAATCTGAATGCTGCAGAACTCAGAAGTAGAGATGGTGCGTGTTTGGGTCTGCCAGCCAGGGCACCTCCATGGTCCTGGAACAAATTGGGAGGAAGTAAGAACAGAAGCCATTGTTCTGGGGAGCTGCCCCACCCTTAGAATCCACCCAGAAAGAAGGTAGATGCGTGCCTCCAGACCTGAATTGGAGGCGGGCCCCTGACTTTGCTCACCCCAGAATTTGGCCCCTAGATTTTGGGCACTGAACTATGGATGTTTAAATGTCTTCAGTAAACCTGATTCTTTAATTGGCCTGTCTCTTCTCAGCCCTTCTAAGCCAGTTTCAACCCTCCCTCTTGCCTGACTCTGGACCCTTCTCTGGGCATCCATGTTCCAGGGCTCCCTTGTCTCTTCTCGGAATTTCAATGGTGGATCCTTCATTTAAGACTTAAATTGAGTCCTTCTTCACTGCTTTCCCGTCTATGGGCATTTGCCTCATCTCTCCAGTGGGGCTGTAGAATCCTAGAGAGCAGGGTCCTTGACTGGTCCTTTTGGGGTCCCTAGAGCCTAGCACAGTGCCTGGCAGTTAGCTGATGCTCAGAGCATGTTTATTGGTTGGATGCTCCCTTGCTTTAAGATGGCTCTGAGGTCAGGAACCAGGAGGACCCAAAGCCAAACCAGCCTCAAGTGAAGCCAGGAGCCTTGACCAAGGACAAGAGGAGGAGGACGGAGGAGAGAGAAATACCCACAACAGCTTCTGTGGAGCCATCCCAGAAACTCCCTAGACCTGCGGGAGGTCTTTGACTGTAGGAATCATATGGGATTTCCAGCCGACCACTTGCTAGAAAGGCTTGGGGCAGTGAGCAGGGCAGGGCTTACTGATTCATTTGCTTTAACCCCTCTGAAAATTATGATGTGTGAGGATTCCATGGCAGCACTGCAAAGGCAGGTGGCACTCCTTCCTGGGAGATGCCAGGTTCTTGTTCACTTCTGAGCTGGGTTCTAGAGTTTCCCCCATCAGTTCTATGAGCTACCTCCAGCCAGTCATTCATTCGTTTGACAAATATTTCCTGGGCCCCTGTTACATCTACTCTGGACACTGGGGATAGAGCAAAAGCAAAATCCAGCAAAACTCCTTGCCCTTAAAGGGTTTACATTTTAGTTGAAAGAAATAGATTATAAAGAAGATGAGAAATGTGTATTATTAGATACAGGCAAAGTGCATAAAGATAAAAGAAGGAAGGTAAATGAGAGCATTCGTGTGAGAACTGTATTTTTTTTTAACAAAGTGGTTAGGGAAGTCATCCATGGGAAAGTGACATGTGAGCTGAGGTGGGAAAGTCAGCCCTGTGATAGTCTGGGCAAGTGTCCAGAGCAGGAATGTGTCCTGGAAAAGGACGAGGGGTTAGGGTGGAAACCACAGAGGGACCTAGGGGAGATTACAGAGGAGGTCAGAGAGACAGCTAAGAGGCCAGGCCCTGGAGAGCTCTGCTTTGCATGGTGGGAGATGTGAATTCACCAGAAGTTTCTGGGCACAGCAGCAGTGAGTTCTGACTTGTGTTTTAACAATACTCCTCTGGCCACCGAGTAAGAGAAAGGTTAGAGGCAAGGAGCCTGTTGCGAGGCAATCGCAATGAGCTAGAAGAGAGGTGGTGGTCATGGAGGTGGTGAGAAATGACTCAGGCACAGACGTGTTTTCAAGGAAGAAAAAAGCAGAATTTAATTCCCGACGGCCTGGGTGTGGGTGTGAGATGAAGAGAGGAATGAGGACTGCTGCCGTCTTAGTCTATTCAAGCTGCGATAACAAAATGCCACAGCCTGGGTGACTTATAAACAAAATTTATTTCTCTGAGTCCTGGAGGCTGAAGTCTAAGATCCTCAGCCTGCGTAATCAGGTGATGGTTCCCTTTTGAGTCACAGACTGTTCATGTGTCCTCACATGATGGAAGGGGGCAAGGAAATTCTCTAGAGTTTTTTGTTGTTGTTGTTTTAATAAGGATATCAGTCTCATTAGGTCATGACAGCCTTCATGACTTAATGACCTCCCAAAGGCCCCACCTCCAAACACCATCACTTTGGGCATTAGGATTTCAAAATATGAATTTGGGGGTTGGAGTTTGAGTGGGGCACAAACATTCAGATCATGACGTGCTAAGGTTTTACCCTGAGAGACTAGAAGGTATGGTTGCTCCAAATCTCTCCAGCAAGTTCCACTTTCTATAGCTTGTGTTTCTAGATATGGGAATTGCCTTTGAAAGCATCTCAGCTACTGGATAGGTGACTTTCTGCTTCCTGACACCTTCCCATCAGCTGAGGTCTCTAACAGCAACTGGTCCTCCTCCAGCACCTTCCTCTCTTTCGTTGCCAGGGAAGAGAACAAAAGTCAAGGTGACCAATATGGATCAACTTTGTTTTCTTGGCTGCCTTGGATTATAGAGAAATGTTCACCAGCATTCTCCTTCAGAGTGACTTGACTTGGCTTGTAAACTGTATTCTGTCCTTGGCCATTATTTATTTTTGTAAGTAATGTGCATTCCTTTTTGGTACTGAGGATTCATCCGAGAAGCCATGGAGGGTATTTTGAATCCTTTTGATTTAGATATGAGAAAGGTCTAAGGTCTGAGCTCTCAAAACAACACAGTTAGTTCATAGAAAGGCAGGATTAAATCCCAGTCTCCAAATTAAAAAAAAAAAAGTCCTAAGAAACTTACCATATGAAATCATTGCTAAATTGATTGATTGATGATGAGATATATATTCAAAGATGAATAACATATAACCTTAGATTGGAATCTAGGGAGAAAGTTGGAATAACATTCCTCTTTTCCTTCTCTCTTCCTTCCTTCCAGAAAGATGTATTCAATGTCAAACATTATAAGAATCATGCAAGATGCTAGAGACATTAATACAAACACAAAAAATAGAGCTAGTCCCTGCTCTTGAAGGGCACTCTGCTGAGGGAGACATTGGCCTTCAGGTGAACTTACAAAAGAGAATGAAAAAAAGTCAGTTTTAGAAGAAAACCATAAAGAGCCATTAGACTCTAGAGAAAGGAGTATTCTTATTGATTTATAGTACAATACATTGTGTTTCAGGTATATAACATAATGAATGTGTTTTTTTGCAAATTATATTTCATTATAGGTTATTGCAAGAAACGGGGTATAATTCCCTATGCTATACAGTAAATCCTTGTTGCTTATCTGTTTCATGTATGATATTGTGTATCTGATAATGCCATACTCCTGATCTGTCCCTCACCCACCGCCCCTCTCCCCTTTGGTGACTGTAAGTTTTCTGTGTCTCTGAGCCTATTTCCGTTTTGTATATAGATTCATTTGTATTATTTTTCAGGTTTCACATGTAAGTGATATCATATAGTATTTGACTTTTTCTATGTGACTTACTTCACTATGATATCCTCTAGATCCATCCATGTTGCTGAAATGGCAGCATAGTATTCTTTTTTATGGCTTAATAGTATTTATATATACCACGTCTTCTTTACCATTCGTCTATTGATGGGTACTTGGGTAGCTTCCATGTCTTGGCTGCTGTAAATAATGTTGCTATGAACATTGGGTGTGTGTATCTTGAGAAATGAGTATTTATTACTGAGTTTTGGGACTAGGGAACTTTGCAGAGAGGGGGCAGTATTAGGGTGGTTAGTTTAGTTAAAGAATGGCAAGCATATGGCAGTTTTGGAGAACAGCCCTGGAGGAGATAACAAGGTGGGTCAGAAAAGGGAGTGAAGCATCCCTGTGGAGAGAGCACATATCCACTCACTGCTGCAGGTGTGTGTGTGTTGGGGGGCAGGGGGTGCAGTTCTCACAGGTGGCTTTCTTACGTGGTACCCTCCAAGGAGACGCACGGCAGGGAGAGGCTCGTGGCAGGGCTCCTTCCTGGGCTTTTCAGGGAAACGTATGGAATGCCGCATCTAACTGAGTCGGTGCACATAGAGAGAGATGGCGGTTACCAGCTAGGCTGCAAACACAAAGTAAGCAAAAGAGCCAGTCTGGGGAAGGGGAGCAACTTCAGCCGACCGGACACACACAGGGAAGTGGAGTGAGCAGACTCTGCTACCTCGACCCTCCCTGCTCACCCCAATACCCGCTTGCCTCTGGAAAAGGTGGGACCTGGGCAAAACTGAGAAGGCCCATCCACTCATCTGACAGATGAGGAAGTCCCCAAGATTTCCCAAACTGCCCCATTAGTCTCACACAGATGCTTGATATTTCATGAAAAAGTTTAATCTTTTAGCTGGGGGAAAAAAAAAGATAAAATGCAAACTCTTTTGAGGAAGCAGGGTAACTTGAAAGAACACTGGATCAAGAGTCCGAACGCCTGACCTCATCTGACTCTTCACCTAAGCAGATCACCTCATCTCTGTAGTTTCTCAACAGACTGCCCCCTTCCAAAGCCCTAGAGAGCCTTTAAATCTACCTTGGTTTCCAGGTTCCACTCAGACTCACTGAATCAGAAGCTCCAGAAGCTGAATTCATTGCCTGCCTTGTACAGGCTTTTTGTGGTACTCGCTGCTATTCACTGGCTGTTTCCTGTCCAGCTCACTTCTGGGAACCAGGAGGAGTTTGCATTGCATGGCCCTCCTGCGGTTGTGTGGGGCCGTGTGACTGATTCTGGCCACTGAGCTCTGAGTGGAAAGGGCAGTGTCTGCTCCTGGCTGAGCACTGGATAGACAGAGTGAGATAGTCCTCCATTGCCTTTTCCCTCTGGCACTGGGATCGGCCACTTTGGGGTCTCGGAGTTCCCACGAGGAGCAGAGCACCCTGCCCACCTGCAACAAAACAGAGCTTGAGAGAAAAGTAACTCTTGTCACGATAAGCTATTTGGATGGGGAGCTTGCTGCTTGGCACAGCATAGCCTGGTTCAGATCGACTGGTAACTATCCTGCAGTGATTCTTATGCAGTTAGCCTGATGCTGACTAAGAACCTCTGGCTAGGTGACCTTCGGGTGCCTTCCATATCTAAACGTTTTTGGTTCTGGAAGCAGATATTAACTGCTGATACAATGCTAACTGGCCATCTGATTGGTAAAGCCCTTCTGAGGTGTTTCTGCTGCATAATGGCTGGTGAATGGGTATATCTAGAGCAGAGAAGAACTCTCAGAGAGCAACTCTACGTAGGAGCAAGGGGACACATTCCCAAGACTCAGATCACTACTGGGCCAAAGGCCAACTGGGCAGCTACAATTCCTGCATTTACCATTTCAACATTTCCTGGCACTAGAAATTTTAGAATGGGTGGATAATCTGCCTTGGGGTGGGGATAGGGGGTTAGGGATTCATCATGAGTAAAGATTGTCCTCTGAAATTCACTTGCTTGGAAACTCTTTTGTGAGTTTGAGGATAATCTCCTTAGTATAAGAATTTGGGTCACCCCAACCCACTTTTGGGCTTCCCTGGTGGTTCAGATGGTAAAGAATCTGCCTACAATGCAGGAGATCTGGGTTCAGTCCTTGGATTGGAAAGATTCCCTGGAGAAGGTAATGGCAACCCATTCCAGTATTCTTGTGTAGAGAATTCCATGGACAGAGGAGCCTGGTGGGCTACAGTTCATGGGGTTGCAAACAATCGGACATGACTGAGCAGCTAACAACCCACTTTTAGGGTCAACCATCATCCTGATGTTCCCAAAACTGTCCTGGTTTTAGCCCTGGAAGTCCTGTGTCCAGAGAAATCCTCACTTCTGGGCAAACTGGGACAGCTGGTCACTATATAGGCCTCGTTGTTTCTTTCCAGTTACATCACTATAAAGGTGAACTCCCACCACCCCACCTCCAACCCACTCTGATCTCTGGTTGCTGGCAAAGTTAGATTTCAAGATCTTTCCATGTGCTCTAGCTCAAGTCAGGAAAAAATAAACCCTCAACAGCTTCTGTTCTACAGAAAGAGGTTTACAGATTTCAATATGCCAGCCAAAAAGAAGAAAATATTCTCAGCTTGAGTCTTGTGCCAGCCTAATAGGCAACGGCAGCAACGGGTGGTTTCCAATGGGAGATTTTCGCCCCCGATCTGGTTTTGAACCTCACGGCTCTGCCACTTGACGGCATCCAGGTTTCCAGACGCTGGCAGGGATGCCACAGTCTGTCACCATCAGGGCTGCTATGAATTTTCCTGTTCCGACAACTAGACAAGATGTCTTTTGAAGGGTATTTAGTACTTGAATGGTTTGTTTTCAAGATAGATGAGCCCCAAAGTAGAGTTGCTTCAGAAAATATTAAACGTTGGAGACTAGTCTGTATACTACTTAAAGAGTCTGCTTAAATAGTTAGTTACATGGTTAGATACTTTTCATTCTGCAATTAAATCAATGCATTGACCTTTTGCTGAAAATGGTTTTGAAGAACTGAAGGGGAGATGTGGGAAATGACTGAAACCCTGAATGATTAAAGCTTATACACCGTTTGTTCCACCTCTGGCTTATATAAGGTGTTATGAAGTGACTAAGGGGATTATACTGAACTTTAAGAAGATAACTCAGAAGTGAACTATTTGCCTGGACGTCCTTCTACTCTGCAGCCCAATAGAAAAGAGAGGGATGCGAGGAGAGGCCAGATCGCCTCTAGTTTTATTACCCTTCTCCTCCTTTTAATTCTCAGAGGTATTGAGTCCCAGACTAGAGGTTGTTGCAGACACAGTTTGCCCCTGGAATGATGCACAAAGGGAAATAGAGTGCCCAAGGAACTATCTGCTTCCAGGGAGACAAAATTAGGAAGACATGTGAGAGCGTGAGATGTCAGTCACCACAAGTGGAAAGATAAGGAGGAGACGTGAGGGCAGTCCCAAGTCAGGGAAGGCCCAGAGTCACTGGGAGGCAGAGGCACTGGGTTCCTACGGAACACAGTTTGTGAAATGTTAAAACGGGCTTCTTTTTCAGACATTCACTCTGGGAAAAGTCTACCCTTTCTTCTTTTAGATTTGAGTTCAGTCCTCCCCAGAGGCCTTGTATTATTTCCAGCTGTCCCTGGGACTAGGATAACGTGTGTATATGAGTGGATTGATCACATGGGTTTTATTCTGCTGGCATTTGAGCATGGCCTGTGAGGGGCGGGGAAACCAGAAGGCCAAAAGGTGTAGGAACAAATATTGTGCAATGCAGCAAACAGTATTTGCCCTACTTCAACACTTTTCCAACAGCCAAAAACTGCTTGGACTGGGCTTTTTCCTTACCAGCCTTCTGGTGAATTTAACCTCGGTAGCATTTGTGGAAGCGGATCTCACCTTCATGCCTTTTATTTCTACAAGACTTTGGCCTTTCCTTTTAACTCAAGGAGCCACTGAGCCTCCTTCATAGCTTTCTAAGTCACGGGCTTTGAGGGAGACACCGCTGTTTGAGGAGTGTGTTCTTAGAGGAAGCTATCCTGGGAATCTCATCTGTCTCTGACAGGCCACGTCATTCACTGAGAACACTAGGATTCCAACACCTTTGAGATCTTTAAGTCTGTGGCTCTAGAAAGAGGAGCTTATCAGAGAAAGAACAAGTTTGCATTTTCCTGTAGAAAAAACAAATATCTGACTGAATGGAGGAAAAAGGAAAAACTTTTAAATTGAAGATGTAGATGTTGCCTAAAATAAAAATTGATTATTTTAATTTTTAATGCATTTTTCAAAAGAGCATGTTTTTTTAAAATTAATGAATTTTTATTTTTCCTTTTTTTTGGTGGGGAGTCTACACCGGCTCTTCATTGCTGTGTGCAGACTTTCTCTAGTTGTGGCAAGTGGGGGCTTCTCTTCCTTGTGGTGCAGGGACTTCTCATTGTGGTGGCTTTTCTTCTTGCAGAGCATGGGCTCTTAAGTGTATGGGCCTCAGTAGTTCTGGAACACAAGCTTAGCTGCTCCAAGGCATGTGGAATCTTCCCAGACTAGGGATTGAACTTGTGTCCTCTGCATTGGCAGTCAGATTCATAGCCATTGTACCAACAGGGAAGTCCTCAAAAGAACATGTTTCAAATATTCAAAGTTATATTAAAAAGTCAGATATGGAACAGCTACCTAATGTAAGATAAACGAAGGCAAAACAGATTACGGTAAAAGGGAATTTTTACAGACTATTACTTCAGATAAGACCAGCAAATGAAATTTAATTTATATAAGAATTTTAGTAGCAGAGTAAATAATTGAAGTTTTTCAGAATATTAGAATCTTTCAGAAGTGCATTCATTCTCATAAATAATGATTTCCAGATGGTGAAGTGAAGTGGAAGTCGCTCAGTCATGTCTGACTCTTTGTGACCCCATGGACTATTCAGTCCATGGAATTCTCCAGGCCAGAACACTGGAGTGGTAGCCTTTCCCTTCTCCAGGGAATCTTCCCAATCCAGGGATCAAACCCAGGTCTCCCACATTGCGGATGGATTCTTTACCAGCTGAGTCACAAGAGAAGTGCAAGAATACTGGAGTGGATAGCCTATCCCTTCTCCAGTGGATCTTCCCGACCCAGGAATGGAACCGGGGTCTCCCACATTGCAGGCGGATTCTTTACCAACTGAGCTGTGAGGGAAGCTTCAAAGTGAAAGTGAAAGTCACACAATCGTGTTGGACTCTGCAATTCCATGGACTGCAAGCAGCTCCTCCATCCATGGAATTCTCCAAGCAAGAGTACTGGCGTGGGTTGCCATTTCCTTCTCCAGATTTTCATATAATGACTAGCTAATTAAGTATATCTATACATTCAAGTGAGCACTTTTGATCTTGTGTATTCATTTCATCCTGTAGATTGGACTTGAATTTTTTTAAGTAGTTTTTCTGGTTGTAAAATTATTAAAGATTTTATCACCTCTTTAGGCTCTAAGAAGGAACCTAAAGAGGTGATATGATCCTTCCTACTGCCTCCAAACTTTCAACCAGTGGGTAGTTCAAATGATTCAACTATCATTGCTGATATCAATGTCAATTTGGACTCAATGTATGCATTAGACACAGAGTATTGGTTGAAGTCATCTCAGTTCTGTGAGAAAGTCTAACTCTTTTACCAAATTGAGTCAAGTTCTTTTAAGACTCTCTTAAAGTATAGTGGCCACCATCATACTTAGAGCAAATGAGAGAGATCCCAAAGAAACGATGTACCTTGGTGAGCAAGAATCAGGGCACAAAGCTCCGCTTCCTTTCCATATCAAGTTTCCACATTTTGCTGATCTTGGAGGATCTGAGGAGCCTGACTTTTTTAGTTGTTTTTTAGGAGAGTCAGCATGGTACTCTACAATTTCCATTAAATTACAAATTCTTCCTAAAATTGAAAGCCTCTAATGTAGTCAGGGTACTGGGCATGTGGATGATTGGGACAGTGATGAGGTCCCATGTGACCAAAGCCGATGAAGCCGAGTGAATACTGAAGTAACCCAGGGCAGGAAAAGCCAGGGGAAAAATCTAGGGATTGCCCAAGGCCAAGCTGGGGAAGATGAATGCTGTGATCAAATCCTAGGAAATGAGCACAGAGCTAGGATAAGAGATAAGCCTAAAAGTTAGAAAACAGATAGGCTGGAGATGGAATGGAGACCAACTGTGAAAAAGGCAGGGGATTCAAGACAACTCCATGTCCTTAGCTGAAAATTTAGACTCCTGCCTTTTGATCCAGTCCATGGTGTGTTTACATTATCCAATATCTTAAAGGATTCTTGACGACTGTGTGTATTTCGTCATATGGCTGTAGTATAAGACCCTCAGTCATTCTCCTATTTTAAGATTGATTCTCATTTTTCATACATTTAAAAAGGAATATTGCTAAATAGATCTAAATTTGCCAATTTAGGAAGAAAAATATAGATGATCACTGTTAACAATATAAATACATTTAAGAGGTAGGGGAGATCTGAAAGCCATAAGGGTGATCCGTGTTTTAGACACCAAGTAACTCTAAATCCTGAAAAAAGTAGTAGATGAATCGGCAAAATCTTGGAGACATAGGCAAGATATATACTTTTTTCTTAATACAAAATGTAGATGGAAAGAAGTTAGAGATTTTCTTTTTTAATGAGGAATAAATAAAGTCAGGGCTAAATTAGAGGGTGAAGAAGATTCACCTCAGATTGTTATTGCATTTTTAGAAAACTTGCTTTAAATTCAAGGGCCATTTGTTAATTTTAAAAACCTTTGAGGCTATTTGTACTGAGTTTTTGTCTTGTAGACAAGGAATATGTGATTTATGGTCAAAGGAATGCTCTCTGCTGTCTGTGCATTGGGAAGGCCAATCAATTTGCTCATGAAGCCCAAGGGAGCATCACCCATCACCTGGTAAATGCTGATTGAAAGGCAGGTATGGTAACCAGGGCTAGGACCCTCCCTGCAAGTCAGTAAAAAGCAAGAAGATGGACCTTGTACCTGGAGTCAAACACATCTAAAAATATCTTTGCTTCTGAAGTAATCCTTGAGCAAGGTCTTTAACAAAAACCAGGAGGGAAGCTGGTTCAGAGTTCCTGGAAGGTTGGGAGGATGCAGAGAAGTTCAGCACTGGGGCTGTGAGAGCCCTTTCACAGGGCGCAGAGCGGCGTGGCCAGGACATCCTGCTTCTCCCAGCCTGGTTCTGACATCATGCCTTAGACATCCTGATAATAGCCCAACACTATGGTTCCCAGTGCTGCGTGACTTTGAGCTGATTCGCTTCAGTTGCCCTCTTAGGCAGCCCTTGTAGGGCCCCTAATCAAGATTCATCCACATTCTTCCCAGTAGAAGCCTAGGACACGCTGAAATATCTGGAATCCTGTGGGCAGCTCCTCTTGCTGCTCCCATCATCTGCAACATCTGCTCACCAGCTGGCCTGCAAATCCCTTGACAAGTTCACAAGGATTGAGGGCTTAGTATCCAAGGTCATTGTACACCAGCCTCTGGCTTTGACAAGTCTGTCCTCTCACATCAGGGGCATTTGATGATCAAAGAATCTTAACTCTGCTTGGCAGGTGAGAAAGACTGGGGCTTATCTGACATGGGTGTTCTGGCAGGGTCCCTCTGATGGCCCCCTAGATGTTTCACTGCAGCCCGCAGTTCAACAATGACGAGTCTAGTAAATCACATCAGAAGGTATGTCATCTGATCCTGCAGCAACGTACCAGGACCTGATTGTGCTGCAGCCCACTCGGAGTGAGCTAGGTCCTTGTGAATTCCCCCAGATCACTATGCAGTTGGCTCAGAAAGTTCCCCTGTTCTCTCCTGTACCCAGACACAAGCAACTGCAGTCAGGCAAGCCAGCCTGGAGAGCGAACAGTTCAACGCCTTCAAAGCATTTCTCTCTGCAGAGCTTGCTGGTTGCACTAGCTCCGGAAGCTCCTCGGTTTTTTTTTGTTTGTTTGTTTTTTGTTTTGAGAAGCATTGAACAAAATACAACTATTGAACAGTTGCTCTACAATATTGTGTTGGCCTCTGCCACACATCAACATGAATCAGCCACAGGTATACATATGTCCTCTCCCTCCTAAACCCTCCTTCCCCCATCTCCCACCCCATCCCACCCTTCTGGGTTGTCACAGAGCACTGGGTTGAGCTCCTTGTTGTCACGCAGAAAATTCTCACTCACTGTATATTTTATGTAAGGTAATGTATGTGTTTCCACGCTATTCTCCCAATTTGTCCCACTCTCTCCTTCCTCCACTATGTCCACAAGTCTGTTCCCTGTGTCTGCATCTCCGTTGCTGCCCTCACATAGGTTCATCAGTACCATCTTTCTAGATTCCATATGCATGCATTAATATACAATATTTGTCTTTTTCTTTCTCACTTCACTTAGTATAACAGGCTCTAGGTTCATCCACCTCATTAGGACTGACTCAAACGTGTTTTTTAATAGCTGAGTAATATTCCATTATATATATGTACCACAATTAGAATATTCTCATCTTGCCATGACCTTGGCTCCTTGGCCATACTACCCTCACTCACCAAAGAGTCCGTTCTAGGAACAGGCCAGTTCTGAGTCTCCTAGCCATTCCTTCGCTTACAGTCCCTGCTACCACGACCATCTTATGACTGCGTGCCTCTCTCCCCAGAGCCTATGCTCAGGAAGACATCTGTTGCAGTGGTCTCAAAGTGTAGTCTCTCGCCTGTAACATCTGTATCATCTGGGGACTTCTGAGAAAAACAAATTCTCCAAGCCAGACCTCCCAAATGAGAAATCCTGGGATTGGAGCCCAGCATTCTGGTTTTTTTTTGGAGCCCAGCTTTCTATATCTAGCAAGACTACCAGATGATTTTGATATAGGTCAAAATTTGAAAATTTGCATTTCTAACAATTTCCCAGGCAATGCTGATGCTGCTGATTTGAAGGCCACCCTGAGCACCACTGTTTATGGGGTTGGAGAAATTATTTTCTACCAGGGTTTGCCAAAGGACAGCTGTGGTCCAAATCTGGCCCACTGTTTGTAAATAAAGTTTTATTGGAATGTGGCCACAGTCATTGATTTACATATTGACTATAGATGTTCTCATGCTACAGTGGCAGAGTTGAATAGTTACAACAAAGATGATACAGCCTGCAAAGCTTAAAATATTTATAGATAAATGTGGTTGACCCCTGTTCTATACAGACATATCCTCTGGCACAGACTACATGGCCCCTTGCCAAATGGGAGTTTAGGCAAAGACAATAACAATAATAACACAGTGGGGAACTGGACACTTGCTTATTGCTTCTGTCCAGAAATGAAAGGGCTTTCTTCAAACCCATGAGTGCAGCTCTAGCTGAGACCAGAAGTCTCTGGTAGAGACTGTCACTGGCTGTGTGGCTGTGGCTACCCCAGCGCTGGGGCCTAGCCCGGTGGCAGAATTTCCAGGTGCACAGAAATGGATAATCAGAAATGCTGGGTTGTCAGTTATGTGCAGAAGAAGCTAATTTTTAGTGGTATAAGCATTCCTTGACTTTTAAAAGAAAGCAACTCTACAGATTTTTTAAGGCAACATATGCATTGCTCTTTCAGATCAACATGTCCAAAAAATGAAAGATTTTAAAGTAAAAGCATATTTGATTAGTTTGGACTCTTTTTTAAGAGGGATAATTGAATTCTTTCCCTTAGCAGCTAAGAAGTCCCATTTTTTCTCTGTTGACTCTGTCTACAGTGATTAAAAATGCTTTCCCACACTTCCTAGTTGCAAGCTTGTCTAGAACAAGAGCAATCTGTAAATGTCTAAAGCTGGAGAGTATCATTAGGTCAGGCTTCCAGTTTAGATGTGTGCTTCTGTCTCTGAAATTCATGGAGAAAAAGGACATCCTCTGCTTTGAACAAGGATATTTTCATTTTATCTTAAGAAATACAGGAAATGGGAATAGCCATTCTGAGACAGCAAACTCTGAAGGTCAAGAAGGCAATCTGGTAGAGTGGCAAGAAATAGCTGCTGGGATTTGGATAGAATTTTTGAATACCCAGATTGAAATCTCAGTCCTGTATTTTTCTACTGCTGTGGCTTTGGGCAAGTTGCTTCTTGCCTCTCTGAACCTGTTTCCTCATCTATAAAATAAGGATAATCATATCTAAATCAAAGATAAACTTAATGTTGTATTAGGAAAGTGAAAATCACTTAGTTGTGTTCTCATCTATACAGTCCATAGAATTCTCTGGGCCAGAATACTGGAGTGGGTAGCGTTTCCCTTCCTAACCCAGTGATCAAACCCAGGTCTTCTGCATTGCAGGAAGATTCTTAATCTTGAGCCACAAGGGAAGCCCTAATGTGGTGTGGGGGCACTCAATAAATGTTACCTTCATTTGTTCCTCTGACCTGTTGATAGAACTTCTTCCTTTTCTGTTTTAGGATTTCTTTGTTTTGTAATTTCAGAAAATTTAGAAGAACTGAAAAGAAAGATGTGGTTCTTTGGAAACAAATTGTGCTGCTTCAGGAGAGCTGAAAGAATGTCCCTAATATGAAGGAAAGGAGCCCTTTATTCATCTCTCCTGGGTGGCTGTCTTTGAAATTCCTTGGTCCTATATTAAACATCCTTATAAGATGCTGAAAGAGAAATTTCTGGCTGAAGATAAGGATTCAAGGCACATCCTAACGCCTGTGTGTGGGTGTGGGGGACTACATGTAGAGATGATTCTAACAGAATTATCAAAGATAAGATCTAACAGCTCCATTAAGGTAATAATTATTAACTAATATCTCAGCCTCTGTAATTTTCTGATACCCATCCATTAAAGAGGAGAATCTTTGTGATCTCCAGAATAAAAATATCTTGTCAGTAGGTGCGTGGTTATTAAAGACTCTGTGTTATTAACCTAAATTCATTAAATTCCCTGGTGGCTCAGATGGTGAAGAATCCACCTGCAGTGCGGGAGACCTGAGTTCGATCCCAAGGTTGGGAAGACCCCCTGGAGGGGGGCATGGCAACCCACTCCAATATTCTTGCCTGGAGAATCCCCATGGACAGAGGAGCCAGGCGAGTTACAGTCCATGGAGACAAAAGGAGTCGGATACGACTGAGTGACTAACCACACATTAATTTAATAAGCTAATTAGTGTAGAGAAAAGAACTGCTGTGTCCTTGCTATTCAACATGAATTCTCATTCAGAGCAAAGCTCACTTTCACCTCCTCAGAGAGGACTTCCCATTTACCAGTCTGAAGTAACCTCTCTCCAACCATCATGCCCTTACCCCTAATCACGTTACTGTATCATTACTTGCAATGATATGATTTATTTATCTGATTGTTTTCTTTTTGGTCTCTCCAACCAGAATGAAAAACTCCTTGGCCTTATTCATTGTAGAATCCTCACGGCTCAGAGTTGTATCTGACAGGCACTCAATAAGCAAGTATTTGATGAGATACTTGATTTCCTCCGAAAACGATTTTTAAAAATCTGGTTAGAGAAAAAAAAAACTGGTTAGAATTTGAGCTCCACTGTAAAAAGGGAACTTTAAAGCATAAATGATGTAGTCTCTCATTTTAGAAAGAATTTCTTCTATTGTTGGGTTGGTGGTTATCATTCATTCACTCATTTCTAATTCTTATGCCTTTTATTTCTAGGCTTATTGTACTGGTTCATTTAGTACAATATTGAATATAATCTTAATAATAGGCACTTTTTCTTATTTATGATCTCAAAGGGAAAGCTTTCAATATTTCCCAATAAGTATGATATTTGCTATAGGATGCTCTTTGTCAAATTTGGAAAATTCTCTTCTATTCCTAGTTTGCCAAGTTATTTTTAAATTATGTATAGATAATAAACAAATATTTTTCCTGTACCTATTAGAATGATTATAGGATTTTTCTCTTATATTATCAAATGTTAAGCCATCCTTACCTTTCTGATATGAATTCAGCTGGGTCATGATATATTATCTTTTCCATATTTTGCTAGGCTTAATTTGCTAATATTTTGCTTAGCATCTTGGCATCTGTGAGTGGGATTGACCAGTAATTTTCCTTTCTCATAGTGTCCTTATCCAGTATGGATATCAAGGTTATGTTGGCTGCATAGGTAAAGTAGGAATATTCCTTCTTTTTCTAACTTCTGGAATTTTGTGTAGGATGCATGTTTTTTCTCTCTGCCTTATTTGATAGAATTCACTAGTAAAGTCATCTAGGCCTTGAATTTTCCTGTGCTTCTCAGGTGTCAGGAAAGCAGTAGATCTTATTAACCCAATTTTAGAGCTGGACTGTAGTCCCTTCAAAGACCAGTCTACTTCAAGTTCACTCTAACTTCTGGAGTTTAGCTGTTGGGGGGTCCCAGACTAAAGCATGGGGAGTTTACCAAGGCCCCTATCATCATCCTGGCCCAGGAAGGATGTCCGAAGTGCTGATCAGCTCGTCAGCCTTTTCCTTTGATAACCAGCAGAAGAAACTTGGGGCAAGGCAGCCCCTGAAGCCAAGCTTACTGCCCTGGGTTTCCAGCTTCTTCTAGATCTTGGTTCAGCGATGCTCCGCTCGACCTATGACCATTCTGATGTCTTCAAATCTACGTGTTTTTATTCTGACCAGTTTTCTTATTTTCTTCAATTGGATAGCTTTCCTGAACTTCTTAGTCCACTATTACCAGATAGTTTGGTTTTTCCTTCCTCAAATGAAAAAGCAAACTAGAATCTGGTTACCTAAGTGAAGTCTTTCAAAGTAATAACTTGTGGTGGTCCTGGTGGTCCACATACCTGTTCCAAAGATGCTACATTTGCCAAAAAAAACTCTTTGGCTATTCTTATTAGCATCATCTTCAGGGTCAGGCTTGATCCATGCTGCGTTGTAAAAATCAATTCAAAAACTGTTCCTGAATTCCTCCTGGTACTGGGTGCCCTGTGTAAGGTACTAAGCATACAGAATTGAATAACAAGAGTCACAGCTTACTGCAGAGACAGGCCTCAGGACAGAAACTTTAGAGTAAGATGCAGACACCATTACAGAAACAGTATGTGAGGTTATCTACACAGAGAGGACAGACAGCATCCTGATTCTGCCGCAGGAGCTAGTTAGTAGGTTATATTCTAGTCTAGGCTTTAAAGGAGGAGCAAAGTTTAACAGTAGAGAAGAGGAGGAATCGTCACTCCAGGGAGGAGACAAAGAGTGCAAAGAGGAAGCAGGGGCAAGCTGAGGCCATCAGGCACCCCCATGAAGAGAGTGACACCCTGTATGAGAATATTGGCTCTGATAGCACTCCCCTGGTCAGGCTACTTAACCTTCTAGGTCTCCCTTTTTGCTTCTGTAAAATTGTTTCTACCTCTATAGCTTAATTAAATGAGCTGTCACTTATAAAGGGCAGAAAATAATACTTAGTACGGAACAGACGTTCATTGATTATTACAGTATATGATATAGGAGAACTGGAGGAATAAGTTATATAAGATATAAGAGACGGGAAAAACAGACTTTATTCTCATTAATTTCAGCAACTATTAAAGAAAAGAAAACACTACTGGGAATATTCAGAGTCTTATGTTAAGGCTGGGAAAACATGGAAAGGAGTTAGAGGATCCCCCACAAAGCTTCTCAAGGACCAGCTTGCAGGAGGCAGGATTATAGGAATTAGTGTTTAGATACCCAAGGACACTCTCTGATGAAGATGGCATTTATCTGGGTGAATGAAGCTAAATTTATTTATTAATACATTTGTACTGAATATTTTATATAACTCGATATATCAAGAGTGTTATTTCAACATGTAAATAATATAAACATTAGTAAGGACATACTGTGTATACCATTTTATACTAAGTCTGCAATTTGATATATATGTATCATCATATTTCAAGAGGTCGATAGCCACACATGGCTGGTTTGTATCATATTGGATTTCACAGGTCTTGATGATATCTAGGCTTCTTATCACCTGTTTTCCAATTAACTGATTTAAAACCATACTGTGGTGTTATTCTTAAACTAGAATGATGGTGAAAGTGTAAGCTTGTGCTGTGAATAGTGTTCTGTGGAACAACTTTGTAGTATCTTTCTGCCAGTATTGCCGCCGCTAGCTTGGTGACGGTCAGTGATGGTCCCACAGGGGCTGGAACAGAGGGTTCTACAGTTCCTGCAGGGTGGGTTATTCCCTGTGTGTTGGTCCCCTCGGCACATCCCCTTCCTCGGCAGCCCCACCTGTTCCTCTCCACGTCCACACCTGGTGGAATGTCTCCCCGGACCCCCAGCCCATGGCCGTTCAAATCCCGTCTTATTGCCAGGTTGCACCTCTTCTGTGGACCCTCGTTTTACTTACCCAGGCTCCACCACCTTCTCACAGCCCCAGCAACCGCACTGCACACCTAAGCCTTTTACTGCTTCCCACTTTGCTTTTCTGCTATTATTCTTCCAAGTCAGCCTTCCTGTCTGTCAACCCCTGCGGCAGCCTGCTTCAGTGCATGGATCAAGCCTCTCCACCTCATATGGTACAGCAGAGGCTACATACCCCCCTCTCAATAAATGCTCTTGAACTAAAAAATAACAGCCAGTGAGTGACAGAATAGTGAGGTCTTACTTCTCCCTCCATACAGTCATTTTAGGGAGGGCTGAAGACAGGATGTTCTAAGGAAAATAGCTCGATCTAGTTAAGAAATACGTGATTAATCTATTCATTTGTGCAAATTGGAACTTGTGTTAAATTGCCAAGCTGAAAATGGTTACTGCATCAGCGCCAGGAAGGAGATGCTAAGGAGAAAGACTTTTTCTTATCTTTAAAACCTTCTCTTCCCCTGATGAGAGCAGCGCAATGACTTAAGGAAAGAACACCAGACTAGAAATCAGACGACTTGGGTTTGAGGTCAGCCTCTCTCCTGCCCTGTCTTCTCTGCAAAGTCAGTTAACCCCTGGAGTATCAATTAGATATCCATGAGGCCAGAGCAGGACCTACCCTGCCCACTTTGAATCAGAATAATGAGTCTGGTAGATTCAAAGAGACAGTTCTATATGGATACACAGAGGCTCTTTCACAGAGGGGGGATTTAGCTTATGCTGGGGAATGGGGGTGGGGAACAACCTTGGTAATAAACACGCTGTCTTTATTAGCCTCACCACCTCTACTGTCCTCTGTAGAGTGGGGCTCAGCAGTAGTGAGGGACCTGGAATAAGACAATGCTGATTCTGCCATATTTTAAAACTGAGCCTGCAGAAGTGAAGCCTATTTTCAAAGGTAGGGACCAGAAGTGCTGGGGGAAGTTAGGCTAAGATAAGAACGAAAAGCTTCAGAGGTGTTTTAGCCCTCAGGGGTGTCGCACAGTGCTGATTCTGGGCAGAGAAGAGAAGAGGAACTTCCTCCTCAGCTGACTTGTGCAAGGGAAGGGATGCCCCCACACTATTTGTCAGCTTCTCCCCGCTACTGAACATGGTAAGGCTGGAAAGAAGGGATGTTTGAGGCCAAATCTCTTAAAGGAATTCAACATGTTTGCCTCAGGTCGATACTATCAAGCTGTTTAGCCCCCGTGTCACCCCTAAACCCCGTGCCCCAACATAGTTACCGTGCTAATTTTTATAACGACCAATTAATTTCCAAGTTTCGCATAGTTTTGTTTACCAGCTTTATTCTATTCACCTCAAGTCTAAGAATTTGGTAGGAGTTCCGTATTTTCCATTCTGTGAAACTTGGAAATGTCTCAGTATATAAATGAACGTAATAATTATATGTCAATCATCCAGTGTTATTGAAAGCTGTTTGTTGCAAAAATGGACATATTCCTATAATCAAAGACAGAAATTTCTGGACTATTTTAAATGCAAGCTCTTGTTCCTATTTTGCCATTCTATTTCATGTAACTTTCAGATATAAAGTAGAACTTGTCTAAATTAGTTTTCTTGGCCCTCTTTGTTCAAAATATTGAAGTAACGGACTTGTGCTCTTTAATCCTAAGAATGCTGTCATCGTTCTTTCCAGTATAATTGCTTACCATGCATGGTCCAATTTTCACTTATCAAGACAAATGCTGTGTGGACTTAATCAATAAACTTTCAGCCACGTAGTACTTGCAGCCTCAACACCAGGAGTTTGGGTTTGTAAAGGCCATTATCAGTCCCAGCAGACTGTTTTCAAAAGGAAGCTGGTGTTAACATTTTTATTGTTTTCTTTTTCTCCTAAGAAAGCAATAGATTGTGGGTTTAAGGTAAACATCCCCAAAACAGAATGTTCCATTTGAGGAGGCATTCCCTTTCCAGGTTTGAATATGTACACTGTCGGTAGTCTGCAGGAACCCCTAGAGAGCATGGTCTTTTATTCAGGACCATAAAAAGCCTCAGATACCCAGGAAAAGCAGCTGCCTTCCCTCCTCCTTCACATCACAGCCAGTGTGGGAAACACCCTCTCAGCCCTGCCCAGGTTTGGTGCTTTCAAAAGGACAGTCAAACTGAGCTAGACGACAATTATTCTGAAGGTTAGGGACGATGTGTCAGGGACTAGCAAAAAGAAGTTTCAATAGTACTGTGGACTCAGAAGGTTCTGGCGGGACAATCTGGCTATGTAAGCCTTGTTTCTAGATGACTTTGAAAGACTAAAGACGTCCGCATTTGGAAAGGTCTTGTTTGTTTTCTTCTCAGAAGTGAGCTCTAGTCATTCCACTGCATTTATTGGCCCTTGATGATTTTTCAAGCACTAACCTTGCTGTTTGCAGGTAGCTAAAGCTGACTCAGAAGGACCTATTTCAACCTGTTAAATTATGCAAATCCAAAAAATAAGTCAGAAGCTCTCTTTTGTATAATTTTTTTTAAAAAAAAACACAAAAACTGTAAAATTAAAATTCAAAATATAATTATTGAACATGGCAGCTACTTTCATTCTCCTGTACTTAAAATGCAACTTTTCTACCAGAATGAGGCAAAGAATTCTCACCATGTTTTGCTTAGATTAGCCTCATTTACCAAAGAGCTCAATCACGACACAGAACCAATCAACCAAATAGAATGCCCAATATTTCAACTTGTTCCTCTCTGCCTCCTGTGACTCTAAGCCCTCCCATCAATTTTAGGACCAAAAGAACATTATAGAGGAGTCTAAAGCTTTCTGGCAAGCACACAATTATGATTTTTACCACCCTAAGTTTTCTGAGTAAGCCTTATCTGTCTGGGTATAAATGTGACAGAAACATGCATTTTTTTCAACACTTTCAGTGACAATTAATTATCCTAAAAACGGGGGTGGACAGCAGATGTGTAATCACTCAGAAAGTCTACACAAGCAGCCCTGGGCTGGGAAGCCTGAGGTTCGCAGGGATTCTATTTGGGTGGCTCTGGCATTCACAGAACCAGTTATTCCAATTCAGATTCCTTTCATCTTAATTAGGACAAGCGGCGTAATGACACGATCAAACACATATGGTAGAATTATAAAACATTTGGGAAGACTGCTGGCTGCTGATCTGGTGGTATTTTCTAGAATACATTGATGTATACATGTAAAAATATTGGGCCAGGAGTAGGTTTCACCGCTGTGCCTTACGCAAGAGAAATAGCTCACTCTGGCCACCAGAAAACTTACCAGGTCATCAGAAGCCAGGAATCCTTTTGCAAAGCGCCAAGAGCTATGTGACATGGCAGAGTCAGGCATGCTGAGTAGAATTCTAGCATAACACTTGTATCAGTCGCTAAAATTCTCTGATTCAGTGATCTCCTCTGAAAAATGGGAGAGGTATCAACTCTCAGTTGCTATGAGTAAGGCGTAGATGAAGAAATGTATGTAAAGAGTGTGGCACAAGTTTTCTATAAAGAGAACATTACTACCAGTACTGGGGACCTACTGTGCAGATCTGAATCTCATTGAGAACTTCTGAATTTCCTGTATGCTTTTAGTTTACACTAACTTGAAGAAAGATCTCTAGAACAGTTCACGTGGGAAGTCAAGCTGCCTTTGTGAAGAATGGAATTATCAAAATTTCCATGCCTTTCTCTTCTGCTTTGTAATGATGCGTGCAGCCTCCTGGGGAACTGGAATGGCTTGCCTCCCGACAGCCTATGTGAAGATGTCTTTGCTTCCTTTCTATTTCCTTTTATAGGGCATTAAAAACTCCTTTCCGTTGGTGTATTAAGAATCCCATACACACAAGAATAATAACATCAACCCCCGGGGACCCATCCTATTACTGGTAAAATGTATGCTCTTTGTTCTTCATCTCCATTCCACTCACTCTGTTTGTTATGTCTGTCCTGATCGCTGAGAACCATGACTGCACACACTCTGTGTGTGTGTGTGTGTGTGTGTGTGTGTGTGTGTGTGTGTGTGTGTGTGTCTGGGGAAACAACAGCTACTGAGTGTATCTTATGTGTATGCGTATTTTCAGCTCCCTAACTAGAATGTAAACTCTTAGAAAACAGGGCTTTTGATGGATGGCTTATTTGTATCATAGCAGATATGTCCACGCTGGCTTCATTGAGTGCCTTAATTGGGAAAGCTAAGCACTTCCAATAAACAAATATTTATTTTTAAAATATGTTCATGTATTACTATGCCATTATTATAGTAATTATAAAGTGTATTTTAAAGTAGGCATTGTAAAAAGAAGGAATTACAGATGCAAACATGGGTACTTGGAACATTTCTCTCCACACCACAGTGAGCTGTCTTGTAGGGCACGTTCATCCCTTTGGAGGCTCTGCCCCCAGCCCTGAGGAATGGGTCCAGTTTATTTTAGGGCTGAATAGTCACACTGGCCACCCAGGACCCAGGACATCTACTCCCGGGAGCTTTTCCTGCCCATCCGTCCCCTGACCACCATGCTCTCTGTGTTTAGCGTCTCCCTCCTGCAGACACAGACTCTCAGGGGTTTGGGGGAACATCTAGGTGACTAATTTCTTACTTAACTTACACTCATGATTTTCGTGATGGATGTAAAAGGTGCACCAGCAGCCTGCATTTTCCCTTCTTGCTAAGAAACACAAGATGCCCTGGAGGCTATGGTTCACGAGGATTCCAGTCTGGCCAGTTATTCAGTCACGTTAAGTGTGCTATATGGAATGATCGCCCACAAAAATTGCGGGAGAAGTTCTTTGCAGCAACAATCTGGCTTTTCATTCCAGGGTGCAGATGGTGGTGTGGTAAAGAGGTGGTGGGGTTGGTTGGGGCACGTGTGACCGTAGAACCTGGGCCATATTGAAGGTTTTTAGGAAGGAAGCCCACACAATCGCTCTCTCACCAAACATGTACTGAGGTCCTAATATAGGCTGAGAACTCCAAGACAGGGTTATTCCTTTCAGGGAGATTTCAGTCTTCCTGTGAAGACAAAGTGGGGACTGGAGAAAATATGTTACTTGCCAAGCAGCTGGTACTGACAGGATGTGGCAGACTCATCCAGGGGAAGATGTTGATGTCCTATTTGAGTCCTGCCAACACAGCTTATGAGACCATTGCTTCCCAAAGAGATGCCCAAGTTGGCCAGAGATGGAAACTCATGCTGAACAGGGTCTTGAACACAACCATTGCAGTGGTTCCAGAAGCCATTCTTGATGAGTAGAAACAGCCTTGAAGAAGCAGACCTCAAAGCAAAATTTAAGAGGTAGGCAAGTCTCATTGCCGGGGAAATTTTCCATCAATAAAAGCAGAAAAATAAAATTCATTCAATCGTAAAACAGTCTGCAGTCATCCACTTCAAAAGCAATCTCACATCACTGCCTCATCTTTTCAACCATCATTCTTTCCTCTGGTTTTTGGCATCCATTTCTCCAGCTCAGATCCCAGTTGTTGTTCAGTTGCTAAGTCATGTCTGACTCTTTGCAACCCAATAGATCATAGCCCTCCAGGCTTCTCTGTCCATGGGATTTTCCAGGCAAGAATATTAGAGCAGGTTGCCATTTCCTTCTCCAGGAGATCTTCCTAACTCAGGGATAAAACCCGCATCTCCTGCTTGACAGGTGAATCTTTACCACTGAGCCACCTGGGAAGCCCTCAGATCCCAGTACTCTCTGTTATTCTCCACACCCCAGAGAGGTAACACTGCACGCTCCTCATTCACCTGCATCAGAAGGGGGACCCCCCTCTGTGGTTCTAAGCACCTGAGAATCAAGACCAATTTATCATTAATTCTTTGCAGGATTTCCTTATGTGAGTTTTCCATTTGCTTTCCATGCCTCCTAGGGAAGAAAAGAAAAGAAGTTATCCATCACTGACATAGAGAGGAGGAGAAAAGATTGCAAAGGTCCGAGGTTATTGCAAAAAAAGATGTCTACATTTCCTGAGGATGATTTCTCAGTTGGTCTCCCTTCATTCATCAACCTCACACACACAATGTTTTTAGAGCCTGTAAAACTCTGCAGTCTGCAAAGACAACAGCTGCTGTACCCCAGATCCCTTACAGACCTCTTGTCAATCAGAGGCAGCTGCCTTGTTTATATTCTAAGACTTTCTTCTGCAGACTACCGAAATCACCTCCTAATTGATCTCCCTCCCACCAATCACTGCCGCCTCCAAGCCATCCTCCGCACTGCTGTCAGTATCTTTCTGCAGTGTAAATTGGATGATATTTTATCTTTGCTTAAATACTCTGATAGCTCTATATCACCTACAGCTTACATTTCAAATTAACTAAGCGTGGCATTCAAGCCCTTCTTACTCTAGCTGCCATTGACCTGGTTAGCCCTGTTGCAAGATCCCCACTGTTTATACATCAAACATAGCATCTTGTTTAGGTGCATCTCTCTACTCAAACTGGTTCCTCTGCTTCGGGCACCTTCTTCCACTTCCCTACCTGTGAACACTTCCTCTCTCCTCAGTTCTTAACTCAGTCTTCCTTCCTGAAACCTCATCCAAATACCACCAAGCTGGTGGTCCTCACCCACCTTTCTGCTCCTACCCCACCTCCCAGTTAGCCCTGCTGTGCACTTTACCACTGGCATACACTAATGCTGGCCTGCATATTATCCTTTTTGCCTCTCTACCCCCAGAACCTGACATAGTGGCTACTCAATAAATCCTCCATGAGTGACTGCACTAGAAGGTACTTAATGATTTTAAGGTTTCCCAGTAAGGAAATTTCCTTCCTGGGGGTTTACATAATCATTGTTTGTAGATGGCCCAGTCCCCAGGTCTGGAGATGGAGGAATTCAGACTCAGCCATCACTTCTCTATAAACACCTTGAATCAAATTATAGGGTTTTCTGTAAAACCTCAAACTGAAATAGAATATAAACAGCAACATTATTCAGAAAGTGTCCTTCAGTGATAATTCTTCCTCCCACAGATATTGGCCACTCTTTAGAAGTTAGTTCTGCTTTATGCATGCATGTATGTGCAAACTGCATAAATCCTGGGGTGAGCCAGCTGCAAATTGGATTTCATCAGCATCTCTGCATCTGATGTTCTGATTGGACTAGCCCTCGACATTGAAGATGTACTTAATGAGTCACTGAATTGGGTCTTGATTGTCTTTTTTCCTGCCAATTTTATAGAGAAGCAGTGAATTCCAAGTTAATGGTGCTGGCTAGTCGATGCGTCTTGGCAGTGAAATGAGACTGCTTTGACCCATCAATGTCCAAGTTCATTCATTTAATCCATAGAAAAGACGGCAGGAAGGTCTGAGTCCAGATTTCCTTTCTCTTGGTCTAAGGATTAGAACCCACTTTCCTTTCAGCTAATAATTTACCACACCAAGGCTCCATCCCCCCAGTGGAATCTTAATATTTTACAGAACAGCAACAAAGGCTTACAGCCAGTTTCCCAAAGTGAGCCAGATTAAACTTAAAGCTCATTCTGGAACACGCTTCTCTCTACATTTGTAAAAGAATGACTGCTAAGCAAGGCACTAATAAGAGAAAAGGGCAGAGTCTCCCAAAGAATTTTCAACTTTATTATTTTACCCTAGTTAGAAAACTGGAAAAGCAAATTGCAGTTTGACTTAAAGAAAAGAAAAACTGTTGTGGGTGGGAACATGTTAAGAATTGCAATAATCATAGTGTTCTATAACCCTTGAGACCAATAATAAATGCTACCAGGATCTAATATGTCTAAATATAGTTATATTTACCAGTTAATCTAAGAGATACATTCTTTTTGTTCGCTGAAAGAAATAATTCTGTTATCAAACTGCCCAGAGTCAGATAAATAAATTCTCAACAATGTAATCCACATTCCTCCAGTACCTGGTATTTTAATGATAAATCTAGAGTATATATATTTTTTCTCCCTTTGCAGAACAGAAGAGGCAATGATACGTAATTACTCAAAATGTATTTTTGAATGTAGAAATTGGGATACTAGGATTTCCTTATCTAAGTAAGATCAATAGAGACTACAATCTACTAGCTTGCCTCTGGCAGAGCCTATAAAGGAAATGCCATAGAGGAAGGTTAAGTCCTTGTAATATTTGAGACTAGCTTGTGATATGATACCATGGGGAGGCATAGCTGGGTAAGGCTCAGTAGCTCACAAAAATGATCCTCTAAATTCCTTGTTTTTTTTTCTTTCCCTATTATGGTAACTATAGTCATGGATATTAGTTCAAGGAAGCACTTTAATATTTCTGCAGGATTATACTTGAATAGTCCAGAGGTGTTTTGTCCTTTTTGATGTGATCTGAAGTTAGAATCTCCATTCAATGAGCATTTGTTGAGTGTCTGCCCTGCCCCTGGCCCTGAGCTGAGATCTGAGGACATAAGTGTAGATTGGACGATATTTGCCCCTAACTACTTACATGTGAATGAAGAAAGACATTTCTTTGCTTCTTACAGTTGATCTTACTTTTCTCTAATGTCCCCATTCTTGCTAAGGTAGATGAGAGGACATTTAAAATATTCCATTCAAAGGTAATTCTGCCTCTTCTGATTTCCAGGGTTAAACTCTCCATTAGGAATCTCTCTTCCCTTCTCCTTCCTTCTTCTCCAAATGGTGTCAACGAGTAGGAGAAAGCATAGAAAGCTTCCAGGCCACCAAGCTGTCCTGATCTGTCGGTCACCTGAGATTAGTGTGACGCTTCCTGCTGGGACTCAGAATTCTCCTGGGCACCCTGGGGCCCAAGGAGCATGTACTTGGTCAGAGATTCCCATGAACCTCTCTGGCTATTTCTAATCCCTTCTTACTCTGGAGAGCCTTAATCATAGTAGCCAGATTGGGGTTCGGGTGGGAGGGTGGTGGTTAGTGAGAAGGTGTGAGCCTAGTCATCACTCACTTCTGATATTTCTTTTCCTCTCTTCCCCTCTCTAGCAGAAGGCTCTATTTTCCTTCTAGTCTGAGACTCAAGGTCAGAGTTAGCAACTGGATTAGAGTAGGTGATCATGTAATTTATTATTCAAAGTAGTACACTTTGGAAAGTCAAAGGATGGGTCGTCCCAAGAATAACTGTCCACCAAGAAACAGGTGCAATCAGAGGCTGGCCTGGGTTAACCAAGATATATGTTCTCTAGTTAAGTGAGACTTAAATTCATATATCCCACTTTCAGATTTAGGATTCTTTGCCTCTCATTTCTATTATTCTTTCTAAATAACAGTGCATGGTGATATAACAAGAGATCCTCCAGCAAAATCTTTGTATATACTGGAGTTCTGAAAGGAAAGTTTATCTGTGGGTGTGTATATCCAAGAGTCTGGAAACATAAGTGGCCATTGGCTGAACCCAGTAATAGAATCATCTTGACAGCTTTTGTATTATAGCCACAGAAAGAAAGACATGAACGTTAGCGGGTAGGAGCACAGATGAATTTTGACCTGTAAAACATTTTCTGAGTATACCTTATGAATTGGGTACTCAGTTGATTCTTGCGGTGGTGGTGGTGGTGGTTGTTATGTAGCATTTAGATACATTCAGTGGTAACTTCAGGAAGCAATATATTCACTCATGTCTGAATAGATATAAAAGTCAAGGAATGAGTTAGTATGAGTCAGAGTTCTCTTCTGTGAAGCTGTAGAGAGAATGTCCAACTCCTGAGCACTATTTATCTGAAAGAACTATTTCTTGATTTAGTTGAGAGGTTATTCATGTATCCATCCATCATGCTGTCCTTCCATCCATCCATTCGTTCATACTGTGTATTGGTCTAGTGAAGAAAAACAAAGTGGAGCCAAAAATGGAGCCAATGAGATTAAATATGCAAATCTAACAATTTAAAACTGATGTCCTGTGGTCCATATATTTCATTCTAAGCTTTCTAGAAGCCAATCAAAAACCTCTTGCAAGTTTCACAACTTAATGTCCACTAGGTAATAGCTAATAAGGTAACAATAACTAGAACAGTTAGCACTAACTGAGTTCTGTATGGTGGGTACTGAGCTAGGCTTTGTACATGAATAATTTTTTAAGTCCCTGCAGTATTCCTAAGGGATAAAAACTAAAAAATACCCATTTTATAGATGTGGAAATAAAGTCTTAAAGAGAATAGGTTAAAAAGCCAGAATCAGATAGAGGAACTGACCTTGAGAGCCTTTGTTCTCTACCTTAAATGTTAAAAAAAAAAATTCACTCCTTTTTGGTTCTAGATTTCACAATAACTACTGCTTCTTGGGTGGGGAGGTTTACAATAAAGATGCCTTAGGCTGTGATATTCTAAGCCTTTGATGATGTGGGAGATGTACTCATTGTATGCAGTGCTTCTCCTTTGTAACACTAAAATAACGAAACGGTGGTTTAGTCTAAGCCGTGTCCAATTCTCTGCGGCCCCATGGACTGTAGCCAGTCAGGCTCCTGTGTTCATGGGATTTTCCAGGCAAGAATACTGGAGTGGGTTGCCATTTCCTTCTCCAAGGGATCTTCCCCACCCAGCGATCGAAGCTGGATCTCCTGCACTGGCAGGTGGATTGTTTACCAACTGAGCTACCAAATAATATAATAACATAATTATTTTTGTAATGTTTATTCCCCCAACTAGACTCTACAGGCCATGAGGGCAAGGTGTGTTTATCTTTTTTACTGCCTTGTCAGCCCTTGCATACAGTGGATGCTTAGCACATATTTGTTGAATAAATGAATGAAATAGGAGACTAAGAACTATTTACAAAATAATTTACAATTCCACAAATGAACCTCAGTTTAGCCAGAACATATTTTATTTTTCCTTCCTATTTTTCCCCTCAATTCTGCTTCTATTTCTTTCCAACCCCCAATGCACATGTGTGCATGCACACGTGCGCACACACACACACATATATGTGTGTGTATACACACACACACACACACACAGAGTACTTATTACCTTGATAATTTAAGTGAATTCACTTCCTAATTTCTTTCCTTGTCCTGAATTTGAGTGCAGGTCTTAATGAGCAAAGAAGGAATTCAGAATTTCTTTTCCACAAAATATTTGTCTTCACCTCTATTCAGAATAGCTATTAATCATTATTTTTCTTTTTGCTGCATAACTGGCTACACAGAACATTTCAGCGGGGTTCTTAACAGTGTGAATGATCTGATTCACTACCCGTCTGTCTACCCGTCCATGGAACCTAAGGCTACTAGTGTTCCCTGTGAAAGCACATAGATGATAGATTGCCTTTTCACCACCACTTCACCTTATGCAACAGCTCCTGAAATGATCAATCCCATTAGTTATGATCAGGACAATACCTACCATTTGTAAAGAACTCTAAAACTCTCTGGCCCTTTCACATGCTGTATAGCATTTGACTCTCAGAACCACCTGTGAGCAGGTTAGGTGGGCACTGTGTTTACGAATATTTCACGGGCAGAGATACTGAAACTTGGGGAGGTTAAGTGACTAGCCCAGAATCCTGGTGTGAGTGATGGGTGGAGCCAAGCTTTAAAATCACACGTCTTTGTTGCTGATTCCAGCTTCTCAACACTATACCTCCTTGTCTCCAGTTTCACTTGAAGTCTTTTTTTTTTTTTTTTTTGAGGGGGCTACAGGTGTTATGGGAAGAGTAGTCAGAAATGATTTCCTGCAGAACAATCTGATGGATTGCTGCTGAAGTGTCTATTTGGGGAGAAGGAGAAAAAGAAGGTATCAGCCATTAGAGAGGTGAGCTTAAGATTCAGAGCAAAACCTGCGAGAACTCACTAGGGTCTGGAGCTGCACGTGGGCGTTTTGTTCCTGTAGGTTCGGCCTAGAAGTCCATCTCCTGCTAACAGTTAACATTGCTAGATGGTGTTAAACTACACCAACTTAAGCTGCAAAATGCCAAAAGAAAGTGATCCTGGCTGAGATTACAAGCTCAGTATGGCTATGGGAAAACATACGCAGAAAGATGGTTCTTGCTCAGCTGTGCAGCTAGTCTGCAACCAGAGCCTTTGTTCCTCTGTCCAGACCTGGAGGAGTCCCCGTTCCATCCCAGGCTAAGGCTAGGCAAGGTGGAGCTACCCCAGAAGGCATCTGCTGTGCCCTCCCATCTCCTGGTATGTGCTCTTCCCAATTCCACCTGCAGGGGGCAGCACCCCAGACTGCCGGCTGGGCCCCCATGCTGTCCTCCCTCAGCTGCAGGCTCATCTTGCTCAGAAGGTTGTCCCCATCCCCTGCCATTCCATCCCTTTTCTGTGACTGATCTTAGCAACAAGGGGGATGTGGTTCTGGTTTTCCAATGCAGTAAATGCCCTTTTCTCCAAGAGCAATACATGCTAAAACAAAAAGTTTATAAAATGTAAATATATGGAAACTAAAAGTCAACCAATATCTTACCACTTAGAAGAACTACCCAGATTTACATTTTTAGTGAATTTCCTCACAGGATTTCTTCTGTGCATTATAAAAGATCATAATGCAACAAATTTTATATTCTGCTTTTCTCATTTACCATGGTAATCCAGGCATTTTCTTTTGTAAGTAAAGCATTCTATTTAATGAATTTTAAATAGTTACATAATAATCAATAATACTGATGAAACTTAATTTGATTCTCCTCCTATTATTGGATGTTTTTCTTCCTTTAATCATTATAAATGACTACAATCCATATTTTTTTGTACATTAAACTAATTGCAAATCCTTGAATTTTTCTTTTAGGTAGATTGTTAAAAGTAGAATTAGCAGTCTGTGACTTGGGACTCTTGATACACTGCATCAGGGGAAAAAAGCAATTCCTGGTAAACTCCTTAGCATTTTGGTGTGAGTGATGGGATAATGTGTTGCACAGAGCAGAGACACAATAAATGTCTTTTGTATGAATGAAAGGACTTAACCCCTTTATGACTATTTGTATTTTATTTTGTTTTTAATTTTATTTTATTAGTTGGAGGCCAATTACTTCACAGCATTTCAGTGGGTTTTGACATACATTGACATGAATCAGCCATAGAGTTACACGTATTCCCCATCCCGATCCCCCCTCCCACCTCCCTCTCCACCCGACTCCTCTGGGTCCTCCCAGTGCACCAGGCCCGAGCACTTGACTCATGCATCCCACCTGGGCTGGTGGTCTGTTTTACCATAGATAATATACATCCTGTTCTTTCGAAACATCCCACCCTCACCTTCTCCCACAGAGTTCAAGTCTGTTCTGTACTTTTGTGTCTCTTTTTCTGTTTTGCATATAGGGTTATCATTACCATCTTTCTAAATTCCATATATATGTGTTAGTATGCTGTAATGTTCTTTATCTTTCTGGCTTACTTCACTCTGTATAATGGGCTCCAGTTTCATCCATCTCATTAGAACTGATTCAAATGAATTCTTTTTAACGGCTGAGTAATATTCCATGGTGTATATGTACCACAGCTTCCTTATCCATTCGTCTGCTGATGGGCATCTAGGTTGCTTCCATGTCCTGGCTATTATAAACAGTGCTGCGATGAACATTGGGGTGACTATTTGCATTTTAAAAAAGGAGACTTATCAACCAGTGCATCTCAAATTGGTAGGAATTTAGGCAACACTATTTGTAATATTGAGGAAATCAAAATTGTAATGAATATAGAATGTCAAGAAAGACAGTTTTTCTATCAAGCATTAATTAAACTCAGGCCCATGAAGAGTATAGCTTACTATGATCAAAGTAAACACAACTCTTATGATTCTGCCCAGCTCCTTGGTCAGATGATCAACAGGAGCCTGGCATTGTGTCAGGGCCGAAGAAACAGGTAAATGAGACATGATATCTGTCCTCAAGAAGCCCATGAGCTTGTGGAGGGACAGATCAACCAGACTATGCACAAAGTAACAAAGAAAGGCAGAAGTGAGATGCCAGCTCATTGGAAGAATAGCGCCTCATCAAGAAGCCTCCTCGGGAAGGGGCCACTGGAGCTGAGTCTTGAGTGAGAATATGTGAGAAAAGCATTCCAAACAAATGCACGTGCAAAGAGCGCTTCTTCCTGATCCTTGAGAATCACAGGGTGCTAATTTCCTCTTCGCTGCTCCTACTCCTGTCAGTCATTTACACCTTAGTGAGAATAAGTTGTTCTGCCTTTCCTGGGAGCAGAAGTTCATAAACGGAAAAGACAGAGTCTGGGAGCTGCTGATACTTGAGACCAGAAGGGGCAAGAGAGAATAAACAGAAGGTAGAGAAAGGGGAAGCAGCCTGAGACAGGCCCACTGAGCCACACAGCTGGGAAACGGAGGTTATTGGAGCCCCAGAGTTGTGTGACCCTAGGTCCCAATACCACAACCGTGACCCATCTGGGAAGGCAGGACCTGGCCCCAAAGGAAGCTTCCTTAGTCTGATCCACAAAGTCTTAGTTCTCTTCTAAAACTTTTCCAGCAAAGATTCATCTCCTGCGCTGTTTACAGCTCTGTTTAAATAAATTAGTTCTTAATAGACAGTCCATAGCAATCTGGGGACCTTTTCTATCTTCTCTGCCTGGATGGAGAGTTAAGCTGGTTGCCAGCAGCCTTGTAAGTCCTGGCTCCCATCTCTTTCTCTCATCTTGAACTGCTCCCACCCACCTCACACGCTGACCTCCACCACACCCACCTCCTTCTGCTTCTCAGGCTTGTCCCACCACAGGGCCTTGCTTATCTCTCTGTCTGGTTACTCTCTTCCCTAAGGCCTTCTTGGAGGCTGACATAACTCATGCTTATCTTTTGTGCCCCTGCTTGGGTGTCATCTCCTCCGAGGGGCTGCCCCGACCACCTTGCCTTTGCCGTCAGCCAGCATCTGTGTTTGCAGAGCACCTCTCACTCATTGAACTTATTACTGTGCCTACTTGTTTATTTGGCCACTCCACTAAAATGTAAGCCTCATGAGGTCAGGAATTTGATTTGTTTTGTTCAGTGTCACAGCCCTGGAACCTGGAACAGTGCCTGTCTTAATGGCAGGTGCTCAATAAACGTGTACTGAGCGTGTGAATAACATCGGCGTTAAAGTGTGAGTTATTCAAAGTTATGGCCTTAGATCCCACGGTAGCTCCAAAGTGTTCATTGGATGCCTTGTACTAAAAATCATTCTTCATCCAACTTCCTTTTTTCAGGCAAGGCTACCTCAGCCTTTCACAACTTTCCTTCTCATTCCCCTTCCCATGCCCTTAATTCCATACCCCACAAGTTGTGAAGTGGTCTGTTTTGGTCCCATTCCTCATCCCATCTCCAATCAGCAAACCATGCTAGTGACTTCATTTTTTTCTCTTTTCAAAGAAGCAGAGAACAGGATGAAATCAGTTCTGTTGAATTTTTTTTTTTTTTTTTTAGTTCTGTTGAATTTTGAACCAGTATGAGTGCTACTTTTCTTTTTTTCTTTTTTTTTTTTTTTTTTTGCCCATTTTCCTCTCCTGTTGTTTCAGTCTGGAGGCTGATCAGCAGAGGAGTGAGCTGAGTGGCAGTTCACCAACTCCCACCACCGCCGTGGCATCAATCACAGAGGCTGTGGGAAGCTACCGGCAGGGCTGGGAGGCTGGGGGGCCTAAAGCAGATGAGGAGGTGCCAGGAGGGGGTGCAGAAGCGTAGCAAAAGAGTTGCACAAACTCATTTTCTTTTTTGTCTAGGCCTCCCAAAATGGCCTGCCCCAGGCAGGGACCCCATCACTGCCCGTCTCTCTAGGGAATTGCTAACAGTTGGGTCATTTCAGATGGGCAGGCCCCCTGAAGGCAGAGTGGAACAGGGGAAGCAACCGCAGAGCTCTGCTCCTGACTGTCATGCATGCTACATGTGTGACCCTTAACCTCTCTCAGCTTCCACTTCCTCATGGATAAAATGGGCACAGGAGTGTCTACTTGGAAAGACTGAATGCCTTTATATACATGAATTGTGTGTAAAAGCACCTAGAATAACGCTGGCATATGGTAGGTGCTCTATAAATTGTTGCTATTATCAAAAAGCTGAGTTCAGCCACAGGGAAAATTAAGTGTGCTTATGTTTACTCAATAAGTGAAGAACAAACAAAAAATAGGTTATGATTGCCTGTGCTTTTCCATTTTAAAAGTCAAAGCTGTGTTACAGATGTTAAACAGCCTGGTAGATTCAAAATGGATTCAAAACTTTCACTAAATCATCCACTTTGGCATCATGCTGTCAAAAACTAGGCTTCATCAGAGTTTTTACTAAAATAACCAGCTATTCGGCTGCCTCTGTATAGACAGTGCCTATTTCCTGCCATGGTTTTCTTTCTCATCATATAATGATGACACTAGAAATGGAAATTGACTTCTTTGGGGCCACATCCAAGAACTGTCAAGTCCCCTGCTACTTTGTCATCAATATTGGGCCCTATCCTATGAACCCTTGCCATCTAAACCTTGCTTAGAACTAGTGAAGTCAGTCACCTTGAATGAAGTACCGCTACTGATTTTAACCAACTGAAATTAACTAATTTCTTACAATAGACTGATTCACAAAAGCATAAAGCAAGGTTATTTCAGAGGATTTTATCGTTGCCCTGTGGTAATTATTTTAAAGTGCCTGGAGTCATTTTTTAAAAATTGTATATTTTAGTAAAAATTTACCCAAGCCCAAAGAGAGAAATTTGACTTCATTTTCAAACTTCAAAAGAATTTCAAAAGATCTTAGGGTCCTGAAGAATATATTCTCCCGATGCCTTGCTGCTTCGCAAAAGGGTGGTCTTCTCTCTCTTCCTCCCTTTCATGAATCTATCGGAAGAGCTTTCTCTTTCTGTCAAACACAATCAGAAAGGATTGGCGTAGGGAGAGCTCTGTATCTAGGAGAGCTGTTCTTGCGGCGGTGGGTGTGTATTCTCCTAGTCACCATGAGAAGATGCAGTTTTCTAAAAAAGAAAAAAAAGAAGAAGATGCAGTTTTCTGCCCTCCAGTGAGTCCCACTGCATCGTCACCACAGAATGAGATACAATTTCCCTACTTTCGAGACATTGCAAACTAAGATATCAGGTAAAAAGATCAATGTAAAGACCAATTAAAAAGACCAACATAGAGGCTGAAGGATGAAAATAAACTAAATTCAGCACTCTAAGCTGACCAATCATTAGCTGTTTATAATAGGGCTCCAAATAAAGTCACAAGCCAACAGCATTCAGCTCTCACTAGTTCTCAATGCATTCAGATCTCACTGACCTCACAGATCAGTTTTGATGTATTATTCTGCTGGAGAGAAGGAGCGTTCATTAACCTCAAAATCAGTTACAAGCTCTGGATGCATCTTAGTAGCTGCTGAGTGAACATCTGCCAAACTAGAAAAACAAAAAGGCAAGAAGAACAAAATACAATGTTTTGTCAATGTGAGGGTGTTTATATAAAAAATGAAATGAAATTATAAAGGGATGTTGGCTTCAAGGGGTCCTCAATTTTGTTCTGTTTTTGTTTAATTTCTGGGCCTACAGTTCACTCACTGCATTTCTTATTTGTCAACATTAGTATTCAACCTTAGTTTGAAAATTACTAACTCATACCCCTGTAAGAAAAAATTTGCCAACTAGATAATAGTGTTTATGTTCAATTCTTTTTGTTCTTAGTCTTAGAGGATCCAATCAAAAGATTCTTTTCCGGAGTTATTTAAGTTCAGTTCAGTTCAGTTGTTCAGTCGTGTCCAACTCTTTATGACCCCAAGGAATGTAGCACGCCACGCTTCCTTGACCATCACCAACTCCCGGAGCTCGCTCAAACTCATGTCCATCATGTCAGTGATGCCATCCAACCATCTCATCCTCTGTTGTCGCCTTCTTTTCCTGCCTTCAATCTTTCCCAGCATCAGGGTCTTTCCAAATGATTCGGTTCTTCCCATCAGGTGGCCAAAGTACTGGAGTTTCAGCTTTCAGCATCAGTCTTTCCAATGAATATTCAGGACTGACTTCCTTTAGGATGGACTGGTTGGATTTCTTTGCAGTCCAAGGGACTCTCAAGAATCCTGTCCAACACCACAGTTCAACAGCATCAATTCTTCGTCAGCTTTCTTTATAGTCCAACTCTCACATCCATACATGACTACTGGAAAAACCATAGATTTGACTAGACAGACCTTTGTTGGAAAAGTAATGTCTCTGCTTTTTATATGCTGTTTAGGTTAGTCACAGCTTTTCTTCCAAGGAGCAAGTGTCTTTAATTTCATGGCTGCAGTCACCATCTGCAGTGATTTTGGAGCCCAAAAAATAAAGTCGTCACTGTTTCCATTGTTTCCCCATCTATTTGTCATGAAGTGATGGAACCGGATGCCATGATCTTAGTTTTCTGAATGTGAAGCTTTAAGCCAACTTTTTCACTCTCCTCTTTCACTTTCATCAAGAGGCTCTTTAGTTCTTTGCTTTCTGCCATAAGGGTGGTGTCATCTGCGTATCTGAGGTTATTGATATTTCTCCCAGCAATCTTGATTCCAGCTTGTGCTTCATCCAGCCCAGCATTTCTCATGATGTACTCTGCATATAAGTTAAATAAGCAGGGTGAAAATATACAGCCTTGACGTGCTCCTTTTCCTATTTGGAACCAGTCTGTTGTTCCATGTCCAGTTCGAACTGTTGCTTCCTGACCTGCATATAGGTTTCTCAGGAGGCAGGTCAGGTGGTCTGGTATTCCCATCTCTGAAGAATTTTCCACAGTTTGTTGTGATCTACACAGTCAAAGGCTTTGGCGTAGTCAATAAAGCAGAAGTAGATGTTTTTCTGGAACTCTCTTGTTTTTTTGATGGTCCATAAGATGTTGGCAATTTGATCTCTGGTTCCTCTGCCTTTTCTGAATCCAGGTTGAACATCTGGAAGTTCACAGTTCATGTACCACTGAAGCCTGACTTGGAGAATTTTGAGCATTACTTTGCGAGCGTGTGAGATGAGTGCAATTGTGTGGTAGTTTGAGCATTCTTTGGCATTGCCTTTCTTTGGGATTGAAATGAAAACTGACCTTTTTTAGTCTTCTGGTCACTGCTGAGTTTCCCAAATTTGCTGGCATATTGAGCGCAACACTTTCACAGCATCATCTTTTGGGATTTGAAATAGCTCAACTGGAATTCCATCACCTCCACTAGCTTTGTTCATAGTGATGCTTCCTAAGACTCACTTGACTTCACATTCCAGGATGTCTGGCTCTAGGTGAGTGATACTATCATGGTTATCTGGGTCATGAAGATTGTTTTTGTATAGTTCTTCTGTGTATTCTTGCCACCTCTTCTTAATATTTTCTGCTTCTGTTAGGTCCATACCATTTCTGTCCTTTATTTTGCCCATCTTTGCATCAAATGTTCCCTTGGTGTCTCTAATTTTCTTGAAGAGATCTCTAGTCTTTCCTATTCTATTGTTTTCCCTATTTCTTTGCACTGATTGCTGAGGAGGGCTTTCTTATCTTTCCTTGTTATTCTTTGGAACTCTGCATTCAAATGGGTATATCTTTCCTTTTCTCTTTTGCCTGTCGCTTCTCTTCTTTTCTCAGCTGTATGTAAGGCCTCCTCAGACAACCACTTTGTCTTTTTGCTTTTCTTTTTCTGGGGATGGTCTTGGTCACTGCCTCCTGTACAATGTCGCAAACCTCTGTGCATAGTTCTTCAGGCACTCTGTCTATCCAATCTAATCCTTTGAATCTATTTGTCACTTCCACTGTATAATCATAAGAGATTTGATTTAGGTCATACCTGAATGATCTAGTGGTTTTCCCTACTTTCTTCCATTTAAGTCTGAATTTGCCAACAAGGAGTTCATGATCTGAGCCACAGTCAGTTCCTGGTCTTGTTTTTGGTGACTATATAGAGCTTCTCCATCTTTGGCTGCAAAGAATATAATCAATCTGATTTTGATATTGACAGTCTGGTGATGTCCATGGTAGAGTCTTCTCTTGTGTTGTTGGAAGAGGGTGTTTGTATGACCAGTGCGTTCTCTAAGCAAAATTCTGTTAGCCTTTGACCAGCTTTGTTTTGTACTCAAAGGCCAAATTTGCCTGTTACTCCAGGTATTTCGTGACCTCTTATTTTTGCATTCCAGTCTCCTATAATGAAAAGGACATCTTTTTTTTTTGAGTGTTAGTTCTAGAAGGTCTTGTAGGTCTTCATAGAACCATTAAACTTCAGCTTCTTCAGCATTACTGGTCAGGGCATAGGCTTGGATTGCTGTGATATTGAGTGGTTTGCCTTGGAAATGAACAGAGATCATTCCATTGTTTTTGAGATTGCATCCAAGTACTGCATTTCGGACTGTTTTGTCCAGGAGTCTCTGATGGAGGCATGTGTTGGCTGTAAACCACAGAGTCTCCCTAGCCAACAAGAGTGAAACAAGTGAGTGACAACAGTCTTTATTCACAGTGAAAGAAAATATAAAAGCATCCCTCTCAGCATCATCAAACACCTGCTGTGTGCCCAGGACTTTGCTGTATGTTGGGAATAAGCAGATACTTCAGACACAGTTCCTGCCCTCACAGACCTCAGTCTGGAAGGAGAAACTCATGTCACATATGAGTATAATATGGACTTCCCTCGTGGCTCAGTCAGTAAAGAATCTACCTGCAGTGCCGGAGACCTGGGTTCACTCTCTGCGTCTGGAAGAGCCCCTGGAGAAGGGAATGCCAACCCACTCTAGTATTCTTGCCTGAAAAATTCCATGGACAGAGGATCCTGGTGGGCTACAGTCCATGGGGTTGCAAAGAGTCAGACACAACTGAGTGACTAACACACAAAAACAATATACAAGCAACTCCTGCAGCTCAATTCCAGAAAAATAAACGACCCAATCAAAAAGTGGGCCAAAGAACTAAACAGACATTTCTCCAAAGAAGACATACAGATGGCTAACAAACACATGAAAAGATGCTCAACATCACTCATTATCAGAGAAGTGCAAATCAAAGCCACAGTGAGGTACCATTACACACCAGTCAGGATGGCTGCTATCCAAAAGTCTACAAACAATAAATGCTGGAGAGGGTGTGGAGAAAAGGGAACCCTCTTACACTGTTGGTGGGAATGCAAACTAGTACAGCCACTATGGAAAACAGTGTGGAGATTTCTTAAAAAACTGGAAATAGAACTGCCATATGACCCAGCAATCCCACTCCTGGGCATACACACTGAGGAAACCAGATCTGAAAGAGACACGTGCACCCCAGTGTTCATCACAGCACTGTTTATAATAGCCAGGACATGGAAGCAATCCAGATGCCCATCAGCAGACGAATGGATAAGGAAGCTGTGGTACATATACACCATGGAATATTACTCAGCCATTAAAAGAATTCATTTGAATCAGTTCTAATGAGATGGATGAAACTGGAGCCCATTATACAGAGTGAAGTAAGCCATAAAGATAAAGAACATTACAGCATACTAACACATATATATGGAATTTAGAAAGATGGTAATGATAACCCTATATGCAAGACAGAAAATGAGACACAGATGTACAGAACAGACTTTTGGACTCTGTGGGAGAAGGCGAGGGTGGGATGTTTCAAGAGAACAGCATTGAAACATGTATATTATCTATGGTGAAACAGATCACCAGCCCAGGTTGGATGCATGAGACGAGTGCTCAGGGCTGGTGCACTGGGAAGACCCAGAGGAATTGGGTAGAGCGGGAGGTGGGAGGGGGGATCGGGATGGGGAACACATGTAACTTCATGGCTGATTCATGTCAATGTATGACAAAAACCGCTACAATATTGTAAAGTAATTAGCCTCCAACTAATAAAAATAAATGGAAAAAAAAAACAAAACAACAACAACATGCACCATGATGTGTGGCGCTCTGAAAGCAGATGTAGAGGACTGAGCCCGCAGAGAGAACAGGCATTAATTTTACATTCCTCTGTCAGAGGAAGTGAATGGCAAACTAATGCATGCTGCCTGGAAGCATTTGCTTTTGATTAAGTGCATATTTAAATATCACCCCACCCTTCAGTCAAGCTCACACCTCAGTCTCAGTCATGTGGCTGATTTTACTTTCTGAAGGGAAAGTAAGAAATGGAATTGGGAAGATTTGGAGCATGAAATCTGTCTTAGATGCTTTTTTGTTTATTTTACCTTTGAAAACGACACAGCTCATTACACTGGAAACTAACACAAATCTCATTACAAAGTGGGTGACACAGAAGGCTTTACCTTTGCTTTATCTTGTGGAACTTCTTTGAAAACAAATCATCACCCTAGGGTGAAGAAAACTTTGAAAGCTTTTGATTCTTTCTTCTTAGTGTTGAAAATGCAAGTATATGTGTGATATTCATGCAGGAAAGTGTGATCATTTGGTTGTTAAGAGAGATGTGATATTGGACAAAATTTAGAAGGCGGCAAAGTTTAATTTCACCCGTGGGGCCGCTTCATCTTCCTGCCATGTGGGCATGCTAAGTTGCTTAAGTCATGTCTGATTCTTTGCAACCTTATGGACTGGAGTCCTCCAGGCTCCTCTGTCCATGGGATTCTCCAGGCGAGAATACTGGAGTGCCTTGCTATGCCCCCCTCCAGGGGAATCTTCCCAACCCAAGGATTGAACCTGCGGCACTTAAGTCTTCTGCATTGGCAGACAGGTTCTTTACCAGCACCACCTGAGAAGCCCCACCACCCTACTTTTATTCCCTCTTCCAATTCTTTCAGAAGTTGAGCACTTTATTTCTTGACTGTTTCTTCTAATCCCTCCAAGCTGACATAAGAAAAAGTCTGAAACTTCTTCACAGTAAGGTATAAATGACTGATAAGAGTTCATAACCAAATCTCTCAAACAGCAGAAGGTGCCAAGTGGCACCTGGTAATCTTTGGGACCAACATGGCACATTTCTTAGACAACAAACTTACTTGAAGAATTAATAAGGAAACATTATTTTTTGTTAAAACAAACACAAACATAAAATGGAATGAAATGTGAAATGATTGAATGAATGAATCACACTAAAGTAAATTGTTATAAAAGAAGTATCATGCATGAGGCTGAAACCCCAGAACCCTGGGGATGGCAAATCCTCTTCTGTCTCCTCTGCCCTAGTGGGTAAGCCCAGCTATAGGCGGATGGATGAGGCTTTTGTGGAGCCCTGTAATGGGAGACGTTAGGGTCAAGATTTGTATTCATGTAGAGGTAATACAAGCAGCAAGCCTGAATCGGAAGTAATTTCAGCAAGGGCCTAAAAATTTTTTGTAACTTACTAAAATTAAACAAAGGAATACTAAACACCAACACTGTCAACTTTATTATACACATTTTAAAGAGTAGCTGTAGGGTATGGCATATTTCACTCTCAAAACTTTTCAGGATTGCCTACCCTCATAGTTTGAAAAAGATGCTTGTAAACCCATGTTGCTTTGTGGCAGATGGATGCACCAAGAGGCATTTTCAAAACAACATTTTTCTTTTAGCTTCATTCAAGATGCTTGATGTATGGACCCCTCTGGCAGTCTGGTGAAGTTTACGGACTCCTTAGAAAAAGTGCTTTTAAACACATAACATAAAATATACAAGAATCTGATTAAATAGAAATATAGTTCAAAATATTTAAAATCCAAATTTGTGACCTAATAAGACATGCACTTCTTTCTCAATATATTAAATAACAAGCTCTAGAAGTAGGCTAAATACCAAATTTCCAAAAAGTGATAGGTATAAATAGCGAGTGCAAATTATTTTTTTGAAATCTCTGAGGTAACTGTGAGGTGGTAGAAAAATACCTGTAATTTCTTTTGATGGCAAAGTAACAGTTAATGTGGGTACTTCTGTGGTTTCTTGCCAACATTTATACTTGAAGGAGGAGCTAAATTTCAGTTAGAAGTTGGTGAAAAATAAAAATGTATTTTTCTCACGCATGTTCATGAACCCCAAATGATATGCCCTTAGATAAAAAGGTTCTAGATTCTTTTGACTTCAGACTGAATTATTTCCAGCTATTCTGATGCCGTAGATACTTGGGACAGAAAAAGCAGTGAGTGACTTTTATTTAAGTGATAAGTGGACTTTGATGAGCATTTCGCAACCTTTATCACCATCCCCACCCCTGCAGATCATCCAAGTTCTGCTCTTGTGCACAACTTTGTGTTCCAACTCCATTTCCCTCCTCCTGGCAGTCACAGAAGAAAGTTTCTAAGTTTCTCAGACCCACATGAATTCTCCAAACTGCCTTTCCCAACAAAACACCTCCTTCTCCTTCACCTTCATTATCTATCTTTAGCCTCTGTTTCCCACTGTCTTAATGGTCCTAGCAAAATGACTCACAATTCACATATAATAGATTGAGGATGTTTGCAATGTCTAAGCACAAATCCATGAAGTAAGAGGATAGGGTCACAGAAGTAGGTCTTGAAAGCCACAGAAGCAGCCTTCTAGCTGCTTTAGTCCTGAATCGGAACCCCACCAGCTTCAGTGTTTGAGATGCCACTTTTCCTAGAAAAGAAGAAAGGAAGAAAGTAAGTATCATTTTTTGAACACCGAAGTTTCCTGGGAATGGTTCTAGATTTAGATTTTCTCAATCTCCGAAAGAAAGAAAAAGCAGGGAGGTATTAATATCCCCATTTATGAATGAAGAAAGAAGCTTAAAAAGTTTAAGTAACCCGCCCAATGTCACACACAGTTCTGTTGAACTAATTAATTAACTATAGGGAAATCACTTTTTGCTATACCTGTATAGACTTCTCTAGAGTGCACAGATCAACAGGTGATTTTTATATGTCCAAAGAAAATGAATAAGAATCTAGTTGGAATTTACAACAGATAAATGGCTTGAACCTCTAAATCAAAGAATTTGGAAGAATTCCATTCTACTTTGCTGCTACTTAGATAAAGAAAGGAATGAAACAAAGTTTCATTGTGCTACTTATCAATGTCTATCATCAAAATGCATGGCTAAATCATTTATATGCCTGGTGGTTTCCAAATGAATCATTTATCACTGTCAGCAGTGATGAACAGTGCCCTCATAAGAAAACATTATTACCATTTGTAGTCACCTTCATGGTTGTTAAAATGTATGTTCTCATACAACTATAAAAATCAGCTGGCTGACGAATGAACACACTTTCTGCTCTGTATTTTTCAAAACAGGTTAACTGTACATTTCTTTTTTTTTTCCATTCCACACCCCACGTTTGACTAGTAGCTTCCAGATAAGGCCCCGCACACAGCAGAATGTGATTTAGAAGGATCAGAAAGATGTTCAGCTAGACTAAAACAGCAGATGATGTAATGATCTGAGCCCATGAAAACCAGGTCAAGCCAAATTTGTTTCTGCCGGTTTGACAAGGCCACTGAGCCCTTTACATGTGCCTTCAGCTTGTCTCTGCTGTGTCAGCCTCCAAATAAGGGATTTTTCTCCTGTGCAACATACATCTTCCTTGGTCAAATGCAAGGTACCTATTTTAGCCAACTATTCCTTTCTTCCAAGCAGTTTACTGTAAATAGTGTCTAAGATACACGTATGAGGAAGCAAGCAATTTAAAACAACACATTTAGGCGCTAGCTTTCTGCTTTTAGCATCTTTGATTTGTAAAGGACCTGTAAACATCAAATGGCATTTGATACCGTGCCTAAGTGACACTTGATTTCAGTTCTTACAATTCTATTATTGTCTTAAAATAAAAAGAGCATGATGGCTGCTCCACAGAACAACACTAGAAATTATATTTAATGAATCTGTCATAGGGTTAACCATTGTCCTAAAACAAGATCAGCCACCGAGAGGACAATTCTGTCTTTAGAAAGAAGAAATACAACCTTTGGCTTCTCAAGAAGCTCTATCCCTTCTCCAGTAACTTTCCCAAGGCTTTGACTTAAGGTTTAGGATTTCCAAAATTTGACTGACAAAGCTAAGTGTCCCGTGCCCCCATATTGATGTCATTCATTTCTAATATTAGCAGCTGAGCAGCTCAGGTTCACTTGGGAAAGAGGAGCTTTTATTTTGAGTTGAACAGGAGCATATACTAAAAATGAACACAGTGAGACTTTCTTCTGGTATGTCTGACACAGATAAAATAGGGAAACTAGTGCAGTGCAACTGCTTTGAATTAAATGGAAGAGAAATTCTATCTATTTGGACATTTGATGTGCTTCCAGAATTTTTTGGTAGCCTCACCTGTGCTAATGCTGAGGAATTAAGAGATAAAATGCAATTACATTAAGTTGTTTCAATGCACAATGTCACACAAGGTCATGAAGTGTGCATGAAAATTCCACTGAGCTGGATAGATAAGGTTCCAGGATACCTGTCACAGCCCAGTGTGATGTGTAAACTCGACCATTGTCTGGTGCTCTAGCCACACAAACAAGCTTTTGGATGATGTATTCTGGACTCATTAGATCAAATGTGTCAAGTATTTGGGCTTCTATTGCCCAGCAGAGCTTACATGGATCAAAGTGGCTAAACAGTCACCCCACCTCCGCTTAGTATTGTGCAGACAGGAACGTGGGCTGGGTGGAGATATGCCATTTGGAATCACGGAAATTGTGTTGGAAATCCACATGAACTGGAGGAAGTTATTTCCTCCTATCTTCTCCATCTGCTAAGTGAGTGGCAAGAGTGCTCTACTGGTTAGGAGCCTCACGATGAGAGTTATCACTGCAAAAAGTAAGGGCAATGGACTTAGAGACCAGGTATAGCTTATGCACAGAAAATACCTCTCACTTCAAAAAGCAGCTAACTGAATTTGGTAATCATTCCACTTATTCTTGTTGTTGTTTAGTTGTTAAGTTGTGTCTGACTCTTTTGTGACCCCATGAACTGTAGCCTGTCAGACTCCTCTGACCATGGGATTTCCCAGGCAAGAATACTGGAGTGGGTTGCCATTTCCTTCTCCATGGATCTTTCCAACCTAGGGATCAGACCTGCGTCTCCTGCATTGGTAGGCAGATTTCTTTTACCACTGAGCCAACAGGGAATCCCAATGGTTCCACTTAGAAAGAAAAAAAAATAATATGTGAAAAAGTTAAATAAAGTTAAAACACCAAGGCTCCATGTGAGACCTATCACCTCTCTATCAAGGTTTGTCTGTGATTGAACTTTTCTGATAGTGCAAAATCTTCTAAGGCTTTCATTCCAGAAAAGCTGGCCTGGGTGTTCAAACAGCAGTGGCAATAACATGGGCTAGGTTGAGTACTTTCTACTTTGCAGTTTGTATCAGCTGGCAGCTCCCAAGTTTCTCAAGCTTGGCCCTCCAAACCCATATCAGAGTGCTCACTGTCTGCCTAGATCCCTGCATAAGGGACCTGAGAGCAGGTCTCCCCACCTCGGGTGCTGAGATGCTGCCCAGGGTCAGAATCTTGCCCCTATTTGAGTCTGTTAGAAAAATTTCTTCCTCTGCTTCATTTTCTGCACCAAGTTCCTGTTCCCTATTGTGCCCAAAGTCACGGAAAGATATTAAAATTACATGAGATTCCTTGCCTAGATCTTTCCCCCATGACACCCACATAGTTATGCAACTGCAAACCTGAGGTAGCTCCTCCACATCCTCCCAAGAACCTCCATGGGAGGACACCCCTCACTGCACTGTGATTACACGGTTGCTCTTCTGTATCTTCATGATCTTGCCCATTGCTTTGAACATGGTAATCTGTAGATAAACCAGTAATTCATCAATGTCAAATATCTCTACCTGGAAGAGTGTTATTCACTTATATATTTCTTTGATTTTTTTTTTTATTCTGGTGTAGGTCTTTTTTTATACTCCCCACCATATAGCTTTCACTCTAGATTCCTACCCTTTAAAATCAGTAGACTTTTAGACTACAAAGCAAAGCTTTTGGCTGTACATCCTGTGGTTTTCTGAGAAACTACTAAAAGAACAATTCCTTATGCAAATTAATTTCATGGGAGAGGTCCAAGTATTTTTCTCCTACTTAGCAGTTCAAAATATTTTTCACACACACCTTTATGCAATAGTTTCCTGCCAGGTGGACACATCCAATTCATATGAAAAATTTAACACTATGTCTCTGACAGCATAAGAAGAGTCAGAAGGCACCAAAAATAATTATGCTTTTGCATTTGTTTACTGTGAACACATTAGCATACATTATCATGTTCCAGTCCCACAACAGCGATGCTGGATGAATGGCATAGACATTACTACCCCATTTTACTATGAAGAAATTGAAGTCCAAGGAAGGAAGTGATATCTCCAAGGTCACCTAGCTGGTTGCAGCAAAGTCACAAAAATCTGGATCTTTCAACTCTTTGCAGTGTAATGTCCTTTGGACCATGCTAGGAAAGGAACTGTGTTGTTTGGGTGGAATTTTATAGACAGTAGCAAGCAGGGGAAAGAAATAGATGCAAAAATAAGAGCACTGATTACTAGCTCTAAAGAAACCAAACTGTGGGATAATCAAGAGAGAATCTGGAAGAACTGAACTGTAGAAAACTTTTTAGAAAAGTTGGTTCTATTTTGTTTGGGTAGAAGCAGGTAGAAAAGCTGTATTCTCATAAAAGCATCTGATCAGAAAGTAAGGAATACACTTTTATACCATGTTTCAATAATGTCAGCTTCATCTCTTCACATTGGATCTTTACAAAAATCTTTGAGACATCCTTTCTCTGAGAATTCAATTTCTTCTCTGATGGCATTTAGGCAGATGACAGGAAGATGGGTTGGGTCTGGGTTTCCACAAACACCTTACAGTTAAGATTAGAGCACCTAGTTCTTTTTCTACTTAGAGAATGAAAATATATTTCCTCTCCCTGGATCAACTTTTAAGGATGCAAAGCAAAAGTGTTGAGGAAAGGAAGAATCATTTAAGGACTGTCTGACCTTTTTGTAGGAATTTTGTGTAGTTTTTTAATAAAAGTAATCTAATTTAGTTTAAATAGCCTAAAGACTTATTTTGTATTTGTTCTTTTAATATTCCCTATCCATCTGTAGTAATACTCTGTTTTAAAGGTCAGTTCATCTGTTACTCAGCCAACAAATGTTTATTAAGGGTCCACTATGGGCCAGAATCGATTGATGAATGAAGAATGACTGGTGGGTAAATAATCTACAGATCTTGCCCTCCAGAAGAGAGATATTACATTTGTAAGAAAACTGATAAAGAAGACCAACAGGGCTGAAAAGCTGTGTTTTGGGGGACCCTTTGTTGTTGTGCTGAGCCTAAGGACATTTTGGACTTTCTAGCACCCAGATAGGGATGAAAGAGCCTCTTCCCCAAACCACAGGCCTGCATCTGGAGCTCTGCCCCTACCACGGTGCTAGTCAAGAAGAATGTCATCAAATGTTTATATACCTGAAACTAGCACAACACTGTTAATCAACTATATTTCAGTTAAAAAATTTTTAAGTGAGATTTAATACTCACAGTTAAAATTCTACCTGAGGAAATGATGACCATGTGTTGCTTTATTTTTATTTTAGGAATCTTGGAAAATCAGGACTCAGAGTTTCTTGCTTGGGTCTTGGTAAGTACTCAGGGTAACATGTAGGGGTGAGCTGGGAGGTGGGAGATTGGAGGGAATACCAGGGAATGATTGGGGTGTAGGTCAGGACCCAGTCTTCCTGACCAATGTTGCCTCACTTCTTCTGAGCGCAAAACCCTTCTCTTTCCTTCCCCACACAGCCCTCTGCCACTCAGGCCCAAGGAGCCACTGTGATCATGATGTCTTCTGGGGGCCTGTTAAGCAAAAAGAAATCTGATATTAAAGCACATCTTAGAGGAAGAGACTTCTCTGTTATTAATCCCTTTCTAGCAAGGGTACAAAACCTCATGGCATGTGGGTGTGTGCGCAATGCACCTGAGACATCATATGAATTATTTTCTATCCTTATCTCCCCTTTCCCTAATTTTCTCATGTTTTTCTATTTTAATGTATTTATATACTCCAGTATTCTTGCCTGGAGAATTCCATGGACTGAGTAGCTGGTGGGCTACAGTCCATGGGGTCACAAAGAGTCAGACGCAACTGAGTGACTAACACACACACACACACACACACACACTTTTATAATGTACTTTAAGTGCTTTAGGCACAATATAAATATTTAAAGACAGCTAAGAAGAAACGGCAATTTTATTGACATCCCCCAGATAAGGGAAACGGCCACTTTGCTGTTGAGCCAATTCGACATCATCAGAACTGTTTCTGTAACCTAAGAGAGTCTAGATCAGGATGGTAGCTGAGGACGTAGTGAGAGGTGGTCAGATTATAGCTATGTTCTGAAGGTTGAGCCTGGCAGATCTTCTGTCGGATTCTATTTGGGTTGCAAGAGAAAAGAGAAGAGTCAAAGATGATGCTAAGGTTTTTTGCCTGAGCAACAGAAAAGATGGAATTGCCAGTAAATGAGATGTGGAAGAATGAAGAGAGAGTTAGGAGGGGAGAGAGCTGATTGGTTTGGGACATATGAAGTTTGAGATACCTATTAGACATCCAAGAAAAGACATATATGTATATAGGCAAAAGGATATATGAATCTTGAGTCTAGAAGTGAGATCTGAGCTGGATGTAGGATGACGTAGGAGTCATCAACATGTATATATTGTATAAGCCATGAAACTGGATAAGAACATTAAGGGAGTGAGTATAAATAGTACAGAAAGCAGAAGAACATGGTCTGTGACCTGGGAAGTCCATTAAGAAGTTGAGAAAATGAGGAAGAACCAACAAAGAACATTGAAAACAAGCAGTGGGTTTTTGTTTTTTGTTGTTGTTTTTTGTTTTTCAAAAAAACAGATGAGGAAAACCAGGAGAATAGGGAATCCTAGAATCCAACATTTCAAGGGGGATAGTGTCAAACTCTGTCAATGCTGCTCATGAGTCAAGTAAGATGAGGGTCAAGAATTGATCATTCAGTTTAGCTGCATGCAAATCACTAGTGACTTTGAAAAGATCGATTCTGAAGCAGTGAGGGGTTCACTGACACATGATTGGAATATGTTCAAAAGAACATATAAAGAGAAGGACCGGCAGCTGCTCTTTTGATGATTATTTCTATAAAGAGAAGCAGAGAAATGGAATGGAAGCTGGACTGGCAGTTGTGGTCAGAGAGGGTGCCGTAACACATGGAAGAAACAACAGCACACTCACATGCTGATGGAGAAATTCTTTTGAGAAGGGAAAACAATGGTTAAGACAAGTAGAGAAAAAAATACCTGGAATGAATTCTGGAAGACCCAAGAGGAGAGTAACATGAAAGAAGGCATAATACACGGGTTTTGAGGCTGGTAGGTGGGTTAATAGGGTGACAGAAGCAGTATCTTGTAGAAGTTGTTTTCTACTGCTTCTGTATGCTCAGTGAAATCAGAAGCAAGGTCATATCAGCTATTAGGGAGAATGAAAGAGTGGTGTTGAAAGTTTGAGGAGAGAGACAATTTCTAGGAGAGTAGAAGAGTGAATGGGCCAAAGGAATGCATCAGAGTGGATAGACAGCATTAAGGATCTTCTTGAGATTTGTGCTAATAAACTTGAAGAGACCATCTCCATGGTTGGGTGTTTTTCTTCCAGTTGTGTTCAGCCATGCAAGTCCAGGTGGGATTTTTCAAGGGCATAAGATACAAAAGAGAGGCAATAATGTTGAGGGTTTATGCAAAGGGGTGATCGTAAGGGTGGACTTTGGGGTTGAAGCTGAGCAGGCAGGAAAATGAGGACTAAAGCCAGGATAAGGAGGAGGCAGAAGGACATTGAAAAGTGGGAAGGATCAGTGAACTGTACATGCAGAGGACCAAGGGACTGTTGGAGTAAGATCAGTAGAGACAGTAGAATAGAAGAATAGAAAGTGGTGGTTGGAAAGAGAGATTCTTGAAATTGAGGTTATGGGGAGTCCTGCTCTTGGTAAAGTCTAAAGCATGTCCCTTGGGAGAGAGTGACTGAGGTTGTGCTGAATGCAAGATAAGTAGACCAGAAGAGGTCAAGAAGCTGAAAGATAAAGGTGTAGGGGAGGATTGATTACCTTTGGGGTCACTGAAATCACTAAAATGTACGGCAAAACTAATATGGGAGAGAGTGACAATGAACCAGAGCTAAACTCTTCCTATGAGAGGGACTGACTAGCGATGAGAAAGTGACTGTAACATGGGGGACTGATGATGTGAGTTTCAAAACGGGTTTAGTTTGGTTCAGTTCAATAGCTCAGCATGTCCCATTCTTTGTGATCTCATGAACTGCAGCACACCAGGCTTCCCTGTCCATCACCAACTCCCAGAGTCTATTCAAATTCATGTCCATTGCATTGGTGATGCCATCCAACCATCTCATCCTCTGTCGTCCCCTTGTCCTCCTGCCTTCATTCTTTCCCAGCATCAGGGTCTTTTCCAATGAGTTGGTTGTTCACATCAGGTGACCAAAGTATTGGAGTTTCAGCTTCAGCATCAGTTCTTCCAATGAACATTCAGGACTAATTTTCTTTAAGATGGACTGGTTGGATCTCCTTGCAGTCTAAGGGACTCTGTAGAGTCTTCTCCAACATCGCAGTTCAAAAGCATCAATTTTTCGGCTCTCAGCTTTCTTTATAGTCCAACTCTCACATCCATACATGACTACTGGAAAAACCATAGCTTTAACTAGACAGACCTTTGTTGGTAAAGTGATGCCTCTGCTTTTTTTTAATATGCTATCTAGGTTGGTCATAGCTTCAAGGAGATCACCATTATCTTCATTCAGTTCAGTTCAGTCACTCAGTCATGTCCGACTCTTTGTGACCCCATGGACTGCAGCATGCCAGGCCTCCCTATTCATCACCATCCCCTGGAAGTCTACTCAAACTCATGTCCATTGAGTCAGTGATGCCATCCAACAATCTCATCCTCTGTCATCCCCTTGTCCTCCTGCCCTCAATCTTTCCCAGCATCAGGATCTTTTCCAATGAGTCAGTTCTTTGCATCAGGTGGCCAAAGTATTGGAAGTTTCAGCTTCAGCATCAGTGCTTCCAATGACTATTCAGGACTGACCTCCTTTAGGATGGACTGGTTGGATCTCCTTGCAGTCCAAGGGACTCTCAAGAGTCTTTCCAACACCACAATTCAAAAGCATCAATTCTTCGGTGCTTAGCTTTCTTTATATTCCAACTCTCACATCCATACATGACTACTGGAAAAACCATAGCTTTGACTAGATGGACCTTCATTGACAAAGTAATGTCACTGCTTTTTAATATGCTGTCTAGGTTGGTCATACCTTTTTTTCCAAGGAGATTATCTTCATTATCTCCACCATAGTTTGACCTCAGGTCAAGCAACAGAAGGGGAACACAGCCTTGTCCATCAACAGAAAATTGGATTAAAGATTTATTGAACATGGCCCCACCCATCAGAACAAGACCCAGTTTCCCCCTCAGTCAGTCTCTCCCATCAGGAAGCTTCCATAAGCCTCTTATCCTTCTCCATCAGAGGGCAGACAGAATGAAAACCACAATCACAGGAAACTAACCAAACTGATCACGTGGACCACAGCCTTGTCTAGCTCAATGAAACTATGAGCCATGCCGTGTAGGGCCGCCCAAGATGGATGGGTCATGGTGGAGAGTTCTGACAAAACGTGGTCCACTGGAGAAGGGAATAGCAAACCACTTCAATATTCTTGCCTTGAGAACCCCATGAACAGTATGAAAAAGGCAAAGCAGGCTGGGAGGAGGAATTGGGAGGAAGGTTTCTTGAACTTTGTGAATGTGGAGACCAGATGAAGCGATGATAGTGAATGAATAAAATATAGTGGCAACTGATTCTGCCCCCTTTCACAGTATAGCAAAAATATTGAAGGCTAATGCTGCCTGAGTTTTTCTGATTCTCCTTAATAATATGGTTTGGGAAGTGAAGGTGGTCTTTGTTCACCATAATAGTAAGGCAATTTGACTTTAGTTCAATTTATGGCTCTTATTTTGTTACTGTTTACTTGTATTGGAAAGACCCTGTAGATTCATTACCAGGGATGTTCTAACCTTAGTGTTTTTGAGAGTGCTTAACAGACATGACTTGCAACTAAACAGCAACAACTGCAACAAACGATAAACAGCCGTTCACTACTTATGACTGAAAGAAGTTAAGGAATATGGCAATTGAAGAAAATATGGATTAAGAAATGTAGTGAACAATCCAAACTTAGAGAATGAATTTATTATTGCCGGGGGCAGGGAGGATGGGGGAGAAGGGATAGTTGGAGGGTTTGGGATGGACATGCACATCCTACTATGTGTTCCAGTACAGCACGTGGAACTCTGCTCCACGTGACGTGGCAGCCTGCGTGAGAGGGGCATTAGGGGGTATTGGATCCATGTGTGTGTATACCTGAGTCCCTTCGCTGCTCACCTGAAATGATCAAAGCATTGTTAATCAGCTATACCCCAACACAAAATAAAAAGTTTCTAAAAAAAGAAATATAGTGAACAATCTTAGACAATTGTCTCATAGAATCAGTATCTATAGTGGAAAATATTTCATCAAAAGTACCTAGAAAACTCAACCAGAAGCCCTGAAGACTGTAAAAAATTCAGGTGCCTATGAAGTGCCCCATATAAGTGAGTTTCCAGGGGGCAGACTAGTTTTTTAAAACTGTGCATGAGTTGCAGGGATTTTGGTGAATTTTGAAACAGACCTGATTCAGGAGCAAGTGCTGATTTGAGCTTTAGGGTTTTTTTCTAAGAGCTTGAAAACTTGTGATAAGACATGGCATGAAAAAATAAGGTGAAATAAGGAAGTTCATGGGATTGACTGGCTTCATTAAAAACAGGTAACAAAGCTTGAATAAATATTCTTTGAGAACGTTTTTGAGCTACCTACTTCTGTAAAACATAGGAGACAAAAAGAAATTCATAGGAAGAAATAATGCACCACCTTTAGATAATTTTTCAGGCTCTGCATACCTCAGCTGTCAAATCCAGGGTGGAGCCGGATTTACTGTTGTGGACTTGGGATATCAGCTCAGTTATAACATGTGTTCAACTGAGGCTTTGAAAATTAAGTATTAAATATTCCAAGCAATCATAGGACTACAGATGTCTTTTACTGAAGTACTTTGGAGAAGGACAGGCTGGGAATTTCTCATCCTGCCAAGCATACGCAAGAGCATATGCAAATGGAAGCAGAAAGGTGAAATAACTCAAGGATGAACTGAAGATCCAGCTAAAGGAACACAGCTCTGTCAGCAAAAGAGTCGGGGGTGGGAGTCAAGTGGAGACCCAGCCGTGAGCTGCTGTGGCTAGATTGGTTTGTAAATACACTGACCCAAAATCAAGGAAACTGATGGGAAGGTAGAAAAGCCACCAAAGAGTGACTGAGCATCATCTCAGTCTAGTGGGAAGTGGGATTATCTTCTGAGAGAGAAAGAGGAGAATTTACATATTCATTCATTCTTCCACTCCTTCGTTCTCAGCAAACATTCAGGAAACCAGGTATCAGGCTAGCTACAGAGGTCATCAAGATGAAAGCAGCAAGGCTATCAAGATGAAAACCGCTCTCAAATTGCTCATAGTGTAATTGGAGTCAGGCACGCAAAAACAGACAGTGCATTGGACGGATGTTACAATAGAGGGTACAGGATGAACCAAGCATGAAGAAGGTCTCCTGGGGAATCTGGAGCAGCGCCACAAGGGAGGTGCTGTTTGAGCTGAGACTTGAAGGGGGTCATCAAGTAGAGCAAAGTGGGTGAGGATGAAAGACAGAAGGAGCAACGTGAGCAATGGCCTGGAGGGAGACCCACGGAGTGGGAGATACTGGAGGAATACTAGTGACTGTGTAGAACGTTGGGAAGGCAGGGTATTGGGAACCACAAGAGCTGAGCCTGGAAAGAAAGCTAGGCCTGATTAGGAAGGCCATCATTTGCCTCACCAAGGCACTGAGCTCTAGTCCTCCAGGTCTCTGGGGTTCCTCCAGGTCCTGCAGCCCCAAGGTCTCGGGGAACACCTGGGAGATGAGGTACAGACAGGAGACACATTTCCCTACCCGCCTTCCATTGCCACCACTTCAGCAAAGCAGCTCTACTTTTCTAAATGTGAGCATGAATATAAGATTTTAAGGTAAATTTAAATGTAGTACTTTAAATTTAAAAATTTTAATGTAGTGTATCATAAATGACTTTGTTTTTTAGGACAGGAGTAGGTTCACAGCAAAACTGAGCAGAAAGTACAGAAATTTCCCCTTACATCATATACTCACAGCTTCCCCTACTATCAACATCCCACATCAAAGTAGCACATTCATTACAGTCTTACTGCAATGAATGTATTATTATTACATGCCGAATGTATTATTCATACATACCGTGAATGTATTATTACATTGACATACTGTTATCTCCCAAAGACTATACTTATATGTATAACTTTGGTGTTTTACATTCTGTGGGTTTGGACAAATGTCAAAACAGATATTCACCATCATAGTATTATACAGAGTAGTTTACTGCCCTTAAAATCCTCTGCGCTCTGCCTGTTCTTTCTGACCCCTAACCCCTGGCAACCACTGACCCTTTTACTGTTTCCATAGCTTTGCACTTTCCAGTTTCATGTAGTATGCACATCCTAGAGTATGCAGTCTTTTCATATTGGCTTCCTTTACTTAGTAATATGCATTTAAGTTTCTTCCATGTCTTTTTATGGTTTGATAGCTCATTTCTTTTTAGTGCTTCATGTTACATTTTGAAGGAAAAACAGCATCCTTCTTCCAAAAAAAAAAAAAAGAAGTGTGTTAAAGCTCTACTCCAGCTTGTGAAAAGCCATTGAAAAACTTGAATCAGGAGTAGGACATGATAAGATGTATTTGAATTGTTTTCTGGAAACGATGTGAAGGCTAGATTAGAGGGGGACAGAGTTGAGCCTGGGGTCAGATGATGAGGCAGTGGTAATAAAGATGGACAGGAAGAAGGTGATTTTTTTTAAGGAGGAAGGATAAACAGGACTTAGTGACCTTGGGGTTCAGAAAGAGAGGTCTCCATGAACAGAGTTCCGGATTGGACATGTGGGTGGGCAGGCTGAAATCTCAGAAGGAGGAAATGTAGGAGGGAGCAGTAAGAAAAAGGAAGAGGAGAGGCAGAAGCACCGTTGGCTAGAGGAGACCCAAGAGCCTGCCAGCATCAGCTTCAGATATCCAGAGGGCCCAGGGAATGCAGGAGAGAGCTCCAAACAGCAGTAAAGACCCAGGAGCTTCTAACAGGGGTGAACCCATGGTTGTCACTGAAGTCACCTGCAAATACAGAAGACTGAGGTGTTCAGACAGGCTTAGGACACCTGCCTTTTGGAGTCTCAGGCTGTATGCTCCCTGAGAGCAGAGATCTCCTCTGTGGTTTTTTTTTTCTTTCCTACATCCCTGTTAACAGATCATGGTATCTGGCAAGTAGTAGATGCTCAAAAATAGTTATTGAATAGAAGACTGGGTAAGTGGGTCAGTTGCTAAGGAATGACAAAATGCACAGTGGGTAGCAGTGAGGATCCAGAGAAAGTCAGAAATGATGAATTGCTGGGGTCTAGCCAGCCCAGTTCTTTGGCTTTCTCCAGCAGCGTATCAACACAGAAACAAAGAAGGCCAAGTGGAGCGGGGAGGTGGGGAGAGAGCACAGAGAGAGACCCAACACATGTCAGGACCAGGGGATCTACTGTGTACATAGCAAAACGGGTCCAGACTGCACTGGGCTCAGAGCTCTCACTCTTGCAGATAGAAAGGCCGTGTGCCCACACACATTATTGGGAGCAGGAAGTCCTTCTGATTCATGCCACAGGAGGTCATACCCCAGAGTGGGCAGCTGTTCCTACAGCTGCTGGAAAGGGGCAGACTTCATCCTGCCACTCACTCTGAGATACACATGCCTCTATCCACTTAAGAGGCTGGCAAGAGAAAAGGCGTGTGATGGTTAATTTTACTTGTCAACTTGACTGGGTCCCAGGGTACCTGGATTGGTCAAACATTATTCCAGGTGTGTCATGAGGATGACTTTGGATGTGATGAATGTTTGAATTTGTAGACTACATAAAGCAGATTGCCTTCCTAACGTAGATGGGTGACCCTCCTTCAGTTAGTTGAAGGCTTAAATATAACAAAAAGGCCTAGCCCCCTTGAACAAGAGCGGACTCCTCCAGCCTGACTGCTTCAAGCTGGAGCCTCAGATTTTTCTGGCCTTTGAACTCAAAATGAAACGTCTTTTCTTGGGCCCTGTGGCTTTTGGACTAGAATTTACACCATCAACTCTTTGATCCTTAGGCCTTCAGACTTGGACTGAACCTATACATGGGTTATCATGGGTCTTGAACTGCAGATGACAGATCTTGGGACTTCCCAGCCTTCACAACTGGGACTCAGTTCCTTATAAGAAATCAATCTCTCTCTATATATAAGTGTGTGTGTGTGTGATTTCTATATATAAAAATATATTTTCTATATTTTATTATATATTATGTGTGCTAGTGACTTAGTCATGTCCAACTCTTTGTGACGCCCTGTACTATAGTTCGCCAGGATCCTCTGTCCATGGAATTCACCAGGCAAGAATACTGGAGTGGGTAGCCATTCCCTTCTCCAGGGGATCTTCCCAACCCAGGGATCAAACCTGGGAGTCCTGCATTGCAGGCAGATTCTTTACCATCTGAGCCACCAAGGAAACCCATTATAAATTATAATTATATATAAATATTACATATAAAAAGATATATAGCAAAGAATTTTATAGAAATCATAGGATTCTATTGTTCTGGAGAACTCTAACTAATAAAAGCATTTTGCTAGTTTTGTAAAAATATCACACAGGTGCTTGTGGCAAGGCAAATAGTCAGGTATTTCTAGGAAGTGATCAAGGTTGTGGGAAGATGGGAGGAGCACAGATGAGGGGGTTTGTGATCACTTGCTCAGTTTTCAGCTGAGCACATTTGGAACTTCATGCAGGATACCATCATCCCCTAAGGAGTCCTCCTGGGCTGTTCACTGGTCAGGAGGCATTGTATGCATCCCTGCCAGACTGGGCTGGGCCTGGATCTAAACAGTGAAGAAAAGAAGGAACACCCTTGCCTTCAGGGCCCTGATATCTACAAACCTCAAGGCAGTTAATTCCCAGGCACAGCAAACTGACTCCACGATCATCCTGTTCTGTGTTTATTCAGACAGCCCTTTCGCTCTTCATTCTTGAAGGGATAGAGTCATAAGGTAAAATATTTGACATCTTGGAGACACTGTGTCTCTCAGGAGGTGTGTCTTCTCAACTCTGGACAGCAGAATTACCTGTGGTACTTTTTACAATGCAGATAGCCAGTCTCCACCTGGACCTTTTGAGTAAGAGTCTGCCAAGGCACAGGTGTTTTGAAAAGACTGTTCCAACGATTCTGAGGCAGTTGTAGGACTGGAACTCGTTGTCCTTAGCAGAGAGAAGGCGATACTGACATACGTGGGCTGGTGACTGGTGAACCAGGCGGTGGCTACGCTTTCTATCTGCCCGGCTGGCTGCTGCGCTCAGGCCCAGGCCTCGGAGCTGGCGAGGCCTCTGCACCTGAACTGCGGTCGCCAAGAGGAAAACCTGCCCAGTCCAGAGCTGGCCATGGGGTTCTCTGGAGCCTGCGTCCCGGGAAGGCTCCTGGAGTAGGCAGGTCAAGCTCACCTCCCTTCCACTCAACACCTGACACCTGGGCCCACCTGCTTCGTGCCCTGCCCTAACTGAGGGAACCTTCCAGAGCCAAAGGACTGAACATTAAGCCCAAGCCACGCGGGCTTCTTCGTAACGTGCCGCTGTGTGCAGAATGTGCTCCTGGCTCGTCCCCCTCTGCCTTAGGGACGCTTTCAGTGCACTAAGCATTTTGGCACTAGGAAAACATGACTTGAAATGTTTGACATGGCTGATATAATTTTTGTGACACCCTTCATGATTTTCATTCTTGCTGTTAAGGCCGATATAAACTAGCCACTTCTTATATTATTATAATAACACAACAGCAACAACATTAAGTATTTATAAAGTGCCTCCAAGAAACGAGAAGCAAATTTAAAGGGCAATTTCTTCTGTCAGAGAGTTTACCAGTTTTTCTGCATAACACAGAGTGAACTATCTTAAGACCATGACACCCACAGAATTTAAATGGTGCATGAATATTAAACATATAACAAGTGAGTTTTAGGCTTGTCACGTCTCCTGGAATGTCTACCTTGAGTAAATGCCATGGTGCATACACATTAAAAATGAAGAGGCATTTTATATTTTTTAAAAAGGGCTTTAGAATATTTCTTTTGGGTTTTCTACTTTGATAGACAAAATCCTTCTTCAGAATTGCTGACAAGTTGGCTGCCCTCTGAATTACCAGGGGCTGCCATTCATGTGTTATTGCTTCCCTCATAGAGGGTGTCAGGAGCTGAGACACAGCTGGAGTGACAGATGGGCAGCCTGATGCTCCTCAACTGTCAGCGTTAGGTTCCGGGGGAACTGGAGAAGAGAAAGGAGAAGAGTCTACCCAACCCTAAGTTCACACACTTGCACACACATGCGTGTGCACGCACACACACACACACACACACCCTCACCTCCCTCAGTGCAGTTGTAAGAGGATGAGTAGCCCTCATTTGTTAACCTATGATCCGAAAATGAAACAAGTAATTGCAAAGCGATCGGATACTAGGAAAGGCTAAGTTTTCTCCAGACTCAGATATGGGCACTTTGTTGAAACTGATGGCAATTTGTAAACATGGCCTCACAGCTGTGAGAGGGAGAGTTCGTTTTTGCAGTCATCACCCACTTTACAGATGAGAAAGATAGAGCCAGGAAGAGGGGAAATGTCTTGTTCAAGGTCAGTGATAGAGATGACAGAGCCCCCATTTCCTGGCCCTGGCCCCTCCACCAGCTGCCACTCTACCTGCCTCCAGTCTCCACATGCTCATAGTCACTGCCATCTCCACATCTCTCTTCCTTGAAAAGAGAGCAGCTGGGCCAGGCATGTGAGGCCCCTGCCAGCTCTAACAGGTATGATATGAGCAGCAATCAAGTTCACTGTGACTCCAGCGTGGCAGCTGGGGGAAAGTGCCTTTACTCTACTTTAGAACTAGAAATTTTCAGAGCCTAAACAACTCCTTGCGTCACTCTCCAGAGTAGGCAGACAGAGATCCGTCAAAGCTCCACAGACAGAATGGGGGTCAGAATCTGTGGTCCCTGACCAGGTGATCAAAAGACTTCAAAGTGAGCTGGCAGCTGAGTGCAAACATTTTGTTTTTGTGTGAATGCCCTGAATGACTTTTCCTCCCATACATGCAGCCCTAGAGACTTCATGAAGTCCTGCTGTAGCTCCTGTCTTCAAGAAACATAGTTTTGTACATGCCCATCTATTCATATTATTCACCCAGTGTTTTCCCCGTACAATCTACATTTATAAGAAGTACATTTGTAAGATTATTTTCCTATACTTTAAAAAAAGTTTAATTGGAGGATAATTCAGTTCAGTTCAGTTCAGTCACTCAGTTGTATCTGACTCTTTGTGACCCCATGAACCACAGCGCGCCAGGCCTCCCTGTCCATCACCAACTCCCGGAGTTTACCCAAACCCATGTCCATCAAGTCGCTGATGCCATCCAACCATCTCACCCTCTATCGTCCCCTTCTCCTCCTGCCCTCAATCTTTCCCAGCATAAGGGTCTTTTCCAATGAGTCAGCTCTCCGCATCAGGTGGCCAAAATATTGGAGTTTCAGCTTCAACATCAGTCCTTCCAATGAACACCCAGGACTGATCTCCTTTAGGGTGGACTGGTTGAATCACCTTGCAGTCCAAGGGACTCTCAAGAGTCTTCTCCAACACCACAATTCAAAAGCATCAATTCTTCAGCACTCAGATTTCTTTATAGTCCAACTCTCACATCCACATATGACCACTGGAAAAACCATAGCCTTGACTAGACGGACCTTTGTTGGCAAAGTAATGTCTCTGCTTTTTAATATGCTATCTAGGTTGATCATAACTTTCCTTCCAAGGAGCAAGCGTCTTTTAATTTCATGGCTGCAATCACCATCCACATTGATTTTGGAGCCCAGAAAAATAAAGTTGCCCCTGTTTCCACTGATTCCCCATCTATTTGCTATGAAGTGATGGGACTGGATGCCATGATCTTAGCTTTCTGAATGTTGAGCTTTAAGCCAATTTTTTCATTCTCCTCTTTCACGTTCATCAAGAGGCTCTTTGGTTCTTCTTCACTTTCTGCCATAAGGGTGGTGTCATCTGCATATCTGAGGTTATTGATATTTCTCCCAGCAATCTTGATTCCAGCTTGTGCTTCTTCCAGTCCAGCGTTTCTCATGATGTACTATGCATATAAGTTAAATAAGCAGGGTAACAATATGCAGCCTTGATGTACTCCTTTTCCTATTTGGAACCAGTCTGTTGTTCCATGTCCAGTTCTAGCTGTTGTTTCCTGACCTGCATACAGGTTACTTCACAATATTGTGGTGGTTTTTGCTGTACATCAACATGAGTCAGCCATAGGCATACATGTGTCCCCTCCTTCCTGATAAACAGATAAGGAAGTCACGGTACACATACACAATGGAATATTGCTCAGCTATGAAAAGGAACACATTTGAGTCAGTTCTAATAAGGAGGATGAACCTAGAGCCTATAATCAAAAATGAAGTAAATCAGAAAGAGAAAGACAATTATCATATATTAAGGCATAAACATGGGACCTATACTATTTTTAAAAAAAATTTTTTTCTGGCAGTGTTGCACAGCACATGGGATCTTAGTTCTCCAACCAGGGCTAGAACCCACACCCCCCGTGCTGGAAGGATAGACTCTTAACCGCTGGACTGCAAGGGAAGTCCCTCCTATACTCTTTGCAATGTAAGAACCCAAACGAAAGTTTCAATTTCAGTCAAACATGCAACTGAGCTACTCTAATAGTGAGGCTAAAAAATGAGGGAATCAGATGGGGTGCTGGCCTCTTGTGCAGGTGAGGCTGTGCTTCTGATGTGCTTGGATTCATTGAGGCAGGACCACGGGGAGGGCAGCATTAACGTCTGGGGTGTGGGCTGCTGTGGGTCAGCACACTGAGGGGAAATGTGTGGAGATTTGTATAGAGGCCTTAGAGGCCTCAGTTGGATGAAGTTAGGAATAAAATCTCAGTTCTTTTTAGAATTATTGCATGTAAATTAGTCAGGAGGCTTCTTGAGTAAGTGCACAGAAAATCCAGTTCAAAGCAAAGCAAAACCGTCAGCTTAGCCCAAATTGGAAAATTTTAGGCTCATAGGGACAGTGAGCCCAAATGACTTGATTCAGGGATCAGATTGTGAGCTCTGCAAGCTGAAGGTTAGTGCGTTCTCAGACTGCTCTCAGGGTGACAAGATGGCTGCACACACTCCAAGTGTCATATCCCACTGGCTCTGACTTGCTTATAAATCCATCTCTGAATCAGTCATTGAACAACTTCCGGCAATCAAGAATCACCCCTGAGGCAGGGAAAGGGTTTAAATCCACCCCCAACCACAGAATGAGATTGCTAAAGGAAACCTAGAGGGCTCTTGCTTAAAGTGCTCTGAGTTCCTCTGCTCTTGAGTTAAGGAAAGAGACCGTTGGATCCTAAAATTCCTCCCGGCACTTGTTTTAGCTTATCTGAGCTTTTTCTATGTCGATGGTAGCCAAGGTTGGAAATGAGAATTCTCCCGGCCTCTCTGTAGCCTGAGGGATGCGCAGGGTCTGTTGGGTCAGCTCTGCTGGGTTACCCTCTGCCACCTGTTTTTGCCTAATGGACAAAACTTTTCTCAGCAGGGTAAATACAATGCGTAGCTTTGCCTTTTTAATACTTCCCCTATCGTCTTGAAGGATCTGTGAGACCTCATTTACAAATAGAAACTTCATCCTAATACCTGAGTGATGACAATATGCAAAGGAGGACCTCCAGGAGGGCGCAACAGAAAATACCATCAATGCTCACTTTACATCTGCCAACTAATTAAATGAGAGGAAGAAGAGGTGCCCCAGCATTCAATTACAGAAAGTGCCTGAAGTAATGAGCAGTAGCTGCATTAGAGCTGACAGTCTAACCATGGGGATTTCTTCGGGTTGAAGAGCAGGAAACAGGAGATGAAAGTCCTTGCTTGGGTCTACTTGCAATTTTTACTGGAAACAAGTTTCTTCTTAGTCTCTGGCTCTGTCTCACTTCCCATTTCTCTGCCCTCTGCTCTAGCCACCCTCTCCTTTGTTCCGTTCTGAGCAGAAGCTGTGGCCCAACTCAGCCGACCCGCCCGGTGATACTTGAAGGGCTGCTGGCTGCAGAGAGGAGGCAAGACTGACCCTGAGACTCAGTTTTGGAAGTGATCCTCTGCCCGACTTTGTGTCTGGTCGCACCATTCCAGTCGCCCTCCCTTCCAGCACTTTTCTTTGGAGGGCTGGCTGGCTGCCCTGGTCCTGCCGGTGGATGGGCTGCCTCAGATGCCACCCGTGTCTCAGCTTGAGCTTTTGGAGGGCAGAAACTGCAGCTGATTCCATCATCCCTGGAAAGCATGGGACCTGCACTCCTGTCCTTCACTTGTGTGTCCAAGGACTGCAGGAGAGGTGCCAGACACCATGCTGGGGAAGCAAGAAATGCCCCGGAGCACCAGTGGCCGCCCTCACACTGCAGGGAGTAGGGGAGGAGCAGCGGCCTGATTCCCAGGCAGGATGCGCTCCTTGGGCTGTGTCCCCAGAGGACACCGTGAATTTATACTCGCTGGTGATAGCTTTTTTTTCAGTCTGACTTATTTCCTGCTCGATTATCAGTTCAAAATACATGCTTAGATCAGAGGAAGTACTCATTTATGATGCTCGTATATACTCATTTATGGAATGAATGAATGAATGCTCATAGAGTGACCAGTGCTCTGAGAGAAATATGAAGGTCTGTGTTAACTCAAATGAGGGCTGCCTAAGAGGAGATCATGGAAGGCTCCCTGAAGAAAGAGATATCTGAGCTGAGTATGAGAGGATGAGTTAGGGTAGAATAGAGCCAGGTCAAAGAGAAAATAAGGGAAAAAGCAGTCCAGCAATGACAGAGGTAGAAAGACAGAGAAAGAGAGGTGTAAGACTCTCTCTTAGACTCCGTGTTGGAAGACACGGAAATGACACCTATGATGAAGTGACTTCTGGGGAAAGGAGAAGGTGCTGGTAGGGGTAGTTGGATGTTGAAGGATGAATAGGAACCTGCCAGGTGAATAATAGAAAAAAAGTCACAGGCATTCCTTTAGAAAAGAAAATATCCATTCGTCCCTTCTCTGAGATCTAGGCTTGGTGATTGCTTTTCTGACCACTGCATCTAGCTAGAGGCTTCCTGTTAATTCTCACCAGAACCTCTCTTACCAGCATGTGGTATTTTTCCGTCTTCCCCACTGGCTGAGAGCTCCAGAAAAGAGAAACCATTATTATTATATATTTGCCTCTTTGACCCCACCATCTGGCCTGGCCCTGAAAAATTATGGAGCTCAAGTCCGGGAGATAGTGAAGAATAGGGAAGCCTAGCTTGTTGCAGTCCATCAGATTGCACACGACTTAGCAACTGAAAAACAAGTATTTTCTACATGAATGGATAAATAAATTTCAGGAAGGGAAGCCTTGGAGTTTAAACCAGCATGGCCTGGAGAAAGAACTACATGGGAGAGAAAGTGATGAGAGATGACTTTGGGAAGATTATGAAGACTATTAGAAACCATGCCATGAAGCTTGGAATTTATTTGCTTTGTGTTGAGAAGTCACTGAAATATTTCAAGGTGTTGTTTGGCCAGATGCATTGTAAGAAGCCCATTCTGGTCCCTGTGGTTATACTGCAGACAGGAAATTAGAGAGGCTTGGGAATAGAGGCAAGGAGACAAGCTGCAAATGACTCAAATATTCTCACTTTTACAGAAGATTAAATGTAACAGTCAGTTAATTGCCCACTAACTGTGAGCCCAGTTCATCACACTGTGCGCTTATGCACAGAGCCTGTGCAGAATACCTAGGGGGGCTGTGAAGCAAATGAGGCTTGACCAAATTAGCAAAAAACTGGTAAAAAAAAAAATGTATAAGGAAGTGTTTTTTAAAGTATAAAATAAAGTATCTGAAGAAAAGAACTAACATAGGTGTCAGGGTACTAAGTTTCAAAGATTGGGTAAAAAATTTTCCTAGATACCTTCTTTAAGGAAAATAACCAAAAAAAAAAAAAAAAAAAAGGAAAATAACAGAGATAAATGGAAAACTTTTAAATGGGAAAATAAAAATCAGACAAATTTGAAGAAAAAAGAAGTAAAATGTGGGTGTGAATTAATGAAATAAAGTAGAATTCAAGCAAAGATAAGATGCAGCAATGAGAGATGGTAATCAGTGGAGTGGGAGCCCTGAGAAGGAGCCAGGGATGGGCCTGCAAGAAACAGCCTTGGGAAGATGAAGGGACCCTCTTCCACAAGGACACAAAGAGGGAGGAAAGGAAGGATGTTGTCTTAGTTTGTGTTCCCTTAACTTGGAAGCCAGTGTGGGGTGCACACCCACCTGAGGGTGAGGAAGGTGGGCCATTCAAATACCGGAAGCAGCTGGAAGCCCACAGGAAGATGGGCAAGACCCCAGTCCCATCTGCGATGGGTAGTTTGGCAACTTTGATAGCAGGAAGTGAAGGGGTTTACAGCTCATTTCTTTTATGTTCTCTGCGAAGCAGGAGGTAGGTTTATCTGGTGACGTTAAAGAAAGAGGAGGTAGGACTGAGGTTGAGACAAATAAGGCAGGTTTGAAAATTAATGGGCAGGGGGTAACAGTTAAGAGCCAGAGGACTGGTGGACTCTATGCATAGTTACTGTAGACCAAGACTTTACAATGCATGGCTGCAGTTTGTGATGTTCTCCAGCACAGCTCAGCATCTTGGTTATAAGTGATGAGTAGCCAGACAGTCAGATTCATCGCGGTGTAAATTTTTGCCAGGCAGGTGAAATAAAGGAATATTGAAGTAATGGAGCTAAGAATAGGGCAAAAGAATCTTCTAAATGATGAAACATGTCATCTAGCCATCCTAATCTCCCTGGTTAAGGAAGAACTTGAAGATAGAATAGATGAACTGGAAGAAGGTCGAGTCTGAGGACAGAGTGTGTAAGGATGACACCAAATAAAATCTGCAAGAGTGAGAGCTTGTAGCATGTGAGGACTTATGACCTGGCCTTTAATGCATATATTTGGAATACAAATGAGGCACACTTCTACCCAAGTTCTCTTGTGTGCGAGTTCAGTTCTGTATTTCATGGCATCTTTGTGGTCTTCTATTTCCACCTCATCAACTCCGTCCTGAACCCCCCTCCCACCTCCCTCTCCATCACATCCTTCCGGGTCATCCCAGTGCACCAGCCCTGAGCATCCTGTCTCATGCATCAAACCTGGACTGGTGATTCATTTCACATACAACAATTTACTTGTTTCAATGCCATTCTCCCATATCATCCCACCCTCGCCCTCTCCCACAGAGTCCAAAAGCCTGTTCAATACTTCTGTGTCTCTTTTGCTGTCTCACATACAAGGTTATCCTTACCATCTTTCTAAATTCCATATATATGCATTAATATACTGTATTGGTATTTTTCTTTCTGGCTTACTTCACTCTGTATAATGGGCTCCAGTTTCATCCACCTCATTAGAACGGATTCAAATGTATTCTTTTTAATGGCTGAGTAATATTCCATGGTGTACACATACCACAGCTTTCTTATCCATTCATCTGCTGACAGACATCCAGGTTGCTTTCATGTCCTGGCTATTATAAATAGTGCCGTGATTAACATTGTCTCTTTCAATTCTGGTTTCCTCAGTGTGTATGCCCAGGAGTGGGATTGCTGGATTGTATGGCAGTTCTATTTCCAGTTTTTTAAGGAATCTCCACACTGTTCTCCATAGTGGCTATACTAGTTTGCATTCCCACCAACAGTGTAAGAGGGTTCCCTTTACTTGAGAGTTTATAATATCAAGGGTGTGCTAACTGTCTAATTTCTATACCAGTGTGACTTTAAGAAGTCTGAGTACTCTCTTCAGGCACTGTGGTGGCTTCTGTGTTGATCTTCCAGCTGACCTCCTGGAGACACAGGGAAAAGACAGTGGACTCTCAACTCACTCTGATAAAAGGGGAACAGGGACACAGAATATTGGACATGCATTTATGTTTTTCTTTGGAATGAACTTTGTATTCTGCCCTGACCCCACCAAACCAATGTGTCTCACTGGCACCCTATTCTTTCAGGATTGGTGGCCCTTGTAATCGTGTCCCAGAAAACAAGACTGCTGATGCTCTTTTTTGTTTCCACTAAGCTATTTTTGTTGCAGTCATTTACTTCCACTGGGATTTTTGCAGAAGGTTAATAGTGCTAACAAAAATGAAAGGCAAAGCACCAAAGAGCGCATCTTGAAAGAATAGTCTATAATCATTTGTGTGGTCAGGGCTGAGGACTCTGCAAGGCATTACCATCTCCAGTCTGGAGTTGAGGAGAGCTGGCATGGAAAAGCTCTGCTTCCTGGCTCCCCACCCAAGTTACTTGCTCATCAGATGGCTAAGTCCACCTTGGAAACTCTGAGCACCTAAAAAATTTTGATTCCCAGGCAGCATGCAGGACGCACAACCATAGAGCAGGGTGGACACCGCTTTTGGTGCCCACCGAAAAAGGAAAGGTGCTTATGTTTCATTTAGCTTTAGTTTATTAAAATTTAGAATTTCACAGCATTTTCAGTGTTTTAGTCTACTCATCACCCTCCACGTGTCATTTCAAATGATCCATAATGTAATAACTAGTAAAGTTTTTGAGATTTGTTGAGATGGGTAGACTAAGAATTCATACATTCCAATGTTGACTTTCGCTTTCACTACCACCTCTGGAAAGGTTATATATCTTCCTATGGAACTTCTTTTACTTCAAATACTATCTCTTTAGAAGATAAGAAGAAAAGTAACATTTCAGTTCAGTTCAGTTGCTCAGTCGTGTCCGACTCTTGAACCGACACCATGAATCACAGCATGCCAGGCCTCCCTGTCCATCACCAACTCCCGGAGTTTACCCAAACCCATGTCCATCAAGTCACTGATGCCATCCAACCATCTCATACTCTTGTCAGCCCCTTCTCCTCCTGCCCTCAATCCTTCCCAGCATCAGGGTCCTTTCCAATGAGTCAGCTCTTAGCATCAGGTGGACAAAGTATTGGAGTTTCAGCTTCAACGTCAGTCCTTCCAATGAACACCCAGGACTGAACTCCTTTAGGATGGACTGGTTGGATCTCCTTGCAGTCCAAGGGACTCTCAAGAGTCTTCTCCAACACCACAGTTCAAAAACATCAATTCTTCAGTGCTCAGCTTTCTTTATAGTCCAACTCTCACATCCATATATGACCACTGGAAAAACCATAGCTTTGACTAGATGGACCTTTGTTGGAAAAGTAATGTCTCTGCTTTTTAATATGCTATCTAGGTTGGTCATAACTTTCCTTCCAAGGAGTAAGCATCTTTTAATTTCATGGCTGCAATCACCATCTGCAGTGATTTTGGAGCCCAGAAAATAAAGTCAGTCACTGTTTCCCCTCTATTTGCCATGAAGTGATGGGACTGGATGCCATGATCTTAGTTTTCTGAATGTTGAACTTTAAGCCAACTTTTCACTCTCCTCTTTCACTTTCATCAAGAGGCTCTTTAGTTCTTCTTCACTTTCTGCCATAAGAGTGGTGTCATCTGCATATCTGAGGTTATTGATATTTCTCCCGGCAATCTTGTAACATTTAGTGAGCACATATTGTATGTGCAGTACTGTTCTAGACACTTGGTATATGCTATTGAAATCATTAAGAGCATGGACTGCGACGTTTGTCTGCCTGGGCTTATATCTCAGCTGTCACCTCCCTCCCACCCCCACCACCAGTAAATAAACTCAAATCAGAGTGGTTGTGAGTTCCAAATGAGATTGTGTCTAAAAGTGTGTAGCACAGTGCCTGACACCTTGTAAGTTATAGAAAAAGTATTCCATCATCATCTTATTTTGTTCTCACAACAACACTGGAGTAGGTATCAGTATCTATTTTAGAGATGAGTCAAGTCTCAAAGGTGAATCTATTTAGCCACAGACATACTCAACCTCATGTGTATCTGAAAGAAAATTGAAAATGCCTACCCTTCATGATTTTTTAAAAAAATAAGAGAATTAATTTTAGAAGGCACCAAGTAAGACATGCGAGAGAGTTGATCTGCAAAACTCAGATCTGTCTGAGGTGTTGGAGAGGCAGTGATGAACAGGTCAGAGAAACGCCCTGTCCTCATGGAGGACACGCTCAACTCTCTACCTAACCTTCAGGAATCGTGAGGGGTTGGACACACCAGACCATTTGGTACCACATTCTTCTCCTCAGTTAGGTACTCTTTTTCTTACCTCGTTTATAGAGAGTTCTAATTCTTCATGGTGGGTGATTCCCTAAGTTTCTTGACTAATCACAAAATGCTCGAAGATGGAGAGTCTTCAGGAGGTTATCTTTGCTGCCCCAGGAGTTTCTTCTGGGCACAGCCATCCTAGCTTCTTAAAACCAGGACTCCTGGTGCTGACAGAAGGAGAAATAAGTACCAGCACTGCTTTAAGATGGAAAATGCAAGTGATCTCCTACCATAATGACTCCTGAGACCCAGGTCAATGTGCCAGCCACCCTTCAGAAAATTCTGTCATTGTGTATACCCATGTGGTAGCTGATGGATACCCAAGCCACAAACTCATATAAGGGCCACAGATAAATTTATTCAGATTTACTCATTTCCAAACAATGAATAAATGAAAAGAAAATCATCAGGCAGTAAAAGTTTACCAAACATTACTACTAGTATGATCACTTCTCTGCTGTTCTTGAATTCATTCACTCATGAAACACTTAATAAACCCCTCTTATGTACCAGGCTTTATGTAATTTCTAGGTATACAAAGATTATCCTAAGATATTAATTGTTTTGAAAATCTCTCAGGGTGGCCTGTCCTGTGTTTGAGAACTGCATTGTTCTCAAGTATTGTTGATGCAGAAATGTAATTTTTATATTCCTTGATGCTTCTGACTACCTAAATCTCTAGATAGCTTTCTGTGCAGTACATTAGGAAATTTCATTCCACACCTGTAAAGCTGGGACTGTGTGGTCATCATACTGCCATTTCCTCAATGCCAAAGCCTGCATGGGAGCACCAGTGCCCAAGTGATACTGCCAGGAGCTCTTCTGGGCTTCCTCCTTACCACAGTATAGTACGCTCTCAGGATACTACTATACTCTCAGTATAGTACAAAATATCCTTTCAAAGGTAAGGGACTCTATGCAGAGTTTGGATTAAGTGGGATTTCCTAAAACTTAAGATACACCAACATGGTTTCATGATTTAGTATTGCTTGCGCATTTTCTTATTTAACATGATAAATTTCTACATACAATTACTGAAAAAGGAAGATCTCTGTAGCTTAGTTAGAAATAGAGAGTCAGTGCATAACAATTTTCATGCATAGTTCCATGGAAAATGCTAAAATACTTCATCTGCTTGACACGGCTATCCATTTCTCATTAGGAAACGGATATTATAGATTAAAAAGAAAAAGCTGAAATCATTAACAGCTGGAAACCATCAAGTATGGATAAAATAAGCTACTCTTTATATGCAAATTCATAAATCTACAGGGAAGCATGGGAACTGGGTTAATTTGAATGTAATAAGTTTGAGAACTTTTTTAAAAATCTTTAGGTTTTTGCTAAATTATCCCTTATTTATTTCCTCAGTTTTAATTTCTCTACATTTCAAAAACATCTTAGTCAAAAAGTTTGTGAACACTTTGTATTATATTCCAACTTTGAGTTTTCGTTAGTGATACTTAATACTATGAACATCATGAAACTCACAACACAAGAGGGAGAATTTGAAAGGACTGTTATAAAAAATTTTTTCATTCTTTTTCACAGTATTTTATCCCTATCTTGTTTTCACTAAAAGAGTTTCTTTGCCTCACTGTGGAATTAAAATTTATTTCCTAACATATCCTGATAGTCCTATGAACACACATTTTTAAATGTACAGTTACACCAGAGTAACTCAAAATTATTACTGTTTGGGGGAGAATAACTCACTAAACTATCAAAGAAGTATATCCCTGCACAAAGATAAAAATTTGCCTTGAACTTTTTAGAGATAAAAGTAAGTGTAAAGGAGGTCACCTTGACTTTCAAACCTTGACAGCAGCATTTTTCCAGAGAGTTCTTATTCATAGTAACTTACTATGGAAAGGCAAGGTATAAAGTCAAGAATAAAAATATGTATTGCTGTATTCCAGGTCCCATTCTAGGAGTTCACAGAAAAAGAAAACAATATATATGTATATATATGCTTTCTACCTTAATGATAGATCCCACTTCAGAATAAAACATTGAAACTATTTCAATTTGTTTAAAAAAACAGAAATTACCATTTAGTCCTAGTGTTCTGTAGTGTCTAATTTTATTTCAACACTGTGTTATTTGACCTGTGTTACCATTTCTTTAATTATAGTTGATTTATGATATTACATTGGTTTCAGGTATATAGCATAGTGATTCAATATTTTTCTAGACTATACTCCATTTAAATTCATTATAAAATATTGACTATATTCCCTGCTCTATAAAATATATCCTTGTAGCTTATTTATTTTATACATAATGGTTTGTACTTTTAATTCCTTACACCTATCTTGCTCTGCTCCCTTTTTCTCCCTCTCCACTGGTAACCACTAGTTCATTCTCTATATCTATAAGTCTGTTTCTGTTTTGTTACATTCATTTGTTTATTTTATTTTTTAGGTTCCACATATAAGTGATAGTATACAGTATTTGTCTTTCTCTAACTTATTTAATTCAGCATAATGCCTTCCAAGTCTATCCATGTTGCTGCAAATGGCAAAATTTCATTTTTTTCTATGGCTGAATAGTATTCCAGTGTGTGTGTGTGTGTGTGTGTGTGTGTGTGTGTGTGTGTGTGTGTACACACATATATATACCACATCTTTGTCCATTCATTTGTTGATGAACACTTACTTTGCTTCCACATCTTGGCTCTTATAAATAATGCTGCTAATAATATTGGGGTGCATATATCTTTCTGAATTATTGTTTTCATTTATTTTGGATATGTACTCAGGAGTGGAATTGCTGGATAATATGTTAGTTCTATTTTTAGTTTTTTGAGAAACCTATGTTCTGTTTTCCACAGTGGATATACTGATTTATGTTTTCACCAACCATGTACTAGGGTTCTCTTTTTTCCACATCCTTGCCAACATTTATTATTTATTTGGTGATGTCATTCTGAGGGGGGCTTCTCTGGTAGCTCAGCTGATAAAGAATCTGCCTACAATGTGGGATACCTCCGTTTGATCCCTGGGTTGGGAAGATCCCCTGGAGAAGGGTATGGCACCCCACTCCAATATTTTTGCCTGGACAATCCCCATGGGCAGAGGAGCCTGGCGGGTTACAGTCCATGGGGTCACAAAGAGTCAGACTCAATCGAGTGACTAAGCATACACACACAGTCACTCTGAGTGGTATGAAGTGATATCTCATTGTGGTTTCAATTTGTATTTCTCTGATGATTAGTTATGCTGAGCATCTTTTCACATGTCTATTGGCCATCTGTATGTCTCCTTTGGGAAAATATCTATTTGGGTTTTCTGCACATTTTTTAGTCAGGTTATTTGTTTTTCTTTTTTTTTAAATATTGAATTGTATAAACTGTTTATATATTTTGAATATTAACCACTTATCTGTCATATCATTTGCGGATATTTTCTCCCATTCTGTATGTTGTCTTTTCATCTTGTTGACGGTTTCCTTTGCTGTGCAAATGCTTTTAAGTTTAATTAGGTTCCCTTGTTTATTTCTGCCTTTGTTTCCTTTGCCTGAAGAGACAGATCCAAAAAATATTGCTACAAGTTATGTCAAAGAGTATTCTGCCTATGTTTTCTTCTAGGAGTTTTATGGTTTCTGGTCTTACAGTTAGGTCTTTAGCCCATTTTGAGTTTATTTTTGTATATGGTGTGAGAATATGTTCTAATTTTGTTCTTTTACATGTCCAGCGGTCCAGTTTTCCCAGCACCACTCATTTCTTACACAAGTGCCTCCAAAAGAACAAAACGAACATGGCACATTAATGATGTACGCTGGTTATAAGTACCCCGGAAATTTTGTTGTAAGAAATAATTTTCAACATGTAAATATTAGTACAAAAAGATATGAGAAATTGACCAAGGAATTTTGGACAATATACTAACAAAATATAAACACTGCCTTTTTTCCATGTTCAGGAAATAGGAAGAGCTATAATTTGTTAGAATCTTTGTTTATGAATGGATTTCCCAAAAAAGCAATAAGAGTTTTTAAAAAAAAAAAAAACTTTTGCCTCATATTATAAAAGTAATAATATTCATTTCAATAGTGTGGGCAGAAGATTAAAACACCCTCGGAAGAAAAACTCATCAAAGAATTTTTGGTTTTATTTTATTTAAGAATTTCCTAACAGGCTCAGGGTGCTGAATCAATTCATTTGGGAGTCACACACACACATGAGAAAATGTAAGGAGCTTTAGCCATGGATTTACATTATTATGTATCATTAATTCTAACATCTTAATGTGAGTGGGTCACTGTTTTCTGGCGGAAAGTTTAAGGCACTGAAATTTCATTTCTATGCTATGTGCACAGAAGCTCCTGCTTTATAGAACAAAACTACCTCTTCTAAACTTCTTGCCCCACTATCCTTCATCCTACTCCCATCGCTACTGCCTTGCCTTTAAACTTTACTGGTCAGGTTAATGGAGAAACTGAACAAGATGGTTCCAGGCAGATTTGCTCTGAAACAAGTCTTAAAATGGAGCTAGCAGCATCCCTTGGCACTTAAAAAGTACTTTAAATCAAAGAAAGAAGGAAAACATCAAATATTTGTACATTCTCTATGAGGATCATGAAGGATGTAATGTCAATCCTAGCCATTTAACCCTCAAAACCTCCAGCCTTCAGAAGCGTATTAGAAGGTCCGCAAACTTTTCTAAAAGACCCAGCCCTATCCCAACCATGCCTAAGCTAAGATTAGGCTCCCCTCTGCCTTGTCCATTGGTACCCTCTGCCCCTGTGTGGTACACTCATACACCCAAGGATACACCCAAGAATTCCTTCATTGACAACTACAGCTCCTTACGGTCCAGCTGTCAGCCCTGGCTCTGAAGTTCTTAAGTGTTTCAGAGCTTAAAGTTCAGAATGACTCTATGCATGAGGTCTCATGGGAAGACAAGATTAAAACTGTCCTCAGATGGAGTTGGGAGAATCTGGGAGCAGAGAGGTGGCCCAAGGGAGTGGCCTGTTCTTCGTCCATTAGAGGAAGTTTGGGGGCAGAAATAGATGTAAAGCTTACCATAAGGAAGGTTCAGTAAGGAAGCTTTTGGCAGAGAGAAGAATGTCGGAAGATTCATGAAAGCAAGATATTGTTACAAGCATTCAGAGCAAACCCTAGACCACACCATTTGGCTGGAACAGGACACACGGCGGAGATGGGAGGTCATCACCAGAAGACAGCATGAGCCTAGGGAAAACCATGCCCTTGGATACCCCACCACTAACCAACTGTGGAAAGTCACTTTTCTACCACTTCACTTCCTCGTCTGTATATATGTGGAGTCTTCAGGTCCTGCAGAGCCGCCTGTGAATGAGAATACTTCTTAAAGTACACGTCCTCTGCTTTGAGAGCCCACTTTTGTTCTGTGTGGACGTTACCACTTCCTTTCCCAGTTGCCTTGCTATTTCAAGCTCTTTTATAAAGTACAGATGTAAAAGCAGCCCTTCATCTCCCCCCTCCCTACTCAGACCTTAAATAGTATTATTGGCTTTTGCAAGAAAAGGTAGCCAGAGTAAAAATGTAAAGGCTAGGTTGTCATCACTTCTGTTATCCCAGGCCAGATGCTCATTAGCAATACACTCAAAGCCAAAAATGAGAGACCAGGCTGCAGCTTGGATCCAAAAATAAAGGCCAGGCTTGGTAGAGAACATCTGCAGATGCAAGCCAGAACAACAAAGAACGCTTTGTCTGTACCATGTGAAAAAGGTAGGGCCTTGAGCTGTGTCCCACGTGCTCAGACGTAGGTCTTCTTCCAGTTTATCTACCATGACCACAACAGGGTTGCTCAGAACATTGCCTTGCTACTTAGCCATTCACTCTGCTGCCTCACTAGTAGGAAGAAGGCTGTATTCCATGCCCTTTAAGAGGGCACCAAAGGCAAAAGCCAGTTCTTCACCTCTGTCACCTCTTTGTACATCTCAGGCCCATTTTCTGAGACCTTCTCTCAGGCCAGATTTCTAGGGTATCTGCTTTCTGTTTGTTTGATCCTCCATCAATATGAACTCACTTCACCCGGCTTATTAAAAGAGGATCACGCTTTCCATACCATCTTGTGATTAACAGTGGGAAGTTGGTTAAATCCTGGCTCCAACTCTACCAATTACTGATTTATGGACTTTGGACAAGTATCTTAACCTAGAAGAGACCATAAGCAAGACATTCTCTGACATAAATTGCACCAATGTTTTCTTAGGTCAGTCACCCAAGGCAATAGAAATAAAGGCCAAAAATAAGCAAATGGGACCTAATCAAACTTACAAGTTTTTGCATAGCAAAGGAAACCATAAACAAAATGAAAAGACATTTTCATTTTGGACTGGGAGGAAATACTTGGAAATGAAACAACCAACAAGGGCTTAATTTCCAAAATATATAAACAACTCCTACAATTCAATAACAAAAAAAACCCAATTGAAAAATGAGCTGAAGACCTAAATAGATATTTCTCCAAAGACATAGAGATGGCCAATAGGCACGTGAAAAGATTCTCATCGTCACTAATTACCAGAGAAATGCAAATCAAAACTATAATGAGGTACCACCTCACACTGGTCCAAATGGCTATCATTAAAAAGTCTACAAATAATAAATGCTGGAGAAGGTGTGGAGAAAAGGGAACCCTCTTACACTGTTGGTAGGAATGTAAGCTGGTGTTGCCACTACGGAAAACAGTATGGAGGTTCATCAAAAAACTAAAAATAAAGTCGCCAAATGATCCAGAAATCCCACTCCTGGACATATATCCAGACAAAACTATAATTCAAAAAGATACATGCACCCCTATGTTCATAGCAGTACTATTTACAATAGCCAAGACATGAAAACAACCTAAATGTCCATCAACAGATGAATGGATAAAGAAAGTGTGGTATAATAGATATATGTGTGGTGTGTGTGTGTGTATATACACACACACACACACACACACACACAATGGAATATTACTCAGCCATTTAAAATAATGAAATAACACCATTTACAGCAACATTGATAAAGCTAGAGATGATCATACAATAAGCAAAGTAAGTCAAAAAGAGAAAGACAAATACTGTATGATTTCACTTATATGTGGAATCTAAAATATGACACAAATGAACATATCTATGAAACAGAAACAGACTCACAAACATAGAGAGCAGACTTGTGGTTGCCAGTCTGGAGTGAGGGTTGGGGAGAGAAGGCTTGGGACTTTGGGATTGGCAGATACAAACCATTATATATAGGATGGATAAGTAACAAGATCCTAATATATAGCACAGGGAACTATAGTCAATATCCTGTGATAAACCATAATGGAAAAGAATATGAAAAAATATTTATGTGTATAACTGAGTCACCTTGTTGTGCAGCAGAAGTTAACATAGCATTGTAAGTTAACTATACATGAATACATATTTTTAAGAAGCAGAATGATGGTCTTCAACCCTGGATGCAATTAGGATTATCTGAGGATCTTTTAAAAATTCTGATGCTGGGGTCCTGTTCCCAGAGATTCTGATGAACTGGTCTGTTGAGGGACTAGGTCAGTAGAACCATTGAAAGCTTCCCCAGGATATTAAAGTATGCAACCAGGCTTGACCTCTGATCCAAGATAGTGAATCAGGGAAACAATCAACATGCTGCACATGTTCTCATGTGAGAGACATTTCTTATCAGGGCTGGATGCCTGAGTTTTTAAAGTGTTTATTTCCTGATTCAGTGAATGATTATTAAGTACCTATTATGTGTCAGTCTTCACTTCAGTGGCTAGAATTAAACACTTAGATTAAGCTTTGTCCCTGCCCTCAGGACAGATGCAATCTGGTGGGGTGTCATATGTGGGGGAAAAATGGAATTACAATGTGATATGGTCGGTGTAATAACACTTTGTTCATAGTAGTTGAATGGGATGAGCTCTTCTCCCTTCAAAGCCCAGACACAGAATCACAAAGTCCTAGTAATGAAGAAACGTTAAGGTCCCTAATTTTGTGTGTGATGAAACTTGAAATCCAGAGGTTGGGACTTCCCTGGGTCACAGAGTTAGTGCAACAGAGGTGTAGAGGAGAGGAGGTGTTAAGGAAGTCTAGCAGCACTGGACTCTGAAGCTGAAATTCTGGGCCCTGAAGAATAAGTAGAATTTGGATCTAAAGACACGGGGAAGGGTTCCATTCTCAGAAGACTCTGCCCACAGCTCAGAGGGGGAAATGCACAGAGGAAAATGCTCTGGCCCTGGTGGAGGAGGTGGCCAACAGCTTATCATCTCATCCTCCAAATCAGCTCTTGTTTGGACTTACATTCTGTTTCCTGCTTTCCATGAATTTGGGAGAACCCTCCCACCCCCAGTTCTACCTCTCTCTGGAAATAATTCTATTCGAATGAGATAGTGAACACATTAATTTTGAGCAGCGTGTAGTCTAAGTTCAGTGAGAGCTGAGGTTTGCATTGCCAACCTTAAATTCTTCAGTGATATAACAGATGAATAACTCTAAACACCTCTAGATTAAATACCTCTCAACCGTTTGGTCAGCTTTCACTGCATTAACCTGGAATCAAGTTGTGCTCTATTTGCCAGACTTAAAAATTGTCAAATCCAGAATGCAGTGCATTGAGTTGGCTCTCCATTCTTCCCTGGTTCTGACCTTCATGTTGTCTTTGAAGTCTCACCTTCTCTCACACCCTACATCCCTTTAATCAGCAAATCCTATCTCCTCTCCTTCAAGATCTGTCAAAAACTCAAGCACTTCTGACCGTCCTCATTTCCACCCCCTCAGGCCAAACCACCTTCACGTCTCACCTAGATTGATCATGATAGCCTCCTCACTGGAGCTGATGCTGGTGTCTCAGCCTCAGAGGTGAGCTCTCAACTCCACAGCACAGGCTCCTCTTCACAGAATCAGACTCTGTCACTTCTCTATTCAAGACTCCTCTCCAAAGTCCTTCTTATGATTAAGATCACTCCATGCAATCTGTTCCCCACGACCCCACAGACCTCATCTACTCTTCTCTGGCCATTGGTCTCCTCATTGACCTTGAACATGCCGTGTAAGCCCCCTCCACATTGTTCCCCCTGCTGGAATGTTTTTCCTCAAGGTAGCTTTCTAACAAGCTCCTTCACTTTCTTTGGGTCTTTTTTTAAAAGCCACTTTCTTTGTGAACATTATCTAGTCACCCCATGTAGAATCTCAGTACCCACCCCCTAACATTTTAGCTACCAAATCCCACCTTTTAAACATGACTCTCTTTAAGACTCATCAATCAACTTACACATTTCTTATTTTATTTATGAAATTAACATTCATAAATAAACACTGTCTATTTAGCTTGTTTTTCTCATTATTGTGTCTTGCCATTTAAATCTGCTGCTCCATTATGGGAGAAATAATTTTCTCACTGTTGTATCCTTATAATTTAAGTACAATGCCTGGCACAGAGTAGACTCAAATAGTGGACTTGCTGAATAAAAGAATGAAGAAAAGTTCATTGTGATATAATAAATATTATAATTGCATTTTTATGTTGCCTTCTTGAATACATCCAAAACATAAGCAAGTGAAACTGCAGTATACAAATAGAAGCCACCAAATCTATAACCCTCAATTCAGTTCAGTTCAGTTGCTCAGTCGTGTCTGACTCTTTGTGACCCCATGGACTCCAACTTGCCAGGCTTCCCTGTCCACCACCAACTTCCAGAGCCTGCTTTACCTCATGTCCATCAAGTCAGTGATGCCGTCCAACCATCTCATCCTCTGTCATCCCCTTCTCCTCCTGCCTTCAATCTTTCCCAGCATCAGGGACTTTTCCAGTGAGTCAGTTCCTCACATCAGGTGGCCAGAGTATTGGAGCTTCAGCTTCAACATCAGTCCTTCCAATGAATATTCAGGGTTGATTTCCTTTAGGATGGACAGGTTGGATCTCCTTGCAGTCCAAGGGACTCTCAAGAGTCTTCTCCAACACCACAGTTCAAAAGCATCAATTCTTCGGTGCTCAGCTTTCTTTATAGTCCAACTCTCACATTCATACATGACTAACTGGAAAAAATCATAGCTTTGACTAGATGGACCTTTGTCAGCAAAGTAATGTCTCTGCTTTTTATATGCTGTCTAGATTGGTCATAGCTTTTCTTTCAAGGAGCAGGTGTCTTTTAATCTCATGGCTGCAGTTACTATCTGCAGTGATTTCGGAGCAATAATAAAGTCTCTTACTGTTTCCAATATTAACCTGGAATCAAGGTGTGCTCTATTTGCCAGACTTAAAAATTGTCAAATCCAGAATGCAGTGCATTGAGTTGGCTCTTCATTCTCCCCTGAAAAATAAAGTCTCTTACTATTTCCACTGTTTTCCCATCTATTTGGCATGCAGTGATGGAACTGGATGCCATGATCTCCATTTTTTTTTTTTTTTTGAATGTTGAGCTTAAAGCCAGCTTTTTTCACTCTCTACTCACATTCATCAAGAGGCTCTTTAGTTCCTCTTCATTTTCTGCCATAAGGGTGATGTCATCTGCATATCTATTTTTCTCCCGGTTGTCTTGACTCCAGCTTGTGCTTCATCTAGCCCGGCATTTTGCACGATTCACTCTTCATAGAAGTTAAATAAGCAGGGTGACAATATACAGCTTTGATGTTCTCCTTTCCCAATGTGGAACCAGTCAGTTGTTCCATTCCTGGTTCTAACTGTTGCTCCTTGACCTGCACACAGATTTCTCAGGAGGTAGGTAAGGTGGTCTGGTATTCCCATCTCTTCAAGAGTTTCCCACAGTTTGTTGTGACCCACACAGTCAAAGGCTTTTGTGTAGTCAATGAAGCAGAAGGAGATGTTCTTCTGGAATTCTGTTCCAGAAGATGATCTAAACAGATGATCTAAACCCAAACTGAGGGACATTCTATCAAATGTCTAAACAGATGATCTAAACCCAAACTGAGGGACATTCTATCAAATACTTGATCAATGTCAAGATTATGAAAGACAGACGAGGAAAGACACAACAGAGGACAGTAAGAAACCATGAAAACTAAATGCAATGTTGTGTCCTGTATAGGATCCTGGAGCAGGAAAAAAGGACAATGAAATGAAAAGGTCTGTAGCTTAGTTACTAGTACTGTACCAGTGTTAGTTTCCCAGTTATGATAATTGCACCTGAGTGATGTGAGATGTTAACGGGCCAAGGAGGTAGCCTACCTGCAGGCAGCCTGACTGTAGGGATATGGTAGTTAAATGTCAGGAGATGGGTGTTGAGGTTCTACATGGGTGACCAGATGAGGTTCATAAGGAAAGTGGCTTTTGAAAAAAGACCCAAATGTTACTACTTCTGAATATCTAAATATTTCTTCATATAAGCAATGAGATCATTTAATTGATAAGCATGTTTCCTTATGCTTAGCAATTACCCGGTAAACCACCAACAAGGTAATTAAGTAACCAAAATAGAGGGGGGGGTGTGTGTGTTTTCCTTTTCTTTTTACATTTCACTGATCACTTTCTATGCTCTGGTAGGTATATGCCAAGGGCCTCAAATAGAGGTTTTCAAAGCATATATTGCCTTTGTCCATGAAGAAATTTCATCAGAAGACACAATAACAGTTCAAAGTTCTCTTTATACTCCCTCTGCTTTTAAAAAGTTAGAAACAACAAGTGTCAGTTAAGTAAAATGATCTTCTAAATAGAATCTCACTAATTTGAAACATCACAGTGAAATAATCATATGCCATCCTAGGTCTCAAGAAGGCGTGTTCTCGCTAGAGGCAGAAAAATGATCAAGGAAACTGCCACGGAAGTTTTTTGAGAATTGTATTAAGTAATAAACCACCTTAGATCTTGTGAAGAGGGGTGGTAGAAGTAAAACCACCAGTAGAGTGTCCTGTCTGAAAATCTGCCCCTCAGTCCTTCTCCATCCTGAGGGAGTGCTTCCTATTTGTAAGTGTCAGCTCTTCCTCGTGGTTGGTGGTGGAGCCTACCTATCCTGTGCCCCTCCAGTCCCCAGGGGCCTTGCAGCCAGCGACAAGGACTTTCCCCTGCCCTTCTCCAGGAGAGGGCCCAGATGTGGAGGTACAGGGGTGAGGAGCAATCCATCAATCATGGAGAGGTTAGAACTGAAGACTGTTGATGAGCATTTTTCATGTTTCTATAAATCAAAATATACATGTTTATTTGGTGGGAAACTCTCCCAGTACTTTGTACATTAATGATAGCTGAAAAGCCATTTCAATTCAATTTAACCAGATAATTACCAACCATTTTCCAAAGACTATTTTATTCTAGGACTGTGGAGTTAAGAAGATAAGTAAAATAAAGCCCTATACCTAAAATAGCTTTAGTTCAGTTCAGTTCAGTTGCTCAGTCGTGTCTGAGTCTTTGTGACCCCATGAACTGCAGCACCAGGACCCCCTGTCCATCACCAACTCCCAGATTCTACCCAAACCCAAACAGCTTACTCTTTGGTAAAAGATTTAAAGTTTGTAAACAAACAACTATAAAAGAAATAAATAGCAAATGTCTAAAAGGTCAGGGAGGAAGCCTTCCTAAATCAAATAAGCTGAATAGAAGAATGACAGAATCCCCAAATTGGAACCAGACTCTTCATTTTTACTACATTATGGTGGTATACTACATTATGGTATATATACTACTATATATATATTTATGTGTGTGTATATATATAATATCTATATTTTATTTTATATTTAAAAATTTAAACCAAAACTGAAAAACATTTATTGTTATTATTATCTTATAATTCATTACTGCTCTGACTTGGAATCAGAGACCTGATGTCTTTTCTTCTGTACCAAAATGTCAGCCAGGTCTATTTACTGTAATGTATGGTAAGAAGCCTTAAGTATGTAAACTAGGGTTGGTAATTTTTTTTTTTCAGATTAATTTTGGAATAAAACTGCTCCTAAACATAAGCTTTTCCCAACATGGCTAGGTTCTTATAAGGAGGGTTATATCCTCCAAGATAGAAATACTATTCTATCTTTCGACGTTGCCAAAGTATTCAATACCACTTTGTAGTACAGTTTGGTAACTTCATAGCCCTTCATTTGTACTATCAAAAATTAAGAAAGATAAGCTGAATAAGCTGAAGAATTGATGCTTTTGAATTGTGGTCCTGGAGAAGACTCTTGAGAGTCCATTGGACTGCAGGGAGGTCAAATCAGTTTATTCTAAAGGAAATCAACCCTGAATTAGAAGGACTCATGCTAAAGCTGAAGCTCTAACACTTTGGCCACCTGATGCAAAGAGCCGACTCATTGGAAAAGACCCTGCTGCTGGGAAAGATAGAAGGCAAAAGGAGAAGGGGGTGACAGAGGATGAGATGGTTGGATGGCATCGCCAACTCAATGCACATGAATCTGAGCAAACTCCAGGAGACAGTGAAGAACCGGGAAGCCTGGCGTGCTGCAGTCCACGGGGTCACAAAGAGTCGGACACAACTTAGCGACTGAGCAACAACAACAAGCTAAATAATGCTGGTTTGTTTCCTTAAAGCATGAAATCCAGCATTCAAAGGACCCATTTTGGAAATTAAATTTCAGGTCACCATTTTCAAATCTGGGAACTGACTGCAATGTTGAAAGAGTGAACCAAATTATTCTTTAACAAATGAATTTTCCAAAGACTGTGTTGTCAGAACTGAGAAAAGCAAATGAGGTATTCGTGTAAATTATTCTGAATGTCCCAATAGAAAACTATTCATAAGTTGTCGAAGGCGTGTAATGTCAGCAAGAAGCTTGGAACTTTGAGCCAATCTTTGCTGCTAAATGGATATGGGACTTCCTTTGATGATATGAACAGAAAAAAAAAAATGCTCTCCAAGATCACAGCACAAGTAAGCTAGCTAGCAAATTCATTAAGCAAACACTGACCTGATTTTTCTCCAAGATATAGAAGAATAGCTGATTCATGATATTAATTACCAAATCCATGGCTTGTTTCCTTTTAACTTTTTAGCCCAAAGGCATTCCTGATAAATGAAATTAATGGACTTATGCTTAGCACCCCTTCAAAATAGTGCCACCTCAGATCTGTTGCTTGACGAGTCCAAGCTTAGCCCTACCCTTTGTGAGAACCTGATCTGTAGTAACGCAATCTGGAACAGTGCCTTCTATATCCAATGGTCTGAGACCCTTCTCATTACAAAGTAATTTTGATGTTTTGCCTTGCAGAGACTCCTTGTTCAAAATTTCTTTAACCCCTCCAAAATTCTCAAAGCATCACAAATAAATATAGCTAGCAGTGTGCTATTATTTATATATATGAGCTCATTTGCTGCAATAGAAAATGCCACCAGTAATTTAACTTATCCTGAAAGTTCTCAGCCATATTTTCAACATGCTGAGCAGCAATGTTTCTGATTATAGGAACATTTGCAAATGCTTGTTATGCTCTGGACACATAATTTCTGCTACATTCAAAAGAAACTCTTTTGTAAAAGTGTTGTCTGTAAAAAGGTTTAGTTGCCCATGCAATTTTTTCACTTAATAGAGAACCGCACTTCACAGCAGATCTTTTATTTTATTCTCATTCAAAACAAACAGTGCCATTTCTTCAGTCCATCAAGTTTCCAAATGCCCATCTTTTCTGAATACCAGTCATGGCTTATTTTATTATGGTGCCTTAAGTTGCAATTTTTCTGTTGTAAACATTCTTTGTTTACAACAAAGAATTTTGTTGGAAATTCTTCACATCTACCAAAAAAGTGCACCCCTATTTTTTCTTGAAATACTGAACTCTGTTTTGTAGGAGATGCACAAGTCTCTTTTTCTCTAAAGTCTACAATAAAAAAAATAGCAGTAAACACGTGGGAGTAAATAACAATTGCCATTTGATCTTAGTGTTGAAAATACCAAGAAAGGTGTATGACCTTTGAATAAACAGGGAGGACATTGCTGCTCAGATTCAGGGCATGTCAGCTATGTGGGGACATTGATCCTCTGTCATTAAGAGAAGCTGGAAATCAGACATTTCAAAGAAAAATCTCCCAAGATTAAGCAGATTAATCTCCTAAATTATCAAAATGTTGGTAACTTTTATTAAAATACCAAATGGGACAACATTGTTCTTGCCGGGTAAAACAAGTCTGCAAACCGAGTGCAATCTGTAAACCTCCCATTTACAACCTCTGGGGATGGAGAGAGTAACAGTAAAATAATATATATCCTCCCCTTGTTTAGTCCCTGAGAAGGAAGAAGAAAAAAGGTATAGTTACATCAGCATGCTTCTATGGGGGTATGAATCCAAATACCATAATTAATTTTGGAAATTTATTGATGAGGTGGCAAAATGCAGTGAGAAAGATATCTTCCTTGAAGCCCAGCACGTGTGGGGAATCCTGAGTATATCACTTATTAGTTTGGTTGATGCCAGAGTAGTCATCTGGAAATTGGGATAGTAAAGTTACCTTGTAAGTTTGCTCACATTTGTAGTGATGAAAGTATACATGTTTCTCAGCGTACTATTGGCATTTGGAAGATGTTCCATAAATGGTAGCTATCCTGTTATTACAAAGCATAAGTTTCCAACCACATTTCTTTGTTGCCCCCACAAATATGAGCTGCCCCCAGTCACCTTCTGTCACCCCTCCCTCTCCACATCATGCTTCCTCATCTGGCGCAGAAGCCCAGCCACAGCGCATCAGCCCCTCAAGTGTTCTACTCGCTTGCCTCGCCTGCACCCTTACCTGGAAGGCCTGTCCCTCCCTTCTTCATTCAGCTACTTCCTTTGAGACTCAGCCTCTGCTCAGAAGTCTTTCTCGAGGGCCACCTCCCTCCAGTCAGAGTGGAGCACTCCTTCCTCGCCTGCCTCATATTTGCCTTCCTCATATCATTTGTCGTCTAGTATTGTCAACTGTGAGGGCTTCCCAGCTGACTCAGCGGTAAAGAATCCTGCCAATGCGGGAGATGTGAGTTTAATCCCTGAGTCTGGAAGATCCCCTGGAGGAGGAAAGGGCAACCCACTCCAGTATCCCTGCCTGGGAAATCCCATGGACAGAGAAGCCTAGTGGGCTGCAGTCCACAGGGTCACAAAGAGTCAGACATGACTTAGCGACTAAACAACTGTGGTTGTCAATTGTGAGCTCTTGGAACAGAGGAGCTAGGGCAATCACCTCACTATACTGAGCATGTGGGTGCAATGCCTTTGCCTGGCAGGTAATTAGAGCTCAAAAAAAAAAAAAAAAAGAATCAAGGAGAGAATTATGAATGAGTGGGGTGATTATAGACTTGAAAGGCAATAGCCCACTCAGTGCCTGATTCTCTCTTGCTTTTCAAATGCAGATCTTTGGCAACTGGTTATGGCTCTCCTGCTTGCTTTTCCGAACCTCATTCGGCAGCTACTGCCTCTATCCCACCCCAAAGCCAATGGCGATTTCCATTCTGGAATGGCAGGTCATAAGAAAGAATAAGCTTAACTGTCACCCCTTGCAGCTTGGAAGTGGGGACTGGAAGAACCTCTGAGAAGGAATAGAAAACACAAAATAGAGTCCCTCACTGGAGGCAAAGGAAGGGAAAAGTTGACCAGAGGTCTTCCCTTCGCTTTCAGAACTGCTAACTTCTTAGCCAAGTGGAATGAAAATGAGTGTGCAGTGGATGCAGGCTTGGGGCACTGCCTTCTTACACAGCAGCATATGTGGTGTTAAGTCAGAAGAAAAAGCTTTTAGTAGACAGGGCCGTTACTAGCATATACTGGCCTTTAAGTGAAGACAAGACAAGCAAAGGGATGCAGATCCCTGCTGAGGAACTTAGCGATAGAAGGAGGATGGGCAGAACTTCCTGTCCAGGTACCTTCATGAGCAACCTACTGAAGTAGCCCCGATGTAAGAAAAGTGTTTTCCTTAATGCCCAACGTGAGAAAATGATTATGAATAACATGCAAATATTTATTCTTTTCCAGGAACATGGGTGACATTTGGAGGTCAAATTTCAGATGAGGTGAGTTACTTTTGTCTTCGATTATGCTGATCATAGAAAATGCAGAGCAAACTGTATTTTACAATACAGTTTCTGAGATTCTGGTATTTTAAAAGGATAATATTTCAATCACCGGAAATGGCTAAGATTGACTCAGAGATTATTTTCCACTTTATCTTGCTTCCTGTATTCTTCACATTTAGACTGTGAATAGCCCTTGAAGCTGTCAGTCTATTTAATGAGCAGGCTCAATAATTAGAGAATGATCAATTTTGGAGTTAGTATTTAGTAATTTTATGAAATGATTTTATTGCTGGCATGTGTATACATATGTGTTTTAGGTTCACCTAGACCAACTGGTCCGTTTGCATTGTTTCCATTTTAGTATTTCTCAGTATTAGGAAAACTGGGTCACCTAGACTTGGGCAGGTTAATTCAACCTCTGTTCCTCATTTTTTCATATGCAAAATGGGAAGCTCTGCTGAAAATATTAACCATGTTATGAATGTCTGACATTTATATAGCCCTCTGACTAGCAGGTTGCAGACACTAAATAAATGGGACCTGTAACTACTACAGAACTCCTTTACAGCTTCATTCACACATTCAGAATGGAGTTTATCAAAATTATAATTCTGAACATTGCCTTTAATGATTACTTTCATGGCATAAGAAAGCTATGGAGGCGTTGAGTACCAACAACTTCCCTGAAGAAACCCCCTCAGGTCCCTCCAAGCCTTCCTTGGCTTCCTTGATACCACTGAGGAGTCAGGGATAGTGTATCTAAGTAGATATATGCACTGGGCTTCAACTCACTCTGCATTAACTAGATTTGTTAACATTTACTTTTATCAACAGCTGCCACATCAGTAAAATGAAGATGATGGCCCCTAAGATTAATGGAGGACTCACTGGTGCCTGACACAAGACAAGCTCTTTTAAAGGTAGTTCTTACTACCATTCCTAAGGAGACACTTAGGGAGATAAAGGGTCTTTTCCACAGCTCACAAGGTCACCCTGTTATTTAATAGATCCATAGGGAGGGGTCTTCTCTTCTTATTTTTATCATCTGTCTGAATGCCTGTTCCCAGTGTTGGGCATAGGTCATCACAAAGGTCTTGTTACAGTGGGGAGTACCTGGGAGGCAGAACTGAGGTGGAAATTAGCCTGCAGAACAGTTATTAGGAAGCTGGGCTGTGATGCAGTCTCAGCAGTGACCTCAGCTGACCCCATGGAGAACTCTGAAGCTCAGATGGCCCTGCAGAGTTGCCCCAAGTTGGGGAGAGAGGAGTATTTATATCCTTTGTATGACCAGCCGTTGAACAGAGGCTGCCCCGGGAGGCAGGTGCGTCCCTGGGCTAGGTGACTCACGTTAGCCAAGGGCTTTCTGATGACAGCATTCCTAAGAGCTGGGGAAATAAGTCCTTGAGTTCTAAAGGACTAAAGGTGGTCATCACAAAAAAAATAAAAAAGATAAAAAAATAAAGGTGGTCATCACCAGGTCCACTCCAGGGCCATCTCGGGAAAGAAGAATTGAGGCAGCAGAGAGGCAAGTGCACAGATATCAAAGCAATGCAAAATAAGTGACAAGGAAGGAGGGAGGTCTAAAGTTAATGATCCACTGTATCTAGCATGTGCATAACCTCTTACTGGCTGGTATGGTACTTGGAGCGGAAAAAGACAAATACACCTTCCCTTTCAGAGCAGAGGAGTCAACTGTAAGCATATTATTCCCCTCTTCATCTTTGCTCGACCCTTGACAGTGTCTGCTGTCTGCTGCAATGAGCCCAGCTTGCCCAGGTCAGAGTACGCTGGGCCTGCCTCTGAAACAAATCATTTTAAAATTATGATTCTAAAAACTACACAATAAAGCTGTTGTGAATGACTGCAGAGACTTTCACCTCAATGCAGACCAGACAAATAGCCATTGTCCTTCTGGAGAGCAGCTGTGGCTCTTCCCCAGGGCCCAACAGAGAGATTGCCAGCAAGGAAGACAGGAGACACAGCCAGGCCACAGTCATACCCATGGCTGAGCTGATCAAGTTAAACTATTTCTTTATGGCAGTGGAGGCACAGAGCCGATACGAACCACAATATGCTGAGTGAATCATTATCCGTGCCACCTTGGGACGTGGTGATGTCCCCGTTACTGTGTGAGTTCAGCCATTTATTGAATAGCCACTTGGCAGGAATGTTGTTAGGCTTCTTTCAATTGCAGGTATCAGCAAATCCAATTCAAACTGGCTGAACAAATAAGGGAAAAACCTATTTTTACTTTCACATTAGAAATGCCGAGTTAGAGCAAGCTTCCAGGTTGACTCAGTCAGAGCCTCCGTTGCATTTCCTAGTGATTCTCCTGACCCTGTGTTCCTGTGTATGTCAATTTCATCCATACAAAACAGTAAGATAGCGGCAGGCATTCTAGATCTCAGTTAGAAAAGTAACTCCAGGGAAAGTGTTGCATAAACACTGCAAGAAGAACTAGGAAAAATGTCCCCATAACTCCTCAATCAATCTCCTCTCACATTTTGTTGGCTCAAATGTGTGACATGACCTTCCCTGAACCACGTTAGGCCCACCAGGCCCTCCTTGGAGGGGGGTAAGGTCAGCTCCCCCTGAGATCTGCAGGTTTCCCAGGCGGGCAGGACAGAAGCATCCCCATTTTGCAGATGATGAACCTGAAACTCAGAGAGGTCAAATGATTTGCCAACACGTATTTATCTAAGAGGGGCTTCCCTGATGGCTCCGTGATAAAGAATCCTCCTGCAATGCAGGAGATGAAGGAGATGCAGGTTTGATCCCTGGGTCAGGAAGATTCCCTGGAGGAGAGTATAGCAACCCACTCCAGTATTCTTGCCTGGGAAATCCCATGGACAACCCGGCGGGCTACCGTCCTTGGGGTCACAAAGAGTTGGCAATGACTGAAGTTACTGAGCACGCATGCATTTATCTAGTAAGTGGTACGCTCAAGCTCAGACACTGGTCCTCTGACTTAGTCCTGTGATTTCCTTTATTCCATGTTCAGATCTTCAGATCTCATGATTGGGAAATGTCTTATCATTTAGTTCAGTTCTCCATCCAGGATCCTACATCTTAAAATTTCTCCCTAGATGAGATTTATTATGCACATTTCCTAATAATAATCCATTAGTACGACACATGACATAACACAAGACTGATATACAATACAAGCGCAATAATCTCTAAAGTATAGGGCATGAGACTTCCCTGGCAGTCCCGTGGTTAAGACTCCACGCTTCAACTGCAGGGGCTCGGGTTTGATCCCTAGTTGGGGAACTAGCATCCTGCATCCTATACTACCCAGCTGGGAAAAATATATATGTGTGTGTCTGTGTGAAAATATATATATACACATATATATTGTATATATATATGGCAATTATGGTACGTCTTAAATTTTAATTTACACTTAGGAGAAACGTCATAATGGTGCCAAATTAGAAGCAGTAATAATAGGCCTCCCAGGTGGCTCAGTGCTAAAGAATCTGCCTGCCAGTGCAGGAGGTGCAGGAGACACGGGTTCAATTCTGGGTCGGGTAGATCCCCTGGAGGAGGAAATGGCAACCCACGCCAGTATTCTTGCCTGGGAAGTTCCATGGACAGAGGAGCCTGGCGGGCTACAGCCCATGGGGTCACAAAGATTCAGACAAGACTAAGCACACACAATAACATTTTAGCCGCTGTTATTCTAAAGGATTTGCATCGTGCTAGCCTGGCAATTTTCTTGGGATGTCACTTTAAAAAAAAAAATAGGAAAAGAGATTATCTTGGAAATACTGATTAAGCAGCCTTAGCCCACAATGAAAAACATAATGTGAGAATCAATTTCAATTATTTGTGAGGTGTGTAATTTTTCAATTAACTAAGAAGTCGATCAACAAAATGAAAAAATTGTCCTTTCTCCATCATTGTCTATTGCTGTCCCCCCAGAACCTCGGTCAAGGCGTAGTTTCTAGCTGTTCCCAGGCTCTTTTGTCACACTCGCCCCTCGGGTTCAGCAGAACAGAGGGAGGAACGAGGAGCCCGGGGGTCTCGGGCTGACCTGTGAGGAGCTGGAGCGCCCGGCCTTTCCTCTCCACGCGGGGTCAGGGTGGCTGCGGCCTCTCTGTGACGGGGCCCGGGGCTGTGCTGAGCTGACAGGAGTTTTCCAGCAGACCCATCTCTAAGTTTTGGTTCCTCAGCACAGTCTGCTAAGCCTCCAGGGGGGATAAAGCCACAAGCTTTTAGGTCAGGAGTCACCCAGCTGCCAGGACCTATTGGCCTGGGAAAAAGAGAAAGACAAGAAATGAAGTGACCAGGGGTCCAGACGACCGTCTTGGTCAGAGAGGTTCCAGAGCCGCAGGGGATGTTGTCAGGCCGGGTGCTCCAAGCAGAGCGAGAAACAGAAGTCGCTCCGCCTCGCTGCTCTGGCGCCGGGAGCTCTCAGCGCCGAGGGAAACCCCTCAGTGCCCAGGACAGGTCTGAGGGAAGGGGTCATTTTACCATCTGCAGGCTGGTCGAATCTTCTTTATTTTCTTTCTTTCTTTAATACAACTGAGAAAAACAAGACGGGTGGGTGAGACTTCCACGCTCTGAAAGACCAACCAGAGGACTCCAAGTTGCTTCCCAGGCTTGTGAAGCATCTGGCTTTTCCGACTGACCTTCACATCCTTTTGCAGGTTGCTGAGCGGCTGATGACGATCGCGTATGAGAGCGGAGTGAATCTCTTTGATACAGCCGAGGTCTATGCCGCTGGAAAGTAAGTCACGGCCTGACGCGTCTCTCGACTCTCAGTTCTGGGCCCAAGAGACGCTCCCCAGACCCTTGCTGACACATTGGTGAGAAGGGTCTGTCCTTCCCACACAGGCTGATGCCGTTGCTTTGCTTCCCTCCTTGACCTACCGCCACCAGAATCAGGGCGACTGACCATCTCTGGACCCCTCTGCCCACCCAGGCCTTCCCACCCCCGGTCCCTCTGTGAAGAAAGGACTGCAAGCGATCGCCACAATCTGTCAATACTTGAGGGGCGGAAGTGGTTGCGACCAGAGTGCTGACAGTGCAGACCATAGATATTAGCTGGATGTAATTAATAGAAGTGAGCAGATTCCAGCGTGGTTTTTCCAAAGCTAGTCTTTGATTTTAGAACCACCCCATGTAGCTCCTCAACCTTGAGGGGAACAGGCACATCCTCTCTGCAGGGAAGCAGAGATTAAAGGAGGGATTCCCAAAGATGCCAAGAAACCAAATATCTTTTATAAGAGGGCATTTCAGGCTCTACGCTGAGGACAGACAGGGCTGCGAAGAGGCCTCACTTCTTTTTCTGGACAAGTCCCAACTGGCTACAACCTTCTTCTGGACCCTAGAGCAGGTCTGAGCTCTAGGACAGGGCTCAGTGATAAGTCAAAGCACATGGGTACTATGTCCAGTATCCACAGCCTCCGGTCCCACACAATAAGCACACTCAACAGAAGTGGACGCCTTGGCCTCCTGTTATGAACACGGATGCAGAAAACAAACTAAACATCTAGACTGTTGCTGGAGCAGCTCTGCAATTCCCTAACGGGGCTGAGGAGCATAGTCACCTGCAGGCTTAATTCCTCCCCTTCTGGGTGAGAATAACAAACTGCTGCTCCAAGTTCATCACTGCCTGATAAAAGTGTATTTTCCCAGTCTGGGTTTCCTCCTTTTCCGGGGCAGGGCTATGTTCAAGGACTATCAGGCAGGTTCAGAGCCCACATCCTTGATGTTTTCCGTTGTGTCCAAGGAGAGAAAATACAACTGATGAGGATTTGTTTCTTCCCACATCCTACTTTATTTCAGCGTTTTCTTCTTTTGTTGAATCCTGCTTATTACCAAATGGGGCTAAAGCTGAAAAAGAGGGAGTGATTAACAAGTCTGTTAGGTTCTGTTTGTATTCCTGTTGTGAAGGATAACCGGTCCTGGTTAATTATTGATTGTCTGTCAGTGTGTAATGAGACAGGTTCCCGAGGAGAGAGACAGGGAGAAAGAACCCTGAGGGAACAGTCAGTGTGTGTCTCCTTGGTTCATGCTCCCCAGCTAACCCACCTCGGGGTTTATTGCCAGGTTTTACAACAAAGACAGGACTTTTCAGCTAAGACAAATCACAATTAGAGATGACTTGCTCTATAGAATGCTTATGGACAATGCACTGATTACATTGATGTCTCCATTCCCAAAGCCTCTTGAGAGCCCACCCGCTTCTCACAATGTTGGTCTGACTGGGAGGAACCTAGAAGAAAGTTTTAGTATGCATAAGGTTGGGTCCCAGCTGGGGTAGGTGGAGGGGGAGAGGATGGAGACAGAGTCTTCAGTATAACTCTCCACGACCAGCGTCAGTGGCAGGAAGGACACTCCCCTATGACTTCGTATATCCTGCTCTCCTGACAACGCTTGTCACTGGAACCCAGGACATTCTCTCTGTAGGCCACTACAGCCCTGGCTTTGGGAGGTCTAAAGCCACACGTGGGTTCTTTAACCCTGCAAGATCGCCTGGGAGTCAGTATTTTCTGCCTGAAAAGCATGAGGTCTCACTATCCTCTCTGGTCACAATCGGAGACCGTGGCCATTAGAAAGAAACCCTTGACTCCCTTTGAATACCACCAAGCTAGACAGTTATACATAGGATCAGTGGTTCAAAAACACCAACCTGCCAAATGACCCCACTGTTTCCTAGTATCAGGACCACAGGCAGTCTCCTGCCAGAGTGTCAGGATTTGGCAGGTGCTTCTGGAATGCTCCGGGAGCAGGATTCTGCAGGCACAAGCAGAAACAGCAGAAACTGCGCTACCAGCCGAGAGTGGCTTCTATTTTCGGGACATGTAGGCACTGACAGTTCAAACAAGGAAGGGATCTGGTGTTTTGGATTGACTCTTGCGTTTCCAGGATACTGTGTCCTGAGACATTATCTGTTTCCCCTCCAGGGCTGAAGTGATTCTGGGGAGCATCATCAAGAAGAAAGGCTGGAGGTAATGCATTCACTATAGTCATTTAATAGCCTTTTTTAAAAAACTGTTACTATTTTGTACCAGAGAAGAGAAAATAAAGTTGCATGACAACTGCCCAAAAAGACTGTCAGAAAATTCAATTCTTAGTAAAGAAATAATTTGCAGTGCTTTGAAAGTAAATATTAGTGAGCTCACTACTTGCACTTCGAAAATTAACTTGTCGTTGATCACAATGAATTACCATGGGTTGAGCAGAGAATGTTCATGAGATAATTGTGCATAAAATAAAGTGGCATTTCATGGTTTTTGACTGCCCTGTGTGGTGATCTGGTGAAGGAAGCCAGCTACAGAACGTTAATTATCTCCATACGTGTATTTATGTGCATTGTTCATTTTATTAGCAACTCTGGATGCAAAGAAATGATGACCCAAGAAACCCTTGGGATAAATATCCCAAAGCTTTCTTGTCTGAGCCAGCATCTCTCCTGTGTGCTGGGAGCCCTATTATCTGGACATTCAAGAAAGTGCTTCATCTGCTGTGCCTGAGGGGTTACAGTGCCTCCTATCACCCTGTAGAGGCAAAGCTAATAGTAATGATGGATGCTATAATGTTGGAGGGGGAGTGGCAAACCCTCTCCGTTTCACTACACATGTCAGCCCCCGTAGCCACTTCTTTCCCAGCATGAGTACAGACTCAGGCAGAGACCAGCAAAGACCACTGGTTAAATTGGAGTTCACTTCTGCTCTTGTATAAGATCTGCTGATGGCCAAATAAATAACAGATAACAATTCTATAATATAAGTGGAAACGGAAACTTGAAAGTTCCTGGAAATATGAACATATGAACTTTGGTGACCTACTTTCTCCCTTTCCCTTCCTCTCTTTCCCCACTCCAGGGACTGTATGAGTGTGAAGAGAAAATTGTATTCAATCTTAAATACAGAAAGAGATTCACATCCCCACCCAGTCCTCCACCTTGCCTGAGTTGCCATTCCACTCAGAATGTTGACCCATCCATCACTGCTCAAATAGGACTGTATCCCTTTCTTAAGACTGCTGTAACCATGTGCCACAAACTGGGTGGCTTAAAACAACAGTAATGTATTCTCTCCATTCTGGGATCCAAAAGTACAAAATAAATACTTGGGCAGGAGCATTCTCTTTCTGAATCCTTCCTTAACTCTTCCCAGCTTCTAGCAGTTGCTGCATTTTAGCATTTTGTGCATTATAGCTGCAACTGTTCAATGCTGCCTCTGTCATATGATATTCTCCCTTTGTATGTCTGTGTGTCTTGTGAAGGCATTAGTCATTTTGGATAAAGGGCCCACTTTACTCCAGCATGACCTCATCTTAACTTAGCTAATTACATTTGCAGTGGCCCTATTTCCAAATAAGCTCACATTCTGAGGTACTGGGGGATAGGGCTTTAGCATATCTTTTGTGGGGGGCAAAATTCAACCTATAACAGACACTTTGGAGATGAGTCCAGTAATGTCCAGTGAAATCAACAGCATGGTGCAGGCTGCCAGAATATGCCTGAGGATGAAGGGGAAGCTTTGGTGCAGTAACTCTCTTCCCCTCTGCATCCACAACACACTTAGTCATCACTCATCATACTTTGCAAAACTTCTTACATACCTTTTGTAGAAAATAGAAAAACATGCATCTTTCGCAAAATGCTTTTCAATCTTGCAAATAAACACTCAGGCTATCCCCATGCTGCAGAATATTGACATCAGGTCATAACAGTTCACAGCTGTTATGACATCAGGTCATAATAGTTCAACCTGAGGTTGTTGAAAAGATAGACCATAACATCATAGCACGAAGGCTACAAAAGCAGATTTCAACTAGCATCCTTGGCTTTTTGTCCCAAGACCACCACTAGCTTGCTGTTTTGTCCAGAGCAAGTTACTTATCTTTGCTGCACCTCAATTTACCCACATGTAAAATGGGTGACATAACTGTTCACAGAGCATTGTGCTGGTAAAGTGAGATAAGGTGAACAAAAGAATCTTGAAAGCTGTGCTATATCAATGTGAAATCCTCATAATATCATTCTTCACCCACTCAGAACAGCTGCTCTAGATGCTCCCCTGAAGTCAGTGATAATTCATCGGGTTGTTGTCTACTCTTGTATTTGAATATAAATATTGGTATGCACACCCACAGAGTCCAAACATTCTATAGAAAGCTTAATTTGGAAAAAATAACTCTATGGTGGTCTAAGAGTAGAATGCATGGCTTTGGCAGGGCCAACTGCTCTGAATAATCCAGAAGGCTGCACTCATTTTTTAATAAGCTTCCATCCAGAGCTTTTGGTTGAAGTTCTGAGAACACTTGCTGAAGGTCTCTTAGACCCAACTTCCCCGTGGCAGATTGCTATTATACTAGGTATCATGAGGTTGATGGATTAACTTGGAAAGTACATCAACCCTTTTGGGGTATGTAATTTCCAGATGTATACCTCTGTAGGCCTTCAGTTAGTGATTCAAATTACTTTTCAGGGAATTAACTGCAGTGGGATAGGGTTACTGACATTTTCTACAAATTTTCCTTGTTGCAGCCAAGTTGTCAGGTTGTCACCATCATTCCCCATTGGTTATCATTAATCATACTAGTCTTTTATGTGTCAGGGCTTCAGGCATTGACTCTACAGCTGACGGAATTAATAAATGCCTTATTTCAGATACTCTTGAAGTTTGGTCTTAACCTTTGAATCTCAAATGGCTTTTTTTTCCTCAGCCAGTTCAACTGAATTATATATCTAGAGAAATTAAATTGTATTGAACTCTACCTCCCAATTTTAAATTATATGACTATAGTTCTCAAGACATATTTCATATTCCACCATCACAATAGTGCAATTGCATTTCCTGCCCTTGGGTGTGGTTTTGAGGAGGTAATGAATTTGCTGACAAGATTTCCACATTTCATTCCCTTAGGAATAAAGTGGTGGAAGTTTGAGTTAAGGATTTTAGGGTTGTTTTCCTAAAATAACATTTTCAATTAATAAGAAGTTGAATGGGAAGAAATTTTATTCCTATTTATTGATTAAATTTATTCTATTTCCATGTAGTTGGTACTTTCCTGTGAAGGCAGTTGGTTGTATGACTCTTTCCAATTGGTTGGAAAGAGTCATAATTCAGAGACACTAGGGTCCATGGTCTTTGGCAGGGGGTGTATGGAAAGTTCATGATCAATCAACACTGTGTCAGATGCTTGGTGAGTATTAGTGGCTGTCTATTTGAGTTCCTAAAGCAGTCCATCCTTTAAGTTTTTTAACTTGCTCTTCTCACTTTCCATCCTGACTCTCCACGCCTACCACTCACCTTCGCTTTGCTACCACCCAGTCACCTGTGTGTTGCCACAGTCCTTCCTCTCCCGGGTCTTCCAGGCGAAGCTTCCTTCCCTTCAGACCTTTTTCTCTAGGATCTGACTTCAAGTCCCCAGTCATCAGCTTCCCTTTGTCCTTACATTTCAATGACACGAATGAACAAATTTATCCTTTCACCAGTTTTAAAATGTGAGGTACGGTAAATTATGTCTAGTGCTATAATAATAAGATGACTCAATACTATAACCAGCAATTTTTAAAATATTTCTCTCTGTTTGTTCAACTTATAGGAGGTCCAGCCTGGTCATAACAACCAAACTCTACTGGGGTGGAAAGTAAGTCAAATGCCTTTTCTTCTCTACTTGACAGGAAACAACTAGTAGTTCATGCTTTGATCATTTTAGGCAACCGTTTTACATCTAACATACTAAAATTAATTGGTTTGGAAAGAAAGATTTTTTTTTCTTACTTGAAGGAAATAGCAATTAGCCTACGACTCAATTTTAGCAAGATACCCTCAAAGTAGTTTAGTGCAGAGCATGTGGTCACTTGTTACTAAGTGATTCATGGAGATTTTCAAATACCAACCTCATACTTAGAACCATTTCCAAAATAGAGTTCAAATTTCAGGCAAAGAAAATAAGCACACAGCATCACAGAAGAAAAGCTACTTAAATCTGCCAAAACTCAGACTTCTACAGAAAACAGTGATAAAAATATCTTTCCTGGCCCCACATGTACATCTCTGATCATTTCTGCAGAGGGCTCTGAAAATGCTGATCAAAAGGACTATCTCATCGAAGAATAACAGGAAGCTGCCTGTATCACTTTCTGTCAGGTTAAATGAAAGAGTGGTCCTCTCCCTGTTGTGGGATACGGAACAAATCTCCCAAGTTGAATTGGCTTCTGATGGGCCGACTGGTGTTTGAAATGGTGCTTACGTTATTCAGCAGGTCTTAGGAGACTGGCCTCTTTGACAAACATGTGAGAAAATAGCAGGCTATTTCATATACTTTTCATGGAAATCGCAAAGACTTTCATGGAGCCTCAACAAAAAAAGAAGATAAGTACAAACAAACAAAACCTTATTTACTTCCTTATAATTCACACAAAACATTTGAAGATAAAATGGAAGGGGAATCTTCTAATGAAAACACACACTCATATTTTATTGTTGTTTTTGAGTTTGTTTACGACAAATATGAAGATAGAAACATGGATTTTAGATTTTTATTCCTATTGTAGTCTATTAAAAAATAAAACCAATGGTACTTGTAAGAAATGTAGGCTTACATTGTGTGTACTCTGATTCATGGTGCCGTCGCTTGGTGCTTTTGCAGTGGAACTGAAAACCTTGCCTATAATTTAGAAATAAACAGGAAATATGACAATCTGCAAGAACCAGTATGTAGTGGAGTACTACATACAATATTATCTAATGTACTTTTAAAAGATATAAAATCACCAAAGGTGAATGATAGACTACTGTGTTTTAAAAAGGGGCTGCCAAAGGTATTGATGTTAAAGAAATAATTCATCAGTACTCTAAAACTTCAAGGACCACATTTCTTTCTAATTGTCTAGAGTTTGAAAATGGTCTTGGTAGGCAAAAATCCTAGTTAAAGGCTTTTTTCTTGTTAGGAAACTAATTTAAGGAAGACTTAGTACATCACATTTTAAAAGAAAATAGCTGTTCATTTTATTTTGAAAGACAAAAGGCACTTTCAAATTTACTTCCCTTTTCAGAAAAGTCAATGCTATCAGTAGCCTAACAATCTTATAGTAAGCTCACAAACTGATGTCATTATTTTTTGTTTTTGTTTGGTTTAGGATTGGTTAAGAACACAGTGGGAAGGTTGAGCCATTTGTCAAGTATCAAATTATATATGGACAGGCATACATGGCTGACTTGTTATTTACATGGTATGATGACAGTGATGGTTAATTCATCTCTGGGGGTCTCCAAAGAAAAGCCTCTCGATGTACTGCCCACCAGTCTTCTCTCCCCAACCTGCAGTGGTACAGACTTGCCAAGAACAAGGAATAGCATTAAAAATTCAGTCAAGAATGATTATTCTTTTGTACTTATGAAACAGTGATTTTTAAAAAAGCACACCCCACTCAAAGTCATTTGCTTCTTTTTCTTCTCAGAGCTGAAACAGAAAGAGGGTTGTCAAGAAAACATATTATTGAAGGTGAGTACTGCTGCTACCATTTTATTTTCGTTTGTGGGTTGCCAATTCAAGAAACGTATCAACCAAATAAGTTCAAAACACACTGGAAGGGGGAAAAGTTTTTCTATGAGGAGAGCCACAATCAACCCTGTGTTTCTTCCTGAGGGGTGAAGTAATATACAGGGGAGAATAAAAACGCAAAAGAAAATGACTGGATTTTCTAGCATTCTTCTTTACAACTATGCAAACATTAATAAAGCACTTCCATAAGTTTTCTTAAAATGCTTTATTGAGCTATAATTTATGTACCATAGAAGTTTACCCATTTAAAATGTACAATTCATTGGCTCTGAGAATATTTACAGAGTATGCAGTCATCACCATGCTTCTGTTAGGTAGTTAGAATAGGAAACAGGAGTCCAGAATGGTGGTGGCTAAAAGACAAGGAAGGGAAAAGCCCGCGAAAATAGAACAGAGGCAGGTCGAGGAGCAGAGTGAGGACTTCAGGTGGGACAAAGAGCACTCCTGGCTAGCCCAGTTTACACAGGGCAGGCCCAGGGGTGAGGAAAAAACATATAAAAAGGGGCCAAAGGGCTGCGGGGGTCTCTCTCTCTCCTGCGCGCACGCACACATTCTCTCTCTCTCTCCCTCTCTCTCTCTCTCTCTCTCTCTCTCTCTTCCCTTCGTGTCTTTTGGGTTGGCATGTCCCCACACCTCGAGGATGTATTTTCCTTTATTCTCTAAATAAAACTGAGGGAGCTATAACACTGTCCGAGAGCTGTGACATGCCTAAGGCTTTAATGTCCGTCGCTTCAAATTTCTGTTGAGACGAGACAGAACCGAGGAGATTACACTCCCCTGACACTTTCATTTTAAAACACCTTCATCTCCCCCAAAAGAAACCTGATACCTACTTCAGTCACTTCTTATCCCCTCCTTACCCTCTCCCACAGGCCAGGCAGCCATCAACCTACTCTTTTCTCCATGGATTTACCAATTCTGGACATTTCGTATAAATGAGGTCATATAATATGTACTATTTTGTGACTGGTTTCTTTCACTTAGCATAAATTTCATCAATGTTGTGGTATGCATCAGTATAAATGAAAAAAATGTTAAAAGGGGCTGCCATATGTTTCTTTACACTAGTTCATGTACTGTTTCATAGAAATTCAAGATTTTTATACCTTTCTATTCATAATTAATCATTGAGACAAATGATTTTTCTCCTTTTTAAAACTAATCTCACTTATGAAATACTAAAGTCACTCCAAAAAACATAAGATGTACTCTAATCCCACTACTTTAAAAATAAAAATAAAAAAATAAATTCCTCCCTTTGCTCACCTCATCCCATTCCATAGTTTCACAATCCAGTGCATATCCTTCCTTTCTTTTCCCTCTAGTTATACTGACTTCTCTGTCTACCTGCAAACGCTTACTTATAAGCACAAAAATATATGTATTGATCACTAACTGGTTTTAGTATATTTATAGGCATCTGGGTTTTGAAATCAGATGAACATTGGCTCAAGTTCCAACTCTGTCATTTATGAGCTGGGGTACCTTGTAAAAGTTATTTAATCTCACTTAGGCTCATCTCCTGGACTATAAGATGGGCTATAATTATCCTGCCTCACAGGGTTACTGTTCAGGGATTGAACTTAGATTATTCACATAGAGGACAGTGTCTGTCATGTAATAAGCACTTAGTAAATGTTACTTTTGTCATCATCATCACTATCATCATTCTTAATGCACCTACTAGTGTTCCTTCTATGGATAAGGACACTAAGAAAGTAACATTCTGAAACTGCCACAATGAATGACCACCTTCTGGCTCTTGAGAAAGTTTCCAAATTCCTCACTCACACAAAATGCCTTCTCAGGTCACATGTCCAGTTTGACATTGTACAGTCAAACCCAGCCTTCCTCCCCAAACTGTTACCGTTCCTGCTCTAGTATTTGCCCCAATGATGCATGTCATCTACCACAAAGATTGTCAGCAAGAAAAAACCCAAGTCTTCAGCTTGCGTACCAAGCTGAACAGATGTGGTGGCAGTGTGCTGCCTAGAAAGTTCTTGTTTTTCATTTCTTTCTGATCTAATTGATTCCAAAAGAGATTCAGAAAGTGGCTTACAATAGCAATCAACAAAGAAATAGAAAATCGATGAGAAAAAGAATAGAGAAGTTGTGCTACTGTCTTTTCACTGAATCTCTGTTGCTTTAACCAGTGTGTATGAATAATTTCAGAACTCTTTTTCTCTCCTTTTTAAGTCAGGTTCCTTCAAGCCTCATACAATTTAATAGAAATACCTTAAATTTTCTCCCCCTTTAAATAAGTTGGGAATTCTCTTAAGGAACTAATCTGTCAGGATGGATAAACCAGTTCAACTTAAATTCAAGCTGACCCAGATTCAAAATAATACAAAATTTCAAATCTTTTAAGATTGAAGACGAAATGGGATTAATTATTATAATGTTCTTACTGTTGGTGTTATTTTGCAGTTTACAGTGTCAGCCAAAGACGAAAATACTCTTGAGTGCAGGAGAGAGGCTCAAAGGATATTTCTAGGCAGACTGAAATTAGGGAATTGAGTGAATTTTACAGGAAAAAAAAGAAGGGACATGAGATTTCTAGACCCAAAATAAATTTTGAAGAGGTTTACAAATCATTATCCTCAGGGTTCACTGGGACTTGTCCTGTGATGAAGGTGACTTTATTCAAGTTTGGAGTTTCATGTGCACATTAAATTTGAGAAGTACTTTTGAAGAATGAGACAGAAGTCCAGTTCTTGTAAAGCTCAGGCCACCTGTGTGCTGGATGACCTTGGCTACCTAAGTTAATTTTTAGAGTATAAAATTAGCTTAATTTGGGTATAATGCAGTTTTGAAAAAAATCTATGAAAGAACTTTTCAACAAGCCCTAAGTCCTTGACTTAGATCCAGTTAGAAACAACATTCTCCTTAGAAATTCACAAGGAAGGAGTGAAGATATTCTATACTCCTATATTCATTTGGAATATTCTATACTATATTCATTTGGAATCACAAGATCCACTCGGGCTCTGAAAGTCTATTTATTAATTTAGTCATTCCACAAACATTCATTAAACTCAAATTTGTGCCAGTGTTAAAATTTAGCAGATCAAAGCTCTTTAGTATCTAACATGAAAGAATGGAAATAGTTTGGTAAATCAAATTGTAATCATAAGTGTTTATTTGCTTTTATAAGCAAAAACTGTGTCTGTCTACGTTTGCCTTTCAGTTAAGCAACAGTTTTGTTATGTGATTCAAAACACTGTCACTGTTTTAGGAGTAGGAGAGGAAAAATATTTTAAAAAGCTCCGCTTAAGATTTTTTAATGAAGGGCAAATGTCAAACCCCACAATCTGAACTTGTTAAAAAAGAGACAAGTGATAATTTTCAATTAAAGAATAAATTTCTTAACAAATGGATTCACTACAGGGTTCCTTTCTGAGGTACCATGTTCATGGTAAATTGAAATCATCCACCCCAAATAATCATGTTTCATAATGGGAAGCGTAGCCACTTATTCTGGTACAGGACACTCTTTTTTAAGAAACTCAAATCACGACTGAAGTTCTGACGAGAAGAAGGTGGAAAATTAAATGGAGAAGCAGTGGACATTATTTAAGGCAACATCTTTTTTCAAGCCTGACAGGAAAACAAATATGCCATGTGTAGAAGATGATGACACAGCATATTTGAATAGAACCCTTGCAGAATTTCCAAACTACTCACGGCCTTATTTCTGCAGAGTTAAACCTGCCACAGTGAACACATGACCCACTTCTAACCCTGCCAACCTGCTTAATGTCTGAAATGAGCATATTTCTACAGATGCCTGTGAAATAGGTTTAATTGAATTGCTCCACCTTATGAACAATGCAGTTCCTGTTAAACTTCAGAACCTAAAAGGAAGATTAACTTCGATTTCTTTTTATTATAGTCACTTGAAAGCTATTGTCTTTACATAACATAATTTATCCTCCTGTGTGCTTTTGAGGAATTTCCAGTTAACTTCTAGACATTTCCTTGAGAGCAGGAAACATTTTTCCTGCTCCTTTTTTCACTCCCACAGATACTGTGTTAGTGCCAAGTTACAGGCTAATGTCAAAAGTGCCTTCTCGGACTTCCCTGCTGGTCTAGTAGCTAAGGATCCACCTGCCAATTTGGGGACCATGGGTTTGATCCCTGGTCTGGGAAGATTCCACATGCCGTGGGGCGACTAAGCCCACGCACCACAGCTCCTCGGCCCATGCTCTGAAGCCTGTACTTAGCAGCAAGAGCAACCACTGCAAAGAGAAGCCTGCACGCTGCAACTCGAGAGGAGCACCTGCGTGCCACAAGCAGAGAACGCCTGAGCAATGAAGACCCAGAATAGCCAAAAGGAAAAGAAATGAACAAATAAAAAATTTAAGAACAAAATTGCACTTCAGCAAGTACACTCAGTGCACGGGAGCATTATGTCCTTAGCTTACGATTAGCCGTTTGGATTGGATGCTCCTCTGGAGCCAAGGTTAATGCATTTTCACACATCTACTTAAAACAATACTTGGCCCCAAGTCAGAGCTCAACAAACTTTTGCTCAGTGGAAATAGAACATGACTATTTGTTTATTGGAGATAAACTCTAAATGGCTCTCAAGGAGACACTTGTTAGCAAGCCTTTATGTTGCTGCAATTTAGCTACAAGATTAAAGCATCCAAATAGAAAAGGGCAGGACTACCTGATTTGTTTTGCAGTCACATGAAGAATGGAAACAGAAAGATCATCTAACTCCATTTTGTGTTTGGAAAGATGAGAATGCTAAAGGCCAAAGGGGCTAAGAGACATTGGCAGGGTCATTCAGACCCAGCCAGAGCTGGGTTCCAAGCTGTGACGCCCGCACCCGCCCCTCTCCTCTGAACGCCAGACTGGCCCATCCAGCTGCCAAGAGCGCCGTGGGGTTGACCGATGTGCTGCTCAGACCCAGCATGGCTCCCACCATGGATATGTTTCTCCTGTGACTTCATTCACTAACAGTCACTTCATTTCAGGCCAAAAATCTAAGAGTCCTCCTTGATACCTCCAGCTCCACACTCCGTATTCAGCACACCTGGAGTCCTCTTATGTCTACCTATACAGCTTGTCCTGAACATGAACACTTCTCCCCAACTTGGTCCATGCGAGGTCTGCTGCTGTGACCTCCTTCTGGTCTCCTCCTCTGCTTTCTCTCTGGCCCCTCACGGGTCACTCTCAGCAGCCGACTGTCAGTTCAGAACACAAATCTGGTAACATCATTTTCCTGGCTTAACTCTCATTTCCTTACCCCCTCACCAACACTCTGCTGTCTCACATGGAGTAAACTCCAAAAGTCATACCATGGATTACAAGGCTTTACGTGATTAAGATTTTCAAAGTGAGTGGACAGTGCCTCTTAGGAACACAACCTCTTTTTACTTCATTTCAAGGTCAGAGTAGGGACTCGGTGGATCACTGACAGGATACAACCCATCATTTCTTATATTCTTATATGAATACTCTTGACTCTTGGCCTAAATATTAAAAAATAAGAAAAAAGAGCACTTCAGAGAAAGAACTGAGAAATGAGGAATGACTGAATATAGAGAATATTGTCATTATATCAAGTTCAGTGTCACTGTTTATGGATACACACTATTACCTTGAACAATGAACCTGTACCAACAAATGCTCTCAATATGTACTGTTTGCTCCATACGTATAAATACTACATCCATGCATCTTTAAACACCCAGAGCCTGCCACAGTTTTAGGATCAAATTGAGACTCAGTACATGTTCAGGACACTGAAGAAAAAAACTTACATCATCACTGATCACACCTCATCTCAACAGGGTCAAGTTAGTCATAGTTTTTCTCCTAGTTACTCTTAGCCCTGGCCAAGCTGTTGAGAAGAGACACAGAGGTAGAAGACCATCATCAGAAAGGAGAACTTTGCTTCCAGTGCCAGGCATGGGCCGGAACTGTCACTAATGACTTCCTTTTCAAACAAGGAGGTCCAGTGAAAATCGTTGGCGTTTAGTCCTTGGCACTGCTTATCCTGAAGCTTTCCAGATGTGAGCACCACTGTTATAATTAACTCACTCCTGTAGACTGTTACACTTACCAAGTGCTTGCCAACTGATTTCATTTGCTCTCTGGAGTGGTGATTCTGAAGGTTATAAGGATTGTTATCTCCACTACAGGTTAGAGAACCGAGTCACCCAAAAAAAGTCAAATAACTTTGTGGGATAGCAAGTGGGATCACATGCTAGAGAACAGATTCCCAACCTTTCAGACCTTGGGATACCATGTAGTTTGGGCTTCATTAGTGGTAAAGAACCTGCCTGCCAATGCAGGAAACATGAGACCTGGGTTGGAAGATCCCCTGGAAGAGGGCACGGCAACCCACTCCAGTATTTTTGCCCGAAGTATCTCATGGACAGCGGAGCATGGTGGACTGTTTGCTTGGTTACCTTTTCCTCTCCTGACTTCCTCCATACATACAACTGCTTCCAGAGGGGGTTCGTATCATAATGCTTTTTAAGGTAAATTTAGTTTCAAGATGCCCATTGAGATTGCTGGTAATACCCCGAGCATGAAGGTCACCACAGTTTTTAAGGATAGGCATTAGACCGTCCCTTACAATACCTGCCTGTCCTAATCTCTTCATCAGGACTTCTGTTAACAAGCTGCCATCACAGACAATCAATCCTTTCTCAATGAATGAAAAAATATTTCCAGAACTGGATTCAAGCACTCCATTTTCCTGTCAGAAAAGTAATTGTGGCTGGCCAATAAACCAGTTTGAAAAATCAAATTTAAATATGCCAGATTTAAATTTATAAGAGCCTCATTTAACATGCAATTAATTTTATGCCTATAATAAAAAGAGAAAAACCTCCAGTCTTCCTGTGGAATTAAATAGGCTGATAAGGAAGTGCTGTGCCTCTTAGAAATGAGAAAAAGTAATTCTTGAACACTGTCATCCTTTTGGTTGCATAATATTGTATACAATATATCCTATTTCGGGGAAGTATTAATTTTACTGAAATTAAATTTTTTTTTTCTGAGTAGTCATAGGTTAGAGTTGAGACATAAATTATTGGTTCGACTTGTTTTAAAATTCTAACTCTCTCCTTTATATTACCTCTTAAATCTTTAGAGTTTCTAGCGGTTTTGTTTCTTCTCAAAATAAGGGGGAATAATAGAAATGGTAGGACTCAGCTGTATTTAAGGTTCTCCAAACTTTGTTTCAATTAGTAAAATGTTGAGTGAAACCTTCATTTGCCAACCCTTTTATTCCTATTAAAACCCATGTGTACATTAAGATGAGATTGTGAGTCATTTATTTGTGATACACACAATTTTAATGTTTTGGATGTGCAATAAATATATCTCCATCACAATATGAGTCCATTAAGTAATTCAAAATGTGAGATTAACTTGCATGTTTCAAAAAGAAAGAAGTTAAACTTTTAGGCTGCTTTTTTGTTCCAAACTTTGCTTCTAGCTCAGCCACACAGGATCCATTGTGAAAGGTCATTTCCAAGTGTGGGTTTCCAGTATAGCACTGGTGCTACTGAGAAAGTTCCAAGGCTTCTCTTTGCAGGGACAATGTCAATCCTTGATGTATTTTTAAGGGGTTCTAGGGGCCATGAACACCTCACTGTATTCAATGTCTTTTTGAAACTAATCCAATGTTGTTTTTTTAAAGCAAATTCTTGCAAGAAAGCAAACTTCAGCAATTTCTAATATTGCTCATGTTTAATTTAGACTTTTTGAGATTTTGCTCCTGCTTCTGTTCCCAGGACTGAAGGGCTCCCTCCAGAGGCTGCAGCTCGAGTATGTGGATGTAGTTTTTGCAAATCGACCAGACAGTAACACCCCCATGGAAGGTGAGTGAAGAAATTTAATAAAAGACCCTAGAGTTATTGATTCTAACTTGATGACTTATTCCACTCACGGTAGGAAATGAAATATATTCAGACTTATTTGATTGAATGTGAAAAATAAAAACCCTTTCCAGTCGATCTTTCAGTTGCAATATTTACCCGCAAAGTTAGTGCTCTGCATCCTGCATATTCATTAATTTTAAAGCATCTGCAGGCACTGGGAGTGTGTGTGTGTGTGTGTGTGTGTGTGTGTGTGTGCGCGTGGGTGTGTCAGTAGCTGAGTTATGTCCGACTGTTTGCGATCCCGTGGATGGTAGCTCACCAGGCTCTTCTCTCCTTGGAATTCTCTGGGCAAGAATACTGGAGTGGGCTGCCATTCCCTTCTCCAGGGGATCTTCCCAACCCAGGGATAGAACCCGGGTCTCCTGCACTGCAGGCAGACTCTTTACCAGCTGAACCACCAGGGCAGCCCTCACTGGGAGTGTGGCTCCTTGCCATTATGGCACTCATTTTCTCCAGGTTCATTTCACTCCTGTGATTCCATCAACGAAAACAATAAACATAATTGGAAGGGGAGTTTATAACCCAGTCATCATTATTTTGGAGTTCTCTGAGGGTCTTCTTATTTTATAATGACTCTAGATCTGATTGGTTTCCAATCTGTGATGATAAGTGCTAAGTGTTACCGTGAGCAGCGACTTTATAGGAGTGACTATTTCAAAATGAGACTCTTTGTTGCAATCTGGTTTTTGAGTCTCAAGGAGCTGCAATATTTTATCCCCTTTCTGTTACAACTGTTTGAAGACAATTTAAGCATCTCCCTGTGAAAGCTTTCAGAATGTTCCTAAAACCAGGTTTTCTTCAATTTGTGTTTATTTGTGGAACCAATTGAGAAAGAAGACAGTTTGGGAGGAAAAATTTAAAGGAAGGTTCTAGTTAATTGAGATTTATGCTCATATGAATTTTCACATACCTGAGGTAAATGAGAATGAAGATATTTGGGAAAAAGAGGGGAAAAAATAATATTTTGTTTATTGAAGGCTTACTATATGACATGGATTTATAAATTTTTAATGAATTAGAACATAATGTAATATTGCACTAAAGGTAAATTTAATTTTGATGTTTCAAAAAGTAGTTCTGGATCTTGTAATAAGTCACATTCTGTAAAAGTTTGTTCTTGCTAGAGGGTTATAGAAGTTATGGAAGCTGTAAATGATTGAAGTATATATAAATGTTTCTGTAGGTTGAATTTCTGAAAAAAAAAGTTATGGAAACTTTTTTTCCTTATCATGTATCTCTTTCTCAACCACAGGTAAATGGTTAAAATATATATTTATATATCTTATTTTTTGCTAGAGTTTTCTGCTTTTTTGATTCGAGTAAATTAGAAATCTGTTAAAAAGCAAGATCAGTGTTGGAAATTCATAATAAGAAATTATCCATGGAAATGACATAAAATGGATATTTTTGTCAAAGCAAAGGACAGGTGTTTGATAAAGTGAATCATAAGCAGTTTATTTATGTAAGAAGTACGTATAGCAAGGATAGCATGATGTCACAGTATTCTTAATGCCACACTGAAACCCAGCACTGGCGCTGTCATGCGAGCATAATTGTCAAGTAAGATGCCATGTAGTGGCAGCTCTTAAAGCCTGAAATTACTTCCCATTTTAAGTGTCTAGTGAACTATTTTCCTCTTAGGAAAAATGCCCTTTGCAATTATGCTATGTACAGGATAGAGGAACATCTGGGATTTTTTCAGCATTTTTTTATTTTTTTGGCTCATTCTGCCCATTCTATCATTATCTTTAATCTGAGGGATAGAAAGTATAAATCTTTAATCTGAGGGATATAAAGTAGAAGTCTCTGAAACAGAAAACATAATCTGCATTATATACCTACAGAAGGAGGATATTCTTAATTAGGAGACAAACTATGTGATGCTAATAAGATAATGGTGTCTCTTTAATAAACAGAGATTATGTGTTGACATTAGAAGGGAGCTTCAAAACATTAAAAAAAAAAACACACGAACAAACAGATTGCTGCCTGATAGAATGTATAACTGCAGCATTATCCAGCCTCTGCTGGAATCAGGGAATATTTACACTTTCTCTGAGTTTCTTACAGAAAATTCCACAAAGCAGAATAGGAAGCTGTTTTATCATGAGTTATTGTCCAAGTTTGGAAGCCTAACAAAGGGTGTCAAATAGAGATTTGCACTTGTTGATAGCGTCAAGGAACATGGCATTTCATAGCTCTGTGGCAACCAGCCACTTTATGCTGGAATATAGCCTGCTCTCCCTCCCCTGCCAAAGGGAGATCCACTCCTGGCTGGTGCATCAGACCCAGGGCTTATTCCTCTGGGAGTATTTAGCAGGGACACATGGTAGGCAAGTCTCCATGTAGGACTCGTTCCAGATTGAAATAGCTTCTCTGTGATGTCTCCTTAGCTTTGTAGAAAGTGTGTATCCTCAAACAGTATACTTATTTGTTCCAAGGTAAGCCAGATGGAAGGGCTAGTTTGATATTAGTCTCTAGAAACTCATTCTCCACAGTAGTCTTTCCTACTTAACTGTAACAGAGGGAAGGACGGATCTGGGCACCTGAGAGAAGAAATAGAATAAAAAGAAGAAAATAAGGAATAGAATAGACAGAGATTTCCAGGTGATCTTGGGTGCATTTTCTCCTCTAAAATGAAAAAAAAAAAAGGTGTCTAAGCTATGTCTGGACTCCATGTTGTTATTAAGTTTCATTTTTGCAATGATTTTGTAAATCATATGTGTGTGTGTATTACTGAAAATTGTATGTATACAATGGGGTCTACCTTAGGAAACTTATTAAGGTTTCTAAAAACAATACAGAAAAGTAAATGTTACATATAATCAAAATTACCCTTGAAAACCCTATAGTAGCTATAATAGTTATTTGTTAAACAGTGTTACTCAATAGCCTTTAGTTATTCAATTTCATCTCCAAATATAGTGACAAAATCATCACTAGATACTTTCCCAAGCATTTTTTTTTTCCTTTTGGCAATGGCCTTAATATTATTCACATACTTTTCTTATTTTAGCAACTCACATTGGCAATTTTAGGCTCAGTTGCATCCATTTCTGTCTAATATAAGTGATGGAACAGTGGTTTCCAAGTGCCTATTGCCGGATTTTTGTATATTAAATCTATATATGTTGGCACTATTGTCTATATGTGTGCTTCACAGTAAACCCTTAGCATTTGTAGATCATCTTTATCGGTTTCAACCATTCCTTGTCAATTCCATGGACCCATAACACACCCTAACTTATAATTTTGCCAAGGAACCTGTATTAAATTCTGGGGAACCAATGAGAGAACACAGAGCAGCTTTCTAAGACTCATTTTAAACAACTTTGATTTAAATTTATTAAAGTGCCAACCCCATTCACCTGATTCACAGCTATGAAAGGATATTAAGTGGGAACATTTCTAGAATAAACCTACGTGAGTTTCATCTAGGTTCTGCATATCAGATGAAAGCAACTGAACCAGAGAAAAGTTAGCAGTAGCATTCTCATAATATTTTAGCATCATGGATCAAGTTAGATGTTGCCTTCCTTTCTTCCTTAGAAATCCAGTAGACAAAAATGAGCCCTCTCAAAAGAATGGCCCTAAACTCCAAAAGTGCAATCAGTGGAGAAAGAGGGTGAGATTGCCTTTGTAATGTGCAAGCCTGTGGGATGCAATTAGACATTGTACAGCTACGGGAAGATGTTCTTGACAACAGAGGGGAACTTGTGTGTGCTCCCCTCTGTCCTTCTTGTTTATTTTTTCCTGGTTCACCTAGTAGTAAGTCTTTTTTTTTTCCGGAGCATCTGCCATGCCATCTGTCTCTTATATATATCTGGTGTTGATGGCATGTTTTCCAATACCAGAAAAAATCACCCCCATGTCCCTCTTCTCCTTTCTTACGCTGCTCTGTTCCCAGTAGAGTCACTGACAGCTCCTGGAGTTCCATGATACTCATATTTTTAAGTCTCTCACTTCCATAAATCCCCCAAGTATATTTCAAAATCTTCTCTTAAGCTCATTAGGCAAGAGAAAGTTAATTCCATCATGAATCATGTTGGACATGGATAGACACAGAGCATTTGTGTGCCTGGGGACTTGCGTGAGGAGTTTTTCGGTGTGGTTTTTCAGTCATTCCCAAGGGCCAGACTACTCATCCGTACTCTTCTCATTGCTCTAGGGATGAGGTGACTGAGCCTGATTGTGGTCATGAATGGAACTTATAAACCATGTACCACTTGTGAATAATAGAAAAAAGAAGGGACACATTTTAGTGCTTTTTGAAAGAAGAAAAGCTACTAAATTCATTGATCTGAGAATATTATGATGTTTTAAATTAAATTACATTTTAATTAAATTTTTATTTTAAAAAATGCTTGGGATTGAGCCCTATAACTTTTATTTATTTAGAATTTTTTGCCAAAACTAGCTAATCTTACAAACTCCCTAAGTCATTAGATGCTATTCCCAACCTAATTACGGTTCAAATTATTTATTTATTTTCCTGCTAGTAGGTCAATGCTGACATAAAACAACCCAGATGTCTTATTTCAAAAAAGAGGGACAAGATCAAAGTTAGCATTGCTTAATTCCCATAACATCATCTTGTCAAACAACCTATTCCATAAGAATTTGCTTCTTTCAGTGCCATCTTTTTTACTGTCCCCATGTGCCAGCAGGAATCTATTGATATTCAGGAAACTAGGACATCCCTCCAATAAAGTGCAGGAAATACCAGAGTGGCAAGCATTTCAGCATCCCAAATTTTCTATGCTTTTTCAGTTCCAGAACATTGGACCTGGATTTTTAGCATCCAAAGGAAAGCTTTCAGAACAAAAATTTAATGATTCCCCTCACCAAGCCTAGAAATGGGGCTTCTCAAGTGGCACAGTGGTAAAGATTTCACCTGCCAATGCAAGAGACCCAAGAGACGTGGGTTTGATCCCTGGGTTGGGAAGATCCCTTGAGGGAGAAAATGGCAACCCACTCTAGGATTCTTGCCTGGAAAATTCCATAGACAGAGGAGTCTGGTGGGCTACAGTCTATGGGATCTTGAAGAGTCAGACACGACTGAGCGACTGAGCACACACATACAAACCTATCAGTATTATCTAACCACCACGGATCATACCTTCTGCCTTTATATTTCACTGTCTTCCCTGAAAAACACTCTATGTCTGTCCCCCAAAAAGCATAAGAAAGGAAGAAGTCTTCTGCAAATATTCTATAACTATAGCAGCAAATATTCTATGCTGCTCCATTGATGTATTTTGAAAGCCATATATGTACTTTCAATTTTCTATCGCTTACATTTTAAAGGTAAAAATAAACAGATGAGATTAATTATAAAAATATATTTTAATTTAAGCCATTATGTTAAAAAATTTCAACATATAATCAATATAAATTTTTGAGGGGATATTTTACATTTTTTTCACAATAAGTCTTCGAAATCTGTTATGTACTTCATACTTATTTTGTTGTTCAGTCACTAAGTCATGCCTGACTCTTCACAACCCCGTGAACTGCAGCATGCCAGGCTTCCCTGTCCTTCACTATCTCCCAGAGTTTGCTCAAACTCACGTCCATTGAGTCGGTGATGCCATCCAACCATCTCATCCTCTGTCGTCCCCTTCTCCTCCTGCTCTCAGTCTTTCCCAGCATCAGGGTCTTTTCCAATGAGTCAGCTCTTCACATCAAGTGGTCTAAGTATTAGAGCTTCAGCCTCAGTCCTTCCAATGAATGTTTAGGATTGATTTCCTTTAGGATTGACTGTTTTGATTTCCTTGCTGTCCAAGGGACTCTCAAGAATCTTCTCCAACACCACAGTTCAAAAGCATCAATTCTTCAGTGCTGAGCCTTCTTTATGGTCCAACTCTGACATCCATACATGGCTATTGGAAAAAACCATAGCTTTGACTAGACAGCCCTTTGTCTACAAAGAAATGTCTCTGCTTTTGAATATGCCGTCTAGGTTGGTTATAGCTTTTCTCTCAAGGAGCAAACATCTTTTAATATCATGGCTGCAGTCACCATCTGCACTGATTTTGGAGCCTAAGAAAATAAAGTCTGTCACTGTTTCCATTTTTTCCCCATCTGTTTGCCATGAAGTGATGGGACCAGATGCCATGATCTTCATTTTTTGAATGTTGAGTTTTAAGCCAACTTTTCTACTCTCTCACCTTCATCAAGAGGCTCTTTAATTCATCTTCACTTTCTGCCATTAGAGTGGTGTCATCTGCATATTTGAGGTTATTGATATTTCTCCCAGCAAACTTGAATCCAGCTTGCGCTTCACCCAGCCCAGCATTTCACATAATGTGTTCTGCATTTAATTAAATAAGCAAGGTGACAATATACAGCCTTGAAATACTCCTTTCTGGATTTCGAACCAGTCCATTGTTTCATGCCTGCTTATAACACATCTTAATTTGGGCCAGCCACATTTCAAGTACAGAGTAACCACATGTGGCTAGTGGCTACTCTTTCACCACAGAAGTCTTTAAACTCTAGTTGAAGTCTAGCGAAACACCAGACACATAATAAATGCTCAATAAATATTTGTTGTATGGATGGGTGCATGGATGGATGATTAGATGGATGAGTGAACAAGTCGTTTTAGTGAATAAATTAAGCTGAATGAAACTAAAGTTAAATAGATACATCTTCATTTTTCTCCTTGAAAACTTATTTTTGTTTCCTAACATCTGTGAATATTCTTGTACTTGATCTGGCTCAGCATATTTCAGGGTGATATTAAGGATAGATTTCTGGCAGAGAATCCCAGGACACTGTTACATTCCATTTCTCCTCATCTGCCTTAACGGTAGCATCCAGATGCCAGATCTCTCTCCAGAAATCTGCTTGATGCCTAAATGAGCAGAAATGAATGGAGGGATGATTCTTGGGCAGTTCAGTTGCCCTTGAGGATTACTATATCAGATATTAAAATTATCTAACCCATTTCATTTATGACCCTGGCCAGGATACTCTGAGGCCTCTGGTGTTGATCAGATCAATTTAACCTCCTGGCTTGAAAGGCTGGGACAGCTGAATTTTCAAGGAATTAATTTAGAAAAAATGATTTTCCTGTCTAAGAGGATGAGCCAAACCCTACCAAGCCCATGGTTTTAAAAAAAAAAAATGTTCCAAGTTTACTAAATCAGTTTTATTTCCATTTTAACTGAATTCACCAAACATTTTACTGCTACTTTAGAGATATCCATCTGATGTTTCAGCCTTTACAGAATATCAAATCATGTCATTAAAAAAAAAATTAATTTCATTCATTCTAAGAAATAACATTCGGAAATGACCGCAATGTTCTCCCAGTGTCTGGTGTTTGCCTGTGTTTTTGTTGTTGTTGTTTTTTAGAAAAATCTCATATTTCTACCATCGTGAGCTTCCTTCTCTTTAGGACAATAATTCTGTAAAATGATCTGGGGGGCATAGATGGACACAGCATTAAATTCTGGCTTTGCTACCTATGTATATCTAGGACAAGTTACTACCCTCACTGAAGCTCAGTCTGTTCATCTGAAAATGCAGGTGACACATACAGTGATTTCTGAAGGAGTTAACAGTGTGGATACAGCACCTCACTCACAGCAGGGGAAAGAAACACGAGCCCCACTTCTAGAATGCCCCATACAACACAGATACATATAAAATGCCCCTTTCTCTGGATCTCTCTCAAAGGTGAGCAAAGGAGATGACTAAGGTCCTAGAATTATAATGTGATGAAAATCAAATGAAGATGGCCACGATGCAACATCAACCAGGGTCTGCGGTAAGGCCATGTAGAAACGAGGTACACAGTTAGCAATGAAATCTTCTTCTAGCTCATTTTTTCTCCTTGAAATTTTGTTCTGAGACCCTCCAGGCCCTTTAAAATTATTCAATTATAGATTTTCCAGGGTTAATCTATTCAGTCAAAAGGTTCTCTTGAGCCTGTGGTTTTATTTTCAAAAGCGTATCTAGGAAAAAACTCAATAACAGGATCCACTCATTTGTTCAGTTGGCATTTTTTGAATATCTGCACTAGCCGGCAGAAGGTGCCTGGGTCAATAGCACACTTGCTCTATTAGAAAGACTCAAGCACAAATCTACCTGACCATTAACTGCAGCTCACTAGTTAGCTTGATGTGCAGCTGTGGACTCTACATTTTTGAGGATTTTTGAGGCCAGAATGGGATCACTAGTGGGTGACTGATTTAAGAATACATTTAACAATAAAAATCATACAAAAAAATACTTTTCAGTCCTCGTATGGTTCGCATATATTTAGTGTATCTGGACTGTTTGGTGTTTCATGCCAAAGGTAAATGGATGCATTGTGAATACCATCCTTTCCTCAATGCTCAGTACACACATTGACTCCTATGTCCATGGCCCCCATGACTCAGAGTATTAATCCACTTAGTCTTACTATCAGCGTGATGTTAATTCTGCTTGTCTCACAAGCTCCTTGTCCCTCTACCCAGTATCATTTATCTTCTTTATACATTTCTTACTTTCTTGAGCAGAACTGGATAATCTTAAGTAACACAGAAACGGCACATTACAGACAGTATAGAGTTCACTACCCTTAGTTGTTGGCATGCTGTCTCAGATTTGCAGAGTAAATTTCTAGGGCAACTGGAAAAATTTCCAGAGTTTGGACCATGGATCACTGTAGTATCCATCTATCAAGAGCAGAGCCCTGGTTAACAAGTTTTCATTTTCCAAATAGATCCCACAGAGAGAACAGGAGTTTCAGAACATACTGATACTGAGAAGTTAAGATTGCCAAGGCTGCAGAAAATACGTGACAAGCTGGCTTTAAAGGGAACTGTATTCCCATTAATAATTTGTAATCATTTAAGGGTGTATCTTGTGCTTTCTCGGGAGGCCAGATACTCCCAACCACATTTAATAAAGTCCTGTTGCAAAGAGGGATCCTGGTGATATTCTATGCAGTTTACTCTATTCTCTTTCCCTTTTCCCCTTTGCTCACATCTTCAGTCAACAGTGAAGGCAGATACAACTGCTCTCATGAGTAAGACACAAAAGGAGAAGCAATGTGGGCCACGTGTCTGGAGGCCCGTTCTGCCTCTCACCACAAATATGTGGTTTCCACCGAGCTCAGCAAAGGGTGATCTTTCGGTTTTTGTTTTCCCTCTTAAGTTGTTTTTAGTTAAGAAAAAATAGAGTGGAGACGGCTTCTGCTCTCCCCAGCTGTCAGGGGGAAAGAGAACTGCTTAGTATTCTGGGGCCGTGGGTTTGTGACTCATGTGAGCTTCCTTCTGGGTGAGCTGTCATCTCCCTGAAAAACAAGCGTCACCTCCACATTCTGACGGGATGTTGCCTCAGTCCCAGGGGCATTCATCTCTGCAAGCTCCTCGTGGTGCTGTAGCTGATCTGCAGTCACATGGGTATGGGACTCTGAGACTAGCATTGTCCAGTTCTTCAGCCCCGATAGGTAGGGCTGCGGGTTTAAGCTGCCTGTCAAAGCAGCGTCTTGATCAGGGTTTACTAGCATGTGGATTCAGTGAACTGAATGAGCTCCTGTGTCATTGCTCATCTGAAATTCTCAGACAATGGGGATAAACAAATACCCTTAAGTCTCTCTCTTACTTTCTGTAAAAATGAAGTAAGGAGAGACTCAGTGGCTTTTTTAAAAGCCCTCCTGGGTGTTGAATACGTGCAGTGAAAAAATACGGGATCTGCAATCAGAGGATGAGGATACTAGTCTTAGGTGTGTGAACTTGCTTGAGCTGCTCAGAGTTTCTGCTGCTCAGTTTTTCATCTGGAAAATGGGAAGAATAAAAACAGTACCTTGTCTAGCTATTTCCAAGATTGTCGTGATGATAGCATAAGTGGAAATGTTTGATTAATTGTAATTTGTAATATCTGTACAAATATTTTGAGATGGTCACTGTTACATGTGTGTGTACATACGTAGTAAGATGTCATACCTGAAGTTTCAACCAGACATTGAGACACAACCAAATTTCAAAGAGAGATGTCAAATCTCCATTTCTATACGTGCAAAGGAAAAAGACAAGAGCTGACTCCACAACTTTTTCTTCCCCTGATGCTTTAAGAAATCGGAAACCTACAGAAAGGTTGAAAAAATAAACAGCCAAGTCCTCACCTCGATTTTCCAAACTGTGCTGTTTTGCCTCTATTTTGCTGGCTCTTGCGCTCTCGCAGTGTGACCTTTCACCCATAAATACTTTCTTCTCTCTCCTGAGACTTGGCATTCTTCTGCACAAGCATCATGCACTCATCACACTTGAGAACGTTAACACTGGTACACTGCTGTTACCTATACAAACCATACTCAAATTTCTTAAATCGCCCTCTAAGGATTTTGTTGCTGTTGTCTGAGAGGGAGGTGAGTCTGTGATTTGATTAAGAATCCCACATCGCACTAAGTTGTCATGGCTTTTTAATCTTTTTTAGTCTAAAATGTTTCCTCCACCTTGTTTTCCCTTTGAAGACAATGACATTTTTAGGGAAAATGTCAGCCAGTTGTTTTCGAGAATGTCTCTTCAGTCTGGATTTGTCTGATTGTTTTCTCATGATTAGATTAAGATTAAGCATCTTTGGCAAGATTACACGGATCATGTTGGGTCCATCTTAGTGTGTCTCTCAGAGGGTCCTGGAGGGTCACTTTCCATTATTGGCCATGTTAAAGTTGATCACTAGGTTAAGATGATGTCTCAGTTTTCTCCACCATGATGGTACCTTTAAGACTTGGTAATGAACAAATAAGTTGGGGTGTGATTCTTCGAGACCGTGTGAATAGCCTGGTTCCTCACCACCTGGAGTTGGCATCCACTGCTGATCTCTGCCTGCAGCAGTTATTAACAGTAGAAAGTTACTACAATTACCCTTCCCCATTTATGGGCTTCCCTGATGACTCAGCAGGGAAAGAATCTGCGTGCATTGCGGGAGACACAGGAGATGCAGGTTTGATCCCTTGGTCGGGAAGATCCCCTGGAGGAGGAAAATGGCAACCCACTCCAGTATTCTTGCCTGGGAAATCCCTTGGACAGAGGAGCCTGGCAGGCTACCGTCCAAAGCTTCACAGAGTCAGACACGACTGAGGCATTCTGCCACAAAGAGGAAATTCACTCTGAGTTCTGTGCCTCTCCCCTCAACTTGCTTCAGGAAAATAAAGGTTGAAAGAGAGAGGATCTAGTGAGAAGGGCATAGCTGGAAAAACTACACCGTGATACCTAGTCGGGGGTGGAGAGCGTGACCATCATGGTCGGGGAGTAAAGAGGCTTGGAAGCTGACTCACGCCTGGCAAATCTAGAGATGGAGAAGTGGGCTGAGTCTCTACTTGATGGTAGAGCCAGGAGAGTGTACCCTGCCTGGAGGTGCCCAGGAGGGCAACCTTGAGTATTTCCTGCGTGGGTTCATCTTGGGTCTGTCCTCCAGGAGGAGAGTCGGGGCTGGAGCTGGGCACCCAGAGCCAGTAGGAGAAGGGTTCACGGGAGAGGCAGAAAGCAGAGAAATAGTGAAGCCAGCCATGCCCTCTCTCATTACCCTCTGCTGCAGGCGTTAGTCTAAGCATGCCCCAGCTGGGACAGGGAAAGGAATTTGAGTTTGTAGTTTTGATTAATATCCGTAAAGGCTGTGTTTATGATCTAAAAGGACGTCAGGACTGTTCATTACCCAAGAGTGTCCAGAAAAACTGTGAGACAGCCTGAATTTTCATCAGGGTCGAGGTTTCCTTCTTCCCACTGAATGTAAAGGGGCAGTGGGAGATTAAAAAATAAAACAGGGTCATAATTACATTATCACGAGTCATGCTCTTTCCACATACTAGTTATGTATGTTTAAATACCTAATTTCAAATTGATCTGACTTAAATTACACATGAAAAAATATTAACTTTTTTGTTAGTTTCAGAAAACAAATTTGTTTGCTTTATAAGAAAATATCATGTCCAATATAATTGGAAATTCAGGAAAATCTTCTCTGCTAAAGATTTAAGTCCTCACAAATTATGAAATAAGGCCCTTGGCCACTTGTTTAAAATGTGTACATTGAACACAGACATCCTTGTGCCTCATGAACACTGCCCAGGCATCTGAGAACTTTTGAAAGTATCACTATTTTGGGGACTGTTTGTCAGTATTCAAATGCTAAAAAAGATTATAAGCCACAAAACTTTAGCTTCTGCAGTTTGAACTTGATCCATCCTTTCTAAATGCATTTTTATACTAGATTTTATTTATTTGTTTTAAATTCTGAAAGATGACCAGTGTGAACTAGGTTCAGTGAAACCAATCTTACCATACTAATAACTAACTGAGATCCTTTTAGACAATTTTCTAAAATCTTAGTGGAGTCAACTCAGAATTTGTTTGTACAATAAAATTCATTTCTGTTGTTTTTTTAAGGGCCAGTAGATAGACTGTGTGGGTACAGGGAAACAATAGAAAGGAAAGTTTAGAATTATCAATCTTCTCTTTCACTTGGACAACAAAGGAAAATGTATCACTAGCATGGAAACTGGAAGTACGTTTGGTGATACAATGAACCTAATTATCCCTAGAAATGAATGTTTTTATCTAGTAAAACAAGAGGAAAAAAACAAAATGACGTAAGTTCACACAAAACTTAATAGAAAGCAAAAAAGGGAGATAAGGGAACCGAAAAGAAAAATTGGGAAGGAAAAAAGGATGAAATTTTATTTCTCCCATCCATTTCTCCGACTCCCTTCTCAAGCACAGTGCCAATCTGGCAAACTCCTTCCTCAGAACACCTATAGAACGCATTTTAATGTCATTGTACCATATTCAGGATGGCCCAGAGAAGAACATGATACAATAAAAAAAATACTCAGGTCTAAAACATGTCTCATTCATTTATTCATATTCAGCTAATATTTCTGAGTGCCTGCTACACTGGACATTGTCCTTGATGCATGGGACAGAAAAGAGAACAAAATAGACAAAGATTTCCATCTAGAATGAGGGACACATTCATTCTAGCAGGAGAGACAAGAACTAAACAGGAAAGCAATAAAAATGAACTTGTATAGACTATTATGTGTGTATGTGTGTGTTAGTTGCTCAGTTGTGTCTGACTCTGCTACCCCCTGGACTTTAGCCAGCAGGCTCCTCTATCCATGGAATCCTCCAGGTAAGAATACTGGAGTGGGTTGCCATTTCCTTCTCCAGGGGATCTTCCCAAACCAGGGATTGAAGCTGGGTCTCCTGCATTGCAGGCAGATTCTTTACCATCTGAGCCACCAGGGAACTCCATATATAATATTAGAAAGTGCTAAGTATTATGGAATAAAGAAAAAGTAGAATAGGGTAGCATGAATGGGGATGTTTGGAGTCAGGAGTGGTTACTGAGAAGAGACTTGAAGGAGTAAAGTGAGGAATTGGAAGGTAGGTAAGGATAGTGTTTCTGGCTATAGAAACAGTACAGAGACACGAAGATGGGAGAAGCCTGCTGTGTTTGGGGAACATCAAGCATACCAATGTGGCTGCAGAGTGAGGAAGGAGTATAGGAAAAGTTGAGTTTAGAGAGACTACAGGGACCAGATCTTTGGGGACTCACTGAATTTTGGACCAAGAAGTGATGTGATTTGACTTACATTTCTAAAGAATCTCTTTGGCCTGGAATTAAAATAAGTTATAAGGGGCAAACGTAGGAGCAAGGAGATGTGTTCAGAAATAATTGTAACAATCTAGAAGAGAGATGGGACTTCCCATGGCATAGTGGTAAAGAATCCACCTGCCGGTGTAGGAGATCCAGGGCAAGAGACACAGGTTCGATCCCTGGGTAGGGAAGATCCTTTGTAGTAGGAAATAGCAACCCACTCCAGGATTCTTGCCTGGAAAATCCCATGGACAGCGGAGTCTGGTGGGCTACAGTCTATGAGGTCGCAAAGAGATGCAACTAAGCACATAAACACAGAGGCATGCATGTGAGAGATGACGGTGGCTCAGATGAAGGAGCGAGCTGTGGAAGTGTAAACGTGGTCTCGTTTGAAAAGTACTGAATGTAGAGTCAGAAGTTCCTGGTGGACTAGATGTGGGTGTAACAGAAAGAAAGGAGTGAAGAACGATGCCAAGGTTTTTGACCTGAGTAAGCAGAAGAATGGAGTTGCCATCAACTGATATGGGGAATACTATAGGTGATGGTGGCTGGTTGGGGAAGATCAGGAGTCTGGGCTTAGTCATCCTGAGGTTGAGACGTTAATGAGACATCCAAGTGGAGATGTTGAGTACGCAGTTGGACACTGACTCTGAAACTCAGGAGACAGCCTGGGGATGGAGATGCAGATTTGGAGGTTGTCTGCATGTAGATGGTATTAAAGCTTTGAGAATTGATAAAATCACACAGGGAGTAAAAACAGAAAGAAAGATTTTAAAAATATGAGAAAGAACATAGAAAGAAAGGACAAAGGACTAAGGCCTGGAGATTCTAGTATTAGGAAGTTGTGGGCATGGGGAGAAGAGTGTGCTTCTCAAGGAGAAGGTAAAGAAAATACATCAAGGGAGAGGAAGTAATCAACTGTATCAGACGCTACTGATAGGTTAAGTAAAGTGAGAAGTGAAAATTGTTCATTGGTGTCTACAGTGTGGAGATCGTCAATAGCTTTGACAAAAAGCAGTTTGGGTGAAATAGGGAGTGGGTGAGGAAGTGAAAGCCATCTGATCCCTGAGTCTCAGTTTCCTCATTTGGGAAACAGTAAGGAAACCTCTTGATTTAGGAAGACCAAGTAATATTTTTATGCCCTCTTTACAAAAAAAAAAAAAAAAAAAACGCCTCTTTACAAAAAAACCACCCAATAAATAGCACTAACATGCAAAAAAGATGTCCTCTTCATTATAGGGGACTGGAATGCAAAAGTAGGAAGTCAAGAGATACCTGGAGTAACAGGCAAATTTGGCCTTGGAGTATAAAACGAAGTAGAGCAAAGGCTAATAGAGTTTTGCCAAGAGAACGCACGGGTCATAGCAAACAGCCTCTTCCAACAATACAAGAGAAGGCTGTACACATGGAAATCACCAGATGGTCAATGCCAAAATCAGATTGATTATATTCTTTGCAGCCAAAGATGGAGAAGCTCTATACAGTCAGCAAAAACAAGACCAGGGCTGACTGTGGCTCAGATCATGAGCTCCTTATTGCCAAATTGAGACTTAAATTGAAGAAAGTAAGGAAAACCATTAGACCATTCAGGTATGACCTAAATCAAATCCTTTATGATGATACAGTGGAAGTGACAAATAGATTAAAGGGATTAGATCTGATAGACAGAGTGTCTAAAGAACTATGGATGGAAGTTTGTGACCTTGTACAGGAGGCAGTGATCAAGACCTTCCCCAAGGAAAAGAAATACAAAAAGGCAAAATGGTTGTCTGAGGAGGCCTTACAAATAAGTGAGAGAGGAAGAGAAGCTAAAGGCAAAGGAGAAAAGGAAAGATATACCCATTTGAATGCAGAGTTCCAAAGATCAGCAAGGAAAGATAAGAGCCTTCCTCAGTGATCAATGCAAAGAGACAGAGGAAAACAATAGAATGGGAAAGGCTAAAGATCTCTTCAAGAAAGTTAAAGACACCAAGGGGACATTTGATGCAAAGATGGGCACAATAAAGGACAGAAATGGTATGGACCTAACAGAAGCAAAAGACATGAAGAAGAGGTGGCAAGAGTACATAGAAGAACTGTACAAAAAAGATCTTCACGACCCAGATAATCACAATGGTGTGATCACTCACCTAGAGTCAGACATCCTGGAATGTGAAGTCAAATGGGCCTTAGGAAGCATCACTACAAACAAAGCTAGTGGAGGTGATGGAATTCCCGTTGAGCTATTTCAAATCCTAAAAGATGATGCTGTGAAAGTGTGGCACTCAATAGGTCAGCAAATCTGGAAAACTCAGCAGTGGCCACAGGACTGGAAAAGGTCAGTTTTCATTCCAATCCCAAAGAAGGGCAATGCAAAGAATGTTCAAACTACCGCACAATTGCACTCATCTCACGCACTTGCAAAGTAATATTCAAAATTCTCCAATCCAGGCTTCAACAGTACATGAACTGTGAACTTCCAGATGTTCAAGTTGGATTTAGAAAAGGCAGAGGAACCAGAGATCAAATTGCCAACATCCAATGGATCATAGAAAAGGGAAGAGAATTCCAGAAAAATATATATTTCTGCTTTACTGACTATGCCAAAGCCTTTGACTGTGTGGGTCACAACAAACTGTGGAAAATTCTTCAAGCAATGGGGATACCAGACCTCCTGACTTCCTGACCTGCTTCCTGAGAAATCTGTATACAGGTCAGGAAGCAACAGTTAGAACTGGGCGTGGAACAATAGACTGGTTCCAAATTGGGAAAGGAATACATCAAGGCTGTATACTGTCACCCTGCTTATTTAACATAAATGCAGAGTACATCATGAGATGTTTCGGGCTGGATGAAGCACAAGAATCAAGATTTCTGGGAGAAATATCAATAACCTCAGATATGTAAATGACACCACCCTTATGGCAGAAAGTGAAGAAGAACTAAAGAGCCCCTTGATGAAAGTGAAAGAGGAGAGTGAAAAGTTGGCTTAAAGTTCAACATTCAGAAAACTAAGATCATGGCATCTGGTCCCATCTCTTCATGGCAAATAGATGGGGAGACAATGGAATCAGTGAAAGACTTAATTTTTCTGGGCTCCAAAATCACTGCAAATGGTGACTGCAGCCATGAAATTAGATGCTTGCTCCTTGGAAGAAAAGCTATGACATACCTACACAGCATATTAAAAAGCAGAGACATTACTTTACCAACAAATGTCCATCTAGTCAAAGCTATGGTTTTTTCAGTAGTCATGTATGGATGTGAGAGTTGGAGTATAAAGAAAGCTGAGTGTTGAAGAATTGATGCTTTTGAACTGTGGTGTTGGAGAAGACTCTTGAGAGCCCCTTGGACACTAAGGAGATCCAACCAGTCAATCCTGAAGGATAAGTCCTGAATGTTCATTGGAAGGACTGATGCTGAAGGTGAAACGCCAATACGTTGGCCACCTGATGAGAAGAACCGACTCTTTAGAAAAGACCCTGATCCTGGGAGAGATTGAAGGTGGGAGGAGAAGGGGATGACAGAGGATGAGATGATTGGATAGCATCACTGACTCAATAGATATGAGTTTGAGTAAACTTCAGGAGTTGGTGATGGACAGGGAGGCCTGGCGTGCTACAGTCCATGGGGACATGACTGAGCGACTGAACTGAACTGAAATAACATACAAGGAGCATAAATAGAAACTTTCTTTCTGATGAAAGTAGCAGACAAGTGGAAACCTGGACCAATATTTATGAAAAGGGAATAGGGATGGAGGAATTGTAAGTGACTTAGTAAAACTGAGGAAAGATTTATTCAAAGTGTACCTATAGGTAAGAAGCAAGTTCATTTGTATGGCACAACCTCAGAAAACCTCTGAACAGTTAAAGCATTAGAGGCACAAATGCCACAGAAGATGAGAGTGAGGTGTGATAAAACAAGTCAGTTGTTCAAAAAACTTCATAGAACCATTCGAGCTCTATGTCCCCAGGTCTGGAGGCAGGGCCCTGCCTTTCTCCTCCAATGAAGGAGGCGAGAGATACATTACATCAAGAAACCGAGCTGAGATGCTCTAGTCTCAGGGGTACCAGGCACAAGAGAAAGGTGAAGCCAAGCTGAAAAAAAAATTATTACTTTTGAGATCCCTAGACCTCTCCTCTCATTTACCTCCAGGTCGCTCACAACCAAGATACACTTTCTCAAACAGAAAATAATAGAATATTACTCTGGGGAAAATTAACTATCCCCCCCCCAAAAAAAAATTATCTTAAAGATCTTGACATTTTTGTGGAAGAAAATCCCATTGGGAATAAGTGGCAGGTGCCCTACTTGCTCCCACAGTGACAAATGCTATCCACACACAATTTTAGTGCTTCACTCTTAAATGTGAACAGAAAACCAAAAATCACCTGACATTCAAAGAAAGCTGCAGATGTGAAGGAGAAAAAAAAGAGCTCAGGTAAATAAAAGAAAAGAAAACAGAGTAATGCAGAGAGATATAAAAATGTTCAAAGAAACTATAATTAATATACTTGGTGAGATAAAAGAAGATATTGTGTCAATGAAACAATAACAGGATAAAAGAGACCACAAACAACAGAAGTAGAAAACATCTTAGATATTAAAGATATAATAGCTAATTTTTTAAAAGTCAATAAAGATGTTGAACATTAAATTTGAGTAAATATTCCAGACAGTAGGGGGAAAAATGGTAATAGAAGTGAAAAGATAAGAAAATTAAGATTCTTGGGAATTCCCTGGCAATCCAGTGGTTAGGATTCTGGGCTTTCACTGCAGAGGGCCCAGGTTCAACCCCTGGTTGGGGAGGTAAGATCCCCCAAGCTGTGTCGCTAAAAAATAATAATAATAAGATTCTATCCAGGAAGTCCAACATTTATTTAACTAAAAGATCTTTAGAGAGAAAATAGATAAAATGGAAGAGAAAGTGAAAGTGAAATGGCTCAGCCATGTCTGACTCTTTGCTAGCCCATGGACTGTAGCCCACAAGGCTCCTCTGGCCATGGAATTTTCCAGGCAAGAACACTGGAGTGGGTTGCCCTTTCCTTCTCCAGGGGATCCTCCCGACTCAGGCATCAAACTCAGATCTCCCTCCTTGCAGGCAGACTCTTTCACGCCTGAGCCACCAGGGAATCCCTAAATGGAAGAGAGGTAGCTCTTCCATTTCCAGAGTTGTTCCATGGAACAACTCTTCCATGTTATCAAAAGAAAAAAAAATAAAATTTCCAAATTTAAAGAACATGAATCTCTGGATCAATAGTGCCCACCACGTACCCAGGACAGTAAATAGATCAAGTCCCATACAAAGTAACGTTATAATGAAATTTCACAAGTGAAAAGACAAGGGAAAGCATCTTGAAATAGTCCAGAGAATTCATAGCATGTACACAAAAAGGATTGAGAATAAGGATTGTCTAGGGGTTCTCAACAGCAAAATTGAGATCCAGAACATCATGCAACAAGGTTTCAAAGTTCTAAGCAAAAAAAAATGGAAGGCAAACTGTCAACCAGGAGTGAGGAAATAATAGCTTTTTGACTTTCTTTTCTCCCAAACAAAGTTCCTCAAAAGCTACTGAAAAATGGGCTCCACCATTAAAAAAAAAAGAGGAGCAAGAGAGCAACGAAGAGAGAGCCGTGGATCCAACTCATTCAAGTGGAAAAGAGAATTTCCAGGATGAGGTAGCTAGAGGTGCCATGCAGCGGGCACAGAGCGCGCCAGCGCAGGCTGTGGTGGGAGGATGGGGGCCTTAGACGGGATGCTGCCAGGAAAAACGGGCAACTGAATTTCCCACAGACTTAACCAAAACAGAAAGCTGTATCTTCAGAGGAAGTGTTAGTTGCTCAGTCATGTCAACTCTTTGCGACCTCATGGACCATAGCCCACCATGCTCCTCTGTCTATGGAATTCTCCAGGCAAGAATATTGGAGTGGGTTGCCAGGATACTTCACAAACTACAGGAAGTATAATGAAGTGATTGTCAACTAAAGGAAAATGAAAAGGTATAGAAGACAGGAAGTGTAATCACTGTAAACTAGTCTGCTCAGCAGTGGACATTAAGCATCAGGCATTGAAATGAACACAGAGAATATGAGCTGAACCCTAAACTGAGATGTGAATATATTGGGAAGATACGATAGACAGGTATATGACAGGAGCTAAAACTCTCACCTCCACAAGAAGTCAGTGGATAAAGTCTTTAAAAAGCTGGGCCAAGAGAGTAATGTGTACATATTGTTGAGAAACATAGAGATTAATATCAGAATAAACAGCTACATATATGCTGGAAGTGGTTTCCACCTCTGGGGTGCAGTCACAGTCGAAAGGATGCTGCTTTGTTTATGAGCCTTTTGGCATCAACTCTTTAAACACTCTGTGTACGTTACTTTGATAAAGCTAGAGATTAAAACAGTAACCACACACATACACAGAAGGGAGATAAAAATGCTAGTGGTATTGGGTTGTCAATATTAACTATGATACTGTGGCTGTCAAGTCCAGGCACAGTGCTGGGAGGTTAGAAATACACATTCAGTGCTGATTTTCCTACCCAGATTCCATGATGAGAAGCCAACCCATTTCTTATCACATCCTTCCAGAAATATGCCAGCACAAGACCCACCCACCACTTCCTAAATGAGCCTTGCCAGACTCCCTCCCTTGGTGGCCTCCAAAGCAGGCTGTGCTGGATAACATATTGTAAGATGAAAAGAAAACATAATTTCCATGTATTTTATATATCATTATTTTTAAAGTTTCTATTCGTTGTATATATTTTATTTTTTCTGTTTTTAAGCTATCCACTGGTTTAATTTCAGACATTAAAAAGCAGCAAAAATATATAGAAGATTCCTATCTACCCAATACTCAGATTCCCTAAGTGTTTTCACTTCAGTTCAGTTGCTCAGTCATGTCTGAGTCTTTGTGACCCCATGGACTGCAGCAGGCCTCCCTGTCCATCACCAACTCCCGGAGTTTACTCAAACTCGTGTCCATTGAGTTGGTGATGCCATCCAACCATCTCATCTTCTATCATCCCCTTCTCCTCCTGCTCTCAGTCTTTCCCAGGATCAGGGTCTTTTCAAATGAGTCAGTTCTTCACATCAAGTGGTCAAAATATTAGAGTTTCAGCTTCAACATCAGTCCTTCCAATGAACACCCAGGACTGATTTCCTTTAGGATGGACTGGTTGGATCTCCTTGCAGTCCAAGGAACTCTCAAGAGTCTTCTCCAACAACACAGTTCAAAAGCATCAATTCTTCGGTGCTCAGCTTTCTTTACAGTCCAACTCTCACATCCATACATGACCACTGGAAAAACAATAGCCTTGACTAGACGGACCTTTGTGGACAAAGTAACGTCTCTGCTTTTTAATATGCTATCTAAGTTGGTCATAACTTTCTTTCGAAGGAGCAAGGGTCTTTAATTTCATGGCTGCAGTCACCATCTTCAGTGATTCTGGAGCCCCCAAAATAAAGTCAGCCACTGTTTCTACTGTTTCCCCATCCATTTCCCATGAAGTGATGGGACCAGATACTATGATCTTAGTTTCCTGAATGTTGAGCTTTAAGCCAACTTTTTCACTCTCCTCTTTCACTTTCATCAAGAGGCTCTTTAGTTCTTCTTCACTTTCTGCCATAAGGATGGTGTCATTTGCATATCTGAGGTTATTGATATTTCTCCCAGCAATCTTGATTCCAGCTTGTGCTTCCTCCAGCCCAGCATTTCTCATGTGCTTCCTCCAGCCCAGCGTTTCTGCAATATAAGTTAAATAAGCAGGGTGACAACATACAACCTTGACGTACTCCTCTTCCTGTTTTGAAACCAGTCTTTTGTTCCATGTCCAGTTCTAACTGTCTTTAAGTGTTAGCATTTTATATAACCACAGTGTTAATAACTTAGTCATGCCTGACTCTTTGTGATCTCATGGTCTGTAGTCCAAGAGGCTTCTATGTCCATGAGATTTCCCAGGCAAGAATACTGGAGTGGGTTGCTATTTCCTTTTCCAGGGGATCTTCCCAACCCAGGGATTGAACCCAGGTCTCCTGCATTGCAGGCAGATTCTTTACCATCTGAGCCACCAGGGAAGCTCTATATAACCATTGTGTAAGTATCAAAATCTGGAAATTAACATTGACACAATAATATTGTTTAATCTATGGATCATATTCATATTTCTCTAACGTCCCACTAATATTCTTTTCTGGTCCAAATCAACTCAGAATTTACAGGTTGCTGTTCATTGTAATGTGTCTTTGGTCTCCTTGAAGCTGCATCAGTTCCTCAGTCTGCCTTTTGTAATTTTGACACTTTAGAAGACTGTTAGCCAGTTATTTTTCAGAATGTCCCATGACTGGAGTTTTTCAGATGTCCACTAGTGAGTACATTCAGGTTAGGCATTTTTGGCAAGAGTACCACAGAAATGATGTTGTGTAATATAGCAGGGGGTACATACGGTCACATTTTCCCATTCCCGATGATGCTTTACACTCTTGGTTATGGTGATACTTACCAGGTTTCTCCTAGTTTGTACCTTTTCCTTTAGTATATATTAGGGTGTGTGTGTGTGTGTGTGTTTATATTTATATCCCCAATGAGTATCTTTGGGAGAGACACTTTGAAACTAGGCAAATATCTTGTTTCTCATCACGATTTTGCCTACTTGATTTTAGTACCCTACAGTGATTGTTGTCTGAACAGTTCTGTGATGTTGGCCAAAGAGTGATTTTGCTATTTCCATCATATGTTCTGAATTTTTTAGTTGGCATTCTACTGCAAGAAAGAGCTTCCCCTTCTCCTCCATTCATTTACTTATTCAATTATTGAATAATTTTATTCAGTTATTTTTATCAGTATGAACTCATGGACGATTTTTTTCCTACAATTTATGATTCATTACCACCATTAATTTGTTGCTGCAATTATCCCAAATATGGTCAGTTGAAGCATCTTTGACACATCTTTTGTGTCTTTTTGACACGTCTCCATCTTTTTTTAAGGACTTTTTTGGCTTCCCAGCACAAACTCACCTGTGTTCCAAACTCACCTGTGCTTTCCCCAGCCCTGTAATTAGCCATTTCTCTAAGGGGTCTTGGTTTCTTTCATTGGAGAGTAGTATATTGAAACCAAGATGTAGATAGCATTATATATATTTTATAATATATGAGCTTGGTAGTACAGGTACTTATTTTATATATTAACCAATGTATTTTTAATTGATTGAGAAGCACAATAAATATTTTTTGCAAAACATTGCTCTTTGTTTAAAAGACAAAAGAAGCCAGGGAAGCCATGATGGGGTTAATAGCTCTCCCTCTTCACTTGTATAGCATGATGCCTCGTTCTATTTAGCACTTCCTTTTTCCTGCCGTATGTCATGGACAGCAATTCTATCAAGTCTGTCTGTCCTTCATCTTGTCCTGCATTGAAAGAGGTTCATGTATAAACGTTGCACGGCAGCGAAGGCCAGACGGGGAGTGTCGCCGTGTCCCGGAGAAGCTCTAGGTGGCCACACGCACGCCAGGCAGCCCCCATATAACATGCTGCTCTCAGGAAACAGAGCAGGGTTTTTGTGGTTCCCCAAAGAGCTTTGCAATCAGCATTTCACTCCTTAAATGTAACCATAATGCTCTATCAGAGCCTCTAGGTTCTCTTTGCCGGACACAAGTCTGTCATTTCTAACTTGCTGAAGTGTTATTTGTGGTTAAAAGCAGACAGGAGCCAGACTGCTTACTTTCAAATCCTGGCCCCAACACACACTAGCTGGGTGATCTTGAGTAATTTACTCCCCTTATTGTGCCTCAGTTTCTTCACATGCAAAACAAGATAATAAGAACAACAGACCTATACTGTAAGACTGTAGTGCCAATAAAATGAGTTAATATACATAAAGTGTTTAGAATAAGCCAAGTAGGTTATATGTGCTAAATTAGTGTAAGCTATTATCATTATTACTCCAGAAGACTGAAGATCTGTATATCTATGTGAGGGAGCCTCATAAAACATGGCATTCAGTTCAGTTCAGTTCAGTTGCTCAGTCGTGTCTGACTCTTTGCGACCCCATGAATCGCAGCACGCCAGGCCTCCCTGTCCATCACCAACTCCTGGAGTTTATTCAAACTCATGTCTCTCAAGTCGGTGATGCCATCCAGCCATCTCATCCTCTGTCCTCCCCTTGTCCTCCTGCCCCCAATCCCTCCCAGCATCAGGGTCTTTTCCAGTGACTCAACTCTTCGCATGAGGTGGCTGAAGTATTGGAGTTTCAGCTTCAGCATCAGTCCTTCTAATGAACACCCAGGACTGATCTCCTTTAGGATGCACTGGTTGGATCTCTTGCAGTCCAAGGGACTCTCAAGAGTCTTCTCCAACACCACAGTTCAAAAGCATCAATTTTTCGGTGCTCAGCTTTCTTCACAGTCCAACTCTCACATCCATACATGACCACTGGAAAAGGCATAACCTTGACCAGATGGACCTTTGTTGGCAAAGTAATGTCTCTGCTTTTTAATATGCATAGAAACATATAAAAGTTCAGGGCATAAAGGCTTAGGTCAAACTAGGGCTGTGTGTCTAAAGACCAGTCCCCAAGAGGGAAAGTTCATTCCACCTTTTCGGTCACTGACCCCCTCTCATTGCTCTTTGCCCCACAGGCAGGCATGCCTTTCCCCTGAGGCACAGGATGTGAGCTGGGCGTGGATGAGGTGGCGCTGGGTGACTGAGGGGAGCTGGGCAAAAGCCAGCGTAGACTTGAGACCTTTCCCTTCCATGACAAAGTTTTACAAAGTCAAAGATTTATAAATAAGAACATATTGCTTTAAAGTGAGTGTTTTACTATGGTATAGCGTAGAGATTTGCATAAATTTCTGTACTAAGCCAAGGCCTTCTAATAGTGTTTGCTTCTGTGCCCACCGTAGTGGGTCATGCGGTCAGAATATTTAAGAAGCGCCATCTAGGAAGTAGTTCTAATGAAGAAAATAAGGGGAAACAGCCATCTCTGAGTGGGAGGTAGAGAAACTCAGAAATGGGAAAGAAAGGCTTCTTAAAAAGAGAGATGAAGGGTCCTAGACAAGCAGGCAGATGTAGAAGAGTGAAGTAGGTACAAGGAAGGGATGTGGGCATGCCTGGGGACAAGCCTCCCTCCTCCGCAACGTCTCTCGCAGTGGATGTTGCCCAGCTACTCCTGGGCCTGGCTTGCATTTGAACGTAGGGAACAGCAGGTGCCTCATTTGGAAATATTCACAGAGTGAGTAGCTCCTCTTTTTACCAGGTAGTTCACTGAAAAGCTGAGAAAATCATTCCGCTCCATGTCAAGTTTAAAAGTCGCCTTTTGTTTAATTACCAGATACCTGACAAATATAGATAAGTGCTACAGAGCCAAAATGGATTTGGGGCTGCCAGTGAGTTGCATCTGCTGTCGGCATAGAGGTTTTAATATCATTAAGATTAAGACAGCATCTCCTTCCAGACGTCTCCCATGGTAGAATCAGGAAGAAAATCCAGCTCTACACTTTTAAAGAAGCAATAAAGATTGCCTCCTGTTACAGCATGAAACTGGATTTGCCAGTAGAAAATCTCATTAGGGTAAACATTTTTTACTCTTATCAATCCTCTGCCAAGTTGGCTTGCTTTATTCTTTCCTCCAGAAGATAAAATTCCTTTTAAAGTAAAGTTTAAAGCCTGTCCCAAGAAGCTGATACACAAGACAGTTGTATAAATAAAAGCTCCAGATAGGATAATAGAATAAGAAGCTAATGTCAGCTTTCCACATGTGGCTGTCTGACCAATGAGGTTGACAGTCACACAATTTAAAAGATCAGAAATTTGAGACTTGAGTCAGGTAATCTACAAGGCAATGACAGATGCTCCCAAGTATAAAAATAACCACTGATAATGGATACAGAAATATTAGGCACCATGTAGAATGGGTGAATTTTTGTTAAATTTATTTTTTAGTATCTCAGTGAACATTTAGAAAACTATTATTTGTTTTGCATTTCCTTTTGATATGCCTAAAGGCTTTTTCCTCAGTTGACAGAGATAATTTAAGCCTCTACATGCTTCAAATAGCATAATCAAAAGAGCGGGAATGAAATATACAAATATAGGGGACTTCCCATGTGGTCTAGTGGTTAAGACTCTGCTTCCAATGTGGGGGTCACAGGTTCAATTCCTGGTCTGGGAACTAAGATCCCACATGCCATGTGATGTGGTCAAAATAAATAAATAATAAAAAATAAAAGTTCCTTGAACTGTAATACATGTTTTAAAACATACAAATATAGATGAAGAGGAAGGGGAAAACATATTCTGCTTCATTTTGTTTGAGCATAGGGCTAGTATTAGAGGAAATGTACAAATCCGGCTTCATCAAATTTTTCATCTCTCTTTGAGTTTCAGTTGCTTCAAATGTGAAATGTAAATGTAATGACACCACCTCACAGGCCTATAGTAAAATTCAAATGCAATAATGTTGGTAAAGTGCCTAGCACAGAGTAGGCACTCTAGATTTGCACTCTCCCTGCGCCCTTTCTTGGTGGTGTGCCCAGCAAGACCCTTTCTGAGCGTAGTGAAAATAGTTGATCGTCTGCCCAGTAGACATCACTCCTCAGGTATCCACATATCTGATGACCCTTCTCAGACTGCCAGTTGACCCAGAGGAAGGCTGCTTCCTTTCTTTTGGCTGGACCTTAGTTCCAAGGTGGGCTCTGGATTGTGTTAACACAATCAGCCCATGACTAGAGTCACTGGCTCATGTGACTGAAGCAACCTAATTAGAATGAATCTCAGGAAGGTATATACATTTGTTATAGGGCTTCCCAGGTGGCTCAGTTGTAAAGAATCTGCCTGTCAAGGCGGGAGACATAAGAGACTCAGCCTAGATCCCTGGGTCAGGAAGATCCCCTGGAGTAGGAAATGGCAACCCGCTCCAGTATTCTTGCCTGGAAAATTCCATGGACAGAGGAGCCTGGTGGGCTATAGTCCATGGGGTTGCAAAGAGTCAAACACAGCTGAGCAACTGAACACAACACATCTATGTTAAAGCCCAAATGGACCAAGACACCCAAATTCTACGATAAAATTTGTGGGGCTTAATTGGCAAGAGCAAAACTTTTAATATTTTAGAAAAAAAGAGATCTTTTCCCAAGTTTTAATTTTTTTTAAATTTATCAGAGAGATTTCCACATCAGGAGAATACACATATTCAAACTATTAAACATGCTTCTTTAAAGATTGACTGGTAACATTGTCAACAGAAATCTCAGGAAATAATCCACTAATGCCATATAACTTTTAGCTTCACAGATGAAGACACAAAGTCAGGTATCTAGGAAATAAATTTAACCTCAAAGTTTTCATTCACTTAGATTTTTTTGTTTGTTTCTTTAAATCTGTTTATTTGTTGCCTTGCTCTAGACAAAATTTAAGGCAATGAGTTTAGTTGTTCTCCTTTCAAATGTTTGCATTTTTAAATAATTTTATTTGTTTATTTCATTTTCGGCTGAACTGGGTCTTGCTGCTTGTGGGCTTTCTCTAGTTGGGGTGAGTGCGGCTACTCTCCGTCGTGGGATGCGGGCTTCTCCTTGCGGCGGCCTCTCCTGCTGCAGAGATGAGGCTCTAGGGCGCGCGGGCTCAGGAACTGTGCTGCACAGTCTTAATTGCTCTGAGGCATCTGGAATCTTCCTGGACCAGGGATTGAACCCATGTGCCTGCATTGACAGGCAGATTCTTACCCACTGTATCACCAGGGAAGTCTCAAATGTTTTAAATGAATTGGAATGCATTCCACTGTTCACAAATCCTATAGAATTTGATCTGTGCAAGAAGAGCACTGTACTCTCTTCTCCTTGTGAATGCTGCCTCCCTTTCATCAGGACAGAAACCACCTCTTTAATTACCACCAGTTAGTTATTACCCAAACAGAAGGATTCCAAAAGTTTGAAAACACCCAGTTTTAATAGGAAATAGTAGGCACCATGCTAGATTACGTTGAAGGAAGAGGTGCAATTTTATGATCCACATTCTCCACTATTTCTTGGCATATCAGCAGGCAGGAGTGAGTCCAGGTGAGAAGCTGGAAAGACTGGACATCGTGATAAGAGGATTACAGAGAAATAATGAGGATAGAGAAGTATTGAAAGATAAGAAAGCTATGTCATTGCCTTAAGCAAGTCACTTGGCCATCCTTATCTAAATATAAAATGAACATTTGCTTTTTTGCCAGGATTAAAGAGCACATGTCTGATGCAGGAAGAAATAATATTAGAAGTACTCAGCATCAGGCAGTCTCCTCCTCTGTATTGGGGAGCTGAGCAAGGAATGAGCAGAATCTCCAGGACTGCCTGCTGGGGACAAAATCACAGCATTCAGATCCTTACAGCAGGAAGCTGTCTTTACTTGCAAGTTCTGCAAATGGGATTTTTTGGTTTTGGAGCTTATTCAGTTTGAGACAAGGCAAAAGATGGACGAGGGAGAGTGGCATCACAGAAGAAGGTTGGAAAATGCCACAGAACTCAAATAAGTCTAAATAAAGTGTCTCTCAACCCCCGCCTCCACCCACTGATTCCTTTAAGGTGAGGATTGGCGTGAGGATGGCCACACCTTTTTTTTAACTAGTCCTACACAAGTGACCAGTACTTCATTCAGTTCAGTTCAGTTGTTCAGTCATGTCCAACTCTTTGCAACCCCATGGACTGTAGCACCCCAGGCTTCCCTGTCCATCACCAACTCCTGAGGCTTGCCCAAACTCATGTCCATTGAGTCAGTGATGCCATCCAACCATATAATCCTCTGTCATCCCCTTCTCCCACCTTCAGTCTTTCCCAGCATCAGGGTCTTCTCCAAGGAGTCAGTTCTTTGCATCAGGTGGCCAAAGTATTGGAGTTTCAGCTTCAGCATCAGTCCTTCCAATGAACACCCAGGACTGATCTCCTTCAGGATGGACTGGTTGGATCTCCTTGCAGTCCAAGGGACTCTCAAGAGTCTTCTCCAACACCATGGTTCAAAAGCATCAATTTTTCGGTGCTCAGCTTTCTTCACAGTCCAACTCTCACATCCATACATGACTACTGGAAAAACCATAGATGTGACTAGATAGATCTTTGTCGGCAAAGTAATGTCTCTGATTTTTAATATTCTGTCTAGGTTGGTCATAAGTTTTCTTCCAAGGAGCAAGTGTCTTTTAATTTCATAGCTGCAGTCACCATCTGCAGTGATTTTGGAGCCCCCCCAAAATAAAGTCTGCCACTGTTTCCACCATTTCCCCATCTATTTGCCATGAAGTGATGGGACCGGATGCCATGATCTTAGTTTTCTGAATGTTGAGCTTTAAGCCAACTTTTTCACTCTTCTCTTTCACTTTCATCAAGGGGCTCTTTAGTTCTTCGCTTTCTCCCATAATGTTCGTATTTCTCCCAGGAATCTTGATTCCAGCTTGTGCTTCATCCAGTCCAGCATTTTTCATGATGTACTCTGCATATAAGTTAAATAAGCAGTGTGACAGTATACAGCCTTGACAGACTCCTTTTCCTATTTGGAACCAGTCTGTGGTTCCATGTCCAGTTCTAACTGTTGTTTCCTTACCTGCATACAGATTTCTCAAGAAGCAGATCAGGTGGTCTGGTATTCCCATCTTTTGAAGAATTTTCCACAGTTTGTTGTGATCCACACAGTCAAAAGCTTTTGCATAGCCAATAATGCAGAAGAAGATGTTTTTCTGAAATTCTCTTGCTTTTTCTTTGATCCTGTGGATGTTGACAATTTGATCTCTGGTTCCTCTGTCTTTTCTAAATCCAGCTTGAACATCTGGAAGATCACGGTTCATGTACTGTTGAAGACTGGCTTGGAGAATTTCGAGCATTACTTTACTAGCGTGTGAGATGAGTGCAATTGTGCAGTAGTTTGAACATTCTTTGGGATTGCCTTTCTTTGGGATTGGAATGAAAACTGACCTTTTCCAGTCCTGTGGTCACTGCTGAGTTTTCCAAATTTGCTGGCATATTGAGTGCAGCACTTTCACAGCATCATCTTTTGGGATTTGAAATAGCTCATCTGGAATTCCATCACCTCCACTAGTTTGGTTCATAGTGATGCTTCCTAAGGCCCACTTGACTTTGCATTCCAGGATGTCTGGCTCTAGGTGAGTGATCACACCATCGTGATTATCTGGGTCATGAAGATCCTTTTTATATAGTTTTTCTGTGTATTCTTTCCACCTCCTCTTAATATTTTCTGCTTCTGTTAGGTCCATGCCATTTCTGTCCTTTATTGTGCCCATTTTTGCATGAAATGTCCCCTTGGCATCTTTCATTTTCTTGAAGAGATCTCTAGTCTTTCCTATTCTATTGTTTTCCTCTATTTCTTTGCATTGATTGCTGAGCAAGGCTTTCTTATCTTTCCTTGCTGATCTTTAGAATTCTGCATTCAGATGGGTATATCTTTCCTTTTCTCATTTGCCTTTAGCTTTTCTTCTTTTCTCAGCTATTTGTAAGGCCTCCTCAGACCACCATTTTGCCTTTTTGCTTTTCTTTTTCTTGGGGATGGTCTTGATCACTGCCTCCTGTACAATGTCACAAACTTCCATCCATAGTTCTTCAGGCACTCTGTCTATCAGATCTAATCCCTTGAATCTTTTGTCATTTCCACTGTATAATCATAAGGGATTTGATTTTGGTCATACCTGAATGGTCTAGTGGTTTTCCCTACTTTCTTCAGTTTAAGTCTGAATTTAGCAGTAAGGAGTTCATGATCTTAGACACAGTCAGCTCCCTGTCTTGTTTTTGCTGACTGTGTAGATCTTTGTTCGTTTCCAAGGCAAACCGTTCAATATCACAGTAATCCAACTCTATGCCCCAACCAGTAATGCTGAAGAAGCTGAAGTTGAATGGTTCCTTGAAAACCTACAAGACCTTCTAGAACTAACACCAAGATGTCCTTTTCATCATATGGGACTGAATGCAAAAGTAAGAAGTCAAGAGACACCTGGAGTAACAGGAAAATTTGGCCTTGGTGAACAAAATGAAGCAGGGAAAAGGCTAACAGAGTTTTGCCAAGAGAACGCACTGGTCATAGCAAACACCCTCTTGCAATAACACAAGAGAAGACTCTATACACGAACATCACCAGATGGTCAATACCAAAATCAGATTGATTATCTTCTTTGCAGCCAAAGATGGAGAAGCTCTACATAGTCAAGTCATTCATACACATCATAAATTATAGTCATCAATGTATTAAATGCAAAGGGATGAACAGATCCACACACAAGGCATCACACATTCACAAACATGCAAAGCAGTCAGTTAAGTGAATGCCCTGTTATTTTATTGTCCCCAGCCTGCCTTCTCCCACAATGTACTATGCACAAAGCCTTGCAGGATAACTAATCACAGAACTTCAAAGCTAAAAGTGGCCTTCCACACTACCTACTGAGAACCTGCCCGACAAATTAGCTTTGTGAGTCTCAGATTCGTCATCAGTAAAATAAAGATGAAAATATTACCCACCTAAACAGTTATTATAAGGACATAATATAAGTTATGGCATGCTCAGTTAACATCACTCTGGTCATTTATGTTGAAGAAACTGAGATCCAGCAAGGTTGAAGAACATGTCCAACTTCGTGACAGTGGTGAGACAAAACCCAGATCCCAGAGTCTCCTGTGTGCTCTGGAAGGCAGATGGAGCCAGGCTGTCCTCAGACAGTAGGCAAACCTTTAAGGCTAAACATGGCATCACTCCATTTACAGATACAGGTTTCCATTCCAGTGATAATAGATGGTCCTCTATCTGCTGATGCTCAGCTGAGCACTGGGAGAGGTTTCTCCATAGCTAAGATGGTAAATGACTGACAGATCCAGGAGGAAACCTCTAAGTCGCAGAGCATGGATATAAACCACCACCACAAGCTTTTGAAGTTAAATAAGTAAATCAACAACTGAAGTTAGATAAACAACAAACAAACAGCTAGTCTGGAGTAAAAACTGTTTTTTCTCCTCTGATGAAACCAAGTCCCCACATACTACCAGTGCCCCAGCCTCCCCTGCAGTCCACTCCCCTTGAAAGAGATCAAGCATTTTTGGCCTCTAAAAATGGAAATTGTGTTTGGCTAAACCTAATATTTGTGAATTAACCTATAGCGTGTTAGTGTTTTAAAGTGGTGCTTTGCTTATTAGGGACTCTTCTTTCTTTCCTATTTTTTAAATCATGAAAGTATGATAACACATTTACAGGTGACTTGGAAATAACAAAGTTACAAATAGTCCCTCTATGTGTTACAATTATTATTTTGTGTATTTACTTTCAGCATTTTGTAAGCATAACTGAAATATTTACAATTGTTAATAACATTTGAGCTTTCGATTATGCCTTAAAACAATGAACTCCTAGCCTGTTTCCTCATCTAGGGTAAGAAGAAGCTGCTCTGAATTATCTCTCAGGTTTCTATTGTTTTTATCATATGTGTCTGTATGGCCAGATTTAGTACATTTTATTTGATCAAAAAACTAATTTGTGCCTATTGGGATCTTTAGTCCCTATGGTTTATTGTTTATGCAGTATAACAACTTGCATACAACTTTCAAAGTTCTAGGGAACATTTCATACTAAAAAGGTTTAACGTGAACAGCTATTTTCTGCATGTTTTAGTTGCTCAGTCATGGGGGCCAACTAAAAAAGTAAACATATTTATCAGCAAATTTCTTTCACTCTAAGTAGTTTCACTTAGTCCTTTCACATAAAATGCATATTTTTAAACAGAGATGACCAATGTTACTGAATGAAGAATAACAACTTAAAAAAAATAAAATGTTAAAATCTGAGCTTATTTGAGAAGAAATAACCAGGACCACATCCTGCTTACTTGTTACTCAGTTTGTGTTAATCTTTCAGAGTCGCGAGTTAGTCTACATACACTATCTCATGTCAAGCATGAGATCAATACATCCTCACTTCACAGATGGAGAATGGAATCAGTACATCCTCACTTCACAGATGGAGAATGGGATCAGCACATCCTCACTTCACAGATGGAGAATGGGATAAGTACCTCCTCACTTCACAGATGGAGAATGGGATCAGTACATCCTCACTTCACAGATGGAGAATGGGATCAGTACATCCTCACTTCACAGGTGGAGAATGGGATCAGTACCTCCTCACTTCACAGATGGAGAACGGGACCAGTACATCCTCACTTCACAGGTGGAGAACAGGATCTTCAGGGAAACAAATTCAACCTGTAGCTTACATAGTCAGTTCTGTGCCAAGGATCCAGGAAATAAGAGAGAGAGCTGTCTGTGAACTGTGGGCTAAACAATAATGATGGTTTCAAGATGGAAAGCCAGAGAACGCAATGGAACCCCACTCCAGTACCCTTGCCTGGAAAATCCTATGGATGGAGGAGCCTGGTGGGTTGCAGTCCATGGGGTCGCTAAGAGTCGGACACAACTGAGCGACTTCACTTTCACTTTACACTTTCATGCATTGGAGAAGGAAATGACAACCCACTCCAGTGTTCTTGCCTGGAGAATCCCAGGGATGGCGGAACCTAGTGGGCTGCCGTCTACGGGGTCTCACAGAGTCGGACACGACTGAAGTGACTTAGCAGCAGCAGCAGCAGCAGGGAAAGCAGTGCACAGGAAAGATTAACCAAGTTTTCCCTCAGTTTGGAAGTGTTTCCCAAACACTGAGATTTGAGAGCTAATGAAAATGATGCAAAGGCCCGTGCTCAGTGAAGTAGGCTAGGACCTGGACTTCTGTGTTTTCTTCAGATTATTCAGGTTTGATTCTAATTCATACTACAGTGTATATACATAGTTATGTACATGCATGCATGTCACCTGTGAGGATGGTGGGGACGGCATAAATCAGCGATTCTTAACCTTTGTGTGTGTGCTAAGTCGCTTCAGTTGTGTCCGATTCTTTGCAACCCTGAGGACTGTAGCCCACCAGGCTCCTCTGTCCATGGGATTTTCCAGGCAAGAATACTAGTAATGGGTTGCCATTTCTTAACCTTTAGTTTGCACTAGAATTGCCTGTGAGTGGCTTTAAATACAGACCGCTGGGCCCCACCCAAGCCCAAAATTTGAAATTCAGTGCACCTGGGGTGCTTCCCCGGTGGCTCAGACTGTAAAGAATCTGCCTGCAATGCAGGAGACCTGGGTTCAATCCCTGAGTTGGGAAGACCTCCCGGAGGAGGGCAAGGTAACCCACTCCAGTGTTCTTGCCTGGAGAATCCCCATGGACAGAGGAGCCTGGTGGACCACAGTCCACGGGGTCGCAAGGAGTCGGACACGACTGAGCGACAAAGGACAGCACAGCATCTGGGGTGAGGATGCTGGAGGGCTGCTCGGACCTGCCTTTCTAACAGGTTCCCAGGGGCTGCGGCTAGTGGTCCAGGGGCCACACTTTAGGACCAGCGGTGTAGACAAGCACAGCGACCCTAAACCCAGGCTGCACGTACAATCATCTGGGATGAGTTTTTTAAATCCTGACGCCCGGTTTCACCCCCCGGAGATTCTGATATAATAGACCTTCTGTGGAGGTCGGATAGTGTCGTTTTCCAAGCTCCCCAGGTCCTTTCGTGTGCAGTCAGGGTTGAGAACCACTCGTGCTGAAGCTTCCTAGAAAAGCGGGGAGTCTGGGCAGCAGGAGCCACATTCAGGCCCCAACTGCCAGATTGAATCAGTTTGTTTGTCTGCAGGTCCTTTCCCAGAGGCGGGTGGGAGCAATGCACTAAATGAGCTTCCTAACGTCATTTTCGCCACTCAGAATTGATGCTCTGACTGGGACGCTTTAAAAATGCATTTCCGTGGGAGTCAAGTAAAACCTTTTAGACACCCGTTGATTTTTTTCTTAACAATGCTGCCCTCTAGTGTCTTTTAGTAGAATCGTGTTAAAAACCCACCTCGGCTATCAGTACAGTGACTTTCTGCTAGAGAGCTACAGTGACTTCCTGCCAGAGAGCTAAATAACTTGGGGTTTTTTCTCTGACTTAAAAAAAAAAAAGAACAAATTTAATATGCGTTAAACTAAATTTTACTTTGTGGCCACATGGATCTCCATCTGCTGGCTCTCCATTCTCTGCATTCCTCCCTGCATTCTGTTGCAGCAGCCTCCTCCAGCCAGAGTCCTCTCTGCATTCCACCAGCCCTTCCTGCAGAGTCAGCAGCCAGACTTATCCGGGAGCAAAGAAATGGCCCTCAACTAAAGTGCCTGGGGCCTGGGGGCATCTTGCATAGGCTCTTCCACACTCAGAACGGTTCCTTCTCGCCTTTCCCTCACTTCGTACCTCGATTTCACTTGGTTGGAGTTTATTGAAATGTGCTATGCGGGGCTGTGCCTAGTCGCTCAGTCGTGTCCAGCTCTTTGCAACCCTCCCCATGGACTGTAGCCCACGAGGCTCCTCTGTCCATGAGATTCTCCAGGCAAGAATACTGGAGTGGGTTGCCATGCCCTCCTTCAGAGGATCTTCCTGAACCAGAGATCAAACCCATGGCTCTTACATTTCCTGCACTGACAGGCAGGTTCTTTACACCAGCACGACCATTCACCAAACAGGGTCTCCCCCGCCTTCCTCTGATGACTTCTCCCGACCTCCCAGGGTCGCGCCATTCTGCGTGAAGCATCCTTCCCACTCCAGCGGTTCTGTCCTCCATCTCACTCTGTCCCGTCTCTCCCTCCCCATCCTCCCCAGTCTCCTAGCCCACATCCCCAGTTAAATCCTCTCTCTAGATTACTCTCAACGGCATACAGGCTTCCTCTTACATCGTTCAGTTTTAAAATAAAAATCTCCTTTATCCTAAATACCCACTTCAGCTGCTGCCCTCTTTCTCGGCTCCATTCATTTCCCAACTCGAGTCCACCCCGGCTGTCTCTAATACCTTCCCTCCCTCATGCCCATTCTCCAGTCAGCTCCAGCCTGGCCTTGGTCCAAACGCACCAAGGACAGTGACAACACTCTTTTCAGGGTCTTCGCTGACCTCCATTGCTCTGTGCCTTTCTGATTCAAAGGCTCACGTGTTCCAGTCTTCGGGCACGGGTCCTCCTGCAAGCCGTCTCCACTCTTGATTCCAAACGTTCCCCCCTCTGGCTTCCTTCCTACTCTTCTGGCTGCCAATGACCCAGAACCCCACAGTGTACTGTTCCCAACTCCTGCCCTGGCTTTCGAAACTCCTTTGTTTTCTCTGGGCAGACTTCCCTTACCTAGCCTCATTCACTCCTGGACTTAAATACAGTTAGTAGACCGTTGATGAACAAATAGCTCACCTCCAGCCCAGGCTGCTCACATATCATTATCCAGTCATCTCTGCTCGACATCACCCCTCTGTCTCACAGACATCTCTATTTTTGGCATGTGCTAAGAAAGACCCTGACTCTTCCTCCCAAACCGAACTGTTCCTCCCTCAAATTTCCTTGATTCCTCCTTTTCCTCACTTGCCACATACAGTCCTTGGGGATTCTATCCACAAAATAGATTTTGATCCATTCATGTCTGTCTTTGCTACCACCTCCCGATTTCAAGCCCCCTATCTCCTTCCAGGAATGCTACAATAAACCTCCTAATGATCTTCCTGCTTCCTCCAGCCCTCGCCTCACAACATGGTTAGACAGTGTTCTGAAATATATACTGCATCATCATTTCCTTACTTAGAAGTATTAGTCACTTCCCATCAAGCCCTGAATAGCAGACACGGTTTGCCCTCTGCCAGCTTCATCTTGTAGCCCTACCTTCCTCCCTGACTCAGCTTCCTCCACTGTGGCTTACTGATTGTGAGGTCCACCAAGCTCTGAGTGGCCCCAGGGCCTTGACACATGCTGTGTAGAATGCTCTTTTCTTGTTCTTCACCTGACTGGCCCCTTTTTATTTTGTATGCCTAAACATTACTTCTTCCTTGACCAACTATCTATGTCTTCCTTCTCATTCCTGATCTCAGCCCCCTGTTTGCTTTCTTCATAACACATTACATTTTGTGGTTATCTACTTCTTTACATCTCCATCTTCCCCACTCAACTCTAAACTCCCTGAGTCCAGGAACTTTGCATCTGTCTTATTCACAATGAACCCAGTGCCTGGCGAATATTAGGCTGTTACTACATTACATGAAATAAGGGAATGAAGGAACGGGAAGCGTCACGACTTCCACTCCACCCTACCTGCTGTTTTCAAGGCCTCGGTGACTCCCACATGGCCAAGTCACTGGACCACATCGTGCGCTCATCTTACTTGATTATAGAATAGACAGGGGAGCATCTTGGGTTCACGTATTCCCTGTTAACCTCGTCAGGGTTTACCCACATGTTGGATTCGCCACAATATCTCCCGCACCCTGTACAGCAGACTCCCCACAAATCCTGCTGGTCGAATGAATATCTCAGCTCTGAATGAAACAGGATGTGAAAGGAAAGGGAACTAGTACAACGGTGGAGAGAGCTCTAAAGAGAGAATGCTTAGGGGCAGATATTTAAGGAACGGCTTTGAATTTCCAGAAATGTTAGCACACGTTTTCATTTCTATTTAAAGACAGGAAAAATGTTTCATGTAACATTTTGTGCCTCATTTGCTTTGTAGAGGAAGAACTATCTTCATAGATTTGGTTGTTGAGTAATAAACTGATACTTAGGAGTCCTTCTCCAAGAAGGAAATATATTTTCTTTACATGCCAAATTTTACCTCTGTTGGGTAGACAGACTCTGGTAAGGAAAAGCATTCCCATCTTCCAAACAAAGACCAAGGGCAATTTAAAATGCTTTATGTAAGTCAAACAAGCAAGGAAGCTAGGGCCCTAACCCTCACTATCTCATTCCAAATCCTGTCCCTGATCAATTAAGACTGTGCTCGCTGGTGAGAAATAAAATAACACATCTACTCAATTAAAGTTTGAGACAGGATCTGATTCTGCTGAAGGACATGTAACCTACCAGGTATTATTAGTGGGGCAAGAAAAGCCCATGACCTGCAACCTCTTGAATATGTGAAATGACCTGGCATTCTGGGTGTTTGGCTGACCTGGTTTGTAGAAGAAACCCAACTGTGTATGTGACTTTTCACTCAATTGAACTTCAGGCTCTCCATGCTCTCTGGCTCTGTATCATATTGGCTCGTTCCAAGAGGATTAGCTCAACTCCACCCCTCTGGGAAGAGATTCATTTTCCTGTTTAGGAAATGTGATGTCAGGCTGAAAGAGGCTGATGAGCAAACAGTGGGGCCACATGGAGGTCCAGGTGAAATGCATGACATGGGTGTCTTAGAATGAAGTTAGGTCCAAAGTGGTCAAGGACAGGGTGTGCCAGTGTGGGCTGGGAGCCGTTGGGGCTTCAGCTGTTTGTCCAGCATTTAATATGTTTATCTTTCTGCTAAACACATTGTTGTTGAGTCATCTCTATTAAACAACAACCCTGTGTGAGGCTTAGCTCTGTAAATCCAACATGCAAAGGCAGGACTTCTATCCTCAATGACCTTCCATTCTACAAAGTCAAAACAAGTGCTTTCTCTTACTTCTCACTTTAGTAAGCAAGGTGCTCAGGTTCTGAAAGAGGTGAATCATGTGTTCTTTTATCCAGCCAGGAACCCTGAAGCAATAAAAGTCAAGGAAGAATGTAAGGTGGTCACTCCTTTTTTAATATCATTTCATATTGTTGCTGCAAACTGAAAATGGAAAGTCAATTTACCCAAAAGTACCATCCACCTCCAAATCATCAATATTTTGTGTTAGACTATTATGTAATCACACACACACACACACAGACACACACACACACACACACAAATTGCACTCATCTCACACGCTAGTAAGGTAATGCTCAAAATTCTCCGAGCCAGACTTCAGCAATACGTGAACCAAGAACTTCCAGATGTTCAAGCTGGTTTTAGAAAAGGCCGAGGAACCAGAGATCAAATTGCCAATATCCACTGGATCATCAAAAAAGCAAGAGAGTTCCAGAAAAACATCTATTTCTGCTTTATTGACTATGCCAAAGCCTTTGACTGTGTGGATCACAATAAACTGTGGAAAATTCTGAAAGAGATGGGAATACCAGACCACCTGACCTGGCTCTTGAGAAACCTGTATGCAGGTCAGGAAGCAACAGTTAGAACTGGACATGGAACAACAGACTGGTTCCAAACAGGAAAAGGAGTGTGTCAAGGCTGTATATTGTCACCCTGCTTATTTAACTTATATGCAGAGTACATCATGAGAAACGCTGGGCTGGAAGAAACACAAGCTGGAATCAAGATTGCTGGGAGAAATATCAATAACCTCAGATGTGCAGATGATACCACCCTTATGGCAGAGAGTGAAGAGGAACTGAAAAGCCTCTTGATGAAAGTGAAAGAGGAGAGTGAAAAACTTGGCTTAAAGCTTAACATTCAGAAAACAAAGATCATGGCATCTGGTCCCACCACCTCATGGGAAATAGATGGGGAGACAGTAGAAACAGTGGCAGACTTTATTTTTGGGGCTCCAAAATAATTGCAGATGGTGACTGCAGCCATGAAATTAAAAGACACTTACTCTTGGAAGGAAAGTTATGACCAACCTAGATAGCATATTAAAAAGCAAAGATTACTTTGCCAACAAACATCCATCTGGTCAAGGCTATGGTTTTTCCAGTGGTCATGTATGGATGTGAGAGTTGGACTGTGAAGAAAGCTGAGCACTGAAAAATTGATGCTTTTGAACTATGGTGTTGGAGAAGACTCTTGAGAGTCCCTTGGACTGCAAGGAGATCCAACCAGTCCATCCTAAAGGAGATCAGTCCTGGGTGTTCATTGGAAGGACTGATGCTGAAGCTGAAACTCCAATACTTTGGCCACCTCATGCGAAGAGTTGACTCACTGGAAAAGACCCTGATGCTGGGAGGGATTGAGGGCAGGAGGAGAAGGGGACAACAGAGGATGAGATGGCTGGATGGCATCACCCACGCGATGGACATGAGTTTGAGTAAACTCCAGGAGGTGGTGATGGACAGGGAGGCCTGGCATGCTGCGATTCATGGGGTCGCAAAGAGTCGGACACAACTGAGCGACTGAACTGATCTGAACTTAACTGATTATGTTATCACCAGTGTCAAAGTAATTATACTAATCCAACAAATAATTGCATTAAACATCTAAGCTTTGGGCAGGGAAAGAAAAAAAAAGACTAACTTTGAAAAATATATGTAATGCTATTTCTTTGGCTTTCCACAGAAATTGTTCGCGCCATGACACATGTGATAAACCAAGGAATGGCCATGTACTGGGGAACTTCTCGCTGGAGTGCCATGGAGATCATGGTAATTCCATTTCCATTTTTAAATGACCATTGAGTACCTATTTTTATTTGTCAGATATCATATATAAGTTGTAAGACCTTTTGCAAACTTTCTTCACAATCACAATGGCACCAGAATTCTATGATCAATTTCATCATTGTAGAGATGGATGTGGGGGCGGGGGTGGATCTTATCAGCTTAGAAAACAACATGGGGGGTGTAGGTCTCTAACGGGAATCATGTTTTAGCATGTTCTTTGGTAGTAGTTTGGTAGTAAGAGAGTAAATTACTCAGCTAATGAGACATATGACAGAATATTCCAGGGTTTTTTTTCTGACGTATTAAATAATGGTACTGTTCATAATATGTTAATTACAGATCATTTTAATATTATATATTAGTTAAGTTTTATTTCTTTAGGAACCTAGAAATAGTCAAACTATGTTTTCTATGTAATAGTTCATAATTCACACTTTGACTAATTTCCCCTGGACTTTACTCATTCCAAAACCTCCCAAAAGATAATGGATTTCCTGAACTGGTATTTCTTAGTGAAATTGATGGTCATAATTTTGCTTATTATTTGACAATCTAGATTTTTCTTGGTTTGTATTGATTTCACTAAAAGACTTTTTTTCATGCATGCAGACTTGTTTCTCATCAGAAGTAAATTCAGTTGCAATTTTATTTCACCTTAGGAAGCCTACTCAGTAGCAAGACAATTCAACATGATCCCACCAGTCTGTGAACAAGCTGAATACCATCTTTTCCAGAGAGAGAAAGTAGAGGTTCAGCTACCAGAGCTCTACCATAAAATAGGTAATCTTCACAATCAAATTGACTCATTTTCTTTAATAAGAGGATCAGGGATCCAGAAAAAAAAAAAAAAAAGTGCGACTGAAATGCCTTCCTAAACGTTCCTAATTAACGTAGGGATTGTCAGCACTATGCATTCCAGAAACTAAAAGAAATCAAAAGGACCTGTATGCAATCTCTGGAGTATCCACTCATGAAAGCCAAGCAGAGCTGGCAGACAAGCTGTTCTCAGTAGGTGTTCAAAAAAATGCATGTAGAATGAAAGGAAGAAATCATGAATAAACCTGTTTTTCATAGGGTAGTTGCTCTAGACAAGAATGCATCTCTGAGTGGGTTTCCCCAAAATTATGGATTTATATATCTGTATCTCCTACTCTGCCTGGAACTGAGTCAGAGGGGGGAATTCAAGAACGGCAGACAAGCCAGGAACACATGTTTGTGTAGGGTACACGTGATGCCAAAGGGAGGGGAAAATACATATATACAACATGTACACAAGAATTTTAGATATCAGAAAAACTTCAGCCACATTTTCAGGCATAGTTATCAAAACAGGTTCCAGAGATAACTTCTTCATAAGAAATGGGGGTTTACGTGAGTGGGGAAAATGCTGGGTAAGAAAAAAAGGATAAGAAAAGTTCGACAGGAGTAACAGCGGTTGTTATGGCTACCACTGTGCGTTTATTGTGTGTTCTCTGAGGCAATGGGAGAACACGCGAAGCACTGAATTTCTGTGCAAGCAAAAGTGTTTATCTCTGAGTGCAAAAAGAAATGTAAATTTGGGGCATCAGAAAACTACGGATAAGCCACCTTTTCAGGCTTGATTATATGCCCTGCTCCCCATTACCAACAGTGCACAGTTGATGGGTCTATATTAATAAAAATGAAGCACACAGTTTGCAAATGCCTAAACTTTAATGGAAAGATTTATGCTGATATTAACTCACATACCTGGCCAGCTTTTCCCCATAACTAACCAGCTCCTTTCCGAATACCCACTCACTTTTGATCCCAGTTTGCAGAAGTAACTTTTTAAGGTTTTTTTTTTCTTCTCTAGGAGTTGGAGCAATGACATGGTCTCCACTGGCTTGTGGCATCATCTCAGGAAAATATGGAAACGGGGTGCCTGAAAGTTCTAGGGCTTCACTGAAGGTATTTTCCTCCACTTCTAGGAAAGCGTCTGGGCATGGGAACGAGGGAGAAAAGGAAACGGAACAGAAGAGCCCAGAAGCAGCCTGCAGCTTCCTGGCTCAGGCCGAGTGTGGCCTCAGCCTGGCAGGCGTCCCCTGGCATCCCCCCAGCCCTCTAGAGGGCCCTGCTTCGGGTCAGGCATCAGTGCAGAAAGCTCCCCTCCTCTATGGACCAGGAGAGATGCCCGGTGACCTGGTTGGATTCGTAGGACTCAATTTCCTGCACTTATTTATTCTTATGTTAAAGAAGGCATTTCATTCCTTCTTTGACACAGAGGGAAATGTAAAATCCATCTTCTATATAAGAGGATCTAATTTTAATTTTCTTCACAAAATTTCAGCCATAGAGGTTTAATCCACATGGGGCAAACCGGTTGTACTTGAGTAGGTTTGAGGTCAGTTGACACTTCTTAATATGTGAAGGTGGGGGTTAAGGAGGGAAGGTTTGGGGCAGATACAGAGCCAGACATCCGTCACTGAGGCTCAGGGCTGGCGTTCGCAGAAATCAACTCCGGCTGCTGAGTCTTGCCGCTTAAATTCTTCTCTGAAGAGTAAAGATATTCAAGATCACTGACATAAAATTAACCTCCATTCAGAACATCTTGATGATTAATTTATTGGAGAGTACTCCAAACATCTCTCCTTGTTAATAACAACATGTCTGTTTTTAAAAACTTGAGAGAATGTGTAATAACATTAGAATCACAAATTACTCTGTAATGTCAAGGGAGAGAGAATATTGGCATTTTTAAAATTCACACTTGCCAAACGCCCCCAAAAGGAAGCAGAAGTCTGACACAGCCTCTTGCTTCCGTCAACACAAAGTCAACACAAGGACAACTCAAGTTACGCCTGAACCAAGAACCCTTTAATCAGTGTGGATGCAACCACCGTATGCTTCCCCAGTCAGGACCTCCTCCAGGCTCTGGGTCTGTCACTTTTCTTCCTGACCTATTAGTGTGTCTGTTCTCTAAGATAATATATATATTTCCTAAAACATGGTGACATGGTCCCGCTTCTAGTTTTGTATTTTTACACTAGTTATCCTAGAATATTAAATATGGTCTTGTGTCTGAAAAAGTCAAAGGTTTTGAATAAGTTAGCAAAGAAAAACTAAAAGCATTTTTGGAAAGAAGGGATAAAAGGAGGACGGCAAGAAAAGCATTGAAAATTGTGATTTTAGCTGAGCACCTACTGCGTGCCAAGCACTGGGATAAGTGTTTCTTTGTTTTTATCTCCTTTTATCCTCACAAAGATAAATGGATACAGGCGGCTTTAAGTCAGTTGTAGCTAAGGATGTACGTCTCTTACATTCTTTCAGAGACTTTCTGAAAAACTCAAAGTGCTTCCATATACATGGGGTGTTTGTTCTTAGACTATCCTTATAAGAGGGTAAACCTTTTCCAGATGCAGAAACTGAGAACAAAGATATTAGATAACAATCCAAGGGCATAAACTCATAATAAAGTTAGTAGTAGAACCCAGGTCTCCTGGCTCTCAGTTCCTCTCCCTAAAGGCATTTTTGTTTCCCTTCAAATTAATGTTTTTAAATGAGGAAGAAGGAGCAGCACTGTATCTGGAGTTTATGATTGACTGATCTCCATCACTGTTTGAGAAAAGCTTACAAATAGCTGAAAAACTGCTTAAAATGCACTAATTAAAGGGGAGGGAAGGAGATGCAGAATATTTGAAGGTAGCTAAGCCCAAAAGCAACTCAAAAAATATTTCTTGTTGTTGACTTTTCAGCATTTATTGAAGCATCCTTAACAATAAGTATTAAAGAGTTTCCAAAGGTAAAAGGAAGCCGGTTACAGAGCACACTTCTTAATTCATCAGCCTAAGTGCTTTCTTGACTAATATCTGTGCATTTAGAAAAGCCACTTGAGTAACTACAGCAAAAATGAATGCCACTAATAATAATGTTATATATATATATGTATGTGTGTGTATATATATATATATATATCTCAACCTTAAGAGTAAGCGAGAATTCTAATAGTAAAAACATTTTTTTAAAAAATGAAGAGCTAAGCAAACAGATAAATAAGATGGCAACTTTCACCTTCCCCCAAAATAGAATGGTTGGTATTTCACACTGGCTATTTTAAGTTACACCAATAAAATAAAGACGCTAATATTTTATTTCTGTTGCAAACACTGAACTGTTAGGATAAATTAACTGAGTATTAAAAAAATACCTATCTTTTAGAAAGTAATACTACCCATGTGGCTCTCTGGGAGGCTGCACGTGGCCCACCCCTGTGACAAAGACTTCTGAATCCGTGTCATCGGCACTGACTTCTCTGCTGAGCTAAACGCCACTACTTCTTCGTGACTATTAGACACCGCCACATGGATATCCTGAGGGCATCTGACATGCCTGATGGAATCTATCCACACTCCCCAAACCTGCCCAGAATCCTCAGTTAACAGTGCCTCCACCCGCGCCTTGGTCATCCCAGTCTGAAGCCAAGGCATCATCTCAGTCTGCCTGTCCTCCTCCCTCCGTCTTATCCAGCAGGACACCAAGTCCTCCAGTCACATCCTGACCCTCACCGGCCCTTCCCTTCCACCGCCCTTGTTTAGATCGTCATCATTTCATTCCTGGTCTGCCACAGTAACCTCCTGTCCAGACTCTCTGGTCACCCCTCTTTTTCAACTACCCACCCATTATCTACTATCCATATTAATTATGTGACCAAATATCTTTCTAAAAGATTAATCTGACTATGTCATAACCCTGCCCTATATCCTTAATGACTTCCCAATATTGATTATATGACAAAACCTAAAAACCCATAGAAAAATGTTCAAGGAAATACTCTTGGGGTCTTAATTGAGCCCAATCTCCCATTCTTGTCTCTCCCCAACTCATATTAGTTCATCTTTTCACCCAAATGCACTGTACTTGTTTTCGCCTCCCAGAAATGCCCTTCTTTTTATCTGACTATGGAAAGCCATCTCTAAAGAGAAAGCTTGTTGTCTTCACTCTGTGAAGCCTGTCCTTACTTTGCAAAACTTCAGTTATTGGTAGCTTCCTCTAACATTCCACAAGCACTTCTTACAGAGTCTTAGAATCCTCCAACAAAATGCAGTTCAACTTAGTTTAATCAAAGAAGGGAGAACATAGACAGACACTCCCCGGGAAAGATGGGGTGGGATGGCCTCTGGGGTGACTCTATCTGCAGATTTGCCCACTGTCAGGGCTCTCCATGTCCTCTGTTTCTCTCCACACGTGTCATTTTCTGCTACTACACTTGGGTCTTCTTCATGAGCCCGGGAAGAAGAACGCTAGTGACTGCCAGGCTTTCACCCTTAAAGGCATATAACCTGAGAGAGAAGAGAATTTTCTTTAACAGCTTCGGTTCAGAGAGGACTGGGCAAGCTTGGGTCATGTGCCAACGCAGCAGAGCAATGACGGGGCCCAGAGGACAAGGCGCTGGGCCTCGTTCATGTCTGGCACCGACAGTGGGCTATTTCCCACCATAAAGAGGCAGTGCAAACATAGCTTCCGAGGAAACCATTCAGGGGGCACCCCGACTACAAAACACTTCTCAAGCTACCAGACAATGACTCATGAAAACCTTTAGGATAGAAACTGAAACTTACTCACACAACTGACCACAGAGCCGGGCGCATGATAGGTACTCAACAATTGTTTCTTGAATGAATACAATAAGCCACAACCAAAGATCGGCAATGTCTGATCAAGAGACCAGGTGAAGTGAAGTGAAAGTCGCTCAGTCGTGTCCGACTCTTCGCAACCCCATGGACTGTATAGTCCACAGAATTCTCCAGGCAAAAATACTGGAGTGGGTAGCCTTTCCCTATTCCAGGGGATCTTCCCAACCCAGGGATCAAACCCAGATCTCCCGCATTGCAGGCAGATTCTTTACCAGCTGAGTCACAAGGGAAGCCCAAGAATACTGGAGTGGGTAGCCTATCCCTTCTCCAGGGGATCTTCCTGACCCAGGAATGGAACCGGGGTCTCCTGCATTGCAGGCAGATTCTTTATCAACTGAACTATCAGAGACCAGGTGAGCAGCTTTTAAATAAAATGTTTAAATATAAATGAAAAGTGCAATAAGATTTATGAACAGATCTTCCCTATTATTAGGAAAATACATTACAGAAAAAAACAGAAAAGTATATACCTTTTTGTCAAAGGGAAAGAGGAAACATGCAAACATAGGTGGAGCAAAGGAATGGGGAGAGGGATAGTCCAAGAACTCCAGGTGTTCACATTAAGAAACTAAGGATATTTTCACATTATGGTACAATTTCAGAAGGAAAAACATTAGCACCAGCATTTTACATAGAGATTTTCATTTCAATAATGAAGACTCTGCTGCTCTTTTGAGCCAAAGGCTTCAATTGTTTAGCTAGAAATAGTCAGTGATCTTGAATGCTAAATTAGGCCCAGTAATGAAATGTGACTGATTCTGTCCATGGCCTTACAGTTGCTGCCCAAGTTCCAGACTGGGAAGAGACAGCCAACCAGGGTGTGTGGGGCATATCACACAGACTGTTCCCATCCTGTTACGGTTACCTGTAAACTGGCGGTCACGGAGATAAATGGCCACAGCATTAGAAGATGGCAAAGAAACAGGCTTTAGGAAATTTTAAAGAATTTTGTGACTTATGTATAAAAGTAATAGCTCAGTAATCTATTGAGAAGAAAGCTCATTCAGTTGTTCCTTTGGCAAATATTTACTGAGTGTCTGGTCAGGGCTGAGCCCTGTGCTGAGGACTGAGGAGACAGTGATGAATGGGACAGTCTCAACCCTAAGGAGTAACTCAGGGACTTGTTGGAGACAGACATGAGAAGGGGTGAATTATGAAACTATGTGGAATCCTCAGGCACTGTGGATACACATAGGGCTGCCAGTCGAGTCATACTGCATTAAGGAGGAAGTGTGTGTTCAATCTGAAAAACTGAAGACAGCTATCTTTACTGTGTGGAATCCTGGTTTCTCAGATTCCTTCCTCATCACCATGTTGGCTGAGCCCCTCCTCTCTGTCAACCAGTGGGTCAAGACTGGAGATGCTGACACGAATAAGAAGACATCCCTGCCTTCCACTTAGAAAGAACAATCTGCATGTAATCAAATCACTGCAGGAATGGGATTAAGCAATATAATAGGAGTGAAAGACAAAATTTCATCTTTTGATTCATGGACTACTGCCTGCAGGCCACAAGTTGGGCTTATTATTGCATACAACCACACCTACGGTCAATCTTCTTACCAAAAACACTGGTTCACTTCCATATTTAATTGAAATTTTAGTTAAGCCTCATCTCCTCCCTATGCAAACATTTTCCCATTTGTAAAACCATTAAAGCTATTTATTTCCAAAACACATTTGCTTCCTTTGGTATGAGGAAAGCAGTATAAATACTATGCATCTACTTTTATAAAACCGTAACCTGCTTATGTTTCCCAGTGATTAGAGAGAGATTTATGTTGAGAGTAGAGAGAAAAGTACTCAATAAATGAATGTTTGGTATTTGTTAGTTTCAGAAATCTTCCTCTCAGAGCTTCCATGGTGGCTCAGTGGACAAGAATCTGCCCGCCACTGCAGGAGACACAGGTTCGATCCCTGGTCCAGGAAGATCCCACATGCCGCATGGCAACTAAGCCCATGGACCACAACTACTGAACCTGTGCCCCAGAGCCCAGGAGCTGAAATTACTGAGTCCACATGCCACAACCACTGAAGTCCCACATCCTAGAGCCCGTGCTCCATGATAAGAGAAGGCACCACAGTGAGACGCCTGCACAGAGCAACAAAGCGCCAAAAAGTTTTAAAAAAATTAAATTAAAAAAGAAATCTTCCTCTCAGTATGGTATGCGTGTGTAATGCAAACATTACATGCACTCGTGCACACGTACTCAACACACATATCCAACTTATAACTCACTCCTAAGAATAAAAATGTGTTGCAGATAATAAAATTTCAAAAACTGGAATTTCATAAGATTGATAAGTCAGTCAATTACTCTTTATGTGTGTGGTATATACTGAAACCTGAGGAACTCTCCTAGTAGTAAAAAGCAATAGCTCAAGAGGCTTTTGGCTATTGGTTTTCAAGCTTATTTTTTTCCATTTGAATAAGAGATCCTGGTCCCTTGAAAGATGTTATGAGATTGAAATGAGAATGGGCGATATTTTTCCCCTTGAGGACAGTAGAAGTAAGTTCAGGGACTTTCTGATGTACCCAGCAGGCTGCTGGGGAAGCGTTGATTGCTCTTAACTGTCCACCTCATCACTGCGGGCACCAGCCATCATCTCCAGAGAGATGCCCCAGGCTGTGCTTCATCCTGGAAGAAGCTGAGGTCTCTGGAGCTGAGACTGGGAAAACTCCTGACCATTTTGCTAAGTAAACTTCATGTAAGGAGCCAGACCATAAGCCCCTGAGATCTAGGAGGAGAACAAAACTGGGTCTGCTTATTCTTTCTTCTTTTCATATCTGCAAAATCATTCCAGAAGTCATAACAAAACAGTGCAGTTGCCTTTTTCTTTGGAAACACTGTCTTGCAATGATGAAAAAAATACTTGAAAGCCAGCAGCCTACTGAAATCACGTGGGTGGAGATGTGGTGATGACTGCCCAGCTTTCTGCTGCCTTTGAGACAGAAAGGTCTGTGATGGCAACTATGTCACAACACACACAATGGAGGAAGTCCACTTGGCCACACAGGGGATGGTTCTTATTATTGTCACTGAAACAGACCAACATTCTTACAGACATTCTTTTCCTTTGGGTGCTGCTGACCAGTGCTAGTTTTGTACATAAGAGTCTGTTGCTCCTTGTTTCATAGTAAGAGCAGAACCTTCTGGAAAATAGGCTTTGAGAAGTTCTAAAAGATTTCTTTCCTTATATTTAGGAAATTAGGCACACTTTATAGGCTGCATCAGAGTCAGCCTCCTCTTATAGGTTTTAAAGATTAGTTTCCCATTTACCTTTATAAGCATCCTTGCTTTTTTAAGTTTCAAACATTATACAAAAATGTAATACACATTTGGGAAAGTCTTTACCCACTTTATCCACTTTAAAAATGTACTGGTACCTATGAGTTATACCATTCACATCTGCTTCTAGAAAGGAGTGGAGAAAGCTAAGGATAAAACTGCATTAAAAGAATACAGGAGAGACTAGGAGTAAATTGAAGGCAAGAGGGAGAGGGACAGCTACAGCAAGAATGTAACATAATGACTTCCTTTGAGCAGAAAGCTTGGCACCCAATTTTCTGCACAAAAAAAGAAACATAATAGACCTTGGTGAAATGTAAATACCTTCCTCCCCCCACCTACATTCTAAGGGCTATCACAATAAGAACCATCTTGTCCAGATGGGATGTAATTGATTATATGTCAGGATTTTAACAACCTTTGTACATGTCGATGGATTTGAATGGTGAGCTTTAGACAAAATCAATCTGTGTTGAACCAATAAATAAGGAGTGAGACCACGGGGAACATTTCTCTGCATGAAGACATAGGCGTCCTTGTTTCCATCAAACAGAAAGGTCAGAGCCAAGAAGACTCAGGAATTCACCACAAGGCTCTTATATTTAACAGAGTTAACAGTCTTTGCATCAAACCCTTACCAGATATTAACAATGAAATGTTCTTATCTCTAGTGCTACCAGTGGTTGAAGGAAAGAATTGTGAGTGAAGAAGGGAGAAAACAGCAAAACAAGCTGAAAGATCTCTCCCCGATCGCAGAGCGTCTGGGATGCACGCTACCTCAGCTGGCCGTGGGTGAGTCACTGCGGAGGGAGGCCCTGCTGGGTCACAGAGAGTGAGAGCATTCTCTGTTATTGATTCACACCTCTCACATGATAAAATACCTAGTGTAGGGGCAGGCACTCTGAATCAAACACTCCCGGTTAATCCTATCGAAAATGAGGCTCTGTAGAGTTCCTCAGAGTGTTCCACGTGCTGAAGCACTTTGCTCACTCCCTCTCCTTTCCCTTACAAGACAGTTTAAACAAGAACATGCCAGTGAAAACGCACACATCCTCACAGTGTCAAGGGTGAGCGTCCCGAGCTATGTGGTGACATCCACTGCTTCTGGCTCAGTTTTCCTTCCCTGTTGAAGCTAAGGCAGGGTTGGTGAGAGGCTGCGGTGCAGGGCTGTGACTGAGGTCAAGTCACTGCCACATGGAAAGCCTGTCTTAGGGGAGCAGCGTCTCAAAACTTCTGGGGGCCATGAAAATGATTGGGGTCAATGAAAGGTCACGGTTACTGGTGACAACTGAAAACCACATTGCATCAGAACAGCCCCAGAGAAATACAATGTGCCTCATTTGTTTAACTTTTAAATTTCCAGGAGCCATGTTAAAAAAGTAAAAAATAGATGAAATTAATTTTTAAATGGACCACACTTAATCTAATATGGCCAAAATATTGTCATTTAACATGTAATAAATATTAAAATCTTATTATATTTTAATATAATGCTTATTAAATTTTTATGTAATAATGTTTCACACACTTTCCTGCAAAATCCAGAGTGCATTTTGCACCTATAAAACATGTCAATTCAGGGTAAACACATTTCCGGTGTTCAATAACCACGAGTGGTGAGAGACTGGGGATTAGACAGAAAAGTTAGATTTTCAGTTCCCTTGCTGAGGAGTATCTGCCAGGCTCTGTGATAAGCTCTTTATGTTCATCACCTTGTCTCTGTAATTGTCAGAACAATCCCACAAAGTATAGACCTAGTCCTCCATCACAGACGTTAATGTTTTCCCTACTGTCATCGCCACTTTACAAATGAAGAAGAGGCTGAAAAGAATTCATGTGGTAGCTGTGAGAAGAGAATAAAATGGGTATAGATTCTAGAAAAAATTCCCAAGGAGTGAGAAATAGCAGGAATTGGGATAAATCAGATACAGTGAACCAATGAGATAAAAAGCTCAAGATAAGTTTTGTGCAAGTAAAATAACAGAATATTTGTTAAATGCTTGACCCTTTTGAAGTTAGAAGGCAGGAAGATCGTAGTTGGCAGTAAATAGTCACAGAAAGATGGAAGTGGAAGGAGGTTTGGGGTGGGGGGAAATACCATTTACCTAAGAATATGTATGACTATTGCTTTAACCCTCTCTTCTAAAAAGCAAAGATTATATTTAATGTGATTAGTTAGCATCCCTAGAGCTTTAAGACTGCAGTAAAAGGTATTAGCTGTTGACCATCAGCAAATTATTTAACTTGCTTTCAGTTTTATCATCTGCAAAATGGGATAATAGTATGTATCTTGCAAATGTGTTGAGTAAAAGGAAATCATGTATGTAAAGCAGAGTAGGCTCAGTAAGTAACTAGTGAAGATGAGAATGAAGATGATGATGGTTTTGCAAAGAATCAGAACCCCTGTGCCGAAACTCTGTCCACTCTTAGCCATCATATATGGCCAGAGGTATAGGCACAAAGAAAAACACCTGTTTTTAAACCATAGCCATAAATACAGTTGTTAAGTGGTAACATGAAAGTGAGTATTGAATATCACTCCGAAAGACACAGAAGAATACTGTCTCTCTAAAGAGAAAATCTTTACAACATTTAGACTTTCACTAAATGTCAGATGTACATGACTCTTTACAGAGTCCGAGTTTAAGTTAAAACATACTTTTTTCCCTTTTCTTCCCTCTGTGTCCCCAGGTGTCTTTCTTGCCTGTCATTTTTTTTTCTTTTCTTTGTAAACAAGTAGTTTTGTTTTTAACCACAGAACTCTCAAGAAGGAAATTATTTCCAGGCATATTACTTTTGATCTAGAAGAAGTGTGGGGGGAGGGGAGATCCTCTGGCAGAAAACAGGCTACTTGAGCCCAAGTGTGGGCTGGTTCCCACGTCTCACATCTGCACGGAGCCCGCATGCACACCTTGTTCATAAAGAGGCGCTCTGGATGCGCCTGTGGGTGACACCTGGTTAGATGCTGATTATCTGGTGTTGGCCAGCCCTGCCCAGTGAGTTCTGCGCCCGGCCGCCCACGAGGGAATCAGCTGTTGCTGACATCAAGTAGTTTATGGGCAATAATTTTCCCAGTGCCCTGCTTTGCCCTCAGAACTTCCACAAGTGCCAAAAAAGAGTTCTAAGTGCAAAGCAGGAAATAAAGCAGCCAAAAAAAAAAAAAAAAAAACCCTTGGGATCACTTGGCCTGTTGCCTTCATCAGGCATTATTTTGCCCCTCTGGAAGGATTTAGTGATTGCCTTAAAAGGTCTGAGCATGGTAACAGCTTACCAGCATCAGTTGGTAGTACAGCCTGAGTAAATGGGGGGAGGAGAGGTCTTAAGGGATGCCCATCAATTATTCACTATCAGTGATTCACGCCCCCATTTACTCAACCAACATCTAATAAGCACCTACTGTGTGCAGGTGCTGGGCTGGGTGCTGAGCATCCAACTGCAAATAACACACATCTCACACTCTGGTAAACAAGTCAAGAAGTTAATGGATAATTTTAATACAGTGTGATGATAAAATGTGTTAGTTAGTCACTCAGTCATGTCTGACTCTCCGTGACCCCATGGACTGTGTAGCCCGCCGGTTTCCTCTGTCCATGGAATTCTCCAGGCAAGAATACTGGAGTGGGTTGCTATTCTCTTCTCCAAGGAATCTTCCCAACCCAGGGATCGAACCTGTGTCTCTTGCTTTGCAAGCGTATTCTTTACCATCTGAGCTACCTGGGAAGCCCGATTGAGAAGGGCATGGCGGAGGTGGGAGGAGGGAAGTAGCATGTAGGAGTGCCAAACCCAGCCTGGGACTCAGGGAAGGCCTTGGGAGAAGGCTGTGCCCATGAGGAATTCCAAATGATGAGTAGATATTAATAAGGCAAAGGCACATTCCAGACCAAGGGGGCTGCTTGAGCCAAGGGCTGGAGGAGGAGAAACAGCATGATATTTGGGGGTGGAGAGGATTCACGAATCGTGCTGCTGGCACCCAAATGTCAAGGTAGGGAGTGAGGAGACAGGAAGCTAGACCAGGGATCGAACACATGTCCCCTGGGTTGGCAGGCGGGGAATTAAGGGATATCCTACCAGAGGCATTCAAGTTTGCACTAAGGAGAAGGCCAGGTCATCTGCTGAAGGTGACAGGGCCAAGATTGAATAGGGGTTTAAGGGCAGAGGCTGCTACAGGTAAAGGCGGAGTGAGGGGTTAGAGGGTGAGCAAGAGAAATGATCTCCATGAATCTCATGTCAGGAAGACAGGGAGTCCAGACAGGGCTGACAGGTCAGTGGAAAGAAAGGATGCAGATCGGATACCCAGAGTCTACAAGGACTCCACATAACAGATGAGGGGAAAGTGACAGCGTGAATGGGGTGGGAAGACAGATGGAAGCAGGAATCCAGACGACCATCCATGAGCTGTGTCCCGGGTCTTCAGGAACAAGGCTGTGTTTCTGGACTGAATGCCCCACTTGTGGGGCAGAGGAGGCCTGAGGCCTCAGGTCACATGCGCGGATTCTACCAAGTCCTCCACACGACAGGGGGCGCTGCGGAGGCCCTTAATGCCGGCGCGCACCTCCATCCTCCCACAAAGCTAACACGCTTTGGTTGAGACAGAGGAACCTGCAGATGGTGTTTGCAAACTCATCAACAGTCAGAAGCGCTTGGCCTTCCTGACCCGGTGCTCTCTCTTCCCAGCGTGGTGCCTGAGAAACGAGGGTGTGAGTTCCGTTCTCCTGGGATCATCCACTCCGGAGCAGCTCATTGAGAACCTCGGTGCCATTCAGGCAAGTACTGCAGCCCCCACCACCCAACTCCAGGGAGTCTCCTGGTGCCTTTGAGGATGCCCCAGGCAGTGTCCTGGCTCCCCTCGACCTTCCTCGTCTCACGGCTGAGTGGCATGACAGCTCCTGATACAGGGAAGGGGGGAGAGGAGAAATGGGGACAAAGGCAAAGGAAGCCACAGAACTTTCACAGAATGTGAATCCCGGGATGTCCTCTTCTTGTAACAGTCAGTCTCCTCCGGGCTTATTTCTTGGGACGATTTGTGTCTGTGGACAGAGTGTTCTAAGACCCAAGCACTGTTACACTTGGCAACTGGGTTCCCAGGTCTAAGCATGAAAGCCTTCCCTATAACTGGCTTGAAAAGGAGCCGCCACAGGACAATATGCATAATCACGTATTCACTTTTTTCCCCTACAAATTTTTATTGTCTGTCTGCAGTATGCCAAGCCCCTCCTTTCTGCTCTCCTAGTATCCTATATTCCTCTCTTCATCTCAGCACTTCTGTAGTATAATTGCCTGTCTCCCCTGAGGTCAGAGACCTGTGTCTTTCTTGCTTCTCCATTGATTTTCCAGTTCCTGGGACTCCGTGGCCCCTAGTCAACTCAACTCAAGAAATGCCCATTGAATGAATGAATATTTGCCACATCGAAGACAAATTGACTCAGAATTCCAGGATCACCTCTCCCTAAGAGGAGTTTCAGGAGCATCCACCCTTACTCCCTCCCCTGCGGGGACTGCCAGGCCTGGATGGTGCCTGCAGTACCCAGGAAGCCTGTAAGGGCAGCAGGGGGGGAAGAGAGAGATGTCCCGGGAGTCCTGGAGAGGGGCGGGGTTGGTGGCTGTGGTGACCATCCCGTCCCTAGTGGCCACAGTTCAGTCCTGGGTCTCCACCGTGCTCCAGGGGCCGCAGGAGCGAGCCCACCCACGACCCTTGCCACGGCTGTCACCTGCCCTAAGAGCTAGAGCAGTGTGGTTTGTTGCTCATTGGGTAACAGAACTAACAGCTTCTCCTCTGTCCATCTTTCCCTGAAACCAGTACTTACTCCTGCTCCCTCTTTCAGAAGGAAGTAGATGGAGATGGGGACAAACTAGATTAAACTTAAAATGTTTTAAAATTCTTTTGAAAAACAGCCCTGAATATGCTGGAGATAAAGGTGCCGACCTCCTACCCACCATCCCCTTTCTTAGGGCTGTGCAGCTGGGTAATCACCTTTGCCTCTCTGGTTCTGAGAAGCCCCCAGGCCCACAACCCTTGCTGGATTGTGGGGTTCCCCGTCTCTGCCTGGGGAATGATCCTCTTATGAAAGTCACTCCCATCTTCTCTTTTTGTCACTTATGCTTTGGGAACAGATAAAGCCTACATGATGAGGAGGAGGAAACAGAGGAGCAGTCTATACACAAAGGAACTGAAATGCAATCCAGTGATTTCAATTTCACTAATACATATTGAGCAAACTCTGAGAGATAGTGGAGGACAGGGAGTTCTGGCGTGCTGCAGTTCATGGGGTTGCAGAGTCAGACACGACGGAGCAACTGATCAACAACAATACATATTGAGTGCTTATTCTGTGTCTGGCACCATGTTAGGCAGAGAGCGTTCTGAGATAAGTACAGGTCACTGCCCTCAAGAGTTCACGGGCTGCCTGAGAAAGAGTGGATTAGGCAAGCTTGCTCTGTAGCCAGCACTGGGTACACCACAAGAAAGCAGACACACATCACCCAGCCTTCAAGGAGCTGACATTCCAGTGGGAGAGGCACATCATAGACGTGTAATTTCAAGTGAGAAGGGATAAATAAATAAATGAAGATGGTGTTTTAATAGAGACCAACTGGGAAACGAGTGAGCCCACTTTAGATAACGTCCTTGCCAAAGGCCCGTCTGGAATATGTATATTCTGGAAGTGGAGGACACAGCATGTGAAAAGCCCTGCAAAAAGCAGACACGGGGGAGAGTAGTGCAGGGGCCCTGAGATGGGGCGTGTGTGTGTGTGTGTGTGTGTGTGTGTGCGTGTGCGTGTGTGTGTGCGCTCAGTCATTTCTGACTGTGACGCCTTGGACTATGGCCCACCAGGCTCCTCTGTTCATGGGATTCTCCAGGCAAGGATACTGGAGTGGATCATCATGCCCTCCTCCAAGGGATCTTCCTCAACCAGGGATTGAACCCGCATCGCCTGCATCTCCTGCAGTGGCAGGCGGGTTCGTTACCACTAGGCCATCTGGGAAACCTGGATGGGAAGGCACTTGGCTTTTCTCCAGGAAGCACAAGCCTGAGGCTAATGTGGTCAGCACACAGTGAGCATAAAGGGCGGTGAGCACAGAGAGGGGACAAGTCACACAGAACACTAGAGCAGTCAGAGTTTTGTACTACCCATAGGAAGGAGGGTTTTAAGAGAAGGGATACACTGTTATTTGAATTTTTAAAGATTGCTTTGGCTGCTGTGTGAAACACAAAATGAAGAAAGGCAAGGATGGGTTATCCAGGTGACAGGTGATGGTGGCTTGCACTAGCAAGGATTCTGTAGGTCTTGGAGAGACATGGCTTGCGGATGGCTTGGCAAGAATAGGGAAGGAGCTGAATGACTCCTATCATGCTAATGGAGTGATCACTGCCATTCCAAGGGGAGGCTAGTACTGCTTGAGATGCCACCTGTGAAAAAATAAGAGGTAACTCCTGGGTTGTGGGAGTTCTCCAGATAGCCAAAGATATATATTTCAGAGGAGAACTGAGTCAGTCATCTTCCCAAAGCATTTCCTCCCTAACTCTGGCTGGTAGCAGGATGGGGCTTCCATGCTTTCAGGGTAAGAGAAAGGGGATGTTGTCAAGCAGGGACCTGTTACCTGGGGGGCTTACTGTCCCCTCTCCCTTCCTACCCCACCTCTCCTGAGCCCAGCACCAGGGATTCCGCCCTTGGCAAACTGTGACTGGGCCCCTCCGTACAGTGAGAGTAGATTGGGTGGCTGGGGGCTCCCAGCACCGGTAGGAGAAATTGAATAAGAGTGCAGTGTCTGGGGCTATAAGGAAGGAAGTTCGTAATGGGCAAAGGAAGGCAGCTGCTCCAAGGAATGAATGTGCCTAAGGTGAGCATAAACTGGAGGCTCATTTATCAATCAGAGCCTCAACACAAAAGGCTGGAGAGAAGCCGCAGCTGCAGGCAGCCCTCCAGCACAGGTCCCCATCCTCCAGCCTTAGAGCCCCTCTGAGTCCCCACCACCTACTCAGAGAAGTCCAGGCTTCTCAGCAGTCGGGCCTTCCCATCCAGGGCTCATCTTCCCCGGCCCCCACCCCCTCGCTTACCTCCCCCAGGATGTCCGAATCCCCAGAATAGTGGTCCTCCACCTACAGTGTCCACCACCCCCGACTGTCAAATCCTGCTCCATCCCCCAGGTCCAGCTCTGGACCCAGTTCTGGGAAGACTTCCCTAATACCTGCCAGCCCCGCAGTGCCGCCCAGACCCTTCCTCACCTCCGAATTGCTACAGTCAAAATAACACTACGCCTGCAAAACTGCTAGCTCGTGGGATGTTTGTGTGATCTGTAGATGAAAATGTTTTCAAATAGTTGCCAACATTAAAAAATTGGGCAACTTCACATAAAATGCTGAATGTGTGACTTCTCTTGAATATTTAGGTCTTGTGTGTGTGTGTGTATATATACACACATACACAAACATGTATATATACACATACATACAAGCATATATATGCACATACATACATATGTATATATATATATTTCATGTTTTATTCAAGTACTTTTATGATTTCACTTTTCTAATGTTTAGATCTCTTATTGGTATAATAAATGAAGAATCCTTTTCCTCCCATGGCTAACCCACTAGATTTTAGACACAAAACTCCTGACAAGTCCAGTTTCTAGATTTGAGTTTCACTGTTGTGTCTCACTCTAAATGGCACAATAGTTTAGATCCTCTGAGGCTCCAGAGCTGGTGGGAAACCAGCCTCTCCTTTAGCTTCAGAGGGGAGAATGTTACAGACCAGTGAGGAAGGAGTTCTGCCATCCAGCCAGGCCCTGCGGGTTCTGAGGCGAGCGCTGAGACAAGGTCACCCCGGCCAGTGACTGAAGGGTGAGGCTGAGACGCACAGTCGGTCATTGTGAATGCATTTCACCACGGTCTCCACACAGGGTCAGACTATTCCTGCAAGAAAGTCTGCCTTTGTCTCTTGTCTGGTGGTGTAATGCGTGCCCTTGGCCCACTTCGTGCAATAAACATGAGCCGTCCCTAGATGAGCTCATCCTTTCCCAGGGCTTCAGGGAGCATGACTGTGCAAATAACTTGCAAAATTCTCAACTCCAGTCCTGCAAGTCACCTCTCCATGGGGTCCAACAGGCACTGTAACTTCAGCATATCCACCGCCCACCCGCCCCAAACTTCTCATGCTCCTAACCTCTCCTGTGGTTTCTCAACAGTTACCTACACCAGTGTGTTCCTAGTCACCCAGTCCTGAGATCACCATCAGCCTCCAAAATCTCTCACTCCTTTTCTCCTCCCCCACCACTGTCTTGCCAAGTGCTGCCACGGTAAAGAATCTGCCTGCCGGTGCAGGAGATGCAAGATACGCGGGTTCCATCTCTGGGTTGGGAAAATCCCATTGAGTAGGAAATGGCAACCCACTCGAGCTTTCTCACCTGGGAAATCCCACGGACAGAGGAGCTTGGTAGGCTACAGTCCATGGGGTCACAGAGTCGAACATGATTGAGTATGCACACACTACAGTCTAGTTAAGGCTCTTAGTGTCTGGCTGTGATTGGAATATTTCTAACATCTGTATCCCCTTTCAATCTCCATCCAGCTCATCCTTCAGAATACGTCCAGGTGTCTGGTGGGGTCATTCCCAGCTGAGAAGTCCTGAGAGGTTCCCCACCACCTACTGCATAAATTCCGACTCCAAAAAACAGCATTCAAGGCCTTCCACTCTTTACAACTTCCCTATTCCCATCATCTCCACACCTCCCATACTCACGCTCCACTTGTATCACCCCATTCAGACTTCACTTCATGCTCTTCCATCAACCTGGGATGCCGGTTAACCTGTGGCTCTCCTATACCAGCGTTCTGCCCACCAGCTAGAATCTCAGCCTCTAGACCCATGCTGTCCACTATTGTAGTCTCCGGCCACATGTAGCCATTGAGTGTGTGTAAGGCAGCTAATCCAAATGGAATTAAAAGTGTAAAACGTACACTGGGTCTGAAAGACTTAAAAACATGTAAAACATCTTCACTACATTCTATACTGACTACAAGTTCAAATGATATTTCAACTCCAGTGGAGTAAAATGTGTATTAATTTCACCTGCTTCTTCCCACTTGTATTACTGTGGCTACTAGAAAATCTAAAATTACATATATGGCTCTCATTTTATTTCTATTGGACAGAGTTGCTCTAGGTATTCTATATTTCTATAACAACCAATAAATTATGAGCACCTACTAAGGGCCAAGCACCCTTACAGGCTCCAGAGCTGCAGTGTGAACAGACAAGGCCTGACCTTACGGAGCTTCCTGTCTGCTGGGAACGCAGCATTTGATGGCGATTTTAAACATATCCAAATCTAGATGATGTCACTCAGCATTCAGTACAAAAATCAAGTACCAAGTACTGACTACATCCTTTGTTCTTGTGCTCTCAGGTTCTCCCAAAGATGACATCACACGTGGTAAACGAGATTGATAACATATTGCGCAACAAGCCCTACAGCAAAAAGGACTATAGATCATAAGGCAGTGAGTGCATGGGCCCCACGGAGCTGCCTGGGTGAAAGAGCGGTCTGTGCAGTACAGGATGGTGTCACTAGCCAGTGTTTTGAATCACTTAGCAGCCCACCGCTCAACCTCTAGTGTCCCTGGATTCTGAGGTGTCTGCTGTCGCCACCACTGTGCACCTAAAATTATGAACATACCTGAAAACTCACAAACAGGAAAATCCATTCTATTTTCTTACCTTGGACTGGAGTCACCTACATTGCTCTGTACACCTCATGTTTAGGCGAAGCTAAGTGTATGGCAGGGAAAAGACATGTTACCTTCAGGCACGGATATATTACAAAATCCACAGCTTCAGTGTGGATTGCATCAGAAAGCGGAGGCTGTGTTCACTCAGAAGTCTTGCTTGAGAGAATCAGCTGAAACAATTTTACTGTATTTTTTTTTTCTATTTGCACATTCACATTGTTTCATAAATTACTATCTGCTTTCATTAACTTTTAGCGTTGCTTGGCCTCAGAAATGGCCCTGTACAGCAGGTTCTCCAAAGTGTCTGTTAGGATTCTAATAATATGTTCATTTACATGGAGAGATGGTAAGAGGATGAAGACCCCCGTCTTTAACTAGAGATAGTTTGGTTAATTTATGAAAGCAAGAATTACACTACTACAGAAGCTTTGCTTGGAATAAAATGTACCTGCAATGAAGTACTCATTTTTTTCTACATTTTACTAAAACCTGCTTTATACTTTTTGACTGCTTGTAGGCACAGCTTCTGCAAGTTTAAATATTTGAGCTTTAAAAATAAATATACACATGCTCACTTTTGTAAGTAAACCTGTAAAAACATCCAGAAAGGCAAATGTTTGCTGTTTAATTAGCACTGGGATTTTACAGCATAATGCTTGGTGTTTTTAACATGAAATTAAATCATGGGCTCTGTGAAAATGCTGTCACTACTCAACATATGCTGGGTAAAGTAACACACCCAAAGAAAAGCAAATGTTAAAGAACTTCCCGACTCCATAATCACACTATGTGCATTAAATTATATGCATGAAACCTCTTTGCATGAATTAATAGGGCCTAGCCTTGTGGCACTCAGCTGAGGTATCCAGCCCTGCCACTATTGGCTACCTACCCTCATGAATATACCACTAGAGAAAACCTAAGTATACTGTGTGTATACCTGTAAGAAGTGAGAAAACTTTTTTCCAGTTTGAAGGTGTATGTCAAGGGGGGAGGTCCTATATCTCTATTTGGACACTTGAGCATGTACAAAATTCTAATTTAATTTACTGGGCAACAGGTCCACCCAAGTAGAAATCACTGAGATTACAGAAGAAGTATACTATCAGCTTAAAATGCTATTTTCTGGCATCATTTCCAGATATGTATTTCATGGTTTTCTAAATCTTAAAATGTTAGTATGAAATACCAACAAATTTTCTTTTTGATTACTATTACCTGTATTCTAATAGGGAAATAGTTTGGGGTTTTCTGTCCAAAAGTATCAGATTAATAATGGAAATGGGTCATTTTTCAGTTGTTCATTGTGTGTTCAATCAATCCAGTGAACTACTGTATGCATAAATGAGCTGAAGTCATTTAATTGGAATTGCAATTTATTTGCTTTGAGTAATAAAAGCATACATGCATTTAATCTCACAATTAGTTTTTATGTGGTCTATCACTAGAAGGCTATATATATATACATATCTTTACAAAACAGGCAGTAAGAATCTAAATAAAAATAATGCTGGCAGGTAAGCCTCAATGAATGATACCTAACAGAAACAGCTTTACAAAAAGATTTAAATTGTAACCCAAACTTTTGTTAATGGATAAAGTGATTAGCTACTAAAGATATTTCTGTTTGGATTTTAGAAATATTCGGTACTAAGGTTAAACGTTCTCAAACTCATTTAAAAGAACCTGTAGGGACTTTGCTTGTGGTCCAGTGGTTAAGAATCTGCCTGCCAATGCAGTGAACATGGGTTCAATCCCCGGTCCAGGAACTAAGATCCCCCATGATGCAGAGCAGCTAAGCCCATGCACCACGGCTGAGGCCTCGCACTCTAGAGCCCATGCGCCACGACAAGAAGCCACTGCTCTAACTAGAGAAAGCCTGCAGGCAGCAATGGCAGATCCAGCACAGCCAAAAATAAAGAGATGTAATTATTAAAAAAAAAAAAGAAAGAAACTGCAAATTAAATCAAACAAACATTACTGCTTGATCATGGGAACATATAGTTTAATATTCAAATCATCTGCCATGGTGAATATACTAGATAAATACATTTCACAATTTTATCCTTAAGAAAAATTTCCATGCACTCTCATTTTCTTCTCTTTTCTGGAAAGACTTCCTTGGCAGAGAACATACCATTCCAAAGGGTAACCTGGGTGGCAGCCAGCCACATACCGAAACTTCGGCCAAGGGAAATAAAAACTAGCAGCCCTGTGTCTGGAGTCCCACTCTGAGAACTGCGACCTCATCTTCATCCATGGTGTGCACCAGGGGTCGCCGGACAGATGTCAGGGCTTTGACCGGCCTTCACCAGCCTTGAGCCCACCCCGCTCCTTGCCAATGAGGAACCCAGACCTGATGACATTAAAGGACTCGCCCCAACTCATACGCAAGCTGATGGCAGAACAAGGCCTGGAATCCAGTGTGTCGTGCTCCCGTCTAGAGGTCTTTCAGGGGTGATTTTTTCCTTTAGCTTTAAAGTGAAAGTGTGTGACTTTTTAAGTTAAAAAAGCTTGGCTATGGGGACTTCCCTGGCGGTCCAGTGGCTGAAACCCCTCGCTTCCAATGCAGAGGGCTTGGGTTTGATCCATGGTTGGTGAACTAAGATCCTTCAAGGCTTGCGGTGCAGCCAGAAAAAAAAAAAAAAAGAGCAAGACCTTTCACAAGAATTTTGAGTATAAATCCAACCTCCGTATTTGTTAGCCTCAAACTTGTTTCAAATTATTCTAGCCAAGTTAGAATAATATACCAAATAGGTCAAGCAGTAAATTTTTACTGGCTAAGAATTATTTCAACCCAAGTTCTTATTAAGTTATAATGAATGAAGAAACTAGAAACAGGGAAATGAAAAATGTTCCAGCACTTATCACAAGGGGTGTCAAAACTGGAATTAAATCACTCTGAATCCCAATTAGAGTAAAACCTCTTTAATTCTCCTGGTGTTGGATATGGGGTATTTTTAAGATAAAAATTCTACAACTGCTTTTTACCAACTAAGCCAGATCCAGTACATCATAATTCTGTGCGCTAGTCCTTCCAGATGACGGGGAGAGGACTGGGGGAAAGGTTTTGGAGCTCCCAGCAGTAAAGCACTGCATGGTAGGTGCTTAATGGAAACTGTGGAACCATCAGAAACTGCTACACAGGAGTTTATCTAACAGTACAGAAACTATTACTATGATTAAAAACAAAGAGTGCCATAGGAAAAAATCAGAACCAAATTTTGCTCCCTCACTTTCCTACAAATTATTCAGTTTATTAATTCAAGAGACACTTTGCTAAGAGTGTAACACTGATGCCCCTATTTCGGCCCCCCACCTCAGGTATCCTGTACTGTTAACTCATTTCTTCCCATCTGTACAGGCGCTGCCATCTAGTGGCAATTTTTTACCTGCACGTTAAAAATTACGGGTAAAAAAAGGCCCAACTTTGGTAACAAATAGTAAATACTGGTGGCTTGTTAAACAGTCATTTTGTCAAATAAGCAAATACATTTGGTATAAACAGCAGGCCACCAGTCAAACTACTGACTCATTAATCAACAGGGAAAAAAAGTTAAAACATAATTAATTCTTATGTGCTATGCTAACACTTTGCAGGGTACTTCTGACTCTCCCGCCATTCACTCCATATTCTTCAGTGATGGCACAGGTAACAAGGTACCAGAGCAAAGTAAAGAACTGCAAGCTTCTAGAAGCCGCGGCGAACCATAATCCTCAGCTGAAAACGATGATGAGCTGGGTCACTAGGCAAATGTACTCCTAGCTCATTTTCCTTCCAGGTTCTTAAGTGGCCTCCCAAAACTTCTAACAGATGGAAATAGAAGATGAACTCCTGGTGAGTATCTTTCTATAAACAGGGAATGCAACATTTACCTTAAATTTGGAAGTGGAAACCAAATATTAAAGTTAAGATTAGAAACTGGGAACATAGTTCCTTTGAGGTATTGCTTGTAGAATGGGATACCCAAATGTAAAGTTCGATCCCTGGGTCGGGAAGATCCCCTGGAGAAGGAAACAGCAACCCACTCCAGTATTCTTGCCTGGAAAATCCATGGACAGAGGAGCCTGGTGGGCTACAGTCCATGGGGTCACAGAGTTGGACACAATTTAGCGACTAAACAACAAGAACAAACTGCTTATAGAAAGGTACTGAATGTGGTCAAAAGCTAGTATCACCTGTGAGTCCATAACCTTTTAAGTGATGAAAATTCAAGAAAAGCTCAAACTTTTTCAAATCATGCAAAAACAATTACCTGTAAACACACTGGTTAAAAAATGCAGGAGACTGCTCTTGGCTGAACCCACCAGGACTGAAGAGATCAGTCTTTTGTTTACAGCGGATGGGAACTTGTGGACTAGAAGGTCAAATTTATGAAAGTCCTCATGGAAAAATGCTGAGCAGTACCAAAACCACTGTAATTCCTTGGAGAGTTTTTAGAATTCCAGAACTAAGATCACAAAAATCACTTTGGTCTCCTACACGTCAATATTCAGGAAAGAGACTTTCTTACTCAACATTCCTCCAGTGATGTGAGACCCTGGTCAAGAGGCAACAATGATTCCATTCTCTTAACAGGTCAAACCAACATGGGAGGGTTGAGCTAAGCTCCCTGGACACCCACCCAGGGCTAATGCTACAGAGCAGAACACCGTGTGGTTTACCCCCACGGGACAACTCTCATATGCCTAGGTACTATTTTTAGGTTATTACCTTGGCTGCCTTTCTTCTTAAAAAAAAAAAAAAAAAAAAAAACACACAACTTTTCCACAAGTTTCTCTTCTCCAAGTTGGAGAAACCATGTTTTAACTTTGAGTTATTTCAAATCACAAAGTCAGAGACTTGCAAGCATGATGCTTCTGTTCAGTCCCCCGGAGGGAGAGGATTCATTCTGATATTTATGGTTCAAAACAAAACAAAAAAAAGTTGTAATATTGTGCTTGGAACACACAGAACCAGTTATTAACTTCTCGCTACTATTATAAATAATAACAGCTCAGTCCAGGTTACCATGACCTCTGACAAATCCAGGAAACAAGTTATTTTCTCCTCTTGTGATTATAACACATTGCAACACTTTTTTGCCTTTTAATAAATGTCCTGGTACTCTGAGTTTCCCTTTCAATTCATTTAATTTCAACAATCTGTCCAAAATTTAAAAAAAAAAAAAAAAGAGCCAATAAACAAATATTGAATTACATTTTGTTGGGTTTTTCAAACCCTCAAACTCCAGACTTATACAAACAGCTTGCGTGTCTTCCACCCTGACCACCCTGCGACTTTTCCACACACCGCAGGCCACCCAGATACAGAGCTGGTGGGAGGAGGGGGTGGCGAAGCTGGGGCAGTCTACTTGGAGCCAGTGGACAGGAGGGCGATGAGGCCTGAGGAAGCACTTATGGACAAAATGTAGTTCCTATAAGAATTCAGTGTTAAGGAAAAATCAACCCCAGATTGGTTTTCAACAAAACAAAAAGAACCCACCTCCTTGGAATGTACTGTTTTCCTCCTGACACGCTGTCTAATGACAATAATGTGCGGTCCCATTGTCTGCAAATACAATTTACCAGAGAGGAGACTATAAAGAATGAAGAACATTCACAGGAAATATGTTCCAACAGAAAACACTTGAGACAAACCCAGGACGCATGATCACAAAGAAAACATCTGAATTCCATTTAACCTTCAGCAAAAGAGCTGACCAAAGAACACTGGGAGGAAGAAGAGACTTGATTTCTTTACCAACCCCCGCATCGAGAGCAGAGGAAAAATAAGTTTCCCTTGTCCACCAGTGTTTTGGCTACAGCTGGTCTGTGAAAGCAAGGAGGTTCACAAAAGTTTGCAGCCACTCTGTCTCAGGGCTAGAGTGTTTGGGGCAAATCACTCCAGTATTCCCAGAAGATAAAAGTTGGAGAGTATCCGCTATTTTATTACATCAGAATCTCCTACTGTTGAAAATTTGGCTGCACATTCTTGGATAACACTTTTAATAAATTACCTTAACAAGAGAAGACTGATTCTTGCCCAAAAGCTCAATTTAAGAGCAACCTGAAACACTATTAAGCTGTTATGAAATGTGCCAATTGAACTCCACTGGCTATCCACCGGACCCCAAAGCCCCAAAGTAGCAGCAGATACCGGGCTTATGCCAGGAGCTGTCAAAGAAGGCAAGTTTGCTTTGGCTACTTAACTTAGCATATTTATCTTTTTTTAACCAAACAGGTACACATCATCATATATGTAAGTCTGCTTTGCAATACTCATTATTTATCATGAAGTCTTGATCATAAAATTAAAAGAACTTCAAATCAAACCAAAAGCCCTTAAACATTCAGAAACATGCCTAAAGTCACAGTGCTTATTAAGGGACTGACTCCCTTTGCAGTTTTTGTTACCAAAAACCGCTCAGACAAATAAAAACCAAAATGAACTGTTTCTAGGCTTCTAAAAAGGATAATAAACCTTTAAAAGGATACACTGTGGGGTTGAAGTTCTTCAGTATAAAGAAGGAAGCAACAATGACCAAGACCAGAAATAGGGTGTTATTATAGAAGATGGAAAATGTTGTAGCTTCATAATCAGCAACTTCATTCTTCTTCCACAAGATTCTGTGGACACAGAAACAAGTCATTTAGTTTTTCAGTAGGCACTAAAAATGTTAAATACCACACAGTTCGAGCTCATTGTAAGATAAGTTCTTCCTTAAGTGTTCTGGGCAGAATGTGTTTTTAATATTAAATCAGTCAGCATTGTGCCCTTTATTCTACTGAAAAAGATATTTCACTTTACCGATGCTCAGAAATTCCCTGTAATTTAGTCTAGTAGTCAGGATTCAGTGCTTTCGATGCCAGGGCCGGGGTTCAGTCCCTGGTCAGGGAACTAACGTTTATCGATGCTCAAGCACCTGGGTTTCCCAGCAGTTTAAGCTTCGGAGGAAGGAACTGATTAATCACAGTTAGCTTGGTTTTATCAGCAATCAAAATAGGCATCTTTCTCTAGATACTCACTGAAAGCAAACTATTGATTAGCAGCCTGAAAGGGCTTCCTCGGCTGTTTGCAGGCTTGAGACTCTACAGCCTACACATCTCAGCCTTCAATGTTACACCTTAAGACAAGCCCGTGGACAAAACCAGCTGTGGCATCACAGAAACAGACTTGTCTGTGACTCTCTTTAGCCATCTTTACTTAATTCGAACTAAGAATCTGCTTGATCATTAGGAGGAATTTTTACTCCCGTGAAACCCACCTACTTTTTATTTAATCCACTTTTCTTTTACCATTTCACAGGGACAAAAGAAGTTCCAGGGTGCCTGTGAATAAGGGGATCTTTCTTCTCCTCAGTTAATTAACTTTGTAAAGCAATTTTTTAAAAGAGTAGGTAGTTTCTAACCTAGTAATGGGATGTGAAATCAACTGAGTGAGTTGTGACCAACATGTTAAAAAAACATGAAATAGGAAAAAAACAGAAAAGTTATTAAGTGTATCAAATACAATAGGGTAATAATTTTGTTCTATGGAACATTTACATGTGTGTATGTGAAAGTATTTGGTCAAACAGTAAAATATTTTTACTGTGGGTCATTATCTAAAAGGCTCAAAGTCACTGACAGTGATGCCTTCTCCCCCAGAAAAACACATTACTCTGGGGCCCCATGGTGCCCCCAACTAGTCCGAAGGCTGGCACAATGGCTAATGTCATTGTAACTGCCCTGTTTTATTGACCAACTGTTGTAATGCAAAGTCAACAAGCATGGCTATAAAGGAGCTAAATGAAAGGTATTAGCTCCTTGTCTTCACTGGAAGAAATTCGTGGTTTCTAATATATATGCCATGTTTCCTTGATTCTGTGGATACCATCAACTTAATAAATCTTAGTCTACTGTAAAGTCTGGGAGAGGTGAAGGACCTTATATTAAATGCAGCTATCAACTATAAAGCAGCTTCTGATTTCAGAGAAGTTTAAATGTAAATTTTAAAAAATACATGATTTGGAATTAATACTATATTCCATTTTATCAATGATCAAAGAAAACACCAGCCTGGTCCAGAAATGTCCACAGTCTCTACATGGTTTAATGCTAGAAAACACTGTTTTTAAGACTTTGGGACAATACCCAGTGAAAATAGGCTCCTTAAATAGGCTATAGGCATGACTTTACTGTTGGCAATTAAATTATCCTGCCTCTACCACAGCGCTTCTCCCAAACTCCCTGCCAAGCCCTGGATCAGAACTAACTTCAAGATGTTTTTCATGACAGAGTGGTTCAATCGTCTAGGTTGTCCCAGCTCCCAAAGGCCATGTGTTACATGGGGGTATACCCAGTCAGGACTGTCCGGCAGCTCTCAGAACTTTTTCTAATCCAGCCATATCCTGGTTTATTTTGAAGGTTAGGACTCCCAGCCCCCCTCATCAGCAGTGGTTCTGCCAGAGCCTCACTGGTAAGAAACCTAGGTTGGGAGAGCACTTCTCAAGTAGTCCTGTGTCCAAGGAGGACTTCCTAAAACAGGAGAGAGGTGGAGACCATACTCAACAAGTCTTACAATCTGATAATACTAAACAATGGACCATCAGTAAGTCAAGGAGAAATTACATTCATATCCTGGGAGAAGCATTAATCAATCTGATCCTCCTCTGCTAGTTTCATCCTTGCATAGATGGAAAAGCAGTTCACAGTGGCACATAATCCATATTCTAAATGACTGCAGATGGAGCTTCAAGAGATGCCCGTCTGGGTAGAAACATGCCAATAAGCCTTCTCTTAAATCTCTTGGAAGCAACTAGTCTTTTGAGGGAAAAAAAACACTAGATCTTAAACAGAGTCGAGGATCCAGTTACCGCATCAATAAAGACTACAGACCTTGGTACAACTGTATCCAGTGTGGCCTTTGTGAGAGGCCACAAATACAAACAGCACAAATTTCTACTGATGACAAGAACAGACTTTATAATTTTCTGATGCTCTGAATTTTAAATATCAATAAACCTCCACTTCACCCTGATCTGAAATATCTGATCCTCCACTTCACCCTGATCTGAAATATCTGATCCAGCTAATGGCAAAGAGGCTTCATTTCCGATTCCAGCTGATCTGCTGGTCAAGACTACCTTTCTACCTTGCTGAGAAAGATTCTGAGACACACCCCAGGACGGAGAGCAAGACCAGACCAAATCAGGAAGTCTGTGGTGGGCGGAGAGGCCCATTTGCCCTCTCTGATATAATTGGTCATCTAAAATCTCTAAGACTTGTAAAAGCTTATAAAAAGCATTTTGAAATTTGGGTAACTATGAAGTGCACTCCAACTTAAGAACCACTGTTCTAATAAATATTGTAATTCAATAAAAAGGTTAAAAAAAAAAGTGGTCTGGATTCTCTAGTATCTATCCCTATGCAAAACATTTGTGATCAAAAAGTTACGCAGAGCCAGAAGCCCTCAAGGCTGCTCCCAAAAAACAGGCCTTTGCTCTCAGGACTTTAATAGTGTTCTTCAGTTTTATGAAGGGTTCATAAGACATAATCACTTCAGTAATGTTTTGGTGCCTGTCCAAAACCACTGTAGAAGACACTGTTCATTAAGTTACTCTGTGTCCCTTAAGTAAGGATCCACTTGATAAAGTCCATCCAAGATTCAGTGCCAGGAAAGTTTCTCTTCAGAAGGACAGGCCTGCTGCTTCTCATCTGGCAATGAAAGCTGGATGACCTCCGATGTACCCTCTGACACTTGGAAGCTCGGAGCTAGGTTCTGTGCCCAACTGCTGTTAACTAACCCTGAGGTCCTCATTCATCCACCTCTTCTTACTTTTCACCGGTTTCTGATCTTTAACAATTGTACTGCTTTGTTTTATATGCAATTTAATATTGTAAGTCCCCACAAAGTCTTTCTGGAGCAAAGTGGGATAAAAATTCCATTTCACAAAGCACCTTATGGATACTAAAACTTAAAATCCATGAAAACAGGCTCAGCTTATGACTTTGTTAAACGATCTGGCAACTCTTAAGCGCAAGCTTACTCAATCGTTCAGAGACTTGCATTCAGACGTTAGACTGTTCATCAGACTTCTAACAGCAGCTGGCAGGAAAAACTGGGGACGGCGCTAATAAAGATGGCAAAGAATTGGGCAACAGGAGACAAACCTAATTCTTTTCTTTTTCCCAAACAATGCAGATGACCAGCAACCAGATGTGCCCAGGGAAGTTCAAGAGAAGAAATACCAACACCTAGAAAAGCTTACACAGAACACAACGTAAAAGCCTTCAGACACAGGGGTTAGGTGATGCCTAACGAGCGGCAGAGCCAAGCGCTGCACACAGCTCGGCGGGCTCCTAAACAAAGCAGAGCAGGGCAGTGCAAGCTCCTGTCAGACTGCCCGCCTTCTTCCCTGGCCTTACCACGCCCTGATCTATGAGGAGCAAGCTAGCCCAGCTTTCTGTGCCTCAGACTCCTCAGGCGTAAAGTGGAGAAAACAACAGTCCCTACCTCGTGGGGGTCCTGGGAGGAAAGTATCTGGTGGTAATAAACGCTCAGAAATCAACTATCCTCATTACCACAACGTCTACAGCACCAACGTTTCTCTCAGACAATTCTGATACCCACGTTCTTTAAGCAGAAACCAAAAGAGCTTTATTTTCTACAAACACCCCCCGTTCTGGTTACCACCACCACTTTGAATAGGGAGTCAAACCTTTCATCCTTTTCCTTCCGAGACATCTTTCTGTTATCAGCTTCGGAGAGTTTCCGAGTCACTTCTTTGGAGACAGCATCTTCCCTCTTCTGTGCTACTCTGAAAGGAAAAGAAACAAGTCTCTACATGCCCCAGGAGTGAACACTGCTCTCTCAGAAACACTCTGTGCTCCCAGCTTGTACTGGCAACTCTATCATACTTTACATTTCAAGAAAACAAGCTGGACAGAAAGTCCCAAGCTTATTACATTGTACTAGCCAAAAGAGAGGGAGTTCAAGAAACTTCCAAGATGTGGTTTATTAGTGGTGTGTTTTGAATTCTGCTTAAAAGGGAGAATTTTCCAAAGTTAGGTATTTAATATGGAAATAAAAGTCAAATGCTATTAGCACAATTTAATTATGAATCATTATAGCTCCACTTGATTTTAGCTCATAAATTAACTGTTCCACAAATAGATTTGTTAAGGCACTGGTAAATGACACATGATTTCAATTCCAATATATAACCGGAGAGAAAACTAAGCTTAGCGAAATCTAAAATCTTAAAGTAAATCTTTTACCTCTATTCAAAAGGGGAATATCACTAAAAAGAAATATTACCAGCTGGTGAAGGACTGACCCTGCTGCTGCGAAGTCGCTTCAGTCGTGTCCGACTCTGTGCGACCCCATAGACGGCAGCCCACCAGGCTCCGCCGTCCCTGGGATTCTCCAGGCAAGAACACTGGAGTGGGTTGCCATTTCCTTCTCCAATGCGTGAAAGTGAAAAGTGAAAGTGAAGTCACTCAGTGTCTGACTCTTCGCGACCCCATGGACTGCAGCCCACCAGGCTCCTCCGTCCATGGGATTTTCCAGGCGAGAGTACTGGAGTGGGGTGCCATTGCCTTCTCCGAAGGACTGACCATAGCAGTTTGTTAAATAAACTACCAGTTTGAGAGCTGCACCAAGAGATAATATGGAATCAGTCAGAAAAGGCTGAAAATGTCATTTGAGAAATCAGATAAGAATACTTAGTGATGAATCAGATAAAGAAAAAAAAAAGACACAATCCTAAAAAAAAAAAATCTACGAGATAAATTTTATCAGATGCGGTTGCTAGTGAAAGAGAAGATAAAATTTAACCTATGGAAAAAAAAAATTTAACCTATGATGAAATACAAAAGCCTCCTGCATTTAAATTTGATGATTTACTTTTCATAATATAGGACAAACTGACTACCCGTGAACATAGAAAAAGTAATAACTGATCACAAGCAAAATACAGCAATTATCTACAAAGTCTCACTAAGAAAACTTTCAACACAAGACTGAGATGTATTAAAAGCCACAGATGTAGACCACAGAGACAGATATCTGTTCAATCCATGTTCCAATCCCTCATTCCTACACTACATTAAGTTCTGGTCAGTGGACCAAGGAAAATTGTGGAAAAATCAGGATGGATTCCTGAAAAGCCCAGGATCATGAGCAGCAATAGTTTTCAACCTTCAACCACATGGGCTTCTGGGCTACAAATTAAGCCATTTTCTACGCCAGAGGATCTTCCTGACCCAGGGATCGAACCTGCATTTCATGCATCTCCTGCATTGGCAGGTGGATTCTTTACCACTGAACCTCCTGAGAAGGCCCAAATTTGGGTTGATTTTATCTATCTCTCACTCAATAATCAAATTAGAAGTGACACTGTTAAAAACAAAATCTTTAGTTAGCTTTGACTAATGTATTTTTCCACAAATTGGTAACTGGAGGGAGGAAAACCAGTTAGAAAATAGGTAAAAGGAAATAGGTTCTGAAATGTAAAGAAAATAGCAGCTAAGGGAGCAGGTAGCTGTTTTAAGAGCTACTTTAAGACACTAAATAGAATGTTACAATGCCCTGCTATCCCTGACTCATTGCATTAACGTAAAATTCTGTTCTGCAGGCAGAGACTCTCATCTCTTAATCTCCAGCAAATCCAAGGCACTCACTAAATGTTTCTTGAACTTCACATAAGACTGCTTTTTTCTAAGAAAGGCCAACTGGTAAGAAATGGACATGGTTTACAGCAAAAACCTTTCTTAGCTGAGCAGAGGGGGGAAACACACACATACGTACACACACACACACACACACACACCCCTCAACTGTTAGAATGCTAGGACATAAGAATGAACTATTTTCATAACAGCTGGTTCTAGGCATCTCTCAGACAAGGAGTCAATCTTCTGTCCTGAAGACACTGCCCCAGATAACTAACTTCTCTTCTATGTCTAAAATTCTATACTTGCCTAAAGAGACACTAACAGCTACACTGTAGGTTTATTACAGCTCGGCCCTACCCTCCATCTCAGTGCTCTCAGAAAACAAATCCCACTCAGCACTGAATGCCCTGAAACAAGACAGGGGCAAACCCAGGGGCCCAGCACCCAGCCAACTGAGATTAAAAAAAAAAAAGTCTTCATAAACAACTTAAAAATCATACCATCTTAAAAGAAATTCCTATGGGCTCTCTCACCTCCAACCTCTCCGACACTGCACACAAACATTTTATTACATGCCGATCACCATGCGTTACATGTCACACGTACCATATTTAATCCTGACCATCCCAAGAGGTACTATTAGTACTCCCATTTTACAGCCCAGAAATCTGAAGTCTCAAAAGATAAAATGCAGGCCCAAGGGTCTCCACTTCAGAGGAGCAGAGCGGGAACTGGAATACAGACTATAGACTCTGAAACCATTCCCTCTACCACCAACACCTACCCACACTCAGCATCTTGCTGGCTCTTTAAGCCTTAACAATCTTACCAATCTGGAGTTTCTCTGTCAGTAGCAATATTTAATATTAAACCAAAACAATGATGACTAAAAAATAATTCCATTCAAAGACCCTATTAAGTCAGTAAATGTAAATGTGTCATTCAGTTTTGTCCAATTCTTTGCAACCCCATGCACTGTAGCTCACCAGGCTCCTCTACCATGGAATTCTCCAGGTAAGAGCCCTGGAGTAGGTAGGCATTCCCTTCTCCAGGGAATCCTCCCTATCCAGGGAATGAACCCAAGTCTTCTGCATTACAGGCAGAGATCACTGAAATTTCACCGAACTAAACAAAATGTATCACTAACTATCGTAAGAAAAATAAACAAAGGACATGGAAGCTGTGCTCAAGAAACAGGAAGTAAAACTGAGGGGAAAGAGCATTATTTTTGACTCCAAAAAGGTGAATGAAAAATTATATGTAGAACAAGTGAAAAATGCTAGGTCCCAAAGAGACCAAGGTCCAACGGAATCACAAAGGATGGCTCATGCAAAACCCACTCTGAGGACTTCACTATCCACAGATGGCCATGCCTCATGAGGACAGCCCAGGACAGCAGAGGCTGAGATGGGCTGAATTCTGAAATGGCAGCTGGTGAAGAGGGGCTGCCAAGCAGGGAGACAACAGAGCTGACCTGGATTTAGCTGTTCCAGCAACTGTCAGGCACAACCAAGACTCCTACGGATCCAGGACGACAGTGGGGAGGCTTACAATAATCCCTGTTAACTGAGATCATCTCAAGGTGTTTCTACTCCTCATCACCAGAAAGTTTGACACAGGAACAATAAAGACAGTTAGGATATCTCTGGAAAGGATTCCTAAGGCTTAAAATAACAGACATGTAAGAATGGAAAGAAAGGGAGACGTTTCTAAATGAGGGAGGGGAGGAGTCATGTTCAAAGGATGACACAAGGCTGAGTTGGAAGCCCTAAGCCCCAATCCTGAATGAGGCCTGACCGGTAGGAGGCAGAGGATTCACAATCCAAGGGCCTGGAAGAATCTGGTTTTAATACTTCTAGAAAAGAGAATGCCATGAAGAGTTATTAGGAAAGTGACATGACAAAATGAAGAAACAGAGGAAATATGGTAGTCTAATTAGCATTAAAAATGTCAGGGTTGAGCAAAAGAAAAAAAGACCACTTCTTTCACATCCAAAAATTCTACATGGAGAGTCCAGAACAATTCTTTCCAGAATTCCATTTGACTTTTAAAATGTTAATTTATGTGGTGGGTTTGCTTTTCTGAGCCCCATAATTAAGGCTAGTACTTAAGAGTTCTAATTCCAACCTCAACACCCACTTCCATAGCAGTGTTAGCAGCACTGTCTCTGCTTTTCAGTTAGTTGCTATTCCTTCATACCATTATTTATGATTACATATTTTGCAATCATATATACATACCCCACAAATACACATACACATATATGTGTACATACATACACATATATTTCCAATTAATCCAAATGTACATACACATCTATCCCCCCAAATATAAACATATATGTGTATATACATACACATATATCTCAAATTAATCCAATATACATACACATATCTTCCCCCAAATATACATAAAAATGTATCTCAAATTAATGCTTACCAAAACACACACACACAAATGGTCTTTCAGAAGTCACCCGACTATATAAAAATGCAACAATATTTACTTTCACTTGAGAAATATACTTACTTGTGCTTGAGAACAAATTTCACATTTTTGTAAGCAAAGGCTACCAAGTAAGTGCTTACTAGGGTCATCACACTATACAGAACAGCAGACTGAATAAGATCCATATGCCATATTCGCCAATATAGCCCTGAATTAAGATAAAAGGGGGTGGGGGAATACAAAAAGAAACAAAACATTACCACCCAGTTACAGAAACCTGCTGAGTTATTAATAATTAAAGCTAAACCTGGTAAAATACAGCCCAGATTAGGGAATCCAATACAGTGTAAGAAGAACTTCATAAGTGTGATATCCAGTAAAAAGCCTCAAGTGTTTCTAGTTCAGAATACTCGAAAAACATAACCTTACTATAACTAGTCCATGATGAGATTTCTGCTGCTTCTAGAATGAGAACTTTGGCTCAACAAAATCACGATTCAGACTTCAAATTTCATTCTTCAGGATACTATCACAGGAACTCCAAGTCCACGTGCAGTCCCAAACCAGAGTTCACACGCTGACGTGGCTGTTATCTGAAATCGAGGCAACGCTCAGTGCGGTCAGCGAACCATGTTAATTGCACGCTGGGTTTTATAAAGTCGGGAGGGAAAAGACATCTGGATTTGCCCAACAACAGTGCAACAATGTAGTAGAGAGGAAATTGACATTTGGGATTCCTAAAATCTAAAAACAACCTTGGCCAAGGCTGTAAAGTTTTTCCATTCACGTAAGAATTCTAGGATTGCCCTAACAGAATTATTAAAAAGTTTAACCACAGTGGAGCTTGGGACTCTGGCACTGGTCCAGCTTCTTTCGGAAAATAACGTTCTGTGTGAACCAGTTCTAAAGCTACACTTATAATTCAGTGCGAATGTTAATGTCTCTAACCTTAATTCATGAGTTTCTCCAAAGTAGGTAAAAAGTTTAAGATCTCGTAACAGCAAACGATAGTTACACAGGGCGAGGGGGTAGGGGGAGAGCAGGCGATATGCCCGTTAGCATCACAAGATCCTAACCCGGGGGTTAGCTGAAATACAGATTTGAGGCCGCCATCGCAGAACCCGTAATCACAATCCGCAGACCCGAGGCCCGGGAATGGGCTAGCCTACTTTCACAACGTGCTACAGTACCTTTCCTGGGATGCCACCCACCACGATCCCGGACAGATCCCGGAGGCCCACAGAGGCTGCGTGCAGCCCCCAGTCCAGGGGCAGCCGGGGACAGCGCGGGCCCGGCGCACGCCTCGCCCCCCGCACGGCGCTGCCACGTCCCCGCCCAGCCCAGCCCAGCCCGTCTCGCTTCAAGCGCTCACAGATGGGGATGGCGGACACGATGAAGGCGTTCCCGAAGAAAAGCGCCGAGGACTTGGCCGAGAGGTTGCGGCTGAAATCCTGCAGGAGCAGGTCCTCCTCGGACTGCTGCTTGGGGCCGCCTTTGGGAGCCATGGTGCAATCGGAGCCGCGGGACGGGCGCGGAACCGGGCGCAGAGCGGGGAGGAAGCCACTGTCACCGCCCCGGCAGCCGCCGTATCCGCTAACGACCAGTCAGCGCAGCGCCGGAGGCGGGACCGGGCTTGGAACAAACATCCGCAGGATTGGCCAGCCTGGCGCCACTTTGGAGGTTTCTCCGGCCTGATTAGGCAGGCGGGCCAGACTTCCGGATTCCTAGCCGGCCACGTGACTCGTCACTGTCTAAGAGGAAGCCGGGACTTGTAGTTTAGTGGGCGCTAGTAACAAAACTTTATTAACATTCTATTTCAAAGACGTTGATAGACTCCTGCTATCCAAGCCCTGAAAATTCGAAAACATGAACCTCTTCGTCTTGTGGTCATTCATTCATGGAGTGTATGGTTTACCTGGCTCTGTGGGTACCCAGAAGCAGGAGATATTAAGAGATGGCAAGAATGCACAGAACTATACAGAAGAGCTCTTAATGACCCAAATAACCACAAAGGTGTGATCACTCACCTAGAGCCAGACATGCTCGGGTGCGAAGTCAAGTGGGCCTTGGGAAGCATCACTACCAACAAAGCTAGTGGAGGTGATGGAATTCCAACTGAGCTATTTCAAAGTCTAAAAGATGATGCTGTTAAATAAAGTGCCGCACTGGAAATGCCAAGAAATTTGGAAAACTCAGCTGTGGCCGCAGAATTGGAAAAGGGCAGTTTTCACTCCAATCCCAAAGGAAGACATTGCCAAAGAATGTTCAAACTACTGCACAATTGTGCTTATTTCTCATGCTAGCAAGGTAATGCTCAAAATCCTTCAAGCTAGGCTTAAACAGTACCTGAATGGAGAACTTCCAGGTGCTCAAGCAGGATTTAGAAAAGGCAGAGGAACCAGAAATCAAACTGCCAACATCCATTGGCTCATAGAAAAAGCAAGAAAATTTCAGAAAAATATCAACTACTTCTTCGTTGACTCTGCTAAAGCCTTTGATTGTGTTCAGTTCAGTTCTGTCACTCATCATGTCCAACTCTTTGTGACCCCATGGACTGCAGTATGCCAGACTTCCCTGTCCATCACCAACTCCTGGAGCTTACTCAAACTCATGTCCATTGAGTCGGTGATGCCATCCAACCATCTCATCCTCTGCCGTCCCCTTCTCCTCCCACCTTCAATCTTTCCCAGCATCAGGGTCTTTTCCAATGAGTCTTCTCTTCCATTCAGGTGACCAAAGTATTGGAGTTTCAGCTTCAGCATCAGTCCTTTCAGTGAATATTCAGGACTGATTTCCTTCAGGATGGAATGGTTGGATCTCCTTGCTGTCCATGGGATGCTCAAGAGTCTTCACCACCACAGTTCAAAAGCATCAATTCTTCAATGCTCAGTTCTCTTTGTAGTCCAACTCTCACATCTATACATGACTACTGGAAAAATGAGAGCTTTGACTAGATTGACCTTTGTTGGCAAAGTAATGTCTCTGCTTTTTAATATGCTGTCTAGGTTGGTCATAGCTTTTCTTCCAAGGAGCAAGTGTCTTTTAATTTCATGACTGTGGTCACCATCTGCAGTGATTTTGGAGCCCAGAAAAATAAAGTTTGTCACTGTTTCCATTGTTTCCCCATTGCCATGAAGTGATGGGACAAGATGCCATGATCTTAGTTTTTTGAATGTTGAGTTTTAAGCAAACTTTTTCACCCTCCTCTTTCACTTTCATCAAGAGGCTCTTTAGTTCTTCTTAGCTTTCTGCCATAAGGGTGGTGTCATCTGCATATCTGAGGTTATTGATATTTCTCCCATCATTCGTGGTTCCAGCTCGTGCTTCATCCAGCCCAGCATTTCTCATGATGTGCTCTGCCTATAAGTTAAATAAGCGGGGTGACAATATACAGCCTTGGTGTTCTTTCCAGATTTGGAACCAGTCTATCATTCCATGTCCAGTTCTAACTGTTGCTTTCTGACCGGCATACAGATTTCTCGGGAGGTAGGTCAGGAGGTCTGGTATTCCCATCTCTTTACGAATTTTCCAGTTTGTTGTGAGCCACACAGTCAAAGGCTTTTGCATAAATAAATAAAGCAGAAGTAGATGTTTTTCTGAAACTCTCTGGCTTTTTTGATGATCCAGTGGATGTTGGCAATTTGATCTCTGGTTCCTCTGCCTTTCTAAATCCAGCTTGAATATCTGGAAGTTCACGGTTCACATACTGCTGAAGCCTAGCTTGGAGAATTTCGAACATTATTTTGCTAGCATGTGAGATGAGTGCAATTGTGAGGTATTTTGAACATTTTTTGGCATTGCCTTTCTTTGGGATTGGAATGAAAACTGACCTTTCCAGTCCTGTGGCCACTGTTGAGTTTTCCAAAATTTCTGGCATATTGAGTGTAGCACTTTCACAGCATTATCTTTTAGGATTTGAAATAGCTCAACTGGAATTCCATCAACTCCACTAGCTTTGTTGGTAGTGATGCTTCCTAAAGCCCACTTGACTTCGCATTCACATTCAACTATGTGGATCACAACAAATTGCAAAATTCTAAAAGAGATAGGAGTACCAGATCACCTTACTGCCTCCTGAGAAATCTGTATGCAGGTCCAGAAGCAACAGTTAGAACCAGACATGGAACAACAGACTGGTCCCAAATTGAGAAAGGAGTACATCAAGGCTGTATATTGTCACCTTTTTAATTTAATTTCTTGTGAAATGCTGGACTGGATGAAGCACAAGCTGGAGTCAAGATTGTCAGGACAAATATCAATAAGCTCAGATTTGCAGATGACCCCACCTTTATGGCAGAAGCAAAGAGGAACTAAAGAGCCACTTGATGAAAGTGAAAGAGCAGAGTGCAAAAGCTGGCTTAAAACTCAACATTCAACATTCAAAAAGTGAAGATCATGGCATCCAGTCCTATAAGTTCAGTTCAGTTCAGTTCAGTCACTCAGTCATGTCCAACTCCTTGGCACCCCAGGGACTGCAGCACACCAGGCCTTCCTGTCCAAAACCAACTCCTGGAGTTTACTCAAACTCATGTCCATTGAGTCAGTGATGCCATCCAACCATCTCATCCTCTGTTGTCCCCTTCTCCTCCCGCCTTCAATCTTTCCCAGCATCAAGGTCTTTTCCAATGAGCCAGTTCTTTGCATCAGGTGGCCAAAGTATTGGAGTTTCAGCTTCAGCATCAGTCCTTCCATTGAATATTCAGGACTGATATCCTTTAGGATGGACTGGTTGGATCTCCTTGCAGTCCACAGGATGCTCAAGAGTCTTCTCCAACACCACAGTTCAAAAGCATCAATTCATGGCAAATATGGGGAAACAATGGAAACAGTAACAGAGTTTATTTTCTTGGGCTCCAAAATCACTGCAGATGGTGACTGCAACCTTGAAGTTAAAAGACACTTGCTCCTTTGAAGAAAATTATGACCAACCTAGATAGCATATTAAAAAGTAGAGACATTACTTAAAAAAAAAAAAAAAAAAAAAAAAAAAAAAGTAGAGACATTACTTAACTGACAAAGATCCGGCTAATCAAAGCTATGATTTTTCCAGTAGTCCTGTATGGATGTGAGAGTTGGACCATAAAAAAACTGAGCACTGAAGAATTAATGCTTTTGAACTGTGGTGTTGGAGAAGACTTCTGAGAGTCCCTTGGACAGCAAGGAGATCAAATCAGTCAATCCTAAAGGAAATCAGTCCTGAATATTCATTGGAAGGACTGAAGCTGAAGCTACAGTACTTTGGCCACCTGATGGGAAGAGCAGATTCATTGGAAAAGACCCTGATGCTGGGAAAGATTGAAGGCAGAAGGAGAAGGGGAGGACAGTGGATGGGATAGTTGAAATGCATCACCGACTCAGTGGACATGAGTTTGAACAAGCTCCGGGAGCTGGTGATGAACAGGGAGGCCTGGCCTACTACAGTCTATGGGGTTGAGAGTTGGACACGACTGAGCACCCGAACTGAACTGTGAATATGCAGCACTGGCACATTGGAAGAAGACGAGGAGAAAGATAAGTACAGCTAATGTGTACTGAGCCACTTCTTTACACATCCATTAGTTCATTAAGTATCCTCAAGAATCCTCTGATACACTCATTTTGGGGGTGAGCAACTCCAATTCTGGTCTCCAAGGCATGGGGTACCTTTGTACAAAAAGGAAGGCTCCCTTGCTTATAAGGAACTCAGGTCTCATTGTTGAAGATAATATTTAACATGTATCTAAAACATTTACAAATTACTATACTTTTATTACTTTTAAAAATTTAATTGAGGTGGTCCAGTGGGTAAAACACCATACTCCCAATGCGGGGGATTCAGGTCAGATCCCTGCTCAGGGAACTAGATGCCATGTGGCAACTAAGAGTTTGTATAAGACAACTGAAAAGAAAAAAATACTCTGCATTCCACCGTGAAGATCAGAGATCCTGCCTGTGGCAACTAAAACCAGGGGCAACTAAATAAATCTAAATAAATAGAGAAACAAATAAAGATTTAATTGAAGTCATGTGGCAACCTAGATAGCATATTAAAAAGCAGAGACATTACATTGCCAACAAAAGTCCGTCTAGTCAAGGCTATGGTTTTTGCAGTGGTCGTGTATGGATGTGAGAGTTGGACTGTGAAGAAAGCTGAGTGCCGAAGAATTGATGCTTTTGAACTGTGGTGTTGGAGAAGACTCTTGAGAGTCCCTTGGACTGCGAGGAGATCCAACCAATCCATCCTGAAGGAGATCAGTCCTGGGTGTTCATTGGAAGGACTGATGCTGAAGCTGAAACTCCAGCTTGGCCACCTCATGTGAAGAGTTGACTCATTGGAAAAGACCCTGATGCTGGGAGGGATTGGGGGCAGGAGGAGAAGGGGACGACAGAGGATGAGATGGCTGGATGGCATCACCGACTCGATGGACATGAGTTTGAGTAAACTCGGGGAGTTGGTTTTGGACAGGGAGGCCTGGCGTGCTGCGATTCATGGGGTCGCAAAGAGTCTGACACGTCTGAGCGACTGAACTGAACTGATGTGGCTACCAAAGCCATACTAGATAAAACAGTACTAAGTAAAGACAACATGTTGACTGGACAAGCCTCTGGAGCTCAGAAAATTGAATATGCCAATTAAAACAGCTAAATACCATTAACTCATGGAGTTATCACTTTTTCTTAAAAAAAATAATGCCCAACCACTTCAGCCTTAGCAAAAGATTCTTTCATCTACTGACAGCAGGCAAAACTTCAACATCTGGTCCCCTATTATCATTCTTTTTCACCTTATCCAGTTGTAATTGACCTTCATAGTTTCCAGTCTAACGTAGCTTTCTGTCTTCAAGCATTTTCAAACTGTTCTCTACATAGATACCACAGTGCGTTTTTCTGAAATGTAAATCCTTTCGTTATCTACAGCAAGTATTCTCAAATGCCAGAAGTTTTCACCAATCACAACAAAATAAAAAGAAAAAAAATGAACTATCTAGTGAATTTTTTAGAAAACAAAGTTTTCATATAAAAATGTATACACTTATGTCTTTAAAAAAAAATGTTTAAGTGCTCTTTCTTTTATTATGAAGCAGTAGTGATAGTGAAGAAGTTTTTATTTTTTCCTTCCAAAATATTCCTCTCTGTTTTTCCTACCTTTGTAAATCACATCCTTTCTGTCATTTGCTAAACTGTTAGGTTGCAACACTGATTCCTTCCTTTCCCTCTCTATCTGTGATCAAATCCTCAGCACAACATTTTGGATCTGTCTCTTAACTAGATTTATTGCTTGCTACTTACGAACCAAGGATATAAAAAGAAAACAGATAAAATCAGAAAACTTAGAAGATCAAAAGGGACCAAAATCAACAGCTAGTTAAAACCAAAAGAGGAAGAAAGTAAGAATCAATAACGATGAGGTTAAAAAGAATTACACCTAACAAAAATATTTAAATAAAAAAGATAAGGGTTTAAAATGGCAAGCAGATAAAAATCAATTCATTTTGTAACCCAAGAATAAAAACTAAAGGTAGTAAATTTGAACAGAAGGAAGGGGCTTCCCTGGTGGTCCAGTGGTTAAGAATCCACCTTTGCAATGCAAGGAACACCAGTTCCATCCCTGGTCTGGGACGATCCCCCATGTCTGGGGATGACTGAGGCCATGTGCCACAACTAATAAGCCCGCATTTGGAGCCTAGAAGCTGTACTTCCTGGGTGCACACGCCCCAGAGACTTCTCTGCAACAGGAGAAGTCACGGCAATGAGAAGCCATCGCCCTCCAACTAGAGAAAGCCACACCCAGCAACGAAGACCCAGCACAGCCATGAATAAACAAATAGATAATATTTTTAAAAAACGAAGAAGAAGAGAATTTAAAATAGTAGCAATTTGAAATTTTGGTGGTACGTTAAAGAACTGTGATGAACAATGATGCTAATGACAGAAGGTTTTTTCGTGATAATCATGAAGATATAAGAGCACACTTGAAGTACTGAAGCAGTGTCTTTTTATACTGAAAACTTTCTAGTACCTTTGGGAGAACAAGTTCTAAGGATCATCTATAGATGGCATATATGGCCATGGCACATTGGACAAGCAGCGCTAACCATCTGCTAAAAAAACAAAGGGTGGGTAGTAGATTCTGTCCAAACAAAGATCTGCAGTGTGTTTCACCTGTTTCAGTAACATCCAGCTCTATGAAGGAGCCAGACTGATGTACTTGATTCCATACCAGCCTGTTTCTAATCTGTGAATTTCAAGCTTAAAATTTCCATTATATCACTTCACATTAATAGAACAGGATGAAAACAAAAAAAAAAAGAAAAAAATTAAAGCAGTAGTATTTATTGCTGGCACGGATATGGATAACAAGTTTCTCTCATTCACTGCTGTTGGCTTTATGGAAGAAAATTTGGCAAGTTAAAAATTAATATATCTTTCTGTGGCAGACACTGCAAGTTGCCTAGCCAATAAAGAAAACCACTGCTAGCTTTACACTGGGATCTTATGAAGGTTAACAAATGGATCATCTAGTACTACTTTAGGGGCTATGGGTGGGGTAACTTTCTGTTAAAAAGCCTATTTGACATGCAAATCTCATTATAGAAATAATTTTTGAAAGAAAAGATGAGATATTTATATTAATCTCTAAATACAATATTTTAAAGTCCCACCTGAGGTACAATTTATTCAGCCAAACTACATATTTCAGGCACTGCTGTGTGACTGATTCATTGCTTCATGAATTCATACAGCAAATATTTATTAAAAAAAACTACCATGTGAAAAACACCAGGCTAGACTTTTGAAAGTATCCGAATAGCAGTCATGATAATTATAATAACCAAAATTTATTGAGTCTTTCCAGTTCTATTCTAGACCCTTCACATACATCATTTAATTTAATCCTTACAGCAACACTATGAGATGTATGTTATTATTATCCTCATTTGTCAGATGAGACTGAAGCACAGATTAGTATAGTAACTCACCTAAGCAACTAGTAGGTGGTAGAATCAAGCTATGCACCACAGGCAATATGATTCCAGGACGCACGCTCTTAACTACAATTGAGTTCTGGTATCCTATGTACCAGAAGAAGAGGAGAGTGAAAAAGTTGGTTTAAAATTCAACATTCAAAAAACTAAGATCATGGCATCCAGTTCCATCACTTCATGGCAAATAGATGGGGAAACAATGGAAACAGGAATAGACTTTATTTTTTTGTGCTCCAAAATCACTGCAGATGGTAACTGCAGCCAGGAAATTAAAAGACTCTTGCTCTTTGGAAGAAAAGCTATGACCAACCTAGACAGCATATTAAAAAGCAGAGACATTGCTTTGCCCAAAAGGTCCATCTAGTCAAAGTTTTGATTTTTCCAGTAGTCATGCATGGATGTGAAAGCTGGACTATAAGGAAAGCTGAGCACTGAAGAATTGATGCTTTTGAACTGTGGTGTTGGAGGAGACTCTTGAGAGTCCCTTGGACAGCAAGGAGATCCAACCAGTCCATTCTGAAGGAAATCAGTCCTGAATCTTTATTGGAAGGACTGATACTGAAGCTGAATCTGCAATACTCTGGCCAGCTGATGCGAAGAATTGACTCATTGGAAAGCACACTGATGCTGGGAAAGATTGAAGTTGGGAGGAGAAGAGGATGACAGAGGATAAGATGGTTGGATGGCATCACCGACTCGATGGACATGAGTTTGAGTAAACTCTGGGAGTTGGTGATGGACAGGGAGGCCTGCTGCAGTCTATGGATTTGCAAAGAGTCGGACACGACTGAGCAACTGAACTGATGACTGGTCCTCTGTACCAATGGCGTCTCAGCTACTAAGTTCTCGTCCCCAAAAGTCCTATTTTGAACAAGTAGCCAAGGGTAGTTTCTTTTCTGCCAGTTGTCCTTCAGAGTCATGTCACAACAGCAGCTCTGGCCAGCACATCCTTGGACAGATAGGGTCCTGTATCTTATCCCTAGAGAAACCTCAGTGAGCAAACCTGGGCTCTCCATAGTGGATTCTGTCTCAGTGAGTTTGAACCTAAAATCCCAGAAAGAGGCACAATTCAGAGAGGTGTACAGAAACGGCAAAGACTGAGAAGAGGTGGAAAGCACAAACCGTAACTCGCCAGCACCCATAAATTAAAGTGAGGTGTTAAGAGAAATGCCCAAAGGGCCTCAAGGCTTTCTCATTTCACTCTGAAAGCCTGAAGGAGACCCCCATCACCTGCGATAAAGTCATAAAACTCCAAAAATGAAAACAAAACAGATGTGAAGTACAGTAAACTAATATAAACAGATTTGATAAGCAAGTGAAAATATAAATGGATAATTTTGCTCAATGTAATTTATCAGCTTATGTATCACTCCCCCCACCTCACCCCAAATTGTTTAAGGCAAAAGTAACAAAATCAAATGCCAGGAAGTAACCTGTGACATAATAAGAAATCTAGCTCCTAAAATCCTTGGAACTATTTGAGTAATAGGGATGAGAAAAGTATCTCTGGTTTTTCTTAATAAGGCCTGCCGTTTTCACCCCATCTGAGTTTGTGCTAATGAGCTGGCTCTGGGAAAACGGTTGCCAGAGGAACTAACCACTTGAGCGCTGGAACTTTCAACACCACCCCCCCCCCCCCCCCCACTTTACCTGCCACTACTCTAGGTAAGAGAAAAGATGAGGGGCTGGAAACTGACCTCATCTCCAGTGGCCAATGATTGAATCAGTCGTGCCTGTTTAATGAACCTGCATAAAACCCTTAAACGATGGGGTTCAGAGAGCCTCTGGATTGGTGCTGGGAGGGCAGGGTGCCCAAAGAGGGCAAGGTGTCTTCATGCACCTTCCCACACACTTTGCCCCCATGCATCACTTCCGTTTGGCTGCTCCTGGGTTATAAACTTTGTCATAAACCAGTAAGCAAGTAAAGCACTTTCCTGAGTTCTCTGATATGTTCTCACAAATGATCAAACCTGAGAAGAGGATTGTGAGAAGCCTCGATTTGTACTCATTTGGTCAGAAGCACTGGCGGCTACCTGGAACCTGAGGTTGGAGTCTGGAGGGTGGGGTGACGGTCTTGTAGGACCAAGGCCTTACCCTATGAGGTTTGCACTAACTCCGAGAAGCTAGTGTCAGAGTTCAGTTAAATTACAGGACACCCAGTCAATGTCTGCTGAAAATCAGAGACCAGCTTAGTGTGGAAGGACCCACACTTTTGGTGTCAGAAATCTGGGGAGTCGAGTAGAAGGAAATAGGATTTTTTTTCCCTTTTATAACTGCAATGAATGAATTGTGCCAGGTATAAGACATAAGAAGTGGAGGGATTGAAACCATGTAACACAGATTGGAACTGAACTCGTAATCTTTCAACTGAGATCACACACCTGGTCTCAGGATTTATAGAAGCTCAAGTTATTGATGTCTCATCACAGAAGGAATTCAGTGAGAGACAAAGTGATAGGTAAGAAGTGGATTTATTTAGGGAGAAACACATTCAACAGATAGAGTGTGGGGCCATCCAGGAAGGCTAGAGGGACTAGGATATGGAGTTGTCAATTTTTATAGGGGTGGGTAATTTCATAGGCTTATGAATGGGAGGAATATTCCAGGGGTGGGATTTCCATAAATTAGGCCCCTACCCACTTTTTTTTAAATGGGCTTATTTTTTAAAAAATTTATTTATTTTTGGTTGTTTTGGGTCTTTGATGCTTCCAGGGCTTTTCTCTAGTTCAGTGCATGGACTTCTCATTGCAGTGGCTTCTCGTTGCAGAGCATGGTGCTTTAGTAGTTGCTGTGTACGGGCTGAATAGTTGCAGTTCCTGGGCTCTAGAGCTCAGGCTTAGTGGTTGTGGCCCACAGGCCTAGTTGCTCTGTGGCAGGTGGGATCTTCCTGGACCAGGAATGGAACCCATGTCTCTTATATCTCCCGCATTGGCAGGCAGGCTCTTTCCCACTAGTGCCCCTGGGACGCCCACAGTAAGCACATACTGAAGCTGAAGGTCTAGTGGAAGTCGATTCATCTGCCGTCTTGGACCCACTGGGTTGGTCAAAATTTTGGGATTTTTCCTTACAAAAAACTGAACGAACTTATTGGCCAGTCCAATATTTGGTTCTAATCAGATTATGTCATGTCTACTCTGTGGGGTCGAAAAAGAGTCAGTCATGACTTACTGACTAAACAACAACAACAGCTATGTCATTCTTTTAAATGCTATGCCTTGCCCCCTTCCCTCCTGTTTCAGGACCAATATAACCGAAAAGCTCCCTTTACCAAAAGGCATGCAAATTGAGACAGATTAGACAGAAACGACAACCAATTTGATATAAGTCAAAGACAACACGTTTGGAGTTTAATATGCACTGTAAACTCCCAGATTTACGGAGACTTAAACATATACCAGGGGCTTCCCTGGTGGCTCAGAGGTTAAAGAGTCTGCCTGCAATGCAGGAGACCCAGGTTTGATCCCTGAGTCAGGAAGATCCCCTGGAGAAGGAAATGGCAACCCACTCCAGTATTCTTGCCTGGGACATCCCATGGACGAAGGAGCCTGGTGGCCTACAGTCCACGGGGTCGCAAAGAGTTGGACACGACTGAGCGATTTCACTTCACTTCAAACATATACCAAGGCTTCCCTTGTGACTTGGATGGTAAAGAATCTGCTTGAAACGCAGAGACCCAGATTCTCTCCCTGAGTCAGAAAGATCCCCTGGAGAAGGGTATGGCAACCTACTCCAGTATTCTTGCCTGGAGAATCGCATGGATGGAGGAGCCTGGTGGGCTACAGTCCGTGGAGTCGCAGAGAGTCAGACTCGACTAAAGCGACTTAAAAAGAAAACAAGATGTTACAGTTTTTTTCCCACACTGTTGAGCAATTACAATTCCCTGAAATATTGACCAGAGAGCCCGCAAATTTTACTCAATTCTGACACTGTATATAAGGAAATAGAGTCAGATCCTGTATGTTAAGGGCTTGGTCCCACAAGACTGCCCCCACTTCAGACACCGATAGCAAATCCAGACCATCACCTGTGCTTCTGACTGAAAGTGAAAGTCGCTCAGTCGTGTCCGACTCTTTGGAGACCCCATGGACCATACAGGCCATGGCATTCTCCAGGCCATGATACTGGAGTGGGTAGCCTTTCCCTTCTCCAGGGGAGCTTCCCAACCCAGGGATAGAACCCAGGTCTCCCACATTGCAGGTGGTTTCTTTACTAGCTGAGCCACAGGGAAGCCCAAGAATACTGGAGTGGATTGCCTATCCCTTCTCCACCCTCCCCAGGATCTTCCCTACCCAGGAATGGAACCGGGGTCTCCTGCATTGCAGGCGGATTCTTTATCAGCTGAGCTATGTGCTTCTGACTAACTGGCTATAAATTGGAGGTTCCCACCCACCCCCCCTACCCCAGGATTTGATTAATTTGCTAGAGCGGATCACAGACCTTGGGAAAACAGCTTGCTCACTAGATTATTGATTTTTAAAAGATGTTAAAGGCTATGAACTGAAGAGACACAGAAGTCTAAGCCCTGAGAACAGGAGTTTCTATGCCCATAGACTTGGGGCCCAGCATGTGAGAGCATTCTGGTTCACCTACCTGGACGCTTTTCGAACCCTGCTTTTGGGTTTTAAATGAGGCTCCCATATATATTGGTGATTGGCCGATTGGTGATTGATTCAACTGCCAGCTCCTTTTCCCTTCCTGGAGATGGAGGGGGCAGGTCCAAGCCTCTATTCAGGATTGCTTCCCTTGGCAACCAGCCTCCATCCTTAGGTTACCTAGGGGCTTCTCAAAAGTAATCTCATTAACATAACAAAAGGCATCCTTATTATTCTCAACCCTTAGGAAATCCCGTGCATTTTTAGGAACTGTGTGCAGGAGCAATGCACAAAGTCCAAATATTTATTTCTCATTAAAATCACAACATCACAGATACAATGAAAAAAGCTTTACCATTCAGAAACAAATGTGCCCTTTTGCAGAGAATACTGGGGAATGTTAACCCTTAGACTTGGTCAGGCCCCTTCTTCCACCTACCTAACCAAACACATACTCTACCACTGACAGATATTTGCCAGCTGTTTTTTGTTTTTTTCTTTAATGTATAAAGATAAAGTCTTGAGAATTCTAAATTTGCACTATACTTCAGAATTGATTTTGAAACCAAATGAGGCATTAAAACATTCGAGGGACAAGAATTTATTCTTGGTTTGAAGCTTATTATTTTTCAAGATAAATATTGTTTTCCCTTTTTAGGAAACACTGATTGACCTCTGTACATTGGAGACTATTTCTCAAGAAGACAGAAAACCCTGTTTCTTTTGTGCCTAAGGATATTTATAAAGTCCCTTGCTTGTTTAAGAAAGGGATACACATCTTCAGAAAATATATTATCTTAATATCCACTGATAGAGGCCATAATACTTTAACTCTCAAAATTCCCCCTGGAATCTTCTAAACGTGAGACTTATCACACATGCATCATCCATGCAGCACTGCAGGACACAATGAAAATTAAGATCTGCACTGGAAATCAATTTTCTTCAGTTACACATTTAACCTAAGCTCTATGGCAACAGAATATATGATAAAGTAGGTCACAAATTTCAATCAGAATGGCTTAGATGATGCAAAGATCAGCTGTAATTTGCTGCTCAATTTTTAGTAGTCTTTATTTAAAAATTCTTCTAGTTCACACACCCCAGTCAACGTAATCCAACAGCAACCTAACAGATAAAAATCAAAAGACCACATTCTTGAATGGGATTCATTTGATGTCAGTATTTATTTCATTTGATTTGCTAGTAGTGTCTGGCTCCATACTCATAAATAAATGAGGAGGGAAATTCCAGGTAAAAGGAATAAATAGCTGAGTGCCCAGTACTGCAAGGGCACAGTATACTATCCAAAATAATTTGGGGGATGATCAAAACCACACACAAACAGGGGATTTAAAAAAAAGATATATTGGAATTCACTGGTGGTTCAGTGGTTAGGCTTTCCATCCCAAGGGCTCAGATCCTATTCCTAGTCAAGGAACTAAAATCCCATATATTTGCATATGTTTCTATCACTCTAGGCCTAATGGCATCACAGATGGTCTCCTAGAAACCTAACTGCACACCTACACCAGCTACGTAGACTATTTTTATCAAGGAAATAAAATGAAATTAAGTTCTAATCTCTTTTACAGTGTTTTCTGATTCCGTCTTTCTTTGCCTCTGGGGTAATCGTGTCCCTCAGTCTTATTAACCCATATGTTTAAATTCCAACCGCCTCCTCTAAGACTTTCCTTTACTAAATATTCTTTCTCCTTTTCCATCTCTTCCACACATAGAGCTTATAGGTCTGTGTGTGTTTAGTCTGCCAGAATAATAGTTGTTTGATCTTGGGCAAATTATTTACCTTCTATGATCCTCACTTTCCTCCCAAGATTGCTGTGTGCATTAAATGAAACAATATGAAGTCCTAGCTGGATCACAGTAGCTCAATAATGGTAATTCTTCTTCCACCTGTCCTCTCTCTGAATGTGTTGCTTCCTACTTCACTTGTAACCTGCTCAGCTTTCTCATTTCCTGCACACACACACACACACACACACACACACACACACACACACACATGCAAGCTGGCAAGAACACACTTTCTCTCAAGTCTTCCACATGCTTAAACTTCCCACCTGCTCTTCACTGCCGAAGAAAGAAGAGTCTGCTCAGATTCACTTACTCCCTCACTTCCCACTCATTCCTAACCACACTGCAACCTGAATTATTCTTCTGTCTCTCTTTCATATCTGCTCCAGTAACCACCTGAAATTTCCAAAGCCAACTATTTTTCCTCAACTTTTAACCACTTCACCTGTCTTCAGCATTTATTACTGTTGGACATCTCATCTTGTCTAAAGTTTCTCTTCTTTGGTCTCAAGTCAGCTGCCCTGACTCCCCTGCCCCTCTCCGCTTCTTGAGTAGGTTTCCCACTCAGGCAGATATGAGTGAATGAACAGGTAAAGCCATGCAGATCAGAGGCTTCAAAGAGTAGAACCACATTGGCAATAATGTTGGCACAAGGGAGGTGACTTCTCCAGATAAGGCTTTTAAATGCTATTTATTTATTTATTTATGGCTGTGCTGGGTGTTCACTGCCGTGCAGGCTTTTCTTTATTGTGGCGAGCGGGGGCTGCTGTTCATTGCTGTGTTCGGGCTTCTTGTTGCGATGGCTTCTCTTTGGCAGAGCGGAGGCTCTAGGGAGTGCAGACTTCAGTGGCTGCAGCACACGGGGTCAGTAGCTGCGGCTCCCAGGCTCTAGCACACGCGGATTAGTGGCTGTGGTACACAGGCGTAGCTGCTGTGTGGTGTGTAGGCTCTTCCCGGACCAGGGCCTGAACCTGTGTCTTCTGCATTGGCAGCTGGATTCTTCACCACTGAGCCACCAGGGTTCCTACGCCATATTGCTCTTTACAGCATCAGACTTTAATTCCACAACCAGTGACATCCAGAACTCGGCATTATTTTTGCTGTGGCTCTGTCTCTTCATTCTTTTTGGAGTCAAGGCAACCTGCAAGTGGTCAAACAGGAGATGCCAAGAGTGAACATCGATATTTTAGGAACCAGTGAACTCAAATGGACTGGAATGGGTGAATTCAACTCAGATGACCATTATATCTACTACTGTGGGCAAGAATCCTTTAGAAGAAATGGAGTAGCCATCATAGTCACCAAAAGAGTCCAAAATGCACTACTTGGATGCAATCTCAAAAGCGACAGAATGATCTTTGCTCATTTCCAAGGCAAAATCACAGCAATTCAAGTCTAGGCCCCAACTAGTAATGCTGAAGAAGCTGAAGTTGAACGGTTCTGTGAAGACTTACAAGACCTTCTAGAACTAACACCCCAAAAAATATCCTTTTCATTATAGAGGACTGGAATGCAAAAGTAGGAAGTCAAGAAATAGCTGGAGTAACAAGCAAATGTGGCCTTGGAGTACAAAACAAACCAGGTCAAAGTTTAACAGAGTTTTGCCAAGAGAACGCACTGGTCACAGCAAACACCCTCTTCCAACAACACAAGAGAAGACTCTATATGGACATCAGCAGATGTCTGAATTACTGAATTTAGATTGATTATATTCTTTACAGCCAAAGATGGAGAAGCTCTATACAGTCAGCAAAAACAAGACCAGGAGCCGACTGTGGCTCAGATCATGGACTCCTTATTGCCAAATTCAGACTTAAACTGAAGAAATTAGGGAAAACCTCTAGATCATTCAGGTATGATCCTAAATCAAATCCCTTATGATTATACAGTAGAAGTGACAAATAGATTCAAGGGATTAGATCTGATAGACAGTGTGCCTGACAATCTACGAACAGAGGTTTGTGACATTGTATAGGAGACAGTGATCAAGACCATCCCCAAGAAAAAGAAATGCAAAAAGGCAAAATGGTTGTCTGAGGAGGTCTTACAAATAGCTGAAAAAAGAAGAAAAGCTAAAGGCAAATGAGAAAAGGAAAGATATACCCATTTGAATGCAGAGTTCCAAAGAATAGCAAGGAGAGATAAGAAAGCCTTCCTCAATGATCAATGCAAAGAAATAGAGGAAAACAATAGAATGGGAAAAACTAGAGCTGTCTTCAAGAAAACTAGAGATACCAAGCGAATATTTCATGCAAAGATGGGCTCAATAAAGGACAGAAATGGTATGGGCCTAACAGAAGCAGAAGATATTAAAAAGAGGTGGCAAGACTACACAGAAGAACTGCACAAAAAATATCTTCACAACCCAGGTAATCACAATGGTGTGATCACTCATCTAGAGCCAGACATCCTAGAGGGTGAAGTCAGGTGGGCCTTAGGAAGTATCACTACGAACAAAGCTAGTGGAGGTGATGGAAATCCAGCTGAGCTATTTCAAATCCCAAAAGATGATGCTGTGAAAGCGCGACACTCAATATGCCAGCAAATGTGGAAAACTCAGCAGTGGCCAGAGGATGGGAAAAAGTCAGTTTTCATTCCAATCCCAAAGAAGGGCAATGCCAAAGAATGTTCAAACTACTGCACAATTGCACTTATCTCATCCACTAACTAGTAAAGTAATGCTCAAAATTCTCCAAGCCAGGCTTCAACAGTACATGAACCATGAACTTCCAGATGTTCAAGCTGGATTTAGAAAAGGCAGAAGAACCAGAGATCAAATTGCCAACATCTGTTGGATCATCAAAAAAGCCAGAGAGTTCCAGAAAAACATCTACTTCTTCTCTATTGACTACACCAAAGCCTTCAACTGTGTGGATCACAACAAACTGTGGAAAATTCTTCAATAGATGGGAATACCAGACTTCCTGTCCTGCCTCCTGAGAAATCTGTATGCAGGTCAAGAAGCAACAGATAGAACTGGACATGGACAATAGACTGGTTCCAATTAGAGAAAGGAGTACATCAAGGCTATATGTTGTCATCCTGCTTATTTAACTTATATGCAGAGTACATCATGAGAAATGCTAGACTGGATGAAGCACAAGTTGGAATCAAGATTGCTGAAATATCAATAACCTCAGATATGCAGATGACACCACCCTTATGGCAGAAAGCTAAGAAGAGCTAAAGAGCCTCTTGATGAAAGTAAAAGAGGAGAGAGAAAAAGTTTGCTTAAAGCTCAACATTCAGAAAACTAAGATCATGGCATCTTGTCCCATCACTTCATGGCAAATAGATGGGGAAACAATGGAAACAGTGACAGACTTTATCTTTGGGGGCTCCAAAATCACTGCAGATGGTAACTGCAGCCATGAAATTAAAAGATGCTTGTTCCTTGGAAGAAAAGCTATGACCAAGCCAGACAGCATATTAAAAAGCAGAGATATCACTTTGCCAACAAAGGTTTGTCTCGTCAAAGCTTTGGTTTTTCCGGTATTCAGGTATGGATGTGAGAGTTGGACTATAAAGAAAGCTGAGTGCCAAAGAATTGATGTGTTTGAACTGTGGTGTTAGAGGAGACTCTTGAGAGTCCCTTGGACAGCAAGGAGATGAAACCAGTCCATCCTAAAGGAAATCAGTCCTGAATATTCATTGGAAGGACTGATGTTAAAGCTGAAACTCCAATACTTTGGCCACCTGATGCGAAGAACTGACTCATTGGAAAAGATCCTGATGCTGGGAGAGATTGAAATTGGGAGGAGAAGAGGATGACAGAGGATGAGATGGTTGGGTGGCATCACCAACTTGATGGACACGAGTTTGAGCAAGCTCCGGGAGGTGGTGATAGACAGGGAAGCCTAGCGTGATACAGTCCATGGGGTCGCAATGAGTCCGACATGACAGAGCCGCAGAACTGAACTGAACTGAGCCACCAGGGAAGCCCCCAGTTAAGTCCTAAACTCAGTGTTGCTGCCTAATCAACAAGAACTAAGCTGATCTTTAAACTGCTTCATACCCTAGCAACACAGAACAAAGTGAAGGAGACCAGAAAATGAGCTCACACCTTTACAGTAAGTCCGTCTGAGAATAGCCTTCCTCATCTTTTCCTCCACAGATCTATGCAGGAGCAGAAGTATCTAAAACTACATGCGCAACTACTGAACACTGGATTTTTAAAGTCTGAGCTCCAATCAGTTACAGGGAGCTGAACTTTTTTTTACAATTATTTTAAAAATCTTTGGTCCAAGAGAAAATGAAAGTGTTGGTTGTCCAGTCCTGTCCAACTCTTTGTGACCCAATGGACTGTAGCCCTCCAGGCTCCTCTGTCCATGGACTTCTCCTGGTAAGAATACTGGAGTGGGTAGCTATTCCCTTCCCTAGTGGCTCTTCCTGACTCAGGGCTCAAACCCGGGTCTCCTGCGTGGCAGGCAGATTCTTTACCATCTGAATCACCAGGGAAGCCCTCCTTGATCCAAAGAGGTCTTCATTTTGTTGTATCAGTTATGAATCTTATACAGATGAGTGTCAAGAAATAGTGCAGAATCAGATGATTAACAAAGAAAGAAACTAAAACAAGGAACTGAAACTTTTCCCTTACCACTTTTTGCAAGGGTTTCACAGATTCTCAGCTAAGAAGGCATCAGTTTATGCAAAAATCACTGTGTACGTTACCTCGACATATCCTATATATACTGGTTAACAGCACAGGCCCTAGATTGCTTTGGTTCAAATCCCACTTCCACCACGTATTGGTTGGGTGAAGGTAGAGAAGTTATTTCATATTTCTCTCTAAGACATTGTTTTGTTCATCTATTAGGGGAAATGATGATGCTATTTTCCAGAGGGATTTTGAAAGGATTAAATGACAAAAATGTACGTAAAGTGTTTCATTTGCATTCAAAATATTGCACAAATCTTTCTTTTTCTTTAGCTACATTTCCTGCTTTAACTCCTCCCTTTCCAAGAAATTCTGCTATAGTTGTATGGGCTTCCCTGGTGACTCAGGCAGCAAAGAATCTGCTTTGTATGAGGGAGACCTTGGCTCGATCCCTGGGATGAGAAGATTTCCTGGAGGAGGGCATGGCAATCCACTTCAATATTTTTACCTGGAGAATCCCTATAGACAGAGGAACCTGGCAGGGGTCACAAAGAGTGGGACAGGACTGAACGACTAAACACAACACAGCATATGTAAATATACGTGTGTGTGTGTGTGTGTGTGTGTGTTGTATAGCTAAACTGGGAGATAAAGCAGGAGAAACTTGGCTTCAAAAAGACAGTCATCTCTGATGAAAGAGAAAAGAAATTGATCCCAACCCACCTTTTCCTTCAACAGAAGCAAACAGGACTTCAGCCCCTGACCTGGAGAAAGGAGGACAGGTGAGAGGCATCCTACATTAAATGGGTGGGAGAGAGGGATAGTTGCCTTCTCAAGTCTATTCGCCACAAGAGTAACATTTTACTATTTTATTATAAAAGAATTCTGATTCTGAAAGTTGGAAAACACAAACACATATTAAAGAAGAAACCCAAACTGAACCGTAACCTCATAGCTCAGAGATAACTTCTATTCATGTTTTGAAGCAATTTCTTTAGTCCTTTCCTATGCATCTATTTGCACATCTATAATTAACATAATTGAGATCAGTGATATATATAGATTTGTCTACCGTTCCCATTGTCCTATTATGAGCATTTTTCAGTGTCACTGAAATATCTTCAAAACATTCTTTCTAATGACTACAAAATTGTCTTTTGGATGAATGCACTATAATTTATGTATTTATTTTAATAACTTTTTTATTTTCTAATCACAAAATAATTGCATGTCCATTTATAAACTTAGAAAATGTAATGTATAAATCACCCATAATCTTATCTCTTAGCTATAATCACTGTTAATATTTTGATAAATTTCCTTCTAGTAGTTTTCAGTGACTAGCTATTATTACATACTTAACTAATTGAGGTCATATATCACAAGTATTTTCCCATGTCATTAAAAATGCTCTCAAAATGTTTAGTGCCTATAAATAATAAATGATACATGCCTGATCTCAGGCTTTTACTGGTAGGGAGGGAAGAAATTTCCAGCCAACAAGACAGAAAATGTCCATAAATAGAGGAAAAAGGATTGTCTAAGGTCATGCCCTCTAAGTCAAGAGTTTCTCTAGAAAAAGTCCAGACTTGCTTGTCATGCAAGAAAGCCAAATAGTTACTTCCAAAAGCCAGGTTGCCAAGTCCAAGGTAGGCTAACTGTTTGAGTCAGAACTCCTTTGGTTACAAGGGACAGAGCCCTTTCTCAAACAAATTTAAGAAAAAATCAACAACAGGAACAAGTGAATAATAGAGAAAAGAGAAAGAGGAATGGAGGGAGAAAGAGGAGACGTTTATTAAGTGATGAAAATGAAAAGAAGTTCTGCCATTGTTGAATTCAGAGGCTCAAACAATGTCTTTAGAACTTAATTGTCATTTCTCATCCTGCATCACCTGCATTGGTATCATTGTCTGCAATGTGGACAATATATTTTCCTTAAGGAAAGCTGGTCACGTAAAGCCAGCTGGTCTCTGGCTTATATCGTTACAGCTCTTGCTCCCAGAGGAGACGACAGTGGTTTTCCCGATGACTTCTGAAGAAAATGATCGGTGAAGCTGGTGGGTGCCTCAGCTGAGTGAATCACTGAGTCAGGGTTTGGAGCATCCATTGGCAAAGCTGAGGTCTGGGAACCTCACTTAGTGGGATGCAGGATGGCCAGTTCTACTGAACTGCACAGTAGGAGATGTGGGCTTCTCTAAAAAGAAAGGAAGGCCAGCAGAGTCATGTCCAAGTTGATCAGAGGTCAACAGTCACATCATCACAGGTGGCAGGATCAGGGGAGGACAGAGAGGAGGAGGCTGGGGGTGACTCAGCCTTGACTGACCAGGTGCCCTCCACACAATAGGGAGCAGGAGGTGTGGCCCTCAGGGAGCCGAGACACAGGAAGGCACTCCCATTTGTTTACCCACTCCAGTATCCTTGCCTGGGGAAGCCCACGGACGGAGGAGCCTGGATGGGGTCGCAAAGAGCTGGACACGACTGAGCGACTTCACTTTCACTCTCACTTTCCCATATTGTTAACCGTTTATGTTGGTCCAGCTTTCTTTTTCTTTTTTAAAATTTTTATTTATTTCATTCATTTTTGGCTGCGCTGGGTCTTCATTGATGCGTGTGGGGTTTTTCTAGTTGCAGAGAGCAAGGGATACGTTCTAGTTTGGGGCTGCCCTCCAGCTGTGGTGCTCAGGCCTCTCCTTTGGTGGCTTCTCTTGCTAGAGAGGACAGGATCTAGGCACGCAGCCTTCGAAGCTGTGGCACATGGCCTTAGCTGCTCCACAGCATGTGGAATCTTCCCAGGTCAGGCACTGAACCTGTGTTCCCTGCGTTGGCAGGCAGATTCTTAACCACTGGACCACCAAGGACGTTCCCAGCTTCCTTGCTCATCAGTTACTCTGCTAAGAACTATTTTCTTTTTCCATTTACTTTACAAGAATATTTATTCACTTTTGACTGTACAATAAACATGTTCATGATAAAATGCAGAAAGATAATGCCTATATGTCTATTACCTAGGGGCAACCAAATTGTGTTTCTGTTGTGTGTATACACACATGCACATACAAATATACAGATACAAAATTGATGTCATACTTCAAATAAAATTTTCATTCATGACTTTTAGTTAAAACTAAATTAGAAACACTTTGTTATTAAATAGTCTTTGATATCAGAATTCTGATAGATGTATATTACATCATGTAAATTATTTTTTAAAAATGTAGCCATTTCTTGGTTTGGGAACATTTAGGTCATACCCATTTTCCCACTATTGTAAGTAAACCTGTATTTGGTACAAATATGTGTCTGCATCTCTGATTATTTCTTTGGCATAGAGTTCTAGAAGTGGAGACACAGGGCTAAATTGTGTGAACATCCTAATGAGTACAGTTGCGCAGACTGGCCTAGGGTCACTGACCAGTATTGAAGAAGTGAAATGACGGCATCCTATGTGACCCAAGACAATCAGAATGCAGATGATGGGAAGAATAGGAGAACTCACTTGAACATGGGGCTACAACTCTGGGCTCAGGGGGAAAAAAAATCAAGATGTGTTTAGGTTGTCATTTCACAAGATCAAATCTTAACCTAGACGCATTTGGGAGTTTCATACTGTGACTTACACAGCTGTTCCTCGTAGACTGACCCACAGGAAAACAATTTTACCGAGCCTATCTGCTCCCAGCCACTCAAGCCTTCCCAGACAGAATGATCTCCACCAGAAATGCAGGTAGAACGAACTAGAGAGTCTCATTTGCCAGAAACATGCCACCGAGAGTTTTGTTCTTTTTTTTTCCCCCACAAACAGTCAGAGAGAGGCAGACCCTGCTCTGTGGAAAGTGAGGAGCAAAGGGTAAGGGATGAGCAGAGATTTCTCCAGCGTCCTACAGCAGCCTGGCAGAGCTGGCGGTTAGGGGCAGGAATCCTGAGGGCCACCTACAAATGGGAGTGAAGGTCTCTCAGTCATGTCCTACTCTTTGCAACCACAGGGACTGTATTAGTTCAGTCCAGTTGCTCAGTCATGTCTGACTCCTTGTGACCCAGCAGCATGCCAGGCCTCCCTGTCCATCACCAACTCCTGGAGTTTACCCAAACTCATGTCCATTGAGTCAGTGATGCCATCTAACCATCTCATCCTCTGTCGTTCCCTTCTCCTCCTGCCCTCAATCTTTCCCAGCATCAGGGTCTTTTCAGATGAGTCAGCTCTTTGCATCAGGTGGCCAAAATTTTGGAGTTTCAGCTTCAACATCAGTCCTTCCAATGAATACCCAGGACTGGTCTCCTTTAGGATGGACAGGTTGGATCTCCTTGCAGTCCAAGGGACTCTCAAGAGTCTTCTCCAACACCATAGATCAAAAGCATCAATTTTTCAGTGCTCAGCTTTCTTTATAGTCCAACTCTCACATCCATACATGACTACTGGAAAAACCATAGCCTTGACTAGACAGACCTTTGTTGACAAAGTAATGTTTCTGCTTTTTAATATGCTGTCTAGGTTGGTCATAACTTTCCTTTCAAGGAGCAAGCGTCTTTTAATTTCATGGCTGCAGTCACCATCCGCAGTGATTTTGGAGCCCAGAAAAATAAAGTCTGACACTTTCCACTGTTTCTTCATCTATTTGCCATGAAGTGATGGGACCAGATGCCATGATCTTAGTTTTCTGAATGTTGAGCTTTAAGCCAACTTTGTCACTCTCTTCTTTTACTTTCATCAAGAGGCTCTTTAGTTCCTCTTCACTTTCTGCCATATGGGTGGTGTCATCTGCATATCTGAGGTTATTGATATTTCTCCCGGCAATTTTGATTTCAGCTTGTGCTTCATCCAGCCCAGCGTTTCTCATGATGTACTCTGCATATAAGTTAAATAAGCAGGGTGACAATATACAGCCTTGATGTACTCCTTTTCCTATTTGAAAAAAGTCTGTTGTTCCCTGTCCAGTTCTAACTGTTGCTTCCTGACCTGCATACAGATTTTTCAAGAGGCAGGTCAGCTGGTCTGGTATTCCCATCTCTTTCACAATTTTCCACAGTTTATTGTGATCCACACAGTCAAAGGCTTTGGCATAGTCAATAAAGCAGAAATAGATGTTCTTCTGGAACTCTCTTCCTTTTTCGATGATCCAGTGAATGTTGGCAATTTGATCTCTGGTTCCTCTGCCTGTTCTAAAACTAGTTTGAACATCTGGAAGTTCATGGTTCACATATTGTTGAAGCCTGGCTTGGAGAATTTTGAGCATTACTTCACTAGTGCCCCAACCAGTAATGCTGAAGAAGCTGAAGTTGAACGGTTTTATGAAGACCTTCAAGATCTTTTAGAACTAACACTCAAAAAAAATGTCCTTTTCATTATAGGGGACTGGAAAGCAAAAGTAGGAAGTCAAGAGATACCTGGAGTAACAGGCAAATTTGGCCTTGGAATACAGAATGAAGAAGGGCAAAGGCTGATAGAGTTTTGCCAAGAGAATGCACTGGTCGTAGCAAACACCCTCTTCCAACAACACAAAAGAAGACTCTACATATGGATATCACCAGATGGTCAACACAGAAATCAGATTGATTATATTCTTTACAGCCAAAGATGGAGAAGCTCTATACAGTCAGCAAAAACAAGACCAGGAGCCGACTGTGGCTCAGATCATGAACTCCTTATTGCCAAATTCAGACTTAAATTGAAGAAAGTGGGGAAAACCACTAGACCATTCAGGTATGACCTAAATCAAATCCCTTATGATTATACACTGGAAGTGAGAAATAGATTTAAGGGACTAGATCTGATAGACAGAGTGCCTGATGAACTATGGATGGAGGTTTGTGACATTGTACAGGAGACAGGGATCAAGACCATGCCCAAGAAAAAGAAAAGCAAAAAGACAAAATGGCTGAATGCAGAGTACCAAACAATAGCAAGGAGAGATAAGAAAGCCTTTCTCAATGATAAATGCAAAGAAATAGAGGAAAACAATAGAATGGGAAAGACTATAGAGATCTCTTCAAGAAAATTAGAGATACCAAGGTAATATTTCATGCAAAGATGGGCTCAATAAAGGACAGAAATGCTATGGACCTAACAGAAGCAGAAAATATTAAGAAGAGGTGGCAAGAATACACAGAAGAACTGTACAAAAAAGATCTTCAAAACCCAGATAATCACAATGGTGTGATCACTCACCTAGAGCCAGACATCCTGGAATGCGAAGTCAAGTGGGCCCTAGGAAGCATCACTACGAACAAAGGTAGTGGATGTGATGGAATTCCAGTTGAGCTATTTCAAATCCCAAAAGATGATGCTGTGAAAGTGCTGCACTCAATATGCCAGCAAATTTGGAAAACTCAGCAGTGGCCACAGGACTGGAAAAGGTCAGTTTTCATTCCAATCCCAAAGAAGGGCAATGCCAAAGAATGTTCAAACTGTCGCACAATTGCACTCATCTCACACGCTAGTAAAGTAATGCTCAAAATTCTCCAAGTCAGGGACTGTATAGTCCCTGGAATTCTCCAGGCCAGAATACTGGAGTGGGTAGCCTTTCCCTATTCCAGGGGATCTTCCCAACCCAGGGATCGAACCCAGGTCTCCTGCACTGCAGGTGGATTCTTTACCAGCTGAGCCACAGGGGAAACCCACAGCTGGGAGAGGAGCATGGGAGTGAAGAAGAAGGACCACTTCATGGACCAGAGTGAGTGGCAGTAGTTTTATTTTTAGGGGCAACTGTGAATCCAGAGGGTTTCCCTGGTGGCTCAGACGGCAAAGAATCCGCCTGCAATGCAGGACAGCTGGGTTCGATCCTGGGTGGGGAAGATCCCCTGCAGAAGGGAATGGCTACTCCCTCCAGTATTCTTGCCTGGACAATCCCATGGACAGAGGAGCCTGGTGGGCTACATTCCTTGGGGTCACAAAGAGTCAGACACTACCGAGCGACTGAACAACAACAATGACTTCAGAGCTTCGGAGAAAAAACTGTAGCTGGGGAGGATTTCTGGGATGCTTTCTGTAAGGTCTGGTTCTTTAAAAATACCCACAACAAATATATGAGTTCATCTTTCAGGCTGCCAGAGACAGATTGACATTTCTTTTGACTGTGACTCTTTATCAATGCTGGGCTACAAGAAACTAGGGGAAAAACTTTACAAACCAACCAAAATCTGAACCACTATATCCTCCTTAGAGGCTCTCCCTATGTTTTACACAGGGTTGATAGAACTTATTCACTATATTTTTTCTTCTCTGATCCTCCACCCAAATGTTTGACACTTTCCTATTTTATAATGGGGTTGCCTCGCCATGTGATTGTGGAAAAGGTATTCTAAAGTAAAATGGTCTCCTCTGTTCTGCACTTTTCTTTCCTCACCTTACTACAGGCTCCTAACTGATCACAGCTGACTCTCATTGCAAGGACTTTGCTTTACTTGCCCTCACGCACTCCATAGCCTGGTTCCAGGACTTTACACTTTGTGTTGCAGAACACATGCTAAGTTACAGTGAAGGCAAGGAGAAACTTTTCCAGGATTAAATAAATCTGCTTTGTTTTCATTTATTCATAAGATCAGCAAACACAGATGAAGGATTTCATAGAAAAAAACCTCTTTTCTTCATTCTATGATACAAACTGTTTTCCTGTTGTCCCTCAAGAATATGACTTTTATCTGTGGGTTATTTTAAAATTGACTCTAAGCAAAGCACATCCCGGAATGAAGAAAGCAGGTTCTTCCTGATAAAGGCCCAGCTTCTATTGTGAAAGGGCTGAGGGGGTCATTCAGTGCCCTCCCAGTCTAAAGAGCAAAGCAATCGTTTTGTATTGAGATGTTTAAAATCCTTTTATCAGGAAGTGCTTTGGCCTGATAATTAAGGTATGTGTTTGGCTTAGTTTATCTTATCTGAGGATGAAAGGAGGAAAGAACTGTGGTTTGGGAAGGGAAGGAGGCCTTCTCAGGAAGATAACCTCAAGATAGAAAAAGGCATCTCTGAGTCAAGGTAGGCCAGAAAAACCTCATCAAAGAACGCGGTGGCAAAGGAGGGCAGGGGTTTTAGGAGTTATCGTGTGTGGGCGCCCCCCTGCACTGCAGTGAAACCAAAAGGTAGGGCGGAGTGTCCCTTTCACCACACCAGCTTGCGGCCGGGAACCTGGCTTGCAGACTGTTTCCCTGCTGGGCTCTCAGGCCACGTGTGAGCAAGCATGTGTCACCAACAAGCGAGTGAGGGCTGGTTGTGGGGGAAAGTGTCAAGTGATCAACCCTCTAGGTTTGCCTGGATGCCCTAGGTTCTGCACTGACAGCCTTGCATCCCCGAAAACCCCTCAGTCCTTGCAAAACTGGACACTTGGTTATCCTACTCACCAACCGGAGCAGTATCATGGAAAATTAAGGTATTCGTGGATTCACTACGACTTACTTTTTTTCACAACTTCAAAGTGTTCAAATTGCAGCTCCACAAGTACCAAGTTACTCAGTTATAAAAGCGGAAAGCATTAGATTAGACTGAATGTGGGAAACGGTGAGATTTGTGGACGGTTGTAAACAATTCACTGCAAATACAGGAGAGGGAGATGCTAGTGTTTGTAAGAAGCAAACAATGGTAAAGATGTAGAGGATTTACTTTTTAGTTATTTAAAGTATGTAGAATGCTGTTGATTTTCTCTTATTACTATTTAAGATGTATTTATGTATCTGTGTCTTCGTGGCTGCGCGGATTTCTCTCTAGTTGCAACAAGTGGAGACCACTTACCTGTTGTGATGCACCAGCTTCTCACTGCGGAGCAGGGGCGCAGTAGCTGTGGCGTACGGGCTTAGTTGCTCAAGGCATGTGGGACCTTCTCAGATCAGAGATCAAACCCGAGTCTCCCGCATTGGCAGGCGGATTGTTTACTGCTGAGCCACCAGGCAAGCCCCAGATATCTCTTTATTGTTAACATGTTTTATAGCAATAGAAGATTTTTGTTTGTTAGTTCATCTGTCTTGGATTCAGAAAATGTATCTATTTACAAGGGATTTCGTTGGTTCACTTGCAGTCACCCACACCCCAGTGCTTCCTATGGTCTTAGCTGTTTAACTTTGAATCCTCCCAACAACAGGGTTTGAAGAAAGTAAACCTCATGCTTAGGGAAGTACTGTTCGCACATTTCTTAATGTTCTGCTGAAAACCATCCGCTTCACGTTGCTGATACTACAAGTTCAGGGTCGCTAACGTAAACCAGGCACCCAACCTTGCCTGGTCCTCTCTGTTCTCCTCCAAATGCTAGTCCCACCCCCAGTCTCCTGCCTCCTTTTCTTCTCTCAACTGATTCAGAGGCCACAGCCTTCATCAGAGGCTATCCTGCCAGCAGAACCTGACTCCGTCCACATTTTTTCATCTCTCTCTCTTCCTGCCATCATAAAGGAATTGCTTCCTTTCCTTTTTTTAAAAAAATCTTCCCCCAGCTTAGCTTTACTTATCTAATTTTAAAAAAACTTTATTTTATATCAGAGTATAGCCGATTAACAATGTTGTAATAGTTTTAGGTGAATAGCAAAGGGCCTCAGCCATACACATCTATGTATCCTTTCTCCCCGGGTGGCTCAGTGGTAAAGAATCTGCCTGCCAATGCAGGAGATATGGGTTCGATCCCTGGGTCGAGAAGATCCCCTGGAGTAGGAAATGGCAACCCACTCAAATATTCTTGCTTGGAAAATTCCATGGACAGAGGAGCCTGGTGGGCTATAGCCCATGGGGTTGCAAAGAGTCGGACACAACTGAGCGACTAAACACGCACACGTGCATTTCTCCCCCAAAGTCCCCTCCCTTCTCTATGTCTGTGAGTCTGTTTCTGTTTTATCATTAAGTTCATTTGTATCATTTCTTTTTAGATGCCAAGAATAAGGGATATTTCTCCTTCTTTGACTTACTTCAATCAGCGTGACAATTTCTAGGTCCATCTGCTGCTGCAGCAGCTAAGTCACTTCAGTCGTGTCCGACTCTGTGCGACCCCATAGACGGCCGCCCACCAGGCTCCCCCGTCCCTGGGATTCTCCAGGCAAGAACACTGGTGTGGGTTGCTATTTCCTTCTCCAATGCATGAAAGTGAAAAGTGAAAGTGAAGTCGCTCAATCGTGTCCGACTCTTAGTGATCCCATGGACTGTAGCCCACCAGGCTCCTCCATCCATGGGATTTTCCAGGCAAGAGTACTGGAGTGGGGTGCCATTGCCTTCTCCACTAGGTCCATCTATGGTGCTGCAAATGTCATTATTTCATTCTTTTTAATGGCTGAGTAATAAAGAATTACTTTCCTTTTAAGTAACAGCGTCTACCTCGCTGACTCCATCCCCACCTCCCTTCTAGGATCTTCCACATCAGTCACCACCACCTCTGCCTCTGTATTTCAGCTGCTGCTCCTCTATGGCTCCACCCTTTAGCATTTCATATTGCTGAACTCAGTCCTATCTTTAAAGGAAATTATTTTTTCTAGTCCACTTACTCTCAGCACTAGTTATTGATGAAAATCACCTGGGGAGCTTTAAAAACTTTACAGTGTCCACTCTGTACCCCGGAACAATTAAGTCAGAATTGGCAGGAGTGGGGCCCAGTGTCAGAAGTTATTTTGAAAGCTCCCCAGGTGACTAAGGAACACTGATCCAACCCACCTACACTTCCAGCTACCCCCATCTGTCCTCATTCACTGTCAAACCCAACTTGCTGACCCCTCATTTATGCCAGTGTGACCTCACCTCTGCCCCCTTTGGCCTGCTAAGCCATCAAGGTCACTGAAGAAGTTCTCATTACCAAATCCCACTCTCTGAGCAGCGGCTTTGACCTGTTGACCTTCCCTTCCTCCTTGAAGCATTCCCTTCCCTTGGTCCCCATGCTGCCATCTCCTATCTTTTTCCTTATCCCTCTTGCCTTCCAATTTCCTGGGCTTCCTTTTCTCAGGTCTGTCCTTCACCTTTTCTCTGCCACGCTTGTTGGGCAATCTCATCCTCTCTCTTGACCTTTCTTGCCACCCAGTGTTAAGGCCTCCCAAGGAGCCCAGCCAGCTTTCTTGAACACCCCATCGTATCTCCCACTGCCTCCTACACGGCTCCACACAGTGCACTCAGGAGCAACCTCAGATTCAATGCCAGCACCAAACACTTCATCTCACCCCATACTCCTGAATACGTTCTTTCTTCATTGTTTCCTGCCAATTTACATCCAGTTGCCCAGTAATGTGGGCATTACCCATGCTCTTAGAAAGCTTTCATCCACTCATTCAATTCCAGTTTGTGCTTTCTCCTGAGTCATTTTAATTCAGCTTTCATTTAAAATATTACTCTTCTAGGATGCCTTTTCTGATGCCTAGACTAGGCTTGGCTCCCTGCTATGTGCTTTGAGCACATGTGACCCTTGCCCTAGCGTAACACTTAAAATCTATAGTAATTGCTTAATGGCTGACTTCCACTGGCTAGGGACTCAGAGCAATACAGTCTGCACCCACTAGGATCTTAGAGTCTAGAGAAGAAAAGGAATCATTGTGATAGACATCTCATCTTATCCTCTGTCGTCCCCTTCTCCTCCTGCCCTCAATCTTTCCCAGCATCAGGGTCTTTTCCAATGAGTCTGCTCTTCATATTAGGTGGCCAAAGTATTGGAGCTTCAGCACCAGTCCTTCCAATGAGTATTCAGGGTTGATATCCTTTAGAATGAAATGGTTGGATGGGATCATTGACTCAATGGGCATGAGTTTGATCAAATTCTGAGGGATGGTGAAGGATAGGGAAGCCTGGAGTGCTGCAGTTGATAGGTTCACAGAGTCAGACATGACTTAGCGACTGAACAATGATAAACAGAAAAATGAATAGGTATGTGTAAGGTTCTCAATAATTTGTAAAAGGATTGCTTGACTATTCATAGGCGGCTTGAGGGGACCAGCTGAAGAAGGCTTGTGGGGCAGGTGGAGCCTCCCTGTTTCAGTCTAGTACATTAACCAGCAGTAGGTCTGCTGAGTTGATCCCAAGTGAATTCTTTTGGAAAGAATAGAATAAAATGCATGTATCTTCATTTAGAAATGCTGACTCTAGTGGTTAAGAATACTGTATATTTGAAAGTTGCTAAGAAAGTAGATCTTAAAATTTCTTATCACAAGAAAACAAAGAGTTACTATGTGGGTGATGGATGTTAACTAAATTTACTGCGGTCATCATTTCCCAATATATACATAAATCATTATATTGTACACCTACAATTAATAAGTGTTATATATCAATTATATTTCAATTTAAAATAAGAAAGAAAGGGAAGAAAAAAAGATGCTAGCTAATTCTGAAGTCCTTAGACCTAAGTATGGTCTGAAAATCTAATTCTGAAGTCCTTAGACCTAAGTATGGTCTGAAAATCTGAGCATTTTAATTCTATAAACTAGTCTGAAATAAACAATAAGGAGCCTTGTTGTACCTGTTGTAAGATCTATTATGTATTTTTAAATATGATGGGCACAATAAATATTTGAAAATGTATTTGAAGTTACTGTATAGTACTTAGCCCCAGTTCCACCCAATTTCCCTTCCTAAAAAGATCCATGCAGCTGTTAGTTTGTTTAAGGAAACTTATTGTCTGGTTCTCTTGCACCATATCTGCTAAGGATGTGTGATTTATGTGTCAGTAGCTGTGGAAAAAGATCAGCTTTGGTGACCTTTCCCCTGACTGAAATTTTGTGAAATTTTAGGTGTTTGTGTTCAAAGACAGGAATGCAAAAAAAAAAAGTTCCAAGATCTGTTTTTCTTATACTTCCTCTTAAACTACAGTTTCTGAAATCTTAAGTTCCAATTACTGATTCTAAGAGAGGGTGTTTTTCCACAAGGCTCCTACGTGGCTTTTAGGAATTCCCAGGGTTAATAATTTGTCTTTGTGCCAACCCCCTGGCTTTATTTTCCTTTGCCCATCTGCACATTTTGCATGCATACAGGCTGTTGGTGTGCATATGTATCCAAGCTTTTGCATACGGAATGAGTATGCTTTCCAAAAGCAGGACCATAAAAGTTCTAAAGGAGGCAGGGAGTTCTTGGAGACGGTCCAGCCACACGCTGCAGATGGCGCTGCTGCGATGGGGTAGGGGGCCTTCACAGCTCGGATCAAGCCGCCTCTGCTCCCCACAAACCTCTGCGCTCTCCAACACAAGGCAAGGATTCTGTGCACTTATTATTAATAAGGGTCTCTCACAGGGCATTAAGTGTGAAATTCACGGAGGAAAATGCAAGGCTCTTTGTAATGAATGCAGAGTAATGTCTGCTCTGTTTTGTTTGCAATTTGGAAGGGGGAAAAGAGGTCTAAAGGCTAAAACCAGGGTCAGTATTTGATAAAAATGAAGAATAATAGTAGTGATCATCAAGCTGTGTAAATTGCTATAAAAGAGGAAGCAACAATAGGCTGGTTATGATCTTAGTGGTGTCTCAATCCTTTTCACTTAGCTCCACAGAAAGCCAATTGTCCAGTGAAAGTAATGGTTTATAGAGATATATGAGCCTGAGGAGGCTGCTAGATGGAAAAGAAGAGTGGATAGAGTATTTGATCTAAGAAAGAAGGATATTTAAAATTTGAAGTCAGATCCTTTACATGTGGAATCTAAAAAGAACTGATATACATGGACTTACATACAAAACAGAGACACAGACTTTAAGAATGAGCTTATGGTTGTCAGGGGCAAGGATGGGAAAAAAGGATAGTTAGGGTGTTTGGGATGAACTTGTGCACACTGCCATATTTAAAACGGGTAATCAACAAGGACCTACTGTATAGCACATGGAACTCCGCAGTGTTACGTGGCAGCCTGGATCGGAGGGCAGTTTAGGGAGAGTGGGTCCATGTGTATGTGTGACTGAGTCCCTCTACTCTTCACCTGAAACTATCACAACATTGTTACTTGGCTGTACCCCAATAGGTGGCTCAGACGGTAAAGAATCTGTCCAAGGTGTGGGGGACCCAGGTTTGATCAGTGGGTCAGGAAGATCCCCTAGGGAAGGGAAAGGCAACCCGAGCCAGTATTCTTGCTTAGAGAATTCCATGGACAGAGGAGCCTGGCTGAGTCCATGTGTTGCAAAGAGTCGGACATGACGGAGGGACTAACACACAATACAAAATGAGGACAGAATGGTGGTGGTGGTTTAGTCACTCAGTCGTGTCCAGCTCTTGTGACCCCACGGACTATAGCCCGCTGGGCTCCTCTGTCCATGGGTTTCTCTAGACAAGAATACTGGAGTGCGTTGCCATTTCCTTCTCCGGAGGACAGAATAGCTGGGGAGAATTTGAAATATCTAATTCTGAATTCGGGTTTTTTTACACCTAAGTCTGTACTAAGCTGAAGTTTGCAATGAAGATTGCTATCGAGAAGAAAATGAGCAGCACTAGCCCCCAGCTGGCTTTGACCCTGAGATCCAGCCACAAAGCCGCTGTATCTGAGGATAGTGGCTGACAGCCACTTCAGGCCTGCAAACTATGGGAAGGGGCTGGAATTGATTCACTTTGGAAGATTCTTGTTCCATTTGCCTTGCGCTCTACGGTACCTGCCATAGCTCTTCATACGTAGTTGCCACCCCAAATATTTGTGGAGCTGAAATGATTTGCTCCCAACTGAACAAGCACAGCGAAGGCAGGGTGTGCAGGACAGGGCAGCCCGAGCTGGGGTTGCGCAGTCGTCGGAGAATCACCTTAAAGAGCCTGGGGTGCGCGTGGCAGGGTAGAATTCTTGGCGGCCTGGTAGTTAAGACTCAGCACTTCCACTGCAAAGGAGTAAGGTCCCACGTGCTTCGGGTTGCAGGCAAAAGGAAAAAAAAAACAGTTCAAGGGAAACTCTGAGGGAGGGAATGAGGAAGGGGAAGTGGCTGATGTACCTTATCATCAATCTTTTGATGGACTGAAAGCGCAAATACCTTGATTCGCAGACAATGCAAAGCAAGGAGACTCAGATCCGATGTAAACCATTTACAAGGAAAGGTGGAATTTGCTTAGGAAGGACGATTTGGGGGTTATCATATTTTCCATTTATACACAAATTCATTCCGGGAATAGCCATTTTACTTAGCAGGTGTCCCTCTGGTCCCCCGCTAGGCGTGGCCAGCTGGTGTGCCAAGGCGTGGCTGTACCCTAAGTCCCTTCTTCAACATAAGGCTTTCTCAAGTGAATTTTTTAAAGTACTGTGTTGACTTGACTGTGGCTCTCATTATGGTGAAATAACTTCAGAGGAAGCATGTTGAAAGCAAAGTGCTAGTCACCCTCACTCTGAAACATCAGCCATCAGACAATCAATGAATTAGTGGGTAGAAACAGTAATTCAAATATAACATATTGTTTTATACACTGCTCTTTAATAACCATTTCTGAGAGTAATCTGTTATTCAAAAATAAAGGTTAATGAGAATGTTTATATGAAACCTATTTCTAAGTTATTGATATGAACTTTAGGGGCTATTGGAAGGTGACCACTATTCAGAGGGCAGCAGGAGCTGGTAGAGTAGATGAGATTGTCCAGGCAAGATATAGAGAGAGGAGTGGAGTGCCTGGGACAGACAAGGTGAGTGCGTAGATTTTGGAGAAGTACAAAGTGAAGAGCCTCAGAGGAGAGAGAAGAGCCGGCCAGAGACGATGGGAGGAAAACTATGAGGGGTCGTTGGGTAATACAGACACAGGAGAGTGTTTCCAGAAAGGAGTGACTCTTAATAAATTATAGTAACAAGCTTTGTCGATTTTGATAGTGTTTTTGTTTCCCACTCAAGCTTCAGAGAGTCCTGCACCTCCCTAGATATTCCTGGGATTAGTGATTTAGAAACATAGGTAATCTACCTAGGTACTTTGTATGTATATAAGTTTTGAATACGTCTCCTATGGCCATGCTCTCTGAACCAAATTTTGAATAACATGAGCTGACAGTGGGGCAAAATTTTTGACATCAAGTTCTGAAAAACTGTGAGTAAGGACAGCTATGGGCGTCCCCTCCCAGCCTTTCCTCTGAACACTGAGAAATCACAATTACAGTGTCTTCATGGTAATCCTTTCCATCCCTCAGCAATTTTTACTATCTAAACAAAAACATTTGCAACCTTTTTTTAAAAGAGGACTGACATATTTATTGTTTGGCTGTGGTGGGTCTTTGTTGCTGCACCTGGGCTTTCTCTAGCCGTGGAGCCTGGGCTTCACATTGAGGTGGCTTCTCTTGTGGTAGAACCCAGGCTCTCGGGTGCCTGGGCTCCAGCAGTTGCGGCATGTGATATCTTCCCAGACCAGGGATCGAATCAGTGTCCCTTGCACTGCAAGGCGGATTCTTAAACAGTGGGCCATCAGAGAAGCCCCCTTTACACCTTTTTGAAAATAAAGATTATTAGGATTATTTCTACTCTAAAAGTAGTACTCCTTGGAGAACATTCTCATTACAGAAAATACAGGAAATCAGAGAAAAATCATCCATTATACAGGGATCTAGTCTCTGTTAACATTTTTAAGTGTGTTTCTTTTCCATCTTTTTTCTACTCCTTTAAAATTTTCTCTTTGACAGCTCTGAATAATTTTTATAAATACTCTTATGTGTTGTTTTTTCCTCCACTTGATATAATCAGTTCCCACTTTTAAATCCTCATAAAGATGATTTGTAACAGTTATATTACATAATTAACAAGTCCCCTATGGTTAAACATTTGTTTTAATTTCTAGTTTTTATTATTATTAAAAACTCTATCACATTTATCCTTAATGCTTTTGCAATTTTTCACAATATTTTTGTGTGTGTTTATTTGTCAAAACACCATATTTAATTTAACAGATTAAGAAATACAGATGTTCTTGAGGCTATTGATTTAATTTGTTAAATTGCTTTCAGAGTTCCCAGTAGTCTTTATTGTAAACACAGGCTTTAGAGTCAGTTATGGGTTGAATCTTGACATCATGGGCTGGAGTGAGACCATTAGAGGCCCTTGCCAATGGTGAATGTGCCACCAGCCCAAGCCCCCAGTACATAACTCAAAATAAATGCAAAATTCAGCTGCAAATATATTGGGAGGAAGGCTAAGGATTAGATGTTTCCCGTGATGACTACTTTAACGGTTTTCTGTTTTTGACTGTCTGACTTCAAACTCGACTACACTTTCCCCTCGTTTTTGGTGGCCCTATTTCGCTAGTCCCCTTGGCACGTTTGTTCACTTTGTAAAGTGATGGGGCTGCAAAGAGCAACCTTTTGTGCTGTGAGAACTCAGCAGGGTCGGGAGGTCTCTCTCCATCTTATCTTTATTTTTTTTTTTTTTAATTTTGTTTATTGTATTTCTGGCTGTGGTCAGTCTTCCCTACTTTGTGGGTTTTCGCGAGTTTCGATGAGCAGGGGCTACTCTGTAGCTGCGATATTCAGGCTTCTCATTGAGGTTGCTTCTCTGGTTCTAGGCACACAGGCTTCGGTAGTTGCAGCTTCCAGGCTCTAAAGCACAGGCTGAGTAATGGTGGTAAACTGGCCTAGTTGTTCTGCGTCATGTGAAACCTTCCCAGGCCAGGGATTGAACCCGGGTTCCCTGCATTGGCAGGCAGATTCTCAACCACTGTTCCACCAGGAAAGTCCTAAGGCTTATTTTTAAACTGAAAATAACAATATCTATTTTATTAGTTTGTTTTAAGGGTTAAATCAAGTTTGCCTGCTTTGTATAGTATCTCTTATGTAGTAAGCACTCAATAAATGATAGCTGCTGCTGCTGTTTTTCAGATGTAATAAATTTACATTCTCAAATGCCAGCAAAGTATGACAATGCTTGCCATTAAATCTTTTTTGAATCACATAATAGTTTTTAAAAATGGAGTCTCATTCTTGCTTAGTCTACTTTTCTTTGCTTGCTTATGAGGTTAAACCTTTTTTTCTCTGTGTTAATAGGCTATATTCTCATTTAGAATTGTATATATGGTTTCAAATCTCAGTACTTCCACTCACTGAGTGTGCCACCAGCCCAAGCCCCTAACAGATAACTCAAAATAAGTGTAATATGCAGCTGAAAATATTTTGGAAAGAAGGCTAAGGAATAGCTGTTTCCCTTTGATGACACTTTGATGCTTTTCTTGTGCATTGATGTAACATCTTGCCAAATGTTACAAGGCATTTGATAAGCAATGGAAGACCCAAGATCAACGGTACTAAATAAGAAGGAAATGTACTATCTCCCCTATGATAGAGTCCCAAATATGATAGAGCTTCTGGTTGAGGTGGTAGAGGGAGTATGATTAGGACTGACCTTTTCACCTGCAAAGACTTGGCTCTGCCCCACCTTTAATGATCATGAGATGTCTATAGCATCTCTAGGTACCACATCCATACACAACCTTAAAAATGTAGCTGAATTTTCTTCTGATTTCTCATTGGAGGAGAATTTTTTAATTTTAAAGGAAAAAAGGAGATTAGCAAGTAAAAAGATCAATACATTTAAATTCACAAAATTTGTTCTTTAAGATATTTATTGCATTAGGTATTGTTTGGTTTTGCAGTACTCAGAGAAATACAAATTAAAATCACAACAAAATACCACTACACACCTATTAGATTTGCTAAAATACAAGAAGTAAAACAAACAATAAACTGGCACTACCAAGGCCCAGCGAAGGTATGGAGCAACAGATTAAATTTTCAGATAATCCTGGTAGGAATACGAGATGGTAGAGTGAAAAAGACAAGGGCACTGTCTATTATGAGTGAGACATTACTTCCCAAACACTTCTTAGAAGATTTCTCCCTCTCAACTTAATTGCCAGAATCTGGCACTTGTTCGTTCCTAAACCTGATCACTTGGCAAGAGGAATGGGACCACACCTTCAATACCTGAGACTCTTCATCTCCTGGGCCTGGGCCAGGGCCTTGAAATAAATCAAGGTGTGAATGTGAGCCTGACCGCGTGGGGCTCGGATGGATCAGAAGACTGACAGGTCAAAAATAGCGCATGGCTCCTGAGGTTAGTGACATAGGCAAGAACTTTCACATCGCCGACCCTCAGGTTCTTCCTGGACCAACTGGGGATGTCCACCTTAACTGAATATTTGCCAACTCTCCAGCATAGACTTGACCAGGGCTATGTGCTTGGAAATTGTATTTATACTGATTTTGTTTTATTTGCATGAGCATTTTGTATAGTATAGTTGGCCCTTGAACAACATGTGTGGGGAGGAGGGGTCAGCTATAATATGTTGTCTTTCATACAGATGCAAGATTTTTCCTAAGTTAAGGATATATTAGTTGGGAGAGTCAGACAGTATGGAAGTCTGTAATCACTGTGGCCAAGTGCATTCAATCTCTTCTTTTAAAACATTTCTTCTAACACTTTTAAGCTTAGAAAGCACTCCCAAACTCCTTTGCACTTCACTGATACTTAATACAAAGTCAAGTTTTTCCTTTAGTCTTTTTGATGTGATTGGCACTTTCTGCTCTCTTTAATCCATATTGGATTTGGTACGGTCTTAGATGTAAAATAAGGATCTACACTGACATCTTTCCTTAGTATGTAACCAATTGTTCTACTATCACTTATTAAATAATGCTCTTCTGCTGGGATCCGACACACGAGATCCCACCCATGACAAGGTCATAAGGGAGAAAACCTGACAGGCAAGGCGGATCAGGTTTTCAGGGGTTTTGAAAAGGCCAGCTCACGAGATCCCACCCATGACAAGGTCACGAGGAGAAAGCCTGACAGGCAAGGCAGATCAGGTTTTCAGGGATTTCGAAAAGCTGCCCCCGGCGCTCACCTTAAAGATGATATCTGTCTTTCTGATGCTTGCCTCAATAGACTACTCCTTAATTTCCGTGACACAGGCAGAAGGCCTTCCCCGATCTCTTTGCAAGTAAGAATCAATTTAGAACTTTAATCAATAAGTTTCCCGGGTGGTGGTGTTTTATGAGATTATCCAGGGTAAAAGGAGTGTTTTAATTTAAACTCCTTTCCTGGTATTTTAGTTTGTTTGGCAAATGCATTTATGCCCTTGGTGCTAATATGCATGATTGCTTATAATAGCCTAATCATAAAATAACATAAACAACCTGATCATATAAAGGCCCTAACAGACATAGAGCCCTTCGGTGGGTGAGGAAGCCCTATTAGAAAACACAAGAGAAATTATTCTAAAAGTAGCTATTGGGTTAACATTTGCTTGCTGTGTTTTGCTTGCTGTGTTTTTGCTTTTAATGTGCTAAGGTTGTGTTATAGAAACCATTGTTAATATAGTTGAAGATCTAGAGAAATAAAAGCTTAGCCCTAGTGTGGTAACAATGAGATGGTTGTTAATTGTCAGCCAGGAGTGCTAGGCAGAGGCTGCCTCACCAAAGTCGCAGAGTCAGTCTGGGGTAAACTTCTTAGATAAACGCAACTGACAACTTCTGCAGAAAGATTAATTTTTGTGTTAACAAGGTTATACTTCTGCTCTGTACGGTTGCCCTATGAGACTGCTACCTTCCAGTTAAGGTCACCAGAGAAACAGAAAATAGGTTTACATTCACCTGACCTGCATAAAATGTTAATAGGCCCCAAGGCCAGAAGATAATGTACAAGACCCTCATAAACAAAGAAGTATACAGAAAACACCCTGGTTTCGTGAAGAACAAGCTGATGTAATGTTAAACTATCTTCCCCTTAGAGATGTACTAACTTAGAGTATGAAAGCTACGGTAAAAAATAAATCATTGCCAGACTCTGCTGCACCCCCCGTCTGGTCACTCTCTCTCTCTCTCTCTCTCTCTCTCTTTCTCTCTCTCTCTCTCTCTCCCTCGCAGAGTTGGCCCTATCAAGGCTGGTCTCACGTGTCTTCTCTCGCCGACACCGTTCATTCCGAGGGTACCCCCGGGATCCTGCCGAGGCTGGACCCCGGCACTCTTCCATGATGTGTACAGTTCCATGGTGTAGTGGTTAGCACTCTGGACTCTGAATCCAGCAATCTGAGTTCAAGTCTCAGTGGAACCTGTCTGTTTTGCCGTCCTCGTTAGTGTAGTGGTGAGTATTCCCACCTGCCATGCAGGAGACCAGGGTTCAATTCCTGACAGGGAGGCAACATGTCCTCTGGGTTTCAGTGACAAAGAATCTGCCTCCAATGTGAGAGACCCAGGTTCAATCCCTGGATCGGGAAGATCCCCTGGAGAAAGGAATAGCTGCCCACTCCAGTATTCTTGCCTTGAGAATCCCATGGACAGAAGAGCCTGGAGGGCTACAGTCCAAGGGGTCACAAAGAGTCGGACATGACCGAGCGACCAACACACAACAACTTCCATGGTACCTTTATCACAACAAGTTATAGTTTTATACAGTTTGGATCTAGAGACCAGGAAAATGTCTGCTCACAGTAAACCAAGGAGTAGGGAAGAAACCCTCCAACAGCCTCCCTCTCCACACACTGCAACCAAAGCTGTAAGTTTAAGACATAATAGCTGTGGGACTTTCCCGTGGTCCACTGGCCAAGACTGTGTTCCCAATGCAGGGGGCCTGGGTTCAAACCCTGGTCAAGGAACCAGATCTCACATGCTGCACCTGGTCCAACCACTTAAGTATATATTTTTTAAATTGACAGTTGCATAAAATTTAGTCTTTCTACCTGGTCTAACTGCTCTTTCTTTCAAATCTTCATTTAGCACATTTGCTTGACTTTCTGTAGTTTTCCTAATATCAAGTCCTCTTAAAACTGATTAAGATCATTATAGCTAGAGTTATTCTTCCTGAGTGTTTGATATGTTGGAAATAACCTATATTTTATTATATAAAAATATATAATTTTCCATTGAATTTACATAATAACCAAAATGAACAAAAATGAAGAGGAAGAAGAGGAAGGGGGGAATGTTTACTAAAATATATATAAATGAATCTTATAAGCAACTTGATTGCAACTTGGTATATTTGTCAGTGTTTGATTGGATGACAGAAGGGGTATAGGAGCTAGGGCAGCTGTGAAGAGGCCAGAGCCTGAATCCTAAGATTTGTCCTGTTGTTTTTTTGGGTCGGGGGGGAGTTGCACTGGGTCTTCATTGCTGTGCTAGGGCTTCTCACAGATCACAGATCACAGGCTCCAGGACATGCATGGGCCCAGTTGCCCTGTGGCATGTAGAATCTTCCTGGGCCAGGGTTCGAACCCGTGTACCCAGCGTTGGCAGGCGGGCTCCTAAGATTTGTCCTTGCCGGAACTCTCTGTCTGTCTCTCTGTCTTGTCTCTGTCCCTTTCTGTCTTCCTCCCTCAACCCCCACACCTCTCTTTCTCCTTCTCCCCTCTCATTTCTCATTGCTACTTTTTCCTATTTGACTAAATTCTCTTCTACCAAAGATAGGCTTTCTCCCTGGGGGCAATGGGGTGGGGGGTGGGTAGGGGGAAGACAATGATTTCCAGAATCTACAACTCTGTGAGCCAGTTTGAACTTTGTTGCAGTCTTCACATGCAGGGTCATTTGTGACTTTCCCCTGACCTGGCCGCCCTGTCCTTTTCTCTCCTTTTTCCTCACTCGGTACTCCTTATCCTGAGTTAAGAACCTTGAACTACTTAAGAGTGCTGCATCTCCCGGGCTCCACTTTGCACCTGCTGTTCCTTCTCCATCTGAGCTGTCCTACTGCTCTTGTCTCCACTCACACTGGTGAATTCCAGCTCACACTTCAGCTCACTACAGCTGTCACCTGCTCTAGGAAATCCACCAGAATGCCACACTTCCCCCAGCAAAGTTAGAATCCCATAAATGCTGTTAGTGCTTGGGCTTACATCCAACACAGCATGCATGCGTCATAGACTATAGCCCATCAGGCTCCTTTGTCCATGGAATTTTCCAGGCAAGAATATTGGAGTGGGTTGCCACTTCCTTCTCCAGGGGATCTTCCTGACCCAGGGGTCGAACCTGTGTCTCTGGCATCTCACGCACTGGCAGACTGATTCTTTACCACTACACCACCAGTGAAGCCTCTAGCGTAGCCTGCGTGCTCAGTCGTGACTGACTCCCGACTGTACTCTGCAAGGCTTCTCTGTCCATGAGATTTTCTGGGCAGGAATACTGGAGTGGGCTGTCATTTCTTGCTCGGGGGGATCTTCCCAACCCAGGGATAGAACTCACATCTCCTTCATTGCAGACGGATTCTTTACCACCTAGCCACCAGGGAAGACACCCTAGGATAGTACATGGATCGCATCCAGCCAGTTTACGCAGAAAGGGATTTATTACAGAGTACAACGCAGCTTACAGAATTTCAGCGAGGCTGGGGAGCCAAGCTTGGGTGTTACCCAGCCTGTGAGTAGCACGGCCAGGAAAAATATCCAACATCCTATAGAAATGCCAGTCAGTCACTGCCTGACACTTCACCCCGCCAGTGGTAACGCCAGGATTTGCAAACCCTTCCAACAACACAGAAGAACCTAACCCCTCCATCAACCCTTCCTGCCTGAAGGACACTGTGGCCACTATGTCACAGTATTTTCTTTCAGCTTCCAAATTTCTGGCTGGCAGAAGCCTGGTCACAGAGAGAAGGGAAGCTGGGAGATGTGCTCTTTACCACAATAAGCAGAGGGTTGAAGTAGTATTGAATGAGCCAGTTTTCCGTACCTTCCATAAAAACTGTGTTGTTAAGGACATACAGATTTATTGTTTTTATACTGTCTTGGTGAATAGTTTCTTAATCTGTATGAAATCTTTGTTCCCAGAAATACTTTAAATTTAATATCCACTTTATCTGATATTAGTATTGCTAAGCCAGCCTTCTCTGGGGTACTGATTTCCTGATGTATCTTTTTCCCATTCCTTTATCTGAAATCTTTCTGTGTAATTCTTTTTGAAGTATATAACTTGTAAGTCATATGGATAACTGGATTTTTTCTTTTTAAAAGCCAGTCTAAGAGTCCCATCTTTTTATAGGTGAGTTAAAATATTTTTCATTTTGATTAGTAATTAACTTATCTTTGACATTTTATAGTTTCTATTTTATAAAGAATATTTCTTTTTTAAAAATTCATTCATTTATCTTTGTTGCAGTGTGTGGGCTTCTCATTGCAGAGGCTTTTCTCACTGTGGAGCACAGACTCTAGGCATGCAAGCTTCAGAAGTTGCAAAGTGAGGCCTCAGTAGTTGTGGAGCCTGGGCTTAGTTGCCCCGAAGCATGTGGAATCTTTCAAGACCAGGGATCGAACCCATGTCCCCTGCACTGGCAGGCGAATTCTTAACCACTGGACCACCAGGGAAGTCACTAAAGACTGTTCTTTTTTCCCTTCTGTTCTTCTTTTGGATTGTCAAGTTTTCCTAATCCCTTTTCTTTTTCTTCAACAGGCTGGGCAGTTACACATCCTATTTCTAATTGCTTAGTGGTTTTAACAAACTTAAATTTACATTTCCCTAACAATGTCAATAGCTAATCCATATCTGACCTAACCACTTTCCCCAAAGCCCTATTTTTTTTTATCATTGTCTATATTTCTCAAAATGTTTTTATCTGTGCTTGGAAGAAGAAAAAAGTTTCTCTGTGTGATCATTCTGCCATCTTGATCTAGATGTTACAAAACCCATTGAACGGATCTCCCCTTCCTCCTGGCTCACAGCCTTTCACCTCCATTGTTGACTTTCCATTTCAGCTACACTGCATGAAGACCCGTAGCTCCCTCCCTGCCTACTTTAACACAGCCCCAATCCTGCAGCCTTCGTCCTGGCAGAGGCAGGGCAGGTGCTGATACGCTGAAGAACATGTGCCCTGAGCAGGAAGAACATAAAACCACTGCGGTGTTTTAAGCTCCCTCCTACCCTTCTCTATTTCAGCGCATGACGCTGCTTCCAACTTCAGAGGAAATAGAAGCCATTAAGTAAGAACTCTCAAAATTTCCCACTTCCTTACCGAAAAATTCATCTATATCCCCACCCACTTGTCCTTTTGAGTCTCACGTGAAGCAGTGACCTTCTTCCAAATTTAAGACATAATCTCTCGATTCCAACTCCTGGCTTCTGTATTTCTTACTCTCCCTCTCTTGTCCCTCATTGTATCAGCACGTGATGCTAGCTAAGTCAGCTTTGCTTGTAGTGAGCATTTCTTTATATTTATAGAGGAAAGGAATGAATATCAGTCATATAGGATACTTGCAAAATGGCCACAATAGCTATCTTCCATCTGAAATGTTAAGAATATCAAGAAACTATGAACACTCAGATGTGTAACTTTCTACAGATATTTGAAGACCATGTCATGATGCATACCACAAATATCTGAGTCCCACAATCACCCTATTGCAGGCACTGGGGCTAAAGTTTTAGTAAAACAGACAATGATCCCACCGTCATGTAGCTGATCTGCTAGGAGAGGAAGGTAGGGTATAAGTAGTCAAATAAAATAATTTCAAATGCTGTAGAGACTTTGAAGAAAATAAAATGGAGTAACAGGTAGAAAGCACCATGTTTGAGGGGAAATGAGAAATCAGGTGTGGAAAAGCATAAAGAACAAGGGGCATGAAGGATGAGGTGAGGAGAGAGGGCAGGAACCAGCCTGAGACGTCACGTGTAGCTTCCATCGTAACTGCGTTGGGTGCTATTAATTCTTTCAAACTGAAGTAAAATATATGTTGTAAGGTGCACAAAATGTGTACAACTTGATGACAACACACACAACTCATGAAACAACCACCCAGCTCAAGATATAGAACATTTCCAAACCTCAGATGCTAGCTTCACGCCACTTCTCCATCCAACCATCCCTCCAGCCTAGTCCCAGGAAAGGTAAAAACCGAGTAACCAACTACTGGCCTTCTATCACTGCCGCTTAGCCTTTCCTACTTTTTTTTTTAAAATCTATTTATTTGTTTGTGTTGGGTCTTAGTTGTGGCATGTGGGATCTTCAGTTGTGTCAAGTGGGATCTGGTTCCCTGACCAGGGATCGAATTTAGGGCCCCTGCATTGGTAGCACTGAATCTTAGCCACAGGATCTCCAGGGAATTCCCAGTTTTTCCTATTTTTTGAACTTCTTGTCAATCACACCATATAGTACAAACTTTTTTTTTTTTGGTCACACTCCATGGTATGGATGATCCTGGTTCCCCAACCAGGTTGGAACCCGTGGAAGTGCAGAGCCCTAACCACTGGACCACCAGAGAAGTCTCAAACCTTTGTCAGTCTCCATTTATCTGTCTGAGAGAGTCATCTGAGAGAGTTGCATGAGCCAGGAGTCTACACTTTAATATTACGTGTTGCATGTTGTTATATAAATACATCATAGTTTATCTATTGTACTGTTGATGAACATTTAGATTGTTGCTGACTTTTGTCTATTAGAGATGAAGCTGCTGGAATTGTTGTTGTTTTTTTTTTGCTACATCATGTGGGATCTTAGTTTCCCGACCAGGGATCAAACCCAGACCCCTGCAGTGAAAGCACCGAGCCCTAACCACTGAACTGCCAGAGAATTCCCTGTTATAAATAATCTTCAACATCTTTTAGTGCCCATAGGTACTCATTAATCCTGGATATGTGTGTGTGTATACACACACACACACACACCCGCGTATACCTATACATACACACCTAGGAGGGGAATTGCCAGCTCATTCAGTCCAGTTCAGTTGAGTCGCTCAGTCGTGTCCGACTCTTTGCAACCCCATGAACCGCAGCACGCCAGGCCTCCCTGTCCATCACCAACTCCCAGAGTCTACCCAAACCCATGCCCATTGAGTCAGTGATGCCATCTAACTATCTCACTCTCTGTCATCCCCTTCTCCTCCTGCCCCCAATCCCTCCCAGCATCCGGGATTTTTCCAATGAGTCAACTCTTCACATGAGGTGGCCAAGCTGGAGTTTCAGCTTCAGCATCAGTCCTTCCAATGAGCACCCAGGACTGATTTCCTTTAGGATGGACTGGTTGGATCTCGTTGCAGTCCAAGGGACTCTCAAGAGTCTTCTCCAACACCATAGTTCAAAAGCATCAATTTTTCGGCACTCAGCTTTCTTCACAGTCCAACTCTCACATCCATACAAGACCATGGAAAAACCATAGCCTTGACTAGACAGACCTTTGTTGGCAAAGTAATGTCTCTGCTTTTTAATATGCTCTCTAGGTTGGTCATAACTTTCCTTCCGAGGAGTAAGTGTCTTTTAATTTCATGGCTGCAATCACCATCCACAGTGATTTTAAGTAAGCATATATTTAGCTTTCTTAGATATCACCAAACAATTTTCCTTTCCACTAGCAGTGTCTCAGAGAAGTCAATGGCACCCCACTCAAGTACTCTTGCCTTGAAAAATCCCATGGATGGAGGACCCTGGTGGGCTGCAGTCCATGGAATCACTGAGTCGGGCATGACTGAGCGACTTCACTTTCACTTTTCACTTTCATGCATTGGAGAAGGAAGTGGCAACCCACTCCAGTGTTCTTGCCTGGAGAATCCCAGGGATGGAGGAGCCTGGTGGGCTGCCGTCTATGGGGTCGCACAGAGTCGGACACGACTGAAGCGACTTAGCAGCAGCAGCAGCAGCAGCAGTGTCTAGAGTCCTAGTTCCTCCACATCCTCTGCATCCTCAGCAATATTTGGCATTGTCAGTCTTTTTAATTTTTGAAATTCTAGTCATTCTGGCAGGTCTGTATTAGTCTCTCACTGTAGGTTTAATTTTACTTTCCCTGATGATTAATGATATTGAACACCTTTTCATATTCCAACTGTCAATTTGGATTCTGAGTTTTGATAGATTTAAAGCAGGAGATTGACTCGATGCACTTTTAAAATATCTCTCTTAGGACTTCCAGTGGTTAGGACTTAATGTTTTCACTGCCAAGGGCACAGGTTCAATCTCTGGTGGGGGAACTAAGATCCTACCAGCCACCCAATGAGGCCCCAAAAATAAATATAATAAAATAAAATACCTCTCTGGTTTTTCTGCAGAGGAGTGACTCTAGGGAGCACAGTGGAAGCAGAACATTTAGAAGACAATTACTTAGCCCAAGCAGGAGGTTTAGGTAGCTTAGATTAGTAGTGTCAAAGGAGTTAGAAGTGAAGAGGTTCATGATGTATTTTGGAGGAGGCCTGCCAACTGGGTCCATAGGGCAGACATGGGAGAGTAGAGGAGGAGTCAGAGATGACCAACAAAGCTGCTCCATTTTCCCCAGGGTAGAAATCTGCAGGGGGTGCTGGTCCTTTGAGTGTTAGAAGGAAAGTTATAGGAGATAAAAGAGGAGACTGAATCACACCACGGCAAACTGTGCCACCTCCTGAATAAAAAAAAAAAATTCTGGTCACAAACTGTGCTCAAAGAAACATCCTGGGCACTGAGAGAACCTCGGTGGACTTTGATTTGCTTCCCAGCTTTGCAAATGAGCTCCGTAGCGCCGGGCAGTATATGTTTGCCAGCAAAACTTATATAACTTCATTTGTCGCTAATGTTGTTGGGGTTTTATTTATCTTTCCAAGAATCAGTACGTCTCCACAAGATGAAATGAAAAATCCAGAAATTTAAAATTAGATTAGTTTGGAAATTACTGGCATTTTTCTTCTCCTGTAAGGTCACTCTGCCCTTGCAGGTCAGTGCTGGGGAAGTGACACATTTCTTTCCTTCCCACACTCCTGCTTATTTTCATGCAATAAAAGGCAAATCCTTAACAGTTCAAATGCTTCATGCATGTGGCAAATATTTTTATTGTCATTTAAACCTTTAATTTTAAGTTACGTTATGTAAAAGGTAGAATGCCAGACCTCTAGTTTACCAGGCCATTTCTATGTGGAAAATTCTGTACTTGCAGAAATAATAAGCCGACTCTCTCCAAGTCTCCATGGTGTCGGGCTGTCTGCTGCTTCAATCTGTGGGCTGTACTTCGGTGCTTAAACCAGTGACAACACTGCATAGAAGGACCTCGACAGTTAATAATGGCTTGCTACAGATAGTCCTTGTACTAAATACCAGCCCTGTGAAGTATGCAATATCATCATCTCCATTTAACAAATGTGAAAACTAACTTCAGTCACTTGTCTAGGATCGCTTGGTTGGTAAGCAACAGGGCCAAGATCAGAACTCGGAGGTTTAAGTCTGAAACGAAATTTTTGATGGTTCCCAAGCTGGGACAGTGTAGAGTGGAAGTTAAGTGCATATCTGCCAGAGCCAGTCATCCTGGGTTCATATTGCAGCTCTTCCACTTACTGGCTGTGGGACAGTCACTTCTGGGGACCATCATAGTCCCTAACTCACTGGGTAAGGTAACAAATTGTTAACATAAACAGTAAACAACACTTAGAACTCTGCCTAGGTTATGCTATGAGAGTGTTAGCGATTAAAATAATAGCTTAAGATCATGCACATACTACAATTTAAATATTTAAAGTGTACAGTTCAGGGTCTTCCCTGGTGGTCCAGTGATTAAGACTCAACGCTTCTACTTCAGTGACCACATGTTCAATCCCTGGTTGGAGAACTTTAAGATCCCGCATGTTGTATGGTGTAGCCAAAAGATAAAAGGAAAAAAAAAGGTGTACAATTCAGTGGTTTTTGGTATGTTCAGAGAGTTGTATGACCATCACCACAATCGATCTTAACACTTCTACACCCCGAAAGGAAACTCAGTACCCATTAGCAGGCGCTTACCACCCTCATCCATATACTTCCAGCCATAGGCTACCACTAGTCAGCCTACTTTGTATATCTAGATTTATAAGAATCTATTGAATACACCTATTGTCCAGAATTGCCTATCCTGGACATCTCATGTAAATGGAGTTATATATTATGTAACCTTTTATTTCTGGCTTCTTTCACTCAGCATGATATTTTAAGGTTCATACATTCTGTATCAGGTATCAATACTTAATTTCTTTTTATTGCCAAAAAATATTGCATTGTATAGATATGTCATATTTCATTTACCCATTCGTTAGTTGATGGGCATTTGGGTTGTTACCACTTTTCAGCTAATGTGAATAAAGATGCTATAAATACTTGTGGGCAAATTTTTAGGTAGACACATATTTTCATTTCTCTTGGGTGTATGGCTAGTTGCGGAATGATAGCTATTATGTGGTACTGCCTCCTTCTCTGTACACAGATCCCTGAAAGTGCTGACACATAATTCTCACAGATGAACACATACCTTACTGCTTTCGTTCTAAGTGGTCTAGTGAGGTAACTACCTTTCCTGTTTCACATCACGAATGAAGAAGCAGACTCTGGGAGATTTGCTTTGTTGTTTCTTGGTCTGCGGCTCTGCCCACGGAGTGTCCGCTTTTAAGCCTGTCCTCCCCTCTACACCTTGGCAAGTCTTTTGTGTTTGAGCTAAGACTCTACTTCTTGCCAGGAAACTTTGGTTAGACCCCATGGGTGGGTCAGGTGCTCTGCTTGTGCCTCCATGATGTCCTGAACATTGCTCTGCCAAAACCTTTTTCACTTTTACTACACTCATCACAACCTACCAGACGGCAGGGCCCTCAAGAAGGAAATCTGTTTTCCAATCACTAGGCCTGGCATAGAGCGGCTACTCAATAGATATTGATGGAAGTTAAGAAAGAAGGGAGAAAGGAATGTGACCCAGATACATACTAGAAGGTGGTCTATCAAACTGGTGAAATCTTTTCTGTCATATTATGCAGCCTCAGTTTGAACTGACAAGAGAGAAAAACCAAGGAGTGATTATTTAGATCTGTGGGGGAAAAAAAGCTTTCACTTTATTAAATCTCTGAGCACAGCTTTCTTATAAACAGTGAGACCCTCTGCCCAGGGGGAATGTTGCTTAAAAGACAGTGTGCATACCCTGGACACACCCAGGCTTTTACTGGTACATGAGGACTTTTTTTTTTTTAACTTAATAGCTAATTATTTATCTCAAAGTATATTAGAAATAAATATAACTAGGCTTTGAATCCTTTATATTACTATTTAGGAACAGACTAAAATCTTTTTTAAAAAATTAGGACGATTCAAAATATGTATTAAGTATAATAAATAATGGTGCAGATGAAACACAGATACAGCAAACATTGTATAGGTAGTATGAAAGAATTCAAATTTCAGGACATTATTTAAGGATAATTAAAATATAAAAAGTGCAAAGAATCTGCCTGCCAATGTAGAAGATTTGGGTTTGATACCTGGGTTGGGAAGATCCCCTGGAGATGCAAATGGCAACCCACTCCAATACTCTTGCTTGGGAAGTCCTATGGGCAGAGGAAACTGGTGGGCTACAGCCCTTGGGGTCGCAAAAGAGTCAGACGTGCCTTAGTGACTAAACTACAACAATACTTCATAAAGCTAAGCTTTCTCCAGCTTGACTGGAACATGGCTCATCTGCAGTCTTGCTACAGTTCAGCTTTTGATTCAAATAGGTATTATGGGCTGAATGCCTGCATCTCCCAGAGCTCACATGTTGAAATCTAATCCCCAGGGTGATGGTCTTTGGAGGTGAAGCCTGTAAGAGGTCGCTAGGTGATGAGGGTAGGGCCCTCATGGGATTAGTGGTTTGATAAGAAGAGCCCAGAAAGCCAGCTCATTCTCTTCCCACCATGGGAGGTCCCAGCAAGGAGACCACTCTCTGTAAACAGGGAAGTGGGCATGCATCTGGAACCTGACCAAGCTGGCACCCTGCTCTCTGACTTGTTGTCTCCAGAACTGTGAGAAATAAGTATTTGGCGTTTAAACCACCCTGTCTGGGGTGATTTGTTACAGCAGCCCAAACAGACTAAGCCAGGAGGTCTGCAGAAAGAACCGAGATCCCGTGTCTCTAACAAGCACCCAGAGGATGCGGACCCTGGGGATCCCAGGCCACACGCAGAACAGCAAGGCCACAAAGCATACGAAAAAGTATAAAGTAATAGCAATAATACTACCCACCATCTTTTCAATTCTACTATACACCAGGTACTCTTCTAGGTGTTTTATAGATGTTAAACTTATTGATGCTCACAAAAATCCTACAAGGTAGTGATTAATATCTCCACTTTACAAATGACACTTTAAAAATAAAAATTGGCTTTTAGATACAACTTTTTTTTTCTTCACAAAGTGAGACACACAGCCAGGATAGAAGTGATGTAGTATTTTATTTTCATCATTACTGTAAAATCTAGCTAGAGGAGCCCACACCACTGCTGAGGCTTGGGACAGTGCAGATTCTCAGCATCTGTTCTGTTCACATGTCCTCTCTCTGGCCTCATTGTGAGTCAGAAAGTAATCGGTCCAGGGATCAAAGTCTGAAAAGTTTGCCCATTTCCTTCCCCACATTCGAAACAAAACCGATCTGGGCAAGGGATGCATTTCCGTCCCAGGGTTATTTGGTGAAGAAGGAAAACGACTAAAACCAGATTTGGAATAAAAAAAGAAAAAAGCATTCTTAAATTAAGTATTCAGCGTTAATCACCTATTGTAAAAAACACTCACACACACATACACGCACAGACGTTCACGGGCACCACAGTTCCAGCTGCTGGCAGAGGAGTTGTGCTCTTGTCTCTGGCTGATACTACGAACGCATTCCCACATGGGTGCTTTGTGAGTTAACTACTTCGCATTTCTATGGTTCTTTTTTTGTAAAGCTTCCAAAGTACCTCATTAAGAAAAAAATCCAAGAAAAAAATAAAACTTAGGTTTCTTTTCAGAGGGTCCTAGGGCCCTTTGTAGCTGAGGATGGGGGAGAAGAGGAGATTTTTTTATTGCTCTGCACAGGCCACCAAGGTGCCTTAGATGCCTTCCTTATCATAAAAGCCTTCACCTAGGAAGTTACCTGCTATTTGCCTAAACAGCAGACTTCAGAAACCTGAGGGTTTAGGACTCAACATCACCTGCTCAGCTGGGTCTGTTTTTGGTGCTGTTGTTTAATTTGGAACTGTCTGTATAAGTCAGACACATGGCTTCACTTAAAAAAATGAGAAAACCTAGCAACACTGGACCCAAATTCCTACATTAGCTTCAGGTACTTTCCCTGGTGGCTCAGAGGGAAAGAATCTGTCAATGCAGGAGTTGTGGGTTCAATTCCTGGGTCAGGAAGATCCCCTGGAGAAGGAAATGGTAACCCAATCCAATATTCTTGCCTGGAGAATCCCATGGCCAGAGAAGCCTTGCGGGCTACAATCCGTGGGGGCACAAAAGAGTCGGACACGACTTGGCAGCTTAAGAACAGCAACTTACAGTGAGGGAGAGTGGCTGTGCCTTTTGATTGTGCCAGCAACTTTCATCCATGTCTACTACCTGCCTGGCCCTGCAGGCTTTCTGAGTTTGGACTTCCTGATTTATAAGCAAGGTTTATAAACAACCAGAGTTTGCTCATCATTATCCTGTGGAAAATCTGGCCAAGTACATTGGAACACTGAAAACCAGTTTGCTTTTAACAAAATGAAAGCAGCTGGTTGACACAAGAATTATTCACTGAGTTTGTGGAAACTGGGCGCACCCTGATTTCAATGCTATATTGCCCAGATAAGCAAGCAACAAATGCCCCGTGTTCCTCTGTAGCGCAGCTGGTATAGTTGGTGTACTCTTGGCTCATTTCTTGTCAGGCTCATTGTAAGAGCTGGAAGGGACTCTAGAGGTGGTCCAGTTTGCTGGTGTCTAGTTTGCTGGTTAGTAGGAGGTGAACTTCCTGAGGATCATAAGGGTCCATAGAAGAAATGGAGATTTTCCTGTTTGGTGGGGGAGAGATGACACCCAGAGACCTGAACTGCTTTTTTTTTTTTCTTTAAAAAAAGAAAAGCAAATACCTTCTCATGCTCAATTTAGAGAGTGGAGAACTTTACAGTCATCTGAACTTTTATTCATTCAAGAAATATTTATTAGGCACAATTTGTGCCGTGCATTTTGCTAAACTGCATGGTGAAGGAAACTGATGATGAAGGAAACTGTCCTGAGAATTTCAATCTGAAGGTGGATATTCAAATCTTTATACCCTGATAGTGACCTGAGAGGTGACTGGTGCCATCTTCCAGGTAGAGCAAAGACCTGTCCATTAGGGTCCCTCAAGAGAGCCTACAATACTCCCATCTGTTTGCTATCAAACAGATGTATTTTGCCTCAAAAAAGATTTTCCAAAGGTCCTACCGTTCTTCACCCCTAAGACACCTCTACCAATATAGATACGCTTGGTAAGGGTGAAACCTCAAAAGCCTGCCAGGCCTGGCAGCTAACAGGTGAGTGGGAGACGCCACACAGATACTGCCAGCTGTTGGCAGGCAGGAACACTGGCCCAGCGTTGCCAGAACCTCAGAGTTGGTGAGAGAATCCAGAACTTGCAATTTTATTAAAAAAAAAAAAAAAAAGGATGTGACATCTTCTTTTGTGACAGCTGGATTTCAAAAATATTTTTAAAATCAGTGTAGATCATCAAAACTGGTTTTGCAGACAGATTTCAGTTAAGGGTCACCAGATTGTGATCTCCAGTTCCAGGAAACTCAATGCCCCGCCCACTCATTGTATTTCACACAAATCTTACCAAGAATTGAGGGGCTTCCCAGTTGGTGCTAGGGGTGAAGAATCCTCCTGCCCATGCAGGAGATGTAAGAGACGTGGGTTCAATTCCTGGGTCGGGAAGATCCCCTGGAGAAGGGCATGGCAACCCCCTCCAGTATTCTTGCCTGACCAATCCCATGGACAAATAAACCCAGGCTACAGTCCGTAGGGTCACAAAGAGTGGGACACGACTGAAGCAACTTAGCACGCATGTACCAAGAATAGGCAACCTGGAATTTGCCTTTTCCAGAAAGTCCCACTGGGACTTTCATGTTTTTGGAAATCCAGTACATGGAGATATTGACTTCCTGCCTCTCTCTCTCTCTCTCAATATTTCTTCTTTGTTACTCTCGCTGCCTACTCAAAAATATTATCATTAAAAGTGTGGAACTTAAACACTTGTATTTAACTTGTATTCATTAATACAAGTTATTATTTAGGAGTAACCTTTGGACGGACAATGTGTGTACATGATCACAACGAAATTGGGTTCTTTTGACACTTTCATATCATTCTGGCTTGGAATCGGATCCTCTCCCATGCACTTATCTTTTACTTTGGGACTGGTCTTGAACTAAAAGTCCCTCAGTGGCTTCCCTTTCACTGCCTGCAAAGACTTCATTCTCTACCATTCACAGGAGTTCTATTTGCCCTACCTGGAATTGTATAAGCTAATTACATGAAAGATTTTGTTTTGATTTTCCATCTCCCTGTTCTCAGAGCTGTTTTTGTTTTGTTTTGTTTTTAATCCAAATGCAGGCTGCAGAGAAGCAAGATAGAATTGAGAATATAAAGCTTCCCTGGTTTTGTGTTTATTCAAAGTAGGTATTTTCACTCTTTCATTATTTTTACTGCAGTTTCTCACCTCATTAGGACCTAATTTATGCACAATAAGCAGAATTAATTTTAATTAGTAGCCCTGGATTGTGAACTTTGCTTAGCAACATCCCAGAAAAGGCCTCAGCTTAATAATGCTTCAGATTCCCTGCCTTTCTAGAACAGTATTCAAAAAAGCAAAAATAGAACAGATGTACAAACCAGTTTCTCTAACACAATGTATTTATTTAAAACATTGTAGTCACCTTGGGATATTTGTTTACAAAATTTTTATCTCTTCAGATGCTTTGACTAATGTTGGGTCTTTTCCCCCTAATCTCCCTTTAGTTGTTGTTTAGTTGCTCAGTCGTGTCCAGCTCTTTGCAATCCCATGGACTGTAGCTTGCCAGGCTCCTCTGTCCGTGGGATTTTCCAGGTGAGAATCCTGGAGTGGGTTGCCGTTCCCTTCTCCAGGGGATTTTCCCAGCCCAGGAATCAAACTCGCATCTCCTGCATTGGCAGGCGGATTCTTCACCACTGAACCACCAGGGAAGCCCAATCTCCTACTAGTTGCCATCAAAAGAAGCTGTTGAATATTGCCAGTACTGAGTCTTCTCGCGAAATACCCCTCCCTTAGGAATTTTAAAGAGATGGTTGGATTATCACGACTTCAAGCTGAGGCCTTAGTAGTTAGTAATGCCTAAATGTGATCTAATTTTCTGAGAATGAGGAAAGTGACAATTTATGGAAACCAAGACAATCATCATAGCTGGCATTTGTAACATTTTTAAATTGCTTGCTACATTCCATCCAGCATTGTTCACATCACTCTGCCTCTGTCAGCTCACTGAACTCCTGTTATCATCCCATTCTTCCAGTGACACGACTGAGAAGCACTGGGACTTGCCCAAGGTCATGGCAGTGGGAACAGAGCACAAATCTGAACCCACCACCTCTGGCCAGAGACTGAAGCTTAAGCCACTTGCAGCCCCTCCTCCTGAGATTAAGGAAAAACAAAGCAGAGAGGTGTGGTTGAAGCGGATGCTTTTTTCCCTTGTTATTTTCCCCTCAGTTTGCCCTGGGTAGCCTTAGTTATTCCATCTGTCCCAGATTCCTCATTTGTAAATTCCAACAGTCTATTTCCCAGGATGTTGTGGAAACTCATTATTTAAATGTATTCATAGCTTCTTGGAAGAAAGGCTACATAAATATTACAGAACCATTTAAAAAATACATGAAGAGTCTTTACCTGAATATATGACGGTCATATTTCTCAGTCTGAATAAATGAATGGGTGCTGACTTTCTGAGTCCCTAGGACGTGGGTGCTCTGGGTCCCTCTGTCTCACCTCACAGTGCGGCTCAAGTCAGACTCTTCACCAGGACTGAATCCCCCTGAGGCTTCAGGAAACCACCTCCAAGGCAGCGCCTAGGCTTCTGCGAACCTTTTCCTTCAAACCTTCCACTATGCTAAGTGCCAACAGAGAAATACGAAGAAGCGACAAAAGGATGAAGAAATTTTGATCTATGCATACCATGGAATACTAGGGAATAAATGAACTAAATATTCGTACAATATGGTTGAATTTCCCAAGCAGTTCCACTGAAAGAAGACAAGCAAAAACTAATGCACATTGTATCATTTTATTCACATTAAGTTTAAAAACAAGCAAAACCTGAGGTGGTGGATAGGGTGTGTATAGGCAGATAAGGGGACAAGGGAAACTTCTAATAGGGAGAAAGTTGTATGTCTTGATCTGGGTGTGGTTACCTATGGATACAGACAGGTGTAAATATTCTAAGGCTGTACACTTGTAATGAAGGAACTTTATGCAAGTTATTTTCTTGTTGTCCAGTTGCTAAGTCAAGACAGACTGTGACCCCTTGAACTGTAGCCCACCAGGCTCCTCTATCCATGGGGTTTTCCTAGGCAAGAATACTGAAGTGGATTGCCATTTCCTCCTCCAGAGGATCTTCCCGGACCAGGGATTGAACGTTTGTATCCTACACTGGCAGGTGGATTCTTTACCATTGAGCCACCTGGGAAGCCCATACACAAATTGTACTTCAATAAAAAAATTAAAAGGAAATGTGGGACTTCCCTGGCAGTCCAGTGGCTAAGACTCTGAGCTTCCAGTGCAGGGAACCAGGGTTCAATCCCTGGTCAGGGAACTAGATCTGGCTTGCCACAACTAAAACCTGGTACAGCCAAATAAGTAAATATTTTTTAAAAATAGAAGGAAATGAAAAGTACATTTGTAGAAGATTGGGCAGCTGCAAACTCATGAAGAGTTCTGCAGCCAGATCCAAAGGCAGGGACTAGCTCACAACAGGGCTCGAATGTCAAGCTAAGGGGTTCACCCTTTATGCAATCAGTCCAGGGTCTCCTGCAGGAGCCACATGATCAGATGGGAGGGGTGATATCTCCCCATTCTGCAGAGATGATGCCTGGAGAAGGGGCCAAGCAGAAACCCAAGAGATGAGATAACATAAATAGTCCTCAGCTGAGAAAACTCGAGTTAATATCTCTACCCTCTTAGACTGAGTGCACACCTTGGGTGCTACAAACGCCCACCTACGTAGTTGGGGGGAGGAGACTGCAGCCACGTGGATGCACCCTCACTCCCTCCCCCACCTCCCCCAGGCCCCGGGACAGTGTTAAAACAGTTTGTCTGTGGCTGCATGCACCACCACAGGCCCAGAAAGCCTGTGGGCTCCCAGCCCTGCCCGACTTCTCCTCCTTCCCCACCCTCAGCTCCTGTCTAGTTGCAGTTTTTTTCTTCTCTTTGCAGTATTTGCATAGAGGAGGAAGAAGCTGGCCCTGCTGGCCACACTGACCTAAATAAAATGCAGGGGTCACCAGGTCATCTCCATGGGGATTGTAAATCATTTGCACATTCTCACTCAGGCATGCTGTCAAAATTTAAGACATTTTCCATATTAAAACGAAACACTGCTGACTTAAAGATAAGCATTTTGAATAACTGAATTGAACATAGATGAGTTTTTAATGTATCTGAATCACAGCTGCAGGTCCTTTGTTTAGAGCTCTTTCTACTTATTTAAATACATATTTTTAACAAAAACTGTTTGACGTTTATCTGTTTATGTGCTTTAAATACATATACATTGGGGGTAATGTTATGTCAGTAATCTGAGTTCTCTTCTAATGGAGGTTTTTCAGGTATGGTCTGTATTTTTCATCAGATACACTAAAGTAACCATTTATAGGCCATTAAATAAATAAAATATTTGGATTTAAAACAAATGCATTTCACAAATGTAATACTCTAATTTAAAAAAATTAATTTGTGTATGTGTGTGTGTGCACACATGCTTATGCATGTGAAATAACAAGGACTAATTTACAAACGAACCTTCCGGCACCCTCAAAGTGGAGTCATGTACATTTCTTTGTGTGGTTACTTTTTCCTCTTTTGTGTAGCTTTCTTAGATTTCAGATAAGCAAATACATTTTAAAAATGTATTATTTGACTGTGCCAGGTCTTAGGAATCTTTGGGTATGTCGTGTGTGATCTGGTTCTCTGACCATGGATCAAACCTGAGCCCCCTGCATTGGGAGTTTGAAGTTTTAGCCACTAGACCAGGAAAGTCCCCGGATAATACAGTTTTATAAGTGAGAAAGTAGACAGAAATCATAGTACTTCCTATATCTAGAGGAATGGCTCAGAAGCTCACCAGGTCAGTCAGGGACAGAAATGCAGCACTAATAGACCCAGGGCCTCAATTAGCGTTTTAGCAATTACCACATGACTGCAGAGTCTAGCATCCTTTAATCTCACATTTCTATCTCCCCAAGATTCACGTGGAAGCCCCTCTGATCGATTTGAAGCATGTATTGTGGTTCAAAAGCAACTCAGGCTTCCAAAGAAAACCACGGTTTAAAGATGAAATCAGCATTTCTTCAAGATTAAAGTGGGCATTTATCTCAGTCTTAGGATTCTTATACACTCGTTTCCCAAATAATCTCATCTGAAAGAACACATCTGAAATGTTACACCTCCTGCAAGAATGTGCAGTACAATGATTCCCTGTTCCAGGACATTATATGCTTTAGTGAGTCTTTAACAGACTTTGGATATTTTGTTTTCCTACTAAGGTGTCAACTGAACTCATAATCGTGTTTAGGGTCACCGTGGCTTCCTTCTGACTGATCTAGTACATACTTAAAGATTTCCTGATGTCCAGATCTGAGAACATCATCACCCATAGGGTCACCATGAAAGTAGTTACAGTTGTCTTAAAAATCTGCAAACAGTTCTCAGAATGGCTAATGTGATGTTTGCACAAATTCCTCCCCACCTTCCCACCCCCAAAACAAACCATTCATTTGGTTGTGCTGGAACTCCCTGGGCTCATCTCTGTAGTCATTTACGCCGGGACAAGTTCATTTCTTGCCCTGAGCGTTTGAGTTATTTTATATTATAGCTTTTAGACTTCATTGCTGCCAATTGAGATAATTGTATCCAGGAAAGGTTTTTCTCTGCTTTCTCTCATGTTTTAACTTTTCTGTTGTTGTCATTGTTGATCTTAAAGATGTTGCAAGGTTTCTTTCTCTTTCTATCTTCCCAGCTAAGATATTTGGCATATCACAGACAATTACATGGCACATATTTATTCAGGAAGAGAAAGTTAAGGCCTTTTGAATTTCTTGGGGCCAAAGAACACCCCTCTCTCTTTTCTCTCAGGGGATGTTTAGGATATAAAGAGCAAACCCGAGGACATGTTAGTAGGCATCTATGTGCTTGGTTGCCAAGTACATGAGGAGAAATGAGTTTCTGATAAGTATCTTAGAGGGCACACACTCACACTGGACAACTGAAAATGACTGCCCTGTCCTGGGAAGAACACAGTGCTCCGTTCAGTAATTTAGAGGCTTCTGTCTCAGAGCAGTCTGTACAGACTGGGTAGCTCAGTTGGCTGGAGCATTAAGTACCCACTGCTCCACAAGAGAGAACAGACCCAGAGTTCTCCGGGGACTCTGAGGTGGGAATGCCCAGCACGCCCCAAGAGGAGGGATTGCAGAGATGGGTCCTGAAGAGCCAGCTGGGCCTCGGCGGGATGTGGGTCACCGGGAGCGGTCTCGCTGGCAGGGCCTTCTGAATTCAAGGGACACCATGTCTTACTTCCATGTTTTTCAGAGTACTGGTATATCACAAAATAAATGCTGAGAAGGGTACTGAAGTTGTGGCATATTTTGAGACTTCCCTGGCTATCCAGTGGTTAAGACTCCACTCTTCCAATGCAGGTGGGGCAAGTTTGATCCCTGGTCAGGGAACTAAAATCCCACATGCTGCTCAGCATGGCACCGCCCCCCCCACCAAAAAAGAGAGAAAATCTGGCATATTTTAAGTATTTGCAACAATTGCAAATTGAATACCTTCCCCGCCCCCCACCCCCACCCCACCCCCCATTGATGAATTTCTGGGTTTGTTTTACTTCTTTGGAGCTTGTATCCAAAGTCTACATTCAAGACCCTCAGGGAGTGGCAGACTCTTGACTTCCTGGCCTCCACTGCCTCATGGCTCACACCCAACTCAGACCAGACGGCCCAACAGGCAAGGCCCACATTGTCATTAGAACTTCTTTTTTCCTCTTATTCTCTGGGCTGTCTGTCCCCCGAGCAGTCCCTCAATAAGTATATGTCACACGTGTGTATCAAATGTTCTCCCGACATAAGCAAGAATGTTCTTTCTCATTCTTCTGAAATCCCCCCTGGTTTGGCTCCCACTAACCATGCATTTTACTGGTCTTTGAAGTTCTAGACAAATTCCATGCTTTTTAAAAAATGTTTTTATTTATTTATTTGGCTGTGCCAGGTCTTAGTTGCAGCATGTGGCATCTAGTTCCCTGACCAGGGATCGAACCGAGGCTCTCTGCACTGGGAATCAGGAATCTTAACCACTGAAGCACCAGGAAAGTCCCCAAGTTCCATGTTTTCAACAAAGTCTATCTGCCCCAGTTACTGTACCATATTTCCTAGATTTGCTCAGAAGTCCTTCTGTGCTTACAGTCAGAACCATTTGCAACATTTTGACACTCACACACCCGCATTCCCCACTCCTGCTCCAGCCTGGAGAATTCAAGCTCTTTGCAGTCAGGAACCAAGTCTTCTTCTTTTGTGTCTATAGCATAAGATCTAAAATTTCAAATGCTGCCTTGACATCTCTGAGCCCCCTGGGGCCCTAGAGGCCAAACCATAAGTTCTCCTGCTTTTGCCAGATACGATCCCCCCACCCAACCAGGTAGGAAAGGCACCCCACTTGGCTAGTTCCCTATTTGTATGACCAACTCCGTCCTTCCTGGTCCTCAGCCTAATGGATATTATTTCCCTGTCAGCCGTGAAGTTATTCAAACAAGCCGATCACATCCTCCCACAGGAACCAGGGGTCACTCTACCCTCTGGTTAATACAAAGCCTGCCTCCCACTGCCCCTGCTGGCTTAGTAAACTTCTAAATGACCCTACATGGTGTGTGATGTCCTTCCACAGACTATATGTGACTAATAACCTGCTGTCCATCTCACCTGTCCACTGTCAGGTATGTTATGTTTGGCCATCTTGTACTATGACCAACCTAGACAGAGTATTAAAAAGCAGAGACATCACTTGGCCAACAAAGATCTGTATAGTCAAAGCTATGGTTTTTCCAGTAGTCATGTATGGATGTGAGAGTTGGACCATAAAGAAGGCTGAGCACCAAAGAAATATAATCAAGTGAGTGGAAGCCATTGCTATATGATTCCAATGGATATGGAATCTTCATATGAAAATAACTCTGTCATCATCTACAGCGAACACTTTTTAAATTTCCAGTCTCCTAACTAGGGTGAGGAACTTCACAGAAGGAAGATCATGTAATCCACACAAATTTGTTGAGTGACAGTTCTGTTCAGGTTACTCTGAACACCTCCCACTCACCCAGTCACTGAAGAAGGGCTGATGCTTTTGAATTGTGTTGCATGAGAAGACTCTTGAGAGCCCCTTGGATAGCAAGGAGGTCAAACCATTCAATCCTAAAGAAAATCAACCCTTAATAGTCGTTGGAAGGACTGATGCTGAAGCTGAAGTGCCAATACTTTGGCCACCTGATGTGAAGAGCCAGCTGATTGGAAAAGACCCTGATGATGAGAGAGACTGAAGGCAAAGGAGAAGGGGATAGCAGAGGATGAGATGGTTACATAGCATCACTGACTCAATGGACTTGAGTCTGAGCAAACTCCAGGAGATAGTGAAGGACAGGGAAGCCTGGCATGCTGTGGTCCATGGGGTGGCAAAGAGCTGGACACAGCTTAGTGACTGAACAACAGCAACATCCCTTCTTCAGTGACTGGGTGAGTGGGAGGTGTTCAGAGTAACCTGAACAGAACTGTCACTCAACAAATTTGTGTGGATTACATGATCTTCCTTCTGTGAAGTTCCTCACCCTAGTTAGGAGACTGGAAATTTAAAAAGTGTTCACTGTAGATGATGACAGAGTTATTTTCATATGAAGATTCCATATCCATTGGAATCATATAGCAATGGCTTCCACTCACTTGATTATATTTCAAGCAATCTTTTCTCAACTCACCATGCCGTTGACCAAAAAAAAGTAAATTTGCCTTAGGGAAAATCTGTGCTTATTTTCTATACTACTGATCTGGCATCTATATTATAGTTCCTAATTGCCAATAGAAATAAATTATAACATTGTCCACTTATGAAAACAAGATGCTACGTATTAGTTGATATAACCAAGAGACTAAATAACTAAAAGCATATGAGAACTCAGACTTTTCCCACACAAGAATTTACTTAATCTGTGCCACCGCCTCCATTTATCTCACTTCTCTGTAAGCAAAAATGGCAACACTGAAAATCAAACAGCATCTTCCTCCAGGAATACTAATGTAATTAACATTAAGCTTATTAGTGCTTCAGAGAAAGTTTTTATTGCTTACTCTATTTTATCATGGGGTTTCCCAAGGTCCAAGAAAAAAAAATAGCCACATGTTTTTACTTTTGAGGGCTCCTGCTTATCCTAAAGCAATGGGTAAAAAATGCATAACAGCCAGCAGCTTTCCCCTCTAGTTTCCAAGTCACACTCGTTCTTAGGTGGGTCATCTCCTCCTGGCACCCCACCCCCTCTCCCCTGGTTGGTGCTGGTGACTCGGGCACAAAGTCTCAGAGAGGGTTAGAGGGCTGATAAAACCTCAGATCCATGCAGGTATCACTCTTCACCACACTGGGTATATAATGATCCACTTTCTAGCCTCAGCTTGCCAAGAGGAAAACACCAGGAGGCAAAAGTTAGCAGAAAATGGTCTTTGAACAATTGACCAATTGAGTGTGGGGGCCCTTCTCTGAATGCCCGTCCCGGTCAGGTGCCTAAAATTCAGCTGCTCCCTGCCCCTTCACCGCTCCTTCTCCAGAAAGGATGGCATGGGTGAAATGCTCACTATACTGTGATGCTCATGTGCTGATCATGTGATAACTATCAGGCTATTGCCAGACACAAGGGTTTGTGCTCAGGGTGGGGAGCAGACAAGAAGAGAGATTTCCCAACAACCCAAATGACTGGCTGCTGGGGGCTAACGTTTCACTGGCGTATGGAAGGGGAAGCCAACCGGCTGGTGTGTGTGCTCCTAGTAGCTCTGCAGGCTCCACGCGTGGTTGTCTTAGCTATGCACCATGCATGTGTCAGCTCCAGGGCTGGGCTCAGACAGCTGCCTCCAGAATGGACAACAGGAGGACGGGCTCTGCTCCCCACAGCAGCCGGAAAAGGTGGAAGTGGAAAATAAAAGACCTTTCCCTCCTTTATAGAGAGGGAAGGCAGGGTGCCAAATCCCTAAGAAAAAGCAGAAATGATTTCTCTTGAAATAAGACTTCTGTGTCAAATGGAGAGAGCGCTCTTAGAGCAGCTGCTGGTTTGCAGTTTTTTTGTGCCAAAGTTTATCTGCTTTGAGGCTCACTGCTGCCAGCTTAATCAGCCAAAAAAAGGTCCCCACGTTTGACCGGTAGATACAGAGACCTTTCATAGTTGTTAATATACAGGTTTATTTAAAGGGTTTTCAGTTAAAAAACATATATATCAAAGAGAAAAAAACTGTTTTCCATAATCCAGGTATCCAATACAACACTAATATGAACAGTGCCAGTAATTATACATATACATATATGTATATTTTAAGACCAGAACAGAATATATCATATAGTTATGTGATCTTTATAAGGCTTTTTTTTTCTTTGGCTGTACCTCGTGGCTCAGAGGTTAAAGCGTCTGCCTCCAATGCGGGAGACCCGGGTTCGATCCCTGGGTTGGGAAGATCCCCTGGAGAAGGAAATTGTAACCCACTTCAGTATTCTTGCCTGGAGAATCCCATGGACGGAAGAGCCTGGTAGGCTACAGTCCATGGGGTCGCAAAGAGTCGGACACGACTCAGCAACTTCACTTCACTTCACTCACATGGCATATAGGCTCTTAGTTTTCCAACCCGTGATGGAACCCACACCCCCTGCAGTGGAAATTTGGAGTCTTAACCACTGGACCTCCAGGGGGAGGCCTGATCTTCATAAATTTTAAGAAATCGAATAATGCTTCTCTTTTCATGTTTAGAAATATGTATTGTAAGGAATAGTTTGGGCCGAGGCAGAAAAAAAGGAGAGACAACCTCAACAGATGTAGGTTACCTTTGTTCAGGCAAGAAGGGGCAACAGTCGGCCTAAGGACCAGGCTGAGCACGAGATGGATCATGGAGGCTTCCTATTTAAACGGAGGTTTGTGGAAGCGATAAGGGAAAGGTTAGTCAGGCGGGATGTTTTGGGTAATCTTTAGTTGAGATGGCATTTGTAGTTAAACAGGGGGTGGGAGGTTTGGGGCAGGGGGTGATAAGTCCCAGGTAGATGCAACCGGCCTGGAGCATCAGGGTGGGACTTAAAGTTCAGTTTTGTTTTCCCTGAAGTTAGATGATTCAGCAAGGGCCTTTGAGACCGTTGTTTTCTTTTCTAGGCCCAAGGACTCCTTCATGTATACCTACTTCATAATTTTTAAGGCTGCATAGTATTCCAAGTGGATGAATATGCCAAACAATCCTCTATTATTGGATGGTGTGAAAATATTCCTTTTTTTTTTTTTTTTTATCATAAAAACAAGATGCCCCCTCTGTTCTAGAACTGGGTTCTAGAACTGGCAGATCAGACTGAATTTTTGGAGCCTCCACATTCCTTCCAGTTTATTTGCTGCTGAGCTTCACCTCCATGCCTTTCTAAATGCTACTTTGATTCCTTCTAAAATGTTTCATACACAGAAACTGGATATTCCTTTCACTGTTAAGAAAGCATACCCAGGAGTTAGGGAGCATGGGTCCCAGTCTGACCTCAGGCATTGAGGAAAGAAAGTACAGTGTAACCTTTAGGGACTGAATTATTTGCCCTCACACACCTATTCACCCCCAGTACCTCAGAATGTGACTGTATTTGGCTATAGGGACATTCAGTTCAGTTCAGTTCAGTTCAGTCGCTCAGTTGTGTCCGATTCTTTGCGACCCCATGAATCGCAGCACACCAGGCCTCCCTGTCCATCACCAACTCCCGGAGTTGACTCAAACTCATGTCCATCGAGTCAAGAGGACATTATGTGAGGCTCTTTGATGGGCTCCTCTCTGTGGACACAGAGAGACCCTCGTGGAATGTGAGCAGGGGAAAGGCCATATGAGGACACAGCGACAAGCTGGCTGTCTGCAAGATAAGGAGAGAGGCTGGCTTCGAAACGGACCAAACTTGCCCACACCTTGATGGAACTTCCAGCCTCTAGAACTGTGATAAGCTTCTGCTGCTTCTGCCACCCAGTCTGTGGTGGCTTATTATGGCAGCCCTAGCAAACGAATACAGCAACCTTTGAGAAAATGACTTGAATCCATGAGCCTCAGTGTCCTTCAGATTAGAAACCAGGTGATGATATTCTGAGATCTGCATGGTTCCTAAACCTTAGATATGTCATTTATTTTTAATGAGGTTGGCATTGCAGAGAACCCTGAGCTTCACTAGCAAACACTCCTGGAAGTCCAGAAGAAGGCTAGAGACTTCAGAGCTATTGATTTAGTGGAGTCGCCATGTTTTCAAGGGCCTAGCTCATTTTTTCTTTCTTTGTTCCGCCCACCACAGGAGTGAGCTTTGTCCTAGGCCTAGGTCTCTTTATGGTGGCCAGATAGATGGCTGTCCGCAGCAGCAGGGGCAAAACCCTTCCTTATTCACACCTGGAAGAAGCGGGGAGAGAAGGCCAGTACTGTTCTACTCATATTTCATTGGTCTGAATGGCTTAGAGCTCTCCATTCCCAACTCAATCACTTACTCAGAATTACAGGTCCTGCAGAAGGCTTGGAGTGATCATCTGGCTGGGAAGGATGTGAGGAGACTATTATAATGTCTTCTAAAGCTCAGAGTAAATTGTTTAATTTCTGGTTGGCTATGATTTCTGTGTAATCAGTATGCATACTCATGAAAGTGAGCCTATAATCTGCAAATATATTTCAAACATAATAACATTTTTGTGAATACTAAATTTAGCAATTAATGTAAAACTATATATTTCAGAGGCACTTAACTAAATATTTAATGAGTTTTGATATCACCATTTCTTTGTGCATTTAGAAGTCAATACATTTTTTTCAGGTTTAAAATATTCAGGCCCCTGAGAAGCTCTGAGGCTCTAGGCATCGTGCACAATGAATAAAAAGGCCCCAGAGGCAAGACTGGAATGTGAAGGTAATTAAGAAAATCAAAAATGTGATAAACGATTGCATACTTTGCCTGAAGGAAAACTGTTTATGGGAGAAACAAAATCCCTTAGGAAGGGGGAAGCAAAAATAGAAAAAAATTTCAGTGTGTATCCAGCACCATCCGGGGAAATAAATTTTGACCACTAAAATCAAAGATGTGGGCAGGCACGACTAGAAATGCCTTTTCTCTACTGATATGTCCTTGTAGCAATCTGTACAGAAAAAAAAAAAAAAGAAGAAGAAGAAAGAAAGAAAAAATCAAGACTAAAGCCAACAGCAAGAGCAGCAATGACAGCAAAAATCAAAAGAACTAAAGTTCCTTGCTCTCTTGCAAACTGGGTTTTTGTTTGACACAATACGAGGCCAATGAGAAACAAGTCAAAGTCTACTTAAGATTTTTTGAAAAGTCTGCTTTCCTATTATAGATGCCTCCCTCCTCCTCGTTACTTTTCCTTGTTACATTTCTTCCTACCTGGAATGCAGATTTATGGCTGGAGGCGGAGCAGCCATCTTGTGACTATAAAGTGATCATGAATAGTAAAGCCCTACACCAAGGTTATGGTAGAACGAAAAGCAGAAGGCTCCTATAGGTTGGTAGTGTCATGGAGCTACTGCACCAATCAATCCTGGATGGCCAGCCTCTGGATACAGGAGAAAGAAAAACACCTAGCTGATGGAGGTATCTAGCTGGTTTCCATTATTTGCAGCTGAATAGGATTCCAATTTAATGCAGAAAGCCTCATTGATATTGGCAGCATTTAAGTTGTGCCTAAGGATGAACAGGATTTAGATGTGAATTAAAATGGAGAAAGTCACTGAAGCCTGAGTATACAGCTGCAAAAAGTGCCCAATAAAATAGCAGTTTACCTTATGGGAAAGAAAGAGGGGTCTGCATTGTTCATCCCCGTGCAAACAGTTGAAGTGCCACGTGTGACTAGTGCTATCATATGGACAGTGACAGCTTAGAGAGTCTTGAATCTCACATTTAAAATTTTGAACTCTGGAAATTCCCCAGCAGTCCAACGGTTAGGACACCGAGCTTTCACTGTCCAGGGCCTGAGTTCAATCCCTAGTTAGGGAACAAAGATCCCACAAGCATCGAGTTTGCAACCAAAAATAAAATAAAAATTTGAACTCCAACTGCAGAAGTGTAAATGGGCCATAATTTAATTTCTAAGAAAACTTCTAATATATTCCAAATATTGTTGTATTTTATTTCAGAATGTTATGGTTTATGGTTTTTAGAAGCAAAACCTCCAAATATAGTAGATTTTCAAGCTTCTGTGAAACAGTGACACCAGTCATCTGGAATCCAAGTTTGGGATGTCTGCTGAGTCCACTTAACCTTAGAATGTTTCTTCACAAAAACATATTTTGGGTATTTTAAATAAAAATCAGAAGTCAGTAAGAAAGAAAATAAAATCAGCTACTCCAGATAACTAAGATCAACATGTTAGCAAATTAACTTCTTGAGCTCTATTATGTATGGATACTTTTACACAATTGAGATTATACTTTTTATGCTATTCTACATTCTTTTTTAAAAAAATTCTTCATGCCTTAAAAAAAACATAGTTTTATTTATTTATTCAGTTTTGGCTGGGCTGGGTCTTTTTTGCTGCATGGGCTTTTCTCCAGTTGCAGCAAGAAGGGGCTACTCTTTCTTGAGGTACACAGGCTTCTCTTTGCAGTGGCTTCTCTTGTGGAGCACAGGCTCTAGGCGGTGTGGATTTCAGTAGTTGCAGCTCATGGGCTCTAGAGAACAAGCTCGGTAGTTGGGGTGCATGGGCTTATTTGCTCCACAGCATGTGGGATCTTCCTGGACCAAGGATTGAACCTGTGTCTCCTGCATTGGCAGGCAGATTCCCATCTACTGTGCCACTAGGGAAGCCCTATTCTACATTCTTAACATTATTTCAAAAGTACTTTTTTCTGTTATTAATTCTTCTTAAACATCATTTTCAATGCTTACCTTATTCTATTTCTTCACGTGAATAAATATATAATTTTTATACAATTTTTTGACCATTATCTTAATGTAGACACTTAAGTTGTTCCAAACATTTTGCTGCTGTAAGTAATTTGCCCCAATCATCTTTATACGTGAAAATATTCTCACACCTTGGTTTATTTCCTTAGGGCAGAGTCTCAGAAGTAAAATTACTGTAATGAAAATTGTGAACACTTCTTAATCTCTTGATATTGATCTGCCAGACTACTTCCCAGGAAGATTTGAATCAATTTACACTCTCACCAGAATTGTGTGAGCATATGTATCCCTCCACACTGTTGCCCACATTCTGAATTAACCTTTAAAAAAAAAAAAAAAAGCAATGGATGAAGAGAATAAATGTGGGAAATGGTATTTCAATGTGTTTTAATTTCAGTTAGTGGATTACTAGTTAGAATGGACATTTTTTCCTTTGTTATTTAGTGACTAGTGTTTCTCATCAATTTTATTAACAATATACTTACTTTTTCACACTTTAAAAAAATTTATTTATTTTTATTTATTTTTATTGTGCTGGGTCTTTGCTTTGTGGGCTTTCTGTAGCTGCAGTGCATGGGCTTCTCATTGCAGTGGCTTCTCTTGTTGTAAAGCATGAGCTCTGGGATGCATGAGCTTCAGTAGTTGCAGCACGTGGGCTCAGAAGCTGTGACTCCCGGCTCTAGGGCGCAGGCTCAATAGTCTGGTGAACGGGCTTAGTTACTCCTTGGCATGTGGGGTCCTCCCAGACCAGGGATTGAACGTGGGTCCCCTGCACTAGCGGGGCGGATTTTTTACCACTGAGCCACCAGGGAAGCTCTTGTCACACTTTTTAAAATGCATTTTCCAGTATGCTTACCTTCTATATGTTTCCTTTCCTTAAAAAAAATCAGGTTTATTATGGTATATTTTACATATTGTAAAATCCCCCCTTTTTAATATAAACTTTTATGAATTTTTACAAACACACGAAGTTGGGTAAACCTCAATTTATGGAATATTTCCATCACCTCCAAAAAATGTCCCCATAGCCTTTTTCAAATTTTTAAAAAATTTTTTAATTGGAGGAAAATTGCTTCACAATGTTGTGTTGGTCTCTGCTGGTACAAAAATGCAAATCAGTCATAACTACCTGTATATACGTTTCCTCTTGAGCCTCCCCTCCCCCTCCTTCCCGTCACTTGCGGTCCTCACAGACGGCCAGGCTGGGCTCTATGTGTTGCATAGCAGCTTCTCACTAGCTAGCTATTTTACACATGATAGTGAATATATGTCAATGCTATTCTCTCAATTCTTCCCACCCTCTCCTTCCGCAAATCCATTTTCTACATCTGCTTCTCCATTCCTTCCCTTCAACCCCTGTGTCCTTTTGTAGTGAACTCATCTCCACACTTCTCCAGCCTCTAACCCATGGCAACCACTCATCTGTTTTCTATCTCTATAGTTTTGCCTTTTCCAGAATGTTGTATAAAGAAATCATACAGAATATAACAGAACCGGACATGAAACAATGGACTGGTTCCAAATTGGGAAAGGAGTACGTCAAGGTTGTATATTGTCACCCTGCTTATTTAACTTATATGCAGAGTACATCATGCAAAATGCCTGGCTGGATGAAGCACAAGCTGGAATCAAGATTGCCAGGAGAAATATCAATAACCTCAGATATGCAGATGACACCTCCCTTATGGCAGAAAGTGAAGAGGAACTGAAGAGCCTCTTGATGAAAGTGAAAGAGGGGAGTGAAAAGGCTGGCTTAAAACTCAACAATCAAAACACTAATACCATGGCATCTGGTCCCATCACTTCATGGCAAACAGATGGGGAAACAATGGAAGCAATGACAGACTTTATTTTCTTGGGCTCTAAAATCACTGCAGATGGTGACTGCAGCCATGAAATTAAAAGACACTTGTTCTTTGGAAGAAAAGCTGTGACAAGCCTAGACAGCATATTAAAAAGCAGAGACATTACTTTGCCAACAAAGGTCTGTCTAGTTAAAGCTATGGTTTTTCCAGTAGTCATGTATGGATGTGAGAGTTGGACCGTAAAGAAAGTTGAGCACTGAAGAATTGATGCTTTTGAACTGTGGTGTTGGAGAAGACTCTTGAGAGTCCCTTGGATTGCAAAGAGATGAAATCAGTCAATCCTAAAGGAAATCAGTCCTGAATGTTCATTGGAAGGACTGATGCTGAAACTGAAGCTCCAATACTTTGACCACCTAATGCGAAGAACTGACTCATTGAAAAAGACACTGATGCCGGGAGAGATTGGAGGCAAGAGGAGAAGGGGACGACAGAGAATGAGATGTTCGGATGGCATCTCCGACTCAATGCACATAAGTTTGAGCAAGCTTCAGAGGGTGATGATGGACAGGAAAGCCTAGCGTGCTGCAGTCCATGGGGTCTCAAAGAGTCGGACACAACTGAGTAACTCAGCTAAACTGAACAGTCTTTTAGTCTGGCTTCTTTCAGTTAATATAGGGCATTTGAGATATTCATCCATGTTATTGTGTATGTCTGTAGCTTGTTTCTTTTTTATTGCTGAACAACATGTATGGAATCCCATATTTTGTTTCTCCAAATACTAGTTGAAGGACATTTGCATTAGTTCCAGATTTTGTCAGTAACAAGTAGAGCCACTATAAACATTCACATGTAAGTGTTTGAATACAAATTTTCATTTCTCTTGGGTAAATATTTCAAAGTGGAATCACCAGGCTATAGGGTGAATGTCTGTTTAACTTTATAAGAAAACCACCAAACTGTTTTCCAGAATGGCTGTACTATTTTGTATTCCTATCAAAATTGCAGGAAAATTTCCTTTCCTCCATATCTTCACTTGTCCTCAGTATTGCCAGTTTTGTTTGTAGTTTTTGTTTTTTCGCTATGCCACATGACTTACAGGCTCTTAGTTCCCTGACCAGAGATTGAACCCAGGCCCTTGGCAGTCAGAGCATAATGTCCTAGCCACTGGATCTCCAGGGAATTCCCTGTTTTGGGGATTTTGTTTTGTTTTGGGGTATTGCTTTTTAGCCATTGTAATAGATGTGTAGTTGTATTTCATTGAGATTTTAATTTGCATTCCCCTGAGAAATGCAAAAACAAATAAATAATGTTTAATGCAATAAATGTCCTAAAGAAATTAAGTTTTGAACTCACATATAATGACCTTTTTGCTTATTATTGTTCTACTGTTTTTTAGATTAGAAAGTTCTTTCCCAATGAGAAATCAGAAGAAAATTCAACTGTATTTTTAGGGATTTAAAAAAAATATTTTCTTTAAATGATCCATATTTTAGATCCATATTTAGTTGTATGATAGTGACAAGTATCTATATCCACTTAAGAAAAAGACTGGTCAGATTTCTCTATAACTTCTATTGATTAATCCATTCATCCATTTATATGTAAATCCTCCTTTATAGCTCCTCAGATATCAAACTTCCATTTTTCTACCCATCCATCCATTCAACAATTGCCTATTAAGCCCTTGTTCTGTTCTTGGCCCCATTGTAGGTTCTGGGAATACAATAGTGGACTAAACAATAAAGACCCCTGATTTCTTGGTGCTTACAGTCTAGTCAGGGGAGATGGGTGATAAATAACCGAACAATTGTATAGTATTTTTGGTGATAATAAATGCTAAGAAGGAAAATAAAGCAGGGTAAAGGTCATATAATGACAAGCAAGTGCCATTTGGAGATCACCGTTTCAGAGAAAGAAGTGTTTGTGACCAGAATGTATCAGTGTCGTGAAACAAGGAGATATCTAGAGGAGCATTCCAGGAGGGCCACCTTGAAGTGTGAAGACTGTGTGTCGGAAGTGAGCTTGACGCGTTGGGGAAGAAGCAGGGAGGCCACTGAGGATGAAGCTAAGTGTTGGGGATGGAGCATGAAGACGAGACGAGAGGGCCCCGAGAGGCACAAGACGCACTGATCCCTGTAGACAATGAATGCTGTGAAGCAATCAAAGCTACTGGAAGATTTTGAGCAGAGGGGTGATGTGACCTGAGTGACATTTAAAAAATAACGCTCTGGCTACTTTCTGGACAATAACTCAATACATTTAATTTAAATATAAATAAAAATTAATTTATTGTAAGACAAATAATAGCAGAGTGGTACTTGAATATAACCCAAAATGATCAAGGAGGTACACTGTCCACAGTGTGGAAAAAACTGGCTTTATTGGTTATTGCTAGTATCCAGGCAACAATTCTTACAAGATTCTCTCATGACAGCCATTTTCTTGAACTTTCTTAATCACGGAAAGAATTTTCCCACTAATTCTTCAACAGGGATTTCTCTGCTCCCTCGTCTTCAAGGCTAGTTACAGGGCTTCATGATTTCCAAGGTTATTGTACATCTGTGATTACAACAGAACACTGGGAGCTCGCCTCAGAAAGCTCTGGAATCCTGAAGCCAACCAGAGGTATGCGAACCTCCATTACTGACTCAATTGTGTACTGAGAGCTTGGCTCCAGAGAGAGGAGGACAAGTAACCACAGATAAACTATTTTGAAGGCGCAGTCATCTCCATCACAGCACCTGTCTTTCTGCCAGTGAGCAGTTTAGAGAATTGTTGTGATCAGTCTTATGACCCAAAAGCAGGATCTAAAAACTCCTTTCCTACCTAACTGAATGATCTTGGAAAAACTATCTTTTTTTGAAGAAGTCATATACTCACTTGATAAAAAATACTCAAATAATATGAGAGTATACAGTGAAGAGTTTAAAGTGGGAAGTATGCACACATGGTTATGAATGATAGTATGGAATGTTTCTGGAAAGACACACAAGAAATTATTCACAGTGGTTTCCTCTGCAGAGGGGAACAACAGGAGTCTGAAGCAAGGAAAATTAGGAAGACTTACTTTTCACAAACTCTTCTACTTTCTCCATTTTTATTGGATTTTTTATTATGTGTATACATTAATTTTCAATGAAGACAAAGTAACTGAAAGCAGTACAAAAATGGCACTTGTTTCTATCACTCACATGAAGATCCTGGAAGCTCACACTGCAAAGGCATTCAGTTGGGTACCTCAGTTCTAGCCAGAGTGACAGTCCACCTGACCCTCAGCTTCCTAGCTGCTACGGAGCCAGAAGTCCCCGCACTCCCTCCTAGAGATAGAACCCTAGCCTTGCCTGAAATAGGATGGGAAAGTTCAGTTTGAATCCCAACTTCCAGACCCACTGTGGGGCAAACAACAAATTGCTTAAGTACTCTGAGCCTCACTTTCATCATCTGTGAAATGGGGGAAATTATACCTGCTGGTGGTGGTTTTTTTAGATTGAAGTATAGGCTTCCTTGGTAGCTCAGCTGGTAAAGAATCTGCCTGCAGTGGAAGAAACCCTGGTTCGATTCCTGGGTTGGGAAGATCTGTTGAAGAAGGGATGGGCTACCCACTCCAGTATTCTTGGGCTTGCCTGGTGGCTCAGCTGGTAAAGAATTCACCTGTAGTGCAGGAGACCTGGGTTCATTCCCTGGGTTGGGAAGATCCCTTGGAGAAGGGAATCGCTACCCACTCCAGTATTCTGGCGTGGGTCGCAAAGAGTTGGGCAGGACTGAGTGAGTTTCACTTTCACTATCGTAGTTGATTTACAACGCTGTGTTTCATATTCACAGCACAGTGATGCAGTTATATACACTCTTATTCAAACTTTTTCCCCTTATAGATTATTCCAAAATATTGAGTTCCCTGTGCTATACAGTAGGTCCTTGTTTATTTTATGTATCATAGTATATATATATGTTAATCCCAAACTCCTAAATTATCCATCCATGGTAACCATAAATTTGTTTTCTATGTCTATGGGTCTATTTCTGTTTTATAGATAAGTTCATTTGTATCTTTTTTGAAAATTAGATTCCACATGTAAGTGATATATAATATTTGTCTTTGCCTGACTTACTTCACTCAGTATGACAGTCTCGAGGTCCATCCATATTGCTGCAAGATGGCACTATTTTGTTCTTTTTTATGGCTAAGTAATGCTCCATTGTGTACACCACATCTTTTTATCAATTCATCTGTCGATGAACAGTTACTGCTGGTGACTTTTTAATGATAGAGAGGGCTTTTCTATGTGCAAAGGAACACTCCTAATTACTTGGATTTTAATTAATCCTCATTATGTTGAAAGCTTTCATTTTTAAATCTTTAAGCACAATTCATAGATAGTACTTTTACATTGTATTTTATGCTACTGTATATTAGACTGCATCATTTTATAAATCAAATGGAACTAATTATTTGATTAATATTTAGTTCATTCATAAATTTAATAAATGAAAATTTCTTAAAAGGCCAATACCTCCTACATGATTAACCAGATTCCTTTAGATATTCCAAATATGACTTTGCTACATTTTGTTCTCTCCAACACCTCAAATATTTCATAGCACAGACTTGTAAATCTCAACAAACAAAATCTTTTTGAGAGTTTGAGCAATTAGTTAATAGATTGTACTTAAAATTGAATCATCAACTTCTCCTAAGCTTATCAAATATCTTTAAAAAAATCATATATGTAAAACAGCCCAAGGATTTAAAAAAAACTTGCTACTAAACAATTCACACAAAAATGTTACTAGCTAAAGATTTTAAAAATTTTAAATACTTTTCTGGGGTTTTACTCACTCCCACTGTAGGTAGCTGAGATTACTCAATTGAAAAAGAATCAGAATTCAAACCCATGTCTTGTATTGTTATTGTGCCCCACTTTGTTTCTTAATTTTAAATGTCTGTTGACTCCCATCCTGTGGCATTTTTATGAACTATATGAGGGTTGAATGTGATAATTTATGTCGCCATCCTTACCTAATATTCAAACACCAGAAGTATTCGGTTATTCATCACAACTTGGAAAGGAAGTGGAAGGAGACTGCAGGTAGCCTCTCAGTATTGTCCTCCTCTTACTTATAACAAAACCTAATTTTTCTCTGGTCACCAGGCATGCATGAGTGCACTCAACCGTGTCTGACTCTTTTGCGACCCCGTGAACTGTAGCCCACCAGGTTCCTCTGTCCAGGGAATTTTCCAGGCAAGAATACCAGAGTAGGTTGCTAGTTCCTACTCCAGGGGATCTTCCTGACTCAGGGATCCAAGTGTCTCTTGCGTCTCCTGCATTGGCAGGCGGGGTCTTTACCACTGGGTCCCCTTACATCCAGCTAATAGACTACATTTGTCAGCTTCCCTTGCAGCTGGGTGTGACCGTGTGACTAAGTTCTGGCCAATCAGATGGGAGCAGAAAAAAGGTGCACCCATAGAAAGTATCAGTAGACCCTTCAGTCTCCCCTTCTACTTCAAATAAGGAGCCCCGGCAGCCCTCGAGTGCCACAGCCCAAGGATGACAGACATACTAAGTTGGAAGGAGTTCTGGTCCCTCGTGACCACAGAACAACATGCAGCTCCTAGACTGACTTTCTATAGATTTCTTTAATTTCTTTTAAAAACTTGTATTCATTTACTTCCTTTTGGCTGTGCGGTGTCTTCATTGCTTGTGCAGGCTTTCCCTAGTTGCACGAGTGGGCTTCATGGGTTTCTCATTGTGGCACGTGGATCTTCCTGGACTAGAACATGTGTTCCCTGCACTGGTAAGCAGATTCTTAAAGACTGGACCACAGGAAAGTCCTAGATTTATTTTAAATGAAAAGAAAATAAGTTTCTATCTTGTTTAAGCTCTTACTTTTTAGGACTCGATTACTCATAGCCAGACTTTATCCTATTGCCCCACCTTCCTCAATATCAGAACCCTGCCTTATGAGTTAGAAAATCAAGACTGTCACATATATTAGGTCCATGGACCGATTCTTTATAAAATACATATTTTTCAGTTGTTGCCGCATTAGGGTTGTAGGTTTTTCAATTTCTCTTTTATAATATTTTACAAATGAGAATTTATCTTTCATAAGATCAAATTGTTAACTTAAGGAATATTTAAAACATCTCTAGAAGAAAATAAGTAATGTAGATCAATGCTGCCCTATGCCAGAGTCTGTGTAAGACATGGGCCCCTCTGGAGTGCATGAGGCAAGCCTGGGGCTCTCAGCTGAGTTAATTCATTGGAGTCTCGGGGATGCTAGTCAGTTTCTTCTCACCTAGGGGCCCTCCCAGCATTTGGCTCAGCCTCCCCCACACCTCACACTGCCAGATTGGCTCTCCTCACCGATTATTCCCAAAGCAGCTTGGCAGAAATATAACAAGAGTTTGGAGCTTTTCTTTCATTTAGCACTTCAAATATTTGAAATTGTATGGGATGACTCAATTCCAGGAAACTTCAGACATCCTGTGACACTGAGGTGTTAAAAAAAAAAAGACCTACTCCAGGGTCTTAGGGAAAGATGTGAGCAAGCCAGCTTGTAGGAGGCAAGCGCAAGATGTAACTTCAGAAGAGAGGCTCTTTCATTGCCTTGTGGTTTTGCACGCTGGGCTCCCCTGCCCCACTCTCGCAGCGTTCTCTAGGCCCAGCCCTGTGCGCTGGGCTCCGGAAAGGCCCTGCCCCTGACTTCCCCGTGGCAACTGGCTCGCACGCTCCTCCAAAGGCTGTTATGAATGTCTGTTTAACTATAAACTCTTTCAGATCCTTTGAGGGGAATATTTACTAATGCTGATGAAAGCCTCAGTACAAGCCTTTACTTCTCTTAACTATCCTTCAAAGTAGGCTGTGTGAGACCCATTTTACAGAGGAGAAAACGGAAACTCAGAGGTTAAGAAGACTTAACCAGGTCTCAAAGCAAATACTCACTGGAGTTGTGCGTTAATCTCAGACTCAGGCAGTTTTTCTACTGCCTCGCTCAGCCATGCCAGAAAGGAACTGGATTGTTAATGTCACTTGTTACCAGCAAAAGGGAAAATTCACAGGCTTTGGAATAAGACCTGGGTTTAATTCCAGTTGGCTATTTCTGAGTTGTGTGACCCTGGGCAATGTATTTAAACTTGGTTCTCCCATCTGTAAAATGGAATAATAATAGTACCTACTTTAGTAGGACTATTAAGAGAATGTAAAAAAAGGTTGGCACATGCTATTTACTGGTTGAATAGCAGTAATGATACTTTTTTTTTATTGTTGGTTTTTAAAAAATTAAAGTAGAGTTGACTTAAAATGTGTTAATTTCTGCTGTATAGCAAAATGATTTAGTCATTACATATATATATATATATATATATATATATATATATATATATACATTATTCTTAAATTTTTTTTCCATTATGGCTTATCACAGGATATTGAATATAGCTCCTTGTGCTATGCAGTAGGACCTTGTTGTTTACCCAATGATGGCTTTTTTTTGTATTTTATTTATTTTTTTCTTTTAATGTCAGTTTTTTTTAATTATTCTTCAAGTTGATGGTTAACTGAGTACCTAGAATATGCCAGGCCTAGGAGTTTCAGTATCTTTTAAAATTGCATTAGAGAAATAGAAATTTATGTTTTCTACATTTACTTCATGCCAAGACTATTCTAGGGGCTGGGGGTCCTGAAGCTTACATTCTATTGAGGTGGTGGGGGGAAGCAATAAGTATAATAAATAAGTTAATTATATAGTATATTGAGCAATAGTAAATGCTGTGGGAAAAAGAAGTTGACAGCAGAGGAACACGTCACAGTGAGGTCGTGACCAGCCTCAGTGAGAAAGTAAGATTAGAACAAAACTCTGAAGGAGAGGAGTGAGTCAGTCAAGCAGACATCTGAGAAAAAAAAAAAAAGTGGATTTACTGTGAAGCTGAAATTTCAGATCCCTAACTTGCAGGGCTGCCCCTTCAAGAATTTGGATCTAATTTTTATTTGTAATTTTTAAACAAAGGCCACAAAGCTATATGCATGTTGGTATTTATCCTGCAGGAAAGTATTTCCAGCAGAAGAAACAGAGCAAAGCCTGTTAGGTGAGTCCACCTGCCTCCTCCTAGGACTAGCAAGGAGACCCCTGCGGCAAGAGCAGGATGAGCTGAAGAGGTGGGAGGAGGCGGATAGATCATGCAGGGCTTTGGTGGCCGCTGTAAGGACTTTGGGTTTTGTGAGAAGCCACTGGGGGCATTGAGCAGAGTTGTGACATGACCCGATTTATACTGCGAAGCATTGTTTTGTCCAGTACATGGAGCAGAGAGAAGTGAATGTTTGGGAGTCCATGGCAGAAATCCAGGGGAGAAAGATGATGGTGGCTTGGACCAATATGGCAACAATGATGTCAAAGAAGTTGACTTAAAAGTATACTTCAACATACTTTGAAGGTCAAGTCAACAGGATTTCCTGGTGGAGTTGTGATGGCTGTGAAGAAGAGAGAGAATATTTAAAGTAGTGAAGTAGCATAAGATCACCAACCAAGTGAGCCTAGAGAGGGAAGAGGACCAAATTTTGAGGCAAGACACATGCTAACTTTTCAACAAAAAAGTTTGAAAGCTCTGGCCTCAAATTTGATTGGGGTAATTCAGATAAAAGTTGAGATTTAATTCCTTCAACAGTCCTTTGTAATTTAATTGTCCTTATTGTTTAATTTAATAAAACTAAGGTGGGTGTGAGGCTCAATTTTCCTCTCCCACTCTGTGAAATTCAACTAAGAAGATGTATTATATTAGGTCAAAGAAAAAGGCGTCAGAATTGGAGTTTACAGTTAAGGGTTCTAGTCCCAGGCTACAGCTAATGGGACCATGAGCAAGTCACTTAAACCCCCTGTAATTGATCTCCACGTATGAGATGAGATAATTGGAATAAATGTCCCTTCCCCTTCTATTTTTACATTATTCTTTTTTTTTTATTTTCCTTGGCCACAGGCACACAGGCTCTGGGATATTAGTTCCCCAACCAGGGCTCAAACCCATGCCCCCTGCTGTGGGAATATGGAGTCTTAACCACTGATCTGCCAGGGAAGTCCCAGTACTTACATTATTACTTTTGAGATGACTCTATAATTAGTAAGATTTCTTGTTTGTTTTGCTCTTGATACAGCATAAGGAGGATAATTTGAGCAGAAACAGCTTGATGCATACCTTCTCTCCCTCACACCTGTCTTGGTCTGCATAACCTGAACCAAATTCTTCCATCAAAACGGAGCCACAGCACTGTAAACTCTTGCATCTCCTGCATTGGCAGGCAGATTCTTTACCATTAGTGCCACCTGGGAAGCCCATACCCCAATATAAAATAAAAATTAAAAACAAAATAAAACTGAGAACACAGTCCTCTCTCTGTGGGGTTCCTCCTGTGAAGGAGTTGCAAGGAACATACTAAGCAATTCCTGCTCAGCAAGGGATGTTTCACTGGCCTGCCAACCTGTGACCCCTCTGCAGGTATTTCATCAGATTTTTTTGCCTTAAAGAGAATTCAGGGCTGAAGCCAGTAGCAGCAGCTCACCTGTGTCTTGGATCATGAAGCTCCTTGAGAATCTGATGCAACAGCTGGTCTATCAGGTCAACAGGAAAGATACCATTGCCAGCAAATATTAGAGATGGAACCCTCATCCTGTAATTAATGAAGATAGAAGTTAAGAGACTTGCCCTAAGCCTTGTTGTTGCTAAATGGTGACTGCAGACCTAAAATCTAGATCTTGACACTTGGCCAGTGTTCTTTCCATTATACAGTGTGTGCCTTGATGAATTTTAAATTTCCCCTATTTTCCTACAAAGATAGCTTTTAAAAATATTTGTGGGGGCATGCCATGTTTTGTTCTTAGTTCAGTTCAATTTGGTTCAGTTGCTTAGTCGTGTCCAGTTCTTCGCAACCCCATGGACCGCAGCACGCCAGCAGGCCTTGTAATCCATCACCAACTCCCAGAGTTTACTCAAACTCATGTTCACTGAGTCGGTGATGCCATCCAACCATCTCATCCTCTGTCGTCCCCTTCTCCTCCTGCCCTCAATCTTTCCCAGCATCAGGATCTTTTCCAATGAGTCAATACTTTGCATCAGGTGACCAAAATATTGGCCACCATTTCAGCTTCAGCCTCAGTCCTTCCAATGAATATTCAGGACTGATTTCCTTTAGGATGGACTGATTGGATCTCTTTGCTGTCCAAGGGACTCTTGAGGGCCTTCTCCAATACCACAGTTGAAAAGCATCAATTCTTCAGAGCTCAGCTTTCTTTACAGTCCAGCTCTCACGTCCGTACATGGCTACTGGAAAAAAACCATAGCTTTGACTAGACGGACCTTTGTTGGCAAAGTAATGTCTCTGCCTTTTAATATGCTATCTAGGTTGGTCATAACTTTTCTTCCAAGGAGTAGGTGTCTTTTAATTTCATGACTGCAGTCACCATCTGCAGTGATTTTGGAGCCCCAAAATAAAGTCTCTCACTGTTTCCACTGTTTCCCCATCTATTTGCCATGAAGTGATGGGACCAGATGCCATGATCTTAGTTTTCTGAATGTTAAGCTTTAAGCCAACTTTTTCACTCTCCTCTTTCACTTTCATCAAGAGGTTCTTTAGTTCTTCTTCACATTCTGCCATAAGGGTGGTGTCATCTGCATATCTGAGGTTATTGATATTTCTCCCAGCAATCTTTATTCCAGCTTGTGCTTCATCCAGTCCAGCGTTTCTCATGATGTTCTCTGCATATAAGTTAAATAAGCAGGGTGACAACATACAGCCTTGATGTACTCCTTTCTCGATTCCATGTCCAGTTCTAACTGTTGCTTGCTGACTGGCATACATATTTCTCAGGAGGCAGGTCAGGTGGTCTGGTATTCCCATCTCTTGAAGAATTTTCCACAGTTGGTTGTGATCCACATAGTCAAAGGCTTTGGCATAGTCAATAAAGCAGAAGTAGATATTTTTCTGGAACTCTCATGCTTTTTCGATGATCCAGCAGATGTTGGCAATTTGATCTCTGATTCTTCTGCCTTTTCTAAATCCAGCTTGAACATCTTAAAGTTCACTGTTCACATACTGTCGAAGTCTGGCTTGGAGAATTTTGAGCATTACTTTACTAGCAGGTGAGATGAGTGCAATTGTGTGGTAGTTTGAACATTCTTTGGGATTGCCTTTCTTAGGAATTGGAATGAAAACTGTGGCCAGTCCTGTGGCCACTGCCAAGTTTTCCATATTTGCTGGCATATTGAGTGCAGCACTTTCACAGCATCATCTTTCAGGATATGAAATAGCTCAACTGGAATTCTATCACCTTCACTAGCTTTGTTCATAGTGATTCTTCCTAAGGCCCATTTGACTTCACATTCCAGGATGTCTGGCTCTAGGTAAGTGATCACACCATTGTGATTTTCTGGGTCGTGAATATCTTTTTTGTGTAGTTCTTCTGTGTATTCTTGCCACCTCTTTTTAATATCTTCTGCTTCTGTTAGGTCCATACCATTTCTGTCCTTTATTGTGCCCATCTTTGCCTGAAATGTCCCCTTGGTATCTCTCATTTTCTTGAAGAGATCTCTAGTCTTTCCCATTCTATTGTTTTCCTCTATTTCTTTTCATTGTTCACTGAGGAAGGCTTTCTTATCTCTCCTTGCTATTCTTTGGAACTCTGCATTCAAATGGGAATATCTTTCCTTTTCTCCTTTGCTTTTCACTTCTCTTCTTTTGTCAGCTATTTGTAAGGCCTCCTCAGACAACCATTTTGCTTTTTTGCATTTCTTTTTCTTGGGGATGGTCTTGATCACTGCCTCCTGTACAATGTCACGAACCTCCATCCATAGTTCTTCAGGAACTCTGTCTATCAGATCTAATCCCTTGAATCTATTTCTCACTTCCACTGTATAATCATAAGGGATTTGATTTAGGTCATATCTGAATGGTCTAGTGGTTTTCCCTACTTTCTTCAATTTAAGTCTGAATTTGGCAATAACCAGTTCGTGATCTGAGCCACAGTCAGCTCCCAGTCTTGTTTTTGCTGACTGTGTAGAGCTTCTCCATCTTTGGCTGCTGCATGGAATATAACCAGTCTGACTTCAGTGTTGACCATCTGGTGATGTCCATGTGTAGAGTCTTCTCTTGTGTTCTCTGTTCTTAACAGCATTGTTATTCACGTACCATCATATTCAACCATTAAAAGGTTACAGTCCAGTGGCCTCTAGTACAGTCATAGACATGTGCAACCATCATTACTGCCTAGTTTGAGAATATTTTGTTACCCCAAAGGAAACCACATACCTATTATCAGTCATTCGTATTACCCCCATCCCCAGCCCTCAGCACCTACTCACCTACTTTCTATCTCCATGAGTTTGTCTATTCTGGGCCTTTCATGTAAATGGAATTATGTAGTATGTGAGGTTTTGTGACTGCTTCTTTCACTTAGAATAATGTTTTCAAGGTCCATCTGCACGGTAGCATGCATCAATACTTTCTTCCTTTTTAGTGCCAAATAATATTCCATTGCAGGTAATATTTCATTTGCCCATTCATCAGTGGACGCACCTCTTGGCTTTTTCCACTTTTTGACTATTGTGAATAATGGTACTGTGAATACTGTACTAGTTGTTGTGGACATTTTTTTTTCTCTTGGTTTATACCTAGAATTGCTGGGTCATGGGATAAGTCTGTGATTAACATTTTGAGGAAGTGCCAAACTGTTTTCCCAAGTGGTTGCATCATTTTATATTCCTATTAGCAGTGTATAAGGCTTTCAATTTTTCCACATTCAAGTCAACACCATTATTGTCCTTTTTAACCGTAGCCATCCTCTAATAAACGTGGTGACAAATGTTGTTAGTGGCTACCACATTGGACAGAGTGGAACCAATGAGTCAGGGATTACAATGTAACTCAAAGTCAGATCATGAATTCAACTCTCATTTTCTTCCCCAGCCAACACTTAATGAACCTTTACTAAGTGACATTTACCATACTAAGCACCATTTTAGATTATTTCATTAATTCTCTCAATACCACCAGCAATAGCTACCATTTCTGGCTCACTGGCTTAGAAAAGTTAGCTTGGCTTGACTTTGTGGCCAGTGAGTGGCAAGTCCAGGATTTAAGTCTAGGTATATTTAGCTCCTGAAATGAGATATTTAATCATTACACTATCCTGCTAAATATTTCATTCAGCAGGTTTGCTTCTCCAAAATGAATGTAACCACTCATTACTTTTCAAATTTTTACCTTCACTATACCTCCTCTCTAAGGCTTCCCTAGTGGGTCAGTGGTAAAGAATCTGCCTGCAATGAAGGTGACAGGTGACAGGTTCAACCCCTGAGTTGGGAAGATCCCCTGGAGGAGGAAATGGCAACCCACTCCAGGATTCTTGCCTGGAGAATCCCATGGACAGAGGAGACTGGCAGGCTACAGTCTTTGGGGTTGCAAAGAGCCGAGACATGACTAAGAATGCACATGCATACCTCCTGTCTGTACCTCCCACTGATACCTGAATAGTTATTCTCAAACTTAGGTAATAGAATCACCATCTTCAATATGCTTCACTAGCCTTACAAGTGTTTCTTATATAACCCAAATTTGGGGATCACTGACTGTTAGAGTTGAGTGTAGCTGCAATGAATAGAAACAGTGCCGTGAACAAGTGAGAAGTTTATTTTTCTTATCCATTAAGAAGTCCAGAGATAGCTGGTCAGTCTAGGGTGGGTATCAAGCCCTGCCATATTGGGAACCAGGCTTCATTTACCTTGTTTCTTTGCTTTGCATGGCTTCCATTTCCCCAAAGCCATCTCATTGTCCAATTGGCTGTTGGAGCTCCATCTACTATGTTTACATTCCAGCTGGCAAGAAGGTAGAAGAGGAGTGGAATACATGCATTTCTTTTAAGGATCGTCCAGGAATATTAAGTGGAAGTTAATTATATTAATATAATTGGCCAGAATTTAGAGGTAAAGCCACACTCTGCTACAAAGGGGGCTGTGTTTTGAGTGGTCGTGTAGTCAGAGAACTATTAGAACTCTCTTATTGTAGAGGAACTAGGAAGAGTAAATATTTGGGACAATTAATCTCTGTCACACCCAGCAAGGAGAAAATTTTCCCTAATTCCACCTCTACTCTTGACCTGAGACCTAAGAGAAATTCTTTCTATGAGAGATTTAGATCCCATAATGAAGGTGGCTAAGGCAGTATTTGTCAAACTTTGCTGCACATGGGAATCACATGGGGATCTCAAAGACTACTGATGCTTGGCTTCTACATCCATGGTTCTCTGTGGTGATTCTACCACGCCACAAAGTTTGGGAACAAGACTCTAAATCTTTGACCTTTAACCTAAGATCCACTGCATGTTGACTTGTTTCATTCTGTTTCTCCCTCTGAATTGAGACCCCAGCAGTTGGACTGATACATATTACTGGTAGCAAGGTCAGGTATTATCAGGGCTTCCCTGGTGGCTCAGATAGTAAAGAATCTGCCTGCAATGCAAGAGACTCAGGTTTAATCCCTGGGTCGGGAAGATCCCCTGGAGAGGGGAATGGCAAACCACTCCAGTATTATTGCCTGGAGAATTCCATGGACAGAGGATCTTGGCAGGCTACAGCCCAGGGAGTGGAAAAGAGTTGGACACAACTGAGCGACTAATATGCTTTTCATCATCAAGGTGAATCCATTACCAGTTCTGCAAGGGCATGTCCTCCTGACAATAGCCTGTGACATTTTAATATACAGAGGAAAACATATTTTAATTGTAGCTATATTTGAACACATGTATTATTTCTGTGTGGCGTGAAAACAGCAATTTTGGTCATGCGTGTGTATGTGTGGCAAGGCTCAGACATGATGGAGTATCATCCTTCAACATTTATATTTCAAATACAAGAAAGCATTCAAATCAAATTCAGATGACCCTCTCTATTTGGCAGTATGTTTGTCATCTAGAAACTCAGAATAGCATTTTAGAGATCCAGACAGTCTGAGCCAGTGGCATCTCAGCCTATTACTAGCTGTCAGATATTTTATCCATTCAAGTCGATAGGTGGGCAAAGGTTATGTTTCTTTGAATTGTTAATATGGAGGCTTGTCTTCTAAGTTGAGATGTGAAAGGAGGAAAAGAAGAATAAAATGGAAAATTTTCAAAGAAGAAATCTAGACAGGTCATTTCATCCACCTCTTCATCTTCAGAAAGAATGACACTAAAACATTCCAAGCGGATGAGAATCTATACTATTTTTATAGCTCTTAAGTGACAAGATTGCACAACCCCATTCTCCCTGCACCACATTTCATTGTAATAATTTGCAGCTAGGAAATTTTTCTTTGCATCGAAGCCAAGGGTTCTGATGAGGTTAATCCTATTTCCTCCTTGCTGGTCTTCAGTTCAGGATGGGTAACAGCATCCTTTGTGAAATTTTCTCACACATTCAAAGCTATAATTATGTAAATCTTCAGGTTTCTCTTTTCCAATCTGAATATCCTTCCTTCATACCTATCTGTTACATTGTTTTCAAATGTAATCATCTTCATGGTAATCTTCTCTCAAACATGAGGTTCTCAAACTTGTCTGCACATTGGAATCACCTGGAAAGCTTCAAAAACTACTGGTGCCTGTGTCCCACCTCCAGAGATTGTGATTTAATTATCTGGGGTATGTCCTGAACTCTGGAATTTTAAAAAGATTTCCAAATGATTTGAAATTGTGGACAAGATTTGAACCCCTGTCTGAACCTGCTTGCTGGCCTGTTATCTTCTTCTCCTTACTCCTTGCTAATAAAACCTCAAATAGCAGCGCCAGATTAGGAGTCATAGTCAGGGAACAGCAATTTCCATCCCTAAGTACCATTAGAACCGTCTGTAGAACTTTGACATTAGGAATGCCTGGACCCCACCAACAAATTGGAACAGTTAGAAGTGGGACTGGGGAATCTCTACCTTTAAAAATGCTCTAATGTGTTTCTAATGCATTACCAGACTTGGGAGCCATTGGTGACGAGCCAGTGGTTCTCAAGGCATTTCCCTAAGATCAGCAGTACCAGTATCACTTGGGAACTTTAAATAATAAAATCCTCAGGTCCTAACTGAGGCTGATGGAATCAGAATCTCAGAGGGTGGCGATGAGTGGTGTTTTAAGCCCTCCAGGTGACTCCAGCGCTTGCTGACGTTTGACAAACACTAGTCTAAGCCAGCTACCATGAACTTGGGCCCTAATTTCCCAGCCTCACAGCACATGGCCATGTGACCCAGCTCTGTCCAAGAGACCTAGCAGAGGTCTGGGAAGAGGTGGCTTCTGGGAAGGCTCTTACTTTCTTGATGCCGGAGAATGGACAAGGCTGGCAGTATGTGTCTGCTTCATCCTTCGTCTCCATCTTGAAGGTAGGAGACCCCTGGCACTATAGCTGCCATCTGGGGGGCTGCAAGGCAAGCAAACCCAAGGAAAGCCCAAGAGAATCTCATAGATCTTGCTTCTGGTTATAGTACATTGCTAACCAATACCCGCAGTAACCCACTTCCATGCTTGTAGTTATGAGAAATATAAATTCCTACTTATTTAGGCCATAGGAGGATTTTACAATGGTTGCAGCAGAACGCTACCCTAACTGATAGAGAACCAGATCTCCCAGTAACATGTACATGGAGAAAACTCAGAATTGGATCCAATATTGATACTTGAAGCTAATACTAAATTTAAGGGACTGTCACCTAAGTTTACAGGATTGTTGCCGTCTATCTAATTCTAAATATTCCTAGCTACATATCAGCATTACACAAAGGAGCTTATTTTAAATGATTCCTGAACTCACCCTGATGTTCTGAATTGGAATCGCCCAGATTTGTACTGGGAAACTCTGCAACTTAACAAATTAACTTCTGCTCTCTGCTGGCCCCAGTCCCCACGTGGTGGCTCAGACTAGGGTGAGGCAAAGAAAGAGTTCAAGAGTGAATTTTAAACAGGCACTCACTCCCAGGGTGGTGCAACTGTGGATCCTACACTTGCAAGCCCCTGAGAGTGAGTGCCTCCTTAAATTTTGTGCTGTAGGCACCTCATTTGGTCTCACCCTACTCTCTACTCTGATTCAGATTAGATACTTTAACTGGTGCTGCCTGTCTTTAAGAGGCAACCCCAAATAATCCTTTAAACAAAACCATCAGCTAAATCAACTGAATTATCTAATTTTGCAGTGGTGGTTCCAGCATCATAAAGATACACACATTTATTTATAAGTTATGCCACATGCAGTTTAATTTCAGTTTGGGGTCTGCATCTCAGTGTGAGGTGACACCAGTTCCCTTCTGAGCTGAAAAATAGCTATAGAGCTGATTGTCTCCACCCCTGTTCACCCACCTGAAAACAGAAACGTGATCTTGTGAGACAAGAATTTAATTAAGTGAGTCAATGGGTGTCGGATAGCGTGGTGGAGGCAGAGTCCAGGATGGAGGTCCTCCTGTAGTTGCAAAGCGCTCAAGTATCAGTGACTAGAATTAAAAGTGGAAACCAGTAGGTGTTTGTAAAAATATGTGTCAAGCTTGGCTATTCCTGGTTTCCCCAAAGCGTTTTAGGACACATATATGCTGCGGTCTCCCAGAAATAGAAGTGTGGGTAACTCAACCCAAAGCTGTGGTTCCTGTGTGCTGCCCGTTTGGGGGGTGCGTCAGCAGAATGCACGGGGAGGCGTCTGAGTGGCCTGACACTCGGCAGCTTCCTAAGGACGTCTCCTGAGGCTGGGCAGGGAGGGAGGGAAGTCCCACGTGACTCTGGTTGAGGCAGAGCCTCCGGACTGAAGCGAAGATGGATGTGTTTCAGTCCACGTTCCACGACTCTGGCTTTTGATTTCATAGGTGTTGTACTGATGGCAACAGCTGGTGGCTTGTAGCCGGAGAGCCCTAACCAAGTGAACTATAAAAGGGCCCTCTGTCACATCCGCCGGCCTGCTGCAGAGGTGGCCTTAGATTACCTGTCATCTTGGTGTGGCTGGTAGGCTCCCCAGTACTGATCTGGCAAATATTTAACAAGTAGTTGCTAAAAATAATGACTGTACTTTGCTGCCTGATGTGCACTAGAGACTCCGGCTGAGTTCTCTCTGAGTGATTGTCTGAGATTTATGGCAGCAGGATTAGACGTCCTCTCTCTCGCTGCGGAAGGGGATTAGTTACAATTCTACCTGTGAACAGGAGCTGAGTAACGGCTGTCTTGAGGCTACTTCCCAGTTTCCTGTTCTGACAGTCTTGAAGCGGGCAAGGTAGCACTCGGCAGCCACTGGCAAACTGAGACTGGATTAAGTCAACACTCGAATGTGTCAGAGGGTTTGGAGCGAGCTCAGAATGTGTTTGCTCGCTGGTATGATTGAGAACCCACATGTGGTGCCAGACTCAGCCCGCCCTGCCAGCACCCGGGCGTATCTGCGGTGTTTGCTGAAGCCCGTGCTCCTGGTACAGGGGGCCCGGCCGGCTCTGTCTGCAAAGTCACACTCCCAACACAAAGCTTGGATGTTCTGATGAGATGCAGCCAGGCATACAAAGGGAAGAAATAGCATGAGGTATGGGATATGTTTTTAAAATATTTAAGAACTTCAGCAGAGAATGAAGAAAGAGAAATAATAAAAGGGGCTTGAAAGAGCAACTAGGGCAGAATCATGATTGTTGAATCTGAATTAGGGGTAAATAGGAATTTATCATCCTGTTCTTCCTGAGTTTGTGTATTGGAACAGTTTCAAGGTGAAAAATGTGTTTAAAAGGTTAAAGGGTCTTGATAAAGATTGTGAACATTGTGGTAAGTTTAATGCATTTTTTATACACTATTCATTTCTTTCAGGTGACCTCAAGCAACAAGGGGCCAGAACTATGTGGACTTTGATTTGGAGTGTCCTTCCTACCCAGCCCTATCTGCCTCCTGCCTGGGCTCAGGACCCTTGTCTTTCAGTGAAAAATGGCAGGACTGGGGCGCAAGAAATCCGAGTGCAGGTTCGATCTGTTCATTGACAGGGAGACCTTAGATAAGTCACTCGCCTGTCCCAGAGCGGCTTGCCTCCCTCAGAACTGGGGCTGAGCCTGTGAGAACAACAGCCCCCCAAGTTCTTGGAAGATCAAGTAAAGTAAGATACCCTATGAGGTGTTGAGGAAGTGCTGTTAGTGATAAGAAGAGGTCATGTCAGCATTCCCAGGGCTGTGTGAGAACTGCCCCAGACGTGTGTTAAAATTCTGATTGTGGGCCTCCACCGCAACCTACTGAATCAGGATTTCCAGAGCTGGGGCCCAGGAAATGTGTGCGGCTGATTTTGCATTGCAGCCTAGTTGGGAGTGGGAGAGATTCAGTAAAAATAGTAGAGGGTCTTTCCCACTCTAAAAACAGAAATAGCTGTTTGGGGGGATTGGTCTTCTTTTGTACCAAGTTATTTTGATGGTTAGGTGCAAGGCCCAGATTTGGGATAATTTCAAGGTGAAAGACAGAAAACCAGAATAAACAAGGAGGGGGGAATCTGTACAGGTCTGGAAGACTGAGGTCTTTTTAGCCAGAGGTGGAATGGTTCCCTGGTGGCTCAGTCGGTAAAGAATCTGGCTGCAAAGCCAGACCCAAGTTCCACCCCTGGGTCGGGAGTTCCCCTGGAGAAGGGAATGGCAACCCACTCCAGTATTCCTGCCTGGAGAATCCCATAGACAGAGGAGCCTGGTAGACTACAGTCCATGGCGTCGCAAAGAGTCGGACAGGACTGAGCAACTAAGCAACCCTCCTGAGAGGGTCCCAGGCCACTGCAGGAGCCTAGCGTGGGAGAGCCAACCTTCTCCAGTGAGAGTGCCCTGAGTCTGTCCTGTCTAAGGATCCCTGGGTGGCTGGTCCAGACAGCAGGGCCACATGTGGGGGGTGCCCTTGCGGCCCCGACCCCAGGTTTGTGCCTCCTTCACTGCACACACCCGGCACTGGTTGTCCCCCACGCCTGCACCCACCACACTGGCCACCCCTCCGCGTTCCCCCGCAGCGCATTCCAGCCCTGGTGAGTGTTTGCTCACAAGCCTCTTTCCTCCCACTTTTAGCTCTCTGAAGATTGCTGTTTGTCTCATCTGAAAAGCAACCAAGTCAGTATTTATTAACTGACTTGTGCTGCCTTCAAGGCCTTCTGCCACCGACCTCAGAGGAGACAAACATGGGGAAGAGGGAGCTTTTGCCCTTAAGTCACCAGACTTATGTGGGGAAATCTGAGACCAGCACACGGATAATCCCAACACAAAGGATCTGGCAAGCGCCATAAGAGTTGTGTGAGTTGTGAAGGGATCTTAAGGAAGGTGGTCACCTTCAAAAGACTTGATGGAGAAAGTGTGGTATTAGAGGTGGGCCTGGAATGGTTAGTAGATATTCTACAGGCAGAAAAGCATGTGGAAAGCGTCAATATTGGGGGAAGAACAGGAGCAAGAGCATGGTGGTAAGAAAAGATGGTGTGTGTGTGTGTGAGTGTGAGTGTGAGTGAGTGAGTGAATGAACGTGTGTTGTTTAGTCGTTCAGTTGTGTCCAACTCTTTTGCAACCCCATGGACTATAACTCGCCAAGCCCCTCTCATGGGATTGTCCAGGCAAGAATACTGGAGTGGGTTGCCATTTCCAACTGCAGGGGGTCTTCTCAACCCAGAGATAGAGCTCTAGTCTCCTGCACTGGCCGGCAGATTCTTTATCACCGAGCCGCCCTGGAAGCCCGTGTATGCGTGTGTGTCTGTGTGTGTGTGCACACACACCCTGGAGAAAAACAAGCAATGACATTTTGGCTGCATCCTGGTCTGAATAGGAGACCAGTGGGGCCCAGATATAGGCTGGGGCCATTCAGAAGAGGCATTTACTTCAACTTGTTAACTTGAAGGTTTTTGAGAAAAAACCTGATGTGATCCAAGCAGTTGTTTGAGAGCGTTGAATTAGCAACCAGCCTGCAGATGGGAGAGTCAGACAGACCAAGCTGCCTGGTGGAGAGGATTAGAGAGTAGTGGCCCTCGGGATGGGGCAGAGGGCCACCCCACGGTGGTACCCAGAGTCCAGGAAACTGGAGTCGGGCTGCAGAGGAGATTTCATGAGGTGTTATTTTAAAAACTCCAGGAGTCTGAGGTGAGCCACTCTCTGTTCTAGACCTACAGTTGAGGTCTGGAGGGGTCGGCATTTTTCTATCTGACATAAGAAACACAAAATCAAGTTTCCTCCCCAAAGGAACTGACTTTCAACATTGCCAATTTCGCCTTCCCCTGACACCTATAGACGTTCCACAGAGATCTGCAAAATAAACCAAAAAACCCTACCAGATGCAGGCCAGAGTACCCTGTCTTCCTTGTGTCTGCAGAAGTTCTGAACAGCCCGGCTTATGGATGATTTTATGAGCATGCAGCAGTCTGCCTCCTCCCTCGACACCCTTCCCCTCCCACAGCTCCTCCAGGTCTCCCTCTCCCATGGCTCCACCCTCCCGCTCCAAACCACTGTCTCACTTCTACCACTGCTGGGACCTTCTGCCCACCTCCATGCCCTCTTGTTCTCTCCCTGGACCTGCCCTTCGAGCCACAGACTTCCAGAGCAGTCCTTTTCAGAGTGAAGCAACACTATGTCGCTGTATCCTTTCAACCCTCCGAGGATACTGCTCTGGCCTCCTTGCCGCTTGCACACCCACCAAGCGTGTGCCAGACTGCAGCCTGGCCCTTGCTGTCCCCTCAGCCTGGGACGCTCTCCCTTGCTTTATGGTTTTGTCAGAATGCCACCTTCTCAGAGCAGCCTCCTGGAGATGCCCTGTCACTCTCTTATCTATTGACCCGCTTCATGGATCTTTGTAGTGGTGATGTGAGTGTCTGTGCACATCTGCACCAGCAGGATGTGAGCCCCCTGAGGGCGGCTTTCTGTTTCGCCCATCTTAGTTGGTTCAGGGCCTGGATAAGGGCCAGGTTCTCAAATAATTGTCAAATGAACGGATGTGGAGATCTCTCTAGAAAACACTTTCCTTTGGATTTGCTGCTGTTTCTCAGCTCTCATTTCCTTTGGTCCTTGAAGGTTTTGACTTAACTGAGCACCCTGGACATGCCCTGGACCAGCATGAAGCTAAAGGTTTCTCCTCTTCCATCTCAGACCACTCTTGATAATTTCCCAGACTCCCTAAGTAAATACACCCCCAGATTCACCTTTACCCTCCTCCCTTTCCCTCTGCCTCCCCTCCATCTTCATCTCTTATCTCTTTGCAGATGATGCCTTACTGTTTGCTTTCAGCCTAGATCTCTACTCACTCTAGTCCTTCCAGTGCCTACTAGACGTGATGGCACCTCATACTTCGTTTAGAATTTTTCTTCCTCCTCCTCCTCACTTTTCTATGCAGTGTGTGTTACTAGCACTACTACTTCCTTGGCTCCCAATTTAGTTAGTCTTAGAGTCCTTTTTTGCATTCCTCCTTCAGACCGTCTTTCCTATGAGTCATCAGTTCTATTGAATCTTCCTTTGAGATGCCTCTTACGTCTCTTCAGCTATTTCCATTCACGTAGCATCCAACCTCGTATGGTCTTTGCCTCCTGACTGGAACCAGTTTGACCTCTTTGGTGGTTCCTTTCTGGCTCATAGGACCCTATTTAAGGCCCCCTCCTTTTGTATCTGTGCTCCAAGGAGTCACTCCAGACTCTGAGTCATCAGCCTCACTTCACTGCATTTCCAGTCCCGTTGTAGCTTCCTGCACTGCCCAAGGCTCCTAACTCTGCTCTTAAATGAAAGCCTAGAAGCCACGTAGGCCAGGCCCACTCCTTTCACTGCCTAGACCCAGCTCCTCGCAGCTCAGTCCAGTCAGAGGCCTCAGCTCACATCTCCCCAGGCAATGAGGTTTTAAGTCACCTCTTACCAGCACCCCCACCCCCCTAGTCTCCTCCCCTCATTCCCAGATTCAAATAAAAGAATAATTTTTGAAAGAGTTGCTTTAAGCCTTGTCTACCCTGCTAAGAATTTATTTAATAGCTCTCATGTCTGACTCTTAGTGACCCCATGGTCTGTAGCCTGCAAGGCTTCTCTGTCTATAGAATTCTCCAGGCAAGAATACTGGAGTGGGTTGTCATTTCCTTCTCCAGGGGATCTTCCTGACCCAAGGATCAAACCCAAGTTTCTTGCTTTGCTTGCATTGGCAAGTGAATTCTTTACCACCATGCCTCCTGGGAGGCTCATTTCCTACATAATGAAGACCAAATACCTCATCTTGGAACTCAAATTCGACTATAATCTACCTTCTCAGCCATAAAATTCCTAAAATAGGCCCCAAATGCTTAGAGGAGCTGGGAAGGTAATGGAGATGAGTAACACATACACTACAGTAGGCAGTGGTGGAGACGGCAAACTGGAGAGTACATACGCTATTTAAAGGGGAGAGGGAACTAGCTGCCGCCATGAGGAAATCTGGGGTGATGATTCAATAGTAGCTAGAAATCTGGAATTTTGAGGCAAAGTTTCCTGAGCTTTTACATTTTGGCTTAAAAAAAAAAATTTTTTTTTTTTTTTTGGTACAGTGCAAACCATATCTGCTGGCTCAATCCAGCTGCAGAGACACCATGAGAATTCTGCCTTCTGTACCAACAAGCCAGCCAAAAGCTCTGAGCCTACACCTGTAAGAATAGGAATACTAGCGATAAACAAGTGTTAGGACAGTGTTAAAGTTCTATTAGTTCCCAACAGAGACCTCCTCCTTGGTGTAATCAGGAGGAAAGAGAATTCAAGTGGTAATAACTTTCTCACCATGCGAGTCAGTGGCATTTGCTGCCACGCCCGTGTACAACCTAAAGCCATCCCGCGAGTAGCAACAACCCAGTTTGTAAAAGCGCACACACACTGTGTCCCAGTCTCGGGTAACGTACACGTGCAATGCTCGTTGTAGTAAATAAGTGCCATTTTCAGAGGCTTGAAACAACATTTTTTTAAAAAACATTTATTTGTATGGCTGCACTGGGTCTTAGCTGCCTAATGTGGAATCTTTAGTTGCAGCAAGTGAGATCTAGTTCCCAGACCAGAGATGGAACCCTGGTCCTGTACTTTAGGAGTGTGGAGTCTTAGCCACTGGACCCAAGGAAGTACTGAGACAACATTCTTTAAAGAGTCTGTGTTCCAAACGTTTGTTTACCAGGGTCTTTTTTCTTCCACCCAAGACGGAGCACACTTTCCCCGGAAACGGAGATATAAATAGGACCACAGAAGCAACGCTGCAGATGGATTACTTTACATTTGCAATGAAAAAGAGTAGCCAAGAAGGCTGTTGCAAATGTATGGTGTGACGTATCAACCCCACAAACTTCCTTTGCCCCTAGTGGCTCCCGGTCCGAAATAAACCTCTGGGAGTCAGGCCTTGGCGAGGAGGAGCCAGAACAGAGGGTGGGGCATGGTGGTGGAGGAGGGTGTTTGACAGGACGCAGAGTTTGTGAAGACCCTGAAGGGAAGGTGTTGGCTTTCTAGCCGTACTCCCAGGACTTGTCCTGGGAATGGTCCTTCTTTGATGCTGGGGGCCTTGGAGTTTGGCCGGAAGTAAGGAAGGGGAAAGCATGAGTTTGGGGAGCATCTGTCCAGCTGTCCTGGGGCCAGAGAGCATCACGACAAAGTACCGCTTTCCTTCCTGAGCTAGTGCAGTGAGATTGGGAGGCTGAGCAGGGAACCACATCCGCAAACCTCTTCAGCCCAGGTGGGAGGTCCCTCTCAGCTCCCCACTCCTTTCTCCCAGCCCTGCCTTTCCCTGGGAGCTGGTTAGAGACATTTCCTTTATCTCGTATTTCACTCTTTCTCCACAAGTTCAGTAAATGGAGCTGACAGCAACCCAGGGGACTCCTAGCATCTCCTTAGTCTCCAGGGAGATGCCTCCTGAATGAAAGGATCTAAAAAGACACACACACACTTATTTATACACATGCCTTCCTGTTCTCTCAAGCCCCAGAATAGTTCCTGCTCTGGGCTCCCACACTCAACAGCCTCATTATCTTCTCAGAAATTTTTTTCTCCTTCCTTATACCATTGCCTCTGCTTCCACCCCCAACTCCACACACACACATACACAAATACATACATACACTTCCTAATGTCATCTGTGAGGGCTAGGAAAACTACTGAGGAGACAGAAGTAGAGCTTCACCCACCTGGCAACTTTATCTCTGCCTCACTGTGGGACACTAGGAAAGCTGTTCCCAGAAGGATGGAGGGCACATTGCTCTGTTCCCTTCACCTGCTCACGCCCAATTTCATTCCCATTGATGACTGAGCCCATAACTCATTTCAAGTTTTCTTTTCTTTCTTTTTTGGACCACATGTGCACACGGGATCCCAGTTCTCCGACCGGGGATCGAACCCACACCCCCTGCATTGGAAGCAAAATGTCCTAACCACTGGACTGCCAGGGAAGCCCCCTCAAGTCTTCTTTTCAAACCTAACTTTCTCAGTCAAGACTGCCACAGACACTGAACACCTCTGCCTCCTCCTCTCCCCTCCCACCTCCCCCTACTTCATGCCCCTGCCCTCCTCCCTCCATGCTTCCATCCCCCTAGTTTGGGAGACTGTGTCTTGCTTTTCTATTTCTGCCATTGATGAGACGCAGTTCTAAGGATAAGAAACCACAAGGTGCTCAAACTACCAGCTAAATCTTTTGTAAAGAGTATTTTAGTTACATTTCCCAGTAATACACTGAATATTTTTCTTCAACCTCTGAGCCCTTTTTCAGTTGAAGCAATTTAAAATGTAATGTAGTAGTCCCAGCTGTTAATCTGAAAAGTGCAATGGAACACTATAGACATATCCAGAAGTCTGGAAATGCAGATAAAATTCTCTTTTCTCATGTTAACAATTAAATCCACTATTTTAAAAGAGAGCAATTCTTCACCTGAAATGTAGTTGAAAACAAAAACATATTGAACATTTTGTAAAATGTAAATACTGTGCTTTAAAAGGTAAGTTTCTCCCATGCTTCCTGATTTTACAAATACTCCGTGTCACACCCTGTAATTTAAAAACCTTAACAAGTGGACACTATAATGGGTGTGCGTTCCCTTACAGTCTTCTGAGCTAATTGGATTAATAGAGCTATTTATCAACACACAAACCTTCTCGTGAGGATGACCAATTCAAATGCAGAGTAAGCTTATAATAAATTTATCAGAACCAGCCAGAAATGAGGATGATTTTGAGTTTTGCATTTTAATGAAATCCTGGAGCCTCCAATGAGAAGCAGAGTAGAAAAGGTTCATAGTGTCCTGTTTCTCCTTTTCTCTAAAAATAGATTTCTTATTACATAAATATTTTCTCTGTATGACACAATAAATCTAAATAAGTTTGAGAGAACTTTGCTCAGAATCCAGTCACCTCAGCACAGCTGACTTTTCATTTGAACCGGCTCCCATGCAGCCGTTGTGAAAAACTGCCCTGAGTTCATTCTCCCATTTTCAGTTCATACCATCTCAGAGGCGTGTTCCATGTTCTGTGTAGTCTTTCTAATTTAAAGTTTAATTACTGTACCATATTTTAAATTATTCCCTTGCTGTTGGACATCTATTTTGCAATCTTTTTTATAATAATGTAGCAGCTAATTGTTGTTCATTTGGGTCTTTTTCCATATGGGTTGTTTCTTCAGAATACATTCCAAGAAATAGGATAAAAGGTCAAATGACCTGATGTGAATAGGTTTTAATTTTACCCTCTGACCAAGGGGCTCTAAGAGCCCCTGCTCGTGGAGTCCCACCTTTTCCATCAGAGATGGATAGTTCTCCATCAGAGCTTTATCAAGTGGTTGCTGTCCCGCTACTAGAATGCTGGGACAAGGTCACGGTCCATTTCAGGAAAATGTAGGCTTAAATATTATGAACTTTAACCCATATGAACTTGTTATTTGTTGTTATTACATGATTCTCAACAAGGAGCATCACCAGCACTGAAGGGAAAAAGAAAACAAAAAATCCCATGACCAAGTAGTGACATTTAAAGAGTTGTCTGCCCCTTTAATAAGTGTAAAATGGTTCTCACTGTTGTTTTAATTGCATTTCTTTTACATTAGTGAGATTGAATTTGTTTCATTATATTTATCAGTTATTAATATTTCCTTTTGAATGTGGTATATTTCTTTCCCCAACTCATTTACTATAATACGGACCTGATATTTCTGTGTGAACATCCTCTAGAATATAGGTTTTAAGCCTTTTTAATATATGCCAACAATATTTTCCAGTTTACTTTTTCTCTTTAATGTAATTCTAAAGTTGTGCTGTTGAACTATGTCCACCTCCAATTCTCATACAAGTGCTACAGAAAGCACTGGAGATTTTTTTTTGGCTCAAAGGGCAGGTGCAAATCACTAACATACATGCTTTGAGAGAATGACACAAAAGTGTCAAATGTTGGGATTTTTACAATATGCCGGGTATAAACACTGGAAATATCTTTGGTGAATTCTGAATTCATGTAGTAAGTCATTTTGGGGGAGAAGTGTACCACATAAACAGAATAATCGATTAAAATAGGTTGAGATCCCAAGGAATCTCAGTGCAGGTAATAGGATCAGGGCCTTGGGAATGTGGAGAGGCAGGAGCGGGGCTTTCCAGGGCTGGTGAGATAGGGGTGTGTAGAATGGTATGGACGCCCAGTGAAAGGTGGACTGGGAAGAACTGAGGTGCGAGGACTTTTCCCCGTCTCTGGCCTTCCACATTGTCTTCTCCTTACTACTTACCCACTGTTGATCCCTGGATTGGAGTTCCACAGGAAGTTGTCTGCAATTATTTTTGGTGTCTCCCTTCATCGTCTCTTTGCTACATTCTTTCCCATGCTCCTCCCACTGCTTCCTGTCCTTTTCTCTTGTGCCAGGATAGCACTATACATTGGGATCCAACAAGCTGGGTCCAGGCCCTGCCCCTTGATTCTTGTTTATCTTTTGCCAGTTTACTCTCTGAGCCTCAGTTTCCTCATCTGTAAAATGAAGATAATAATAGTACCTATATCTGGAAGGCTGTTATGAAAATTAAAGGAGAATGTGTTTGAATGCATAATATAGTTATGGTGGGCTATTTTATTGTTCATAAACATTCGGTGCTCCTTCCCGGGGGAGGATAAGATTTCTTAATTCTAGTGATATTAGCCTTGGCCATGAGGGTCAATTTAGCCAATAAAATATGAATGAAGGTGAATTATGACATTTTGAGACAGAAAGTTAGGAGCCAAACAGTACACTGTTTGCCATGTTCCGTTTTCCCTCTGCCATAACAACCAACAATGTCCGAGACAGCAACTATTCCAAAACTTTGTCTCAAAGTAAAGAAAATGTAGAATAGTCACAGCCCAACATGCAGTGGACATGTAGCATGAGTAAGAAAGAAAACTATGTTGTAAGCTATAAGCCACAGAGCTTTGGGGTTTGCCTGTTATTAGAACATAACCTAGTCTGTATTCACTGGTGGACACAGTGTCCAGCTTATTTTAAGAGCCCATATAATGACTGAGAGGCTGTAGCCCAATTCCAGTGCTCACATAGTCCTGGAAGACATTTGAGTTCTGTTCAGCTAAGTGTCCTTGATGTCACCTAGTAACAGAACGTCAAAATACATGAAGTGAAAATTAACAGAAATGCAAGGAAAAGTAGATAAATCCACAGTTATGGTCAGATTTCAGTCCTGCCATCTCAATAATCTATTGAACAAGTAGACAGAAAAGGGTATAGACTATTTGAACAACAACCAACTTGATCTAATTGACATTTACATACTATTCCACCCAACAGTTGCAGAATACCCATCCTTTTCTTTTTTTTTTATTTTTTTTTTAAAGTGTAGAGTTAATATTTTATTGTCACTTATCAGATGGCAGTAAGGTATATAATCTTCATACTTGATCTTTCCTTTGTGTAAATAAAAAAGAATTACAAGTTTAAACAGCCAATGGCTGGCCATGTCTTCAGAAAACATGATTAGATTAATTCATTAATGGTGGCTTCAAGTTTTTCCTTATTAGCTCCAGAAAATTCACCCACCTTCTGTCCCTTTTTAAAAAACTGGAAGGTTGGCATGCATTTGACTTCACACTCTGCAGCAACATCCTGAGAGTCATCCACATCTACTTCGAGGAACACCACGTTGGAATACTTTTCAGAGAGAGAATGAAAGAAAGGCTTGATCATTTTGCAAGGCCCACACCACGTGGCTGAGAAGTCGACTACTACGAGTTTCTCTCCTGCACTGTTCAAGGCTTCCTGAAAAGCGTACTTGCTCTCAGTCTGCTTCACCATCTTGGCAGCTGGGGGTCTGACGAACGACCTGACGACGCAACCGATGGAAACGGATCCAAGGCGTCGGACGGAGCTTCAATACCCATCCTTTTCAAATGCACACAGAATCATCATCAAGAAAGACCATATACAAGGCCATTTAACAAGTCTCAGTTCAAATCATTCAGAAGATATTCTCTGACTATAAGATAAATTAATTAGAAATCAGTAACATATCTGGAAAATCCCTAAATATTTGGAAATTATGCTACACATGTCTAAACCTATGCATCAAAGAAGAAACAAGAAAATTAGAAAACATCTTGAGCAGAACGAAAATGAAAGCACAACATATCAAAATTTGCGGGACAAAGCAAAAGTAGTACTTGGGGGAGATCTCTACCTTTAAAGACTTTTATTAGAAAAGTAGAAAGGTATGCAATCAATAAAACTTTCAACTTAAGCTGCAGAAAAGAAAACTTTAACCAAAGTAAGCAGAAGGAAAGACAATAAGACCAGAAATTAATAGAATAATTAAACCCAAAGCTAATTTTTTGTAAAGATTAACAAAACCAATAGAGAAGAAAGAAGAATGTTAGAAACCAAAGAGGGGACATTATTATAGATTATATAAATATCAAAAGCTTAATAAAGTAATATGAACACCTTTGTTAATAAATTTGGCAACTTATATGAAATGAAAAAAATCCCTTAAAAGACGCAGTCAACATTGATTCAGGAAGAAATGGGAAAACTGCTTAGCTTCATTAAAGAAATTGAATTCCTACTATGTATTTAAAATATTAAAATTAGGCCTGGGAATTCCCTGGTGGTTCAGTGATAAGGACTCTGCTTTTACTGCTGCTGCCCAGGTTCAATCCCTGGTGGGGTAACTAAAGTCCCACAAGCTGCCTCACTCAACCAATAAATAAAAGTTAGGCCCAAATCTGGGCCTAACAACAGATGCAAATAACTTTACTGGTACATTTCACCAAACATTTAAAGAAAAATAGTATCAGTTCTACCCAAACTGCCTCACAAAACAGAGGAGGGGGGCAAATTTCCCAACTCATTTTAAGAAGCCAGCATTACTGGCAGCTTGTTAAAAATATTATAAGAGCACTGACCAGTATCCCTCATGAATGTAAGGATCCTTAGCAAAATATTAGCAAATTGAATCCAGCAAGATTAAAAGGAGACCCTGTCATGACCAGGAAGGTTTATCTCAGGAAAATAAGATTGATTTGAAATTCAAAAATTGATCAATATTTATTACTAATATGTTGATTGTTAAATTGGGCTTCCTTGGTGGCTCAGATGGTAAAGAATCTGCCTGCAATGCAGGAGAACCCAGGTTTGATCCCTAAGGAAGATCCCCTGGAAAAGGGAATGGCAACTCACTCCAGTATTCTTGCCTGGAGAATTCCATGGACAGAGGAGCCTGGGGGGCTACAGTCCATAGGTCACAAAAAGTTGGACACGACTAAGCAGCTAACACTTTCACTTTTCCATATTAACAAAATAAAGGATAATATAATATGATCATCTTAATAGATACAGAAAATCATTTGATAAATGATTCATTTATGACAACCTCTCAGCAAATCAGGAGTAGAAAGGAACTTCTTACACCTGAGCTAAAAAAAATCTACAAAAGTCTGCAACTAACACCATACTTAATTGTAAAAGATTGGATGAGAAAATATTGGGAGAAAGTCTTCTAAAGCTTTCTTCAGAAGAAAGGCAAAGATTTCTTAAAACAAAGATAAGGGGGGAAAAAAATTGAACCCATCGAAATGAAAAACCTCTGCTCTTAAACAAAAGCAGACAAGCCACAAACTGGAAAAAAATATTTGCAAAATACACATTAGATCAAAGACTAGTACCCAGAATATATGAAGTACTTGTATAACTCAGTAGTATAAAGATAAAACAACCCAATAAAACAAGGGGCAAATTATTTGAACTTTACAAAAGAAGATATATGAATGGCCAGTAAACCCATGAAAAGATGGTTCATATCCTCAGTCTTCAGGGAAGTGCAAAGTAAAACCACAATGAGTCACCACAACTTATTCATTTAAAAGGCTAAAATTAAAAAGACCAAAAATACCAACTGTTGGCAAGGATATTGAGTACCTAGAGCTGTCATACATTGCTGATGAATGGAAACAGAAAATGCTACAACAGCTCTGAAAAGTAATTGGGCAGATTCTTTAAAAAGTTAAGAATATACTTACCATACAATCCACCTATGTCATTCATAAGTATTTACCCAAGACAAACGAAAGGGTATATATATCTATATATGAATGTTTTTAGCAGTTTTATTCATCGTGTCACAGCTGCAAATAAACCAAATGTCTATCAACGGATGAAATGATAAATTATAGCTATACAGTGGAATATTACTCAGTTATTGAAAGGAATTAGTAATGCATGCAACAGTATCAATGACCTCAAATAGTATGCTGAGCAAAAGAAATTAGACATAAAAGAGTAAGTACAAACTGTATGATCCTATTTATATGAAAGTAGAAGAAGGAGAAATCTAATGTAGTTACAGAAAGCACACTAGTAGCTGCCTGAAAATAGGGGTTGTGGATCTAGGAAAAATGGACTGCAAAAGAGTACAAGGGAACATTTTAGGGTGATGAAAATGCGCTGTTTCTTGACTACGATTGTGGTATGATTGTGCACATTGTTTAAACTTATTAAACTATAACTTAAATTAGGCGCATTTTATTTTAAGGAAATTATATCTCAATACTTATTTTTCAAAAAGTTAGAACTATCTAACTTTTCTCTAAGGGCACACACGGTGAACTTGTCAGCCTAGGTTGGAAACCTAGCTCCAACTCTTATTAGATGTAAACTGGGGGAAGTTATTTAATTTCCCTTAGCCTCCATTTCATCATCTGTAGCATCAAGATGATATTAACAGTACCTACCTCACAGGATTGTTATAGGAATTAAGTGAATGAATATACAGAATGTGCTTAGATCAGACAGCAAGTATTAATATTGTTTTCTTGGTCACATGACCATCCATAGAAAGCACAAATATTTTAAAAATGAAATATTTTTACTCCCTCCATTGGTTCATTTTTGTTTTTCTTCCATTGCTCCTTATTCATCTCTAGTATCAACCATGGGATGATAAGCATAGTGAGTACTTAATAAATTTTTTTTTGTGGATGAACTATTTATTTAATGAATAAGCACTTATTCGACATATTACATAAAATATACCTAGTGATACAGACCTTCTGTTTAGAGTAATGAAAAAGTTTTGGAAATAAATACTGGTGATGGTTGTACAATATTGTGAGTGTAGTTAACATGCCTCTGAATTTCATGGTTAAAATGGCATATTTTGTTATGGACCTTACCACAATAAAAGAAAAACTTAAATACCTAATGAAAAAGAACCCACAGCTTTGGATTTTAGCTTTACAAAGGCTACAAATAACCTCAGAAGAGTCACTGCAGTTGTTTCGTCTGTGGTTAAAATGTTGAGGAAAATGTTTATTATAAAGGCCTTTAAGGTCTGAAGATGGGGATGTCTATGAATATCTTGAAGAAAAAGAGGTGGAGATTGGGTCCATCACAGGGTGCATTAAGAACTAAAAATCTTGATCTATCAAGTGTTTGTCTAGTAACATAAAATTTCCACCAACTAAACTACAGCTTGCTTCCCAAACAAAAGCTATAAAAATATAGAAGAATCAGCAAAAAACTGTTAGCAAAATTATGGATTGAAATATCTTGAGTTCTGATGTTAAGTTGCTCAATGATTTTATGAATAGCATTCTTCCTCTTTAGAACTTTTGTAACATGATTTGCTTGTATACCTTGAACACCTCTATAGAAACACTGATTTTGTTGAAGTGGTCAGTTTTTAGGAAATGTCAAAATGACAGCTTGAAAATATCATTCAGTTTATTTAGACACTTCTAAAGCACATGAATGGAGAAGTGTTTATGGATACTTACATGTTCTTCCTCCTTTTGATGGAAATTACTTAAGAATTCATGTCCTGGTGTCTAAAATAATTAAAATTACAAATACAGAAGAAAAACAGTTTTAATGGTCAAATTAGTTTCAACTAGCATATAGCATTACTTCTTAGCCTAAAGACAGAAATAAAAGATACCCAATAGTTCCATTAAAAACAAAAGTCTGATTCATTTATTTTTTCTCCATTCCTCTATCTACTGTTTCATGGCAAACAGTGAAGAAACGAAGAGGCATATTCGATTTTGTGGTGGTGTCTGCCAAGATGTGGAGCAATGCTCTGCTGTCTGCTGTATTTGGGGGCTGATAGGCTATTTAAACCTTGATTACCTTATTATCAAAATACCACAATGATAAATTTCTCTCCCTCAAAGAATCTGATTCACTTTACAGTTACTAATCAGGAAAGAGCACAGGGAAACTTTTATGAGAAAACCGCTAGGTATAGTGAGTATTATTTTCTCTTTTTTTAAATTTATTTTAACTATATAAATATTGTGATGGGTTTTGCCATATATTAAGGGCAAAAACCATATATTAATATGAATTGACCATAGGTATACATGTGTCCACTGAATAGTCATAAGGGATTTGATTTAGGTCATACCTGAATGGTCTAGTGGTTTCCCTACTTTCTTAGTTTAAGTCTGAATTTGGCAATAAAGAGTTCATGATCTGAGCCACAGTCAGCTCATGGTCTTGTTTTTGCTGACTATATAGAGCTTCTCCATTTTTGGCTGCAAAGAATATAATCAATCTGATTTCGGTGTTGACCATCTGGTGATGTCCATCTGTAGAGTCTTCTCTTGTGTTGTTAGAAAAGGGTGTTTGCTATGACCAGTGCGTTCTCTTGGCAAAACTCTATTAGCCTTTGCCCTGCTTCATTCCGTACTCCAAGGCCAAATTTGCCTGTTACTCCAGGTGTTTCTTGACTTCCTGCTTTTGCGCTCCAGTCCCCTATAATGAAAAGGACATCTTTTTTGGGTGTTAGCTCTAAAAGGTCTTGTAGGTCTTCATAGAGCCGTTCAACTTCAGCTTCTTCAGCATTGCTGGTTGGGGCATAGGCTTGGATTACCGTGATATTGAATGGTTTGCCTTGGAAACAAACTGAGACCATTCTGTCATTTTTGAGATTACATCCAAGTACTGCATTTTGGACTCTTTTGTTGACCATGATGGCTATTCCATTTCTTCTAAGGGATTCCTGCCCACAGTAGTAGATATAACGGTCATCTGAGTTAAATTCACCTATTCCAGTCCATTTTAGTTTGCTGATTCCTAGAATGTCAACATTCACTCTTACCATCTCCTGTTTGACCACTTCGAATTTGCCTTGATTCATGGACCTAACATTCCAGGTTCCTATGCAATATTGCTCTTTATAGCATCGGACCTTGCTTTTATCACCAGTCACATCCATAACTGGGTATTGTTTTTGCTTTGGCTCCATCCCTTCATTCTTTCTGGAATTATTTCTCCACTGATCTCCAGTAGCATATTGGGCACCTACTGACCTGGGGAGTTCCTATTTCTTTCTAGAAACAGATTTAAGGGACTAGATCTGATAGAGAGTCTGATGAACTATGGACGGAGGTTCATGACATTATACAGGAGACAGGGATCAAGACCATCCCAATGGAAAAGAAATGCAAAAAAGCAAAATGGTTGTCTGAGGAGGCCTTACAAATAGCTGTGAAAAGAAGAGAAGTGAAAAGCAAAGGAGAAAAGGAAAGATATTCCCATTTGAATGCAGAGTTCCAAAGAATAGCCAGGAGAGATAAGAAAGCCTTCCTCAGTGAACAATGAAAAGAAATAGAGGAAAACAACAGAATGGGAAAGACTAGAGATCTCTTCAAGAAAATTAGAGCTATCAAGGGAACATTTCAGGCAAAGATGGGTTCAATAAGGACAGAAATGGTAGGGACCTAACAGAAGCAGAAGATATTAAGAAGAGGTGGCAAGAATACACAGAAGAACTATACAAAAAAGATCTTCACGACCCAGCTAATCACAATGGTGTGATCATTCACCTAGAGGCAGACATCCTGGAATGTGAAGTCAAGTGGGCCTTAGAAAGCATCACTATGAACAAAGCTAGTGGATGTGATGAAATTCCAATTGAGCTATTTCAAATCCTGATAGATGATGCTGTGAAAGTGCTGCACTCAATATGCCAGCAAATTTGGGAAACTCAGCAGTGGCCACAGGACTGGAAAAGGTCAGTTTTCATTCCAATCCCAAAGAAAGGTAATGCCAAAGAATGCTCAAACTACCACACAATTGCACTCATCTCACACGCTAGTAAAGTAATGCTCAAAATTCTCCAAGCCAGGCTTCAGCAATATGTGAACCGAGAACTTCCAGATGTTCAAGCTGGTTTTAGAAAAGGCCGAGGAACCAGAGATCAAATTGTCAATATCCACTGGATCATCGAAAAAGCAAGAGAGTTCCAGAAAACAATCTATTTCTGCTTTATTGGCTACACCAAAGCCTTCGACTGTGTGGATCACAATAAACTGTGGAAAATTCTTCAAGAGATGGGAATACCAGACCACCTGACCTGCCTCTTGAGAAACCTGTATGCAGGTCAGGAAGCAACAGTTAGAACTGGACATGGAACAACAGACTGGTTCCAAATAGGAAAAGGAGTACATCAAGCTTGTATATTGTCACCCTGCTCATTTAACTTAAATGCAGAGTACATCATAAGAAATGCTGGACTGGAAGAAGCACAAGCTGGAATCAAGATTGCCGGGAGAAATACCAATAACCTCAGATATGCGGATGACACCACCCTGATGGAAGAAAGTGAAGAGGAACTAAAAAACCTCTTGATGAAAGTGAAAGAGGAGAGTGAAAAAGTTGGCTTAAAGCTTAACATTCAGAAAACTAAGATCATGGCATCTGGTCCTATCACCTCATGGGAAATAGATGGGGAGACAGTGGAAACAGTGTCAGACTTTATTTTTTGGGGCTCCAAAATCACTGCAGATGGTGACTGCAGCCATGAAATTAAAAGACGCTTACTCCTGGGAAGGAAAGCTATGACCAACATAGACAGCATATTAAAAAGCAGAGACTACTTTGCCAACAAAGGTCCGTCCGGTCAAGGCTATGGTTTTTCCAGTGGTCATGTATGGATGTGAGAGTTGGACTGTGAAGAAAGCTGAGCACCGAAAAATTGATGCTTTTGAACTGTGGTGTTGGAGGAGACTCTTGAGAGTCCCTTGGACTGCAAGGAGATCCAGCCAGTCCATCCTAAAGAGGATCAGTCCTGGGTGTTCATTGGAAGGACTGATGCTGAAGCTGAAACTCCAGGACTTTGGCCAACTCATGTGAAGAGTTGAGTCATTGGAAAAGACCCTGATGCTGGGAGGGATTGGGGGCAGGAGGAGAAGGGGACGACAGAGGATGAGATGACTGGATGGCATCACCAACTTGATGGACATGAGTTTGAGTAAACTCTGGGAGTTGGTGATGGACAGGGAGGCCTGACGTGCTGCGATTCATGGGGTTGCAAAAAGTCGGACAAGACTGAGCGACTGAACTGAACTGAACTGATACATGTGTCCCCTCCATCCTGATTCCCCATTCCATTTCCCTCCCCACTCTATCCCTCCAGGTTGTCACAGAGCACTGGCTTTGAGTGCCCTGCATGGTCATACACCAAACTCACTCTGGTTATCTATTTCACATATGATATTGTACATATTTCAGTGCTATTCTCTCAAATCATTCCACCCTCACCTTCTCCCACTGAGTCCAAAAGTCTGTTCTTTATGTCTGTGTCTTTTGCTGTCCTGCACATAGGCTCTCCATATCATATTTCTAGATTCCATATATATGCATTAATATACAGTATTTGTCTCTTTTTGACTTACTTCACTCTGTATATAAGCTCCAGGTTCATCTACCTCATTCGTACTGAGTAGATGTGTTCCTTTCTATAGGTTAGTAATATTCCATTGTGTATATATACCACAGCTTTTTGATCCAACGTGTATTATATTCTTAACAAAACACACAGGCTAAAGTTTTGAAAGGAATACCTAAAAGGAGTTTTGCAAGCTATTTTAAATATTTCAAAAAGTCTAGTGAAAATTTATTCAGTAATAAAAACTACCTGGCTCTACTTTTGGCTTGCATTTCTTTATAGCATGCTGATTAAGTGCTCTGATTAGGGATAGTGTGTGTGCCAAGTTGCTTCAGTGATGTCCGACTCTTTGTAACCCTATGAACCATAGACTTCCAGGCTCCTCTGTCTATGGGATTCTCCAAGCAAGAATGCTGGAGTGGGTTGTCATGCCTTCCTCCAGGGGATCTTCCCGACCCTGGGATCAAACCTGCGTCTCTTATGTCTCCTGCATTGGCCGGTGGGTTCTTTACCACTAGTGCCACCTGGGAAGCCCCATTTAGGGATTACGTATGTCTAACTAAGGAATTACATATGATTAAAAGTGGAAAAGCATATTATTGCATATGTAAGTGTAATGCTCTTATTAGACACTTTTCTTTTTTAAATAATGAAAAGCATAATGAAGCACAGATGTGGTGATGAAAATGTTGGGAACCACAAATCTATGCTAATCATTTGACAATCGAGAGTCCCTTGGACTGCAAGGAGATCCAACCAGTCCATCCTAAAGGAGATCAATCCTGGGGGTTCATTGGAAGGACTGATGTTGAAGCTGAAACTCTAATACTTTGGCCACCTGATTTGAAGAGCTGATGCTGGGAAAGATTGAGGACAGGAGGAGAAGGGGATGACAGAGGATGAGATGGTTGGATGGCATCACCGACTTGATGGACATGGGTTTGGGTGGACTCCGGGAGCTGGTAATGGACAGGGAGGCCTGGCATGCTGCGGTTCATGGGGTCGCAAAGAGTCAGACACGACTGAGCGACTGAACTGAACTGAACATCTTCCTACACTGCTGCTGCTTTAGTATTATTTATTTGTGATTTACACCCTACCTTTTTCTGAAAGAATTTAAAGTGTCTCGTACTAGCTAAACATTGTTCTTTCAATACTTTTGTTACTTCCTTACATGTTCAATGAGATTTTAGAATCCTTAAGAAAAAGAAGCACCAGTCTCCGATATCCTTATGAACTTCATTCTATTTTCCTAACAGGTATTTTATGGCATAGAGTAAGTGCTTTCCCCTTGTCCTACTTATTGGGCAATGGATTGTTGGTAGACTTTTCTAGTCAGATCTATTTGTTGTCCACAATCAGGAAATACTTACTAAAAGTCTACTATTAATATGTGTCAATTATTTTACCTAATGTCAAGTGTAATTAGGCAAAGGTAATACACATAAAAGGAGTAGGCTGAAAGTGTTCAAGGAAAAGGGAACAGTTTATGCAAAAGCCCTGAGGCGGGAAAGAGCTGGGCTGGTCCCAGGAACTGAAAGGACAAGAGGTTTTAAGCTCTGTGGGCGAAGGAGAGAACGGAGTGAGATGAGCCTGGAGAGGCTAGCGAAAGCCACATCATGCGTGGCCTTGTAGGTTGTAGTAAGAAGTTCTTAAAATTTCACTTTCTAACTGGGTGAAGAGATGCAGGTTGGGGTGAATATGGTAAGAGATATGTCAGAGAAGTCAGTCTCGAGGCTAGGTGTTAGCTTAGACCAAAGTGGTAGAAGAGAAATTCATCTTAAGTTTTTTTGTGAAGGTAGAAACCATAGAGCTTACATATGGATTAGATGTAGGGGATAAGGGAAAGGGAGAGGCTTCCGACTGGCACAATTACTTGAATATACCATTGACAGAGTTGGGAAGACTGGAGGAGGACAGGTTGAATTGGGAGACATTGAAAGAGAATCAGGAGTTTGACTGGGGCTATGCTGGGCAAGGAGATCCAGCCTGTTCATCCTAAAGGAGATCGGTCCTGGGCATTCATTGGAAGGACTGATATTGAAGCTGAAACTCCAATACTTTGGCCACCAGATGCAAGGAGCTGACTCATTTGAAAAGACCCTGATACTGGGAAAGATTGAGGGCAGGAGGAGAAGGGGACAACAGAGGATGAGATGGTTGGATGTCATCACCGACTCAACGGGCATGAGTTTGGGTAAACTCCAGGAGTTGGTGATGGACAGGGAGGCCTGGCATGCTGCGGTTCATGGGGTCGCAAAGAATCAGACAGGACTGAGCGACTGAACTGAACTGATGTTGTGTTTGAGATGCCTGAGAGAGATTGAGAGAGAAATGGCAAGTAAGTAATTATTTGTGCCATCTAGAGCCTACTGGATATATGGTCAATCAGTGTATATTAATAGTATTTAATAATATGTTAGTGGGACTCTGTATTTTAGAGATTGAAGAGGAGAGGGTAAGAAGATAGAGGAGGAATGGAGAAAGGAAATAGAAAGGAAACCAGGAGGTACAATGTACCAGAGGTCAAGAGAAGAAAATGGTCAGCTGAGAAGTGTGGAGCTCAAAAGCCACTGCAGAGTGTAAGGAGAATAAAGCTACTATTAGATTGGCCAACACCAAGGTCACTGGAGGCCTTAACCAGGTCGTTTGGAGAGCATGACAGAACTGAGCAATTTGAGACAGTACAAGCAGATAACTCTTGGGGGAGATTCAGAGAGCACACAAAAAAGAAATTCAAGAGGAAGAGACTGATTTGGGGAAGGGAGATGGGGTGGAGATGAACTAAGTTTTTAGGTGTGGAGAGCTTTGGGTAACTGTGGAAGATCTAAGTGAAAATATTGTGCTGCTGCTGCTGCTAAGTCGCTTCAGTCGTGTCCGACTCTGTGCGACCCCATAGACGGCAGCCCACCAGGCTCCCCCGTCCCTGGGATTCTCCAGGCAAGAACACTGGAGTGGGTTGCCATTTCCTTCTCCAGTGCGTGAAAGTGAAAAGGGAAAGTGAAGTCACTCAGTCGTGTCCGACTCTCAGCGACCCCGTGGACCGCAGCCTACCAGGCTCCTCCGTCCATGGGATTTCCCAGGCAAGAGTACTGGAATGGGTTGCCATTGCCTTCTCTGAAAATATCATACATAAGGCTAAATTATGACTTGAGAGGGAACTTTGGAACCATGTATGTGCAGCCAAAGCTGGGGAGCAGGCATCTCTGGCCCAGATGCCCTTTTAACATATCCTGTCCTCTTGTATAGTCCATGCTCAAGTTCTGATGTAAAATAGGAGACTTAGCATCCTATTTCTCTTCTAGACATAAGTCTTGGGAGACTACCGCTGAACTCAGCTAGTAACCACTGGCTCCTTCCTCTCCCTAGAATCCATAAGCCACCCTAGTCCTTTCTGTGACTCTTCATTTTTTTTTTTTTTTTTCTTCTATAAGTGAAATTTCTAGAAGTAGCATTTCTGGGTCACAAGATACATGTTGATCTGACATGTCAGAGGCATGATTGCGGGAGGCTGGAGCTAGCTGAATGCGTCTCTCTCTGTTCCTGCTCTAAGTGGGACCCTTACTTCTGCTTGGTTTCTGTAGTCTTTGCCAAATAAATCAGGCTCTTCCTCTTTGTTTAGTCAGTAAGTGTGGCCTCTTGAGCCAGTCAGTGGCCCAAGACTTTCTTTCAGTGTTGGGAAGGAGAGAATAGCTATGAAAATTAGAGGAAGTGGGAGGATTTTAGGAAGTGGAGCCCATTATGTATGATTGCTGAGAACGTTTCTCAACACTTTGGTTTAGGCTGTGTTTTAAGATTCCTCATGGGAACTCTTTCCTGTGAGAGTTGCATGCAGGTATATTTTACAGGCTTCTTTTCCTTTTTTCAAAATAACTTTAACACCCACCTACTCAAATAAGCTACCTGTCTTACATGAACTGACTCATTTGTCAATACCAGGTGCAGAAGCCAGTGTGGGGGCTGACTGTTTCATCAAGAACACAAAGTGTATTGTATTTCAGCTTAAGCAGGTCAAGTAGTGAACTTTATCTTGTTCTTAGGACATCCTTTGACTCACACATGAGTTCTCAGTGTCCTGAGAGAGATTGTGGTGGTGGTGATGGTGTCAATCCGTCATGTCCGACTCTTGCAATCCTGTGGACTGTAGCCTGCCAGGCTCCTCTCTCCATGGGATTTCCCAGGCAAGAATACTGATGCGGTTGCCATTTCCTTCTCCAGGGGATCTCCCAACACAGGAATTGAACCTGGGTTTCCTGCATCACAGGCAGATTCTTTACTCACAGAGCTACAAAGGAAGTTCATTGAAAAGGAGACAGGGACACAAAATGGGCAGGATGTAATAGATGATTTATGGTGCATCAAGAAAGGACTATCTCATTGTATTCATTATTGTAGTAGTGTCCTAGTAGTGATCATAACAAAGTACCACAAATGGGTGGCTTAAAACAACAGAGATGTACTGTCTCCCAGTTTTGAAGGCTTAGGAGAGCCAAATGAAGATGTCAGCAGGGCCCTGCTCTCTTCTGAAACCTGCAGAGGAAGTCTTCTTTGCTTCTTTCTAGCTTCCGGGTAGCTTCTGGTGATTGGCTAGTGACCTTTGGCATTTGTTGGTTTATAGCTGCGTAAGTAGTCTCTGCCTTCATCACTGTGTGCGTTCTGTGTCTGCCTGTGGCTGTGTCTTTCAAGGACACTATTATATTGAATTAGGGCCCACCCTTCTCCAGTATGAGCTCATCTTAACTAATTATATATATTTCCAAATTTTTGTGGCCCTATTTCCAATTAAGTTCACAGCCTAAGTTACTAGGGATAAAGACTTCAACCCCCCCCTTTTTTTTTTCTTTTTTGGAGGAGACACAATTCATCCCATAATGCTCATGTTCACAAGAAGGAAGGCAGAGAGAGGGAAGGGAGAAGAAAAGAAAAGTGATAGTTATGGGTAATGCATTGGAAGGCTAATGTTTACAGATCACTACTTCCCTACCCTTTTTTAACAAAAAATTGCTTCTGAGGGCCTCTGTTATTTGGGTAAATTGCCCTCTCTTCCTTTCTTCTGGTATAAACTGTTATGTACTGAACAATCTTCTGTTCTTTGCACTAAATTTTGGGCAGTGGTTCTCAGATTCTGCTGGATATTCCAGCTCACCTGGGAACTTGGTAAAAATATACAGATATCCAGTCTCTATCTTATTTCAATAAGCCTGCCTCTGTATCTTCTAAATGGTGCCCTCAAGTCTGAGAACCTCTGGCCCTGGGCATATGGCTTGCAGTCTTTCTACCCCAATCTTTGCCAGCATCGTGGCTGCGTCATCATCCACAGAGAAGACTCAGCTAACACCAGACCTTCCTATCTTGACCTCTTCACCCTCAGTGACCTTCTACTCCAGGCCTTTCAAGCCAGCCCCTCCTACAGCCACACTGTGGAGCTCCTCAGCAGTATCACACTGAAGTGTGAAAGCAATGTCTCTTGCCTCCTACTGGCTTCCTATAATCTCTTCCTCAGCCCCAGGCCATCTGGTGGCCACTCCCTCTAGCCCATTTGAAATCTGAGATAGCTCCAGACGGCCTCTTCCCACAGGCCCACATCTGGCCCAGGAGCAGTACTCCCCCACCCCTGGCCCGCTGCTGGGAGATGGGCTCCCAGTGTAGCCCCCCCCACTCCCATTTGGCCAGAGCTTCTCTTACCAGCCCTTACACTCTTCAAACTGAAGGAGGCATGTTGGAAGCTCTTCAGGTGCTTTCTTAAATTATCTCTCTCACTTGGTTTGAGAATAGAGGAGAACCATTCCCTTCACCTAGGAGAGGGGAGAAAAAAAAGTCAAGGTATTCCAATTCTTAAAAGAAAATGTCTCCCAATTTTTCAACCTCTGTGCTTATACATACTCCAGTTGAGTGGATTTCAGGTCACAAAACCAGTTTGACCCCTCTTTACAAGTCCTGCATTGGTGATATAGCCCCTCATTATAGCACCTATTGTTTTCTTCTCGGTCTTTAGCGCTTCAGCCAAAAGGAAAACAGAAAGATCCCCTACTGAACATCCTGTTTACACAGAGCACTGCTCCCTAATTTAGGAAATGGCTAGTTTGTTTGTTAAACAATTTTCACTGGGACCATTCCTTGATCTTAAGGGGACCTTTCCTTAATCCATGGTTCCCTTCACTTTCACCACAGGACTTGTCCTGCCTCCCTCCATCCGAGGTTAGATTTCATGGTTTGTACTTTCAGTAATCCTCTTGCCAGTACCTGAAATTCCCTTGTCTCCTTAACTCCGGGAATTGGTGATGGACAGGGAGGCCTGGCGTGCTGTGGTCCATGGCGTCGCGAAGAGTTGGAAATGACTGAGCAACTGAACTGAACTGAGTTCTGGGCCCTCACTGCCAATGATGCTGGTATATTTCTTTGGCCAACTGGCTCTCTTACTTTCTGCAAGGGCCATTTCAGATCTTCGCCACTCTCCTCAATCTCTAAACTCCTGCCTTGCTGCTCACTCTCAGAAAATACCTTACCTTTCATTTCTTAGAGAAAACAGAAATCATTATACTGTAACACCTTCTCCCTAGCATATTTACCACCCAACTTACGTGGGCACCCGTGGTATTTTCTGCCCCTCCTCTTAAAATAGAGATATTCATACTTTGGTCCAAGACCAAATGCCTCTGTTTCTTCTTCAGATCTCATTCCCTCTCACCTTCTTAGGAACCATATCCGTTATCCCTCCTTCAATCTGGATTCCTATGGTATCTGAATATATTAAAGTCTCCCCTAGATTAACAAACCTGCAATAGCTTACACTTATAAAGTGTAATTACTGTGTATCACTATTGTGCTAAGTACTTTATATTTGTAGCCTATTTATTTATTTTTAAAATTTTAAGTATTTATTTTTGGCTGCACTGGGTCTTTATTATTGCACTTGGGCTTTCTCTGGAAATGGCAACCCACTCCAGTACTTTTGCCTGGAAACTTTTCTAGACGGAGGAGCCTGGTAGGCTACAGTCCATGGGGTCACAAAGAGTTGGGCACGACTGAGCGACTTCGCTGTCACTTCACTTTGGGCTTTCTCTACCTGCTGTGTGCTGGCTTCTCAGTGAGGTGGCATCTCTTGTTGCCATGGCCAGGCTCTAGGGTGCACCGGCGCAGTAGTCGCGGCACACAGGCCCAGTTGATGCAAAACATGTGGATGCTTCCCAGGCCACGGATCGAACCTGTGTCCCCTGCATTGGCAGGCAGATTCTTAACCACTGGACCAACTGGGAAGTCCATATGCAACTTATTTAGTCATCATATTACCATGTGAAGTAGGTAGCATTTTTATCTCCATTTTTTTTAAGAGGAACTCAATTCAGAGAGTACATAACTTGTTCAAGATCATACAGCTGATGGAAAAAGTGGGATTCAAACCAAAGCAGTCTAATTCCACAGTCTTTTCTATTCTCTGGACTCCCTGTTGGGCTGTTTTTGTTGCCTATTGTTTCTCTACATTTTTTTTTTTTCATTGTTTCCTCCACGACCTGCTTCTTTTCCCCTGTCTTGCTCCAATTTTTATTATGGCAAATTTGAAATTACAGAAAGCTGCCAGAATAGTGCAGTGGGCACCTATATACCTTTTATTGTACATAAATAGGTGTACACCTACAGAGAGAGGCAGTTACACATGGCATGATTCAAATTTCAGTTACCATGGTATACTAGCTGTAATTGTGTAAAGTACAAACTTCACTGCCAGAGCTTCAGTCTTCAAATAGCTACATAATTAACAGATGCTTGTAATGACCAGTGACAGTGACCAATCACGACACATCTTTCAAATCTGTTAAAATGGTCACTACATATCTGTTACTCAGTTCATGCAGAGATAGCAAAGCATACAATTGTATGGCCTCCTTGCCTCTCAGTGATAAATTCACATGACATTTTATAAAAAGGGTATTGACCAAAAAAGATGAAAATACAGGAAAGAAATTAAAAGTAATAATGCTGAAAGTAAAATTCAAATCAAACATAAAAGGAGTTATGCCAGACTTAACTGGGAATATTGACACTGCTACCATTAGATATGCTCTGGAAATGTAGCCAGAAGAACTGAGTGAAGGCAAACCTATCAAGATTAATGAGGAAAGTGGTTGTGATGAAAAGGATGACGATGTCCCAGGGAAGTGGCATTATCAAAAACTTCTCATTATAGGACCGTTTGGAGATATTTCACAACATTGTAAGTGAAAGAGATGAAAAGTGGCAAACTGACTCAAACTTAGAAGTATGACAATTTGAAAGGCATAGAGAAGATTCTATATAGTTACATGATCAGAAGAACTGCTCAAACTACTCTTCAGTTTTTCATGATAAAATACTTTAATCCTCAATATTTCTAGTGTTTTAAATTACAGTACCACTTCATGGCAGATAGAAGGGGGAAAAGTGGAAGCAGTGACAGATTTTATTTTCTTGGGCTCTCAAATCACTGTGGATGGTGACTGCAGCCATGAAACTAAAAGATGCTTGCCCCTTGGAAGGAAGGCTGTGACAAACATAGATGGCCTATTAAAAAGTAGAGACATCACTTTGCCAACAAAGGTCTGTATAGTCTAAACTATGGTTTTTCCAGTAGTCATGTATGGATAATGAGAGTTGGTCCATAAGGAAGACTGAGCGCCAAAGAATTGATGCTTTTGAACTGTGGTGTTGGAGAAGACTCTGAGACTCTCTTCACTGCAAGGAGATCAAATCGGTCAATCCTAAAGGAAATCAACCCTAAATATTCATTGGAAGGACTGATACTGAAGATGAAGCTCCAATACTTTGGCCACCTGATGCAAAGAGCCATCTCATTGGAAAAGACCCTGATGCTGGGAAAGATTGAAGGCAAAAGAAGGGGGCAGTAGAGGATAAGATGGTTAGATATCACCAGCTCAGTGGATATGAATTTGAGCAAACTCCGGGAGATAGCAGTGGACAGAGGAGCCTGGTGTGCTGCAGGTCATGGGGTTGCAGAGTCAGACACGACTTAGCAACTGAAAGACAGCATACTAAACAAAAATTAGTTTTACTAATTTTCCCTTTTCCTACATTTATAACTGAACATAAGCGTTCATAGTGTTTTGATATAACTATTTAAAGGTCATAGAACAGTGGTAATTTCCCCCACTGATCATTAAAAATAATTTTGCACAGTTTTACTTTACACAGTCACTTAAAAAAAATTATTTATTTTTGGTAGCACTGTGTAGGCGTTCTCTAGTTGCAGTGAGCAAGGGCTACCCTCATTGCAGTGGCTTCTTTTGTGGCAGAGCCCAGGTTCTAGGGTACGTGGCCTTCAGTAGTCATGGCACATGGGCTTAGTTGCTCTAAGCATGTGGAATAATCCTGGAGCAGGGATCACACGCATGTCCCCTTGCATTGGCCAGTGGATTTTTATCCACTATGCCACCAGTCTTTTTTTTTTTTTTTTTTAATGCTCATTTTTGAGTTTTGCACTACCAGGCAAAATGAGGACTGCATATATGTATATATATATTTTTTTTTCCTGAGCCATTTGAAAGTACAGATGTCATGATGCTTCATCCCCTAAATATTTCAACATGTATCTCTGTCTCTTAAGAACAAGGACAGTCTTCTACATAATCACAATACCTCTTACCACTCTCAAGAAGTTTGATATTAATAACATATCTAATATTCATTGCATATTCAAATTTTCCCAACTGTCTGAATAATATTCTTTGCAGCATTTTTTAGTATCCAATGTCTAAAGCTCAGGCATGGCCTTTATTTTCCTTTAACTTGAATAGTTCTGCTGCTTTTGTTTTCTTTTCCTCTCATAACACTGCTATTCTTTAATGAGTTCTGCAGAGTGTCCCATTATTGGAATTTGTGTGATTATTCTCTCATGCTTAGATTAAGACATTTATGTTCTAGAAATTGTTTCCTCCACCTACTCTACTCCCACTTCCCAACCAGGGCCCTGGTAGCTATGGGAAGGTATGCTGACATTTCTGTAATGTCCTTCTCCTCCTTCTCTTCCTTTCTTTCTCCTTAACCAAGTAGCAAACCAATCCTCTTCTCTCCAAAAAACAAAACCAAACTCTTCTACAACTAGCTCCCTCAACCCTCCCACACATTCTTAAGAGGGACTGAAATTCCATCAGGCACTTCCTTCATTCTATTGTTTCTAGGGCAGTTCCTCTTTTAACCCCTTGGGTGCTCAAAAGGCTGAACATTCCAGTCAAAATGCACTCTCCAGAAAAGACTGAAAACTCTTTCACTAAACTTGAAATGACTGCCAGCAGTTTAAAAAAGACACATCTCCCAGAGGAGACTTTGCCTTTTGAGAAGTATGTACAGTGCCCAGCCAGTTGCCAAGGCATAATAGAATCTCTAATTTTTTGTTCAGTTAAATTGCCATATAGCTCAGTAGGTGAACTGGAGATTTCCATATCAAACTCTGTCTTCATTAAAGCACTGCTTTCAGAGTGTTAACACTTTTTATTGATAAGTTCATATAGGAGAGAGCTAGAGTCTTGGATGATCAGGTGGGCATTTGCAGAAGATCTTTGTAATATTGCTGTTTTTTGCTTAGCAAACAAAATAATTCTTATAATTTTCATGGATGGCTTATCTCAAGAACTATTTATAAACTTGAATTCAGAGAAGACAAAGTTTTATCTTAAGGTCTCATTCATCTAAAAGTCCAAACACATGCCTTAAGCTGTAATCAAAGTTCAAAATATTTGACAAGAATACTACATAGATGATGGTTTGTCTTCTTTTGTTCATCATATCAGGTTTATAATGTCTGTTAGCAGTCATTTTAAGTTTGACCATTGGGTTAAGCTGGTGTGTGATTTCTTTAATGGTCAGATTACTTCTTTCCTTATTTTTAAAAAAATACTTATTTGGCTGCATCAGGTCTTAGTCATGTCATGTATGATCTTTTGTTGCCTTGTGCAGACTCTATAGTTGTGGAGTGTGCTGCTCTGAGGCATGAGGAATCTTAGTTTCCCAACAAGGGAACCCAAGTCTAGAACCCGTCTTCTGCATTGCAAGGCAGATTCTTAACCATAGGACCATCAGGGAAATCCCATCTTTCCTTTAGTTATTAATGAGTAATGTTTGGGCTTCCCTGGTAGCTCAGAAAGTAAAGAATCTGCCTGCAATGCAGGAGACCGAAGTTTGATCCCTAGGTCAGAAAGGTCCCCCAGAGAAGGGAATGGCAATCCACTCGAGTATTCCTGTCTGGAGAATTCCATGGACAGAGGAGCCTAGTGGGTTACAGTCCATGTAGTCAAAAAGAGTTGGACACAACTGAGCGATTAACACTTTCACTTTTTCTTTTTATCAATGTATAAGGAGATACTTGGAGACTATGTGAATGTTTTATTTTCCAACCTTTCACCCAGTAGTGTTAATATCCATTGATGATCTTTCCTTGTCAATTATTATATTAGTTGTTATGAAATGACGATTTTCTAATCCTGTCAATCCATCTACATTTATTACCTGGAACCCTTCTGCAAAGAAGAGGTTTCCCTCCTCCCCTGCACCCTGCCTCCACTCCCTGCCTTTTTTTTTCTTTTTTAGTATTTTGATTGACTCATGGATTCTTTTTCATTCAATATATTATGATGAATTGCCATCATTATTTTTAGAATTCAAATCGCCCTGTTTTGGCCAGTAGGAGAACCTTTAATCTGGCTTCTGTGTCCTTTGACATATCCCATTAGTCTGGAATGCTTATCTGGTTGCTTTTAATTGAGTGCCAGATATTGCATTTAGATAATTGTAACAATAGTTTGAGGCCTACAATAATATTATCTTTCTCCAAGGAGGATTTATGTTTGCTTCTGGCAAGAGGCTAAGGCCACTAGCAATCCTAGATCATTTTAATCCAATTGCAGAACCTGAGAGGATTTGAAGCTAGGAGGGCTGGTCTATTTCTGGTTTACCCTCACTCCTCATGTAGTCCTTTGGGTCCCAACCCCAAACCTGGCGTCTCTCCTCTTGACCTTCCCTGAACTTCAGTTTTTATACTCCAATCCCTGCTAGGCTGTCAAAATTCTCTTCCGCTTCTCAGCCACGTCTTTGGGAAAAGTGGCTTGAAATGTTCTGCTCACCCCTGAGTCTTCTCTCAGGTCTAATTACCACAATTCTTTATGTTAGATCTTGGAATAATTTTTTAAAGTTTTTTTTGCCAACTTTTAGGGTTGTCTGGGTAAGAAGGCTAGCCTGAATTACATAATCTATTGCCGGAAGTGGACGTTCTCCTGACCCCAGAGCTGACTTTTAGAAATAAACTATGGTCACATCATTTTTCTAACTTAAACACTGAAGTGACTGCCTATTTTTCTACCCAATTCTTAATCAAGCCTAAAGGTTCAAATCCCTACAACATCTCTAGCCACTCTTCTCACTTTCTTCTTTCTAGACATACTTGCTCTCTTTGCATGCCACACCTTCACAATTCTGGCTTTGCACTTGCAGTTCGCATCTCCTGACCGCTGTTCATTTCTCCCACCCACCTCACTCTGAGCTAGTTAATGCTTCCTTAATCATCAGAGCTCAGTCAAATGTTTCTTCACTGATGAAGTCTTCCCTTGGCTCCCTCAGCCTAGGTAGGTCTCAGTGATGACACCCTGCTGTTCTTCAAAGCATTTAGTAAAGTTTGTAATTTTAGATTGATTTGAGTGATTATTCAAGTAATATCTGTCATCTTCCATATCCTATATGAAGTCAGGAATCATGTCTGTTCTGCTCACCATTGCATGCCCAGCAACTATTTGTGGCAGGCATTCAACAAAATAGAAGAATGAATAAAATTAATTGTCAATCAACACTCCTTTTCTAGGTCACTTACATATGCAATTAGACCACTTGTTTTTTTTACCAAGGGGTCCACGTACAGGATTTTGTTGATGCTGTTACAGTTTCCTGACTTTTAACTTTGAAGCCTGATAAAGAGTTTCGGTTTCCTTTTCTCTCACGGTCACATTGATTTCACATCTGCAGAAGATTCTTTTTAACCAAAGAAACATTTTGATGTTTTTTGATGACTTTACATAACTCTGAAACCAAAAGGTTTCCTTCGTTTCAATGTAAACATACTGATGGAGAAATAACCAATTCAGAGCCTTGATTTCCAATTAAGTGAAGTCTTCAGAAAGTGAAAAATAAAAGTCAGAGTCTCCGGTAGGTGAAGGAATCAAAAGAATTCAGTTAATAATGTTGCAAATATTTTCTTTTGTTTAATATAGATTTCCCTGGTAAATTTTCATCTGCTTTGCATTTGAAAATAAAAGACAGTTGCTTTTTAAGTTTGTAGGCAAGAAGTCAATAAATAATGGGAACTCTAATTGATACTATAGGTTTTTGTTTTAAAACCAGACTTTGGCTTACATTGCTAGAAACTTGTATGCACCTGTGCCAATTTTTTTTTTAATATTTATTTATTTGGCTGCTGCACTGAGTCTTAGTTGCGGCATACAGGATCTTTAGTTGTGGCATTTGAACCCTTAGTTGTGGTATGTGGTATGTGGTATCTAGTTCCCTGACCAGGAATCAAACCCCAAACCCCAAACCCCCTGCATTGGGAATGTGGAGTCTTAGCCACTGGACCACTAAGGAAGTTCCTTAATTTTTTTTTTTTTAAATAATTGTGTTTGTTTTTCATATTGTAATATGCTTGACTTGACTTGGCTATTTTTCTTCCTCTAAACCCAGAGAACCCATACAAATGTCAATTGTTTCTTTAGACTCAAATTAATTTCTTAGCTTCCCCAAATGGGGTCTTCATTAACAAAGTTAGGTAATAAGAACTGGAAATTAGCTTAGATTTATAGATTTTTTTTTTTTCCTAACATGCCAAGCTTGCCTCTACCTCAGATGCTATTCCACCTACCTGAAATTCTCTTTCCCTAATATCCTCATGGCTAGAGACTGTGTCTTCCTGAGGCTTCTGCTTAGATGTTTCTCTTGAAGGACATGCCTTTCTGAATGGCACATCAGTTTTTAAAAGCCCCTCATTACTTACCCAAACTATGTTTTTTAACATCTTACCCAGAGTGACTATATATCTTTATCCAGGACAGTTCTGGTTTCATTTGCATTCTCTTAACATAATTATAAATAATTACTCTCAATGTGTCCTTATTTGATGCATTATGTGGCTTGTCTACCCTTGAAAAAAAATGTGAAAGTGTTAGTCACACTGACTAACATGACTAAGAGTCATGTCTGACTCTTTTGGGCCCTGTGGACTATAGCCTGCCAGGTTCCTCTATCCATAGAATTCTCCAGGCAAGAATACTGGAGTGGGTAGCCATTCCCTTTTCCAGGGGAGCTTCCAAACTGTTACCATGTCTTATTTTTATAGCACTCATCACTACCTGATACCATCTGTCTGTCTCCTCCTGTTAGAATATTGACAGGAATTGAGCATTTTTTCTATTCTCAAGTGCTAGTATCCCTAGCACTTAGAAATGCTTAGAGAAAAAATAATCAGTAAATGTGTTGAATGAATAAGGGAGTAGGTCATTAAGTACATGCTAATGATAAATGTTGACTCCGTTGGATCATAGAAAAAGCAAGAGAGTTCCAGAAAAACATCTGCTTTGTTGACTATGCCAAAGCCTTTGACTGTGTGGATCACAACAAATTGTGGAAAATTCTTAAAGAGACGGGAATACCAAACCACCTTATCTGCCTCCTGAGAAATCTGTATGCAGGTCAAGAAGCAACAGTTAGAACCAGACATGAAAAAAAAAAAAAAAGAACCAGACATGGAACAATAGACTGGTTCCAAATTGGGAAAGGAGTATGGCAAGGCTATATATTGTCACCCTGCTTATTTAACTTATACACAGAGTACATCATGTGAAATGCCAGACTGCATGAAGCACAACCTGAAATCAAGATTGCCAGAAGAAATATCAATAACCTCAGATATAGAGATGACCACCCTTATGGCAGAAAGCAAAGAATAAAAGAGCTTCTTGATGAAAGTAAAAGAAGAGAGTGAAAAACTTGGCTTAAACTCAACATTCAAAAAACTAAGATCACGGCATCTGGTCCCATCACTTCATGGCAAATAGATGGGGAAACAGTGAAAGACTATCTTTTTTGGCTCCAAAATCACTGTATATGGTGACTGCAGCCATGAAATTAAAAACTGCTTGCTCCTTGGAAGAAAAGTCATGACCAACCTAGACAGCATGGTAAAAAGCAGAGACATTACTTAGCTAACAAAGGTCCATCTAGTCAAAACTATGGCCTTTCCAGTAGTCATATATGGATGTGAGAGTTGGACTATAAAAAAAGCTGAGCACTGAAGTATTGATGCTTTTGAACTGTGGTGTTGGAGAAGATTCTTGAGAGTCCCTTGGACTACAAGGAGATCAAACCAGTCAATCTTAAAGAAAATCAGTCCTGAATATTCATTGGAAGGACTGATGCTAAAGATGAAACTCTAATATTTTGGCCACCTGATTCAAAGAACTGACTCATTGGAAAAGACCCTGATGCTGGGAAAGATTGAAGGCAGAAGGAGAAGGGGATGACAGAGGATGAGATGGTTGGATGGCATCACCAACTCGATGGACTTGAGTTTGAGCAAGCTCTGGGAGTTGGTAATGGACAGGGAGGCCTGGCGTGCTGCAGTCCGTGGGGTCTCAAAGAGTTGGACACGACTGAGTGACTGGACTGAACTGAATGTTAAATGCTCTCCTGTGAATTAGAGAGGAAAAGCTAAGACGGTCTATGTTCAATGCACAAGTCCCAGCAAAGAGATTCTGGTTTGATTGGTCTTATGTAAAGAATATATATATATTCTTTATATATATAAACAGATATGTTTATACATAGGTATATGTGTACACACACACACACGTACATAATAAGTGGCTGAAGTGATTCTCAGGCCAAGTTGAAAACCTATGGTCTAGGTGCTATATGCCTAGAGGAGTCAGAGATGAAAGGCAGGTGGACTTTAGGGCCATCTCTTTTCAGTGAATGGCTAGCATGTCCAGTCTACCAAAATCAACGCACTGAGCTTGGACATTAGTGGGGAAATTTATGTTCTGTACATGATCCTGCCCAGTGTGACTGGCCAGGGCTAATGACGAATTAAATTCCTAAATTCTGTTTTTGTCACTGGAAAACATTTAGTATAGACAGAGTACAGGCTTTGCAGGGCCTGAAAAGAAATAGAAACTATTTATAGTCCAGAATGTCTTATGACAATACAAAAGTGGAAACAGGGAGGTTGTCCATGGAGAACTGATTCTGGGACTTGATGAAAATGAACACTTGGTCACAATTTATTCGCTACAGGGAATAACGTTGTTATCAAACCTGTGCATACACCCTAATTATATCGCTAGGATAAATTCACACAGCTGAAATGCTGTTAACTCAGACGATACCTGCATATAATTTTCAAGATTACTTGGGGATTTTTAATTACTTGGGAATTCACTTTTTTAAAATATAAACTTTTTCCCTATTAAATTTAGGTATACTTCAAGTATAAACAACTGAGTTGCTTAACATTGTAAGAAATAATATCAATAATACTAGATACAACAATTCTAGAAATCTTAGTAATTCTCTGACGCTACGTAGTTCAGCTTAATTCTTCCTCACTATATATTCTCAGCACTTTGCATATATAATTTTATTAAAGCACCCACCACACTATAATGTATTTATTTGTTTTCCTTTGTGGCCATACCCGCCAAGTCTCCCTTCCCTCCTAGCACTACGTACCTCCCCAAGTCCACCCCTCCACCCCAGACATTCCCCCTTCTTCCAACCCCAGAGTGTTTTAAACTCTGAACTCTTAAAGCAGCAGTGTCTGGAACATTTTGAAAGTGCAGAATCCTCTGCCTTCTGACATTTTGATTTCAAGAGGTCTAGGGTGGGGCTGGGCAATCTGCAGCTGACTTTTCCAGGTGATCTGGGTGGTCAGTTCACAAACAACCAACAGAAAGTAGGACTTATCTTAGTCATTATTGCATAACTAGTACTTGGTATGTACACACCCAATAGACATGAACTGAATAAACTGAATGAATGGCCTGGAAAAAATGTGGGACTTCTCTGAAGGAATCATTTAATACAGACCAAAACCAGTTAGATTGGACAGCACTTTGATTGTGTGCTGCATGAATTAACCACAGGTCTAAAATGAAGAGGATTAAAGATTACACCGGCTGTCATGGATTCTGTGAAGATAAGAACAGTCCAATAAGCAGCTAAGCCCGTGCAGCACAACCATTGAACCTGTGCTCAAGAGCCTGGGAATCACAACTACTGAGCCCATGGGCTGCAAACTGTTGGAGCCTGCGCGCCCCAAAGCCTTTGCTCTGCAACAGGAGAAGTCACTGCAATGAGAAGCCCACACACCTCAACTGCAGTAGCCCCTGCTTGCCACAACTAGAGAAAAACCTGAAAGCAGCAACAAAGACCCAGCATAGTCATAAATAAATAAAATTATTTTTTAAAAAAGAACAGGCCTATAGATTATTAGGCACTTTACAAATAAAATTTGGATAAACACAATAGATTGTGATCTGGTATACGCATTTTAGAATTCATCCTATTTAGAATTCATCTGTGTCATTTTCCAGTAAGCCTTCACTTTTCCCAGACAGGAGTATCTTGTTGCCTCATCAGAGGCGGAGAAAAGATGTGAGTTTCAAGATAAAAGGAGATTATAAATGAGAAATATTTTTAAAACTTGGAAATGGTCTGCAAAGTGAACATTCTATCACTTTTTGAAAATATGAATCTTAAGTTTACATTTATCAAAACATGTTCATGTCAAGCTCTAAGTCATCCTACCTCTGAGCTTTAAATTAATTCACCCTTCATTCGTGCTGATGAAATTCTCCACTTTTAGTTGCTGTGACATATTGTCTAGTAGCATTTTCCAATCTTCTCCCACCAACACTATATTTAAGATCCACTTGAGGTAAATAAATTTCAGCCAGAATCTTTTCTTACTCTAGGATCTAAGAGTAGAGAACTGCCTCTCAAAAAAATAGGAAATCTTCCTTCAGATAAATTCCAAGAGTGGCCCATTAGTAACAGCATCAAGATAGGGTTTTCACCAATAGGTTTTATGTTTTAAAACATCAGTAATTCAGTTGCATAAAAACAGTATGACTTTTCTTTCACTTTGAATATATCGCATACACGCACTTTGAGGTAGAGAATAAGCTGTCCTTATATACACAGCCAGAAAAAATTACAGCTTGGACTTAGCACTCAAAGATAAGGAATTGTCAACCTGCCATTTATGCAAATTGGCTGTGTTCTCAGAACCAAATTGCTGAGAGCCAAGCCCTCTGTTTTCAAATCTCAGGTCTTCATTGTGCTTTCTGAGTCATGCTAGTCACTGTTTCCTTCTTGGACTGGTAACCAGAAATGATTGTCTTTCTACCAGAAGGTTGCTGGGGAATTAACTATTACTAACAATTGTGAAAACAGAAAGCAAGAAAGAGATATTAATACTTTACAGCACGCATGCTGTTAATAAAAATGAAAACAGGAGATCTTCAGCCACTTGAAGTTTCAAGTAATCTCAGCTTTTACATGAGTAAATTGTTCATTGGAAGTACTATACTGAACTGATCAGTCATGCTAAAGTAAATCCAGCAGAAAGGAATCATGGGAATTAGCAATCAAAGGAGTATGTGTGTGCTTGCTAGTTGTGTCTGACTCTTTGTGACCCCATGGACTGTAGCCTGCCAGACTCCTCTGTTCATGGAATTTTGCAGGGAAAAATACTGGAGTGGGTTGCCATTTCCTCCTCCAGGGGAAAAGGAGTACATGGAAAAGAAATTGGAATATTTCAACCCTATAAGCATATTTAAAAACAGATGACTTAGGGCCACATATGGAAAGTATGCACACGCATCTACCATATATGTTGCATGTATGTTTGTGTCTTGTAGTTTTGAAGAGCATTCAAATAGGTACTTCTTCATGTACATGTACTTCTAATAATATTTAATCTAGTGACTTGAATGTAGTACTCAGTGAATAAGTGATTTTTTTTAAGTGAGTTAAGTTCAGGGACAAGAAACCAGTTAAGTAAAACTTAGTTACTTGGAAAGTTAAACAGCTGTTTGTTTAAAAGCTATTTGTTTCCACATGGAAAACTGCTTATAATAAGTGTGATGTTAGGTAAAATATGAATATACAGTAATGTTATAATGAAAAACCTTTGAATAAAATAAGACAGAATAACTATAACAAGGGGCTTCTCTGGTAGCTCAGTGGTAAAGAATTTGCCTGCCAATGCAGGAGATGAGGGTTTAATCCCTGGGTTGGGACTATCCCCTAGAGAAGGAAATGGCAACTAATTCTAATACTCTTGCCTGGGAAATCCCATGGACAGAGGAGCCTGGCAGGCTGCAGTCCATGGGGTTGCAAAGAGTCAGATATGTTTTAGTGACTAAACAACAACTATAGCAAAGTGTTAAAATGGGACTTGGGAAGTTTCACCTATGGGTAGTCTTATGTCTTCTCTCTGCTTTCTATTTTTTTATTTAATAAACATGTATCATAAAATGTTATATTATATATGTACTATACAACATGTATATAACTTGGCATATCTGGAATTGGCAGGAAATGCTATAGGAGTAGAAATATTGCTTTGTGACAGTTCTTATGTTTCTGACATTCTAGGTCATGCTGCTGCTGTCTAATTGGTAGAGCCTGCAAGCAGGAAGACTTAGTTAGAAGATAACTTATGGCACTTTCTGCTTTAGCCAAGAATATGTTTAGCTACATGTAACAGAAAATAGTTTAACCAGATTGGGGGTTTATTTTTCAGATATAACAATGAGTTCAGGGGTAGCCACTCTAGGACTACTGTAGCAGCTTTAAGATGCCATGAATGACCCAGCTCCTCCTATAATTCTGCTCCCTGATCCTTAGCTTGTAGATACCATCTTTTTATTTTCCACATCATGCTTACCTTCATTATTGTCATGAGGTTCCAGTTCTATATTCATGTTAGTATTCTATGAGGAAGAAATAAAAAGCAAGTAAAGAATTGGGGTATCTTTATATTAGGAAAACCCACTCCAGTGTTCTTGCTTGGAGAATCCCAGGGACGGTGAAGCCTGGTGGGCTGCTGTCTATGGGTCGCACAGAGTCGGTCACAACTGAAGCAACTTAGCATCAGCAGCAGCAGCAGCATATTGGGAAAAAAAAAACACAAAAAAACTTTCTTTTAGAAATCATCACTCTACGTCTAGAACCATATCCCATGGTCACCCACACGTGTACAGGATCTAGGGAAATGCATTTTGAGGCTAGGCACATTGCTAGCCTTTCTCAAAAAAAAAAAGTATCAGAATCTTTCTATTAAAAAAGGGGCAACAAGCAATGTCTTTCCTTTCTTCTCATATAAGGAATACTCAATCCTGCCCTAAGAGAAAAAAGAAATCCCAAGGTTTCCACAATGAGCTTAGAGTACAAGATTCAGAAATCCTAATGATGTGGGCTACTCTGCAGTAGCGATGTGTGTCTTCACGTACTAGCATCAGTTTTTTTAAAAAGTTATCTGCCTATTAAGTAATGTAATGATGTAAGTAATTAAGTAATGGTGAGAGTGAAAAAGTTGGCTTAAAGCTCAACATTCAGAAAACTAAGATCATGGCATCTGGTCTCATCACTTCAGGGCAAATAGACCAGGAAACAGTGGAAACAGTGGCTGACTTTATTTTTGGGGGCTCCCAAATCACTGCAGATGGTGACTGCAGCCATGAAATTAAAAGATGCTTACTCCTTGGAAGGAAAGTTATGACCAACCTAGACAGCATATTAAAAAGCAGAGACATTACTTTGTCAACAAAGGTCCGTCTAGTCAAGACTATGGTTTTTCCAGTAGTCATATATGGATGTGAACGTTGGACTGTAAAGAAAGCTGAGCACCGAAAAATTGATGCTTTTGAACTGTGGTGTTGGAGAAGACTCTTAAGAGTCCCTTGGACTGCAAGGAGATCCAACCAGTCCATCCTGAAGGAAATCAATCCTGGGTGTTCATTGAAAGGACTGATGTTGAAGCTGTAACTCCAATATTTTGGCCACCTGATGCGAAGAGCTGACTCATTTGAAAAGACCCTGATGCTGGGAAAGATTGAAGGCAGGAGGAGAAGGGGACAACAGAGGATGAGATGGTTGGATGGCATCACCGACTCAATGGACATGAGTTTGCGTAAACTCTGGGAGTTGATGATGGACAGCGAGGCCTGGCGTGCTGCAATTCTTGGGTCTCAAAGAGTCGGACACGACTGAGCAACTGAACTGAACTGAACTGATAAGGAACGTGATGTTGTTAAAACTCCTATTCAGAAAAGGGAAGACAGAGACACAGTGGTCACTGGGCCATAGAGCATCTCAAATCCTGTTGGCTACAGCAAACACTCCATGCCCTTAGTTAATCTGTCAGCTCCCGGTTCTGTCAGGAAGATCTTATTACTGCATTATATTCCAGGGATCACATCTGAGGCAGACATTGTGGAGGAGATACTTTTTCGGAGCAGTAAAATTTTAGCAGTACAAGGAGCCTAGATCCAAGAGTGGTGGGTCCAGACTTTGGTGCCATTTTCCCCTTTGAGCCAATTCACACTCTGAAAACAGTAGTGCAGAGGTTGAGAACTAGTTAGGGCTCTCTGTTGCCTCAAGGGGAGTAAGTGGGGAGTAGTGGATAAAAAGCAAGCTGGAATTCCAAAGGGCTACACCCTGTGAGTAACTTTTGATTATTAATCCTTGATTGGATTAAGGTGATCTGCTTTTATTCTAAATATGTCCCAATATTCCCAGCCTCCAACTGTCCCCTCCCATGTACACTCTGAACTTGGCTGTGTGATTTGCTTCGGCTGATAGTACATTACTTAGCATGATTCAACCAAAGGCTTGTGCATTGAGACTTGTCCCCTTGAAATGTTCTCTCTTGGAAACCTGAGAAGTTTCCATGTTGTGAGGAAGCCCAAGTTAGTCACATGAAGAATTTTTGTAGGAACAAAACCAGGGAAGTCAGCCAAGAGCCAGAACAGACATATGACCCTCCCTGAACCAGGCCCCAGCCATCTGAGCCACCCCAACTGAGCCTCCAGATACGTTGGAGCAGAGATGAGCCATCTGCCCTATGCCCTGACTGAATTCTTCAGCTAGAGAATCCAGAATCATAAGCAAATAAGAGTTGTTTTAAGTCATAAGTTTTGGGGTCATTTGTTCACAGCAATAAATAACTGAAACACTACTAAAAGAATATAGAATATATAACAAGTAACCTAATTGTTGAGAGAGACTAGGATTTAAAATACTCCAAAAGGCATGAAAGGAAAAAACATAGAACAGATGAGACAAACAGAAAACAAACAGGAGACTGGCAGATTTAAACTCAGATACTTGATTCTGGGAAACTCCATATATGAGTAGGCACAGATCAAGATTTGTCTCAATACAATTTAAAAAAATGTATTCATTTTTGGCTGTGCTGAATCTTTGCTGCTGCACACAGGCTTTGTCGCGTTGCAGGGAAAGGGGGCTCCTCTTCGTTGCGGTGTGCAGGCCTGTCACTACGGTGACATTTCTTGTGGGGCACAGGGGCTCTATCTGTGTGGCCTTCAGTATCTGTGGCTTGCAGTCTCCTAGTTGCAGCTCAGGGGCTCTAGAGCCCCGGTCCAGTAGATGTGGCACATAGGCTTAGCTGCCCCCCCCTGCATGTGGGATCTTTCCAGACCAGGGATCTAATCTGTGTCCCCTGTATTGCTGCTGCTGCTAAGTCGCTTCAGGCGTGCCCAACTCTGTGTAATCCCATAGACGGCAGCCCGCCAGGCTCCTCTGTCCCTGGGATTCTCCAGGCAAGAATACTGGAGTGGGTTGCCATTTCCTTCTTCGTCCCCTGCATTGGCAGGCAGACTTGAAACCACTGGACCACCTGGGAAGTCCCTCAGTACAATCTTTAAAGCTTGGAAATTCTTGTATTTTACTTAATAGTTTCTGAATCCTGTCTATAACATTGTCACTTTAAAGACCCTGCCTTGATGCCATATGAAATAGGCCTGCTGGGGGAGCACATTGTCACTATGTCGTTTCTGACTCTTTAGGACCCCATGGACTGTAGCCTGCCAGGCTCCTCTGTCTATGGGACTTCCCAGGCAAGAATACTGGAGTGGGTTGCCATTTCTTTCTCGAGGCGACCTTCCTTACTCAGGGGTTAGAACGCGTGTCTCCTGTAGTGGCAGGCAGATTCTTTGCCACTGAGCCACCTAGGAAACCCAGGGTGCTAGGGGAGATACTACCCTTAATCTTTCTTTGCTGGTGTCACTCAGTTTGGTTTAGAACAGTTTAAGTAAGGCTTGGAACCATAATATTTATTATTATCCCTTCTTATATTTTAATAAGCTTGATAAGGTTATATTAACACTGACTTTTTCAGTCCATAATGGCTCCAAGCTAAGGAATTAAGTCGCTTTAGATTTCAGGTCGCAGGAGAGCAACTCTTTGGGAGCTGTGTTCGTTTTCTACCAGCTAATGGGGATACAGTCATGATTAATTTTCCTTGATTTTAACCAGGGTCTACTTTCTCCATATATAGTGATTATATGAATAGTACTTCTTCCTCCACCGCTGAAGAAATATTCAATAGATTGATTCACCATCCAGGATGTTTTACAATCCAGAAAATTTTGCAAATTCGGGACACACGCCAAATATTTTAGAGGCGAGTACATGGTGCTACGAAAGCTCCATGAGGACAGGGAAGGTGTCTGGGCTGATCAGGACTGTAGTCTCCACTTCGCCCTCAGCATGCAATCCGCACTCGAAAAATATTTGTTGAATGAAAAAACAAGTCATCACGGTGTTTGTAGCCTTTAAAAGACACATAAACGTGCTTATACCTCAACACCCCAAAACAAAGTTTCTTTCCTGCAATGCTGCAAATGTTTCCCGTGAAACCGGTATGCCTGCAACCAGGTCGGGCAAGCGCTCGCCCCGGTGCGGTGCGGGCCCGCCCGTCCGGAACGGGGCGGGCGACCTCGTCTGGCCGCAGCAGCCATAGCAGCCGGTAACCTCCTCTCGGGGTCGGCGGCTTCAGCGGCAGGAGGCCTCTGGTGAGGAGGCAAATAAACAAAGCCAACCGCACAAAAACGGGTTGTTCTGTTTCACATCCTCCCTCGTGTTTCCTCCGAACAAAGTGACCCTCCATCTGTCCGCAGGCAGGTGGAGCTCGCCCCACCCACGCGGCGCGCGCCTCGCCTCCTCACAGCTGCTCGACCCTAGACGCGTGTAGACGCGGACCCTCCAGGCCACAGCAGGCGGCGAGAGGACACGCCTCCTCCAGGGAGCACGCGGCGCCGCACGCACACCTCGCGCGCGCCTCCTCGCGAGCGCGCGCGCACGCGCACGCGGGGCGGGCCGCCTTCCCGGCACCCACTGAGCTCCCGGTCCCCTCCCCCCACCCCACCCCCTGCCGCTCAGGCTCCGCCTCCGCGACAGGGCTGCTGAGAGGAGGCGACCGGAAGCCACTTTAAAGCAGAGCTCGAGGTGACAGGCGAGCGAGCTGGTTCGGGAGTGCAGTCGCGGCTCTCTGCGCTCCCCGCGGCAGAATGGCCCGAGTGCCACTCGCCGCTTCGCGAGCCTATGACTCCTAGACGCCGGAGCCCACCCTCCGCGCCCAGCCGGCGGCGCGAACACTGCCTGCGACCCGGCGTCGTCCGGCTCAGCGCCTGTGGTCCGTTCTCTCAGACAGCCCGTTTCAGGTAAAGGACTCGGTTCTGAGGGGCCGGTGAGGAACCCTCGCTGGGATGGTGGTCGCGGAAAGGGGTGCCGGCCTTGCTGCCTGCTTTCACCGATCTGGGGTGATTGGTGTTTAGACTACCTTTTTGTACCGAATTCACTTGGATCCAGTCAGTATTAGGATGGCATTGATTTACACTTCTAGTCACTTCGGGTCTCTGGCAGGTGTATAAATGGGAGTAAGACAGTGGGTTTAGTCGAGGCCGCCGGCGGCTCCGCGTTTCCACTAAGGAAGGGAGGCTCGGGGGCGCGTCTATGCGGTCGCCCCTGCCGGGCAGACCCCTGGCGTTCTGAGGCGCGCAGCGCGGGGGAGAGCGCGGCGGCTGAGGGAGCCTTCCGGCAGACCCCGCGTTACGGCTGCAGCCCAGAAGTTTGCAAGCTGTTTTCAGATTAACTTTAAAGTCCTCGCCTTCCTCCCCGCCAGCCCGAGAAACGCCCTCTGCGTTTCCTCGGCTCTGCTCAGGTCGGTCCTCCGAGCCTCGCAGGGCAATCTTTTCGGGAAGGTCGGTCGAGGAAAGAAATTAAGGCGCCGCGAGTGGCTTCTGGAAGGGGGAGGGCAGCCGGGGCGGGGGGTCGCTGGGTGGGTGGGAGGAGGCTGGCCCGGGGGTATAGGAGCAGGAGGGGGTGGGATCCTCGTGAGCACCCGGGATCTGGCCGCGAATCGGCTGCGCCGAGCACAGTTCGTGCGATCCCGAGCGCCGAGCTGCGCAAACCGCCGCGGCCGGCAGGAGGCGTCCCTCGGACCCCCGGCCGGGATCCCAGCGTCGTTCTACGCCCAGACGGAGTCCTGAGTTGGGATCCGGGCGGTTTCCCCGACGGTGGTGGGGTGCAGAGTGCCTGAGAACCGGGGCATCACCCGGGGGCATCGTGAGGTGAATGGTGAAGCTGTAGGTCGCTGGCAGAGGGACTGGAGGAAGTGTCCTTCCAATCTTTATTTTTTTTTCTGTTATGCAAACTAATTGAGGAACTGGGTTCTAGTGACTTCCTCACTCCAACCACTCCTCCAGTTCTCTGCCTGTTTCTCGGTTTTATTTCTGAGTTGGACAGAGGGCAAAAATAGGAAAAGTTGTGGCGTGTGTGTGCCCTCGTATAAATGAACTGAGTTTCGTGTCTGTTTTGCCTTGATTGGGTGTGATAGGAGTGGTTAGTGTGTGTGTGTGTGTGTGTGTGTGTGTGTGTGTGTGAGTGCGTGCGTGGGGGAAGGCACAGGCCGGTTTGCTGTGGAGAGGGAATACCACAATCTGTGCCAATTGTGCCTTAAGGCAAGAGCACCAAATGATGAATAATAACGCCTGGCTTGGCTGCCTTCCAGTTGATTTATGTCTTATGTCAAGTCCCTCCTTCTTCGTGAAGCTTTCCCTAACAATGCCAGCTCACACTGAACTCTTTTTTTCTACCTTTTCTTTTGTACTTGCCGTGTGCATTAACGCCTCGTTATATACTGTTTTTAATTTTTCCGAGTTTGATTTATTATGCACTTTTTACACATGTAGACTTCTAAATCCCTCCAATGAGATCTTTTATTCTTTTTTCTGGGGACTCAATTTTTTTCCTTTTGTTGCTTTTCTTGACCCATAAAGGCTTACGGAACTTGCCATTTAATTGGTGCTTTTTCTCCAATAATTCAGCTAGAAAATATCATGGAGCACCCACTGTGTGCAGTATGCTAGGCACTGTACCCTGGATGCCTACTTGGTGAAATCATGAGCCCTTGCAGCAAAGATTTCTTTCAGTCTATTGGATAAGGGAGAAGAGGATTACTTGCTCATCACCACCCTTTTTCCACCTGGCATAATGCTCAGTAAATATTTTCAGAATTAGTTAATGAATGCTAGATTGTGGAGGAGACACCATTCATCATTTTGCAAAGTTTTCTTTGCTTTTTAAGTTGTAGTTTTTTTCAATGGGTCTGATTCTTCAAAGAAAGCACTTTTTAAGTCCCTGTGTAGTTCATTAGGAACCTGAAATTTGCTGTGTTTTGTTTTCTTGTGTTATTTTTCTGTGCCTTCATTTGTCTTTTTTTTAATTCACATATGTAGCTTTTCTGAAGACAGGGAGGCCCCTTTCTGTATTAGGAAGTTGTGTTTGGTTTCTAAAACAGTGTGCAGTGGTTGTTGCTGATATAGCTTCTGTTGCTAAATAAACCCTGGTATTCTTCCGCTACTAGTGGTAATGTTTTGGGGATTGCAAAAGTAGACCCTTAACATCCTTGGGGAATATATTGGAACTTTCTGCATCTAGACATGCTTCAACAGGTTCCTGGTTTTCTCCCATATAATATTTCAGTTGAGAGCCTGCTTCCTGAGTATAGCCTCATACTGCAAATTCACTCACAGTTAATTTGCAGTTTTTCCTGCATTTGACAAACTTTTTTTTTTTTTCTTTTTTTACAGTTTTTGTCACCTCATGAGACAGGAGATACATAAACAACTGTGAAGAGAACCACAAAGCAATAGAGATGTGGTTTCCCCACTGTCATAGATGCACGTATTTCTACCCCTCTCTCCACTCCATCCTAGACTTGAACTATAAAAATTCATATCCCAGCAGAATTACAAATCATTTTATATTAAGTCCACAAATAAATGTCAGGAGCCTAGTGGAGAAGATGCTATCTCTTTCATCTTTACCTGTTTGTGGGCTTTTGAATAACCTTGGCTCCTTTGGAGCCTTGATTTTCAACAGAATTAAAAAGTGCCCTGTAAAGATGAAATATAGTATAGGAGAAAGGATTTCAGGAACTTAGAGACTAAAACAAAACATAATGATGAATGAAAAGGATTCTGTTGTTGTCAGCTTATAAATGATCTTCTTTCCTTTCCTTGTAGGATTTTTAGACTGAGGAGCAATTGGAGCTAATCCACATCATGGAAGTGGAAACCACCGAACCTGAGCCAGATTGTGTAGTGCAGCCTCCTTCTCCTGATGAATTTTCATGCCCAGTGAGACTCTCTGAGAAGATGACTCCATTGAAGACTTGTTTTAAGAAAAAAGATCAGAAGAGGTTGGGAACGGGAACCTTGAGGTCTTTGAGGCCAATATTAAACACTTTGTTAGAATCTGGCTCACTTGATGGGGTTTTTAGATCTAGAAACCAGAGTGCAGAAGAGAGCAGCTTACATGAACCTCTGGTGAAGAAACCCTTGGAAATCAATACATCGTGTCCACCTACTGAAAACAGTATGTCTGTCCTGATTCCTGATGGGACAAATGTTGGGGGCCAGATGCCAGAAGCCCATCCTCCCACTGATGCTCCAGAGCAGGTGGTTCCAATCCAGGATCATAGCTTTCCACCGGAAGCCATCGGTGGGACAGGGGCAGGTTCTACAGCAGGGCACTTCCAGACTGACCTTTTGCACCCAGTTTCGAGTGATGCTCCTGCTAGTCCTGACTGCATAGACAAAGGCATGGATTATGTTCCAGGGGTTTTCCAAGACAGCAGTTTTACAATCCAGTACATTTTGGACACCAGTGACAAGTTGAGTACCGAGCTTTTTCAGGACAAAAGTGAGGAGGCCTCCCTTGACCTTGTGTTTGAGCTGGTGAACCAGCTACAGTACCACACTCACCAAGAGAACGGAATTGAAATTTGCATGGACTTTTTGCAAGGCACTTGTATTTATGGCAGGGATTGTTTGAAGCACCACACGATCTTGCCATATCACTGGCAGATCAAGAGGACAACTACGCAAAAGTGGCAGAGTGTATCCAATGACTCCCAGGAGCACTTGGAAAGATTTTACTGTAACCCAGAAAATGATAGAATGAGAATGAAGTATGGGTATGTATTCATAACTATAAAGTTATTGTTAAATCCTAGAGAGAAGGTAAAAAGGCTAAAGGCTTAGTAGGGTGGTTTCTTTTGGTAGTAACCTAACAGGTTTTATCCTCTTTTTCTACTTTTGTTCTTTTGGCTATGTGCTATCCTGATTTTTCATGGCAGTTGAATGCAGGCTATTTATCTAACCAAACAATGAAGGTTTTATGATTTGAACAATTCAGATGTCACTCTGTGCAATATGTGTGTGACTGAGAACTTGCATATACATTGAATACTGTGAATCAAATACTATTTTATCAGACAGGAGAGCTTCCTTTTGAAAGAAAATCTGTGGTGAATCTTATAAATTATGAATGCTTAATTTATCTAATTTTAAAGTTTTGCATACTCAGAAGTTGCTATATTTTTAAAAGAAAGTAGTGGTAGTTGAAGATTTTCATGACCCTCTTTTCATTTTGAATAGTTCAAAAAATTTTTCTGTGAATGATTCTGAGACCCTCCCAAACTTCCGAATTATGCCCAAACATGTTAAGTTTCTTTTTTAGTTTCCTTAAAGCTTTTTACTATTAATTTTATTATTCTATTTATCTTCCAGATAAACTGTTCCACAACTCAGTATTTTTTTAAACCTGAAAGAGTCTTTTAACAGTGAGTGAAGGTAAAATCTATGCCAATGGACATATTTATTTGTCATTTACATAAAAGCAGTTATCCTCATGTTTTTGTAGGCAAGACCTACATTGGGTTGACCATTTGGAAAAAAGATTGTATAGAAAAACCCAAATAACCTTTCTGGCCAACTCAATAAATAAATTGATTCTTTTAGTATGGGTATCCAAGCATTATTCACTGATAGGGGAACTGAAATTCCCACATCTGCATTCTTTAATGAACTTGGAAATAGATAAATAATAGTTGCTACATATAAAGTTGCTAGTGCAAAAATGGTTGTATAATAAGCACTGATCTTTGTATTCCTAAACTGTTTCTCCTGTAATATAAAGGGACTTACAACAAGCTAACTATCCTAACTCAAAAGTTCAGAAGAACTTTGTGGAGAGTCAGTTTTGTTCACTAATAAGTTATACGACTTGTGTCTGGAGAGTCTGAAGGCAAATGGTGGTAGTGAACTATTTCCATGTTGTCCAATACTGTTAGTTTTGATGTTAACCTTCCGTGTTCTAACAGTGCCAGAGCATTGTTGGTAATAACCTGGCGTTTGTTTAACTTCTGTTGCTCCCATTTAGTATTAGGTAAGTGGTTTTCTTTGAATATTTCAGTACACAGACCTGTCTGTCTTTTTAGCAATTTTATTATCATGAGACTGGAATTTTGCATCTTGTGTTTCAAAAGCTACCTGTGGAGCAAGATGAGAAGCAATATAAAGCAATATAAAGCCCAAGTTTAGAGGCATTATTATGTAGAAGACCTCTTGGGATAAAAGTAAAGCTTATATCAAGAATATAGTTTTCCTGATCATAAATGTATTCTCTTGATAATATAATGCACTCAAGATCCTGTCCTGCTTGGGTAGCAGAATATTATAGAATTAGATCCTATAATAAAGCTGACTACTTTTGACTTATTTTTTTAAGCCAGCATTGGAAGAGAGAAAAATGTTTTCCATTTTGCCTTAAAAATCTTTTTAATAAGGTATTGTCCAAAATCTCTGTTGCCTATGAGCTAGCAATTCTAATTGGTATGTCAAGGGTAATTAATTTTATATACTCTCAAAGCCACTCTAATCCTTCCATCTCCAGATTGCAAAACTGTGCATAACAGTGGCCTCTCACTTCACTCTTATGAAGCAGATTTCCAGTCTGCTGAGTACTTGAGCATCTTGGTACATTAAGTTTCTGTCTGAATTGGTTGAGAAGAAACTAGCAGGATTATTGTCCAACACATTATGTTCTCTTACTATGAGCAAGACAAGACAGGTATTTTGATCACAGAAAATCCAGGAACTCTTAGGACAGCAGCATATTGAGTATTTTATCCTTTGGTAAACTTTCTTTGCTGAAAAATAGACATAGAGGAAAGCCCATATGCATTCATTGTTGGATCAGTTATAAAGTAGTTGCAGTGAGTGCTTGATTTCCAACCCAGTTTTAAGGAAGTAAATATTTATTTGACACTTGAGAGGAAAAGTTTGAGAGAATTGTCATTATAGTTACTATTGCTGGCACTGTGTTGTTACTGGTGGTCAGTGGTCCTGCCCTGATAAAAATAGCCCAAAGTATTGTTAATTACTAGTAAAGTGAAGTTCACCGTGGACTACAGTAAGAACTGTTGTACGATTGTAGATACTAAGTGTCAAAGATTGGGTTTGGGGAGTTGACCTGTGGTCACCGCAACCTGGTCTCCCTTGTATTCCGAAGCGGTGTTGTGTCTCCTGGCAACAAGATGCAGATAACGGCATGTTGAGCCTTGCTGAGAGATTCACAGACAAGCTGGAGCAGCCCAGGTTCACATGGTTACCACAGTATTTGGCTAAAGCTATTAATCTCTGTGGTCAGGCCTGTAAAGCTGGTCTGTCTGTGCAGATTGCACATAACCAGGAAGTGTGTGTTCAGCTGTGTATATGCCCAAGCCGAACCTGGCAGTCTCTGGATTCAGGAATAATGAATGGCAGTTGTTTATCCCACTTGTTTTCCGAAGTTTATATGACTTGGTAAATCATTATTATATACTATACCCATAATAGTTCATTGTATGGAACTTGGGGAAAGTTCATAGTTCTGCGTCTCTAGCAAAGATAAGAGTTCATAGTTTCAAACTGTGTAGATGAAATTCTTTGGTTTTTGCAAATGGATTTAACATCTAACTTAACTCAAATGAGATGTGCAGTGTTCATTTTATTCTTAAGAGTGAATGGAAGGAAAGTTGAGCTAGATAAGTTCACAGGTACCTTCCAACTATTAGTCAAGATGCGTAGCTACTAAAAACACGTATAAAAATGGGATTTCAGTAATAAAAGTGAAATTTGCTTCATTATATGGTTCATTATAATGAAATTATTTTAACTATTCTTTTCCAATTTTGCCTTCACTCCAAATTATATTATTCTACTTTGCTTTCTCACTGCTTTTGTACATCTGCAACATCAACTGAAAACTGGTTGTATGTATGAACTCCCCATATTTAGATGCTGAGGCTTCTTTTGCACACAGGATGAGCTTTGGAGAATTTCCAAATCCAAATACACAGTTAAGAAAACAACATCAAATGTGTGTTTTCCATTAAGAAAACAGTCTCTGACAGTTTAGGCATTCATCCTTAGTAGAAAATGATAACTAAATGGCAGGACTAAGCACTTTTAAAGGGGTCTCACTAACTGCAGAATACCATTGTAGAGAATGTGCAAATCTCCCCTTAGCAACTGAGATCACCATTAGTTTTCACATTACATTCATTTTTAAGTGTGCCAGAATAGTCTCATAGTTATTATCACCCATAAGGAAGAGGCACTGTGCTGACCTTATTTTGGAGGTAACCTATAGGTGGAAATATGACCAGTGACTTATTTCTAATTCTGAATTTCCTGAAAAAGGGAAGGATGAAGAAGAAAGTTGCAAACACTGACTCCATGGTTAATTTTTGTCAGAAGATTGTGTTCTTTTCTCCTCTTTAGAATTAAAACTTATTGATAAAAGCAGTTTTGGGGCTTAAGCCTAGAGTGTTGTCATAGCTGTAGTTCATTAGTTTTGAGTGATTTTGATTGCTCATTGCTCTTAGAAGTTTGTTTCTGTTTTTTAAAAAACTGTCCAAGGGACAGTACCATTAGAAGACTTCACAGGAACTGTGTGAAAGAAGGAGAATTGCTTATTAGTGATAATGAAGAGCACATGCTGTTCTTTTCTATATGACTTGCAGAGTGGATTATCTAAAGTAGACCAAGCTCCTGACTGAACTCTACTGGAATAGTTAAATTAGCCAAGTTAGCTCTGGCCTGCACAGCTGTGATGATGTATGAACTAACTCATTATGTGTTATTGATAACACAGAGAGAGGAAAACAGCTGAAACTTACTATGCCTTGTGACTTTTTGGTATTTCTTGAATATACACAGCTGGATGAGTTTGAATTTATTTAAAAAATTCCTGCCGAAGAGAAAGAGAGAGCTCCATAAGCAAGAACTGTGTTTGAAGTGACTTTCAAAATGTGTGCCTAGTGTTTCAGGAGAAAGCAATCCAGTGAATTATTTTCTGTACCTCTTTATGATGCTATTTACATATGAAATAAAGCTAATTGGCTTCTGTCTATACTAATCCAGGGAAGTTACTGGGTCTGTGTAGAGCCTTCATGGGAATCAATAGCAATCATTCATTTATTCCCTTTCTGGTTTTGTCAGTAAGCAGATTAGACTTTTTGAAGCAGCTGTCACCTGGCTTCAGGTTGGGGTCAGTCTGTTCCTGATATATTCATGGTCAAGAAAATGGATCTTGTAGAGAGCAAAGATGTATAACTTTTAAATCAGACAGTTGGAGGAAATAACTTACGAGGTTATCTGATAGTTCCTAAAAATAATTGCTTGATACATTATACATTTTCTCGTTGAGTTGACTCTAAAGCTTTTACTTTTTATTGTAAATGGAAAAAATAATTCCATTCAACATTTAAAACTTCATTCTGCATATGTGAACGTGCAGAAAATGCAACTTTTGAGTGATTACTCTGTTCCTGTAAAACTACTCCCTATTGTTAAACTAGAATTTCTAGATTCTAGCTTTGCATTCTACCATAAAGCAAAGGTAAATTCATAAATTTCTTCTGGGTGCATCTTTGATCTTAGTGATTCTTAGTTTCATATTGGGTTTGGGGACTATTTCTAAAAGGTGTGAAGCAGTAGGTAACCCTTACAAACCTTGCCTACTTAGGGAATTTGAATAAAATGCAACCATTTAAGATTGTGACTGTTTTCCTGTGGCCTCTTGTATCTTATCCCCTGATTTGAGACCACCAGATTCTGCATCCTTTGTCAAAAAAATAACTTTTTTCACATTTAAAATTAGGACCTGAGATCCTCTTAACCTAGGTCAGTACCCTTTGATAATACCAGTATCCTGTTAGTTGCACTTGCCTTTTTGTGAAAGGAAAGCTTATTTTTGAGTTACAAGATGATTCTTGGTTATTCTGGAAAAACTTTTTGTAAGGCTGGTTCAGATTGGACATTGGTAAGTTTTATAAGAAACTCCCTTTGTAAATGCAGTAGAGTTTCTCTTTTAAATAAATCTGAGAATTTTAAGCTAAAAGGAAGTGAATATGAATGACGTTTGTATCTTTGGAAGATACCAGAGTGCTGAAGGTTGAGCCATTTTGTGTTTCACTCTGGGCTTGAAATCCGTAGGTAATAGCTTAAGATCTTGAGGTGAACTGCACTTTGCAACACCATCAGCAGAAACTGTACAGAAGAATAAAATATTTCTAATTAAAGTTCACCATTTCTAGGAGCAAACAAGTCATGGTTTTAGATATGAAGGGACTCTCGTAACAAAACAAGATGTTATTTTTATATTTATAGATTATTTATGGCAGTGCTTTCTAGGGACCAGGGATCATACTGCACAAACTCGCCTCTATTTAAAATCCCTGTAAGTGTTAAACATAATCCAGCCCAATCCCCAACACATTAGCTGAAAGCCTCAAATTTCGAATGTAGATTAATTCCTTGTTAATGGGAGGATTTGAAGTTATAAGGGATAGTTTCTGAGATATATTTTGAGATCTTCAAAAATGAAGGATTTTATGTAAAAATAAATTCCACTTATTGAGCTTGGTAGTTTGATTTATATTTGATTTGTGCAAAAAATAGTAGTGTTGTGCTAAATAATTATGACTAATTCTGTGAGCAGGAGCTCATTTTAGAAAGTTGTTTATATTAATAAACTTCTGATTATGAAAATTCCAGTTTGCCTTGCTGACCTAGCCAATTGCTGTTGCTAAGACAAGCGCAGAAGGGAGTTAACTAAGCCCTCCTGTTTGCCGTGACCACACAGCAAAATATGTCTGTCTCCTTGGTCTTCTCTGCTCCGTGCTGTTTACTTACTGGTAACACCCACTTGACCAGTAAAGAACCTTTCTTTGCATGGTCATCACAATGAAAGGATAAGCGTGTTATGAGAGTGAGAATGTTAGAGCAACTGTTCGGTTTCATGTTCTACAGAAACCAGTGATTTGTGAATGTGTGTACCACAAAATGTGTAAGGAGTGCATTAGAATCCCTCGTGACTTAAGTTGTCTGAGAAAGAGTTTGGGAAGTTTGTATTCTGTATGCAAATAGGTATCATTTGTTTTGGTGCTATTGCCTCTGAGCATAAGGAAGGATTTGTGAATAGTCTTATGTTGAAACCTAGCGCTTCTCATAATGATTAGAAAATAGTTTAAGCCACATTTACAGGAATTTCTCTTCATTAATTTTTTCCCCTTTTTGGATTAAGAGCTTCTTAAACTGTTACCTTCTCATTTGACATATAGCCATAAAGTGTGTGTGATTTTCTTTGCTCTGACTTTTTACCAGCACTGAATAGTCAGTGAAGAATGGCAGGGGTAAGATCCAAGAGTGAACTTTGCTTGCAGTGAACTTTCAGAATCTTGCCTGAACCCTGTGATCTTCACAGTTCCTGCAGCTGATCTGGGCGTAGGGAGGGCAAATGGCACAAACTACTCTAAATAATTTCCTGCTGCGGTTGGTCTTTGGTTTCTGACTGTCACCTGGCTTCGCTCTTTCATTTCCAGGCATTGCAAGAATAAAAATAAGCACAGGAGAAATACTAAGTTTGCCTTCCAAGGTAATAAAAGAAAGACATCCTTGAATGGAGGGCAGAGGATGTGAAACAGAAGGAACTTTGCTTTCTGATGTTAGGATCGTCCAGATGCTGTCACTCATCAGTAAATAATGCCACTTACGTAAAGTGTTCCACAATTAATTTGTTACTAAAAAATAATTTTTACTTTGGTAATTTATCAATTAGTTTGTCTGTACTAACTGGGGGAAAAGGCAAAATTTTATTTTTTTATTGGAGTTTAAATGTTTTACAGCATTGTGTTAATTTCTGCTACACAACAAAGTGAATCAGCTATATGCAAAATTTTAAATAAAAAACCTTTCTTTAAAGGAGTTATTTATAAATTTGAAAGTCAATTCAGAAATAAGCTAACAGACTGTACCTTACTAGGGGCTACTAGGAGATAAATTTTATGATTATTTATAATTAGTGTTTCATTGATGAGTAAACAAGTTCTAAATTGATGTTATTTGAAAACAGTTATTTTTAAGCAATTTGCATACAATTGATTTTATAATTATGTAGAAAAGTTTTATAAGTAAATATAATTCAGCCTACTTTATTGTCAGATTTCATATCCACAGAACTTAATCAGTTGAGTACATGGCAGGCATTTTTTGTTTTCTACTTTGAGATTAGAAACCTCTCTGTTTTAAAAATATTTCACTTGACAAGGGGATATTTACTAATCTTCATAAAGAGCAATAACTACATAATTTAAAGTAGTATAAGACATGATACATTTCTTTTCAATGTGCTATATGTTTCCTGTCCCAGCTGTTCTTATAGAAATTGTTTCACTTCCTCTTCAGGCCATGGTTGAGATGTCTCACTTCAGTTACCTTCTGAGAGTCTCAGGATATGTGACTGAACTGGGATAAAGGTTAAGGCTATATGACATTTTTGATGTCTTCAGGGTGTGAAATTTAGGCCCATGCCTCCATAAATAGATAGCTGCGAGATCTTCTGATCTCAGAATATAATTTTTATTTATGAAAGATTTTAGGCTTATCCACATATTATTAAAAAGTTCTTCTGCATTATTTGCTTTGAACTGATAGTTTTGTAATTAAAAAAAAAAAGCCCAACATAACAGTGTTTTAGTAGGTTCTCTTCCTCAGGTAGCTATTGTAATTTGCTTACAGGGGTTGCCTGAGGTAGAGAGGACTTATGATTTGTTAGGGATTTAGGAAACACTTAGGTGTACTCAGATCTGGGCCATGTCCTAGTACAGAGTTCTTTGAGAATAAACTGTTATGTGTCTGTTTAGTTCCCCACATGTTTTTGGATAATATAGAATTATAAAAACTTAAAAAACAAGGTATCCTTTCATAGAGACAACCTACCTGCCTGGCTTTTTTCTCCTATTTCTTATTCTCTCATTTTTATTTCACTGTGTTCACTTCTAGAATCACTTTAACACCACAGATGAGATGTCTGACAATTTGTAAATCAAGCCTGTGGTTTAGCACACAGATAAATCCACTCATTAACTTACTGCCTCCTCATTCACCTGTTTCCAAGATGTCCTAGGAGGGACCAAGAGAGCAGCACACACAGCTAGAAGTTTGCTCTAAGAAAGTTGATCCCTGGACACTCGAAGCCCCATTGAATCTTAAAGTGGGGAATATTTTTACCTACCTCAAAATCTTTTGAGGTAAATATATCATCCAGGTTTAATGTTAATTGTTTTATAGGTGCTCTAAGTCTCAGCAATCCTGCTTTGAATAGGTCAGGGTCTCCTTAGAGGTGGGCAGATTTAATTGCAAGTCAACATTTGATTCTTAGCTTGCTTATAACTACTGAGGGTCATACGCAAAGTAACGTTAAAATAAAAGCAAAACAAAACTCTGAGTTCTGATTTGTAGGTATGTCTGTATTTACAACTACTTCTGGATACCAAGGGGGAAAACCCAGTTGTTACCAGGACCCAAAGTCATAGTGTAGAAGTAGAGAAATTTAACCTCTGGTAAACAGTGAAAGATGTTGCTTTGTATGTAGGCAACATACAAAGATAGATCAGTTTTATTGCCTTCCCAAATAACTTCCTGCTATGTATTCAAGTCAGTGTTAGCAAAAATCTTAATTAGTGACAGAATAAATGACAGTTATTATGCTCTTTCTTCTAAAGCAGAAAGAGTACATAGTCCTCTGAAGTTTAATAACTAAACTGCTTTCACAGTGTATTTTGGTATTATATATGCCATGGCTTTGATTCTCATCACCTTGTAACATATTTGAAGGAATCTATAAGCTGCCAGATATTCCAGCACTGCTAAATGAGTTCCTGGAAACATCAAAGCCAGGTATCAAAAGCCAGCTATATTTCGTGCGCCTGTGAAATTTCTTTAGCAGCAGCAAACATACCCCATCTGTCATGCCTGTCTCAAGTCTGTAGCAGAAGAAGCCTAAATAACTCTCGATACTGCATTTGATCTTTATCCTTCTCTCATTGTGACCTTCAACTGGGGGCGACATTTTCCCTTTATATCATAGTAATAAATAATTGTGTCTGGTTAATCCAGCTGATTAGGGTGGGTGTTGATTAGTTTGAGGTCACAGGTTTATCCTTGTAGAAACCAGTTAACTTTTATAGGCAGGAAGCCAAGATTCCGAAGTCTAACTCATCTAGTTAAAACTGTACAGAGTAAGGTCCAGAAAACTTGACTTAACTGACGTTTGCTAAAGTCTGAGTTCTATATCTTATTTGCATCATCTTCCTACGTAAATGTGTTCCATCTTCTGTGATTCTAGTCTCATTTAATGGCACCATTAATCCAGTCACCAGATCTGAAACATGGGACACATCCTGGACTCCTTCCACTGCTTTTAGCCCCTTCATGCAGTTAGCCTAACTCTTAAATACTCTCAAATCGTCCCCATTGTTGCCTCCTCAGTTCTCTGCCATAATTTGTCTCATTTGCACTTCTAGTAGCTGTAGATGGCTAAGTATAGAATAATAAATGTTTATAATAAACATGCTAATAAATACTTAGCAAATAAGTGCCTATCTCCACCCTTCCCCCACCTCTCTCTACCAAGATAAACAAATCAGCCATTCCTACCACTGCTGTTGGAGTGACCTTTATAAAAGGCAAATCTGACCCTTGTTGAAATCCACCGGTGATTCCTGTAGCCCACAGAATCAAGTCCTAACCTCTTAACCCAGCACACAAAGCTCTTCATTATCTGGCCCCAGCCAACCTGTTCAGTTCAGGCTTATCTGTTATCATCCTGCTCACACACACAGACACCCTGACCTCCCACATGAACTGCATGTGCTGCTTGCTCTGGATTGCTTGAGCGGTGCTTGGTTGGCTTCTGCACGTGTCAGTCACTCTGCATGTGGTGTCCTGCCTCTCATGGTCTGCCTGCTGGCTGGCCAGACTTGGCTCGTGTTTCACCTACTCTGGGACACGTCCCTTGACCACCTTCGTGACCCTTTTCCAGCAGTGAGGCCTCCGGCAGCAGCCAGACCACCTCTGTGTCACACTTCATGTCCCTTGACCACCTTCATGACCCTTTTCCAGCAGTGAGGCCTCCGGCAGCAGCCAGACCACCTCTGTGCCACACTTCACGTCCCTTGACCACCTTCATGACCCTTTTCCAGCAGTGAGGCCTCCGGCAGCAGCCAGACCACCTCTGTGCCACACTTCACACTGCGCCACAGGGCTTGCTTGTCTTTCCCCACTGACTTTTGGGCATTTTACCATTTTCATCTTCTTAGCCTGGCCATAGCCCAGCACTTAATCATTGTGTCCACTTATGATTACGTTTGTTGTCACATTTCTTTCTTGGTTTTGAACAATTTGTAAAATGGTTACATTCTCCTGAGCTCCCAAATGCATAATCCCAAGAACTATTTATCCAACAAAGAGATTGTGTCCTAATTTCTGTTTTATTCAGCAACTATTTATTTAATAGTTTTGGTTTCCATTACATTACATTCTATCATTTATATTGCAGGCCCTTTGTACTTTTTAGTATCTGACATACACATTGTAGAACAAATGATGGTATGGGTGTTGGTACTCTGTGTGTTGATAATTATGTTGGAAATGTTGGTATGTCAAGATATTTGTTGAGTGGAAAGAGAGTCATTGTTAGTAAGCATCGAAATTATGAGAATGGGTGTTCTCTTCAGAATTTTTAATTTTGCAAAATTCTTAGATTGGTATGTGTGCTGGTGTGTTTGGTAAAGCATGTTGACACAGAATTGTTAATATTTCTGTAGTCCACTCTCCTTCCCATTAAAGCAAAAATCAGCCATTGGCTCACAATGGTTTTTTTTTTTTTTTTCTAATTTGTTGTGATAAAGTTTTATTTTGGGTGAGTCCAGATGGATTGATTCAGCCACATGATACATTTAACTAAATCTAAAGCATACTGCTCAGTGGCTGCCTCCCATTCTCGTTCTTCTCTGGCCATCCCTCAGTCAGGCTGTCTTTAAGTCAGACAGGGTTCCCTTCTGCCAGGATGACTGCACCCTGCTTTTAGGAAGCCCTGTCTCTCCTCTCTCCAGCCCCATCTCTAGCACTGTCTCTGTTGCTCAGTTAATACACATCCTGTATTGACCACTTTGACCTTTTACCTCCATCTGCTCAACAGTCTAAATTCCAACCTTTATTTAAATAAAGAGACCCTAGACTTGCCTCCTTAGCTCATGGCCTGACATCTCGCACTGTGCCTTGTAGTATGCTGTTCACATTTTCTCATGTCGTACGTATCCCTGTTGAGAAGGTTTCCTTTTCCAACGCTGGCCCTGTTATTCCCTGTCCCTACCCTTCAAGCAAAACGCTTGAAGAACTTTTTTTCTTCCATATAACCTTCACTTTCTGGTAATTATTTCCTGTTGAAGTGTTAGGTTACTTAGTCATGTCTGACTGTGTCGACTGTAGCCTACCGGGCTCCTCTGTCCTTGGGATTCTTCAGGCAAGAATAGTGGAGTGGATTGTCATTCCTGTCTCCAGGGGATCTTCCCTCCCTAGGGATCAAACCCAGGTTTCCTGCATTGCAGGCAGATTCTTTACTGTCTGAACTACCGAGGAATCCCTATTTCCTATTAAACTGTTGCTAAAATTCTTTCTCTTACAGAAAGCTATCTTGGATTGATACTGTAAAGCGTGTTATTTTCTTTACCTTTATCCATTCCTGGAGCAGTAGCCACCACCTCTCCCATAATGCTGCACGCCTTTTCTTTGTCTTCTTATTCCCAGAATGTACTTGTGTTAGATAGGCAGATGTACTGCTTCTTTGCTTTTAGATTTTGTTAGTTTTTTCTGTCTTGAAGCCAGGGACTACATCTGTTTGATTCTTTGTGTATTCCCTAAAACAGCCCACCATCACCATTTCCATACACACGACTCATAACTGGTTTCTGATAATACAAAACAATGGTTTGATAAGAGTGGTGAATGTTGAACATTTGGCTTTCATGTTGGATGACTTTTATACTGATGCAGATTGAAGAGAATAAAAACTCTTGGCTTTGGATTTTTTAAGCATTCCCTGTTTAAGGGAGAGCAGGTGGTAAAATTAATCTTATAAAAAGATAATTTAATGTTTTTCAAATTTGTTATTTTGTCCCTGTCAACTCTAGAAAAGCATATTGAAAATCAAGTAGAGCTAAAATAGTATTTTGATACATCAATCCACAGAACAGTTGATTGTAGTAAATTAGGATTTGTCATAGAAATTTCATAATGCCCAAAAGACTGAAGTGCTCAGAGAATGTAGCAAAAGCTGCAGTTTTAGATGTCTTTCTCATGCAAATCATTATGAAGTCTTAATAATATAGGCGTAAACAGAAATTGCTAGAGAGACGTCCAGAATAAAATCTGGACGGCAAAAAGCATTGGCTGTTTATAGTATAATGTATGTTAACATATTAACTGCAATACTAAGAACTCCATAAAGAAAATATTGAGGATTTGTTGACTCATAATTGGGAACAGTTACTGGGAAATAAACTTAAAGAAGGAAAATCTGTTTAGAAACTGGAAGTGAACTTAAGAGGAAGAAAGAGGTTAATATCTCTCCACTCGATAATATCAGAGTCTCCTAAAATTAAGGGAAAATTGTTTAAAGTAACTTGATGTGAAGTTTAATTTCAGTATAGGAGTTCCAGTTTTCAGTATTTTTCTTTTTTGTAGAATTTCCCAGAAACATCTTTTTAAAATTCTGGATTACGTATTCCTATTTACCATAAATAATTTTAAACAAAGTAGTGTTCAAATGTGATGTAAACTGCATTTTATTGTCTTCGCATTTCACACTGAAAATTATATGTTCCTTTTAAGACTACATCCTGCTAGTTAGGATGAAATTAGGCATTCTAATCCTCACTTGAAATTAAGCAAGAAATTACAGTTTGGGGAAGCTCTTTAGGAATTTTTAAAGGAACATAACTGCTTCTTACAAGTTATGTGCTCCATGGCCGCATCAGTTGGTATATGACTTTGAGTTTTTTGGTTTTGGTTTGTTTTTTTCCCAAAGAGAAGCTAATTCACAAATTATGAACATTGGGGTGGAGGGTAGAAAATATTTTCTCTCCCTCACATTTGCCAGCGGTGTTTAGTGAGAGATGTTAATAGGTATTCATGGTAAAAGGGAGAGTATTGTCATAGGTTTGGAAGAGTACTTTCTAGCCCTCACCATGGTATTGATACTTCAGTCTCTACCTTCACATATTTAAGGGACAGAGGAGTAGCTGGAGTAAGTAAATTGTTTAACTCTGTGTAGACAACTTTTTCAGACTTGACCACAGAATGTTTTTTTACGCAGAGTACCTATTTAACAGTCCTTGAAACAAGTTTCCCAAGAGCAGAGTCTGGAGTTTCACAGTAACCAACAAAACCCATAGGTCAAAATTCATACCCTTTTCAAAATCCTAATTACAAGAAAGCATGTCAATTATTGGGAATATCTGTCCAAACACCTGGATTTCATATGAGCCAGTTGTGAGTGCCACTGGATCTGGAGTATCTGGATGTGTGTTAAAGACATTCGTTTAGAAATCTGTGGTGGAAAGAATAAAATAATGCATTTAAAAACTTAGTCACTCTGCTTATAGCTGTGATGTTATATTTTTCTTAGGGAAATTTTGAAATATATACAAAAAGAAAAATGAACATTTTGCCATTAATGGTTCAGATGAGTCAAACACTAGATGAAGTCCCATTAAAAAAGAAACACAAATTTTTTGTACCACCCTTTATAAATTTAAGTGATTCTGATTTATATAGTGGGAACTCCCCCTCTCCAATAAAGTATGGATGCAGCAGCAGCAGACCATATATCAAAATGACAAAACTGTTCTCATGCTGAACGTTACGATAATCCAGACTTTTTTTTCTCATCATATTTTGTCAACCTTTTTTATTTTCCTTTTTTATTTTCCACCCACAGGATAAAAGATGATATTGATGTTAGGTAGATTAGCAATACTTGTCTCATCTGAGGTCATTTAGTTTTTCCTATTTTTCATCAGGCAATATTGTATATTCCTGTTGTGATGCCTCTGAAAAAAAGACAGGCTTCAAGAGAAGTTTCTTTTCTCTCTCTGCTTTCCGTGTCAGCTTCATCCTAGAGCTGACCACCTAATTGGTTGAGACCAGGTTTGGCTTATCCTCCTGTGGTGGGAAGAGCCAGGACTATGTTGATTGGTTCAGGCCAGTGATGCTGTAGGATAGAATCAATCCCTGCTCCATGACTTGGACATTTTGGCCTTGTTAAGAAAAGACATAAAGGAAATGGGGAAACCACTCACAATGATATCTTTTTACTACAAACAAAACAAGCTTTGAAAATTCTACAATATACTATACTAGATATTTGTAATGTCATATGCTATGTTTAGGTATTTCTGTTTTGGAAATATACTGATATTAACAGTTCATTTTTTCTTGGATCTTTTTAGAGGACAAGAATTTTGGGCAGATTTGAATGCCATGAATGTATATGAAACAGCTGAATTTGACCAACTACGAAGGCTGTCCACACCACCCTCTAGCAATGTCAACTCTATTTACCACACAGTCTGGAAATTCTTCTGTAGGGACCACTTTGGATGGAGGGAATATCCTGAGGTATTTACAGAGTATTTTTCCAAAAAGTGCATTTAAATTTTTTTGTCTTTCACTGTTCCTTTCTGATGATGGCTAGATAGAACCACAAACCAAAGAGCTTTTGGATATTGTCTTGTTGACAATGAATAATACTTTTCTGTCTTGATTTTTCTGGAAATGTATTTTTTTCCCATTAATTTCCTGGAGCCCGTAAATGGAATACCATTGTTAGCAGAGAGAAAATGCTTTTCCCAGTATCTTATTATTACAATAGGGACCAAGTATTTACTGTGATAAGTACTCAGACTCAGTGCCAACTTTGGAGTAATTTTAATGAGATGAGCACTAGTGTAGCTTTTGACTATATCTGGCTCCTGGTGATTGGATCATGTGTTAAACTATTTGCATTTTAGAAGACTGGGAAAAACACTTGCCCTTATGCCCCTGGAAGAAGTACTTGAAAATGTTTATTGAACTGTGGTCAAGCAAATCAGTCATTTAAAATTATATCACAAGTGCATAGGTATCCTCAGTCTGAGATGGTAAGAATAGTTCATCAATTACGCAGTGAGGTTTTTAAAATGATGGTAGTTTACTTTGCCTCTGAATGAGAATTCTGAGTCACAATTAATTGCCCTGAAATGGATTTAAAGATTAATTTCACATTCCAAAGATCTGACTTCTTTAATTGATTAAATTCATTTCCAGCATTACAAAAAGGGAGAACTGACTTATCTACCTTAGATAAGGAAATAGCAAAAGAAAACAACCTAATATGTTAATTAGTATAAAACACAATATTGAGTTAAAATTTCTTATTCTTAGGTAGTCACTAGTATCTGGTATCTTCCAAAGAGAATAAGAGGGTGTTTAAAGTATATTTGGATAGTCCAATGTAGTTGGACTGTCCCTGTGTTTTTCCTCTTGAGAGGTTTCTTGGGTTTGGAATGTAATTGATTTATGTGAGCAGTATGTACTACCATCTTTAATCCTCTTCTGAAACTCTCTTAAGGAATAGAAACAATAAAATCTCCAGGACATTTATAAGGCCTCTAATTAGGATAGACTAACCTTTCACATGTTTCATAAGGTGGGAAATCCATGGAAGCATCTTTCTGTTCTGCATCTTAGAAAAAAATAAAATTCCTGCATATAACAAGAAGTAATTTGATTCACTGTACTTTTTGGTGCTCTTCTGATGTTAACAGCAAAGTTAACTATTTTTACCTTTTGTTACATTAACATTTTTCCTATCTTATAGTGACTGTTTATTGCTTTTTTAACTCGCTGATTTTTCTTTACCTTCTGTTTTCTCCTCCATAGTCTGTTATTCGATTGATTGAAGAAGCCAACTCTCGAGGTTTGAAAGAAGTCCGATTTATGATGTGGAACAACCACTACATTCTTCACAACTCATTCTTCAGAAGAGAAATAAAAAGGAGACCCCTTTTCCATTCCTGTTTTATACTGCTTCCATATTTACAGTATGTGTCCAGCAGAAATTCTCACCCTCCATTTTATGTAAACGCACAACTTTTAAAAATGCCCAAAAGACTTTAAAAGACTAACTTGATTATCTAAAATGTAAAATTGAGTTATTCTTTAGGTTTAATTCTTTCAAAAATAGAGTTCAGATGAGCTGTAATTAACCCAGCACTAAAAGAGTGAGGATCCTCTTGCATTTTTTTGGACTAGAAAGCAAAGTAAACATTTTTCCACAACTAAAAGTAGTTCTATCTAGATTAATCAGTGTTTGCATTTGCCTCTTTCATGGAAGATTGAGATACCCTTCCAAGTTATGGGACTATTTTCTAGCCCATAAACTGCCTTGGCAAGTAGAGATTGTCCCTCAAGGTAGTGTTCTCCATTCATCTCCCTTCAGTGAACTTGCATGGAGCGAATTCACCTTTTCAAGCAATCTGCATTCTCATTTGCTCAGTAAGGCCCATTTTCCTGTAACACTCATTAAAAGTACCTGTCATACTTTTAGGTTTGAGACTGGGCTCAAACTTCTGAATTAAAGGGGAGCTCTCCTTCCAGTTCCCCCAGTGCTGTTTTTTTTTTCCTCTGGAGAGCCTGCTGGCACATTTCCATAGATGGCTAAAGCTGGGGCACATTGCCATTAGCAAGGCCATCTCCGAAAGGTAGTGTCTCTAGGGAAATCATTATCTACTCTAGTCAGATAGATCGTATTTAGAGCTTGATTTTTAAAATACAACTTGGTTTACTTGGTTTTATGAACTAGGGAGATCTAGGGTAATAGTGGTTGGCATCTTATATTCTTACTAGTAGTTTATTTCAAGTCCAAAGTGTGTTTTTTGCATATCATTATGGTAGTCTTAATGATTCTAATTTTGAGATTGCGATGGGAACATTAAAAACAAAATTTAAACAAAAATCCTTGAAATGCTCAGTACCTAAAAGCAGTTTGTTAGTAAGGCAGATTTAAGAAATATATGTTTCTAAACTTGAGGTAAACATGTGTTTTCTTCTTAGTTTAGGTGTGAAAATTTTACCCTGTGGGTTTTTTTTTTTTTTCTTTTTTTAGAAACTAGTAAAAACGCCGTTGTGTAATTGCGCTAGCACAGCTGAGACAGTGCCAGCGTCCGGCAGCTGGGAACAGACTGTGAGACAGTGGGGCTCATCAGGGAGACCCGCAGCCTGGCATGCTGGGCCAGTCAAGCACGATGCGGCTTCTGTGTGAGAGGGAGAATGCTCGTTCGGTGCTGTGTCATGGGGAAAGTTTTACTGAAGAGTGAAAATTGATTTGTTTCGATCCTAAGACTAGCAATTATGGAATACCCTTCCTTTCACCTTTTTTTAAACTTAGGCTTGTTTTGTAGAAGTATGAACTGTAAAACTGGTATGAGCAGTAGTAGAGTTAATACCACAAATATGGCCTTCCTGTTTTTGGCTTACAAGGGAACAAAGAAAGTCACTCTTTTCCTTTTCAAACTTTCCTATTTTAGTCTTCTTATCTGGAACAGTAATCATCAGGTAAAACGTAGAGCTTAGCAAATCAAAGAGATCATGCAGACATTTCAACAGGAAAAGAGTAGAGCAGCAGCAAGTTCACCAGGGTGTGATGGTGCATGCAGCCATTGAGTTCCTGTCTGCTCTAGAGTCCGGGGCTGGCCCAGAGGGGAGAGAAAGGAGAAGGACCAATTCAAAAAGTCAGATTTCAGAAGTGGATTTCTAGAGAGACCATGATCTTAGTCAGGAAGAAAGTTTTGTGTGGTTTTTTTTCCTGAAAATTTTGTTTTGAAGTGTTAGTAAGTGCAAAGGTTCCAAGAAAATGATAGGTGTCAAAAAGGCTGTAACTATCAGCGTATCAGAGATACCTAAGAATTGGGATGCTAGAGTAGGGAGGTGAGGGTGCAAGGTTAACTCATTAATTTCCTGGAAAGTTGACTCTTTTTAAAAAAGGGTTTCCCTGCCTTTTCCCCCTTCCAGTTTTATTAACATAATTGACATAAAACACTGTATAAGTTGAAAGTGCACAGCATAATGACTTTATATATATTGCAGAATTATTACCACAATCAAGTTTAGCTAATGTTTCTCAGTTAAATTTTTTTCCATGTGCTTGCTGGTTTATTAATAGGGCTAGTAAAAATCTTATTCTTGAATATTCTTGGAATACTTGAGCTAAACACACAAATACCAGCTTTCAAAGTTTGGAAGTCCATTTCAACTGACAGGACATCTGTCCTGTGCAGTCACCTCATGGTCTTGATAAGGCCCGAGACCCACAAAGTAGCGATCCTCAGCCTTTCTGGCACCAGGGACGGGTTCCATGGAAGACAGTTTTTCCACAGACTAGGGGTTAGAGGAAGGTTTCTGGATGATTCAAGCACGTTACATTTATTGTGCACCTTATTTTTATGATTATTATAGCAGCTCCACCTCAGATCATCAGGCATTAGCTCCAGAACGTTAGGGACCCCTCCCAAAAAGGACAAAATTAATTTTTACTTCATCACTGAAGTTAGGAAATGTTTTTCAGAATGGCCAGAGGAGGGAAGGAGAGTGATAAACGGTGACCTTAGATTAGGAGAATTCATTCTTCAGAGGTCCTTGAGTATATGCTCCATAGCCTTTGACTGACTCTGGCTCCCTAGAGAAGGCTAGGTATGTGGGAAGCTTGCAATGTGTCATTGGAATACCCATGAGCTGAATATGAAGCTTTCATTTTGTGAACTGATTTCCAGGCAGGAATGGTAGCAGAAGGAAGAGGAACCGTCTCTTCTGTTGTCAGTGCCAGGTTTTCAGTATAGCTGTGACAGCCTGTAACCTATTTTGGGCAGAGTGGTTGAGAGAATCTTACCTTCCTCCTTTAACCCAGAAACCTCTGTTGGTAACATCAATCCCTAACAATATTGGTAAACCTGGTGGGTTAGGACTTAGACTCTTCACAGAGCAGAAATAGAGGGAACAGCTAAAAATAAGGAGATTATAGTCTGTGTTTCCTGACATTCCTCTAGAATAGTGACGGCTTTTTAAGGAGTTACATACCTGTCAGAATTTGATTAAAGCAGTGGGGCCTCTCTTCAGAAAAATGTACCAGGCAAGGAAGGCTCTGGAGGAGTCTGTCAGGTCTTTGTGAAAATGCTCCAGAAGACAACTGTGGCAGGCCTTCTTTGCCCTGAATCTGAGTGTCAGGGTTAGGATTCCCTTTGTCTCTGCTTATTTCCTTTTGCTCTATTTTGAAAACGGCCAAGAAATAGGATTTAAATCATGTAATCAGGCAGGAATAAGTAACTGCTTGTCTAAACTCATCCTTTAGAGTAACAGACCTAAACTTAAGGTTCAAGGATATTCTGGTATCTAGGGCTTAAGGTAATTAGTTCTATCTTAAGCACATCTAAAGCTATAAAATTTGAATTGTATTGATGGTTTTGTTGTTATATGTGATATTTAAAACTGAAGAAAATGCCAAATGTCAGCTTTCTTTTGATACCAAACCCATGATCTGTTTATTTTTATAAAAATACTGATTTTTTTTTTTTTAATATTTTCTGTCATCTCCCTGTAAGCTCCCTCTTACCCACCTGCCTTGCTGTATCCATTCACTATGCTTCCCCATCTCAGTAGCCTTTAGTAGTGATATGTTTTCTGCTTAGTACAACAAAGTTTGAAGAACACATACAAATTGTTGTTACCTTGAAATGGAGTGTAACTATATAGGCAAAAGAGGAATCCAGGACTCAGAAAGGAAAGATATTTATAAATTGGTGCTTCCTTGCTTGCCTTGCAGCAGTACATTCCAGAGTTTTCTCCGTAAGGAAGCCGGGGGAAACTAATAATAGGTTATCTGTACAGTGTTCACGCTAAGGTTTTTTCTTTCCTTTAATTGATAGCATTTTCTATAATTTTTTAAACTTTTATATTGGAGTATAAGCCAGTTGATTTTAGACATTCATTTAAGCTATTCAGATTATAGTGTTAGAGCACTGTAATGTGAGTTGGACTTATGCTGAGGTTTACATGGACATTCCTCCCTCTCCCTTCCAGGACACTTGGTGGTGTTCCCACACAGGCTCCTCCACCTCTTGAAGCAACCTCCTCATCACAGATCATCTGCCCAGATGGGGTCACCTCAGCAAACTTTTACCCTGAAACTTGGGTTTATATGCATCCTTCTCAGGACTTCATTCAAGTGCCTGTTTCTGCAGAGGACAAAAGTTACCGAATCATCTATAATCTTTTTCATAAGACTGTGCCTGAGTTTAAATACAGAATTTTGCAAATATTGAGAGTCCAAAATCAGTTTCTTTGGGAGAAATATAAAAGGTGAGTCAGCAATATGAAAAGTTCAAAAGAGGTTTTGTTGATGTAGTTAATGATAAATGCAGAACATTAATAGTAAAGACTTGCATAGAACTTAATGTCATATTTTTTCATATATTAACTCATAATTCTCACAACAGACCTTCCAAGTAGGATTATTATAGTCTGCATTTTACAGAAAGAAAACTGAGTCACAGAAAAGTTCAGGAACTTGCCACAGGTCATACAGCTAATAAGATATGGTGCTGGAATTTGAACCCAGGCAGGCTAGCACCAGAGGCCTTGTTATTGATCACTTTATGATGCTGTATTTCAAGTCAGCCACAAATTAATGTAATTCGGTGTGGGGGAGCTTGCATGTGGATTTGAGGAACCTCAGAATTGAGAGACTTTCAGGTTGGTGGAATTAGGAAAGGAAGTCACCCTGAGAAGGTAAGCTGTGAGAGCTAGATTTGAAATGAAAGAGCAAGTGAACAGCTGGTTGGTGGAGCAGAGAGGGAAAGGGCTTTTGTCTGCTGTGCCAGAGGGAAGCTTAAACTTGCAGAGTGATCTTTGGTGATATTTCTGCCCTTGATGGCTACGCTAACATTTCCTCCCCATTGAAACCATAAAGAGAACATCATGCTTATTAAACTCATCTATACCTTCCTTTTTTTGAATTCCCTGTCTATTTTTGCTTTAGGAAAAAGGAATATATGAACCGGAAAATGTGTGGCCGAGACAGAATGATAAACGAGAGGCATTTGTTTCATGGGACGTCCCAGGACGTGGTCGACGGCATCTGCAAGCACAACTTTGACCCGCGAGTCTGCGGGAAGCACGCCACCATGTTTGGGCAGGGCAGCTACTTTGCAAAGAAGGCAAGCTACTCTCATAACTTCTCTAAGAAGTCCTCCAAAGGAGTCCACTTCATGTTTCTGGCTAAAGTGCTAACTGGTAGATACACTATGGGCAGTCACGGCATGAGAAGGCCCCCTCCCGTCAACCCCGGCAGCGTCACCAGTGACCTGTATGACTCTTGTGTCGATAATTTCTTTGAGCCTCAGATTTTTGTCATTTTTAATGACGACCAGAGTTACCCTTATTTTGTTATCCAATATGAAGAAGTCAGTAACACTGTTTCCATTTGAAAAATCTTGGTACTGCTAAATTATTTGTATACACTCAATCCAGCATTTGTAGCAGGTTTTGGATGGGTGGGCAGAGTAGGGAACAGCATTGGAAATAGGGCAGTTTTAAGACCATTTTTTTAAGTGCTAGAAAGTGAAAAAAAAATTTTTCTAAGAAAAACACAAGTTTTAAAATGACCACTTATTCTTTAATTACTTACTAATTGTTGTTCGCGTGCTCAGTGTGGGAAAGACTAGGATTACACACTCTTCTCAGTCACACCTGTACATCATAGGCCGCAATGTTATTAGAAGCGCTTTTATAAAGAAACAGACAGCCTAACTAAATGGGGTTTAAGCCTGGTAGAAGTTTGGCCAAATGGAGGCTGTGAGCAAATGTGAGGATCCAGTTCATTTACAAAGATTAAAACTGACTGGAACGAGTAGCACCATATTTACTCTGTCCAAAGCACTGCTGCTGTGGTGTAGGATGAGTTGATGGCATTCTGGTGGGTGGAAAGAAATTTCTGTTTCTATCAGTAGGACTGAAATATGTCACCCAACCACAGAGCATCAATGACTTTAACTGTTCTGCAGAGTTTGCCTGAGAACTCAGTTCTGTTTAGAGAAAGTAAGAGGGAAAAAGAACCATTTGAAAAATTTGTCACCAGCAAAATTTTTCATTAACTAGTTATATAAAATGTGGTTCTTATGTTAAACTTCAGCCTTAGAAAACTCAGTCTCTCATTATCATCTACCCCAGTTTGAAGGAGTTGGGCACCTGATTTGGTTAAAGCCAGTCTTGAGAATTAAAAGTATTACTTTTAGGGTTCTAGACGTAGACCCTGACTGAAGGTTTTAGAGAAAGAATACATCTGTAACTGAATTGGTTAGAGTTTATTATTGTACTTTGCACAAAGTAGATCTCAAAAAAGTATTTGTTGACATGGAAATATTGTTAAAGGTGGACCCCCACCCCTCTGCCTGCTTGGCCAGATGTAGCTGGGTTCCCTGGTCAACTCTGTATCTTACACTACTTCACAGAAACACAGACTTGGAAATTGTGCCAGTGGCCAGGCGGGAGCAGTGTTAGGAGACCGGGCCGCTACCTGAGCCGAGAGGGAGCCGCTGGTGTACTTTGCCTTAAGCAAAGCAAACAGACCTGGATTTGCAAAAGTGGAAGTGGTTGTTCACGAAAGAATTCACTATGGAATTCTTTCAGATTCCAAGCTCTCCTAGTATGTTTGCAGTTATTTCATTTATACACAACTCTTCAGGAACTTCTGTGTTGTTCAAAGCAAGATCTATCTATCCTGATGTCTCAGTGACTTGGCCTGTTTAAGCACTTACCAGGGCTTCCACACAGTTATTTATTTTGCCCTCGTTGATCTTTTTGTTTGCTGCCATTGGCATGAAATAGCCAGCTGAGGCTGGTATAGTTGCCCTTTCATTCAGTTGTAACTTGTAAACCAGTAATTCCCAATCTTTTTCAAGTTAAGACATCTTACTGTTGCTTATTTGGTTTTATGAAACTTGTTCCTTTTTTTCTCCCTAAAGGAAAAAAAAAGCTTTATGACATATTTATTTTTTTAATAAAACTAAAGCAAAAATAAAAGTTCTGGTAATTCTTTAAAAACTTTGTTGTTTTGGTTCTCTTTAAGACAGCTGCATTATGATCTGTAAATGCTGGTCAGTTGCGTGAATGAATGTGTGATTGAATGACTGAGTGAACAGACCTAACCAGAAATGCTGCCTAAACACTTGTGCTCTGAGAATCAGCAAAAAAAGTGCATTATCTGGCAATTGACTTAAATGACAAGAGAATAGTAAATATTTTTCAGGTAAATGCTTGAGGGAAAGAGATAAGTTTTATATCAGCAAACAGCAGTAGTAAAAAACATATATATTACCAGGTTGTCCCCTTCAGCAGGTGTTAAAGGAAATATAAAAAGGAAGTGTAAAAGTTTCATCTGCTCTCAAGCACCTTGCTGCTGCTCTTTGGTCGCTCAGTTGTGTCCGACTCTTCTGCGACTTCATTAACTGTAGCCCCAAAGGCTCCTCTGTCCATGGAATTCTCCAGACAAGAATACTGGAGCGGGTTGTCGTTTCCTTCTCCAGGGGATCTTCCCTACCCAGGGATCAAACCCGAGTGGGTCTCCTGCGTTGGCAGGCTGAGTCTTTACCACTGAGCCCCCAGGGAAGCCCCTCAAGCACCTTAGCTGCTTTCAGCTAACCTAAAGTGACCTGAGTGGTAAAGATAAGCCTCTTTGATGTACTTTCTCTCCAGTGTGATTTTTAAATTCATGTATAGTATTGTATGTTTTAACTAAGCAAAGACCTGTGGAGTCAGACCAAATTTTGTAATGGTTCCATGGATTTAAAACACTGAAAGGGATTCAGCAAATCTGTCTCCTTCCTGGCACTGCTGTAATTTATACCATTTTAGAAAGCTGGAACTGTGGTTAAGATTTTTAGGGGAAGTCTGCAAACCAAGATATTCCAGTGTCATACAATTCTGTGGACGAGAAAGTTTACATGTGCAAGGTTAATAAATATTGGGCCCTTTGTTTTTATAAATTCTAAAGCCCAACTCCACCTTTTTGCAATAAACCTCCTTTGGTAAATGGTTTAGATACAAAAATAATCATTAGGGCCTGAAATATTGATCTTTGGGGGAAAATTTTTATTATACTAGGTCTGAAAATAACTTTTAAAAATGATGCCCAAACAGTCGCATATGGTCGTTTTAAATCAGAGGGGTTTCCATTAATTAAGGAAGGTAAGTGGTTTGTGTAGTCAGTTTTCTCATCTCATGTGTAGTAGGTTTTCTTCCTAAGACTACAAATGATAAGAATGTTCTTTGAGACTTTACAATCCAGTTTTTATAAAATGCTATACAAACCAAAAATGTTTATTTACAAATTAAAAACCAGAAGCAGTATGGAGGTTCCTCAGAAAACTAGAAATAGAGTTAGCATATGATCCAGCAATCCCACTCCTGGGCACATATCCAGACAAAAGCAATTCAGAAAGAAACATGGCACCCCACGTTCATAGCAGCACTGTTCACAATAGCCAAAACATAGAGACAACTTAAATGTCCAGTGACAGACGAATGGATAAATGTGATGTGGGGTGTGTGTGTACACTGGAATACTACTCAGCCATGAAAGAGAAAAATACTGTCATCTGCAGCAACATCGATGCACCAGCATTTATCATATTAAGTCAAAAGGAAAATACCATATGATATCGTTTAATGTGGAATCTAAAATATGGCACAAATGAAAAACTCATTTGTGCCATATGACTCACAGACACAGAAAATAGGCATGCAGTTGCCAAGGAGGAGGGGAGAAGGAAGAGAGATGGACCGAGAGTTTGGGGTTAGTAGATGCACGCTACTATATACAGGATGTATATATATCAACAAGGTCCTACTGTATAGTACAGGACACTTTCCAATCTCCTGGGATAAACCATAATGGAAAGGAATATTTAAAAAAGAATGTATAAATGTATATAAGTCACTTTGCTTTACAGCAGAAATTACACAACATTGTAAATCAACTATACTTCAGTATTAAAAAGAAAAAGCCAGAAGCGTTTTCCTTAGCAATGAGAGTGTCAGGTTTTAAAAACAGACTCATTTAGTTTATTGACTTAGGTACTCTTATTGAGAAGGAAATGGCAACCCACTCCAGTATTCTTGCCTGGAGAATCCCATGGACGGAGGAGCCTGGTGGGCTCCAGTCCATGGGGTCGTAAAGAGTCGGACACAACTGAGCGACTTCACTATCCCTACTCTTATTGCAGGCAAAATAAAGAAATAAGACTCCTTTTCCTTAGCTTGCTTACAAGCGGTCATCATCATAGGCAGAAAAAAGATGCTCTTGAAGAGTTTCATCAGCATTATTAGCTGATTTTCTTTTATTGCTTTATTCACTGTTCAGCATATGTTTTGGGTGACTAATGCCTGAAACTAGAACTTTCAGATGGCAGCTCTTTTAAGGCCTTAATCTTATATAAATGTGGAAGATTTGTGTTAGAACACTGCTAAATTCTCCAAACCAGAGCAGAGATAGCCACCCACTTTGATGATGTTAGAATTTTATGGGCTTAATTGTACTTAAAGTGAAAGTGAAGTCGCTCAATTGTGTCTGACTCTTTGTGACCCCATGAACTATAGCCTACCAGGCTTCTATATCCATGGGATTTTCCAGGCAAGCATACTGGAGTGGGTTACCATTTTCTTCTCCAGGGGATCTTCCCAACCCAGAGATTGTGGCCACTGTAGGCAGATGCTTTACTGTCAGCCACCAGGGAAGTCCTAATTGTGCTCAAGTACCTAATTAATAAGATGAAAATGACCAAAAGCTCCTATGAATTCAGTGATCTTTTAAATCAAATTCATATTGACGTGACAACCATACCTACCTTTTGTGTGTAGGATATACTTAGTTTCTAAACAACATTTAGGGCCCATGTGTATTAAGGGACTCCTTACAGTAATTCCTACATGCTGCTAAAGTTGACAGCCAATAGGCTGGAAGCTGGGCTGGACTATTTCTATATTCAAGTTTTATAGCTATGTTTATCTCCTTAATTACATCCAACCCTAAAATTTAGCCTTAATCAAGTCAACTCAGAGGCTCAACACAGTGCTCAGAAGCCTCTAACCTTTATAAAAAGTTTTAGGTGCCAAATTGTCAGTGGTTGGGCCTTCTGTCTGCATACATCAGCTGCACTTTGGTGTTTCATAGCACATTAAGGACAGTATTTAACAGGTCTGAGTGGCAAGAGTACACTCAAGAGATGCTATCCAATTACATGAGACTGTGGGACTCTTCCAAGCTTACTAGCTTGGAACTGAATTCCTTATGCAACCACCAGTTTATAAATTTTTTTTGAGCAGCAGTGATGGATTTGGGGCATTAACCCATACCTTTCTGACAAAGGTCCTACCTGAAGGTTTGCCTTTCAAAGTATCTTGGTTACAGGTTTAAATCATAATTTCTAAGCTGAGTGAAATAAACTATTCTACTTCAGAGTAGCAACCATAAATCTAATGAGAATTACTCTCAATGACCTAAGCCAACTGAATGCAGTAACTACTAGCTTTAGTCCCAACGACTCGTAAATGCAGCTGAATTTCTTCTAAATGTAAATTTCTACCCATATGAATACATTTTCTTAAAAAAAAAAAAAGCTTGTAGTCTCATTTATAATTAACTTGTAGGCATATATAAGTCAGTGCTAGATTGGAGTGGGAATGCAGATTTTGTGAATCATTGTTACTCAATTTTGCAATGAATTACTGTCATAGAGAGCAGTGGCTTAGTCACAAGCCTGTCTAAGAAAGTTACCCAATCTTAGTGTTTGCTTGTTGACTGAGATACAGAATGTAAGGCAGCACAGTGCCTGGCTCGTGATATACTATCACATTTTAGCTGGAGGGAGTAACACAGAAGTAGTATTATGGTAGGCTGGACAATGGCCCCAAAAACATCCAAGTCCTAATTCCAGGAACCTGTTCATAGGATATATGGCAAACAAGGTGTTGCAGACGTGATTTAAGGCCTTGGGATGGGGAGATGATTCTGGATTATTCTAGAAGCCCAATGTAGTGAAGGGTTCTTGAAAGAGTGAGGCAGGAGACTTCCCTGGTGGTCCAGTGGCTAGTGGTCCACTGAAAGGTGAGCACCCCAGGTCGGTAGGTGTCCAGTATGCTCCTGGAGAAGCACAGAGAAACAGCCCCAGAAGGAATGAAGAGGCTGAGTACAAAAGAAATGACGCCCAGTTGTGGATGTATCTGGTGATGAAAGTAAACTCCAGTGCTGTAAACAACAATACTACATAGGAACCTGGAATGTTAGATCCATGAATCAAGGCAAATTGGAAGTGGTCAAACAGGAGATGGCAAGAGTGAACATTGACATTTTAAGATTCAGTGACCTGAAATGGATGAGAATGGGTAACTTTAATTCAGATGACCGTTGTATCTACTACTATCTACTGTGGGCAAGAATCCCTTAGAAGAAATGGAATAGCCCTCATATTCAACAAAAGAGTCTGAAAAGCAGTACTTGGATGCAATCTCAAAAATGATAGAATGATCTCGGTTCATTTCCAAGGCAAACCATTCAATATCGTAGTAAACCAAGTCTATGCCCCAACCACTAAAGCTGAAGAAGCTGAAAGTTTCTTCAGAAACTTTCAGACCTACAAGACCTTCTATAACTAACACCAGAAAAAGATGTCCTTTTCATCATAGGTGATTGGAATGCAAAAATAGGAAGTCAAGGGATACCTGGAGTAACAGGCAAGTTTGGCCTTGGAGTACAAAATGAAGCAGGACAAAGGGTAACAGTTTTGCCAAAAGAATGCACTGGTCATGGCAAACACCCTCTTCCAACAACACAAAAGACAATCTACACATGGACATCGCCAGATGGTCAATACTGAAATCACACTGATTATACCTTTGCAGCTGAAGATGAAGAAGCTCTATACAGTCAGCCTAAACAAGACCTGGAGCTGACTGTGGCTCAGACTGTGAACTCCTTATTGACAAATTCAGACTTAAATATAAGAAAGTAGAGAAAACCACTAGGCCTTTCAGGTATGACCTAAATTAAATCCCTTATGATTATATAGTGGAAGTGACAAATAGATTCAAGGGATTAGATCTGATAGAGTGCCTGAAGAACTATGGATGGAGGTTCGTAACATTGTATAGGATGTGGTGATCAAAACCATCCCCAAGAAAAAGAAATGCAAAAAGGCAAAATGATTGTCTGAGGAAGCTTTACAAATAGCTGAGAAAAGAAAAGAAGAGAAGCAAAAGGCAAAGGAAAGTAGGAAAATATACCCATTTAAATGCAGAGTTCCAAAGAATAGCAAGGAGAAATAAGAAAGCCTTCCTCGGTGATCAGTGCTAAGAAATAGAGGAAAACAACAGAATGGGAAAGACTAGAGATCTCTTCAAGAAAATTAGAGATGCCAAGGGAACATTTCAGGCAAAGATGGGCACAATAAAGGACAGAAACAGTATGGACCTAACAGAAGCAGAAGATATTAAGAAGAGGTGGCAAGAATACACAGAAGAACTGTATAGAAGGTCTTAATGACCCAGACAACCACAGTGGTGTAGTCACTCACCTAGAGCCAGATATCCTGGAAAGTGAAGTCAAGTGGGCCTTAGGAAACATTACTACAAACAAAGCTGGTGGAGGTGATGAAATTCCAGTTGAGCTATTTCAAACCATAAAAGATGATGCTCTGAAAGTGCTGCAGTCAATATGCCAGCAAATCGGGAGAATTCAGCAGTGGCCACAGGACTGGAAAAGGTCAGTTTTCATTCAATCCCAAAGAAAGGTAATGCCAAAGAATGCTCAAACCACCGCACAACTGCACTCATCTCACACGCTAGTAAAGTAATGCTCAAAATTCTCCAAGCCAGGCTTCAGCAATACCTGAACCATGAACTTCCAGATGTTCAAGCTGGATTTAGAAAAGGCAGAAGAACCAGAGATTGCCAACATCCACTGGGTCATTGAAAAAGCAAGAAAGTTCCAGAAAAACATCTACTTCTGCTTTATTGACTATGCCAAAGCCTTTGACCGTGTAGATCACAATAAACTGGAAAATTCTTAGAGACGGGAATACCAGACTACCTGACCTGTCTCCCAAGAAATCTGTATGCAGGTCAAGAAGCAACAGTTAGAACTGGACATGGAACAACAGACTGGTTCCAAATAGGAAAAGGAGTACATCAAGGCTGTATGTTGTCACTCTGCTTATTGAATTTATATGCAGAGTACACCATGCGAAATGCTGGGCTGAATGAAGCACAAGCTGGAATCAAGATTTCCAGGAGAAATATCAATAGCCTCAGATATGTAGATGATACCACATATATGGCAAAAAGCAAAGAAGAAATAAAGAGCCCCTTGATGAAAGTGAAAGAGGAGAGTGAAAAAGTTGGCTTAAAACAACATTCAAAACACTAAGATTATGGCATCCGGTCCCATCACTTCATGACAAATAGCTGGGGAAAAATGGAGACAATGACAGACTACTTTGGGGGGCTCCAAAATCACTGCAGATGGTGACTGCAGCCATGAAATTAAAAGACACTTGCTCCTTGGAAGAAAATCTATGACCAACCTAGACAGCATATTTAAAAGCAGAGACATTCCTTCATCAACAAAGGTCTGTCTAGTCAAAGCTATGTTTTTTCCAGTAGTCATGTATGAATGTGAGAGTTGGACAATAAAGAAAGCTGAGCACCGAAGAATTGATGATTTTGAACTGTGGTGTTGGAGAAGACTCTTAAGAGTCCCTTGAACTGCAAGGATATCCAACCAGTCCATCCTAAAGGAAATCAGTCCTGAATAATCATTAGAAGGACTGATACTGAACCTGAAACTCCAATATTTTGGCCACTTCATGCAAAGAAGTGACTCATTTGAAAAGACCCTGATGCTGGGCAAGATTGAAGGCAGGAGGAGAAGGGGACAACAGAGGATGATATGGTTGGATGGCATCACCGACTCAATGGACATGAGTTTGAGCAAGCTCTGGGAACTGGTGATGGACAGGGAAGCCTGGCGTGCTGCAGTCCATGGGGTTGCAAAGAGTTGGACACGACTGAGCAACTGAACTGAACTGAACCTCAGGATGTGCTAAGACAACATAGGCTTTGAATTTGTGGCAGGGTTAGGGTTAGGGTTAGTGAGATAAAACTATTTGGAGATGACAAACTTAAATTGTCTTATTACCAGCAGCTAACTCGTTAGCTTTCTCCATTCATGCACACAAACATATCATGTATGCATGCTAAGTCGCTTTAGTTGTATCCAACTCTTTGCGACCCTGTTGACTGTAGCCTGCCAGGTTTTTCTGTCCATAGAATTTTCCAGGCAAGAATACTGGACTAGGTTGCCATACCCTCCTCCAGGGGATATTCCAAACACGATTAAGGTCCTAACAGATAGTATCTGACTGAGAAACTCAGGAATACCCCATCATGAGCATGACCCGTTCTGCTTTGGATCTATCACTTCACCTTCCCACAAGGTCTCTGAGAAGGTATTTGCCCAAAGGAAGCAAAGCAAAGAGATCATTATCAGCCAAGGTCTTGACTAATCTCCAATATAGTAAACTGGACGAAAGGTTGAAAGGCAGAAGGCTACTCTTGTCTATTAATAGTTAGGACCAAACACCATGGATCTAGCAGGATATATAGAAGCCCTGCTTCAACGACTTTCTACATCTAATGCCTTAAGTAGAGTTAAGCCTTCACTCTATGACACAAAGAAAAACCATTTCTAAGAAAAAATATTCATTATTTAGAGCTGCTGCTGCTGCATTGCTTCAGTCGTGTCTGACTCTATGCGACCCCATAGACGGCAGCCCACCAGGCTCCCCCGTCCCTGGGATTCTCCAGGCAAGAGCACTGGAGTGGGCTGCCAGTTCCTTCTCCAATGCATGAAAGTGAAAAGTGAAAGTGAAGTTGCTCAGTCATGGCTGACTCTTAGCCACCCCATGGACTGCAGCCCACCAGGCTCCCCCGTCCCTGGGATTTTCCAGGCAAGAGTAGTGGAGTGGGTCGCCATTGCCTTCTCCATTATTTAGAGCAAGGGTTGCCAAACTTTTTTGTATAAAGAGCCTGATAATAAATATTTTAGACTTGGTGGATCACACAGAATCTCACAGCTATTGAACCCTGCCATTGGAGAACAAAGACAGCCACAGATGATGTGTAAGTGAATGAGAATAGCTATGATATAATAAAACCTTATCCTAGCCTCAGGTCACCTCTGCTGTCTAGCACTTCTCACTCAATGTAATTGAACCAAAGTTAGTTTATTTGATTTCTTACTTGAGATGTCCAGGTACTGTATCAAAATTTTTTTTCTAACTCCTACTGTAGCTGTGCTAATTACAGGGAACGCATTATTATTACTTATTAATATTTTTTTCCCTCTCTATCCTATATTAGACCATGTTCAACTCACAAAGAAGACTGAAAACCTTTAAGAAGGCTATGCCCTCATGACCAACATTACTTATAAAGGCCTGTTTTCCACTTTGGGGGCAGTGGATCATGAGACAACTATTAGAAGGTGCCCATCATTGCACTGATAGACACCCCAGTTGAAAGGAAATCCAGTCGTTGATGTTCTATGAGAAACCTCCCATTAGATCATGAATAGATGAGAAACAAACCAGACCCACTAACAGCAGGTGGTCTGTCCGTTCCTACGGTACCAAGTGGATGGAAAACTTTTCTGACTTGGGATTTTTGGTCATAGGATGGCCAAGCACCTAAAGACGTCCCTAAAGGCAAGAAGTCACATAATAACTCGTCCCCCTTTTTTCAAAAATTAGAGTTGTCTGGGTGGTGGTGGGGTTCCCTAGAGCCAAGAAATAGCCCAGGGAAGTTCTCTGGAGACAATGGGAGACAACAAGATGGAAAGGATAGAAACTATATTCTACAACTATGACCATATGTTTGGCAAGGCTCAGGACCAGCCCCAAGTCTGAATAGGCCTCAGTGTCTGATCTGTAAGAGATTAGGACTGGGACATTGGTTTTATTCTGGTCTACTCTCCAGAAATGGAAGAGGGTATCTCATGAGCAAAAGTGAGCAAAAGAGAAATAAACAAACAAAAACAAAACAAATGCTGGAAGCTCAAAGACATACCTATAGATAAAATAAAGACCTCTAAAGAGCTTTGATGGCTTTCAATAGAATTGCCACAGGATCTCAGAAAAGTCAAATTGGTAGTGATGGTAGTGGTGGTAGTGACTATGATCATTGGGGAGGGGATGTCAGTCCTTCATGTTGATGCTGACCATGATGTTGGTGATGGAGAAAGTGACAGTGATGTGGTAGTGGAGAGAGTGATGCTCATGATCAAGGTGGTCCTGTAGGTCATGATGGTGGTGATGGTGATGATAGCTTTCTTGCTATTTTTAGTGGTGGTGGTTGAAAGAGAGGGGAAAAATAGACACCTAGTACTTGATTTAGAAAGAAAGTAGGGGTAATAAATTGTATAGTGTCCAGCTCCACTATAAAGACTCACAAGGAAAGTACAAAAAATTCTGACCTTGAACCCTGCCTCAGAACTCAATCTGATCACTTTGAAGTCAGAAAAGAAAAACAGTAGATTCAAACGCTGCTTTTAATTGTTTAGTAAAAAAGAGAGACTTATGGTAATTTTTTTTTTTTAATTTTATGAAGATTTGTTAAAAGAGTCTTGATTTTGAAAGCGAAGCTTTTTCACCACCTCCACTCATGATGAAAAGGGTCAGGGCTGCCTTACTGTTGTAACTCCAGGAAATATTACTCACACATCTGTGTGAATAGCACCCTGGAGGAGTTTAAAGCTCAGGGTACAGCTATGCTTAAGGCATTGGCATGACACGGTAGCCTGCAGTCTGAGAAACTGGGGCAGAGATTGAAGGAAGAGCTAAGAAGGCAGAAGGTTTTCAAAAGTTCTTAGTGCTGACAACAGGGAGACAGACCAGGCCCAAATCCACACAGAATCAATAAGAGATTCCCAACAGTGGACAGCAGTCCATGATCTTCAGAAGGACATTGTGTGATATCAAAATTTTAGGTTGATTCCCCTATTAACACAAGGTAAACACAGGGTAAACTGCATTTCTTTGAACTGTGGTGCTGGACAAGACTCTTGAAAGAACTTTGGACTGCAAGGACATCAAACCAGTCAATCCTAAAGTAAATCAATCCTGACTATTTATTAGAAGGACTGATGCTGAAGTTCGAATACTTTGCAACCTGATTCAAAGAGCCGACTCATTGAAAAAGACTCTGATGCTGGGAAGAATTGAAGGCAAATGGAGAAGAGGGTGGCAGAGGATGAGATAGTTAGACAGCATCACTGAATCAATGGACAATGAATCTGAGCAAACTCGGAGATAGTGATGGACAGGGAAGCCTGGCATGCTGCAGTCCATGGAGTCACAAAGAGTAGGGCACAACTCAGCAACTGAACAACAACAATAGCAAACTGTATTTACCCTTTGTTATCCACAAATCTTAAGGAAAATCTTACAATAGCCTTGAGTCTCAGGGAATGCTGGAAAGGAGATTATGCCCACTCTTGAAAGTCATGTAGAGAAGGAATAGGATGAAAGACGACAGGTGACGGACCACTGGGCCAGGATAGAGACATCAGGCAGCCACCAGAGAAGTGTAACCACCAAAAGAATTTAAGCACCTCCTACTGAAATTCAGGGGCATGTGCTGGTCTTCTCATAAATAAGCAAGATGGGAGGAACTGAATTATTTATTGTGATATTAAAGAAAAGGGTGATCCTGGAAGACTGGAGAACCTGGAAATACTTAGGCACAATGATAATGTCTACTGCCGTTTATTGAACATTCATGATATTTATTGAATATTTACTACATGGTACACTCTATTAAATGCTTTGTGGGCCTTATCTCAGCTTACAGTGAGAAAATAAGACATTTTAGATCAAGGGAATGCAACCAGTGAGTGGCAGAGCCTTATTTAAACCTGTCTGCTAAATTCCAAACTCACACTCGAAAAGCACTGGTCTCCAAATATTGTGACAATACATTCTCATAATTAAAAACTTCAGGGGCATGCACTATAATCTATGTATATTTATTTATTCATAAATCATATACATATATGTATATATCTTCTCCACTAATAAATTATATGCATTATAAAATAAATATGAAAATAGAGAAAGATGAAGTAAATATCTTTTATATGTTTTAAAAACAAGAAATTTTTATTTTTTTATATTTATTTATTTTTTTATATTTATTATTTTTATATTTATTAAATGCACATACATACTGTTGCTCTTGCTAAAAAATAATAGTATTAATAGCTGGTAAAAGTATATCATGAATATATCCAAATTGAAGATGCCCATCACTGGCAAGGCTTACTAAATCATTATAGTAATTTTTTCATTCTTAACCATAGTTTTGGAATGTTTACTAGCCACAGTAATCATGAAAGAAAAAGATATAAAAGAAATCCAAACTGGAAAAGAAGAAGTAAAACTGTAACTGTTTGCTGATAACCATGATACTATACATAGAAAATCCTTGCAGGATACAACATTAATACACAGAAATCTTCTGCATTTTTATACACTATCAGTGAAAGATTAGAAAGAGAAATTAAGGAAACAATCCCATTTGCCACTGCATCAAAAATAATAAAATATCTAGGAATAAATCTACCTACGGAAGCAAAAGACCTATACTCTGAAAATAAGATGTTGATGAAAGAAATAGAAGATAACACAAACAGATGGATACACCATGTTCTTAGATTGGAAGAATCAATATTGTGAAAACAACTATACTACCCAAGACAGTCTACAGATTCAATGCAATTTCTATCAAATTACCAAGAGCATTTTTCATAGAACTAGAAAAAAAAATTTTTTTTTAAAAAATTTGCATGGAAACACGAAAGATCCCAAAGAGCCAAAACAATCCTAAGAAAGGATAAAACAGAGATGGAGGAATCTAGTTCCCTGGCTTCAGACTATCCTACAAAGCCACAGTAATCAAAGCAGTTTGGTACTGGTGCAAAAATGGAAATTGACATTGACAGATCAATGGAACAGAATAGAAAGTCTAGAAATAAATGCATGCACCTATAGTCAATTAATCTATGACAAAGGAGGCAAGAATATACAATTGGAGAAAAGATAGCCTCTTCAATAAGTATACTGGAAAAATTGAACAGCTACATGTAAAATAATGAAATTAGATCATATTCTCTAGCTTCTCAGTTAGTGCTAGTGGAAAGAACCCGCCTGCCAATGCAGGAGAGAAAAGAGATGCAGGTTCAATCCCTGGATTGAGAAGATCCCTGGAGAAGGAAATGGCAACCCACTCCAGTTTACTTGTCTGGAGAATTCCACAGACAGAGGAGCCTGGTGGGCTACAGTCCATGGCATTGAAAAGAGTCAGACACGACTGAAGCGACCTAGCACACGTGCAACATCTAACATCATACACAAAAATAAACTCAAAGTGGGTTAAAGTCCTAAATGTAAGGCTGGATTCTATAAAGGTCTTAGAGGAAAACAGGCAGAACACTCTATAAATTGCAGCAATATTTTTTTGATCCACCTCCTAGAGTAATGAAAACTAAAAAATAAACAAGTGGGACTTAATTAACTTAAAAGCTTTTACACAGCCTTGGAAACCATAAACAAAACAAAAAGACAGTCCCCATAATGGGAGAAAATATTTGCAAATGAAGCAGATGACAAAGGATTAATCTCCAAAATATACAAGCAGCTCATGCAGCTCAATATCAGAAAAATGACCCAATCAAAAACATTGGTGGAAGACCTAAATAGACATTGCTCCAAAAAAGACATACAGATGGCCAAAAGGCACATGAAAAGATACTTAATATCACTCATTATAGAGAAATGCAAATCAGAACTACAATGAGATATCACCTCACACTGGTCAGAATGGTCATCATAAAAAGTCTACAAACAAATACCGAAGAGAATTTGGAGAAAAAGGAACCCTCTTGCACTGTTGGTGGGAATGTAAGTTGACATAGCCACTATGGAAGACAGTAAAGAGATTCCCTAAAAATCTGGGAACAACATTACCATACGACCCAGCAATCCCACTACTGGGCATATACCCTGAGAAAACCATAATTCAAAATGACACATGTACCCCAGTGTTTGTTTTTTCACCCCGGTGTTCATTGCAGCACTATTTACCATCATCAGGACATGGAGTCAACCAAGATGTCCATTGACAGATGAATGGATAAAGAAGTTGTGGTGTATGCGTACAATGGAATATTACTCAGCCATAAAAAAGAACGAATTTGAGTCAGCTGTAGTGAGGTAGATGATCCTAGAGCTTGTTATACAGAGTGGCTAAGTTGGCAAGAGAAAAACAAGTATCGTATACTAACACATATATGTGGAATCTAGAAAAATGCTGTTGATGAACTTGTTTGCAGGGCAGCGGTGGAGAAGCTGACATGGGGAACAGACTGTGGACACAGCAGGGGAAGGAGAAGGTGGGGTGAACTGAGAGAGTAGCAGTGAGATATGTACAGTACCATGTGTGAAACAGACAGCTAGTGAGAAGCTGCCGTATAATTCAGGGAGCCTGCTCAGCGCTCTGCGAGGACGTAAAGGGGTGGAATATGGGGATGAGGGAGGGAGGCTCAGGAGGGAAGGGATATATGTATCCTTATAGCTGATGCATGTTGCTGTATAGCGGAAACCATCACAACATTGTAAAGCTATTCTCCTCCAATTAAAAATAAATTTAAATTTAAAAAAATTTTTCTATGGAAACACAAAAGCAATCCTGAGAAAGAAAAACAAAGCTGGAGGAATCTGGTTCCCTGGCTTAAGACTATATTACAAAGTCACGGCAATCAAAACAATTTGGTACTGGTGCAAACAACAGAAATATAGATCAATGGAACAGGACAGAAGGCCCAGAAATAAATGCACACATCTATGGTCAATGAATCTGCAACCAAGAAGACAAGAATATCCAATGGAGAAAAGAGTCCCTTCAATAAGTGGTAATGGGAAAACTGGACAGCTACATGTAAAAGAATGAAACTAGAAAATTCTCTAACACCAGACACAAAAATAAATGCAAAATGGATTAAAGACCTAAATGTAAAGCTGGATACTATAAAATTCTTAGAGGAACACATATGCAGAACATTCTTGGACATAAATTGCAGCAAAATCTTTTGTGATCCACCTCCTAGAGTAACAAAAATTAAAAAAAAAACAAGTTGGACCTAATTAACTTAACAGCTCTTGCACAGCAAAGTGAAGTGAAGTTGCTCTGTCATGTCTGCCTCTTTGCGACCCCATGGACTGTAGCCTACCAGTTCATGGGGTTTTCCAGGTAAGAACACTGGAGTGGGTTGCCATTTCCTTCTCCAGGGGATATTCCTGACCCAGGGATCGAACCTGGGTCTCCCACATTGTAGGCAGACGCTTTACTGTCTGAGCTACTAGGGAAGCAGGAAACCATAAACAAAAAGACAATGCACAAAAAGGGATAAAATATCTGCAAATGAAGTGACCAACAAGGGATTAATCTCCAAAATATATAAACAGCTCGTGCAGCTCAATATTAAAAAAACCAAACAACCCAATCAAAAAATGGGCAGATCTATATAGATATTTCTTTAAAGAAGACATATAGATAATCAAAAAGTACATGAAAAATTACTCATTATTAGAGAAACACAAATCAAAACTACAATGAAATATTACCTCACACCAGTCAGAATGGCCATCATCAAAAAATCTATTAATAATAAATGCTAGAGAGGGTGTGGAGAAAAGGGAACCTTCTTACACTGTTGGTGGGAATGTAAGTTGGCACAACCATTATGAAGAATACAGAGATTTCGTAGAAAAAAAAAATTAGACCTACCACATGACCCAGCTTGCACAAGTTTCTATCCGCATTCATCAGAGGGGAGACAGAAGAAGCAAGAACTGCATTCCCACAACCTCCAGAATGAAAACCACAATCACAGAAAGCTAACCAAAATGACCACATGGATCACAGCCTTGTGTAACTCAGTGAAGCCAGGAGCCATACCGTGCAGGGCCACCTGAGATGGACAGGTCATGGTGAAGAGTTCTGACAAAATGTGGTCCACTGGAGAAGGTAATGACTCCAGTGATCTTGCCTTGAGAACCGCATGAACAGTATGAAAATGCTAAAAGATATGACACGGACGACGAGCCTGTCATTTCAGTAGGTGTCCCATATGCTACTGGGGAAAAGCAGAGAAATAGCTCCAGAAAGAATAAAGAGGAAACAATGCTCAGTTGTGAATGTGTCTGGTGGTAAAAGTAAAATCTGATGCTGTAAAGAACAACATTGCATAGGAACCTTGCATGTTAGGTCCATTATGGGTGCTAAGTCGCTTCAGTCGTGTCCAACTCTTTGCAGCCCCATGGACTATAGCCTGTCAGTCTCCTATGTACATGAGATTCTCCAGGCAAGAATACTGGCATGGGTGGCCATGCGCTTCTCCAGGGTATCTTCCAAACCCAGGGGTCAAACCCGCATCTCTTACATCTCCTGCATTGAGAGGTGGGTTCTTTACCACTAGCGCCACCTGGGTAAACTGGATGTAGTCAAGCGGGAGATGGCAAGAGTGGACATCAACATTTTAGGAATCAGTGAAGAAATGGAATAGCCCTCATAGTCAACAAAAGAGTCTGAAATGCAGTACTTGGGTGCAGTCTCAAAAATGAAAGAATGATCTTGGTTTATTTCCAAGGCAAACCATTCAATATCATAGTAATCCAAGTCTATGCTCCAGTCATTAATGTTGAAGAAGCTGAAGTTGGACAGTTCTATGAAGACCTACAAGACCTTCTAGAACTACACCAGAAAAAGATGTCCTTTTCATCATAGGGGATTGGAATACAAAAGTAGGAAATTAAGAGATACCTGGAGTAACAGGCAAGTTTGGCCTTGGAGTACAGAATGAAGCAGGGCAAAGACTAACAGAGTTTTGCCAAAAGAACACACTGGTCATAGCAAAAACCCTCTTCCAACAACACAAGAGACAACTATAGAGTTGTTGGTCATCACCAGATGGTCAACACTGAAATCAGATTGATTACATTCCTTGCAGTCAAAGATGGAGAAGTTCCATACAGTCAGCCAAAACAGGACCTGGAGCTGACTGTGGCTCAGATCATGAACTCCTTATTGCAAAATTCAGACTTAAATTGAAGAAAGTAGGGAAAACCACTAAACCATTCAGGTATGACCTAAAACAAATCCCTTATTATTATACAGTGGAGGTGACAAATAAACTCAAGGGATTAGATCTGGTAGAGTGCTGAAGAACTATGGACAGAGGTTCGTAATACTGTACAGGAAGCAATGACCAAGACCATCCAAAAGAAAAAAAAAAAATGCAAGAAGGCAAAATGGTTGTCTGAGGAAGACTTACAAATAGCTGTGAAAGAAGACAAGTGAAAGGCAAAAGAGAAAGGGGAAGACATACCCAAATGAATGCAGAGTTCCAGAGCATAGAAGGAGAGAGAAGCCTTCTTAAGTGAACAATATGAAGAAATACAGGAAAATGATAAAATGGGAAAGACTAAAAAATTGGAGATATCAAGGGAACATTTCATGCAAGGATGGGCACAATAAAGAACAGACACAGCAAGAACCTAAGAGACGCAGAAGAGGTTAAGAAGAGATGGCAACAATACACAGAAGAAACAATTACGATCGCGTGGTCACTCACCTAGAGCCAGACAACCTACAGTGTGAAGTAAGGTGGGCCTTAGGAAGCCTTGCTACAAACAAAGCTAGGGGAGGCAGTGGAATTCCAGCTGAGCTATTTCAAATCCTAAAAGATGATGCTGTTAAAGTGCTGCACTCAATATGCCAGCACATTTGGAAAACTCAGCAGGGGCCACAGGAGTGGAAAAGGTCAGTTTTCATTCCAATCCCAAAGAAAGGTAATGACGAAGAATGTTCAAACGAATGCACAATTGGGCTCATTTCACATGCTAGCAAGGTAATGCTCAAAATCTTCAAGCTAGGCTTCAACAGTATGTGAACTGAGAACTTCCAGATGTTCAAGCTGGATTTAGAAAAGGCAGAGGAATCAGAGATCAAATTGCCAACATCTGTGTGTCATGGAGAAAGCAAGGGAATTCCAGAAGAACATCTACCTCTGATTCACTGACTACACTAAAGCCTTTGACTGTGTGGATCAAAACAGACTGTGGAAAATTATTCAAGGGAAGGGAATACCAGACCACCTTACCTGCCTCCTGAGAAACTTGTATGTAGGACATGAAGCAACAGTTTGAACTGGACATGGAACAATGGACTGGTTCAAAATTGGGAAAGAAGTACGTCAAGGCTGTACATTGTCACCCTGTTTAACTTATATGCAGAGAATAGCATGTAAAATGCTGGGTTGGATAAATCACAAGCTGGAATCAAGATTGCCAGGAGAAATAGCAATAACCTCAGATATGCAGATACCACCATTTTAATGGCAGAAAGCGAAGAGGAACTAAAGAGCCTCTTGAGGAAGGTGAAAGAGGAGAGTGAAAATGCTGGCTTAAAACTTGACATGCAAAACTCTAGGTCCCATTGTTGTTGTTCGGTCACTCACTCATGTCTGACTCTTTGCGACCCCACAGACTGCAGCACCCCAGGCCTCCCTGTCCTTCATCTCCCAATATTTGCTCAAACTCATGTTCATTGAGTTGGTGATGCCATCCAACCATCTCATCCTCTGTCATCCCCTTCTCCTCCTGCCTTCAATCTTTCCCAGCATCTGGGTCTTTTCCCACGAGTCGGCTCTTTGCACCAGGTGGCCTAACTATCGGAGCTTCAGCTTTAGCATCAGTCCTTCCAATGAATATTCACGGTTGATTTCCTTTAGGATGGACTGGTTGGATCTCCTTGCAGTCCAAGGGACTCTCAAGAGTCTTCTCCAACACCACAGTTCAAAAGTATCAATTCTTTGGCACTCAGCTTTCTTTATGGTCCAGTTGTCACATCCATACATGACCACTGGAAAAACCATAGCTCTCACTAGATGGACCTTTGTAGGCAGTCATGCCTCTGCTTTTTAATATGCTGTCCAGGTTTGTTATTGCTTTTCTTCCAAGGAGCAAGCTTTTTTTAATTTCATGACTGCAGTCACCCTCCACAGTGATTTTGGAGCCTAAGAAAATAAAGTCTGTCACTATTTCCATTGTTTCCTTATCTATTTGTCCCATTACTTCAAGGCAAATAGATGGGGAATAAGTAGAAGCAGTGACAGGTTTTATTTTCTTGGGCTAATCACTGCAGATGGTGACTGTAGCCATGAAATTAAAATATGCTGTGCCTTGGAAGAAAAGTATGACAAACCTAGACAGCATATTAAAAAACAGAGACATCAGTTTGTCAGCAAAGGTTCATACAGTCAAAGCTATGGTTTTTCCAGTAGTCATGTACAGATGTGAGAGTTGGACCATACAGAAGTCTGAGGGCCTACAAATTGATGCCTTCAAGTTGTGGTCCTGGAGAAGACTCTTGAGAGTCTCTTGGACCACATGGAGAGGAAACTGGTCAGTCCTAAAGGAAATCTACTTTGAATATGCATTGGAAGGACTGATGCTAAAGCTGAGGTTCCAATACTTTGGCCACTTGATTGGAAGAGTTGACTTACTGGAAAAGATCCTGATGCTGGGAAAGATTGAGCAGGGGGTGACAGAGGATGAGATGTTGGATGGCATCACCAACTCAATGCACAGGAGTTTGAGCAAGTTCCAGGAGATAGTGAAGGACAGGGAAGCCTGGTGTGCTGCAGTCCATGGGGTTGTAAAGGATATGACTTAGTGAAGGAACCACATGATCCAGCAATCCCACTCCTAGGCATATATTTGGATAAAACCATAATTCAAAAAGATACATGCACCCCAATACTGACTGCAGCACTATTTAGAATAGCCAGGACATGGAAGCAACTTACATGTCCATCAACAGAACAGATTAAGAAAATGTGGTACGCATGTACAATGGAATATTCCTTAGCCTTAGAAAAAGAATGAAACAATGCCATTTATAGCAACATTGATGGACCTACAGATTTTCATACTAAGGGAAGTAAATCGGACAGAGGAAGACAAATACCATATGATGCCACTTATGTGTGGAGTCTTAAAAAAATGATATAAATGAACTTATTTACAAAACAGAAACAGACTTATAGATACTGAAAACAAAGTTATGATTGGTTACCAAAGGGGAAAGGTGAGAAGAGGGACAAACTAGGAATTTGGGATTAACATATACATACTACTATAATTAAAATAGATCACCAATAAGTACTTACTGTATAGCATAGGCAATTCTACTCAATATTCTGTAATAACCTATATGGGAAAAGAATCTGAAAAAGAATGTATATACATACATGTATAACAGAATCATCACTTTGCTGTACATGAGACTAACACAATATTATAAATCAACTATAATATAGTTTTTAATGTTTTAAAAACAAGAACTGTAGTGTTTTTATATTATATGTACACAAATATTTTTGTACTTACTAAAAATAATAGTACCTGAAAAAAATAAATCATGAAAATACTCAAATGGAAGATGTCCATCACTGACTAAACTTACTAAATCTTAATGCCTATTTTTTTCATTTTTAACCTCCTTAGACAAAATTTTCTGCTGAAATTCAGCTAATAAATATTCGTACTTCCAGATGTCAGTCATTCTTGCAAACTAATAAAAAGGTGTTGTATTTTTATATTTTTAGCATATAGCTTTAAATTCCATCAAAACTCTTCATTTAGATGACTTTTAAATGGAAAATTTCACTTCCAAATGTTTCTAAGAATGTACATGAGAACATTTTTATGTGATATACTTTTTTTTTAGAAACAGAATTATATGAAATGGAAACACATCAAAATACTCTTTTTCAAAATGTTCTCTCCAAAGTAGATGTCTTGTGAAATAGATAGATAATTTTGTGCAATGTTTAAAAGTGAAAAGACAATTTCACTTGAAAAGAAGAATTGCTTGCTTTGTGTTTTTTCAAAAATATCTTCTAGGTCACTAGTGTCAGCTATTTGTCATCAGAAGAAAAGTCAGCAACTTTGAAACATTAATGTTTTCATATAAAAATGTATAACTCATTTTTAATGCTACCTTTCTTCTAAGCATTTTTGTCAGGAGATAACCAGTGAACCTACATACAAGACTGATTTTCATGGTCACAATCCTCCACACCCAACTTGTAAAATTTTACAAAAATAAAATTATTAGACAGGGTTTGGCAAATGTTCTCTATAAGAGCTTTTATAGCAAATATATTAGGTTTTCCAGATCATATAATCTCTTGCAACTACTCAGTTCAGCTGTTGATAATACTAAAAAGATGATAGCAAACCAAGGAGCATGGCTGTGTAAATAAAACTTTATTTACAAAAACAGGTATCAGCCAGGATTTGGCTGTGGCTATAGTTTGCTAACATAAGACTTAGGGTGATGTGATCCTTAAATCCACTCAACCAAGCACAGATAACCTGCCATATGTCACTCCAATAGGGAAAAGAGTGCTAGTGCCTCCAACTGCTCTGGGAACGTCTCCCTTTTTCCTGAGGGTACCATGCCCACTGTACACGATGTGTGCCCCTCCAACAGACAGGCCTGAGTTCAGTTCAGTTGCATCCGACTCTTTGCAACCCCGTGAACCGAGGCACGCCAGGCCTCCCTTTCCATCAGCCTATGTCAAAGTTCAAAGCTGGGGAAACAAGATTTTTCTTAAACAGTTTTAGATTAAAATGAATGTGAATAGATGTTCCAAAGTTTTGTCTTTCATCTCTATTGATCATTTTTTACACCCCACTTCTGAGATCTTCACTCAGAACTATAGCACATCTGCCTGTGAAAGCAGGTCACTGAGATAAAAGGGAGGTGAAATGAAGGAGTGGGTGTTTACTGCCTCTAACACCAGCCATCTTTCAGATGGTGGGTGGCGTGCGGGAGGCAATGTAGTGGCTTCCTTCAAGGACAAAGGTCGAGGACTACAGATGAACCGGTGGAAGAAGAAACAAAATAGGGCTTGGAGTTTGGACCGACTTTCTCATCACCATCCAGACAAAGGCTGTTGTGCTTTTACCACACTCTTTTGCTGTAATTTAATTAAAGGTATGTCTCTGCCACTAGACCGGGTGCTCCGTGATGGTATCTTCGTATCTTCAGTAACTTTTTTTTTTTTTTAAGAAACCAAGTGTCATGAGCAGTCAATACATAATATTTGTTGAGTGAGTGAATAAAGAGGTAACAGAAGAAGAGCCACAAAATTTGCAACTATTTCTTAAGGAATAAGGTTAATGTAAGATTAGCTAAAACAAGACTTCTCTGGTGGCTCAGATGACAAAGAACCCGCCTGCCAGTGTAGGAAACCTGGGTTTGATCCCTGGGTTGCGAAGATCGCTTGGAGAAGGAAATAGCTACCCACTCCAGTATTCTTGCCTAGAGAATTCCATGAACAGAGGAGCCTGGTGGGCTATAGTCCATGGGGTCGCAGAGTTGAACGCAACTGAGTGGCTAACCCTTTCCCTTTCAAAATAAGACACATAAAAATAAAAAATATAAGGCAGTTTATGTCTCCAAGGTGTCCTTGTGCATCTCAGCACCACTTCATTGAGGGAAGGAGGGAGGCAAGAAATTACAGTGACTCAGGAGAAAGGGATACTTCACCATCATCATCAGATGTGCTACAAGAGGAGATGCAAGGTAAGCTTAAACCAGGTTTTTTTCACAGATAGTTAAGTAGCATTGATTTAGTTGATTTGATCAACACGGATTGCAGAACTGGAAAATTCTGGTAAAACACAACCTACTTCATGCTAAATTATGTGGTTTGTTTAGATTTACTGAACTGGAAAATGCCAAATCCCTTTGTACTTGGCACCGCGTGAATATTACCTACAATGATTAAGGGCAGAGTCCCAGACCGTGTCAAAACACCAGCCAGCTGATGACGTGTGGTCCTTAACCAAGGCGTGGTTTCCCCTGAAAATAAAGGCTAACCCTATCTTCCTGTATTTCATATGTTTGAGCTGGTGTCATTTTATATATCTCAAGTGTTGTTAAGCCTGGACATTATTTGTCAGTTAAGACTCTTCCAGTCATGCTAATCTGAGTGAGCCTTATCTATAGGTTTGTGTGCTGTCTCAGCTCAGCTCTCTAAAAACTCCTGCTGAATCAACATATTCATTCTCTTTGGGATATGGAAATGGACCAGTCTGAAATGGAGCGAACAGAGGTGTGGGTAGAATGTGAAAGTAGGAAATTAATGTTACTTTACAAGTAGCAAAGGACCCAGCTTGGAGGAGGAAAGCTGAACTCTAGTCCCAGCTTTTCTGATAACTTCATCCAAGCTACCCAGCCATTACAGTCTTCGGTTTCCTTATCTGTCAAATGACTGAGTCAGGTCTCTACTCAACCTTCTGTGACTCTAAGACAAATGAAGAAATAAGTCTGTCATTAATACTGAAGACCTTGACTTTAGTGAAATAATATGCTTCACAAAGTCATGTGACTCAGGATTGTGACTCTAAAGAGGAATCTCAAAAATAGAAGGTGGAAAATACAAGTCGAAACCCAGATTATTCACTCTCCCTGATCTCCACAGGACTTGCAAACATTTACTGTCTGTATGAGCAGCCTCTCTCGGAGTCAACCAATCTTAGTCTTGATTTCAAGAGTTTTGTCTGAATTATTCTCTTCCTCGGGTTTCTCTCTCTGCCTCCACTAGCCAGCGCCCACACCATAACTCTCCTTCCCTCCTCCAAGAATACCAGAAAACGTGTGTTTGCAAGGGCCACCAAAGCCGGCCCTGAAGCCTGATCATGAGGACTGGGTACCCTGATCTGGAGTGGGCCCAGTCCTCGCCAGTGACCCACTTTTTAATAGATAACAGACTGCCGCTGGAAAGGCCTTCTGGGATATTGACTCTGGCCTCCTCCTCTGGGGTTCAGGCGGCAGCGCAAGCCCAATGGCCCGGGAGCCCAGGGTTCCAACACACCTTTCACCAGTGCGGTGCCAGCCTCCCAGCGCGGGGAACCTCTGCCAAGAATGGAAGGCATTCTCTTCTTGAATGGAGCATTCAAAGCTGCTGCCACGTGTTGGAGGTGAACCCTTTCTGTCCCTTGTGCCTCTCCTTGGTCAGGCTGTGCTCTGACTCAGCTTCACATGCAGCTGTTCCCCGGGGTGTTACCATAGTTTCTTTTTTTTTTTTTTTTCCTAATGAGCCATTTCTCCTTTCTGCAGCCCCACTGGGACTCAAACCTCAGGCCATTCTGCTAATTCCCCAGGCTCTGCCTTGGCTTGGATTCTCACAGCCACCTTGCAGCTGATGGAAATTCCGCCCACAAGCAAATTAATTCCTCATGCTTCTACTAGATACATATTTAATGCATTTTTAAAATAGATACTGAATGTCATTTCCATGGCTATTGCAGATTATTGATGGCAAATTTTCTTTTCAATAAAACTTTTATATGCATATATGATTTATTTAACATGGGGCAGATTTTATTACCATGAAGAATAGAGGTTATAAGTATTATTTGCTGTCCTCCCTGGCACAGTGATGTAGGAAACCATACAGACATCTGAAAACATTTGATTTCCATCAAATTTCTTTAGAATTTTACTATTAGCTTAAGACTCTTATCAGGCCATAATTATAAACGGACCAGAACATGAAATAGCTAAGAGAGCTAAGGAAAACATTCCTGCTGGAACAAGTTCATTCTTAGAAACCCAGGCCTCTTATAACTTAGAAGATTATAATATTATATATGCATTAGAAGGTATTTTTCAAGAAAAATCTTTTTCCAGTTCTTCTTCTGAACACTGGTCAGTTCAGTTGTTCAAATCTTCACATGGATTAGAAATGAGTGTACTGTCTTCCGAAAAAGGAGGCCCATTCTAAGAGAAAATGCCTTTCCTACAACATGTCCTAAACTCACTCTCACTGAAGCCATATCCAAGCCTGACTGAGAAATGCCCACACATCCAGCTAGCCAAGAAGACAATTACACACTATGTTAAGAGCTTTTCCACTTTTAACATTTAAAATTCTTTCCAGCCAGAACTGTGATGTGTGAGTACACATGAAAAGATCTTTGTATGAAGATTATATATAATTATATTGCAATGCTCTATTTTCAACACGTTTATCAAATAGCTAAGACATACACAAGGTGAAAAAATGCTTAAGTTACAAAAGAATATATAGCATTTCCCTAATTCTCCCCTAACCCCTGCTGAGGCGAAAATTTATGAGTTTCTTGTATACCCCTCCAAAGATAACGTGTCTATATTCTTTTTAAAAAAGATTATAGCATAGTAAACATAATTCTTGAATGTTTTTCCCTCTCTTAAATTTATCTTGGAGCTCAATCTCATTCTTTTTAATGACAACAAAGTGTTCTCTCATATGAATATTCCATAATTTATTTAGTCAATCCCCTAGTGATAAACTTTTGGACTGTTCACAGTCTTTTGCTATTACAAACTATACTGTGGTAAACCTCCATACGTACACACACACACACGTCTTCCTGCATTATGTCATTGTTCCTACAGAATAAGTTTCTACAAGGAGGGTTGTTGGGTCTAAGGATAATTTTTTTTTAAAGCCGCATATTGCAGCTTGTAGGATCTTGGCTCCCCCTGAAGGGATTGAACCCAGGCCCTGGCAGTAAAAGTGCCAAGTCCTAACCACTGGACCCTCAGGGAATTTCTAATAATGCACTTTTAATTTTAGTAGATATTGCAATTTTGACCTCCCCAGAGTCTGAACCAATTTACCAGCACTCCTTGCCTACCTCCCTCAACCCAAAAAAGAAAAAAGTATGAAAGAGCAATGCTTTCCCTGTCAGTTTCTGCTCCATTTGAGTTTGTATTTGTGGAATTGCTTTAAATACAGATAATACCAGAACCCGATACAACTGACATAATATTGTCATTCACGTCTGCACTCAGATGTTACTCCCTCCAAAGCTTCCCTGACCACCCAGCACACACATCCTCAGGCACACTCTAGCCCATTCCCTTGGTTCCCAACCATTTTGACACCAGGGACCGGTTTCATGGAAGACAATTTTTCCAAAGACCGGGGTTGGGGGGTGGGGATAGTTTCAGGATGATTCAAGTGCATTTCATTTGCTGTGCACTTTTATTTCTACTATTATTGTATCAGCTCCACCTGAGATCATCAGGCATTCAATCCCTGATGCTGGGAATCCCTGCATTATCCTTTGTGTATCACCATCATTTGTAACTATCAGAGAATTACCTTGCTTATTTTTTATCTCCCTCTACCCTGCCACCACCTACTAGAAGGTAAGCCTTGGGAGAAGGTAATCCAAGAAGCACAATGACCCAGTACTTTCAACAGAATCTGGCAATAAACTGGCACTCAATATACATATGTTGAATGAAGCCCTGGCTTCAAAGGTACCTCTGGTACAAAGGATGCGCATATGCTCTGGGATAACTTTCCAGAGTCCTCAAACAAGAGAGGGGGTGGTGGGTGCTGCTTAGAGGAGTTTTTAACTCATTCTGAGAATATTTTACAGGCCTCAGAGAGAAAACAAGGCCCCCACAACTTTGAGGAAAACAAATGGGGCTGGTAGAAACCATCCAATTCTTTGATTTGAGCCTGAACAAAAATAAATCGCATTATCCTTCGTTTTGAGCAAACGCTGTGTCAAAGTGTCAAACACTTTTCAAACATTTGTAAAGTGGCTTGAAGAACGTCAAACACCATTGCTCTGTCTATTAAAAGCCTAGAGAGATCTTCTTAATGAAAAATAAAAGCAGCAGTTTTGGACTTTCAGCTCATAAAGTACCCTATTTTGAGGAAGTTCTGTCAGTTGGTATCTGTTGTGGAGGTGATTCACTGAATACAGGTGGTAATAAATGAGTGTTTGTCGAAGGGGTGTTTCTAAATCCTCTAAGGGTTATGCGCCGGGTCCCGGGTGTGGCTGGCAGCCTCAGCTAGGCCTAATTAATTAGATTCAGCCGTGTGGGAAACTTTAGTAATGACTGTTGGTATGAACATTTCTTGCCGCCCATTAACTGGCTTGCCACCAGGAACACAAGAAAATGTCATTTGAGCTTTCTGGACATTATATATTCTGGGAGATATAGGCCAATACCATGTGAATTTTCCCACTGGAAAAGATTTCTCAGTCTTAATGCAGGAAGTCGGTTCATCTTCATTGCTAAAGAAAGTACATTTTTCAGAGTTCTTAGAGAAGCCTGCTAACTCAGTTGCTTATCTAGCAACTGCATGTAGACTTTCAGCCAGTGCAAAGTCAAGGGGGAGGCTTCTGGAGTTTAGACTCTTTAATCCTCGCTAGTCACCTTTGCCAATACTTTAAACAGACAGTGGTTTCTCAAGCTTAACGTGTCATGAAAGCACAGCTTCTAGAAGAAGTCTCCCAGCTGACCCCCACCTCCAGCTGCAAGTTCCCCATGCACCCCCAAACAGTAGTCCTGAAGTCACCCCCCAGGCCTAGTTCTCCATATCTGAAGACCCTGGAGAAAGCAGCCATTGCAGGGTCATCTGTCCAAAGACAGCCTGAGTTGTCAGCTCTCTACTTCCTCCCCACCAGACATACCACCTCCAGGGAATTCATTCCTGGCAGCCTTTCACAGGGGTTTCCCTGGTGACTCAGTGGTAAAGAATTCACCGGCCAATGCAGGGGACAAGGGTTTAATCCCAGATCTGCGAAGATCCTACATGCCGTGGAGCAACTAAGCCCATGCACCACAACTATTAAATTCCACACGCTCTAGGGCCCGCGCTCTGCAATAAAAGCAGCCGCCTGTGTACCGCAGCTAAGAGTAGCCCCTGCCACTGCAACTAGAGAAAGCCCTCACAGCAACAAAGACCCAACACACTCAAAATTAATTTTTTTAAAAAGATGTAGGGACCCAAGTTGACCTGAAGGATTCTAGGTAACTCCTTTTCATACCATATATTTTTCAGACCTTTTGTAAAATACCTTTCAAAGCAAAATGAAGGGTATATTTATGTTTCAGAAATATACACACTTTTGGATAAAGGTACCCCTAAAATCCTGTCCCAGTTAAGATTCTCCAATATACTTCCGTACTGGTTGTCAAACATCTGTCTGCCTGCCTTAGATTTTCTGTCCAGGAAGTAAGAATTTTCCCACAAGTGACTTAAAATGCCTAGGGGGAAAAGGTGGAGGGAGAGATACACTTCCTGGCATGTGGAATGAGGAGTGAGGTTATGATTCCCGCTCATATGATCCACTGAATCTTTCTGAAACCCAATGCCCTCTAATTAAGAAAGCTGCCCCTTAGAAAGGCTCATCTCGCCAAGCCCAGCTCAAGTCCTCCCCTTTGAACGAGCACCAAATAAGAACCCGTGTCTCCACTCAGTTGTGCCGAGGTGAGGGCACAAGATTAAGGGTGAGGCTTTCTCTGTAGTTTTAAATCCTCCACAGAACTGTTCTGTCAAGGACCTGTGGGTGGGTTTGCAGGGCAGCTGTGACTGTAGTCTAACCCTGCATCAAGTTTGTACGAGAAAAGCCCATAGGGGTTATCACCTTGGTCAGCTGGGGCCACTAACACAGGATGCTCAGTGGCCTAAACCAACGGTCCGCCACGTTTTAGGCACCAGGGACCTGTTTCACGGAAGACAATTTTTTCATGGTCTGGTGATGGGGGGGGGGGATGATTCAAGAGCATTACATTCATTGTGCACTTTATTTCTATAATTATTACATCAGCTCTACCTCAGATCATCAGGCGTTAGATTCTGGAGGTTGGGGACCCCAGACTTAAAAAACGAACTTATTTTCTCACCGTTCTGGGGGCTGGAAGTCAAGATCAGAGTGCCAGTTTGACCCGACTCTGGTGAAGACTCTTTCTGGTTTGTGAGTGGTCATGTTCTTACTGTGCCAGAAAGAGACAAAAGCGTGAGGGCCCCACCCGAAGACCATACTCCTAAACCACCACTGTAGGAGGTGCAGGACTTACAGAGGCACACGCCAGCCAAGGCCCAGCTGTCAGCATGGAGGCTAACAGAACACAGCCCAGATTCATCCTTCGTCTAGTACTTACTGAGCCCCTACCATGAGTCAGGAGCAGGTCTACGCACTGGCCATCAACAGCCAAGAACACATCAACCTTCCCTGCCTTTGTAAAGCTTCCAGTTTATATATTCCACCAAAAGCCTGGCGCTCAATAATTCCAATACAGAGCGAGAGGCTTTGCCAAGCTGAGGTTCTGAGCACTCCATCGGTGCTGCATTTTTTAAATGTGCATTGCCTCCTGTTTCTTCCCTTTGTCAAATCTTGAGCCACGCTGGGAGAACATGCTGTTCAGAGGCGGAGTGGCCCGGGTTGGAGCAGAGGCCCGGGAGCCGCGCCCCACGGGTGCTGCTCGGCCTGTGGCTGACTGTGCTTGTGTGGAGCCGCTGGGCTGCATCCTGCTTGGCTGCAAGCCCTGTGGTCATCCAGCCCAGAGGCTGAAGAAAGAGCCCAGAGCAGAGACAGAGACGCCAGTGGTCTATCAGATGGGGGGAGCCTTACTCAGAGTCCTGGAGAGACACCTCGCCCAGTGTGGCAGACGACAGTGAGCAGGATGTGGCTGCCATCTTCGCTACATTGGCGAGATCTTCTGGGGGAATTAATGTCAGGTGGGCTGTTACCAGGGGCTACTTATGGCCTATAATTAAGAGAATCGGGTAGTCATGTGAGAGAAGCAGGGCCTGGTCGAGCTGGGGATACGGAGGACAAGAGGATAGCCATCTTGAATGGCCTGACCATACAGGGACCCTGAATCAGAAAGTTCCACCATGTCCCCATTTCTTCACTGGCACAGAAGGGATGATGCTGTTCACCTGCATCCTAGGGAGGTGTGTGAATTTTTCCTACCAGTCGGAGACTGGAAAGATGGAAGGACAAGTAAATGAGATTTACAACTTGCCTCCACGCAGCTCACTTGCTGCCTGCCTTTTAGAAGATCCATGTGTAAACACAGGACCGTGTAATTAACCTGATGTCAACACCAGCTGAACAAAAGCGCAGGGCTGAGGAGGGCCAGGTGGCCCAGGAGAGAGGCATTCGGGCAGGCTTTGTGAAAGAAAGAGCCCTTTCCTCTGGCTCCTTATTCAAATCCCTTCCAGGGAGGAGTGACCTACTAAATGTGGGCAAATAGTTCCCGGAACTGCTGAGTTTCTTCCACACAGAGAAAACAAAATGCTACCCCTGGCAGGCATTTATTTTCCAAGAAGCCATGGGTAGCCAGTGGCTATGGGCATTTGTCCAGATACTTCAGGTGGAAGTTGCAATTACCTGAATTACCCCCAACAAATTCTGTGATATGGTGATGTCTGGTGATGTCTGCTATGTTAAGTAGGGCGTGGAAGACGCATTGTGTTTGGTCCTGTGATTGCTGACGGAGATGGGGGGTGGGTGGCAGTTAATGGTTAAATTTCTATCCCCCACTTTGTCCAATGTTTTTCTTCATTTGGGGAAATAACAAATATTGTGATAAGATGAATAGAGCAACTTTAAAACAGAAAGTGTGAGAGAAAGCCATGTTGTTGTAATAGTAATGAAAAATGCAAAGGTAAACTTCACATGAAATTAAGACATAAAAAATATCTCCTTACTCCTATCAGAGTGGCCATCAACAAAACAATACAAATAACAAATGTTGGTGAGGATGTAGAGAAAAGGGAACCCTTGTACACTACTGATGGGAAAGTAAACTGGTACAGTCATTTTGGGAAACTATGGAGGTTTCTCAAAAAAAAAAAAAAGCTAAAAATAGAACTACCATTATCACCCAAGTATTCTACTCATGAGTGTATATCCAAAGAAAACAAAAACACTAATTAGAAAAGATACATGAATCTCAATGTTCACAGCAGCATTACTTACATTTGCCAAGATATGGAAGCAACCTAAGTGTCTATCAACAGGTAAATGGATAAAGATGTGACCTACATATACAACAGAATACTATTCAACCATAAAAAGAATGAAATTTTGCCACTTAAAACAACATGGATGGACTTGGAGGATATTATGCTAAGTGAAATCAGAGAAGGACAAATACTGTATGATATTACTATATGTGGAACATAAAAAATAAAACAAACTAGTGAATATAACAAAAAAGAAACCACTCAGATATAGAGAAAAAACTGGTGGTTATCAGTGGTGAGAAGGAAGGAGGGAGGGACAAGATAGGGGTAGGGGATTAAGATATACAAACTATTGTGTATAAAATAAATAAGCTATGGGGATATATTGTAAAACACAGGGGATACAGCCAATATTTTATAATAACTATAAAATATTATCCCCTCTCATAAAAAGAAAATGGTCCATTTTATTTCTGCATTGTTTTGAACTGGTGTCCTAACTTTGAATAAAACATAATTTGAAGCAGCATAAAAAAATAAACTACAAGGATATATTGTACTGCACAGGAAATATAGCCAATACTTTATGACAACAATAAATGGAGTATACCCTTTAAAAATTGTGAATCAATATGTTATACACCTGTAACTTATATAATATTATACACCAAGTATACCTCAATTTAAAAAAAAGGACATAACAAGCTTGAAGACGGTCAGGGCAAGATGTGGCATCACTAAGGGGCTGTCTCCCCAAGACTCTCCCACGATTTAAAAGAAACTTCCTGTCCTTCCCTCCTCCTCTCCTTCCTGTCACCCTTCTTTCCTCTCCCTGTTCTTAACCATGATTAACAGGTTTTCGTGCTTTAGGTAAAAAGTGACGCCTTTTTGACCTCTCTGTCCTGAGGTGCTCCAAGTGCGTCGCCTACCCAGTGCAACCAAACAGTGACGAGACATGCTTCCAAGTCTGGCTCCCGAGACAGGCCTCACCACTCTAGTCAGACGGCATTGTTTAAGGGAGGGAGTCGGTGGGCAGGCTAGTGACCCCTCGGGGATGTGAGCGCTGGCAGGCTTCGCGGTAAGCCAGCTTCCGCCATGGAAAGCCCTTCCTTCCAGAAGCCCGGGCAGATGTGCAGCAGGATCAGGTGCCTTGCGGCCTTCTTAGGGCCAGGCGTCTGACCTCACGTGTTCCTGAGGTGAGCAGGGCCAGAACAAAACAACCAAGCCAAACGCACGGCTGCCTTTACCTCGAATCCCTGCACCCTTTCCTCATGGGTTCCAGGTTCTGGTGACTTCAGACCACGGCTGACACCCCGGAGCTGTCTTCTGCCCTGGACTCACTGATGCCAAATTCTGATTTCTATTCTGAAGCGTCAACAGAGCTGAGCTCTGAACAGCGCTGTTTGTGTTTCTATTTGTATTTTGTTTGTCTGGGGTAGAGTCTTTATAGGCCGGTCTGTGTTCCATTCAATGGTTAACTTTTGAATAAATAAACATTAGGAGCTATGAGTTCTCATTGGAGGGTATTAGTGCATCAGACTCTCGATTCAAGATTGCTGAGCCTTAGAAACTACTCACAAGTGCCAAACCTTGAGCACCTTGCTAAACAATGCACGCACACCCCTGGCTCTGTCGCGAACAGCTTCACACCCTGGAAGAGCAGACCTTCCTCCCAGCACACCAGGCCCAGTGTTTCGGGCACATAGCTCTTTCTTTCCTTACCCCGAGGAGGAGCTACCCTGACTAGTTTTCTGCACAAAACACGCAGTCTAACCGCAGGGATGGGTGGACATGATCCCACTTTATGGTTTTTTTTTTTTTCAGTCTTCACACTCTTGCTATGCTCAGGCCAGCAAATCCCTCTGTGCTTTTTGGAAACACATCTGTCTCAGGTGGAGTTAATGCTACTGACAGTGTTGACTATGGTGCAGGCAGTCAGCTTGTCTGTGGACATATCTCGTAGACTCAGGGGCCAGTTGAGATGATGAATTGTGTAGAGTCAAAAAGAGAGTCACTGTGCTTATCTGTCATTAGGGGGCTGACTTAACACTAGGTTTTTCTATCTTGGTTTTTTTGTCTTCCCTAGAAATTAGCATCAGCTGTCAGAATGTTTTAAAAATACAAAGCATAGGTTTCCATAGGAATTGTAACATTTCTTATCATTGAAAAAACTGAACAGAATTACAGAAAGACAAGGCAATATGCTGATCCTTACAGAAGCCAGGTAATATGCACAGGGAGTGTTATTATACTATTTTCTATCCTTTTACATGTGTTTGAAAGAAGTGAAATAAATTTTTTAAATAGACTCTGAACACCCATTTGAAATGATAGCAAAGACAACTGACATACAAAATCTTACTCAGGAACTGTTAAGTATGGTCATTAACGAACACTCACCCTTGGATCTAAGGATCTTCTGTGTGCCAAGGCTTTGCATATGTGATTTCCAAGCCTTACAACCCTGAAAAAACAGGATAACTAATCCAATTTATAGGTGAGACTCAGAGAGGCTAAATGATTACCTCAAGTCACTTGTCAAGCAACAGAGTCAACAATGAACCACAGACCTATCTTTCCTGAAGAAGCAGAATTTTCCACAACTCCACGCACCTTCAGCTTTGTCTGGGTGCAGAGGGCATGACTCCCTGCACTGGTGATTCCCAAGGTCAGGAGTAATGCAGGGGAAGCTATGTAGGTTTACCTTCAGGCAATTCTCCTTCTTGTTGTTCAGTCACTAAATCATGTCTGACTCTTTGTGACCCCATGGACTGAAGCATGCCAGGCTTCCCTGTCCTTCACTATCTCCTCTTGGAGCTTGCTCAGACTCATGTCCATTGAGTCGGTGATGCCATCCAACCAACCTGTCCTCTGTTGTCCCCTTCTCCTCCTGCCTTCAATCTTTCCCAGCATCAGGGTCTTTTCCAGTGAGTCAGTCCTTCACATCAGGTGGCCAAAGTATTGGCGCTTCAGCTTCAGCCTCAGTCTTTCCAATGAATATTCAGGACTGATCTCCTTTAGGATGGACTGGTTGGATCTCCTTGCAGTTCAAGGGAGCCTCAAGAGTCCTCTCCAACACCACAATTCGAAAGCATCAATTCTTCAGCACTCAGCCTTCTTTATGGTTCAGCTCTCCTATTGGCACATGACTACTGGACTAGATGGACTTTTGTCAGCAAAGTGATGTCTCTGCTTTGTAATATGCTGTCTCCATTTGTCACAGCTTTTCTTCCAAGGAGCAAGTGTCTTTTACTTCCATGGATGCAGTCACCATCCGCAGTGATTTGGGAGCCCAAGAAAATAAAATCCGTCACTGCTTCCTTTCTTCCCCATCTGTTTGCCATGAGGTGATGTGACTAAATGCCATGACCTTAGTTTTTTGAATGCTGAATTTTAGGCCAACTTTTTCACTCTCCTCTTTTACTCTCGTGGAGAGGCTCTTTAGTTCCTCTTCACTTTCTGCCATTCAAGTGGTATCATCTGCATATTTGAGGCTGTTGATATTTCTCCCAGCATCCTTGATTCCAGCTTGTAACTCATCCAGGCTGGCATATCGCACGATGTACTTTGCATGTAAGTTAAATAAGCAGAGTGGTAATAAACAGCCTTGACTTCTCCCTTCCCAATTTTGAATCAGTTTGTTGTTCCATGTTCAGTTCTAACTGTTGCTCCTTGACCTGCATACAGTTTTCTCAGAAGGCAGGTAATGTAGTCTGGCGTTTCTATCTCTTTAAGAATTTTCCACAGCTTGTTGCAATTCACCCAGTCAAAGGCTTTAATGTAGGCAGTGAAGTGATTCTCCTGGAAAGAGAATTTAGGAAATTCTCCCCTTCTCCTTCATTTGAAGCTCTTGGATTCCCCCTTGCCTAAAACAAACAAAAAACCAGGAAACTTGTTTCTCCAAAATGTCTCCTCTTTGCTGTTGCTGTTGTTTAGTCTCTAAGTTGTGTCTGATTCTTGCGACCTCATGGACTGTAGCCTGCCAGGCTCCTCTGTTCATGGAATTTTCCAGGCAAGACTACTAGGTTGCCATTCCCTTCTCCAGGAGATCTTTCTGACCCAAGGATTGAACCCAGGACTCCTGCATTACAGGCAGATTCTCTACCACTGAGCTACCTGGGAAGCCCTGTCTCTTCTTTAGAGGTTGTCTTTTAAAAATGTATTGCTTTTGCATGCCATAAAATGTTTCAACACATTGCTAATTTTTTTCCCTTTAAGTTAATTTATTATGCAGCTTCATTTTTCCCCCCTTTGGGAGAGAATGTCCTAAAAGCAAGGACATCTGGGGCAGGGGAGTCACTAAGAGGTGATAAAAGGTTACAAAAAGGGAAAATGGGAAAATCCCGTGTCCTCTCCTTTGTGTTTTCCCCCAAGCAGCAGTCAGCACCACACCCTTATGGGCGTATATTTGATCTTTATACATTGTAAAGTCTAAAAATAAAAGAACCATCTTTGAAAGGGAACATTGTGGCCTCAGTTTTTGTGGAGAATTTGAATCCAGTAATTAATTCTATTTTTTAAAGGCCAAACTTTGATATCTGGATTTTCTTCTTCGATGCCTCTTCCCTCCCCAGCTCAGTGAGTGTTTGCTGAATGGATGTAAGGGTCAGTTCCAGGCCAAAAAGAACAATGGGTGCATTAGAACTGCCAAGGGTCAGAAGCTGAAGCATTTCACATCACAGGTCTGAGTAGCAGGAAATCATGACATTCCTGAGCTCTTTGGAGATACTGGTATTCAGAGGCATGGATGATTCCAGCTTCATTTCAGGTCTCGGGGGATGGCACTGGGTTGCCAAGATCTTCAAGAACTAACACACACACACACACACACACACACACAGATACACACATACTCACACATATCCACATACCCTATCTATGAAAACCACATCATCTCAGTGACTCCTGACAGTCTTGACAAACATTTCTCCCTCCCACTAACACATCCATCCCCACTGTGAGGGATCCAGAGGGCCTCATAATTTGCTACCGTGAGAGAAGAAAACCAACATTGGATTTCCCCCCATGTGCTTACTGGCCAAAGCTAAGAAAACAGTCAAGCTGATGGCTTCTTTGCTCAACCAGCTGAACCAAGGGCAAGGGAGCGAATGAGAGCAGGAGCCTCAATAATTCCTGCATCCAACCTCAACTCCAAAGATGATCTTCTCTAAATAAAGAATTCTTTGAATGCCTCCATTTTATCTTGAGACATGGGGGATGCAGGTGGCTGAGGCTACACACACCCAAAGTAGCAGTGGATCTTGTGTTCACCCAGCCAGGATGCCAGGTTGACCAGAAAAATGTACCTGTAGGAATCAGACAAACCACAGAGATATGGATCCATTTCAAATAATCACTCTGAGGGGAGACTGCATGGTCAGCCACTGTCCCAGCTTCCCCTCATGGGCCCAGATGGGGAACTCTAAAGGCATCCAACAGGGATATTGGCGATTCCATTAAACAACCTCCTCAGACCCACTTGTAAAGTTCTATGAACTTAGAAGCCCACATTCCAAGAAGAAAGAATCTCAGACTCAGAGGGCATCCCAGGGTCATTTTATCAAGCCTGGTCAGAAAATACCATAGATCTTGTAAGTGAATCTTCTACCCTTTCATAATAACTTAACATCACCCTTAAACTTCAATTTATCCACCTATAAAGTAGAGAAAACAATAGCCCTGACTTAACAAGGATATTGTCATGACTGAAGGAGACATGAACTATAAAAGTGCCTTGTACAGCACCTTACCATTACCAGTGTTAAATATATAGCAGCAAGAATGAGGATACCACCACAGTCCTAGCAACCACAACCATCAGATATCTCCTGGACTGACACCCTGAGATGCTCTACAGGACTCTGTCACACCTATTAAGTCTGCTGTGGGCTGCAAAACTAGAAAAATCAAACATGTCCAGAATTACATGTTTACATGCTCAATTAGAATCAATAAATATCCAAATGAGCGGTTAAGCGTACAGTTGTGTGAGTGCTTTATCTGGTCTATAAAAGCTTTCTTCCACACAGGAATATAGTCTGTAATTGGAAGGGTTGAATATATTATAAATCAGTTCTCCAGGGTCTAGATGAGTGAGCTGTTACTGTATTTATTATTCCCTACATATACTAGCATGTATTTCTCTGGAATAAAGTAGTCTTAATCATACATTTTTAAGGTCTTGCTGGGAAGTTTCTCTCTTTCCACCTCCTAGCAAAGAGATACACCAGAGCACCAGAGCACACAAAAGTGATGTATTGTGATCAACAGAAACCAAGCCATGGCTCCTCCAAAGACCACCTAGATTTAGAGATACAGTCAAAGCTATGGTTTTTCCAGCGGTCATGTATGGATGTGAGAGTTGAACTATAAAGAAAGCTGAGCACCAAAGAATTGATGCTTTTGAACTATGTTGAAGACTCTTGCGAGTCCCTTGGACTGCAAGGAGATCAAATGAGTCAATCCTTAAGAAAATCAGTCCTGAACATTAATTGGAAGGACTGATGCTGAAGCTGAAACTCTAGTACTTTGGTCACCTGATACAAAGAACTGACTCATTTGAAAAGACCCTGATGCTGGGCAAGATTGAAGACAGGAGAAGAAGGGGACGACAGAGGACAAGTTGGTTGGATGGCATAGCAAGCTCCAGGAGTTGGTGATGGACAGGGAAGCCTGGCATGCTGCAGTCCACAGGGTCACAAAGAGTCAGACATGACTGAGCAACTGAACTGACTAACTGACTAATGCTTGTTAACCCAGGAGAAGTCTCTACTCTTGACTGTAGAAAACAAATCTCACAGAAGAATGTCTACCTCTGGCTCTATAAGAGGGGGTAATGAAAAGCAATGATGTATTTCTGGGTTGGCAGCTTGGCATTGCCAGTCTTCATCATAAGGGGATGAGTGTGATGTGATGTAATTGTCTGCTATAAAGCCAGACACATACAGATGTAGTGAACTGTGATGGATTTTGCCAGCTCAGCACTGTTCCTTTCCTTTAATAACAGCACTCCAGTCCAGGGATGGGTATGTAACTTGGGTCTGGCCAACCAGAGCACCATATCGGAAAGGGATCCCGTGATTGGTTCCAAGATAAATATTTTAGCCAATAGAAGGCCTGCTAGGATTTTTGTCTGTGCTAACAGGAAAGAGGACGTTTCTCTCTTTTAAACTGGAGATGGAAGCCTGGAGCAAGGTGGTCATCTTACTACCACAAGAGAAAAACTGATCTGAGAATGAGGCAGAACTTGGAGACATCATTTAGCGCCTTTATCCAGCCATAGCAAGACTTTACAGTTAGGTGTGCTAGTAGACACATTCTCTTTTAGCATTTTCCTCCCCTTGGAACAATTTGAGTTAGATTTTTGTCACTTGCAACTGAGGGATTTTTGATTATACATCCTGACAATGTGCAGTTCTTGGTTCTGTAAGACCTCATGGTAGCCAGCCTCCAAGATGACCCTTAGTGAACTTTATTTCCTAAAAATCTTATCCTTGTGTAGTCCCTCCCTACACTGAATTAGGACTGGTCTGTGTGACTACAGAAAGCAGCAGAAGAAATGGTGTATGATTTCCAAGCCTAGGTCCAAAAACTGCCTTGCAGCTTCTGCCTTGGCTATTTGAGGCTCTCATTCTGGGGGAAGCCAGTCACAGTGTGGGGGACCGCTCAGGAAGCTCATGTGAGGAGGTCCACATGAAGAGCCCTCAGGCATCCTCAAAGAACTGGCCCCAATTAGCCAGACATGTGCACATGCTACCTTGGAAGTGGACCTTCCAGCCCCACCTAAGCCTTCAGATGACTACAGCCCAGCTGACATCTTGACTGCAATCAAGGGATCCTGAGCTAGAACTACCTGACCAGCTTGATCCCAAATTCCTGACCCACTGTGGGAAACTGCGAGAGACAAGAAATAATCATTGTTGTGTATAGTTGCTAGGTTTTAGAGTAATGTGGACTAACACAACAGTAGGCAACTATCAGACCTCATCTTCTCCTTCTCACGTCCTGCCCTGATGAGAAACACAGGATGCTCTAACACAGGTGTCCCAGGCTCTATCCCTCAAAGCCTCACTTAGCTTCTGAGAGTTGCCAGAAGGGAAGTGATTATCATGGTGGAGTCCCGCCCACCATGTGTCCTCGTGATTGACCCTGAGGCCTCGTCCATGGTAACCCTTGAGTTTCCACAGGAGAACTTAGGCCTCCTGGATTTGTGTGAACTCAGGGATCACCATGTCCCTTGCAATAATGAGGCTACTTCTTGTCCTGTCTCTGTGTCACTTTAACCTTTGACTTGTCCATGAAGTTCGGAATGTGTAATTTTGTATATATCGTATGATATCTCAGAGGTCTGGCTTGGCCATTTTCTCTTCCATCGTTGAATAAATAACTTTATTTAAAGCAGAGCAGCCTAATAGAATTTTTGTCAGGACAAAAATGTTCTATATCTTCACCATCCAATACAGTATACACTAGGCACATGTGATCACTGATCACTTGAAATATGACTAGTGTGATATGATAATTTTTTATTATATTTAAACAGTCTAATGAGTTATATTAGCTAAATCTAATGTTAAATTATATTTAAACATTACATGATGAGTGACTTTTGTATTAGACAGTGCAGCTTTAGATGCAGTGGCTGTCAATCAAAACACTTTTCATCTTGGGCAGAAAGTTTGCACTAAGATCAATATGACTTTAGGGAAATACTTTAAAACCAGTGTCATCCCAAATTTAATGGAAGTCGTTCCTTTGAGTTTTACTTTCAGAATCTCCTCCCACCTTCCTCTCAGGACTCAGACAGGAGCCCAAGACTGACTAATCCCACTGTCCTCCAGATGTGCCCCCACACAACTGAATCCCAGTGATGGGTGTGGCCCACTTTCAAAGGGAAACCCTACTGTTGGCATCTCAGAGTGGGAATGCATCTAGAGGTTTATCTAGGTCACTTTCGTGGGCCCCTCGGTGCTCATGACTGCTTAATTGCCCACTGAGCAGTCCCAACCCAGTGGGGTCTAAACAGGAAGTGGTTTTAATTTTTCCAATCACTACCTCTAAATTTGACTTACTCTGAAACCAACCTAGACAGCATATTAAAAAGCAGAGATATTACTTTGCCAACAAAGGTCCATTTAGTCAAGGCTATGGGTTTTCCAGTGGTCATGTATGGATGTCAGAGTTGGACTATAAAGAAAGGTGAGCCAAAGAATTGATGCTTTTGAACTGTGGTGTTGGAGAAGACTCCTGAGAGTCCCTTGGACTGCAAGGAGATCCAACCAGTCCATCCTAAAGGAGATCAGTCCTGGGTGTTCATTGGAAGGACTGATGTTGAAGCCAAAACTCCAATACTTTGGCCACCTTATGCGAAGAGTTGACTCATTGGAAAAGACCCTGATGCTGGGAAAGATTGAAGGCAGGAGGAAAAGGGGATGACAGAGGGTGAGATGGTTGGATGGCATCACTGACTCAATGGACATGGGTTTGGGTGGACTCCAGGAGTTGGTGATAGATAGGGAGGTCTGGCATGTTGTGGTTCATGGGGTCACAAAGAGTCAGACACGACTGAGTGACTGAACTGAACTGAACTGAAACAAACAAAACAAACTTACAAGTAAAAAACAAAAAGCTTTTTCCCCTAGCACATCTTGGGTAGATTCCATTACTCTCTGGTCACTTTCAGTCCATTAAAAAAAAAAGACAACCACCTTCTCATAATTTAGTTCTATGCCAGCCTACTTCTGGAGGAGAAGGGGACAACAGAGGATGAGATGATTGGATGGCATCACCAACTCAATGGACATGAGTTTGAGCAAGCCCCATGAGTTGGTGATGGACAGGGAAGCCTGGCGTGCTGTAGTCCATGGGGTCTCAAAGAGTCAGACACAACTGAGCGACTGAACTTCTATTAGTTTTAAGGTCCTCCAGCCTGTTGGGACAAGAAGGGGTAGGGAAGAAGGGAACACACGGTTCCCTGATCTGAGAGATCCAGCTGGGTAAGGCTGCCTCTGCCACCTCTCAGCTCAGCCCAGTGGCCGACCACACAACTGGGTTGTGAGCTGCTGGGTTCCTTTACTAGAGGGCAGTCCTCTGGAATGGATCCTGGCGAGGCAGCTTGAGACCAGTGACTTCTCTAGGTACAGACTCCCTGCCACCACCTCCAGTTCAGGCAGGCAAAGGGAGAGATCTGCAAGTCCCCAGCCCAAGCAGATGGCCACCTGGGGAAGGAGATGCTCTCTCCCTTCTTTCAGCATACCCCCTCCCCACTTCTCTTGCCTGAGCAGGGGTGGACAGTGGGGCACAGAAGGAAATCACTTCCTACTGGGAACTCAACTCCAACCCCCAACCCTCCTCCCCTCAACCCCACCCCCAACCCCCTCAACCCCCCCACCCCGGTTCTTTACCATGTAAAAGAAGCAGGAAGGTGATCTGATGGGTGTCGATTAGTTGATTATGAAAGAAAGCCTAATCTGTTGCCCCTGAGAAAGCCCAGGGAGGTAAGGGGTAGGTTGGGGTTGGTGGGGCAAGTATGGCTTCTGGTTTCTACTAATTCCCTTTTGAATGTGAGGCATTTATCACCTCTTTTCTCAGCTGGGACTCTAAATGCCAGTTCCGGAGCAATAGGAACACCTTGACCTGGCCTTCCCCATTCCTGATTTGCTTTGGTTTAGGTGGTCTTGAGCAGGAAGTGTGGATGTGTAGGGATCTTGGTGAGTTGCTGGATGGTCTCGGGTGAGCTACTGGCAGAAGGGTTGCAGACAGAGGCTGGCCTGGACGTTCAGAAGCTGGAGAGAGACCCCAGCACCAGGCAGAACCAGCTGTCCTGGTGTCCTCACGGTGGGCAGGGGCTGGTCTGCCCCCTGCAAGGCCAGGCTGAAGGACTCTCATTGTACTGGCCAAGGTCAGAAGGTTAAGCTCTTTGATAGTCTCTGCTGACTCACCTGTGTGTAGTGAGGGACGTTCTAGCCTAGGTAAGAGAAACCTTTGGGATCAATGTGCCATTTGCAGGGCACAGAGTGACCTGGGAACCAGTAGCTACTGATCTCCCTGGCTGAGCAAACCCTGAAGGAGAGGTCTGGGGGCAGAGGTGGAGGCTGGGCAAGATGGAGCTGGTCAGTTTACAGGACTTCTAGGGGTGGACGTGGCTCTAGCATCCCTTGGTCTGTGGCAGGGCTTCTTGAACTTCTTATTAGGCAGACTACCCAGCTACAGACATTCTCAGTGACCTGCACATTGGGCTCATGTACACAGACACCTGAAGTCCAGGAGGCTGGGAATGATGGCTCAGGATGGGCGCCAGCATCAACCTGCCTCCCCCTGGACCAAGCCACCATCATGTCCCAAACACATGAACCCTGTCCCCACCCTATCCAGGACGAAACACTCCTCTGCTTTTCTTTCTATGCATAAAGGGACAACTCACTCCATATCCACCATTCTTGGGGAGGTTTGCTTCATAGATTCCAAGGTGGTTTTCTGAACTAGCCTACATTTCTAAGTATCTGGCTCTTCTCACACTCAGGAACAGAAAAGGAAGAAAGGAAAATCAAATTAAGTCTCCAGGGCTTGGCTCCAACAGAGTACCTGCTTGCCATGCACACTTGAGTAAGAGAAAGGAAAAAACAGCATTGCTCTTAAAGCATTCGTCTCCAGCCGGATTTTGGCACTCTTTTCTCCACCTGAATATGTCCCAATTCCCAATACCATCTGTTCTCACACACCTGCGGCATTTAAATAGGCCAAATATTCTGGTGACAGGTAATAGGCATGGTTTCTATAAGCAACACACCCTGTAAAGGAAATGTAGTTTCTTTAAACTCACTGGGTTCTGAAACTTAATTAGAATATAAAGGGAAGTCATTCCAAATGAATTCTCAGTAAAAGATATAAAGTATGATTGCCTTGTCTCTTTATTAAAAAGAGGATATACAGCTGAAAGCTGGGTCAGCCATTTTTTTTCCTTTCAACTGTTTTTTCTTTGTGGTTCGGCTAACTTTCGGAAGTTTATTTTGTTTCTAAAAACAATATTCCATTGGTTCTTAAAAGATGAGAGTGTTTAACTCACTGCACAAGGTTACATTTTCATTAGAATTACGGTAGCATTTTACATCATTCATTTTCTCACAACAGAGACAACATAGTATTATTTTATTTTATTTATGAGAATACCAAGGCAAGGAAATTTAGGAAAATTTCTCTAAAGTTATAAAACTATTGACTGACCTAAGATTTTTTTTTTTAATTTTTTATTTTTTTCAGTGGGTTTTGTCATACATTGATATGAGTCAGCCATAGAGTTACACGTATTCCCCATCCCGATCCCCCCTCCCACCTCCCTCTCCACCTGATTCCTCTGGGTCTTCCCAGTGTGACCTAAGATTTTAAATCATTATGCAGTCCCAAATATTTAAGCAGTTATGTTAGGGAAAACACACTGACTGAAACTGCCCACCCTGGCCAGGCACCATAGTAACCATTTGCATGAGTTGGTTTTGTTTTTATTTTTTTTTAATATTATTTTATTAGTTGAAGGCCAATCACTTCACAACATTTCAGTGGGTTTTGTCATACATTGACATGAATCAGCCATATAGTTACACGTATTCCCCATCCCGATCCCCCCTCCCACCTCCCTCTCCACCCAACTGCTCAGGGTCCTCCCAGTGCACCAGGCCCGAGCACTCGTCTCATGCATCCCACCTGGGCTGGTGATCTGTTTTACCATAGATAATATACATGCTGTTCTTTCAAAACATCCCACCCTCACGTTCTCCCCCAGAGTTCAAAAGTCTGTTCTGTACTTCTGTGTCTCTTTTTCTGTTTTGCATATAGGGTTATCGTTACCATCTTTCTAAATTCCATATATATGTGTTAGTATGCTGTAATGTTCTTTATCTTTCTGGCTTACTTCACTCTGTATAATGGGCTCCAGTTTCATCCATCTCATTAGAACTGATTCAAATGAATTCTTTTTAACGGCTGAGTAATATTCCATGGTGTATATGTACCACAGCTTCCTTATCCATTCGTCTGCTGATGGGCATCTAGGCTGCTTCCATGTCCTGGCTATTATAAACAGTGCTGCGATGAACATTGGGGTGCATGTGTCTCTTTCAGATCTGGATTCCTCAGTGTGTATGCCCAGAAGTGGTATTGCTGGGTCAGATGGCAGTTCTATTTCCAGTTTTTTAAGAAATCTCCACACTGTTTTCCATAGTGGCTGTACTAGTTTGCATTCCAAAAATATGGAATGCTTCACGAATTTGCGTGTCATCCTTGCGCAGGGGCCATGCTAATCTTCTCTGTATCGTTCCAATTTTAGTATATGTGCTGCCGAAGCGAGCACTGCATGAGTTGTTTTATGGCAGGAGATCCTGATAAGGAATACGGAACTAATCAGCCACCACCAGCTGGAAGAGTTCGGGAAGGATCGAAAGGAGACACTACCTGTCCGTCCACTTCCCGGAATCCCTCTTGCTAGCATCCACCTTGGCTGAGCGATGCGTGCGCCACCAGGAAAGACTCTGAATTAGAATGATTGGTCAAAGACCACCCGGAAATGAATCCCATCACCATAAAACCCAAGACTGCGAGCCACGCGGCAGAGCAGTTCTCCTGGGTTCCCTTACCCTCCTGCTCTCCACCCGGGTGCCCTTTCCCAATAAAATCTCTTGCTTTGTCAACATGTGTCTCCTCGGACAATTCATTTCCGAGTGTTAGACAAGAGCCCAGTTTCGGGCCCTGGAAGGGGTCCCCCTTCCTGCAACAGTTATGCCACTGTTGACTTTCTGACTGGCCAAGATATTTTCCTTTAGTTCTTGATATCAACCCCTTGACCAATGTTATCAATTTATTTTACATTCTCTTGTAGTAGGTTCAGATTGATAAGTATATTAACTGAAAGTGTCTTGATTGTTTTTTATAACTTCCTAAAGAAATGTGTAAGTAAATAGGGCCAGAATTTTGTTCCAATTTTTAATATATTGTTTCAGCACTGATCTTGCTGGCAAATCATACTTCTAGTCCTTCTGTTTTAAATGAGAGGCCTTACTAGTCTCCTGGAGTAAACATGAAAGGGAAAAATCATGTCAAGTTACTCCCCTTCTCAATGCTTACCTTCTATATGAATAGATCATCTTTTATGTTTTTTTTTCATATGTATTGTTAACAGTGCATCTGTGTATGCTTCCATTCTTTTCCTGTTTGGTTGTCTTTGTTTTTCCTAAGCCACCCAGATTTTCCCTCTTCTTCTACAGATGCATAGCCAACTGGCTTTCTCCCTTTCTCTCTCCCTTCCTGTTTGTTTTTGTTTATTTATTTATTTTACTTCTTTTCTTTAATCTGTAGTGTGTGCCCTATAACAGGATCAGGGGATTTAGGAGACTGCATTTTGGCCCTGGTCACACAGGCATCAATACAACACCTCCAGGGATTAAGTGTTTGTGCACCCCAGGTTCTCAGATATTCAGGCCAGCAATGTGGGTGCGAGCTGGCCTTTCTAGGTCATAGCAGTGGGAAACTAAGTCCTAGGTGCCTTGCTGGGGATGGGGGGAGGGGGTAGAGCTGGGTAAGCAGCTCCAGGCAGCCTCTCCTAGGCTGTCTGCTCCCCTGGAAACCGGTAGGAATCTTTTCTTTCCAGAAACCTTTTTGTGTGGCTGCTAGGTCCTGGGACCTGTGGAATGCAGGGTTTTGCCTCACTTATTTGCCTAGTTACTGTCCTTTGACCCAACCTGGGAATATGCTTTGACCCAAACTTGACTTCCAGGAGTCTCCCTTTCACTCTTTTAAATGAAAAAAAGATACTACAAAAATCACCAAATTGCTCATCTCTTAATTTAGGCTGTGGAAGATCAAGACTACGGCCTGGAGAAATAGGGAGTTACCTAAAACCATGGGAGGGCTTCCCTGATGGCTCAGTGGTAAACAATCTGCTTGAAATGCATAAGACACAGGAGATGCGGGTCAATTCCTGGGTAGGGAAGCTCCCCTGGAGGAGGAAATGGCAACCCACTCCAGTGTTCTTCCTGGAAAACCCCATGGACAGAGGGGCCTGGTGGGCTGTAGTCCACGGGCTACAGTCGCAGAGTCTGGGGCAACTGAGCACGGGCACATGAATCCATATGGACCACTTGGAAGGCATTTTGGCAATTTAAGCACAGGTTAGTGCAGGGTGAGGGGGAATATTCAGCACTTGGAGAGAGACAGAAAAAACAAAATGTTAGGATTGAAAAGAATCTAGAGCCCATCAAGTCCAGTGGTCCCCAAAGCTTGTCTTAGCACAGGGGAGATTCTGCTGTCTTAAAATGACCAATAGAAGGAGGTGCTGGAAAAGGAGGCTTTGAAAAAAAAAATGTATTTCTGGTCCTCAGATTTATAAACCACTAGAAATTCTCCAAATCCCCAGTTTATAGATGATGCCCAAGACAGGGATGTGAGTTCTCTAGTATCTATGATCATTTAGGACAGAACTAGAATACAGAGTCCCCCAGCTTATTGGTTCATTTGTCCTTTTTAGAACAACACAGAAATAATATACCAAGACTGTGCTTGGAGGGTTGTGCGTGAGGAAAGGAAGAACTGCCAACAAAATAATGAGTTAAAATACTAAGCAAAAGCTCGCTGTATACACACTAAATATAAAATGCGTGCTCTGGCTAAGTCGTGTCTGACTCCTTGTGACCCCAAGGACTGTAGTCTGCCAGTCTTCTCTGTACCTGGGATTTCCTAGGCAAGAATACTGGAGTGGGTTGTCATTTTCTTCTTCAGGGGTCTTCCGACCCAGGGATCGAACCCACGTCTCCTGTATTGGCAGGCAGATTCTTTACCACTGAACCACCTAAAAAGCCCCTAAACATAAAATGTTTATGTTTTTAAAGAAAGCTGAATGCTGAAGAACTGTGATGTTGGAGAAGACTCTGGAGAGTCCCTTGGATTGCAAGGAGATCCAACCAGTCCATCCTAAAGAAAATCAGTCCTGAATATTCATTGGAAGGACTGATGCTGAAGCTGAAACTCCAATACTCTGGCCACCTGATATGAAGAACTGACTCATTTGAAAAGACCCTGATGCTGGGAAAGATTGAAGGCGGGAGGAGAAGGGGACAGCAGAGGATTAGATGGTTGGATGGCATCACTGACTCAATGAACCTGAGTTTGAGGAAGCTCCAGGAGTTGGTGATGGACAGGGAAGTCTGGCATGCTGCAGTTCATGGGGTCGCAAAGAGTCAGACATGACTGAGTAACTGAACTGAACTGAAACATAAAATAGATAAAATAAACAGGAACCAACAAGGGCCTACTGTATCACACAGGGAACTATATTCAGTACCTTGTAATAACCTGTAAGGGAAAAGAATATATACCAAACTGAATCACTTTGCTATATGCCTGAAACTAATACAACATTGTATACCAACTACACTTCAATTTTTAAAGAAAGAAGAAAAATAAATTGATATATTTTTAAAAAGCTTACTGTGAAAAGGGCAGTAGGGTATAAGGAGGTAAAAGGCAGATTGCCCAGAATAATGTTTGTTCTCAAACTCAAAAGAATTCAGAGGCCAGGCATGTCATACAGATAAAACTAACTTGATCCAGATCTGGGAAATTATTATCCCAAGTACGTTTTTATAACTCCTGCTTTTTCCTCCCTCCCTTCCAAGGTGTGGGTTGGACCTGATGCATGGAGGTTAGGTGGATTCCCTGGAAAGATTTAGAGATATAGAGTCCAGGAAATCACTACGGCTCTTGTGTTCCCCACACAGAAGTGACAGTAGGAATGTATAAAGCAACTGTCTTTTCCAAGGGGAACAAAAGGCCAGGTGACCCTGAAGGAAAGAATATTTTAGCTCAAATATTTTTTAAAAAGCTTGCTAAACCTCAGAGCCATTCCTCTAAGCTTCCTTCCCTGCCATATTCAGATCACATTTATTATTATTATTATTATTTTACAGCAGTGCAACAGCAAGGCAGAAACTATCATTCTGCCAAACAAACTCAGGTCAATTTTTTTGGTTGTCTGTCCTGTTGCTGCACTTAAAGAAATCTGTTCAGTAAATATAGCAGGCCAGCAGCATGACTGGACTTTTCCCCAGTTTTGAGTCAGCCCTAGGCATAGCTGCTTGTAAGGAACAGGATCTTTCTTTAACCCTTCAGATGGTGCCAGGGAAAATTCCTCAGTATACTCACAAGTCAAGGGACAGTATCCCTGGTGTGGAAATGTCTGGCAGGCTGGAATTTCTGGGTGGCTTTTCCCACTGTAGGGATTCAAGAAAACCACTGTCATTGTTCCCTCTCTAGCAAGAGAAAGGAAAATCCCAGCCATTAGGGAATTAGTTCTGGCTCAAGAACATGGTTTTTTTTTTTTCTTGGAAATAGGGTCTGGCTCAGTGAGATGCCCTCAGACTTGGTGTTTTGTGTTGCCAAGATGCCTGCTTCTGGCAAGCTACAGGGGAAAGAGGCTGCTCGAGAGAGAGTCTTGATGCCCCCCGGAATGACATAAAACCTCCATTATTTAATAGTTATTCAGTACAAAAGAAATTTTATCCCAAGAGTAAGGCTTAGACAATCTGACAAATAGGAGTATTTTAAGAATTATAAACAGAAATCAGATCACGTTAAATAGTTCATTTCTAAGCATAATACAAGTTAAACTGCCTTACGGGCTGAATAGGGAAACAAAGAAGTTAGTTGTGGATTTGCACTGTTGTGAGTGTATCTGTAACCGGCAGCACAGGGACGGGTTAAGCCAGTTTCCTGTGCCCTCTGACCAGGGCCTCACAAACACCTCAGCACCTGGAGACTCCTAAGACTCCTCTGTTAATGACCCTGTGTGATGGAAGCTACTGGGTCAATAGAGAAGTTGACCCAGATGCAGGGCCAGACTGTGAAGTGACACAGAACTCAGTCTCCTCCAGACCCTTGGAATAATCACTTTGTATCCAGAAACTTTCCTGAGAGTTTTTGCTCGCGAAATTATCACCCACTGTAGGTGTTCTCCTGGAGAAGGCAATGGCAACCCACTCCAGTACTCTCGCCTGGAAAATCCCAGGAGGAGCCTGGTGGGCTGCCGTCGATGGGGTCGCACAGAGTTGGACACGACTGAAGCGACTTAGCAACAGCAGCAGCAGTGGGTGTCCTCCAAGTGTGGTCTGTGGCCACCTGGGGAGTCCAAACCGTCTCAGGTGGCCCATGAGGTCAAAACTAGTTTCAGGAGAATACTAAGATGCCATTTACCTTTTTTACTGTGTTGACATTTGCATGGATGATACACAAGTCAAGGTGGAGAAAACCTCCGGTGCCTTAGCTCAAGTCCAGGCAGTGGTACCAAACAATACTATTAGTTATTGCATCCACTGTCACACACTCAAAGTTCCAAAAAAGCCCCATCTCTTTCATTGAAGAATGTCTTTGACAGGACTTCCCTAGCTGTCCAGTGGTTAAGAATCCACCTGCCAATGCAAGGGACATCGTTTTTTGACCTTTGGCCCAGGAAGTTCCAAATGCCACAGAGCAACTAAGCCTGCGTGGTGCAGCGACTGAGCCCACACGCTGTAGCGCCTGAGCACTGAACTAGAGAGGAGGCCCCACTCAACAAAACAAGAGAAAGCTCCCCCTTAGCAATTCAGACCCAGCCCAGACAAAAGCATAATAAATAAATAAAATTTTAAAAAGAATGTCTTTGACAAAGCCATCAACATTATTTGTTGTATTAAATCTAGGCCTTTAGGTATATATTTTTAAAATATTTTATGTGAAGAAATGGAAAATAAGCATAAAGAACATCTGCTACAAACTGAAGTACCATGCTTGTCTCAAGGAAAGGCACTTGTGTAATTGAGTTACAAGCTAAACTAGCTGCCTTTGTCAAGAACCATTAATTTTATTTGAAAGAAAAACAGAAACAAGTTACAGCTATTCAAACTTAGGCATTTAGCTTTTTTTTTTCTAAAAAATAAACAAGTAGGCCAGTCATTTTCAAGAAAATGTATTCTGTTGCCAGTGGTAAAATTGAGCCTTTGAAAAAAAATTAGAATTTTTGAAAACTTGTATCAGCCAGTGAATATCTTACATTTTGAACATCTGCATAACTCAGTGAATAAACATTTTCCAAGTGACCAATGCCTGGTGTTACATAATTAGGCATGGGTAAAAGATCACTGCAAACTACAAAGTGGATCAATGGATTTTAATGCAACAGAGATGAAAAGATCACTCTTCCATTTTTAAGTTACACATTGCAGCTAACCTTTAAGAAACTACCACTTGTATAGTTCTGGCGTAGTATCAAAGAGTATACAATTATCTGAAAGAGCTCATAAAATACTCCTCTCTTTTCCAATGATATATCTGTGCAAAGTCAGATTTTCTCTGTATACTTTAACTAAAACAATACAGACTAAATGTGGAAGTAGATAGAATCCAGCTGTCTTTTCTTAAGCCAGGTTTAAAGAGATTTGCAAAAGTGTAAAACAATGTCACTCTTCTCATTACTTCATTTTGTTTTGGAACATATAATTATTTTCCAAAATAATGTATGACTGAAGTGAGTATTGGATGAGCTAATCAATATTATTCTTGAATGAATTAAATAAATACCTTAAAATTTTCCATTTTAATTTTCAGTGTGTTAAGTATCAGTAGTTAAAAACTAAATAAGTGAAAAATCTTCATGATTCTCATTTTTAAGAATGTAAAAGGGTCTTAAGTTTAAAAAATTGAGAACTATTGATCCTCTGAAACCTTATTCAATAAATCTACTCAAACTAAGAAGCACGGGAGAGTGGACAAAACATGTGCTCTGGACTTAGACAGACCTAGGTTCAGATTCTGTCTTGTTTGATAGCTGTTTGATAGCTCACTTGATAGCTATTTGATATAATGAGTCAATTAACTGCTTCAGGTTTCAGTTTCCTCATCTATAAGATGGGAGTAATGATACCCAACTTACAGATTGCTTGAGGGTTGGGGATAACACTTATAAGGTACTTAACATAATGCTTCACAATAAATCAAATATTTATTGATTGAATGAATTTAGTAATACATTCAGTATATCAATGACTGCTTTGGGTTGCAAGGATCAGAAATGGTTTAAATGGTTAAAAATACAAGCAAACAAACAAAAAACACCAACAAAAAAATTTACCTTCCATAAAAGAAGTCCAGAGACAGCAAGGCACAACAATGCCATAGACTCATATTCTTCTCATCTCTTTGCTCCGATTCCTCAGCATTGACCTTCCTCCTTAGGCAGGAGGCAAGGTGGTGTAAGTAGTTCAAGGGATCTCATCCAGGAAGAAGAATAATGTCCTAAAGAAGAGATATTTTTTTTTCTCCCATATGTGGGAAAGAGAAAACTTTCTGTATTGCCCTTAGCTTACTTACCTTCATATTCATTCCTGAATCTGGTCTCACGTCCATTCCCTGGCCAGACAGATAGGCCATGCCTTTGACCAATCAGGTCCACTTAGTGGCCTGGAGGTGGGATCAAGCTTCCTGAGCCACTGGCTTGACAGGTGAAGGGCTGATAACCGAACAAAATTAGGGCTTTATAAGGAAGGGAAAGGGAGAACAGAAGTAACTAGTAGGCAATCAGGGCTTCCCAGCTGACTCAGTGTTAAAGAATTCACCTGCCACTGCAGAAGATACACAGTTGACTTGTCGGGTCAGGAAGATTCCCTGGAGAAGGAAATGGCAACCCACTCCAGTATTCTTGCCTGGGAAATCCCATGTACAGAGGAGCCTGGAAGGTTATAGATCATGGGCTCAAGAAAGAGTCAGACACAACTTAGCGACTAAACAACAAAAGCAGTAGGCAATTACACAGGGTTCACTACATCCAGTAAATAAAATTCTAAGATGGTGGGTCCCAGTACTGGTTGGCAGACTGGCTACATAGAAGCCACCTGGGAACTTGTTAAAAAATATAGCTCAAATTGTGCTGTACATATGAATTACCCTGAGATCTTATTAAAATGCAAATTTTACATTTATAACAAGTGCTCAGATAATATAGCCAAGCTCTAGTGTATGAACCCTACTTTGATTACCAAAGATATAGACTGCCACCTCCAAATTATTGACTAGGCCTCCCAGGTGACCATGGTCAGAGAATTGGGATCAAAGAGATGGAACATCAACAATATCAAGATTGGCATTCATTCATTCATTCATTCATTCATTCAATAAACATTCATAGAAACCTCTACCCTGCCATGTCTGGAGCTCATTGCTGAAAGCAGAGTCCACATTCCAGCTGGGGAGAGAGAACAGGCAGATCGATAAGCAGATGTTGTTAATATAATGTGAGGAAAGCTATGAACTGTGAATGAGGGGCAAGAAGTGACTCACTGGTGAAGATGAGGTGACAGGCTGGGAAGGCTGCACAGAGAAGGACTTTTAACTGGCCTTTCTTTGGTGACCAGAGTGAGACAATGTGGATGCATAAAAGCATGAAAATACAAATGAACAAAGTCCATTCAGGCATAGTGAGAAGGTCTCTTTGTGTCTCCTGTACAGGTTGAGATGGGGGTGGAGAAAGATAAGGTCAAAAAGCTTGGCTGGGGCTAGATGATGGAGAGGCCTTAAATGCTGTCTTAAATCACTCTATAGCTGTTCTCAAGTTTGCTTCCTAGAGTCTCTTGGAGAGCTTTAAAAAATCATGATGCCCCAGGCCATATCTGAGGTCAGTTACAATAAATCATACTTTTGGGGAGGGGGTAGGACAGTGACTGGGAGGCAGCATCAGTACATTTTAGAGCAGGTGAGGCAATGTGCAGCCAAATTGAGAACCACAGGTCAGCACACAGCGCTTGCCCAACCTGTTTGCATAGAACATGCATTTCAGTGTGGTTACAGCCCATCCTTCCTAAATGCACTTTTCATTTCAATTTGATATTCAAAATCAGAATTATTAAAAGGCTTTTATGCCACAGAGGCCATGTGATGGGCATTGGAATGGCGCTCCCCCTGCACATGGGCCTGTGGGGTGCGGGCAGATGAAGCCTGCTCTTTGTTCTTCTGCCTGCATCTGTGAAAGCTGATCCCTGCGTAGCCACAGCCAGGCAGAGGGCACCCCTTTCTCTCACTAGCCTAGACCACAGGGATCTTTGACTGGAGTCCGCAGAGTATTTGCCGAATGAGAACACCTCCCCTGTTCCCTTGTATGAACTGAATACCTACTCAGGAATTGGGGCATATTTTCACTTGATGAGATGAAAAGATGAACTCTACACACTGTGAAAGCTAACAGAAGAATCTTTTTGTAGGCGCTTCACAATATGAATTTGGAACGCCCGCTCTTGGTTTTGATTTCTGTATTCAGCTGCTAAAATGTTTTTCTTAATAAAGGTTGCCACTTCTTGTTTCTCACCATTCAAGTAATCTTGAAAGTGTCCAAATGTTGCCCTGGAACTTTTGCAGTGGGTGTCCCCTCAAGTTGCAGAATTTCTGGAGTGTTTTGAATTTAACAAAAAAAATACTTAAAACTGTTCCATGTATAAAACATAAACACAACTCAAAAACAGCACTCCAAACTTGTTTACCATCCAGCCCAGGCCCCTAGTTTTTAGCCAATAAAATATTCAGGCGTTCTTAATGCAATGGAACAAGTTCTTCCTGTGGGAGACAATGGAGACTGGAGCCTGATGTATGCAAATACCACAGCCCAGCAGGTTCCTGGGAAGGCAGGCCTGGCTTTGGGTTGACTCTGGTTTGGCCTTAATGACTATTTTGACTGTGTCCTCTTTTACAATTCCCCACCCAGCACACACGAGGTAAAGTGCTGCTCTATTTTCCGAATTAAACTGGTGTCCAACAAGCCTTCTGGGGTCCCTTCTGCTTTTCCTCGGAGAGGCCCCCAAATGAGGGAGAGATGCCATCCCACCTCCCCCGGCAATTCACAGGCCTTTGCTGCATACTGTTCAAATAATTCACTCAACAACTTCTCTCTGTGATAGCCCAGGCATCCCCACAACCAAAGGATGTGTAATCACCTTGAAAAGAAAAATAAAACAAACATTCATCTGCAGCTCTGACTCAAAAGAACTGGATTCTATGGAAATTACAGGCTTTCACTCTGGCTGTGCAGATGTGACCAGGAATCCATGGTGTAGCTAATGCGGATGGGGAGCTGGGCTCCATGTGCATGGAGTGCCAGTGTGTGGGTGGCCTGGGCCAGCGGGTGCAGCCAGCCCCTCCTGGATAGGGCTGGGCTGGGCTGAGTCCCTGAGCTGGAAGCCCCGCTGATGCCTGACCGCTTTCAGGGAGAATATGTAATTAGTAAACAAAGCCTCAACAGCCCCCACCCCAGCCTGCATTTCCACAGCCTCAGTCTTGCATGGCCTCCCATTCCTGCGGCTGCGGCTGCTCCGACCCAGCGCCTGGCTTTCCCAAGGCCCCGCTCGGATACAAACAAGCTGGCCTTTGATGACAGGAAGGGAGTGGAGTTTTAATCTTGGTTCAGGGAGACGTTACCTCCCTCTTTGTGGATCAGCGATTGCTTTCAAAATACCGGGAATCATTATTTTACCTTACAGGAAGGGTTATTCTGTGCCATGATTAATTTAGCTGAGGCTCTTAGAAAACAGTAAAAGCTGAGTGGCCTTATTAGTCCCCATTTTAAAAAGCACTTTAACATCCCCGGGCAGCAGGTCTGATGAGAAGTGCTACTTATCGTGACCCTCTGTACATTCCTTCTTCTGAGTTGATTCTCACAGGGCTTTTTAGTCGCTCTGATGAAAATGCACTGGTTCCAAATGAATCAAATAGGAATTAAGCAGAAATGTAATTTTTTATCTTTAAGGAAGATCAATTCCAGTTTCTAATGAAGGAAAGAGAAGAAATCATTTCATGCTAACCAAAAGGGAGACACATCCTGCATGTGTCTTTTGGAGAGAAGTGGAACAAGGGTTTGGGTTTAAAGTTTAATTAGAAAATGTCTGCCTAAAAGAACAGCTCAACTGAAACTTGCTCACACTCTGGGGCCCCAGAGCTGCTCTCTTCTTCTCCCCTCGTCCCTTCCCCTTCCCTTCTTCATTCTCTCTCCTTCTCTCTCACCCAGTGAAGAATAGCATGGAGGAAAGGATGTCTTCATAAGACACATGAGGACATCTTCAGTGGTACAGAAAAGGCAGGGATTACAAATGCAGGGGATGAATTGGTAGAGAGAGGGACCTCGCCCCAGCTCTGGGGAATTCCACATTCTTCCCCAAAGGGAGCGGCCCCTTTGCCTACAAACCCATACCACCAGCAGCCAGGGCATCAGCAAGAGCCCTGGGAGCTGAGGGGTTTCCTGGAAACCAGTCCCAACTGTACCTCTGTCACCAAGGATGTACCAGGATGTGCCAAACTCTCATCCCACTTGACAGTTTTTTAACTTGTCCTTTACATGTGCTTTTAATTTTTATTTAATAAAGGAACAGATGCTTTATAAGTAAAGACCACTTGGTGATTAAAATCAGTTTTACTGATGCCAACGAACACAAGGAAAAGCTGATATAAATCTTTATGAGGCCCACGGCTGCTTTTTGACAATGCCTCCTCTCCCAACCTTGTTTTCTCTGAAACGGCGTGTCTCTCACTTTCCCCCAAGTTTGTTTTGGCCTAGTAATTCTATCCTGTCGCACAACTGCTCATCCTCTATCCTCCTGCTTTTGATTACCAACTGTTGTTTATTTTAAATGTAGTTACTGGTTAATTAAATAGAAATTAACTACATTTAGAGACAGGGTTCTCAACTATTGGGTTATTGCTTCTTCCTTTGGCAAATATTCCGCCTTCAGGCAATTCTGACAGCAGAAACTCCAGAGGCAAAGTCTTTGTATAGGCCCCTTCGGGCAACTACCTGCTACACCCAGAACTTCATGAAGTCAGGTGGCATGCTATCTTCACCCATCTGGACCTAGAGCAAGTTAGGCTGTAACTGGAGCTGCTTCCTGTTGTGATTTACTTAAACCATTTCTGATTCAAGACAGACTCTCCTATCAGAAGGTCAGGTTTATTTCACTGAAGAAGGGGGTGGGGGATCCATCTTCTGCTTTTCTTCATTTTGGGGACAGCTGGAATGCATCTTCCTTTCCACCCAAATACTGAACTCTACTTGGTTGGGTGAAGGAGAGGCTGGCTCCCTTCCTGGGTTGAGTGGAACACGTGGACTAAATCAGTCCAACGCAGAGAACAGCTGAGCTGGAGGCTTCCTACTCTCAGGTCAAGCCCCCTGTACTAACCACCTAGATAATCTGATATGGGTATCATTTATTCTAAAATGAGAACAAGAAACACATCAGTGACAGAATTCAATAGTCCAAGACTTTTTCAGTCTCAATCTGTGCTCCTGTAGATTGTACCGATGTGTAAAGTTATACATAGTTGTGTCTCCACATCATCATTGCCTTCTCATCAGGAGATGTCTTCTCCTATCTTTGCCTATTGTTAAGCTACCTATCTTTCAAGTTTCAGCTCCGGCCCATCTCCTCTTTTATGAAGATATTCCCTGAGATACTGAGTCAAGTCCCAACTCCATTGCTTAGCAGCCTTATTATCCTAATAAGGAAAATGGGGGCATTATTGTTAAGATCAAAAGGTTAATAAGTGCGAAGGATATTAAGTTCTTCACAAATGTGAGGCACCATTATAATTTCATTATGACTCCTTATTATTATTGCATTCTAGAATGCTATTTTGGGCATTCATTTTATGGTACCTTACATCATTACTTAACTGTTCCTGATATTCCTGCTTGTTCTCTCTTTAGGTTGTAAATGAATAGAAAGTAAATAACCAAAGATAAATTTATCTACAAGGGTGACACAACCTTATTTATAATAGAAAAAAATGGAAAATTGCCTAAAAGTACAATATAAAGGACCGGGATTGATTTTTTAAAGTGGATTATATATTCATTTAATGGAATAAAGTTTGGCTATTAAAATGGAAGGAAAGAATGAAAAGAGCTAAAAGGAGCACGACTCTTAAAATGAGAGTATTAACTTCAAAATCATAACTTTTCTATGTTAACTTACAAAAGAGCTGAAGTTGCAAAGCAAACAACAGGTCTAAAACCTAAGGAAGGGACAAGGTCTGTAGAGAGAAAGGGAATGCAAAGTATTCACTTGGGGTAGATGTCATCAGATACCAATGTATGTGTTAAGTCCCTCAGACATGTCTGACTCTTTGTGATCCCATGGACTGTAACCTGCCAGGCTCCTCTGTCCACGGAATTCTCCAGGCAAGAATACTGGAATGGGTATCCTTTCCTTTCTCCAGGGGATCTTCCCAACCCAGGGATTGAACTCAGGTCTCCCTCAATGCAGGTGGATTCTTTCCCAACTAAGCTATCTGGGAAGTTCTCAGATATCAGTAAGTGAGTTTAAATGAAATAGCTGATAAGTTGGTGAAGATAGACTACCGGCCGACAGTTCAGTTTAGTTCAGTTGCTCAGTTGTGTCCGACTTTTTGTGACCCCATGAACTGCAGCATGCCAGGCCTCCCTGTCCATCACCAATTGCTGGAGTCTACCCAAACCCTTGTCATTGAGTCAGTGATGCCATCCAACCATCTCATTCTCTGTCGTCCTCTTCTCCTCCTGCCCTCAATCTTTCCCAGCATCAGGGTCTTTTCAAATGAGTCAGCTCTTCGCATCAGGTGGCCAAAGTATTGAGTTTCAGCTTCAGCATCAGTCCTTCCAATGAATACCCAGGACTGATCTCCTTTAGGATGGACTGGTTGAATCTCCTTGCACAGTCTTCTCCAACACCACAGTTCAATAGCATCAATTCTTCGGCACTCAGCTTCCTTTATAGTCCAACTCACATCCATATATGACTACTGGAAAAACCATAGCCTTGATTAGACAGATCTTTGTTAACAGGCTGACAGGCAGGTGTGAAACCAGAGGGTCACAGAATTTGGGAAATCTATACTTCTTTCAGGCTCTTTCTCCACAACCCCTACAATTGCTCTCAGAAAACACTGGAAAGAGCCCTAAGTTGGGTCTATCATGTTGTAGAGCTAGGAGAGTGGTAGAATCACTTTGTGGGAGGGGCAAGAAATACTGGTTGGATCTATCTCTCCTACCCCCGATGGGGAAAAAAAAAAACAAAACCCTTAATCTTTAGAAGGAAAGTGCATCAAGCACTACCACCCTTAAGGCATTGGAGAAAACTCACTGCAAATGGGTGAAAGGAGCAGAAGCAAAAAATAAGGGAGGGATATGGCTCAGACAGTAAAGGATCTACCTGCAATGCGGGAGACCAGGGTTCGATCTCTGGGTTGGGAAGATCCCCTGGAGGAGGGCATGACAATTCACTCCAGTATTCTTGCCTGGAGAATTTCATGGACAGAGGAGCCTGGCGAGCTACAGGCCATGGGGTTGCAAAAAGTTGGAAACGACTGAGTGACTAACACACACACATAATGGAGATTCCCTGGTAGTTCAACTGGTAAAGAATCTGCATGCAATGCAGGAGACACCAGTTTGATTCCTGGGTCGGGAAGATCCCCCTGGAGAAAAAATAGGCTACCAACTCCAGTATTGGGCTTCCCTGCTGGCTCAGACAGTAAAGAATCTGCCTGCAATGCAGGAAACTTGGGTTTGATCCCTAGGTTAGGAAGATCCCCTGGAGGATGGGCACGGCAACCCACTCCAGTATTCTTGTCTGGAGGATCCCATGGACAGAGGAGCCTGGTGGGCTACAGTCCACGGGGTTGCAAAGAGTTGGACATGACTGAGCGACGAAGCACAGCACAGGATTACACACAGGGCCTACAAACACAGCCAGAATAGGGTAAGAGAACTGAAATGCCATATCTCACATGATGCATGCCTAAGACTGAGGCTTATTCAGGACACAGAGGATAGATTCCTGCACAATACCTCCCCCCACCACAAGCTAGCAACAACAAATTACTTGAATAACAACAGTAGAATACTACTGAGAGAGAAATGGAAGAAAAATAAGAGTAGACCAGGAAACTCTTGCTGAGGAACAATGCAAATAGAACACGTAAAATTCAGAATCAAACAGACATTGTTCTGGTAGATTCACTTCCAACCTAAGCACAAGGTATGTCCATGAAGCATTTGAAGGCTGTGATACGCTGAAGAAAAGCAGAGCAATTCAAACCTAGAATGCTTCAAGTCACCACAGTGAAGGTCTAACAGAAGGAAAGGTACTTTCATATGAAGGCTTATGAACTAGAACTACTTTTTCCAGTCTCTACTAAGCTATACAAGATGATCAGCTTTCAACAGGAAATTAAAAGGCATATGAAAAGGCAAGGAAAAAATATACTCCAAAGAAACATAGCAAACACTGGACCAGATACAGTTATGACACAGATGTTAGAACTATCCAACAGGGAATTTTAAATGTGTTAATGGCCCTAATGAAAAAGGTGGACGACATGCAAGATCAGATGGTTAACATAAGCAGCAAGAAAGAAAGTATGAGAAAGAATCAAATTACATCAAAATGCTGGAAATGAAAAACACAATAATAGAGATAAAGAAGGCCTTAGACAGTTTCATTAATAGACACAGACAGATGGGGCATGAATCAGTAAACTTGAAGACAGGTCAATAGAAAGTGCCAAGAATGAAACACAAATAGAAAAAAGAGTGGGATGAAAGATAAAGCATAATGCCCAAGAGTTACAGGACAATATTAAATATTCTAATATATGCATAATTAGAATCCTAAGAATAGAAGAGAGGGGGACACAAGATACATTTGAAGAAATAATGACCAAGACTTATCTAAATTTAATGTTAAACACTAAACCACAGATTTAAGAAGCTCAGAGGGCATAAAAGTAGGATGATACAACACACATACATACCTAGGTATATCATAAGATTCAAACTGCTAAAAACCAAGGACAAAGAAAAAACATTAAAGGAAGCCACAGAAAAAGAAACATAGGAAGAAAGAAGAGTTGCAACAAAATTCTTCTCAGAAATAATGCAAGCCAGAAGACAGTGAAGTGACATCTTTAAAGTACTAAAAGAAAACAAAAGCAAAAACAAAAAAACCTCCTGTCAACCCAGAATCCTCTACCCAGCAAAAATACCTTTCAAAAAAGAAAAATACTTTTTCTGGCTTACAAAACTGAAGAAATTTATTACTAGGAAACTTGTTTTATAAGAAATGTTAAAGGAAGTTCTTCATGCAAAAAGAATATTAGACTGAAGCTAGGATCCACACAAAGAAATGAAGATCGTGGAGATGGGATAAATAAACAGAGTAAAAATAAAATTCATCTCTCTTCTTATCTTTGATTGTTCTAAAAGATAAGTATTCAATGTTGGAAGCAATGATAGTAGTAATGTGTTATGAGTTCACAGTGCATGTAAAAGTGAAAGGTATGAAAATAATAACACAAAGGATAGAAGGGAGGAATTGAGACTGTACTGGTGCTAGGTCCATAAAAGAGTATAATATTTGGAGGCAGACCAGATTAATTAAAGATGTACAGAGAAACCACTTGAGAGACCACTGAAAAAAATTTTTTTTAAAGAGGAAAGAGTAATGAATAAACAAGAGAGATGAAACAGAATAATTAAACATTCTCAATTAACACAAGAGAAAGCAGGAAAAGAAAAAAGTACAGAGGGAACAAGTGAATTCACATTAAATTTAAAGACGGATTGGTTAAAGTAAAAGGATAAATGAAGGAAAATATGTCACGCAAGCCCTAATCAAGAAAAACAAAGCTGGAGCAGCTGTTGTCAAAGAAACCCAAAAGGAGATATTACTAGGGAGAAAGAGGTATATACTACATAATGATAAAAGATTTAGTTTTCCAAGAAAATGTAACCAATCAGCTTGTGAATGTACCTAATAGCACAACTTCAGTAGACATGAAGCAAAAGAGAGATGGATCTGAAAGGAGAAATGTACAATTACCTCTTAGTAATCAATAGAAGATTACTTGGCTCGAACTGGGGTCTCCTGCATTGCTGGTGGACTCTTTACCAGCTGAGCTACCAGGAATGCTCTCAATCAATAGAACATTACTTGGCTGCTTCCCAGGTGGTGCTACTGGTAAAAAACCAACCTGCCAATGCAGGAGACATCAGAGACGCAGGTTCAATCCCTGGGTTCTGGAAGATTCCCTGGAAATGGCAACCCACTCCAGTATTCTTGCCTGGAAAATCCCACGGACCGAGGAGCCTTGTGGGCTACAGTCCATACGGCCACAAAGAGTCGAATATGACTCGCAACTTAGCACAGCACAGCACAATCAATAGAGGCAAATAGTTAATTAACATGGAAATAGAAGCCCTGAAGAACACTATTAACAGCCGGACCAAATTGGCATGTATAGAACACTCTGCCCAACAACAGCAAAATACACTTTCTTTTCAACTACACATGGAACATTCACCAGTATGTACCATATTCTGTGAAATAAAACAACCTTTAACATATAGACACCATTCAAAGTATGTTCTCAGACCATAATGGAATTAAACTACAAATCAATATCATAAAGTACTCAAATACTAGAACTCAATCTTCTTCTAATAATCTATGGAACAAAGAGAAAGCCTCAAGAGAAGTTAAAAGAGAGTTTTGACTGAAAGAAAATAAAAATACAACATATCAAAATGTGTGCAATGCAGCAAAATTAGTGCTAGAGAGAAATTTAGGCAGTAAGTGCTTTTAGAAGAGAAAAAGGGTCTCACATCAACAATCTAAGCTCCTGCCTTTATAACCTAGAAAGACAAGAGCAAAATACACTTAAGTTACACATAAACTAGGGAAAGAAAATAATAAAAATTAAAACAAATCAATGAAGTTAAAAGCAGAAAACAATAAAGAAATATTGATGAACCTCAAAGCTGATTCTTCTGATAAACCTCTGGCCAGACTGACCAAGAAAAAGAAAAAAATATATAAATTACCAATATCAGGTACAAAAGAAGGGATATCATTACAAACCCTACAAACATTAACAAGATTTTAAGGGTATATTATGAACAACGCTATGCCCGGAAATTTTTTTTTTTTTTTTTTTTTTTTTTTTTTTTTTTTTTTTAAATATTATTTTATTAGTTGGAGGCCAATCACTTTACATTTCAGTGGGTTTTGTCATACATTGACATGAATCAGCCATATAGTTACACGTATTCCCCATCCCGATCCCCCCTCCCACCTCCCTCCCCACCCGACTCCTCAGGGTCCTCCCAGTGCACCAGGCCCGAGCACCTGACTCATGTATCCCACCTGGGCTGGTGGTCCGTTTCACCATAGATAATATACATGCTGTTCTTTCAAAACCTCCTACCCTCACGTTCTCCCCCAGAGTTCAAAAGTCTGTTCTGTACTTCTGTGTCTCTTATGCCCGGAAATTTGACAACTTAAATGAAATGGAATCCAGGAAAGACACAAGTTACTAAAGCTCATTCAAGAAGAAACTAGTTAAACCAGCAGTCCTAGATCTATTTAAGAAATTAATTTGTACTTTAAAAACCTTTAAAAAATAAATCTCCAGGCCCAATGGGTTCACTGTTGAATTCTACCAAACATTTAAGAAAGAAATAATATAAATTTAACAAGACCTTTTTCAGAAAGTAGAAATGACACCAGCATTGCCCTAATATCAAGACAAACAAAAACATCTCAAGAGAAGAAAACTACAGAATGATATCCCTCATGAACATAGATGAAAACAAATTCTTACCAAAATGTTAGCAAATTTAATGCAGAGAATATAAAAAAGATAATACATCATGACCAGGTCACATTGCTCACAAGAATTTAAGACTGGCTTAACATTTGAAAATCAATGTAAGGCACTGTATTAACAGACTAAAGAAGAAAATAGATGCAAAAACAGCATTTGACAAAATTCTACCTCCATTCATGATTAAAGCTCTCAGCAAACTAGTAAGAGAATTTCTAAAACCTAATAAAAGACCTTTACAAAAAGCGTTTTGCTAACATCATACTAAATGGTATAAGACTCAATACTTTACCTCGAAGATAGAGAAAAAGGCAAAGATACCCACTTTCACTACATCTATTGAACATCATACTGGAAATCCTAGCCATTACAATAAGATAAGACATGGAATTAAAAGGCATATCATCTCTATTCACAGCCTCCCACAACAAAGAATTATCCAACTCAAAACATCCATGTAGAAATTTCTAAAGAATCTACATAAAGGCGATTAGAATAAATAAGTTCCCTGGTGGCTCAGACAGTAAAGAATCCGCCTGCAATGTGAGAGTCCTGTGTTCTTTCTATGGACTGGGATGATCCCCTGGAGAAGGGCATGCAGCCCACACCAACATTCTTGTCTGGAGAATCCCCATGGACAGAGGAGTCTGCCGGGCTATAGTCCATGGGGTCGCAAAGAGTCAGACACGACTGAAGGACTAAGCATAGCACAAAGTCTCATGATACAAAGTCAGTGCACACAAAGCCATGGTATTTCTATATACTAGCACAAAATGTCTGAAATTCAAATTTAAAATAAAAATATCATTTACAGTTGCACCAAGAAGCTCCAACTTAGGTAAAATCTAAAAAAAAAAAAAAAAAAAAGAAAGATGTGGGATCTGTATGATGCAAAGAACAAAATACTTCAGAAAAGTATATAAGAAGATCCAAATAAATGGAGAAATAGATCATGTTCTTGGACTAGAAGATAATTTGGTATTATTAAGATGTTAAATCTCTCAAATTCCTCATATAGAGTCAATGTAATTCCAATAAAAAATCCAGCAGGCTTGTATATAGGTATTAACATGGTGGTTTTAAAGTTTATATGGAAAGGCAAAGGAAATAGAATTGCCAACAAAGTTGGTGGTTTCACACTATATAATTTAGTGTTACTGTGATGCTATAGTAATCAACACGATGTGGTAATGGAGAAAGAATAGATATACAAATCAATGGAACAGAAGAGAGAGACCAGAAATAAAATCACATAAACATAGTCAATTATGTTTTGAGAGTGATGCAACTACAGTTCATTAGAGAAGATGGTCTCTTCAAATGGTACTAGAACAACTAAATGTCCCCATATGAAAAGAGAAAAAAACCCTCAGCCTGTATCTCACACCTCACAAAAAATTAATTTAAAATGGATCATAGACCTAAAATATAAAACACAAAGCCAAAAGTCTTCTCAAAGGAAACACAGAAGATAAAAACACATGAGGTACATGGCCTTGGATGAGGCCAGTGATTCTGAACAAGTCATCTTTATACCCAGGGGACATGTGGCAATGTCTAAAACACTTATGATCGTCGTGAGCAGGGGGCAGGGGTGAGAGACGGGGGGCTCTATAGGTATCTAACGGGTATATGCCAGGGGTACTGTTAAACATTCTATAATGCACAGGACAGCCCGCCACAACAAAGACTTATCCAGTCTAAAATGTTAACAGTGCCACCACCGAGGAAACCTGAGTTAGGCAAAGAGCTTTTAGATATGACAACAAAGTCATGATCTATGAAAGAAAAAAATTAATAAACTGCACTGTATTAAATTTAAAAATTTATCTAGAAAAACTTTTGCATTTTCATTAAGACAATGAAAAGGTAAGTCACAAACTGGGAGAAAATATTTTAACATCACATCTAACGAAGGACTTAATGTCCAGAATATATAAAGAATTCATAAATTGTGAAATCATATAACAACCCATTTTTTAAAATAGATGAAAGATCTGAACATATATTTTACCAATGAACATATTCAGATGAAAAAATGAGCATAAGACAAATGATCAATATCATTAATCATTATGGAAATATAAATTAAAACCACAATAAGATACTATAATATATCTATTTGAATATTTTAAATGTAAAAAACCTGGCAATATCACGTGCTGATAAGGATGAAAAATGGTGAAAATGCAAAATGGTGCATCCACTTGTGAAACAGTTCAGCTATTTCTTATAAAGATAAACATATACCTACCATGTGACCCAGCAATCCCACCCTGAGGTGTGCATCCAAACACCTATAAGTAAATATTCATAGCTGCTTTAAAACTGGAAACAACCTTGGTGTTCCACAAAATGTAATACATCCACATAACAGAATTCTTTCAGCAATAAAACAGAACAGATTACGGATTTATAAAATAGCATGTATGAATCTTACCTGCATTTTACAGGGTGAAAGAAGCCAGACCCAGAACTGTTTGATTTTACTCACACAGCATTCTGGAAAGGGCAAAATCATAAGGAGGAAAACCAATGAGCAGCTAATGGATCATGGGTTGGGGGAAGTTTTCTCTGTAGGAATAGCGGGAGAAACTTTTGGATGATGGAACTGCACATAAAATGACGGTTTATAATACTACTCTGTGCATTTGCCCAAACTGATAGAACTGTACACCACAAAAGTGAATTTTATTACATAAATATATTTTTTAAAAAACCTATCAGGATGTGGGAGACAAGATCGGGTGCAGATGGGGACAAATGCATTTAACGTATTATAAATGAGTCACAAGCACACTGAAGGAATAGGCCGTGGAATTCTCCAGGCCAGAATACTGAAGTGGGTAGCCTTTGCCTTCTCCAGGGGATCTTCTCAACCCAGGGATCGAACCCCGGTCTCCCACATTGCAGGCAGATTCTTTACCAGCTGAGCCACCAAGGAAGCCCATGTTAAAAAAAATAACAAAAACCTATCAGAATGTGGGAGGCAAGATAAGGTACAGAATGTGACAAATGCATTTAACTTATTATAAATGAATCATACAAGCACACGGAAGCAGCCAACCTAACTTTAGATAACCTGTTTTGATTTTACGGAAGGCTAATGTACACAAACACTGCTTCATTTCTTTCTCACAGGGGGCTGGACTAAGAATTCTGACACTACTTATTCAGGATAGTTGTATTAAACAAATAACTAAATATATTGTAGATAATCAGAGTCAGGTTTCTCACTATTGGAGAAAGAAGGAAGCTAACATATGAGAAAACAGGGAAGTCTATAGTGACTCCTGTGGTGCTCAACTGCATTTTAAATTATCAATATGCACGCATGTTTTAAATTTGAGAAAAGTATAAATATATATTATAGATTGGTACTGAAATATAGATATGTGCTTATGCATGAGTTAGTGTATACTTAAACACACAGACATATTCCTGGCTCTATCTCCTGACAGGGGTTAGAACCGGTGACATTTCGGTAGCAAGGCCAACAGCTAGCTGCTGGCGGTGTTGGTTTCTAAATATCATCCTCCAATATAAGAGATCAGGCATCTCTTTTGATTCCAGGGACTGGAGTTGTTGATGATCCTGGAACACCTGCCGTGTTTCAAAGTAAGTGGTATAAAAATGCATGGGAGCCAATCTGAAAGAGCTCCCAATGATAAAACTGAAACAATTTGAACAACAAAATTAAAAGCAATGGTACAATATTAGATTATAACAAAAAGAACAAAATAAATGTTCATGAGTCCACAGGGAAATAAATTAAATAAATATATGGGAAAGAAGGAACAGCTCTTCCTCAGAGAATAATACCAATAAATAAATGCAGAAGGGTGCATGAGGGAAATAGAAAATCACCATTAAAATGCTACAGTAATCATTGCTGCAGGCAATATCCACCAAAGTATGATAAAAAGAGTGGGCAATTATTTAAGTAGAAACACGATATTTGTATAGTCTTCAAGTAGCGCTACACAATTTTTACCATTCTTTAAATCCAAAACTATTTCGAAATTTCTCGAAAAGTTAATAATAACAAAAAAAGAAGAATATTTAGTAACATGGAAAGATGTTTATGATTTATTAAATTTTTTAAAGCAGTGTGATTCTAATTTTGCATACACCTATATACATACACACACCACACACACAAAGACCAGAATAATTTAAACCGAAGTGTGAGACATAGCTGTCTCTTGGTGGTGGCAATGTAGATGATTTCAATTACATTTTATTATTATAATTAAAACACACATGATGTGTGTTTTTATTACACAGATATATATATATCATTATAATAATTTTCATTGCTTATCAGTGTTTTCTAAAATTTTCTGCAATGACCATGCATGAATATTAGAATTATAAAAACATGTTTAAAATACTTCTTGAAGGATGTATCACATGTCTTCTGTACTTCAAGCTGTGTTGAAAACAATAGTGGGTACTGTCAAAGTGAATTCTTAAACTGAAGCACTGCCTTGTTACTTCTTCTTGCAATATAACTTTCTTTTGCAATATAGATAATTATCCCCCTGATTTATACTTTTATACAGCACTTGGGGCTTCCCTGGTGGCTCAGTGGTAAATAACCTGCCTGCCAATGCAGGAGATGCAGGTTTGATCTCTGGACTGGGAAGATTCTCTGGAGAAGGAAATGGCAAACCATTCCAGTATTCTTGCCTGGGAAATCCCATGGACAGAGGAACCCAGAGGGCTACAGCCCACGGGGTCGCCAAAGAGACAGACACAGCTTAGCAACTAAACAATACCAACAGCACTTATCTTAGTGTTTTAGCAAAATACTCAGTAATAGTTGAAGTATAAATATAAATTCTGCTGTTTTTAAATTAGTATAAAGCACACCTGAAAAAATAAGTAACCTATGTATATTATCCAATAAACAGAAATAACAGGAAACATTTAGAGTTAAGTATGCAGTAGCATACTGTATGTTAGGCACTATTCTGAACACTTTACATGCATTAACTTATGCAATTCTCACCACAACTCAAGCAAGGGTAGTACCACTAACCCCATTTCTACAGATGAAGAAATCCAGGCATAGAGATTTAAGTAATTCACACAAAGTCACACAGCTAGCAAGTAGGAGAAAGCAATATAAAGTACTTCTATATTCATTATTGTTTTACTTCTCACAGCAACTCATTAAGTGTCATTACCCCAATTATCAAATTTATAACCTGAAGCTCAGAGAAACAGGTGGCTAGCTAACTGAAAATGACAGGACTGGGACATTTGTCCTCAAATCCCATGATTTTTCAGCTATGTCATGCTGCCTCATGCATTAACATGAAGTAGGCAAACAAAAACAGGAAACTACCAGAAAATTGTCAAAACACATCTCCAGTGGAGAATTCCAAACATGGATTAGTTCTTTCCCAAGTCTGCTTAAATTTCACACCATCCACCTGCATGTTTTTTTTCTTCTCTACCAGCTGAGTAGGGTGACATTTCCTGTTTTCTGGTTTAAATCAGAGAAGTTTGCAATACTATAATCACCAATGAAGCAACATATTAGCTTACAGAGATTTTTTTCTCTCCTTTAAATTAAAGGGGCAGTGAAAGGTATAGTCTTGCTTCTGTTACCAGATCTCTGAGAAAGTCATTCTCAGGCAAAAAGAAAATAACTTCATTTTAAGAGAATAACACCCTGGTGACAAGTGGTTAGGGCTGCCTTGCTTGCAAAAGAATGTGCAGAAAACCTGAACGATAATGTGAAGTGATCTAACAGTATGTATCAGGACCATAGTATGCCTGGCAGAGGCAGGTACAACCACACAGTTCATTAGCACTGTTTAATTAGTTTGATTTCAGTTGGGGCAGCTAGAGAAGGGTCTAGAACTTGGATAGAACCCCCAAATAGACTCTCTGATCTCAGTTGCAGTGATTCTAAGCCACAAACTTGAGCCCTGGGAGATTAGACCAGAATTCCTTATAAACCTATTTATTTTGCTTTGACAATCATCTTTACATTGCCCATTCTGATAGAGGAAAGCCATGGCATAGATGGTCAAAGTAAAGGAGAATTCTGCAACTGACCTTACAATGTATTATAGAATGATTCTGGTATTAAGCTCACCTTTTATCTTTCAGTTCTTACCGAACTGAACTTTATCTTACATTTTGTGTCAAAGTCACAGGTGCTTCCAGTTTTACAGGAGTGAATAAATTTTAGTAAAATTGTCTATGAAGTGACTTTCTGTTAATGTAATTCTGTTCTGCTAATGATTTAAGAAGACTAAAGTTATGTTTCACTGGAGGAAAATAATTTGCTTGGTAGTGTTGATTTTTATGTATTTTGAAATGCTTTATAATATTCTGAGAATGTTCATTACTCTCCTGATCTGAGATTTCTCCTATTTAAAGGAGAAATTATTTTCCTATTTAAAATCTCCTATTTAAACACCTTTTATTTTTTCCTTTCCATTTCTCAGACCATGAAAATCCTCACTTGGGTTCAAAGATTCTCTGTCTCCACGCTTGCAACTCTTGAAATCCAGTCTGGGAGATCTCTTTCTGCCTCTGCGTATTTAGTGTCCAACAGAGCTAGAATGCACTGTCACATATAGCCAACAGGTACTGCCCTAAAATATGACGGACCCCGACCTGATATATTCACTTATGAATTCTCTCATGCAAATAGGTGCTGCATTCAATAAGTTCACTGGCCTTGAAAGTCTATCAGAGAAATCTGTTTATAATGCTGCAGTTGCAGTGTGGATTTTCTGAGCCTGGAAACTGATGGTGAGGGAAGCAATCCAGCATGATGCTGAGTGAACAGGGAAAGCCAAGCTGCCACTAAATATTTTCCGTAAGTCATCCTCTGTCAGGTTAATTAGCCAACAGATAAACAAGTGTTTTTGAGTCATTTTTAAAAATTAAATAAGAACAGAATTTTTTCTAGGCCACATGAATAGCCTGTCAGAGGAACACGAACTACTAGGCAAATGCCTGTACTCCCCTCCTCCTACCCCACCCACCCTGAGCAGAAGAAACGGAACGCGTGCAGCTTTTGTTTACAGCTGTGGGTCAGGGCGGGGTGTCACTGATCTGATCAATGCCACTGAGCGCCCTGGGCAGGAATCCAGCCTTCCAGCAAAGGACTGCTGCATCTTGCCAAGACTTCTGTTGAGCTGTTATTAACATGTTCTCTTTCTCTCTTTCTACCTGCCTTTTCCTGACTACGGGAGGAAGTAGGCTGTCTTTGGCAACTCCTTTACACTCCCACGTCTGTTTTCCTATGGAGTAAGGCAAAAAAGCATTGTGAGACCTCTCTCCTACTCCTTCTGAGGGGAGGGGACGAGAGTCGCCAACGTAAAACTTGCCGCTAGTACGGCGTCCAACACGGCTTCAGGTTCCTAGTGATCCTGAGTGGTTCAGCGAGACTGAGACATTACCCAACGCCAGCTCCATTCAGCAAATGGTGTGGGCTTCCTGGCTTTATTTCCTCAGCTCTGGAACTTGTCATGCCATAAACCACAAGGACTTTGTAGGCATGTTATTGTATTAGCACCATATGGAGAATACTCATGGAACTCACATGCAGAATGTGTGATGTCAGACCAGTTTACATGAGTCCAAATTTTGTGCAGCTGTTACACTCAGATGTTTCATTTCATTTTTTATGTCAGCACCAGCCCAATAAACCCACTGATTCTGAGACTGAAAAGTAAAGAGAGTTCTCTGTGCTCACACGTGTTTCAGAGCTGGGAAACTCTGCACCACATCTGTGCGGACCTGCTCTCACGACCAGGGGTCACATCAGAGTCTTGACTCCTGTACTCCTCACAGAAGGGCAAGCGTGATTTCTATGGAAATCAATAGACAAGCAAATACAAAAAGACAGCAACTCTTACACAAATGAGAAACAATTACCTAGGACTGGATGTGCTCTTAGAAAGAGACTCTTGCAAAGAAAAAAAGTCAGGAAAGACACTGCAGTTTCTTTGGAAGGTATTTGATAAAACCCACACATAAAAAATAATTAGCCTCTGACAAGGAAAAGTGTTTGCTAACAAGGGCCCCTGTCTTGTCTTAGGTTTGCCTTAGTGAGAGCAAGATGAATCACTGTCTTTTACCAGTAAAGGAAAACCCTCAAAAGTTGCCACCAAAATAATGCTGATCTTCAAAAATAAAAAGCTCTTAACATGTCCTTGGAATTAAGGATAGAAGGCTATACATTTTTTAATACCTGAATTTTTAGATTTATATAAGCTATTTGTGACTCCATAATATGGCTACATGTGTTATTTAAAAATAAATGCTGAGAACTGTGGATTTTCTGTGATTCATTTGGGAAAGGTTGTGGTTCTTTGTGGTTTGGTTAAAAAGAAAAAGGAACAGAAATTTAAAGATTAAAATAAAGAAAGGTGGCATTCTCTGCTATTCTGGATTGGTGCAGGCACAGTTTCTGGGCCTAAGTTAAGATTTGATATAAGGTTATTTCCTCTTTGACCTATCCCCATCACTCCACCTCAGGGATTTTCACAGACTCATCTCCATGCCTTGTGATACAGCAGAGTAAAGCTTTGCAAACATAACAGACTATTAGAAAGTGGATCCTGCATAAGAAACATTATGGAATTGCTTGCTTGTCTCTCCTCCCTGTATAGTTTTTTGAAATTCAGAGAAAGCAAATCAAAACTTCTGAGGAAGAGAGTTCATCTCTGAAGAAGAGAGAAAACATTCAGTTGCAACACGCTGTGAACATTTCAGGGCCTGCTTCTGATTCCAGCTGCATGGCGTGCCTTGCTACTTAAGACAGAAAATCCCCTGCCGTGTTCCCTAAGCAGGCACATTCAGCAGCGTTCATGAACTCCTCGGTGCAGTTTAGGCTTTGGCTCTTAATGCTTAGTCATTAAAATTGCTATAGGAGATGGAACTCTGTGGGGTGTTATTTGGGAAGATTCCCCCCACTTCCCAAATGGCATCTTCCCAAGTACGGTGGGGAGAAGGAATGGAGCTCAATTCAGCAACAAGGAAAGGGTGTGCTTGGTATGAGGCTTAATCAGCTTGCTTTGGAAGATGCTGCCCTTTGAACAGAAAGCTTTGCTCCATTGCACCAACTTCAAAGATTCCTGAAACTCTCTGAACCTGGGGAAAGATGCTAACAGGCTTATAGTCCTTTTTGAGTATGGGGCTGAGAAGTTGTATGTGATTCAAACCGGGTAAGTCATGCAGCAGCACATGACTGACAAGTAACTGCTAGCAATTCTCATTTAGGAAAATCAGAAGATTTGCATGAGGAGCTGGGGGCAATTGTAGCAATTATACAAATTGCTCAAGTGTGAAAGTTAAATCTTGTGAAAAATTCAGTTCTTGGTGAATGAAACCCTTCTGGATGCTTTTTTAATCATTTTTGTTTTTCATGACTCATCCTTCTCAAGACTAAGCTTTCATCATTCTCTCTAAAGTCATACTGTTTTCTCTGTGACAAACATATATCCATTTAATGAGGACATGTAGGAATTTGCAGCATAAAATAAGTCTTACTGTAAAAATTTTTGTACTGTTAGCCTGATTTCTGGAGGTGGTTTTCTTCTTATATTATTGCTGATTTTTGGATGTCTTACTCTCAACCCCTCATGCGCTTAACAGATTACTCATCTTTGAGTTGAAATAATCCATTAACTCTTTCACTGCAGAAAATCTTCCAGGTTGTTCCTTCCAAGGGAATGCGAGACTTAATGGTCAGATAGTCAAACACATGTGATGAGGACGCATCAAACTACAGATGGACTCACCAACCTCCTTTCAAGAGCTACCAGTGACTAAATCTGCAGCTTGTATGTCTGGTAATCTAACTTATCAGGACAATACTCACTTCAAATATTTGATATATTTTTAAAAATTACACTCACTTGGTATTTTGTTTATATTGGTTAAAAATGCACTGTGGAACCAAGAGGGAACACTTAAGATAGAAAAACAGCTGACTGATTTTGCCATTCTAGATACATAAGAAGCTATGGCTGGGTTTGCTGTAGCGGGAACAAAACAAAACTCTTCCCCAAGGGTAGAAAATGTGAGACCAAGTGGGTCCTCCTGAACGACAATGTCCAAAGGTGAATCCCAAGTCCTGCGGACAGACTGACTTTCATGAGTTCTGGAAGAAGTACACTGGAATAAATCATAGATGAAGAGGTGGCCCAGGTTCAGGTGGTTCACTGGCAAGTTCTAGCAAGCCTTCAGGATATGGTAATTTCTATATTATTTGATCTATCTGAGAGTATACAAAAAGATGGAAAGCCTTTCAAGACATTTGACTAAATACCCTATCCAAAATCTCATTGAAATGACACAAGAAATACAAAAAGTCAGAATAATCAATAGCAGAACTAAGAAACCAGAAAGGGTACCATTAGCAGACTCAGAGCAGGGAGAACAGGGAGAAAGTCTTGAAAATTATACAAGATAAAATTGGTATAAGTATGTATATGAGTATACCAGTTTCCCAGAGTCCATTTCCTCAAGGAACAGATAATTCCTTAGTTATTTAAATTGTTATAGAGCAAAGACAAAGCAAGAAAACATCCCATCTAATGAATAAGGACAACATAACCCTGATATTTAAGCTTAGCACGAAACACATACCAGTAAAAAAAAAGAAAGATACAATGAGGTGTCACCCCACACCAGCCAGAATTCCAGTCATCAGAAAGTCTGCAGATAACAAATGCTGAAGAGGGTGTGGAGAAAAAGGACCCCTCCTGCGCTCTTGGTGGGAATGTGAATTGGCACAGTCACTACACAGAACAGTATGGCAGTTTCTTAAAAAGCTAAAAGTAGACCTACAAGTAAAACTAAAAGTATGAACCTACAATCCCACTACTAGGCACTCATCCGGAGAAAACCATAATTCAAAAAGCATACATGCACCCCAATATTCACTGCAGCACTATTTACAATGGCCAAGACATGCAAGCTATTGTAAATAGCTAAATGTGCACTGACAGAGGAATAGATAAAGATGTGGTAATAAGTACAAAGGAATATTATTCCCATAATAATAATGAACGAATGAAACAGGAAAAAGAGAATGAAATAATGTCATTTGCAGCAACATATACGGACCTAGAGATTATACTAAGTAAACTAAGCCAAAGATAAATATCACGATATTGCTTATACATGGAGTCTAAAAAAAATAATTATACATATGAACTTATATATGAAACAGAAATAGATCCACAGACATAAAAACAGATTTATGATTACCAAAGAAGGTGGAGGAGGGATAAATTAGGAATCTGGGATTAACATAAACTCACTACTATAATATAAAATAGATAACCAACAAAGACCTACTGTATAGCACAGAGAACTATACTCAATATTTTGTAATAATAAGAGAATAATAATAATAATAATAATAATAATTTTGTAATAATAAGAGAAAAGACTGAAATAGAATATATTAAATATATAGACTATATAATGTATAAGGAATATATATATATAACTGAATCACTTTGTTGTACACTTGAAACTAACACAACATTGTAAGTCAACTACACTTCAATCTAAAAAAATAATTAAAGAAAGAAGAAAAAGAAATGACTACACCAATACAACTCATGTATCAAATATAAAAAAATCTTAATAGCAAATCAAAATGCATTGCAAAAATAAAATACTGTAACCAACTAGTGTTAACATAAGAATGCAAAAATAAATTTAATAAATGTTAGGAAATCTGTTAAAGTAACCCATTACATATATAGGTTAAAAGAAAAAATCCACATGATCATCTTAATAGATGCTTCAACATATATCAAAAATGAGTGCCTGTACATTTTGAAAATTATTAGCAAGGCAAGACTGGAGGGAAAACTTTTTATTTAGTATCAGAAACAATAAATATTATTCATAATAGTGAAATATTAGAAGCAATCCCATTAATTTTTTGAAAGGGTGCATATAATTATTACTAGTTAACAATGTGTTGGATAACTGTAACAAGGTAAGAAAAGAGATATTATTAATAGAAGTAAGTGGTAGAAATAAAAAGAAAAGGTGTCATTTGTAGTTATTATAAAAAGCTACTTAGGAAATCCAAGATAATTAGTTGGAAAAAAATTAGAACTAACAAGAATTAAAATTTACTAATGTGATCAGATATTATATTAATATACAAAAAACAAAAAGCTTTACTATAATTAGAAGAATTGCAATTATAATAGCAACAAAACTGTACAAGAAGTATACAACACCCACATGAAGACAACTATAAAACTTTACCCAAGAGGATATAAAGGAAGAGCTGAATAATAGCAGTAATGCCCATGTTTTTGGATGGAGAGACTCAAGATTATAAGGCTGTTGATTTTTTCCCTAAATTAATATCTACATTTAATCAACTCCAATAAAAATTCCACTAGCATTATTTAAAATGAAATGGGACTTCCCTGATGGTCCAGTGGCTAAGACTCTATGCTTCGAATCCAGGGACTCCTTGACTTGATTCCTAGTCAAGGAACTAGGTCTCACATGCTGCAACTAAGAGTTCACATGCCACAACTAAAGATCCTGCATGCCCCAACAAAGATTGAAAATCTCGAGTGCTGCAACTAAGACCCAGTACAGCCAAATAATTGATTTTTTTAATTAAAAAAAAAAAATTAAATGACATGCTCATTCTAAATGGCAAATGCATAAAAATAGCAAAGAGAGCTATAAAAGCAGAACAAGGAAAAATGACATGCTTCAACCAAATACAGCATTTAAGTATGATATAAAGCTGTAGTGACTATGAAAAGTGATTTTTAGCATAGAAATAAATTAGTAGTTCACTAAAGTGGAATCAAAGGTCCTAATAGTTTGTCATAAATAAGTAGATGAAGGATAGAACTTTCAATATATATCTTTTATTAATAAAGGTGGCATTTTAATGGAGGGAAAAATAGACTATTTGGTAATTGATATTAGAAAATTATTATTCAATTAAAAAATAGTAAAGTATATCTTTACCTCATAACATACACAATAATGAATTCCATATACATTATAGAGCTATGCACTGAATATAAAAAAGTATTCAAAGAAAAAAAGTGTTTTTTTAATAATTTGGGGATGTTAAAGAGCATCTCTAAGCATATAAAAACTAGAAATTAAGAAAAAAAGGTTGACAAAGTTGATCAAACATATTTTCAATAATAGAGTATGGTTAAAGACTTCATAGACAAAGTTATGGGAGAAATATCTGCCATGTACCTAACAAAGGATTACTACACATAATATATAAAATATTCCTGTAAATCTATAATAGTCAAACAATATAAGCAGTTAATTAATAGAAAAAAAGACAAATTGTAAGGATTCCAAGCTTCACTTGTAATGAAAGAGATGGGAAACAAAATGCCTAGGTTTTGAGTTTTTCTTTTATCTTGTTTGGTATCTGTGGAGGGTTGCTGTCTACAACTGATTTGGAAAATTCTGAGACATTATTATTTCAAATCTTTTTTATGCTCTGTTCCCTTCTCCTGCCACTATTCCAATCACACACATGTTGGCCCTTCTGATATTGTCCCACCATTTTCTTTCTTTCTTTTTTTATTGGGGGCTAATTGCTTTACAATATTGTCTTGGCCTCTGCCATGTATCAACATGAGTGAGCCACGGTTAGACATATATCCCTGCCCTCCCTCTCCCATCTCCCACCCCATCCCACCCTCTAGGTTGTCACCGAGCACTGGATTGAGCCACCCCCCCCACCCGTGTGTGAGTCTGTGTGTGTAAGTCGCTTCAGTCATGTCCAACTCTTCGCAACTCCAAGACTGTAGCCCACCAGATTCTCTATGCATGGGATTCCCTAGGCAAGAATATTGGAATCGGTTACCATGCCCTCCTCTAGGGGAACTTCCTGACCCAGGGATCAAACCCACATTTCTTATGTCTCCTGCACCGGCAGGTGGGTTCTTTACCAATAGCAGCACCTGGGAAGCCCATGTCACACAACAAATTCCCACCTGCCATCTATTTTACGTATGGTAATGTATATGTAGTCATGTATGGATGTGAGAGTTGGAGTATAAAGAAAGCTGAGTGCTGAAGAATTGATGCTTTTGAACTGTGGTGTTGGAGAAGACTCTTGAGAGTCCCTTGGACTGCAAGGAGATCTAACCAACCAGTCCATCCTAAAGGAAATCAGTCCTGAATGTTCATTGGAAGGACTGATACTGAAGCTGAAACTCCAATTCTTTGGCCACCTGATGCAAAGAACTGACTCACTGGAAAAGACCCTGATGCTGGGAAAGATTGAAGGCAGGAGGAGAAGGTGACGACAGAGGATGAGATGATTGGATGGCATCACTGACTCAATGGACATGAGTTCGAGTAAGCTCCGGGAGTTGGTGATGGACAGGGAGGCCTGGTGTACTGCAGTCCATGGGGTCGCAAAGAGTCGGACACGACTGAGAGACTGAACTGACTGCATGTATACGTTTCCATGCTATTCTCTCAATTTGTCCCACCTTCTTCCCCTAGTGTCCACAAATCTGTTCTCTAGGTCTGAGTCTCAAGTGAAAGTGAAAGTTGCTCAGTAGTGTCTGACTCTTTGCGACTCCATGGACTGTATAGTCCCTGGAATTCTCCAGACCAGAATACGGAGTTGGTAGCCTTTCCCTTCTCCAGGGGAATCTTCCCAACCCAGGGATGGAACCCAGATCTCCCTCACTGCAGGCAAATTCTTTACCAGCTGAGCCACAAGGGAAGCCCAAGAATACTGGAGTGGGTAGCCTATCCCCTCTCCAGTGGATCTTCCCGACCCAGGAATTGAACTGGGGTGTCTTGCATTGCAGGCAGATTCTTTACCAACTGAGCTATGAGGGGAGCCCATTGCTACCCTGCAAATAGGTTTATCAATACCATCTTTGTAGATTCCATATGCGTGCATTAATATACAACATCTGTCTTTCTCTTTCTGACTTACTTCACTCTGTATTTTTGAATGTTATTTTTTTTTAATTCTTTTTTCTCTTAGAGTTTCTATTTGTGCAGTTTCTATTGGGCTACTTCAAATTCACTGTCTTTTTCCTCACTGCATCCAGCAGATGAGCCTACTGAAGATAGTTTTCATTTCCATTACAGTTTTTCATTTCTAGTATTTCCTTCTGATTCTTACAGTTTCCATCTTTCTGCTGATGTTACTGAATTGGTTTTCTATTTTGTTTTATTAGTGCTTTTAACATATTAATCATAGTTATTTTAATTCCTTGTCTGATAATTCCAACACCTGTATTATATCTGAATCTGGTTCTGGGACTTGCTTTCTGTCTTCAGTCTGTTTTTTTCTTGTCTTTTAGTAGGCCTTGTAATTTTTTTGGTTGAAAACCTGATATGTTGTAGTAGGTAGTGAGGTAATTAGGCCTTTAGAGTAAGGATTTATGTTAATCTGGCTTGGAGCTGGACTATGTTTCATGTTTGTTGTAACAGTTCCACAGGCTTCAGATTCCTCTGGTGCCCTTATTTTCCTATGCTCTCTTGGCTTCAGGCTTCACTTTGTACTCCCACTCAGAAAGCCATGGGGCTTTGCAGATCTTTCAGCTATAATCCATTGAAGGCTTATTAGAATGGCAGTAAGGTATGGGGGAAGGGAAGTTTTTATAATCTGATTAAGTTCATCTTTGGCGGGCCTGTGTCTTAATCAGGATGGGGAATACATGTAAATCCATGGCTGATTCATGTCAATGTATGACAAAACCCACTACAATACTGTAAAGTAATTAGCCTTCAACTAATAAAAATAAATGAAAAAAATAAAAAATAAAAAAAAAGTGTTTCTCTCCCTCTTCACTAAGTATATGACTTTCTCCCATACTCCATTCCCCGTGTCCTATTAACTATATTTTGGGAGGTTGTTTTAGTTGAGACAGGAAGGTTAGGGGCTGGCTATGGTGGAAATGCCCACCTCCAAGTGGGATACAGTTTCAGTATTGTCCCTGGAGAGTGAGACTTCACTATGGAGAAGGATCCAGGAGGGTTCTATCTTTGCTATTCTTCCCATCTCCTCCCTCTGCCTCCCTATTCCATGGGGGAGGAGGAGGTTTTTCTCAGATCCTCACCATGAGAATGTGGTGGGGCTCCTGGAGGAAAAAACACTTGAAAACTGGGGGGGGGGGGGGGGGGGCCCTCTGAGGATTGGGGCCCCAGGTGTTTCTCAGTCACACTAGTCCATACTGTGCCTCCAGCTATTCGTCACAATTACTAGTTAAATTAAGCGGTCACACCCTTATTGGTCCACTGACTTCTGTTGTCTCTCTCTGGATGCACCTGTCTCTCCAGATTTCAGGGTGTGGTTTACCTTGAAACTTAAATTCTGTGATGTATCTAAGAAAAGTCATTGATTTTCAGCTTGTCCAGATTTTCCTTGTAAGAAAACGGTGTTTTCCAAGCTTTTTACATGTCAGAGTAGAAACCAGAAGTTTGCAAACTAGAATGAAATTCCATTTTTCCCATCAGACTGGCAAAGTTAAGAATAATAATATTCAGAGAGGGAGGAAGTGAGTATTTTCACATGGTGTTGACAGGAAACTAAATTGGGTGTCATCTTTCTTGAAGGCAATTTTAAATTTTCAAAGTTTAAAATGCACAACTTCTTTGACCTAGCAATTTCACTTAAAGGATTCTAGTCCAGATAAGCCATACAAATGAGAAAATATATATGTACAAGAACTTTAACTAAGTAATTGTCTCTCATATCAATAAATTGGAAACAAATAGAAGTTCTAGTGATAGAAGGTTAAAAAACAAGTATGATTGATTAGTTCTATAACTACTATGCAGTTAGATTAATATGTTGAAATATGTCCATAACACACTGCTAAGTAAAAAAAAAATCAAGTTACAAAACAGTATGATATTTGTTAAAAACAAAGCAAACAAAACATCGGGTATCCATGGGACATGGGAGTGGGTATGCATAGATATGCATTTGTATCTTCTTAGAAAAAAAGCCTGGAAAGTGTAGACACCAAATTCTAATTGCTTCTCTTCTGGCAAGGAGAAGAAGCTTCCCACTTTAGGGGAAATTAACACATTTTAAAGCAAGCATGTGTTATTTTTATAATTAAAAATATACAGACAAAGAAGTAGATCCTATTCCTCGATTAAAGAGAAAGCTGTCTGGGAAAAGATGGCGATAACCTTTAGTTCCTATTTCCAAACAATTCCAGGAATCTTAAACAAGTTGCATTTGCGTGTAAGTGAATGACCTCTTGTGAATGGAGCAGGGGAGGGCTGCCACTTCTCTGCCAGTGGGACGGGCCGTTTAACCTTGGCCTGTGGAAGAGTGAGTGCTGGGACTGTGTCCACCTTGCTCATCACGGTCACTCCCATGTCTACCTTGTGTTGGGCACCAGTAGGGCCTTTGTATATACTAGCTGAATTAACAAATTAAATGAGAAAAAAAGGCAATGGTTCGGTGACAGATTTATTGAACCGTGTATCATAGAGAAACCTGGCAAGCAGTTGCTCGGAAGTTTTTCTGTTATTACTGGGTTTAGATACTAAATTCAAATTCTAGAATTTAAATAGGAAGTTTCAGCACTGTCCCAATGCTGAGGAAATTAACCAGACTGAGAAACAGTGCTGCTCTCTGAGTGAGAATTTTTCTCATACTGTAATAGCAATAGAAGTTGCCCAGACAATTTTCTCTCTGCCAGCTCACAAAAAGGATCACTGATTCAGGAAGTGATCTATGAGTATAACATTTTAGTTTTAATTTTTACATTCAAAAAGTAATGTAGTGAATGGGGCCAGAACTGGGGTTTTAGTGGGTTAGAGTATGTTACTGGGATGAAGAGAGAAGAGACCAAGATTTTTTGAGGATCTCCCAGCAACTCATCGAGGCCCAGGGGTTAGTCACTTGGCACATGGTATCTCATTAAAGCTCATAACAAGCTTATGAAGTATCGTCATCATTAAAAGATGAGGAAACTGAGACTTGGAGAACTTGGGTAACTTGTCTTAGGACACGTAGCCAGAAAATGGCAGAGCTGGGATTTGAAGACAGATGGCCTGGTTCCAAAGCCCCTGGTCGCTGTCTGGGCCACTGGACGCTGTCTTGATTAGTGCTGGCATGCCTCACGTTTCATATTAGCATTCGAGCTGTCCCTGTAGAAGTCTTGAAGGGTTTGGTTTCTAAGAACTGACTAGACTGGACCATCACTCCTGTAGAACTAATCCAGAGATTTTACACATATAAGTACGATCCCCACCCTATCTAATTTCTCGAAGCATTGGGGAAATGACTCAGTATTACCAAACAGGCCTCTCCAAATCATGAATAAACACAGGTGTGCTATAGTTTTCCCCAAACTCATTCCAGGACACAGGGCACCCCTATCTGAGACAAATCTCGGCTCCTGAAGAACTGCTTACAAGGGTGGCAGTGATGCAGAGATAGTCACGTGTTATAAATACCCGCATGGAATAAAGATCATTTATTTTTCCATGATATTTGCTAACTCAGATGAAATGAATTTCATCTTTATTTTCACCACAGCAGGAAGTTGACATGCCCGAGTGCTGCAGTTTTCAGCACGTGTATGATACCTTTGATTCTTCCTCTAATGCATTTTACATCCATCATTTGGCCTCTATTTACAGAATATTAAGTACTATGCTAATTTCCTTGTCACTCTGTCCTGACCTTCTAATGTTGGAGTGCCTCATGGCCCAGTCCTGGGCTTCCTACTTTTTCTCCTCCCATAGTTTTAGATCATCTTTTACATCTTTACTGTACCTACTTTATTTCTCCAGTCTTCTTATCTCCAGTCAGATGTCCAAAAGAAATCTCCCATGTAACAAGCTGCAAAGAATTCTCCATTCCCACCTTCACATCAAATCTTTTCCTCCGTGAATTCAATTCTCCATCTCATGACACTGTCATTCTGTGTTGTTCAAACCTTAACCTTTTTCCTGGTTTCCTACCTATCCCTCACCTCCATATCTAATTATTCAGCAAGTTTAGAGGTTCTGCTTCTAAAACATCTCAAATCCGTCCACTCTACTTCCTGTCTTTGCCAATATTAAGCTACTAATTGCTTATCACAATTACTTTAATTTAATTATTGGCCTTTTTGCTTCCACCCATTTTCCATAAATCAGCCTGAATGATAAATTTAAAACACAAATAATATTGATACCCTGCAGTCTTTCAATGTTACCCAGTTGCACTTTACCATAGTCTACAGGACTTATATTATCCAGCCCCTTCCTACCTCTATGACCTCCTCTCATAGATCTCTTTTAACTCATAGCCCTGCAGGCAGCTTGTCCTTCTTATTCCTTAACTATACCAAGGTTACCCCCTAGGGCTTTCCCTGAATGCTCCCCAAGTTCTTCCTCCAAATTTTCCATGGCTGGGGCCTTCCTCATAATTCAGGTCTAAGATCATATGCTGTTGCTATTTAGTTGCTAAGTTGTGTCTGACTCTTTTGTGACCCCATGGACTGTAGCCTGCCAGGTTCCTCCATCCATGGGACTTCCCAGGCAAGAATACTGGAGTGAGTTGCCATTTACTTCTCCAGGGGATCTTCCTGACCCAGGGATCGAACCTGCATCTCCTGCACACATCTCCTGCACTGTAAGCAGATTCTTTTACCACTGAGCCACCAGGGAAGCCCAGGATCATACGAGACCTCCTGAATGAGTCTTCCACAATCACCTTAGAGGAGTTGTCCCTTACTGTGCCAGTCCTATCAAAAGATCCTGTTTTAGTTTTTTTTAATTACCCAAAATTTACAATTATTTATAATTATTTTTCAATTATTTACTTACCCATCTGCTTCTTTCTGGAGAAAGAAAGACACCTCCACATGGGCAGGGAGCTTTTCCTTTTTTTAGGGCTGTATCTCCAGATCTCAGTAGTAGTGGAAGTTGCCTGTACGATTTTCTCTCTGCCAGCCTACAGAAAAATAGGAAAAGACCTTAAAGTATAACTTATTAGTTTTAATTTTTGCATTAAAAATAATGTGGTGAATGGGACAAGAATCAAGGTCCTGAATCAGAATCAGACTAGCACACACTGGGTGTTCAATAAGAGTTTGCTGACTGCTGCATATGCAATCGCTTGCTTATGAAGACAAAGAACCGAAATACTGCCTTCTACTAAACTGAGGCTTTAATTGTGATAAAAGAACAGTTCTAATTTTAAGCAACATTCAAACTAAATGACAAATTCTGGCTTGTATTTAAAATATATATTGAACTGTGTCATGACTTACTGGATCATGTCACATTAGTTGGACTTTGCAATGTTCACTGCTTGAATTCAAACAAAGAGGGAAATCTGCTTTCCTAACAGCGACCAGTTGCCCTTATTGAACATTCCTGTTTGATTTTCATCACTTTCCATGTCTAGCATCACTTCAGAATGCTGAGATAGCCAAATAAGGGCTGCCCTGTTTAATGACCTCCATTCCCCTTGAAAACAGTCCCTCCCAGCTAGTTAAACTGGAGCATGGCGGTCCTGGCCCCCACCCTGATGAGCTGGCAGCAGAGACGGCTGTTGCCTTTGAATGCCACCTTTCCTAAGCAGAGGTCCATGGTGAGGATACGGATCCCTCTTGGTAGGGGTGGCAGCAATGAATTTTCTCCTTAAAAACAGTAATATATTATTTATTCTCAGCCTCATTCACAAAACATTATCTGAAAGAAGCCTAAGATTTCCTTTTGCCTCCTAAAGAGGACTTCTAAATAGAGGCATTTTATAAACAGCTGCATGTGCTTTTGGAGAGGAAATTGGAGGAACTGAAAAAAAAATGAACCATGGAACTGTATGAATGCCTTTTCTTTTGACTAATTGTGGGTAAACCTGAAGGGGCAGAGAAGACAGCAGTCCTTTCCTTATCTTCAAACCAAGCCCAGGGCATGTGGTACGGCCCAGGGCGACTTCTCCAAATCGAAGTGAATATACTTTAACTCTGGGCTAAAAACAACAACAATAGCAATATAAAATTAAAAACAGTTCTGATAAATTGCAAGGAAAAGCCATTCACTTCGTTAGATTTCTCCTGATTAGGTTCAGCTAAATTGGGCAACAATGTCTTTTGCAGATTGTAGGAGATTTATTTCAGGACTCTCTGTCAACAAAGAATGCAAAATGAGTTCAAGTCAGATTCCATAAAGATCTGGAGGAAGGAGAACATACAAATCATAATGAATAAAGTAGGCACACATTTCCTGAGGAGTCACTGCAGTTAATTCTTTGGACTTTTTTGGCTTTTTTTTTTTTTTTTTTTTAATCTGGACGGGGGATGCAAGATGCCTTATATCTACAAGGGAATTAGGTTGCGTTCTGTGTTCTTGAAACTCAGGGAAGAGAAAAGCTAATTTGAGTTTCACTGAGGTCTCTGCACATATCAGGGCTAAAACATCTAAGGTCATGGAAAGCCAGAGTTAGAAAGGGCTTTGGGGACCTTCTACTCAATTTATGGATGAGGCCACAGGTCTATGAAGCGTTCTGTCCCAAAACTAGAAGTCAAGTCAATTTTAGGCTTGCATCACTTTCCTCTGACTGTCTACCTCTCTCTTCTTTAACTTGGCAATTCTAAACCTGTTTGAAACTGTCAGGTGAGTGTATGCTCCTCGGTTCTTTGTCTCAACACAACAAAAATTTGGAGTGACAGACATTAAAGCCACCTCGGCGAGTCACAGCTCTCGGGTTTTGGACAGACCGTGTTATAGCTCTCAGGTCTCGAACAGACTGTGTTATAGCTCTTAGATAAATCAGTGTTACAGCTCAGTGTTACAACTCTATTTTATTTAGATAAAAACAGGAAAATCCATCTTCGAGGCATGAGGGCAAGTCGATCCAAGCGAAGAGAAGATCGTCCAATCGTGTGGGAGAGAGAGAGAGAGAAGAGGGTTTTGGCTCCTCTTTTTATATGTTTCTCTGTCCCTGGGCCTATCTTATGTAAATTGGGCCAGCCAGGAGTGTTGTTTGTTTTACCTGAGGTTCTCACTCTGGTCCTCGGACCTTCCTTTGTTTTATTTTCGCAGGCTTTTCCCTTCCAGGTCTTTTAGCCACCACCATTCTGGACTCCTTTTCCCTATTCTAACTACCTAACAAAACTATAATGGTCAGAAAACAGCTTAGGAAAGAATGCAGGCTAGACTTCATGTCAGGTTGGAAACACACCTCCAATTACAAAATGAAAACTATTTAGGAAAAGAAAGTTCAATAGAGGGAACTTCTATTTAGACAAATTTTCATGAGTGTTTCTGTTTTATGTATTAAGAGATTTCTTTATATTTCCAAATAGAATGAAATCAAACTTTGGTATGATTCAAAGATAGTGGTTTCCGCAGATTTTCATTTCTATTGACTAATTATATATTATCCTGTTCCTCAAACTCCAGCCACCCCATTTTTAAGGTCAAATGTCACCTAATTTCTTTCTGCTTCTGTGTGCTCAAAGAGAAGCTGGACACAATGAGGACTCAGGCATATAGATATACTTGGTATAGAATACTTGGACGTGAGTGCCTTGATTAGGAAGTTATTAGGAAACTATTTTAACTTGTTTTATTTCATTGGCCTTCTAAACACATGAGGACCCCTCTCAAACATCCTCCAAGTATGTTAGCTACTCAGTCGTGTTTGATTCTTTGCCATCACATGGACTCTAGCCCACCAGGCTCCTCTGTCCATGGAATTCTCCAGGCAAGAATACGAGAGTGGGTAACCATTCCCTTCTCCCGGGGATCTTCCTGACCCGGGAACAAACTTGGTCTCCTGCATTGCAAGCAGATTCTTTACCATATGAGCCACCAAGGAAGCCCGATCATCCTCTAACCTACCATCAATGGCCTACCGTCATTGACACCAACTGGGAAAATTGAAACTCCTCTTTTTTTCCCACTAACTCATATTCTACCCTTCTCGTAAGAAAAAGAAAAAAAAAATAACTCTTTATGAGAAAACAAGCTGTTTGCACAAAAAATACTCCACTGCATTGATTATAATAGTGAACCTGGAAAAAGTCTTTATATCCAATAATAAGGTAGTGATTAAGTAAATTGTGGCACATAACCTACAAAAAGTATTGTGCAAAGACCAAAAAATTATAATGGAAACTGCAATAGTAGGGAAATGCTTATCTAATAATTATACATTGAGTAGCTACTGTATCCCAGGACTCTCCTAGACATTGGAAATAAAGGAACACCACAAATAGCTTGCAGGGTAAAAAGGAAGTCAGAATAAACAAAGCATTTAGGAAGAAAGTGAGACAGAAAGGAAGGAGGGCAGGGCACGACAATGAAAAGGACGACACAACCATTAAGAAGAACAGCATACAACAAAAACCAGTTAGAACATACAAGGCCCAAGATGGTGAAAGTTTCGACTCCAGCAGACCTTGAGACTCATTATACACTCATTATAATACATTAGCATATGCTAAATGTCATGCCCAAAGATGCCATGACAGTTCCAAGGTTGACCTTGAAAGGCCAAAAAGTGGGCGGCTGCCCCAAACCCCTGAGATTCCCAGCCCTTCTCCAAAGTAGTTAGAATACTCCTCCCACTCCTTTACTTTAGCCTGTGAAGTTATC